>NC_135538.1:13675836-15016075 GCF_045843805.1 Urocitellus parryii
TACAGAACAGTACTATTGGTAAAGAGGCTCATTTCAGGCTGGCAAAGAACATTTCATGGCTTTAGGATATGAAGGTTCCAGGAGGTCAGAGCCAGCACAAAGCAAGCAAAGAGTTTCGATGAGCTGCAGACTCCAACCTCAGCAGGCAGTACCCATGCTTCTGTGAGGTCATCATGCCCAGAGGTACCACTGTGAAGTGGACAGGACCGAGTGGCAAGTCATCACAAGATATTTCCCAGCATTTCATCAAAATATTGGAGGCTGCTGGGTTTCTGTTCTCGAGACTAAAAGGCTCAGGGGTCACTCCAGTTAAACTGGGCTAACTGGGCTGCATGAAATAAGAGACACAAATGCCTTTGTCTTTGGGGTTGCTGTGACGGCTCCTCTGACCTTAAGGGTCTGCAGAAAGAGAGAGAGATAGCGAGAGCACTCACTGACCCCTTTTATTGAGGAGAAGCTATTCAAATGAGGCAAGGGGTCAGGTTTCAGGGGGCTGAGTGTCTTCATGATGTCCACTGTCAGCAGGTTGACTGACACCTGGGTAGGCCACACCCTAAGGGCACAGTAAGAGAAGGGGACACACACAAGGCACTTCCATGGAAGATTCTATCCTAAACAGGGCAAGGGGTTATATTACAAAGGAACAGGTGACGTAGCTTCACCCATGGGGCTGTAGCAAGACATACCCATGCACAAGACACGGACCCTGGAACCCAAGATGGGTGCCACATTTCTGTGACTGAGAGCCTCAGCACCAAGCTGGGGAATGTAACTCAGTCACTTGTAAGGTTGGCCTCCCACAGGTGGCATAACTTTATAAATAATCCCTAGAGACACAGATATTTCACCAATAAAGATTATATCAAATAGCCCATGTAGCAGACAGCAACTCAGGTGATCCCACAACAACAGACAGAACTCTTCATGGCCAGGGAATGCCCTCACCAATTGGGGGGATGAGAGCAGGAGCCACTCTAGCTCTGGGCACCAATACATAGTCTTTTCCCAGACCTTTTGCCTGCATAATTTGGGATTATATTTTAAGTATTTTTTTTTCACTCTGTATATGACTTCAATTCCAGAAACAGCAACATTTGCGGATTTAGATCACGTGCTCATTCTGGCTAGAGGAGACCTGAGTACCTTGATTGGCAGATTACATTTAACAGTACATTTCACAGATTCTGCCAAAGGAGAAAAAGATAATTCTCCCAAAAGGAAATCAGGTTTTGTTATATAATTAGATGTATTTTGCTTAGGGGGGAGTGTGTTAGAATCAGTTTAGTTAATTGTTGGAATGTTGGCATGTTGGCATGGGACATCAATGAAAATATTTATAAAGATGAAAAGATATCCAAATGTGCAGACTTAAAGCAGAGCTCACATCAGGAAAAGGATGAGGAATGAGGTCAGTGTCATGGGATGAAGGAGAGGCCATGCAAAATGGTTCATAAGAGAATAAACAAATAGAACTAACCACTTATTTTTCAAGTTTCTAAATACAAATATGACATCCTTGAGGGCAGAGGCTGGGTTTATTGAGCTTAGTCTCATTTGTACAGTAGATAAGTGTTATACAAGGTGTTGCTGATTATCGGTTAGTAAACAAATAAATGAGCAAGTGAATGTGTAAATTGATGAGAGACAGATGTGAATAATGTTCATATGTTCAAAAAAATAAAATGTACTAGGCCAGCTTGCTGTCAGAGCAGAGATTGAAAAACTGAAGTCAGGCCATTAGGTTAGCTACAAGACATCTCATGACCTGTATTGAGATTCCTAAAGTGTCTTCTAGAAATTCTAAGAGTTAATTTTTTTCTGTTCTGTGCATTCAAAGGACACAGTTGACAACCTCAAACAACAGAAATGATCCCCCCAACACACTCAAATCCTTTCATCTTCAAAATTATCTACAATTGACATTTAAGCTACTTTGTTGGCTATTCTCCCCTAAAATTTCTTCTAGAACAATAGCTACTATAATCCCTAAAAGCATTCAAGGTGTACTGAACTTTGACAGCATTGATCTAACTCTTTCGCAGAAATCTTGGTGAAATTGTCACAACTCAGCTGAGATCCTTGTTATGGTCCTGTGTCTTAGAACATTTTCTGTTTTAGAAGAAGAAAAGTGAAAGTGCACTAATTGAGCCCTACAGAATCAAATTCTTTGAGGTGAGATTGTAGATTTTGAGTTTTGTAGCAAAGTTCTGCTTGTTACAAATTTCTAAATACTTGTGGGCATTTCTATTTCTCAGCTTGTGGGTTCTTCATGTGAGATTTTTCCAGATGGATCAATTAAAAGTTTGTTGTTTCTGTTTGTTTGTTTTGTTTTGTTTGCTGGTTTTACAGTTTAAGCAATATTCAGTGTAATCACACCGTGGAACAATCAATCTGCAGAACTTTTCCATCTTGCAAAACAAACAACATGTCTCATCAGACAGCTACTCCCCACTTTCCTCTCCTCCCAGCCCTGAGCAAGTTTCATCTACTCTGTTTCAAGGAGATTGACTGTTTGGGGTATCTCACTTTGGTTGGATTATTTGTCTTTTTTGATTCTTTTGACTTTTGAAGCCTTATTTCCCATAAGCTCCTCAGGGCCATGAGTGTTGTAGCATGTGTCAGAATTTCTTCTTTCCTTTATTTTTTCTTTTTCTTGGTGGGGGGGTGTGGGTACTGAGGATGGAACTCAGGGGCGCTCTACCACTGAGTTACACCCCCAGCCCTATTTTGCATTTTATTTCGAGACAGGGTTTCACTGAGTTGCTTAGCCCCTTGTTTTTCCTGAGGCTGGCTTTGAACTTGCAATCCTCCTGCCTTAGCCTCCAGAGCTGCTGGGATTACAGGCCTGTGCCTGGCTAGAATTTCTTCTTTTCTAAAGCAAAAAACTTCCACGTTTCACACATCCATTCATCCATTTTTGGACTTTTGGGCTGCTGCCATTTTTTGATTATTGTGAATGATGCTTCTAAGGATAGGAGTGAATGACCCAACGGGATAAACTTAAAAAGTACCTTTTCCTTAGGAAGCCATGTCCTCCAAGGTGAAGAGAAACAGGCCTCCTTCACCATGCACTTCTGCCAAGATTTACTGAGCCAGCACAGGCCCAAAGCAACAAGTTCAATTGGTCATGGACTGAAACCTCCAAATTCTGAGCAAAATAAACCTTTTCTTTTTATAAGCTGATGATCTCAGGTGTTTGTTGTAGTAACAGAAAGATGACTAACCTACTAACAACTTGAAGCCCTACTCTGAAGCAATTAAAAAAAAAATCAAATTGTTTCTATGGGTCAGCTCAGTGCTGGGCTTGAAGAGTTTCATTAAATTTCCCCAGATCTAGCTCAGCATTTACCAAGCCTCATGAAGATATATGTCTGTAACTCTCAGGGAGAGATTAAGAGGCCACGTAGAGAAATAAGAATTTGGGTAAGACCACGGGATTTGAAATAAAATTCAGAATAAATTCGCTACTTGGTGCTTATGATTCAGGGGAGGTGACCCCCAGAATGCCCTGGTAGGGTGGCTCAGGGTGGCCTGTATGCTCTGGGCTCTCGAGCTGGCGACATGAATCGTCCCACGAGTGTTTTACCTTCTTACCTTTCTAGGCCCTGTACTATATCTTAATTGAACATGAAAACCTTTCTTATCCTAATAGAATCACCTTCGTTATTGATGCTAAATTTTCATTTGGGCAATGTTGTAATTATTCACTAGCATAGAGGTTACATTTAAAATGTGAGTGAGTAGATTGTTGGTCATGAATTTGATTAACCCATGCCACAAGCATTTTGAGAGTATAATTATTTATGACTTCAATATTTACATTCTTTTGGGGGTCCATTATGTTTTCCTGTATGGGTAACTTTATAATTCATACCTATATGAAGAACCAAAGACATTAAAATATATTAGTGTCATTCAAAAATGTCTATGTGTCATTTATTGACGATTTCCCAAAAACACAAATGAGGATAAAATAAAAATGGTTACGAGGACAAAAATTATCAAGTAAAATTATTTTTAAAATGAGGTTAGCTTTAATGTTACATAATTTTACAAACATTGTAAATATATATATATATATTTAATATAAAACATTATTAACTTTTTACATGGAATATTATGGTTTCTAATGTAATAGTTTGTTAGTTATGATTTTTATCATAATTTACATCTTGTATTGTTTAAGTACTAAGCAGTAGGTGACCATGAAAGAAATAATCTCTGCCTCTGCCTTGCAAGGAAAATAAATGTATATGTGTGTGTATATATATACATATATATATACATAGATAGATATATATAGATATGTACACATGAATAGACTAGATCATACAAAATTATACAAGTCCTAGGGGAATAAAGGAATAAGGATAATGAGTAAATAAATTTTATGTTTCTCATTATGAGTTGTTTCCAGTTTGAGATATTACAAACAGTGCTAAGAACACACTTATACATGTATACTACTGAACATATATAAAAAATTATTTTTATTGTCCTCTTTCTCTGATCTAAAATCTACCATTAAGAAAATTTCCAGCATACAATACAATCTTTATGCTGTGTCTTGGTGCTGTGCCTAAAATCTGTAAATTTGTTTACCCAACACAATTGCAAACTTGCACCCTTATACTGACTTCTCCCATTTCCTGCCCCTTCCCCGACTCCACCCATTACCTCTAGTAGCTGCCAGTCTATTCTCTGTTACTATGGACGTGCCTTTTTTTTTTTTTTTAGACTCCACATAGGAGTATTTTTTTTCTGTGTTTGGTATATATATATAAATTTATAATTTATATGCATACATATGTAAATTGCTTCATCTAGTCTACTTCTATTTATGGACATTTATGTTGCCAACATCTTGGCCACCCTGAAACAAACAAGGGTGTGTAAATATTTCCACAGGATGCTGATTTCATTTCCTTTGGGTATATACCCAGATGAGGGATTGCCGGGTCATATGGGTTTTCTAATTTCAATTTTTCAAGTAAATATCACACTACTTTCTGAAAGGACTATGCTAATTTACACTGCCACCAACAGTGTGCCAGGGTTCCCTTTCCTCCAACACTTTCACCCACAGTTGCTATCTCTTGTTTTTAAACAACAACAACAACAAAATTCTAACAGAGAATGAAGTGATTTCCATTTTGGTTTTCATTAGAATTTCCCTGGAGATTAGCGATGGTGAGCACCTTTTCATCTACCTGCTGGCCAATTTTATGTTTTCCTAGGAGAAATGTCTGTCTAGGTTCTTTGTTGTTGTTGTTGTTGTTGTTTGTTTTTCTCGTGGTACAGGGACTTGAACCCAGGGCCTCCCGTGTGCTAGGCGAGCTACATCCCATCCCCAGTCTCTCATTGTCCACTTCTTGAGTTTTTTTTCCTTATTGAATTGTGTGAGTTTCTTTTATTTCAGATGTTTTCAAATATATGGTTTGCAAATATTTCCTAAACTGTAGCTTGCCTTTTCATCTTCTTGACTATTAACTATTTTCTTTGTTGTGTGAAAGCTTTGTGGTTTGTTGTAGTTACTCGTGTCTATTTTTTGTTTTTCTTGCCTGTACTTTTGGTATCCTATTGAAAAAAAAATATCACCAAGGCCAATGTCATGGAGCTTCCTCCCTGTATTTTCTTCTGTGAATTTTAAGGTTTCAAGTCTTATGTTCAGGTCATTGATTCATTTTGAGTTATTTTGCATGTGTTTTAAATATGGGCCACTTTCATCCATCTGCATGTGAAAAGAGGAAGCAGAGGTCATTTTTCTCCCTCCAACTATTCCTTAAATGGTGGTGTTCCTCAGAGTCATATTCTCAAAATTTTCTCCTTTCCCTGTCTGGATTCCTATATTTCATCATTGTTCACAGCACTTGACTCTATAGGCTGATGAATCCAAAAATTGCTTTTTTAGCTCAACTATCATTTCTGAGCTACCAAAGTTCTCTTCATGAATAGTCGGTACTCCTCACATTTCAACTCTTCATTCTTTGAATCTGTTAACTTTCAGTTTTCTCCTTTCCTCGTCTTTGCTATTGTCACCTCTATCCCTACACTTGTTAGAAATCTACAGTTTATGCAGCTTGAAAGGTAAGGACAGGGGCTCTAGAGTTAGCCTGAGTGATTAAAAATTATCTTCCATGCAATGTGGTCTTATGCTACTAATAAACTCAAGTGAATTTGAAATTTGGTGGGGCTTTAGTACACTATGCTACTGATGAGAACAATGAGTTTTGAGAACATTAAAGCACATGTTCAAAGTACTTTTAATATCCTATTCATCATATATTTTCTGTCAAATATATCTTAATTTTGGTCTTAGTAATAATTTGTAGATTAAAAGGAGTTCATTAAATGAGAAGGAACAGGATGAATTGGTGTTGAGTAATCCAAACTCCAAAACAATTTTCTGTGCCTCAAATCAGGGTTTGAATTTGCAATTGGATTACTTTTTGTCTGAGCTCAATTATGAAGGTGACATAAAATCACTGGCAATTCTTTTCCCTATATTCTATTCTGTGACTTTCTTGCAGGTCTTTCTGGCATAAATGAGAAATAGTTGAAGCAATACATGAACTATAAAGTGGAAAAGATATCCACTCCTGTAACTGTGTTTTGGTAGAAAATAAATGCCAAGTCAATATTCCCTCTGTTTTTGTGAAACTGGAACTGGGAAGAGCTATTCCTGTCCCCGAGTTGATCTGGGGGTGAATTGGTCAGCAACCCATCTTTGCAGTTTGGCACTTGAGCAGAAATGAACTGTTGACCAAGACTGAGGCAGGCTCTGGAGGCCATTCAGTCCCCTTTGGAACGGAATACATGTGCTGGCCCCGTGCCTGCAAACGGACAGAGGAAAGGTCACCGCACAGAGAGAGACCAAACACAAACCCTGACTCAAGCAGCTCCTGGGCTGCAGAGGGCCCAGGGGAAGGAGCCCTGATGCAAACAAGCTCCCGCTTTAATACCCTTAGCGTCTGATTCCCGGAAAAGTTAATCTTTCCTCTCAGCCTGCCCAGGGCTGTAGATCAGCACTGTGGCTCCTAAACACCCACTTCAGTGTCCTCCGGCTGACGTCATTCCGGTGCATTCCAGACAGTGAGACTGAGATCCTCAGGACACCTCGATGCAGGGGGCAAAAGAGGGGCCACTGCCTCGTGATAGTCACCAGCTAAACCAGGCAATAGAGAAGTTGGTGTGAAAGTCCCATCAACCCATCCCTGGCAGGGTCAAGTTCTGTGGTCAGCAAGGTGGCTCTGGTGTGAAGTTCACCAGGTTATGTAAGATTCTGTTCTCAGTTCCACGCTGATGCTTCATTCCCGAGTGACAGACAGAGCCATCGTTTGAAACTCAAGAACAAGTTCTGGTTCCCATTGAGAATGTGTCGGGATGTCAGAGGTGACAGGAAAGGAGAACTCTTTACACTACACAGCCGCTCAGTTACCTGGAGCAGCCTCTCCCCAGCGCTGGGGAAGCCAAAGACACTGCTATGTATTATTTTTTAGTCAATCATTCCTTTCAGAGTCATACTTTCCTTCTCATAATGTAAGCTTCAAAGAAGAGTCCCTAAGCTAGCCACCAATACAAGGTGACTGATGACACTAATCGTCTAGTTTAGCCAAGCTAATGTGTAGCAGAAGTTGGTCCCCTATCTGGATGATATCCACTGAGAAATACCCGCTTCCATTTAGACCCTGTTCTGGGTCCTCCACTAAGAGGCTCAGAACAAACACAATATTTCTGCTTTGTTGTTTATTCTATCACCAATACTTATTCCTTACTTCCAAGAGGGAAGTGTGAATCTTGGCAACTTGATATCCTTTTCCATTTACAGTATCATTGAAGTAATGTCACTTATCCCATCTTACTTCAATACAAATTTGTCACTTTCTTATTTAATTTTCAAGCATTTTTTCTGTTATAAATAAGTTGGTCATTGTGTCTCACAATTTAGTATACAACACATTCAACTTGAGAAATGAAATATATTTCATTAAAAAGTGTCATAGCTTCCTTATAATGTTTAAAATATAATTATGATATAATCCCTACCTGGAGCCAATTTTCCTATCACCTTTTATTTGCAATGTTGCCTATTCTTTTTAGGCATATTTTCAGGCCAGCATCCCTATTGAGCAGCTGCTCAGTAAACCTGAGATCTTAAAATAGGAATTTTCTTTGTTCTATTCCATTAATCTTGTCTTTGTTATTACCTACATGCAATTTCAGATTTACTCTTATGATAGATAGATAGATAGATAGTTAGATAGAGCCAAATGATAAATAGATCTATATTTCTGTAATTCCATACAGATATAGGTTTATTGAGAGAAGAGTTGCTCCAAATTTTATTTCATTGGTTTCTACCCAAGTCTATAAGAGTCTGGCTAAAATTTCTTTATGTGTGTAAGTATCAAAGTAAGATGAAATATATTTTAAGTAATAATTAAGAATATTGGTATAGTACTTTCTTCAGCAATAAATTTTCAGCTTGAATGCAGTGAAAAGTTCCAGCCCAGAGTCTATATATTTTAAGCAGAAAGAGGAATAAAATATAAGATATTTTATTATGTTTTCCTATCTCAATGAGCATTATGCATGTGTCTTAAGGCCTAATAGAAAAAATCCAAGAGACAAAAGAAATCCTGACGTAGCTGTAGGAACCTTCTGTCACTGGGACAAATGAGGCTAGCATGCAGCCAGGGCATGAAGCAGAGCCAGGTACCTGGGGGAATGAGCCCATAACTCTGTAGGCAACAGAAAAGCAAAGGAGAAAGAAGCAAAATTATGAAACCAGGGCGAGCTTCCAAAGAAGAGAAAAAGAAAGAGCACAATTGTGTGGGGGGAAAATGAGAGAAGTTAAAGCATGAAAGGAGATGTATCTTGCAAGAGTCTTGCAATTGCACAAGGCAAAAGAGAAGGACCAAGGAAATGTTCTCTGTAATAATCACGGAGAGAAAGCTGTTAACAGTGGATTGTGACAAGGCAGATGCCTTTAATGTGTCCTTTCCCTTTCTCCTTTCAAAACAATTGCAGCTGCTATTAGTTAACCAGAGAGGCCACTGTTTGAGTTTGGAACACCAAATGCAATGATAGCCAGATATATAATTGGGATATATTTTGCTAAAATCAGGATCTGCAAAAATTTGCAGCTGTAAAGTTCTTAGGAATTCATAGATATGATTTTTGAATTCTTACTCTCTATCTATGAGATATCTTGTAAGATAGATTCTATTTCTGAAGGCCAGAAACAGTACTGTGTTAATATTAATATAGTATGTAGTAGTGTTTGTAGTTATATAAACTATTTTTTTCACATAAAAATTTATAGTAGGTAAGGTGAAATTTTGCTTTCTAGAATGGATAGACTTCACTTTAATTCTTTTCTATTTGTTGTTTTTAGATATACAAGACAATAGAGTATATTTTGACATTTATACATACATGGAGTTCAACCCATTATAATTTTGATCCCATTCTTGTTGTTGAACATGACATAGCGTTACACTGGTCATTTATTCAGATACAAGGAAAGTTATTCCAATTCATTCTACTGTCTTTCCTCTTCCCATCCTCTCTCCTTTCCCTTCATTCCCCTTTGTCTAATTGAATGAACTTCTATACTTCCCCTTCCTGCCCTCCCTTGTTACAGGTAAGCATCCACATATCAGAGAGAACATTAGACCTTTCAGTTTGGGAGATTGGCTTATTTCACTTCAAATGATCTTCTCCAGTTCCATCCATTTACTGGCGAATGCCTTAATTTCATTCTTCTTTACAGCTGAATAATATCCCACTGTGTATATGTATCATATTTTCTTTATTCATTCATCTGTTGAGGGACACGGAGGTTGATTCCATAGGTTGGGTATTGTGAATTGAGCTGTTATAAACACTGATGTGGCTGTGTCACTGTAGTATGCTGATTTTAAGTCCTTTGGGTATAAGACAAGAAGTGGGATAACTGAGTCAAATGGTGGTTCCATTCCAAGTTTTCTGAGGAAAGTTCCATTCCAAGTTTTCCATACTGCTTTCCAGAATGTTTGCACCAATTTTCAGTCCCACTAACAATGTATGAGTGAACCTTTCCCCCCACCTTCTCATCAACATTTATTGTTACTTGTATTCTTGATAATTGCCATTCTGACTGGAGTGAGATGGAATCATAGTGTAGTTTTAATTTGAATTTCTCTAATTGCTAGAGATACTGAACATTAGACCAGAGATCCTGAGCATACTAGTAGAGAAAATAGGCCCAACTCTCCAGTGTACTGGTTTAGGAACAGACTTCCTCAATAAGACTCCTAAAGCAATAAAATCAAGGCTCCAAAATCAATAAATGGGATGGCATCAAAATAAAAAGCTCCTTCAGAGCAAATGAAACAATATAGGACATGAACAAAGAGCCTACAGAATGGGAGAAAGTACACCTCAGATAAGAGTGTTAATCTCCAGGATATACAAAGAACTCAAAAACCTTAACACAAAAAAACCAAATAACCCAATCAAAAAATGGACAAAGGAACTCAGCAGACACTTCACAGAAGAAGAGATATGAATAGTCAAAAAATATATGAAAAAAATGTTCACTTTAATTCTCACAGAGATATTAGAGAACTGAACGTTTGGAATGCATCATTTCAGAAGGTACAAATATGAACATAGTTAAAGATGTCTAGAAACATTTCAAGAAGTAACTTAATACATTAATAACTTATTTTCAAGGAAAATTTAATGCCTTTTATAAAAAATATAGTCCTAAATTGACAAATTCAACAAACTGATAGATATTCTGGGACAGTCAATGCAGTTTATAATTTGCACTCATTCATAAATTTAAAAAAACATGCAGTGCAGTCTGATCCAATGAGAATAGTCATCAATGACAGGTTGCTGCAGTCTGGCTGGGTGCAATTCAGGAGCCACTTGTCAAAAGAAACTAACTTTATTTTTAGAACTACAAACGCCAAACAAAACAGCTCCTCAGGAAAAAACCCTCAGATCCCAACTGCCACCACCGGCTTCCCACAAGCCTCTCACCCCCACACACGCCTCACCACCTCCCACAATCCTCCTGCTCTTGAGGCTGATTGGCTGGGTCACGTGGGCGGAGCCAAAGAAGTCCCCCAATGAGCAGCTCCGTGGTCTGAAAGGGCAGGGAAACAGCCCAATGAACATCACCGCAGAGGAGCCAATCAGCTAGATGTTGCTGGGGCCACTGTGAGCCAATCATCAGCTGGCAGCTGGAAGTTTGCTGGCAGCTGGAAGTTTGCTGGGGGCCCCTTTGGCTGTGGCTCTCAACATCAGGTAAATTTTTTTTCCTGCTAATTTTTTCTCCCTTGTTCCATTGTCTTTTTCTGAAACTTCCCTTTATCCAATGCAAGATTTCTATTGATTAATTGTGACTTATTATCATCTCTAAGATGGTGTGCCTAATTTTAACATACTCTTAAATTTTATTTATTTGTTTGTTTAATTTTATTTCTTATGGTGCTAAGGGTCAAACCCAGGGCCCTCTACATACTAAGCACGTGCTTTACCACAAAGCTACAGCACAGCCCTATTAAATTTCAATTCAGGCAGTTCTTTTTTTACGTCTAAGAGCTTTTTCTTCTCTGTTTCTGCCTTAGGTCTTGCTATATGTATGCACTATTTTCTTTCTTCTCTCTGTGATGTTATTTCTTTTTTTCGTTTATCTTTGTCATCCATTTCATTTGTTTTAAACTCTGATCTTTTTTCAAGTTTCCCTCAAATCCCTGGAAATGGTGGCTTGTTGGCTCATATTTCAGCATTGGTAAGAGCACCTTCCACTACTAACTTAAGGTCTGTTGAATACAGTGTTAAAGAAAGAAAGGGGAGGAAAACAAAAGGAGCCATTATAAAGCCTGGCTGGGACCCTGGCACATGAATAAAGTTATCTGAAGGCAGGTGTCTTTCCAGACTGAGCGGGAGGGACCAGCTGTAACTGGAATGTAATGGAAGCAGGTTTTACCTCCAGCCTAGCTCCCACCGTGGTCATCCCGGGCCTCTCCAGGAAATTGTTCTCTTCTCCCATTTTTTTAGAGAGTCACTCTCCAATTTTTTATCTCTCTGAGCCTCCAGGTGTGTCAACACTTTCCAGCAGAGATGGGAAGTCAACTATGTTGCATGTAAGCCTTCAATTTGAGCCTCTATGTTCAGGCCCTTCCACAGTCTTGCCCTCTCTTGCAGTGCTTCCAAGTTCCTGACAAGTCATAATCTTTAGTATTGGGGAAATACCAAACACCAATTTGTCAATCCAAATTGACAGAAATTCTCAGGAGTCTCCAAAATTGTTAGTTGTTATGGAGTTTTCATAATACTTTGTGTGTTTAAAAATAATAATGAATAATTATTATAATAAAAGTGAAAAATTTGCTGTGATAAGATCATATTAAAAGTTGCAGAGACTTTCTCTAACCAAAACAATGTAATATAGCCAGGCATGATGGCCCACCCCTGGAATTCCAGTGACTGAGGCAGGAAGATAGCAAGTTCAAGGCCAGCCTCAGCAACTTACCGAGACCTGGTTTAAAAATAAATAATAAAAAAGACTGGGAAAGTATCTCAGTGATAGAGCACCCCTGGGTTCAATCCCCAGTAAAATACAGCAACAATGTAAGTCCATGATTTTATAATAACGTTATTTTTTATACCAATATAACATATAAGAATGATTTCTTCCTAATAGACACTTGATAACGGGAAATGATTAAAAGAAGGAAACTGTACATCAGCATTTCCTGACCTTTGCTCTTGACCTGACATCAGTGGTATTAGGAGCTGAATTGAGTTCCCCTAAAATACATAAATTGAAGTCTTAACATGTTCACAAAATGTGAGTTATTTGGAGATAAGGTCTTTTTAAAAATTTTTTTCTAATCTTTAAAAAAAATTTAATTGTAGATGATTTTATTTTATTTATTTACTTTTCTGTGGTTCTGAGAATCAAACCCAGTGCCTCACATGTGCTCAGCAAGTGCTCTACCACTGAGCTACCACCCCAGCCCTAGAGGTAAGGTCTCTACAGAGGTTATTAAGTTAGCAAGGTCATTAAGGTGGGCCCTAACTCTACAACTGGTGTCCATATAAGAAAAAGAAATGACTACAAGGATACATATAGAAGTAGGGCCATGTAAAAATGTGGGAGGACAATGCAAGCCCAGGCAGGAGGCCCAGAAGAAACCATTCCAGCTGACACCTTGATCTTAGACCTGCCATCCCCAGAACTGTAAGAAATAAATCTGTTTTGTTTAAGCCACCCAGCTGGTGACACTTGGTTGTGACAACCGTAGCAAACTAATAGAAATGGATCCCTTCAAAGGAGTGGTCTCTCTAGATTGATCATTAAATTTAAAATTTTACATTCCTGATTTCGGAACTGATTTTTCTTGGGATTTAGGGCTTATTAAAGTATAAATTTCAGATCATCTGTTGTAGATGGGCCAGATTAGTTCAAAGCTCACCTTCCCATGGCAGTTTCCTGACTCCACTCTTCAATCCCCTGTCTTCCAGAATGTATTAGGCTCTCCTGACTGCTCATGGATCTTTTTTCTTATCTTTGCTATCTGGGATAATATTTCTTTATTCTCTCCATTAAGTTAATGATATTTAGGAGGAAGAAGAGACACATTCATGGGTTGCTTACCATTTTTAACCTAAAAAGTTCTTAGAATGTTGTGTTTTTGTTTTGGTAGATTTTCTTTATCTACAAAATATATGAAGCCAAAGGAAGAAATAAAATATTCTTTTCAGAACTCTAAAAATTATTTCTAACATAACTTTAGTCTCACCTTGAACTCAAATGCACAAGAACATGGCTTTTTATTCTATAGTGGACATTAATTTGTACCTTAGGTACCACTTTGATCCAATCAGGTTTAGAATTTTAACAATATTTTTATTAGTGCCTTATACTTAATACATAACATTGGGGTTCATTTTGACATAATCGTACATGTGTGAAATGTCATTTGCTCCATTTCAGTCCCCAGTACTTCCTCTTCCTCTTCTCTCTTCCCTCTCCTTATTTCCCTTCCTCTATTCTGTTGATTTTCCTTCTATTGGGTATAGCAACTTTTGATCAATGGGTTATAACAATTTTTAATACCAGCGATCCAAGAAGGATCTTTGCCGAGGTTATTGTTGTAAATGAAGAGGACACTAGGAAGATATCAGTACAGTTCTAGAAAGGTTACAACATCTATGATTGCACCAAGAACCTTGTAGGGGTTGAGATGATGTCACCAGTGAGTGTATGGGATAAGATACCAATGAGTTTATCCATGATACCAAATTTTCCAAGGATCAGGAGGTTCAAAAATTGACATGGGTGTGGTTGAGATGGCAAATAACTTCAGTGTGGACGTGGATAAGGATGATGTTGAGGAACTCCTAGAGGTGGTACCTCAGGAACTGATTAATGAGGAGCTCTGGAACAGGAATACATAAGCTGAAGAAAAGAAAAGGAAACTTCGGGAAGAATAAGAAAAAGAAGACAGTAGAGACAGACGAGGAGGTGGAGGAGGAGGAGCAGCCTCTTCAGAAAATTCACAGAAAAGTGTTTAGTACAAGTTTCTGTAGATCCTTAAGTGTTTTCCAAGACTTAAAATGAATAAGTTATTTTAAGTCTTGGAAAACACAGCCCCAACACTAAAATAGGAGGAATGTTCATGGTGCATTATCTGATTACAAGCAATTGATAAGTTGGAAAAAAGAACCATACCAACAAAACCACTAGGGCTTTATTTCTGAAGTGAGTGATGCTACTTGTCCAAGAACCTCGGGCAGACTCTTCAGGAGGTGTTCCAGAGGAAAGCGTGGTTAATATAGGGGATGACAGCTGTGTGTGTCATTGCCCCTGGAGACTGTTCAGTGGGACAAGATGTGGGCATAGAAAGCAGACAGGGAGAATCCTGACCCCGTGTGGGCCTGGGCTAGTGTGTGTGTTCACGTCTTAGTTTTTAACAGAAGAGTTTAAAAAAGTAGAAATAAATAAATAGAAAATGATTATAGTGAAGGATACAAAGAAAGAAAATGTCTTGTATGGCTATATAATACTCATGTTTTAAGCTAAGTATCATTATAAGAGTCCAAATGTTTAAAAACTTAAAATGTTCATAAAGTAAAAAATTCCAGTAAGATAAATTTACTATTATAAAAATAGTGTTTTTTTTTAAAATAAATTTAGTGCTTGCTAAAGATATGGTGTCTATGACTCCATAGCAGTATGATGCCCTAGGCCTTCGCAACCACTCACCAGTCACCCAGAGCAACTTCCAGCTCTGCAAGCTCCATTCATGGTAAATGATCTAGATATGGGTTTCATATGCACTTTCTATACCTTCTCCATGTTTAGATGCACAACCCGTCTCCAGCACTGAGCGCAGTACCATGCTGTAAGGGTTGGTGGCCTGGGAACAATGAGCTGTGTGGCCTCGCCAAGGAAGTCCAAGTGCACTTTGTGATATGATGTTTACACTAGACAAAGCCACCAGATGACACACGTCTCAGGGAGCTTCCCAGCGTCATGTACACATGCCTGAAAAATCCCACTTCACACCTGACCCCATGAGTTCCTCTTCCTCGCCATCCTGCGTCTGTCGTCTAGGACAACATACTCTCCCATTTCCTCCTCTTTACGTGTCTCCCCTTTTACTCCTTTCTTACTTCACTCGTTCCCCTGAATGTTGGCATGCGCCCGTAGGATGGGTTGAATTGTGTGCACCCCCACAAATTCCCACGTTGAAGTCCTAAAGTCCAGAATCTCAGAATGTGACCTCATGAAGTGACAAGATTGCTAATTAAGGGTAATCAAGTTAAAGTAAAGTCATTAGGGTGGTTCTGATCCAGTATAACGGGGTCCTTAGGAAAAGAAGAAATTTGGGGAAAAGCACACAGACAGGAAGAACGCCACCTGAAGATCAAGGTAGAGGTCAAGGTAGTGCTTTTACAAACCGCCCATTGCCAGCAAGCCTCCTGATGCCAAAGGAGATGCACAGACCGATTCTTCCTCATGACCTGAAGAAGGAAGGAGCCCTGGGGGCACAGGATCTTGAACTTCTAACCTTCAAAACTATGAGACAATACTCTTCGGTGTTTAAGCCACCCAGTTAGCGGAACTTTGTTTCAACAGCCCTAGATAGTGTCTTTAGAGTCTTCCTGCCTTTCTTTTCCCCCTTCCTTTCTCCTTCTTCTTTTTCTGTGATCTTGGTGATCTCATTTGCTCTTGTGTTTTTTTTTTTTTTTAATTCCATCTATATTCTGGAGTCTTCTCACTGGCTATCTCCAGGCCGGCATCTCCCCAGAACTCATGTGTATCTCCAACTTTCTTCTTAACTTCAACTTTAACATGCTCCAAACTTAACTCCTACAACGGACTCCTCCCAGTTCTCTCCATCTTAGTTAATAGCAGCTCTGACCTTCACATTTGCCTGGGTGCTGTACCTGGAGATCTTTCTTGACATTTCTCCTTCATATCTCCACTCCGTAGGCCAACTTGATTCTACTCTCGAGACATGTTCAGAATCCGCTCCCCCTACCTCCATCACTTCTCTGGTAGCCACTATCACTGTAGCAGTTGCCTCCTGATTTCTCTCCCTACTTCTTATTGTCCTTTTATCCATTCCCAATATAGCATCCAGAATGACACTGTACAAATGCAGTTCTCACACCTCTGGCCAAACGCTGCAATGTCTCCTCATATCACTTCTCAAGTCCCTGTGGCGGCCTGTGAGGCTCCTCAGGTTACCTGGCTGTACAGGTTCACAGGTCTCTTTCCTCATTTGCACTTGCTATTCCCTCTCCCAGAATCCTTCCAAGATACTGTCACAGTCCAAAATGGTCATTTAAGAAGTAGTTCTTGAAGAAAGAGGGATTAAATTGAAAGAATATCTATTACTAAGATAAAATTAAAGCTTTGTACCTTCACATTCAAATATCGCCCCATTTGACCTTGGTAAGCTCACAGCCTTCACCTATAAGTTTGCTCTCAGAGCAGTGCTTTCTGCAGAAAAGCCACTTAATGAACAGTTAATAATTTGAGGGATCAAGTGAGACCAAAAGATAACAGTCAGTCCAATTAACTTTTAGCTTATCTAAACTGCTCTGCCATTGCTGGTCATTCTAGAATAGTCCCTCCTTATGTGGTCACTTGTTCTAATGGTAGTGAAAGAAAATGAAAGTGTGTTGCCCTATGGTGATGATGCATCTCATCCATGGCTACTCTGACTCTCACTTTCTTTTCCATTTCTGGTGATAACTTAAGCATTTTTTTTAAAGTGCCCACACACATCCATTCTTCCACTATTTTATATTAATGGTCCTCAATCTTTAGTTGGGTGTATGACTTCCCTCCTGAACAAGAAAAAAAACATCATATTTCCCAACCTCTCTTGCAAATGTCTGTGGCCATAAGACTGTGTTCCAGCCCAGGGGATACTGGTGTGATATATCAGGTCAAAGGATGCTGGCGTGTGAACCTTTTGCTCCCTTTCCCCATGCCCCATCCTCCACCATGCTGCACAGAATGCAGATAAAACGGTCAGAACTGTAGCCATGAATTTGCATCATGAGGAGAAAGACTGCAACCTCAGAGATGAGGGATGAGCTGGAAAGGGTTTAGATTACTCAGATTTGCAGAACAGAACCATCACACTCCTGATGTCTTCTTCTCGCTTGATGTGAGAAAGAAACTTCTTTGTTATTTATGTCACTGTTATTTTAGGACTCACACATTATTAAATGCAATCCTACCTCAAATCTCACAAAAACTATCTAGTACCTGGAAACTCAGAACTAAAATGAGTTATTGTTGGGTCATTTAAAAGAATCAGAACCAACACAAGTATCTGCAATGATAGTCAAAGATCTTTATTTCCTATATTTAATTTCTTACAATCGGCTTGGAAAAATAGTTGTGTCCTTAAATGTACTTTCACTGGAGGAAGCTGATATGACCAAACATTAATCTGACTGATTATGGAAAAAATATTTATTCCTAAAAAACAAACATTCTATTCAGTTTCCATTTTGCATTCACTTTACACAAGCATAAAGGGCAGGTCCAAAGTAGTAAGTCCTTGGCAGAGACACAGGTCCAAGGAAAGCCTTTGGCGATTAGTGATCCAGATTTGTGAGAGTTTTTTTCCCATGAGGAAGTTTTCTATCAATGTGGAAACGTGGTGAATTTTCTCAAAAATATTTTTTGAAGAATTTCTTTTTCCTCTTTTCTGTTGGCATTCTCTTGGATATTTTGGGGGTTAACACACCATTCTATCTGCTTAACATTCAATTTTAGACACACCGATTATCTGCTCTATTGTTCTGAATAGCTAACTGCACTCTATAAATAAACACATCAATTTCCCTCTATTACCAGTCTTCCAGAGAATCTCACATAATTGTAATTAACCTAGTATCTACTTATCATTAAATATACTTTTGTTAGAAAGAATATACAGCATATGAAATTACAGGCTTTTCATGAGCTACAGACACATTTTATAACTCAAATAATATTTACAGTGTAAACATCACAGTTGTTACATCAGAAGAAAATGAACCACGACATTCACGACACTATACTTTATTTGGTTTCAATATTGAAGTTGTTTTCTTGAATTAGTTATGTAGAACTCAAAATGTAATTACTGTTGCCTATCATTTTCCTTCAGGAATTCTGAAAAAGAAAGAATTCACACTTGAAACACAAATGTATATTTTTGTTCATAGCATATTAGTTTCATTCACTTATCAGCCCATTTGTTGAGCATCTATTTCCCCTGGTCATAAGGACAAGTACCTTCCAAAAGACTGACTGTCACAGAGGAACTGCTTTCTTTCTAGACACAAATAGTCACACATTTGAACCTTTCACAAGTGGATAATGCACAGGATTTCCTGTCCAAAGAATTTGTCCAAAGTCACCCTTCCATAAAGAAATGAAGGAAGGATGTGATCTCACAAATGAACTTACAATTTTCAAAGGACAGAGGGATCTGCCTGTGTATTTTAGTGCCTGTCCTATTTCTTAATTTGAGGGAGGTTTTACCTTGGAGATATTTTTTCAATGCCCTGAATGTGATTAGCTTTCATCTGTGAGCAAAGAACTTGTTGCACTTAAATGTCTAGATGTGATAAGCCATCTTTGCAGGTAAATCTAACACTACACCACTCTTAAGATAAAGGGGAGATCTACTTAGTGGACAACAGTAATTGGTCATGTAGGTGTCTTCTAGACACCCTGTCCACTTTTGTTGACTCTCTTGGAAACCTTTGATAACCACATCAGGAATGAATGTGGCTGTGAACTGCCTTTGGCCTGTGTGGGTCTCGGTTAATCTCTTGGACCTGGTCAGGGATTGGAATCCTGCCCACCTTCAGGTTTTACTAATAAAGTTTTATTGGCACACAGCCATTCCCATTCATTTTACATGTTATCTATGATTCCTTTCATGCCACAACAGCAAGGTTGAAGAATTATAAGAGAAACAAGATAGCCCACAAAGCTGAAAACACTTACTTTGTAGGCCTTTG
Organism: Urocitellus parryii; assembly: GCF_045843805.1. Classification (NCBI taxonomy): domain Eukaryota; kingdom Metazoa; phylum Chordata; class Mammalia; order Rodentia; family Sciuridae; genus Urocitellus; species Urocitellus parryii. Next base: position 13,695,385 of record NC_135538.1, read on the forward strand.
GAGAAAATTGCTCACTTTTAGTATGCTGATGACAAGAATTTATTTAAGCACTTGTCAAACATTGTAACTAGATTTGCAGGAGATGATGTAAATATTAATGCAACATAATTTAGTAAATAAGTATGTCTTGTGCCCACATTTATATAAAAGCAACTTTTATAACAAGCTCACCATTTCAAAAAAGAGAAAAAAACTGTGCACGTTTTCTCTACTAAAAAAAAAAAATTTATAGTGAATGTTATCAGGTTTTCATGACTAAACTCACTTTATAGGTCAAAATTTGACTTTTGCTATATGAAGTTTGCTGTGTTAGTGCCAGAGTGCCTTTGTGTTTTTATAACAATGAATTATGGTGACGGTTCCCTACATTTAAATTAAATGAAGAGCTAACAGACAATTATGGGATTAAATCTTAAGTTAATAAGAGCAGCATGCTTTGGTTCTCAAAAATAAAGCTAGTTTTTCTCGTGAGTGTGAATCAGGCTCCTTTGGTTTTTAACTCAACACAAGTGTAGGAATGAGGCCAAACAGAGAGGAGAACCTCTCAGATAGCACACTGTCTGCAATGTCTGCTCAGTGTGAACAGCCGTTTATGGGATCAGTCATTTGAAGCTGTTTTCTGGGGTGAGGTCCATTTCAAGTAGAGGTCCTTAGATGAGGTCTCATGTAAAATGGTTATTTAACTCTAGAATTTTTTCCTCCTCAGTGACTCTTCCCTCCTTCCATAATTAGATGGTGACTGTGAGAATACAGTGAGAATACACAGATGTACTCACCACTTCTCATCAGCTGGACTCCAAGAGCTTCTTCATTACTTTGCTAGCTCTTCAGGAAAGTCAGGGGACCCTCCCTCACTGCTGCAGAACACAAGAAGGAAATTTGGCCTGTTAGGGCTCTTAGAAGAGAATGGTTCAAAAGAAATGATAATGACTTAATGACTGTTCTCTGCAAAGTGCACTAGGGCTGAACAATCATCTTTAAATTATTTCTTAACCTCAAAGTGTCTCAAATTATTCTTTCAGAATTACGATTTAGTGGGCAAAGAGAAAATATAATGTTATCTAATCTCACCCAAACAGGATTATCCTTAATACCATGCACACACACACACAAAAAAAACAATTGGAATAAAAAGAGAGAACTTCATGCCCCCTGCATTGTCCAATATCTACACACCAAAGAGGAATAGAGATTTTACAGAATTTAAATGTACAAAATGTCTGATGGTTAAATTTGATAAAGTAAGGATACTGAATATGAAGGGGGTCCATGCAGGAACAAATTGCTGCTTGTACTCTACATGTTTTAAAAGCCAATACTTTTGATAAAACCTGTTCACAGATTCAAACTAGCCATCATTTTTAACCCTGATGAAACAGTAGAACTGGCCAGGGGGCTCATAAAAAAATACTGATGTCCAAGTCTGTACCCCAGAGTCACTGATTTCCTGGCAATTGGTTTGGGATAAGGCCCAAACATCAGTACTTTAAAAAGTTTCCAGAGTAGTCTAACATCAACCAGAGTAGTCTAATATCAAGGTTGAGAATGACTACTTCATATAGGATGGATGGATGGATAGGCAGATAGATAGATCTCTGCATGTGGCTTAGTTTTGTAAGTCATTTATAATTTCTCATTTTAGCAAGTTCTCTTTTCCTTTACCTCCTCTTGCCATTCAGAATTGAGTTCAAGTATTTCTTTACAGCCATTTGTTTTCTAAGGCGGGTGTAGTTGTCGGTGAAGACTGCGTCAGAGTGGCGTTTGATGGGAACAGGGTCTTCTGAGATTGTACTGCTAAGGAATGTGAGCAAAAGAACGTCAGAGTTTAACGATAAATGCCCCAAAGCATCGACATTCCAAATCACTTTTTATTGAGTCTCATCCAATTTGATTTCAAATTTGTAAATAAGTGTAGCATTTAAGAAAAATAAATGTGACTGGACTCAATGAATATAAGAAAAAGGCTTATTCCTTCATCAATGGGCCCAGTATGTTTTACTCAAAAATGTACATTATTTTTTAGACTAAATTAAACATTATCAAAGAGTTGTCAATTTTGAAGAACATACTGAAAGTGAAAATATGATTGGCAGATTGAGTAATGATAACATGCTTGATGAAAAGGAATAAATTTCCATTACCTAACCCGCTTCCCAATAAGGGATTCAAGGTATTTTTTGGCAGAAAGTTGACCCAAGAGCCTACTGTAGTCACTGGTGAACACTCCGTCAGCATGCCTGGCATTTCTAAAACAAGGAGAAAAGGATAGTTACTAATGCATACATGTTTCTCTAGAATATTATTCTAGTTCATTAAATAACAAATTCATCAGCTTATTATAAAAGTTGCTATTAATGCTTAAGTCCAAAAGGAAGTGTTAAGAAAGGTATGTTCTAATCATTTGTATCCTGATGGGCAAATGTTGAGTTATATATGCAGCCCAAGATTGAAAAATTGTTTAAATGAACTGTTTTAAAAGTAAATTTCTCCCTTATAAAAGCTTCAAAATGATTGCCTTTCTAAGAAATACTTATGTGAAAAATATATCATAATTTCTATATTATGATGCTTTTTTCTGCTATCCTAAATAAAAACATATGCAATGGGAAAATATGTTGATTTTGGCAAAGTAACAAACATATATTTTGATATTTCTTCTGCCAAAATATTTGGAAACAATATCTCTTGAGATAGGATTTTAGGGCTTATTGACCAACTTTTCCATGCAAACAAAAAACCTTTTATCCTTTGTCTTTGGTATGGAGCTACTTGATTTGTCCTGAAAGCTAGACAAGCAGTTCCATGAAGGAACAGTGCTGTTAGGTGCCTTTTCCTTAGGTAGGATGAACCTCTGCCCTTAGCACCTGCTCCATCATGGAATCTGAACTTGCTGTGGTTGTACCAGGACTGGTCCAATCTGTGATGTTGAAACTAGGTACACAGAGTGTGAAGAGTGATGTATTCATCCTAACTTGTTGCAGTCTTTCTACAGGAAAATCATGTTCAGCTTCTGGAGCTGCTCTAAATCAAGCTGAATGAGTGACACATGAAAATCTGTAGTATTATACAGACATAGCTCCAAGGTAAGATAACTAGAACATTTATATTTCTAAAATATATTTTCTATATAAAATAAAGCAATAAAAATGAAGTCACCTGGATACATCATAATAGGGTGTGTCATTTTCAGCTAAAGCATTCTGCAAGATGTCAGTGTCTGCTTTTAATGAAACTTGGTCTGGCTCATTTGCTCCTTCCAGTGGCATTCTGTCATCCAACCTGTTAGAGAAAAGCACACTAGAAGTGTAAGACATTCCTTTCTCGAAGGCAATGCTCATGGTCTTGCAACCATTTGAAATAAGAAACTAAAACTCTTGGGAAATATCATTGATTCACAATGTAAGAATAGGATAATTTGACTTGGTTAATGAGAGTATGAACAGAAAATATTTTCATTATCTCACAAAATAAATGCCATTCAACTTTTCTAAGCTGGATATACCAAACATAAGTGCTACTTAATTCAATCCTATAAGAGGATTAAGCAAAGTTCATTCCATCTTCTACTTCACTAAACCAAGTGTATCTTCACTTTGAAAAGCCAAATTTAGGAGGTAGATATAATTCATATAAAACCCTGGTTCTCAATGAAAGTCAAATCCCCTTCCCACCTGGTTTGGAAATGGGCTCCAGTCCATATGGAAACTGAATAACCAGTATTAAAACTGTTAGGAACTTATGTATTTGATGATATTTAGCAATAATTGCCCCAAATACCTCTAAAGAGATGAGTATTCACTATTCTTCTCTTCCTGGGTCCCTTGGCTTTGCTTCAGAGATTTACCTTAGCGTGATATATTTCTCTGTACTGATCAAGTCCAAAGAATCTCTTCATTAATGAATCATCATTCAAATTCAAAGAATTTTGTGGGGTCTTCTGGTTTCTAATTTTATGTGTTAACACAGCTTTAGTAAGGAATGTATGGTGCTGTACTGCAAGTCTAAGAATTGTGTTAACTATATACAGAACTTGACTATATTTGTGAGTGCATGCACATTTTTCACAATAGCACATTATTAAAATTGTATATGTGTGTACTTTTATTATTAGGGTAAATCTCCAAGGAGAATGTTTGTTTCAGGGCAGTTTTGTCCCTTCTGCAGTTGAAGTAGCTGGTAGTCAGTAAGAAATTGTCCTCTGTGGGTCTGAAGCCCAGCAATCATCTATTGTGATCTAGCCACTCAGACAGAACCATCCTATTTCATCATCAGAGCAATGTAGAAGATGGCTTTAAACAAATTTAACAGAGAATACTAATGGCTGAAAGATAATTCACTTTATGGGGGGAAAGTACACCTGAAGCAAAAACTCAGGAATGAACAAATAAGCAAAGAAATCATTATTTGGCACTTAGATACGATTCCTGTAAACTGGAAGGAAATATCAGGTTAATGAAAGTTTAATTCACTATTTACTTTTTTAACATAAATCTATTTTATTTCAGGTACAGTTGTAAATGTGAGTAGTGGCATGCTTTATGAATTTGAAATAGGGAACACAGTTAAATTAAAGATTTTAGTTCAAACCAAATACATTGTAGGGGAGTATACTTCTGGAGAACAATTCTCCTGTAACTTTTAATTTGACAAAGTTATTCTACCTAGATACATTTCTATGCAGCATGATTTTACACATATTTCACTAATAAACCACTAATCTTATGGCTGTTTACTGATTGATCTTAGAAACGAACTACAATGAGGTTGACAACTAAACAACTATTTTTCCACCAGACGGTGAACTGAACTGAGGTGACAGAGCATAAACGCTTCTTCTCACTTATCTAACACTGGTTCTCAATGAAAGTCAAATCCCCTTCCCACCCGGTTTGGAAATGGGCTCCAGTCCATATGTAAAACTAGGCAATGATGCTCTCTCAGGCCCTGCAGGTGAACTCCAGGGCTCAGAAGGACTGTGTTGACTTTATGATGGCAAAGAACTTGCTCAACACAGCAATTAAAAGCTTTAAATGAATGACACATAATTTATAATATGGCACCATCCAAAATAACATGTAGGAAGTTCCCATTTCAATAAAGGAACGTTTGACTATCTCAAATTAAAAGTGAACTTCTAAGTTACCTCAGAGCAGAAGATGGTCCGAAGAGAGGCCATGCAGAATTCTGTGAGAAGAGCACACTGGAAAGAGCCAGGAGCAGGAGGAGCTGGGGTTTGCTTCTGGCTTCCATCTCTGTGCCTCTGAAGAGAGAACCACACAAGCTTTCTGCATCACACTGTCACCACAAGGAAATTCTAAGGGTCTAGCGGTATTTCTGAAGGCTCTTGCTGTGTTATTTCAACTTCAAGAAAGAGTCAATCAGAAATATGATTGCCTTTTTTTAAAAAAAATCCTCTTTTTTTTTTTTTAAAAAAAAATACCTTTATTATATTTGTTTTATTTTTATGTGGTGCCAGGGATCAAACTCAGTGCCTCACGCATGCTAGGTAAATGCCCTATCACTCAGCCACAACTCCAGCCCAATATGATTGCCTTTTAAATCAAGAAGATTTCTTTTCGTGACAGGTGTTTGAGTAAAAAAACTAGGATCCTGTGTGTTTGCTTCGAAAGACTTGCCAGGCACTTAGTGGGCTGAAGTATATATTGAATGCCATGTTTCTATTGTGCTGGAAAAAACCCTGGGGATAATATTTTTTTAGTATCTTTTCTGATGAAGTAAAGAGCTTCAAGAAATTAAGTGATTTTTTCTATGTTATGCTTTTCATACCTAACTTATAAAACTGGGGTGTCACCTCTTTAATAATACTTCTACCATGAAAATCATGTACACGTTTGTATATTTTTGTTTGCATATATAGTAATATAATGCATACATACCTATCAGTAAAAAAAAAGATTTTATATATACATTTTTGTTCTCTTAATTGTAGATATCACTGTATACTTACTTCCTGGGATCTGGCTTTGAATAACTTAACTCAATTAAGAATTAAAAAATTAAGATCCTCCCAAATAATCGAACAGCATTTTGTCATTGAAATAAATTCAAATAAAATGAAAATTTTTAAACAAAACTTGTTTTTCTTGCATTTGATTCATACATTTTATTTCTAAATAGTTTCTAGATAAAAATTTAGGTTTCAATATTTCTTTCTCTTTCTGCCTGTAAAACTTACAGCACTTAAAATGAAGAGGAAAATAAATGTTTCCTAGGTTCACATAATCAACATGTAAAACAAAAAGAACAGCACCTTAAAAACAAGTTGAAAACTACAAAAACAATTGTATTCACTGTACCTTTCAGTCAAATATCTGTACAGATGCAAACATAGCCTACTTGGATGCATTTTTTTTCCAAAAACCATACTTGGTAAAGGAATAAACCAGTTAATATTTTTTTCAAACAAAAAGATTCTGATAATCAATTCACACAAGAAAAACTGAGAAACCTCTATGCTTACCAGGTGACTTGAGAAACTTGTCTTTTTGCAGTTTCCAAGGAAGGGTACTGTAAAATTCTTTTCACGAGAGAGAAAACTTCAGTATAGCCTGAGAAAAGTTTCAAAGATAGGAAGAATAAAGGAGAAAGGTAAAGTGTGTACTTACCCAACTGAACAGTGTATTCTGGGGAGCGCTGGAGCTGTCTGAGGTGCTGAAGTCCTGGTGCCCAGACAGGCTGCTTTAGCACTGGCTGGGGGCTAGCTGATACTGCCAGCTACTGCTCTGCACTCTGACCAGCATTCAAAGTTGGTCATTTTATAGGGCTTAGACTTAGGGCTGAGCAATCACAAAGCTCTTTGAAAGACGTCACAGTCGTGCTCCCACGGGCCTGAAGTTCTTATTCAATTGTCATTATGACTGATTTAAAGAAATTTATAGTGAGTAACTTCAAGACATAAGATAAAAAGAGGAAGCATATTTTTTAAGACCCAAAAGTATCAAGCATAATGTGAAATGTTTTAATCTTTAATTAGTTGGAATTAAGAGAGTGACTATAGCGTGATATCCAGGACCACTGAGGTTCCTCCAAAAACCAAGGACTTTATGTAGAAACAATGCAAAAAGCAAAACATCACTTATATTCTTCATGTTTCTGTTTAATTCTCTCTCTCTCTCTCTCTTTTTTTTTTTTTACAAAGCATCAGTTTTTCTAATGCCTTTTTATACTATTCATGTAGGTCCTGATTTATTATTTCTTGAAATCTATCCTGATTTTAAAAGCAACCAAAAGTGATTTTTCACTTTTCTGTCATTATACTTCATTTATGTTGAAAGCAATCCTAGGGAAAAAGTCTCAGCAAGTTTCTACGATGGTATAATATGCACACCATCACACAAAGCAGTAGCAGTATTGCTATTTCACATTTTGTATAAATGTCATAACCCTTAGTACATTTTCACACATAGTGCTTCAAATTATCCCCCCAAATTACTGTCAACTGTAGACCCTCATGGAATTAAATATTTCTACCTTAAAAAAGTGATCCTCTTAATTTTCTAAGTCCTTATAATATGATGAATTATTTTACTTTCCACCCCTACTCTTACTACACATATCCATGTCAGTTTTTGAATATTTCTGACTCAATCACATTACAGGGGGTTTAAGATAATTACTTAAATATATTTGTAGAGTCCTCTGATTAATACTTCATTTTTATTAGTGGGTTTTTTTAACTCAAAGTAGTTTTCAAGTAGTATATTCAGGCAGTGTTCAAGGTCAAAATGTGGCAACATAAACAACTTCATGAATTAAAACATTAAAATGCTCTTTCCTTTTATTTTTAAAAAGTATCTAGTATGCATATTCTTACATTTTTATTTGTAGATTCCGCAAGGAAAGTGGCTCTAAAACCCTCTTTCTTTCTTTTATTTTAAGATTTTAGTATCTATTTGCTGTATTCAAAGTCAGACTGATCCAGTAAAAAAATATCTTGCTATGCTTAATCATATTTCTAATTCACTTACAAGAAAAATTAAATGAATTAAATTTCAAAATGTCTGGAAATTTGTTTCTTAGTTGACAGCTCTGACTTAAGCCAGAGTTCCTGTGGCTTAATTCCAGGAAATCTTTTTTTAACTGATTATTACAAAGCAGAGGTTGAAATGGCTCTCATATGGAATTTTTTTATCTTTAGCTCTTCGTCACCCAATTCTCAGTGAAGCAATTTTATTTAAGGCCAGCAACAGCAAACTAAATTGATTAAGAATCATAGACAATTCAATGCTGAGTGATAAGCAGGAAAAATACATAAAAATTGATTATTATATGGTCTAAGCAAGCACTTAGCTTTGACAAAGACTAACTAAAGTAGATTTTTCCAATAGTAAAGACAGTTTCTGCTCTCCCAATATAATGATAGAACATAAAAGAAAAATGGAATAACTCAATTTTCTTACCTTTGAATAAAATAAACCAAATCAAAAACTGCATTTTTCTTTTGAATTTAAATGAGAAAGCAGAGCCATTTCATAATGGGATCATAGCACCATCTGCAGGTTAGAAATCTTAATTCCCAGATTTTATCAAAATATGTTTCTGTTTCCTTCTTTCAAGGAAATGCAATGTAAACCAGAAGCCCTCTAATCAGTTCACTTGGTGATGCTTTCAGAGAAATAAATATAAGAAAAGGAATGTGGTTGAATTAGTCCTAAACACTGTGTTACCAAAACTCAATAAACGCAACGGAGAATTTACTGTTTAAATGTGCTTTCCCACTACTTGGACACATCTTTCTTTCTTTTTTTTTTCCAAATTGTTTATATTTTTATTTTCTTTTTTTTTTATTGTTGGTTGTTCAAAACATTACATAGTTCTTGATATATCATATTTCACATTTTGATTCAAGTGGGTTATGAACTCCCATTTTACCCCGTATACAGCTTGCAGAATCACATCAGTTACACTTCCATTGATTTACATATTGATATACTCATGTCTGTTGTATTCTGCTGCCTTTCCTATGCTCTACTATCCCCCCTCCCCTCCCCTCCCCTCCCCTCTTCTCTCTCTACCCCCACTACTGTAATTCATTCCTCCCCCTTGTATTATTTTTCCCTTTCCCCTCACTTCCTCTTGTATGTAATTTTGTATAACCCTGAGGGTCTCCTTCCATTTCCATGCAATTTCCCTTCTCTCTCCCTTTCCCTCCCACCTCTCCTCCTTGTTTAATGTTGGTCTTCTTCTCGTGCTCTTCTTCCCTAGTCTGTTCTTAGTTACTCTCCTTATATCAAAGAAGACATTTGGCATTTGTTTTTTAGGGCTTGGCTAGCTTCGCTTAGCATAATCTGCTCTAATGCCATCCATTTCCCACCAAATTCTATGATTTTGTCATTTTTTAATGCAGAGTAATACTCCATTGTGTATAAATGCCACATTTTTTTATCCATTCATCTATTGAAGGGCATCTAGGTTGGTTCCACAGTCTTGCTATTGTGAATTGTGCTGCTATGAACATCGATGTAGCAGTGTCCCTGTAGCATGCTCTTTTTAGGTCTTTAGGGAATAGACCTAGAAGGGGAATGGCTGGGTCAAATGGTGGTTCCATTCCCAGCTTTCCAAGAAATCTCCATACTGCTTTCCAAATTGGCTGCACCAATTTGCAGTCCCACCAGCAGTGTACAAGTGTACCCTTTTCCCCACATCCTCGCCAGCACTTATTGTTGTTTGACTTCATAATGGCTGCCAATCTTACTGGAGTGAGATGGTATCTTAGGGTAGTTTTGATTTGCATTTCTCTGATTGCTAGAGATGGTGAGCATTTTTTCATGTACTTGTTGATTGATTGTATGTCCTCCTCTGAGAAGTGTCTGTTCAAGTCCTTGGCCCATTTGTTGATTGGGTTATTTGTTATCTTATTGTCTAATTTTCTGAGTTCTTTATATACTCTGGATATTAGGGCTCTATCTGAAGTGTGAGGAGTAAAGATTTGTTCCCATGATGTAGGCTCCCTATTTACCTCTCTTATTGTTTCTTTTGCTGAGAAAAAAACTTTTTAGTTTGAGTAAGTCCCATTTGTTCATTCTAGTTGTTAACTCTTTTGCTATGGGTGTCCCATTGAGGAATTTGGAGCCCGACCCCACAGCATGTAGGTCGTAGCCAACTTTCTCTTCTATCAGATGCCGTGTCTCTGATTTGATATCAAGCTCCTTGATCCATTTTGAGTTAACTTTTGTGCATGGCGAGAGAAAGGGATTCAGTTTCATTTTGTTGCATATGGATTTTCAGTTTTCCCAGCACCATTTGTTGAAGATGCTATCCTTCCTCCATTGCATGCTTTTAGCCCCTTTATCAAATATAAGAAAGTTGTAGTTTTGTGGGTTGGTTTCTGTGTCCTCTATTCTGTACCATTGGATGGACACATCTTTCTATAATTTTCCCATATGTCTAGCAAAATTTGTTTCCTGTGTTAAGGCTTCTCAGTCAAGTAATACTTGTAACAAGGGGAACTCTCATTCATATGTGCAGGTAGATCAAATATTCAAAATCCCTTCTTTTACAAATAAGTAAATCAATGTCCAGAGAGTTTAAGTAATTTTTGCAAGTCACTCAAGTTGCTAAAAGTAAATGTTAGATTGGTAGTCAGGGCTTCTGATTTTGTTGAACATTCTTCTCTTTAAGAACTGTAATGTTCTTTAATTATTGCTATTAGCATTTTTGATGCTAACTGGCCAGATACAGAAATAGAAAGCTCATAAAAATATTAGTATGTCCTTTTCCCTTTATTCACCAACAGAACCAAAGGCAGGGACAAAGCATGGTTATTTTATACTGAACCACATTGGATGCAGGGAGGTAAATGGAAGGGATTTTCAAACTCAGGCAGAAATTCAGATTCACCCTTGTTTCTTTAATGCAAAGGCCCACCAGAGGTGCCTTATGGCCAGGAAGCATGGCCTGCCTCAGCTGTGGTCTGCTGCCTCTGGGCGTGACAGGGTTGGCTCCCGAGCTAACCTTCAGTGGGCTCCCGAACTAACCTTCAGTGTCCGTATTTTTCGATGGCTAAAATAACAAAAGAAGAAGATTACTTTGTAACTTGTAAAAATTATATAAAATGTATATATTGGTTACCATAGTGAAATTTTAGTGGGACATGGAAACATTCTCATATATGTGTTCTCAATGGCTGCTTTTGTGCCATTGAGAACAGTTGCCACAAAGTCTGTACACTTTACAAATCTTGAAATGTTTACTCTTTGATCCTTCATAAAAGAGGCCTGTCAATCCCTGGTCTAGAACCTCCTATTCAGGAAGATATTTTGCCGTAATGTTCTTAAGTCCTATAGATTTAAAAAACTAAATTGTATTAGGAAATTAATAAACACATATATGCCCACACAAACATTTTTGTATCTAATATATAAAATGCTAATGCTAATATGTATGTATATGTGTAATATACATGTTTGTATGTGTCTAAATGCATTATACTTTTAAAGTATACATGTATATTATATATATATAATATTTACATAGTATCTAATATTATATATGTAATATTTACCTAGTATGTTAATAGAAATTGGAAAATAAATAAAGTGTCTTACTTTGTACTCTAATACATGAAAGTTATATGTATAAGATATATTTGATTCTTTTTTATTTTTGATACATATAATTGTGCCATTGTGACATTTTGGTATATGTATATATTGTGTATCATTCAAATGAGAGTAAACTCCTAAAACATTTATTTTTTTGTGGTGGGAATATTCAAAGTATTTCTTCCCTTAGGCTTTTTTTTTTTACTGTCATTTACAGCAACCTGGATGAAACTGGAGATCATTATGCTAAATGAAATAAGCCAGACACAGAAAGACAAGTACCACATGATCTCACTCCTATGTGGAATCTAGAAGAGTTGATCTTATAGATATTGAGAATAGAAAGGTGGTTACCAGAGGCTGAGGATGAAAGGGCTGAGAACAACCAGGGAAAGGTTGGTTAATGCTATGAAGGTTTGGTAAGTTATAAGAAAGAAGTTCTGGTGTGCTATTGCACATGATGGTGACTATAGAGAACCATAACTTACTTGCTAAAGTTTATATCTGGACTGTCCTCCCAAAGGCCATGTGTTAAAGCTTGGCCCAGCCTGGGGTGCTATTGGGAGGTGGTAGAAGTTTTAAGAGGTGGGACTTAGTGGGAGGTTTTCCAGTTATTGGAAGTATGCCCTTGAAAGGGAGAATGAGACCTCACCCCTCTCCTCTTCCGCCCCTTTGCATCCTGCCATGAGGTCAATGTTTTTCTCCACCTACAGATGGCTGCCAGGATGTGCTGCTCACCACAGGTCCAAAAGCACTGAGGCCAACCAAACATGGACAACAACCAACAGTGAGCCAAAATAAGACACTTCTTCTTATAAGTTGATAATCACAGGTATTCCTTACAGTAATGGAAAGCTGAGCACTGGTTATAGAACAGTACAATAGAACTTTTAGTTCTCTAATTTAAAAAATTTATACTTATTTTTGTAATTCTTATAATCTCCTATTGTTGATTTGATGAACAAAAAATCATTTTAAAATTAATGCTATAGTCTGAAATATTTTAATGAATACTAAGCATTTGGACATCTAATGATCTAGCTGATATGGTTGAGGATAACGTCTCCCTTAACTCCAAAGCACCATGAGCCATCCCACTTAACCAGTGCTGATAATTTCATAGAAAATGATTGATTTTTGAAATTTCTTCTTCAAATCACAATATGTGACAGATGTGCTCTATTAAGATTAGGGACTGGACAGTAGAAGCTAACAGGGCTTCATTTTACAGCTGATTGGCACCAGACCTATCAAAACAGAGAAACACTTTCAACAATGGTACAGGCAAAAGGAGACTAGCCTGTATGACAGAGAGTCCCCACACCCTGCTTAGGAAGACCCCACATGAATGGAGAGTGGCTACCAATGTTCAGGTCTTGAACAACTTTATCAAGAATCAACATAGGTGATCCCTAGGGACCAGATAGAACTGCATTTTTCACTAGATAGCAGCCAGGCACAGACATAGGCAGACTCCTAGAATTCATATTGTTCTGTCTTCTCTCAGAAACTTAGATGTTATTCTGATGAATAAAAAAGGGAAACAAATTCTGATGTGATACATTTTTAAATCTGAAAATTATAGCATTTACCCCCAAAATGACTAGGATTATAATTGCTATGGAATGGAGGAAATGGAAATTAGAGAAAATGCTTAAAAATTATTCTTTTTCTTTGTTCATTATACTAGTTGCCCTGGTAAAATTAATAGTATTACTTTACAAACAATCTTGAGTTTTGTATGATCATAGCTTGCCTAGGAGGAGCCTATCCAGGATCCTATGTCCTACTTCATGTTAAAATCAGTTGAAAAGAGACCCTGAGGCATAAACCTGGTAACTCTGAGCTTCCTGCTAGACTGAAGAATAGAGGCAGGCTGTGTCTGCCCTTTTCATAACAACAATGTGTCCTCCTCCTTTTCTTTTTTCAGTTATTCTGTTTGGTCTCCAGCTTTGACATCTGGCTCCTCACCTTAGTCTTCCCCAATCCATTCTTGGATTTTATGTTACCATCCTGTTCTGTTTGCTCATTCCTGTATAAGCTCAGAGTACACCTGACTTTTGATGTCTCTCAGGACACATTTGATGTCACAGATCAACTTCTGCTGGATATTCTCTAGTTGACCCCTCTCTGCTCTTCTCCTGTCTGCCTCTTGTCATCTGGGGACTGACCTTCGTGGACTGCAACATCCATGCTCTCTGGTCCTTTGGTTGCTGTTTAAGCTTAGCTAAAGACAGGTACCGGTAGGAAATCAAAGGAATAAAGAAAAGTCAAGGAAGTTCTAGACATTTACTTCTCCTGGGCCATGGTTTGAAAGTGACAATATTCATCTCCAAGAAGACCCAGCTTCTGCAGCCTCTGTCCTGTAGCCCTTGAGTGGCAACAGCTTCCTGCTGAGGATAATCCATTAGCCCTTTGCTACATCATTGGTTCTAAATCTTTATTAAACTTCCCTCAACTAACCTTTATAAAGAGCCATCTGCATTCTTTCTGGTGTCTTCCCCTACCTGAACCCAACCTCGCACTTCTAAGAGTATCTGGAGACATTCAATTTTAGGACTCCACAGCTTTTAGAAAGTCAGCTCAATTTTAAAGGTTAAATTTTTCTCATTTGAGTTGGGAGAAATCCTTAAGAAAATCATTGCAGAAGCTTGAAAGCAGGTCAGTAGAGCCCCAAGAAATTCTATTGAGTTGGTGAGCAATAGAGTTTTGAAGATTGTGGCTAAAATACAAATAAATTGGAAGCCCATTTGGGCCCTCAAGTGCCACTCAACTGCCTTCAAGAAAAGAGACAGGATCCATCCCCAGCGTCTGTCTGAAGGAAGATCCATGTGCTGTGGGAAGCCAGACACCAGAACGTGAACCTGACCCCGGTCTTTGTGGGGCGTGGCAGAAGAGCCCTGGGAAGGAGACCTAATGCAAACATGACCCTTTCTCTCTAGGGCTCCTGGCGCCTGGCCCTCAGGAAAGACAATGTCACTGTCTAGGAAGCAAGAGCTGTGGCTACTTGATAACTCATTTTTTTTCTTAATCATCATCCTAATATCCTGTATCTGTACTCATTGCAATGCACTTCCCAGTCTGGAAGACTGATGCTCTCATTTCTGACTCATAAAACCATAATTTTCAGCTAGAAAATTCTAAGATAATTTAGTCCTGCCACTATGTGTTGAGAAATTATGGCAATTTCACATCTAAGAGTCAAGTAGCTTTGAACAACAGAGCTCTGGGACCCTTCTTTTCTTCCTCCAAGTGGATTGTGGGACCAGCTAATTCGCAACCCATAGAATAGAATTTTCCTGGAAACAAAAGTGACAAGAAGAATGGAGAAGAGTGTGTGACTATGTTTCTGTTTGATCATCTGAACTTACCATGGGCATTTGATTCATGGGTATTTATGATGTTAACAAACAGTTGAGTCCAGTGATTTATATTTGCTTGGAAATAGTTCTTACTCAAAATCATAATCAAATGAGCTATGATTGAGAGGCATCAGAACAGGGAATAGCTTCCTAGGTCCACCTGAGACTTGGTCTGTCTCCAAGGCCTTTACGGTATCTCAAAAAACGACCTTGTTGAGAAAGAGTAAAAGTCATTTTTTTCCCCAAGCAAGAGTCCTGAGCCTAATTACAAAGAAAAAGCACCCAGTGATTCTTTCTTCTTTCCTTTCACAAGAAGGATGGTTCTTGGCATTTTTCTTGAGGAGGGAATGAAAATTGACACTTCTGGAATATCTGAGGCTCTAGAAATGGATATGTGACCTTTTAACAATTACACTCATGTGTACCACACTTCTTCTCACCTGAGAAGGCATAATTGATTGTGGGATCCCAAGCTCTTTGGGCGACAGAGCTGAGGATTCCCTCAAGAAGGCCAAGTCAACCTGATTCCTCTCCCACGATTTCAGCAGACTCCAGTGTGGTCCCACTAACTACCTCCTGTCGTCTTTCTCTTCTCCATGATGCTGCCAAGGTGATCTACCCCAGAGACATCTCTGATCCTATCACTGCAGAACTTTGTTGTTCAAAGCCTTTGTACGGTTCTCCATTGCCCTTAAAGTCCTGCCCAGTAACAGGCTTGCAAGCCTGGTTCCTGTTGCTCCATCAGGAGCATCTTGCTGTCTCCCACCCTCCACGATCTACTTTCAGCCACATTGAATAACTTTTGTATCCTCAGAAGTTCCATATTCTCTCGTGCCTCTGGTTCTGTACACATCTATTTCATTCTCAAGTAATAACACTACAGTCTCTTACCCTTCAGCTCTCAGCTTACAGAATGTTTTCCCACAAAGAGCTTATCCCTTTCCCTCATTAAATGTGGGCTTGATACCTGGTATTTGGGCTCCCATTCAACCTTATATTTCTGATAGCCTAACAGAGAATGCTGGATTATTACGAAGTATTACATTCCCTACACTTCCAAACAACTTTAACATCGTAAGTACAGTGCCTGACATAAGAGTTGTTAAGTAACAATTTTAAACACGTGAATGGATAAGATGGAAATTGTACTTAGTTCAATGCTATGTGATTTGGGCTTTAGAACTTTTTTGTCATTATTTTTTTAGTTCAATGTCCAACACTTCTTTCCTATCCTCAAATCCAACTTAATATTAACTAAAATATTTTGATTTTGAATTTAACTGGTTTTTTTTTTTTTAAAGTGAACTCATTGTCAAAGATTGGGAAAGAACAGACAAAATCAATAACAGAAAGACAAAAAGCTAACTGAAGAAAAGCAATAACAGAAGAAAACTAACAAAATTAGAAAATCAGATGAAATAACTTTTGGAAAATGCTATGGAAAGGGTAGAGGTTTATCTGGAATGAAATTGATACATATTTCAACTATGGCTTGCCTGTCTACTGGTGATTGAACTTCAAGCAGCTCTACCATCTAAGGGTTTAGAGAATGCTTGACCTATCAAAAGTGGATCCTTTCGGGGGCCAAGGGGGCCCTGTCACAGCAGTGGAAGTACAAAAATTGTACAACAATGGCACCTAACTTGGACCCACTGGTATAAATACATATCGTACTTCTTAGAAGCTGCTGACCAACAGGCACTATACCTGAACTCAAGAGCTGAAGTCAGAGTGACCCTGCTTACATGGGTCTTAGTGACTCATTTGAAGAATTAGGGGTTCCCATCCCTGCAAATCTGGGCCTGTGCATTTAGAGGTCTTGCTAACTAGACAAGAAAAGCTCCCCCCCTGGGGCCCCACAAGAGTCCCATTCAAAGGTAAGTTATTTTATTTTGGGGTGCTCCATTTTTTATTTTGTATAGTAAACACACAAGTGCAGCAGTCACATCCGGGAAAGGAATGGAGCCCAGGGACTCAGATATCTGAAGAATGAGGGTCTGTCTCCTCACTAGGGATGCTACAGAGTACATCAGTGTGCCTTCTGAGAGCAAGGGGAATCCAGAACAGGCAGAAGTAGAGAACGTGAGCATGAGTTTAATCGTGGATTACAAACCAGGGGCAACAGCAAGGTATCTTTCTCCCCCCCCCCCATTATTATTTTATGATTTTCCTTAAGAGAAGAGCCTCACAGGGTCCTGGAAAATCTGCTTCCAAAAATATCACTTAAGCACAGGAGTGGAGTGGAGTGGAGTGAATGCTGTAATGTGCTGCCCATATTTTTTCACCACTTCATAGCTGAAGCACCCAGGGATTGGGAGTGTTGGCAGCTGAAACCAGCACTAACACCTGGGATTGCCCTTGCCTGCCAAGAGTCACCTTGCCCAAGTCCTTGTCCCCTTCCCATGCAAGTGGCTCATTTACAATGGCTGGCCAATGAGGGGTATCACTTACCTCACTTTGGGACAACTCTGAAAAGTCATCCTAGTTCCAAATTTCCCTGTAGCCTGAGCATTGAAATTGCCTTGCAGTTCCCCTCCTGTCTGCCCAGTCTGGCCTTCTCCCCTTCCCCACGGCTTTTGTCTTAGTCCACTTTCCAATACACTTCCTGCATTCAAATATTCACCTTGGAGCCTGTTCCTCAAGAATTCTGACCTTCATCATAGAGGTTTTCCAAATTTTGGAAGGGCAGAGAGACATGGCTGCCAGCTCCTTGTCACAAAGGCCAACTTCCCTGAATTTCAAGGTAAAATCTAGTGCTTAAAAAAATGCAAGCCACTGCTAAAGTAGACAGCCCAAAGGTCCCTTGATTTCATTCCACCTATTGAGAGAAGGACTAGAAAGGGGGAACTGTGCATCTTTACTTTGCACCTGAGTACCAACAGGGCAGCCATAGGTCCCTCCAGCCACATGAGGGGAATGATTATCTGTGCTGTGACAGGCAAAGCTGAGTAGCACGAGTATAAAAGACTGTGTGTGTCAACATGAGTGACAAAGACAACCCCATTGTCCACTTAAGACTGCCAGGTTTCCACTTGATGAAGATCCTTGGGTAACATTTCTCTCTTTGTCTGGCTGAACAGAGCCTGTTAGTTTCTAAACAAAGAAAAAAAATAATATAGAGGAAATCATTAGAATGTATTAGGTTATTACATTTAATATATACTGATTTTTTAAAAAAAATATGATTATTCTAATTAAAAGTGAACAAAAAGCATATACTTCTACAGGAAATTTAAAGCATGGAGATAAAACTTGTTCTAGCAATCTTTCCCAGATTTAAGTCTTACATCATTGTTGTTGAAGAAGGTTTAAGAAATGGAATTATATGTTATTTAAATATTCTAGAGGTCAATTTGAAAAAGTATGTACACTATATTACAAATATTAAAAATATTTATTTAATCTTTTGACCAAAGATTGACACAGAAATTTCATTTCCACAAATTTAATCTGATTAAATTAGGAGTCTAACTCATTATAGCCTAAATAATTATGACCCTACTTTATTTCCTGAATGAAGGAATGTGTTGGTAGCATAATATAGAAATAACCTAAGTCTCTCTTCCTCAGAAGAATGTAAGTTCTGAAAAAGTAAGAACCATGCCTGGGTTTTTCCCCTCTTTCTCTAGCATCCACGACAGAATCTACCTGGGGTATATAATCAATTTTTATTATACTTAAATTTGGAAGAATCAGTTATGATATATGTATAAATTAGGCATTTTATACACCAAAATGCTTATAATTATGTTTATTTAAATAGTGATATGTTAATAACAACTAACTTTTCTTTAAAAAAAATTTAAATTTGTTTTAATTAGTTACACATGACAGTACAATGATCTAGACATATCATACATTTGAATCAGATGGGTATAAATTCTCATTTTTCTGAGTGTACAGGTTGCAGAAACACATTGGTCATGCAGTCACATATATACATGCAGCAATAATAATGTCTATTTTATTCTGCTGTCATTTCTTTCCCCAACAACTAACTTTTTAAAGGATCTAACAAAAATGCCTTTTAGCATGCTTTCATACTTGGGGGTATATATTGTATGTGTGTGTATACACACAAAAAAGCTCTTTAAGAATACATATCAATGTCATAATAAGAGTTATCCATGGGGAATATTATTGATAATTCTTTCTCTCTCAATCTACTTTTCTAAATTGTAAAGCACCTGCATTTACTATGTACCATTAGTAGCAGATACATAAAATTATAAAGAGACATCCAGGAATAATGGAGTGATACAAAATGCATTTCAGAGATATCTTCCTTGAGCAATGTTTCTATTCGTGTCTAGAACCAAAAGAGAAAAAAAAAATAAATCCCTTGGATATAGTAAGGAGAGACGGTGCTTCAATAATTTTGATGGATAGTAAAGTTAGAAATTGGATGCTTTAAAATTGTAGCTTTTCTAAGGAACAGCAGATTTTGAATGCATTAGGATTATTGTGGATTTACAAAAACAAACAATTTGCTGTAAATTTAAAGTGTAAAAGATCAAGATTACAATTCCAGGTATTAAAATCTTCACTCAAAAACAGAGAGGCATCTATTTAAGCTAAGAGTTTTGCTTAGGATAAGTGAGCCCTTTACATCATAAAGTATCAAACTTCTGTTTTCTTACATTGAAAACCTTGCCAGAACTGGGATCTGTTCCCCCAATCTGTCTTCTGAAGTAGTTTCAGGTTAACACATCAAAGCGCTGGGGAAAGAAATTGTCTAGCAATTTACATTGAGCATTAGATTTTGCAGGCTTATTTCACCCTTTTCCATTTCCATTCCTCATATGCATTTACCATAGCATATGGTCAGGATCTTCCTAAAACTTCCCTTTGTGCTTTTTAACACAATGATGTTCAAGAAATTGCTGGCTTCTTAAGTTGCCAAGTGTATACAGAACATGGAGAAGCCATTTGCTTTATGAAAACCAACTGAGAAAAAAGTATCTTAGTATTCCCTAAAATATTTCAATTGTAAATATTTTTCTTTCATTTCTAGAAACTATGAACAGGACCTAGTGTCAATGGTTTGATAAATGATAAATAAATTCATAATGAGATACTTACAATAGACATAAAAAAGCTAAGATAATCACTAAATATGGAGAATTATGTGCTACAGAAATACCAATATATTCATAAAAGCTACACCAACAGAGGGCATACTTGGTAGTTTAAAGCTAGTGCTACAAAGCTATACCATAATTTCTGGCTTACTTGTCTCCTTCTTTGGAGAAAATGGGATAAAGGATTGGTGAGCAGATGACCAATCTGAATAGAAAGTCTAGAAAAGAGAGCATTTTTTGAATTTTCTTTGCAGCATTGAGCTGTAAAGACATATCAAATTAGCTTTGTATTCCTCAAGTCAGTGTTCTTTTTTTAAATTTTTAATTTACTTATTTATTCATCTATTTAAATTTGTTTTAATTAGTTATACATGACAGCAGAATGCATTTGGACACATTGTACACAAATGGAGCACAACTTCTCATTCCTCTGGCCTTACATGGTGCAGAGTCACGCCAGTCGTGTACTCATCTGTGTATATAGGGTAATAATGTCTCATTCCACAATCCTTCCCACCTCCACACCCCTCTCCTCCCCTAACTCCCCTCTGCATAATCCAAAATTCCTCATTCTTCCCAGTGCACCCCCCCCCTTATGGATGAGCATCTGCTTATCAAAGAAAACATTTGCCCTTTTGTTCTTACACCTTGATCTAAAGCTGATTTTCTTTGGGAAACATTTACTCATTTTAAACAACTGAACTATAGCCTCCTTAGGAGCAGAGCAACTTTAAGATGAAGCATTCCTCAATTAAAATTAGGCATTTACTTCAAATTAATACTTATGAAGAATACATTATTTTCTAAGAGTGGGAATTATTTTATTTCTTTTTATTTTTCAATTTAGGTTTTTAGTTTTGTATTATCTGTTTTTGGTTACTTAAGGCTCTTTTGTTTGTTTGCCTGAGATTCTGACTAAAACATTAAGAAAAGAAAAATTTTAAGCAGAAAATGAGAACATTCTGGAACTTTCTTCAATTTACTCAAGTAGTTTCTTTAGCATGCTTTTAAAATAGAGGAAATATTAATCATAGCATTTCATGAGTCTTTCTTTATTTCTGCTTCCTACTCTAAAGGGAATCACTAATTCTGAAGAGAAAAGAACAGAGAAGTGAGAACAACACCTTCCTAATGTAGGAGATGGGCCAAGCACTTGGATTTAATCACCAAAATAACAAGTTTCAGACAAACAAATGAAGCATCATGGCAACAATATTTTTTAAAACATAGAATTAAATATTTATCACTAATTTTGCAAGGAGGGGGTACCAGAAATGGAACCCAGGGGCACTCAACCACTGAGCCACATTGCCAGCCCTATTTTATTTAGAGACAGGGTCTCACAATGCTTCACTTTTGCTGAGGGTGGCTTTGAACTTGGTTCCTCTAGCCTTAGCCTCCTGAGCTGCTGGGGAATATTTAACACTTTCAAGATTAAAAATGTGTAAAATTTGAAGCAAAACACGTATTAAAAAGGCAGTTATGAGTTCATTTGAATACATATACATTTAAAACTTCTGTCTAAAATGTTACATTAAAAGTAGAGAGGGAAAATCCTTGAAGAACATTTGGTGTATAAAGTTAATATTTTCACCCTAAAGCATTTATACAACTTGTAATAAATATCAAGTGCCTAAAAATAAATGAGCAAGAAATATGAATAGATTATTTATGCATAAAACTAAAATGATCAACAAATAGAGTAGAAATCACCCATAATATTATGAAAAAAGGTAAAGAGACTTAAATTAAAATGATAGAAGTTCTGCTTTTTCAAAGAGTCCAGGTTTGGTTTTTTTTACTGTTTATTTTATTGTTTTGTTTTTGTTTTATTCTTTGTTCTCCTTATTAATTCTTTACCAGAAATATGATCTATTAATTTATATCAAAATCATTTAAACTATTCATGATTGAATACGATGCCATAGGAAAGCGAGAGATCTAACAAGGCTTCAGGAATTACAAGGACTTAAAATTTCAAAGTGATTGACACTTCAGAGGAACACATTGGTAATGTTTCCTCTCTTCTTCCTTTTCTGTATTTTTAAAAATTTTATGATTGAATTCAAGCTGCTTTTATTTGAAATATTTTTCTTAAAAATCAGAAAAGCAAGCTTGTACTGAATACTTGGAATTCTATGATACATTATTTACACTCTATTAAGATGAGGATAAAAACAGAACTGAATATTGTTCTGGCATATTAATTGCATTTTTTTTCTCTCATCATTAAAAAGGATAATATTTCACATATTAGTCTGAAATTTTGAACAATGAACAAATAGTAGCGGAGTTTGTCAATCATTTGGATATATTTGTTTTAAGTACATAGTTTGCACTAGCAAACTGTATTAAAGATTAATTTACATTATCTCATTCTATCCAACAGTCCTATGATAAAAATGGTATTAACTCCATCTGGATCAGGCAGAACATGAACTTACTGACACTATATTACTCAGCTAATGAAAGGAGGAACCAGTATTTAAAAGGTAGGAAGTTCATCAGTGACTAATGAAAGCACAGAAATTTTTTTTTTTTTTTAAGCACAGAAATTTGTCAAGAAATTTTCAAATGTTTATTGGAAAGGTAAATCACAAAATTAAGGAAAGAATAACAAAATATTCACTATGACTATGTTTACTTTTTCACATTTACTTTTACAAGTATATATATTTTAATCGTTGAAATTATAATAGGTGTTAAATGGATGTTTCCAAGTAGTATGTAGCTGTTTTTGTGACACTTAGATATTTTCCATATTTCCAGAGAACATTTAGAATTGTTAATAATATTATGCATAATATTTATGGGTTTGATATAGGTGCCGTTTCCACCTTAAGACATCTGTTTTTTCTTTCTTTTTCTAATGCTTTCTTATGTTCTGTTACAAATAAAAATATACTCAGTATCTTCATGAATATAGCTATTTTGCTTTTCCTAAATTATTTTAATGGGATAAATTCATAAAAGTAGAATTGCCCTGTCAACTGATAAGTCAAAACTAGCTGGAGAAATTGAAAGAAGAAAAAAAGCTATTTG
The DNA here is from genome assembly GCF_045843805.1 of Urocitellus parryii. Classification (NCBI taxonomy): domain Eukaryota; kingdom Metazoa; phylum Chordata; class Mammalia; order Rodentia; family Sciuridae; genus Urocitellus; species Urocitellus parryii. The sequence goes on from NC_135538.1 coordinate 13,718,434, forward strand.
CCCAGCATCTCTTAATTATGTAAAAATGAAGCAGTTACTTCCCACACTGAAACTGTAGCTGACCAAAAGGGGAGCTCCAGCTGTACTCCTGGCTACCCTCTCCTCTCTGTGCCCTGTGCATGAACCCTGGAGAAACTACACAGTCTCTACAATGGTCTTGACAGAGCACCACTTATTTCTAATAGAAATTAGTAGGGGCAGGTATTCTTTTTATCACAATACTTTCACTTTCATGATTTAATCAGTACTTTATTAGACATTGTCCCTTGACCAAGTCCTTTCACAGACAGTGGAGAGACAACCATCTTTTATAAGCCTGGTGTACGGTGTGATCACATTGTTACTCAGAGAGGGAGGACAGCTGCGTGGCTGAGGGGTATGCCCTTGGGCTACATTGCCTGGGTTTGAATCCTAAATCTAACATTTCCATATAATGCAGGACCTTAGAGCAAATATTCAATCTCTTTTGGGACTAGACAGATTGATGTGACTATAGATATAGATATGATCACCAATATATTTCTTAATATACAAAATACATATTAAATCTTAGTTTATACATAAACACAAACACATGAAAAGTTTTTATATTCAAATCTAGATAAGACCTTAAGGAACTTCTGGACCAACTTTCCATTGCCAGAAAGAAAACTTTTAATTTATTTATGGCTAACAACCCTATTCAGCAACGTATGTCATTCAGTTATAGAGGATACATTTTGCAAGCAATTTATCTTATTATATTGTTCCAGGAAATTGTATTGCTCATAGCCAGACAGTCTATGAGTTATTTATTCAACTCTTTTTTTTGTAATATTCAATACAGTTTTGGTTATGCCTGCTTTATAAAAAATACTCATGTTAAAGTTCTCAACACATGACTTTATATAATCTCTTGAAGTTTTGCAATTTCATTTGGGACATATCCTAAATTATTTCAAATGAAGAGCCATTTCTTTCTTAAGCATACACCCTGTGCTTACCACTAAGCATAAATGAAGTTTGTTTCTCTACCAATTAGCCCTAAATCAGCATCTCAACTTTTGTAAGAGGAATTGAAGTCTACTCTGGCTGGATGATAAATTAGAGCACGTTTTCATTCTCAAATGTGGCATAACAGAATTTTTCTTCATTTTACAAATTAGGCAGAAAGCACAATCTCAAAATTGACATTGTACACATTTAGGAAAATTAAATTTTAAAAAATAAATTCACAATGGATGTGCAATTTCTTCATATTGCTCAACCTTTTTTGAAGCAAAATTCCTTCTGATGAAAACTACAAATTCTGTCCTCAAAGAAAGACATCCAGAGGATACACAGGATTCCTGGATTTATCTTTGAAGCTGTATCTATCAATCCCCTTTGGGTTTTTGAATCTGGTTAGGAAGGTCTATTGAAGATTCTCCAGAAACCTCCTTGCCGAATCACTGAAGTTCTGAACACCTCAATGATATAGTGTTTGCCTCAACAGGACGATTCTCAGTGATGGTGTTTATTGTACTTCATGGTGGTTGTGACAGCTCCGGTGAAACAAACTGCCAGGAGACTCCCGCTGCATTTACCCTGAGGGCATCACTTAGCACTCTGTTCATTATGTTGTGCAGAATTCTGTTTACTATAGACTTCATCATGCATGTGTATAGATAAATAGTAACACAAATATTATGATGGAATCTTACTTGGAGCATATGGTGATCCATCCAGCAGCAAGAGCTATCTTTAGATTGCATAAGACACTAATAAAAAGCATCCTCCAGAAAAATTTTACCTTTCAATATTACTACAAAAATAGGGCATCACTTACTATGAAACATCCAAACATTGCTATGGATTCCTATCAATGCCTGCTGATTTCTTAATACAAGCTCACTTACCAAAAATGTTATTTATTTACAGTATTTACAACTTTGAAATAAAGACAAGTTTCTCCTGAAGTTCTTCCAACAATGCTAAACATTTGCACTCTTGATGCTCCTCTTCTGCTTCCCTTTTAAAAACTGGACTCTACTACCCTAGTCATTGACACACTTCCTGGCATGTTTTCTCCTGGTATTGAACCCAGTCTTGTTCTTTCATGTGTCATAGAAATATTGGAGATAAATTTCCTATTTTTAATTTTCTTTCAGCAGCATTACCTCATAAGCATTGCCTAATTTTATAAAGCATCCGTAGATCAGGGATCTGGCATATGTTGTTTTATTTTTAAAAACAAATTTCCAGTAAATGCAGTTTTCAGTTTACACTTACGAAGTCAAAATGTCAAGATGACTCAAAAACAATGCATTAAATTGCAAGTGAACTTTACAGATTTGATTTGGCAAAGATAGCACAAGATTCAATCAGACGGTGTGTCTACAATATGCCTGAGTGAGCAATCAGAGATCATTCAGGAAGATAACGTCAAAGGCCAGACCCACACCATGTATGCAGATACCTTGAGGTGGAATTAACTCAATAGAATGAAAATTTTTCTACAAAAAAAAAAAAAATGTCAAAGCATGGGGAAATGTTACCGAAGTGCCTCCTCTAATGAGAATTTCTGTGAGGAGCAACCTGTGAGAAAGCACAAACACAGAGGAAAGGTGAAGGACAAATAGGTCACTACATTCAGGTCCCCTCTGCTATTTCTACCCAAGCACAACACTGCTTATTTCCTCCAGTGAGAAGAATGGCACACCAAGATGAAGATTTGTCAGGCACCCTGTTTGGCTTTCATGTACATCACACATGAGCATCTCCTTGATTCAACATCTTTGGGGAAAGGATTTGAACCATAAATTTTCCAATTTGTCCAGAAGAAATGGGCTTAATGAAGGTGGATATTTATTCTTAAGTATTGAAATACCCAAATTCTTGAAATAATATGGCCCAGAGTTTGAAATTGAGATATGATATGGCAACTTTTAACCACTGTTAGAAATTTCACAACCTAATTGCACAAGAAATTCCTGGCTTAGGAAGAGTATGCTCTTAAAATCTACCAGAGAATGACCTTGATGAAATGACCTTCATGTCTTTTAGTATAGTAAGGAAAACAGAGCCAAAAGAAATAACCACAGTACTCTAGTGAAGGACAGATGGACTGTTTGTAAATTTTAGGACTCTACACTTTGTTCCAGTAGATTCTAAGAGCAAGGCACTGAACACCAAAATGTCAGTAAGCAGAAGCACTCCTGGAGTGATGGAATAAAGACCTGGGGAAATTTTTGCCTCCATAAGAAACAGTAGCAAAAAACAAACGAACAAAAAAATAATAATTTTTCAGTCCTGTGGAAATTAACTAAAACTTTGCAACAAGAAGTATTTATTCAAGAAAAATACCTAAATCTTAGTAAGAATCATGAACTTTGTGATGTTTTAGCTGCCAGCTGTATGGTAGCTTTGAAATTCAATAGGTTTGCTACCACTGCCTAACGTCACCAGGGAAGTGAAAATGGTGTGGGTGTCTCCGAAAGACCCAGGCCCCAAGAATAGTCACCATTTGACCCAGCTCACTGAAAATCCCATTCACAAGGATAGTCCTTATAGAATCTCATTCAGAGCCCACAAGGTGTCAAACTCCATTTCCCCCTGACATTTGCTGAAAATAATCAATAGCAGTTGTTCAATTTTGCAGCTGCCAACGCAGAGACACTTGTTGGAGTAAAGAGACGCAGAACAAAAAATTCATAAGGAAAATATGATATGTGAAATAAAGTGTTGAAAAGCTCCAACACATTCCTGGGCATGTGGAAATGCACATAGCCAGGAAGGATCTGAGAAGACCATGATGTCTCACCTCTACTTCACCTTGAGGTTCTCCCAAGACCATCATTCCTTAACTCTTCCAGGTCCTGGTGGCTGCTGGCATTCCTTGAGTTGTGGCTGCATAACTCCAGTCTTCAAGGCCAGCATTTTCAAGTCTCTTTCTACTTTGTCTCCATGTTACCTTTTTTTTTTAATGTATCAGTGACAAATCTCCCACTGCCTTTCCTATAAAGACACTTGCTGTCATGTTTAAGGACCACAGAAAATTCAAGACAATATCTTCATTTCAAATTCTTAACCTTATCTACAAAGTCAGTTTTTCAAATAAGATTACATTCAGATGTTTAAGAGATTAGAATCTGATCTTTGGGGGGACTGTTGGTATGCCTATCATGGGTCCATTCAATAATTTCCATGTCAATGTTCATAGAAATTTTATTCCTCAAAAATTTTGGGGAAAATTTCCATCAATAGTTTAATGAACAAACAAGTGGTAGCATATCACTTCCATAAGATTTAATGGGATTATTCAGATGTAAAGAGGAATAAATTATCAAAACTGGAATAGCATGAATAAATCTCAAATTACTAACCTTGAGTGAAAGAAGACAGATGCAAAATATTACATACTGTGGAATCAATTCCTTTTGTGCAAAACTTCAAGACAAATAAATCTAATCTATAATGGAAAAAAAGCAGATTCTTGTTAACTTAGGGATGGCAGTGACAAGTGGGCATTGACTGGCAGAGTGTGTAAGGGAACATTGTGTTATGGTGGAAGTGTCATATACCTTAATTTTGAAAATGGCAACATGGGTGTGTACATATAGCAAAACTTATCTCTACACTTAAAAATGTATGTCATTTATTCTATAAGAATTAAATTTCAGTAAAGTTGTTTTCAAATACACTTAAAGCATTTGAGATTTGCTCATTTAAAAAAGATCTAACCGCAAAATTAAAGAGAAAAACAAAATCTGAAATCATACCATCTACAGTGTTTCTTAGAAAAAGCTTACCCATGCAGATGTTTCAAAATATTTACCTTTCTTGTTCCTAATTATTATTTCATTTTTATGTTTATGTTCCTCAATCATTTGGAAATATTTCGAGGTGAGTGAGAAAGCTATTTTTTTTCTCTGTAGTTATCTAGTTTTCCCCAAGACATTAATGATATAATCAGATTTTCTCATTTATTGGAAATTCTGCCCTCATCCTAACTAAGTTCTCACATATGTCTGGTTCTGTTCCTGTACTATTCTACTCCATTGATTCTAACATTTATTTCCCTTTGTTTTTCTGGGTTGCATGATTTTAAATTATTATTTTATCTTTAAGAATATTTTGATGTCTAGAAGACCAACGATAATTGTCTTTATTCTTCTTTCTCAGAATGTTGATGACACTGTTTCTCAAGTTTTTATCTTTATCTAAGCTAAAAAACAAAAGCAAATACAAGAACAAAACAAAGCCTATATGTTAAGATTATGACTGAAATAACACAGAATTTATAAATTAATTCAGGTGTACAGTCTCTGAAAATATTGACACTTCTGAACCAAAACTCAAACCTTCCAAATTTATTGAAATATTATTTTTGCAACCCTCACTCTGTTTACAGTTAGTTTTATAAAGACATTTCCGGTGCTTTGTTACTTACCACTTCAGACTCTTACTTGTTTGCCCTCTTTGGACCATGTTCTGTAATATTCTTTGTCCTATTTTATATTTCATCTTAACCAAATTCTTCTGATACTTGTACCTTTTCCTATCTTTTACTTTCAACCTCTCTGAGCCACTTTATTTTAGACAAGATATGATAGGCTTACAGTTGTAAATTTAAAAATATATTTTATTAGAGCATTATAGTTATAGTTAATATATTAGATAATGTTATACTTAATAAGGGGGCTCATTTTGACATCATCATACATGCACAGGACATACTTTGCCCACTGCAGTCCCCAGGGCTTTCTCTTCCCATCCCCCTTTCTCTCTGTTTCTTTTCCTTTACTCCACTGGTCTTTCTCCTATTTATTTATAGTTTTATTAATTAGTGATTTATAGACATCCATAAATGACAAATTCACTGTGGTTCATTTACATATGTACTTGGCATGATTTGGTTAATTTAATTCCATTATTTCTCCCTTTTTCTGTCCTTTCCTCCTCCTATCCTCTCAATCTCCTTCTTCTACTCTACTAACTCCCTTCAATTTTCATGGGGTGCCCTCATCTTTTTATCCTGATTTTGGTCTAGCTTCTGCATGTGAGAGAAAGCATTTGACCCTTGACTTTCTGGATTTGGCTTATTCCAATTAGCATCATGTTCTCCAGGGGCCTCCATTTTCCAGCAAATGCCATAATTTCATTTTTGATGCTATAGAAAACTATTGTTTTGTATGAGTGTATGTATCTCATCAGAATTATTTCTGTGAAGAATGTAATTTGTTTTATTTTAATTCTGACATCTTTTACTTTTTATTATACTTCTTCTTTTATTTTCTACCACTAACTATATGATCTGTATAGTACATGCCCATGTCCACATGCCCATTCTCCGAAAACAGTTTATTTCATAGGTATTTCCTAATACAATTTCTCATAATTTGCTTATATATGTGCTTCTCAGTTTATCCTCTTTAGAAATGAAGTGGTATATAGTAAATTCCTGTATTAGTCAGAAACCATTTGGGCAAATTATTATAATCCAACCTGGTATTCTTTATATAAAAGTCGTAATTGATTGAAAGCCATTGGATCCCAATAGCTAATAGAAATCTAGTGGATTCTAAGGAAGATTTTATTGCTCATGTTATAGGAGACAGAAATAACAAAGCTTTAGGAATTACAGGGAATTAGAATTTCAAGTTGATTGACACTTGGTTTTTCCTTCTTCTCTCAGGAGTTAGCCCAATTTCCTTTTCCCCATATTATATATAAAAGAGCTTTTAAATTTTACTTCTTTCACTTTTATTCATTTGGAAAATATTGGCCTTACTCTCTCCAGACCCCTCTGCTGACACACTTCACAGAAGCCATTGCATCTGCTTGGTCAGGTGCCTGCTCTATGTATGTATCTATGTAATGAGATTGCATTTGGTAATTCTGCCATAGACACAAGAAAGGAGAATCACGGGTAGGAATGTGGTTTTGAGAATCACAGGAGTTTTGACAGACAAAAGCATGTATCCTGTGCTCTTGCCATCGCTTTTATCCTTCATCATCCAATAGTTAACTTCCGAAATTTCTAACTCAACTGTGTTCCTTAGTATGTGGTCATAATGCTTTCTTATACAAAGAAAGAAAGAAAGAAGAAAGAAAAGAAATAACATGTTTGAAGCAGTAAATTTAGAGAAGAGAAAGAGGAGAGACTTGTCATTGGAATTCATGACTGAAGATTCTGATAACAATATTAGTGCAGTTTAATTTCTAAAGAACATCTTCATTTAGTAATAAAGTAAATCAATTTTTGTAATTTCACACAGCAAGTGGTGTGTGTGTGTGTGTTTCATATGTGTTGCTTGAGTCCCTTTTCTTAATTTGATAAATTCTGCCGCAAACTGCCCGGCCCCGGGCCGGCTGAGTCCCGCTCCTGCTGCCGAGCACTGCCTGCGGCACCCCTGCTGAGCGATTCCCTGCTGAGCTGTCAGTGCACGCGGGCTTGCAATCTTGCAACCCGGTTGGGCACAAAAACACAAGCCAGTCAAACTGAGACAAAGTTTTATTTAGAGAGAGGCCATGTGCGTCCCCTAACAGGTGGGCCCGCCACGTGTGTGTTCTACCTGAGCCCGGGGGGTTTCCACTTCCCCCGGAACACCCTCCTACCATCCTTTTCCAACCAATGGGAACTCTCCCATTACAAGAGTGACATGAGTAACCTGAGTCTTGAAATGGGCCCAGCTGAACAGCATGAGTCCAATTACCATATGAATGTGAATTGCTGGCTGGCAGTCATTAAATCCAAAGGTGCCTATATCAATATTTTTGCTGTGGCTCCTAACAAATTCTATTCTGGATTGCTTTGAAACATGAACATCTCTCCAAACTGAATGTTCAGATAATGTGAGAGTTTTCTCCACACTATTATAGTATGTCCCTAAGCTGGAAAGTGCATGTTAATTTTTTTTTAAGAGAGAGAGAGAGAGAGAGAGAGAGAGAGAGAGAGAGAGAGAGAATTTTAAATATTTTTTATTTTTTATTTTTCGGCAGACACAACATCTTTGTATGTGGTGCTGAGGATTGAACCCGGGCCGCACGCATGAAAGGCGAGCGCGCTACTGCTTGAGCCACATCCCCAGCCCCAAATCTTGATGTACTTGATCAATCATCAGAATTCTACTGCATCTTGTTATTGTTCTTTGTGAGTTTTTACAAACAGTTATTATTTTTCCTTACTTTCAGGGACGTTTTTATTTTTATTTTTTTTCCTATTTAAATTTCTTTATGCTCATCTTCACTGGTGATTTTCTAGCTTCTCTCTTGTAATGATTTTTCTAATTGATCTTATGAGCTTTTCATATAAATAACATTAATTTCATCAAAATGGTCTCTCAATGCTCTTCATCTTTGAGCAAACATCCTGTCTATAACCATCATACCCAGCATAGCTTCACTCAGATTCCCATTGACTGTTTGCCTTTTGTTACTTCAAAGCCTATTTGAAGTTCTATTCCCTCCTGCCAAATTGCAGTAAGTAATCCAACTTAAGTGTTCATCCTCCCACTATCTGTCTTAGCTAAGCAGATGCTTACCTATAAAGTCCAATTTTTCAATTAAGTCCCTTCATTATCACAGAGTCCCTGATACTCCTGCATGGCTGTAACCATTTCTGTGGTTGCTTTTCCATATTTTGAAAGGGCAGGTTGCAAACAGCAAAGATTTCCAGCTACAGTGACAGATGCTGACCTGCAGTTCTACATCCTCCTGTCAGGCATTGTTGAAGAGCATCCACCCTTTCTCTAGCATACCTTACGAGAGCATGCCTTACAAGGTGTGTTAGTGCACTTCCACAGCTGCTTTCTATTTTACTTTTCCTATAAGAATGACTCATCTAAATCTCTGCTTCCTGCATTGCCTCACTTCTTGGAACTACTCTAGAGCTATGTCTACAATATTCACAGCTCTTCAGTAAACACAGTGTCTATATCACATGGATCAGAGATGACATGATTTTAGCAGAACAAAGCATGGCCTGCTTGCTTTGCAAATCAGATCAGACAAATGCCCTATGTCTCCCTATATCATCTCAACACAGGAGCCACACCCAAGGTATGTGAGACCCTGGACAAATACCATTTGCCAGACCCTATCCTATATGAGAAAAAGATGGTTAAAATGTTTTATAAAATTCATGGGAACATATGAAATATAGTGATCATTCCAGCAATGTTTTAAATGGGAAGGGAAGAATTACTTATATAGTTACTTACTATCCTTTGAGTGCACATGAAAATTCCTTATCATTAATGAAGATCCCCAAAATTGGCTTGTCAATCCCATTCTGGTCTTCCAATATCATGTAATTCCAAGAAAGGAATGCATTATTCTCTGCAGAAGTGACCTGATTATCCTCCCAGAATTGGGATTCTACCCCATAGGCCCTGTAGTGTTAGTCACAGAACTGCTAAGCATTTGGTCAACAGTACCTCTTCAACAGTGAGACCTGAAAAGGGCAAAGAGGGGGGTTAGGATTCAGAGAGGTCCTAGAAGCTTAGGTGCCTTGTCCAGATGGCACTGTCTGTCTAGGTGAATTTTGCACATCAAGTTGAGATTTATAACATTTTTTAAAAGGTGCTCTAAAAGGTGAGGCCCTGGATAGGGGTCCAGCTTCTCTGGATCAGAGCAAAATTATCCTAATGCATGGATCTCAGGTTCTGTTTTTTTATCATCTGTTCCTTGTACTAGTTTAGGTGTTAATTTATTCATTGCTCACTCTCTTCCCACTTTTCAGGGTTATGGGAGGATCAAACCTCAGACCTCATACAGGATAGACATCTGCTCTATCATTACATCCCCTTCCACAGAGGTTAAATTCTTTCGAGTGGCTTCCATATTGTCTCTGTATTGCTCACTAAATCGTAAACTCTGACTGTAAATTCCACTTTAACTTAATATCAAAAAGATTGCTTTTTCCTTAAAAAAGAAGATATATATAACAAACTCACATTATTTAAGATAATCAGAAGTGATCTGATTATCCTCTCATAGACCATATAGTGTTAGTCACAGAATATCTATCTATATCTATATATCTATATATAAAAATGGGAGTTTGTTCAGGCTTCAGGCTTCTCACCACAAGTCTTTGCTTTTCTAATATCTTCTTTCTCCTGAAAGTCCCTCATGGTGGAAATTCTCCCACTCTCTCCCTTCATCCTAACTTCTCACCCCTAAGCAGGGCAGATTTAATTTGCTCAGTTGCTTACCCTCTGGTATGGATTGCTCTGGCTCAGTCACACAAGGCCATTCAGTATAGCAGGATTGTTCTCCCTAAAAAAATCCATTGCTACTTTCACACCAGGTAGGTAGGTTGAGACTTTATGGTCTGGCCAGGGCAAGGCTGTTGATCTCTCTTTTCAAACTGTCTTCCAAAGGGCAGTCCCAATGTATCTTTCCCCCAGAAACCTGGGCCAACAGTGAGGAATTCATTCCTTTGTAATTAGATAATGTGATCAACAAAAAAAGCTAGAATATTGTTTAAATGTACATGGATACTGGCTCAGGAGGAACATTGAATATTTTAGCAAACACTTGTTAATCAATTAAAATTTCTTTCTGGCAAATTATCTGTTCTGATCCTTTAAAGATATTGGTTATTTGTTGTCCACAATTACAGTAAAAGTCTTTTCCTTTCTTCTTCTTTTAATCTTCCTTTTTAACTTTGACAAATAAATCTTTTGATACACAGATTTCCGAATTTTTAAATAACACAGCTATTAATCTTTTCCCTTGTAATTCATCTAATCCCTTTGACCTTAAAATGTTTCCTTTTACTATCTTATTGTTTTGCTAAACATTCATCAAATAATTCTGGAACAAACTCGTGAATTCTCTCTGCATTAACTTATATAAAATCATGTTAAATTTATTTGCTGTCACCCTTTTTCTGTTACACATTTTTATATAAAAGGCATTGTGTCTCAGTCTGCTCACTAATAAAGAATACCCTAGCAGACTTTTTATTCAATCGTTTTAAAAAGTCCAAAACCGTAGTATAATGTTTCTTTATCTAAAGGGCTTTCTGACTCCTATCATAATTATATAATTTCCTTACTCTCACTTTATAGAAGTGTTTTTATTAATAAAATGTGAATCAAAATTGAAATAAACTTAATTTTATTTCATAATCAACAAAACATTTCAAGTAAAAAGTACAACTAAAAAAATCTTCAATTTTTGTTTTAATTTCACATTTTACACAGTGCATGATATTTGTAAGATACTGGGAAACAGCCTTAGTTATATATGCCAAAGAATTTCTGCTGTTGTTTCCCTCATTTGAGAGCTATAAAGCAGATATTTTACTCCCCACAAAAATTCTAGGAAAAAAAATATACTTTGCTTCTTTTCCTGTTAAACATTAAGAATGACTTGAAAGTTAAAATAGCCTTGTTATCTTGAAATCTTACTTGGCTACATCGCAACTTCTAAATTTTCTTATTTAAAAAAATAATTTACAAGAATTGAATATCCTGTGGGTTTTTTTGTTGGTTTTGTTTTGCTTTCTTCCTTCCATCTTTCCCCTTTCCTTCTTTCTTTCCTTGTGTGCATATTTAATTAGAGAGCCCCTTTCTATAGACATTAGGGAGAAAATTTTCCCTTGAGAAACAATGAATAATAAAAATTATATGAAATTAATAAAAAATGCTATATGGAATGTTTTATTATATAAAATATGTTTAGACACTATTAGCTGTGACCACTGTGCTGCAGAAGCTAAAATGAGAGTACATTTTCTTCACTAAAAAATCCCAATATTTAGAGAAACAAAGAGCAACATACACTAAATACTTTCTTATTCAAAAGTGAACCACAAGCTTTTGAATGATACTCCAGTGAATTTCTGTTATTAAATTCAAAGGGCAGCCCCTGACATGGGGCCACTGATGCTCTCTGGTACCCACGTTTAAGGATGTCCCCTCTTGGACACAGGTGAACCCCTGCAGACAGGGTCCTCTTAAATAACTGTCTGCACCAGCAACCACATGGCATGGTTTAACCATTCCACAAAGACTCTTCAGAGAAACTTGTATTGAAATTCATAGAGAAACAGACAGGAGATGATTCCTAATGGCTGAGAACCAGTCCAGGAAGAATAATTTTCCATGATTGAAGCTTCTCTTTTGATAACAGATTATCTCCCCAGTTACTCATCCTTATTTGTCTGCAAAGTTACAAGAGAAGATCCCTAGATAAAGTGCTTTTCCAGTTGCTAGAACCAAGTCTAAGAAAGAAAATTAATCCCTTAAGATAAATGTGAACTCAAGGCCAAAACCAGTTTGCTTTTAGGTAGAATAATTAATTGAATGTGTGGTGTTCCTTTTCTAACAACATCACTTCAGTGGTGAAGAAGTTATATCCTCATACTAGAAAATTCAAGGATTTTTGCTTCAATAATATGATAATGATTGAGGAGATAAGCACCATAAGAGTCCATCTTGGAAAAATGCGTGTCAGAATTGGAGCATCTGGCAACAGCAACAGAGGTCGGCTTTCTTTGTTTGCTTCTCTCACTTATAAACGCATGGAATCAAGGAACTTCAGTCTCCAATGTTCTGCCGTTTTGTGCCTGTGTAAATCCATAAAAAATCCAAAATTGTAAAATACTTTATGGTTCAATTACTAAAGGAAGTAAAACTAAAATTCCTTAGGCTACAGTCCTATGGGAAAGTAAATGAAGATTATAAACTACACATAGCTGAAATTTTATTTTAATCTAAAGCACGTACTGCATCATAACAGATTCACAGATTAGAATCACTATCATGAATAAGCCTCACATAGGATGCAAAGTATATAAATATATAGCTATTCGGGAAAATGCTAATTTTATTATTATTATGTTTGCCAGATATAAGTGGGAAAAAAAATGTGTTCAAAGAAGATGTGTTTTACATTGTAATACCCAGCCTGTGTGAGCATATTCAAAATTCACTGGAAACTCATCTGTCATTTGGACCAAACCTTCAACATACTGTTTTGCCTATTTGTTATTTCCTTTCAATAAAGGGGGGGGGGGCAATAAAGGAAAAACAAAAAGAAAGAAAGCGTCCTACTCAGGAATCTGGAAATGCCTTAATGATGGAATCATAGGCAGGTGGTGGCGGGATTGAGAAGCCCACCCGGAGGCTGTCGCTGGACCAGTGGAAGTCCGGCCGGCTCAGAGGTTGGGAGGCGTTGACAGAGGCGGATGTGCTGGAAGAAGGCAGGGTCATCAACTGACTCTCAGTTTGTACGGGAAGCGGTGGACACTGCAGAAACGGATGGAAGGTGGAAGCTCTGAAACTCGGTTTTCTCGGGAAGGAATTTGCTAGCTCCAGGGACGCTTGTCGCTGGAAAGTGAGGCTGGCCAGGCTGAGGTTGCTTCTGCGCTCGCAGCCGCTGTGGCGGTAGAACCCACTTCTGTTGAGGCTCTGGGTGTGCGAGGACCTGGACCTCCGGCTGGAGCTCCACTGTGAGATGGGAGCGCTGGCTCTTCTTCGAGACAGACAAACCAACAATGCCCAAATAAATCCTCCAATCACCAGCCCGATCGCCATGGATACCGTGAAGGACATTAGAAGGTCCTCTGAAACAAAGAATAAACAGCTGAATTGATTTTTAAATAAGTATTCCATTAAAAACACAGGACAGAGTGTAAACCGTAAATTCATGGGAAACGATTAATTTAAGCCTACTTTGGATAAGAGAAACGGTGCTACATGGATGGGCCCCAATTCGAGCCCATGCTTCCATTCATTCCAACAGATAGATACAAATAACACCCTTAGCTGCAGCGCTCCGGGTGGCTTATGCCATTTGTCATCTTTATGAACTAAAAATACTTTCACCAAGGCCATCCTTTAGCTCATCAGTTAGTTAGGGTTTGCGAATGTTATTCAAAGATAATTTCCTTTTGATTGACAATTGCAACCTAAGTGCCAAACTGATAAAGAATTTCCTGGTCACTTTGCCTTTTCCTCCCTCTGCTGTCAATCACACTAATTTCTCCCACTAGCCTTCTTCATGATGCCTCACTTCCTGTGCTCATTCTGAGACAGGAAGTACTGGCACAGAACCATCTGGAGAGCTGACTGATTGATGTCTTATTTCCTGAACTTCAAGACCATCTCATGGGTCTCTGACTCCAGGATGCCATGACTATGCAGCACCTGGGCTCCAGCGCATGCTGCTATCAAGTCCTGATTGGGATAATGGAATTCCTGTCCCATTCAGTCTCTTTTACATAGACACTTAACTATATCCTCCAATTCATAGAACTTGCTTTTTTATTTTTCCCCGTATCCTGGAAAAAAACAGAAGATTTAAAAAAAAGATGTCTATCCTTTTCCCAGATAGAAATGATATCTTACTGCTTCTTTCAAACTAAAAGCATTGTGTGAGGGGTAGGGGGAGCGGAGAAGGAAGGTGGGGGATGGAACTCTGGGCCTTGTACAAGCTACATAAAATCTTGTTGAGTAAAACTCAATATCTGATCCCTACTTTAAGTGGAAAAACCCCCTCCTGCTAAAAGACCCCTCCAGCCTCACTAATGACCATATTGTCCACCCTTCACTCTCCTGACGTAGTTCACAAGCCGTGCTGGTTTTCTCACTGTACCCAAGCTTGCCTTTTCCTCTCAACCACTGTGTTTTCCCCTATGATTTTCTTTATATCTGGATACAACTTTTTTAAATTAAATTATTTGTTTTAATTAGCTATACACAATGGCAGAATGCCATGATTCATTTCATATCACACATATAGAGCACAATTTTTCAAGTCACCAATTGTACACAAAGTATTTTCACACCTCTGTGTTTTCATACATGTACTCAGGATAATGATGTTTAACTCATTCCACCATCATTCTTACCCCCTAGTCCCCTCCCTTCCCCTTCCCTCCCCTTTGCCCTATCTAAAATTCTTGCATTCCTCCCATGCCCCCCCAGTCACCGCCATTATGAGTCAGCATCCTCATATCAAAGAAAATATTCTGCCTTTGGTTTTTTGGGATTGGCTTACTTCACTTAGCATTATATTCCCCAAACTCCATCCATTTACCTGCAAATACCATGATTTCATTCTCTTTTAATGCTGAATAATGTTCCATTGTGTATATATATCAAAATTTCCCTATCCATTCATCTACTGAAGGGCATCTGGTTTGGTTCCACAATTTAGCTACTGTGAATTGTGCTGCTATACACATTGATGTGGCTGTATCCCTGTAGTATTCTGTTTTCCCAATAAAATATAATTTATTTTTCTATTCTTTGGATCCAGGCTGGGTACAGGACTCAATTTGACCAAAAGAATGCAATGGAATCCAAACCTTGCAAGTTCAAGCCTAAGCTGCAGTAGACTTTCATTTTCTATCCTTGCTGTGCTTGGGAATTCTCTCATTGTGGGCATGTGGATAAGGCCAGTGGTGGTAACAGAAAAACATGGCCTGGTTCCCTGTATTGCTCTGGTCAAGAGCCTGCTATCTTTGACAAGTGAAAGGGATAATTCTAGAGAGGTCAGTTGCTAGTGAACTCACCAACTAAGGTTGAAAATCAGCAGAAAATCCATCAAGCTGATCTCATCCCAAATCATCAGCCCATGAAATTATGAGCGAGTAGATAATCATTGCTTTAGATCACCATGATTTGGGGGACATTATAGAGAGCAAGAGCTCACTGATAAAAGATTCTAAATGCAGATCTTTCCCCATCATGAGATTTGTAGGGGAATTTGTTTAGACTCCATAATTTCAGTATTTTTTTTAAATGATAGAGTTAGATTTTATGATTGCCAAAGTTTTTTTTTTCAGATTATTCTTGTAACCTATGTTAATGTATAGAAAATTTGTAAGACAGAAATAGTAAGTTGATCTTAACAAATACATGAGCATAATCACTCTGCCTAATTTTAGTGACCTTCTACCATATGCTGCCACATCTATATCCTGTGGAAAGGCATCCTTTGTGGTATTTTTTTCTGGCAATTATCTTCAAAAACAATTATAATCAAAATCCTGTAAACCAATGATTTATACCAAATCTAAATGATATGTTCTCCAAAAATAACATGATAATTTCTAAATTACAAGATGCTTTAGGACAGATTTGCTAGGCTTAGAACTGTTATTCTAAAATCTTTCTCATAAAAATAATATTGATATAGCCTTAGGGTACAATGTCCTCAGACAGATTTTGTGGAAGTAGGTTACATCCAAAGAAAGCAAATGGAGGTTGGGAGCGCCTGCCTAGCATGGGCAAGGCCCTTGGTTGGATCCTTGGCACCAAGAAAAAAAAGAAAAGAAAAAAAAAAGAGGGGTGACACAGAGAGCAGAAAAAAAAAAAAGCAAATAGATGTAGTCCACTTTAAAGCTGGCCTTGTTGGTAGCACAGTATGATTCCTAATTTAGCTATCAGTGAACAAATATTTGAAAACTAAAATTGTGCTTAAAAAGAAATTTTAGGAATTCTGCATTGCCAAGACAATGACAGCCATGAAAATCCCATTTTCCAATATTTCTTAACAAAAATTTAAAAAAAGGAGAAAACAACAAACTGAACAAATAAACCATGAACATGGTTTATGCCTTCAGCCTATTTAGAAGATGAACATCAAAACTTCAAGTTACCAGAAAATGAATACTGGAAAAGAGCCACAGGAAGTTGTTTCATTTTTCTTCCCCTTTTTCCACGTCTATTGACTTTTAAAAACTTTTCACATGCTTTTTTTCCCCCTCCTTTTTATAATTTAAATTATATTTTTCTTTTTTCCAACCTAAGAATTCTATTTCTATTGTTTTATAACTTTTGACTCTAGTTTACATTATTTTTCCTCTATTTTTGAGTGTAGTGGTTATTGGTAGTGTTTTATTTTATTGAGTTTTTGGTTTTTCTTTTTCTTCATAGCACTGGTGATCAAGCCTGAGACTTTGGCCACATTGGGCAAGTTCCCTACCAAGAATATACTCCCAGCCCTGCTCCACCCATGACCTAGTCCCACTCAAACCTTGGAGGATATGTTAACTTAAAAAGGAACAAAACCCTCAGCCAATGCAGCCCAGCTGGGGGAATCTGACAGCCCACTCCAGACACTGCAATAGCAGGAGAAGTAACACAAGTGTGGTGGACACCACACCTGTCAAGGGTCTCAAATTTGTCACACACCCCATCAGATCATACAATTATGACAAGACTTTAAAGAGTGCCAAAGAGATGGGGTGGAGGTGAGGATAGGCTACCCCAACTCCTGCAACTCTCAGAGAAACACAGAGTTCTGTACAAAAGTATAAACAGAAAATAAATGTTTCAGACCCTTCACAACAATTGGAAAAATCAGTACTGGAATGGCTTTCAAGTAACAGAACCAATATCAACAGTATATGAAGAACACCCCCTCCCATTATGGTTTGAAGATATGGTGTCATCTAAAAGCTCATGTGTGTGACAATGCAAAAATGTTCAGAGGTGAAGTGATTATGAGAGTTGTAACCCAATTAGTGGATTAATCCACTTGAATGAATTAACTGGGAGTCAGGTAGAGTGTGGCTGGAGAAAGTAGGTCACTGGGAGCATGACTGGGGTTTATATTTGTTTCTGGTAAGTGGAATTCTCTCTGCTTCCTAGCTGCTATGTCCTGAGCTGCTTTCTTCTGCCATATCTTCTTCCATGATATTATGCCTCACCTGAAACTCCAATCCAGGGCTACAGAGTTGGCCAACTATGGAATGAACCTCTGCAACTGTGAACCAAAATAAACTTTTCCTTTGCATTACAATGACACAACACTGACTAAAACAGCCCCCATTAACTAATAGGGGCTTCCACTCCCATTGAAAGAGCGACCACATAGGGTGCACCCCTCTACTTCTTCTGTCTATACCACATCTGCCTGAACCACTGGAGGCTAGAGGGACCTGACTCTTGCTTGACTTACAGAGGAAACAGGTCCCTCAGTCTCCTACATGGTACACATTGTGTCAAAATCCCCTAATCAAGCTGAGAAAGCCACAGGGAGACTACACTATGAAATCCAACTGGAGTCAAGGGCAAACACTACACAAAAATCAATACACTAGGACACAATTTCAGAAGAAGGTAACATGACACCCCTAAAGTTAATAATTGCATAGTAACAGATTCTAAAGATATCAAAGGAGATAAAATGTATTCAAAAGAATGATTTTATAAAGCTCAATGAAATCCAAGAGAATACAAATAAACCAGTTACATGAATTTAAAAAGACAATGCAGGATATGAATGAGCATTTCCTTTAAGAGATCCAAAGTCCAGAGAAAGTAAAAATTATGCCAGAGGGGAACGTGGGCTGGGGAGAGTTGATAAATGAATCTAAGTTATAGTTAGATAAGAGTAAGGAGCTCTGATTATGTACCATACAACTCAAAAAATCAGAAGAAAGGATTTTAAAAGTTTTTACCATATTGAAAAAATAAATTTTTGAGGGAACACATATGTTTAATCTGATTAGAGCATTATGTCATGTACACATGTATAGAATCATCACACAATGCTCCATTTATATGTCTCCATTAATATGTACAATTTCCAGGCTTTTATGTATCAGTTAAAAATCAATTTAAGGGCTCAGAATATAGCTTGCATGCACAAGGCCCAGCCTGGGTTCAGTCCCCAGAACCACACACACACACACACACACACACAATTAATTTAAGAGATGATGCAAAAGATTATCTGTGAACTATATTAAGAAAAAAATATGAAAGTATAAAGTGGAGAATAAGAGATTAAAATAAATATGGCATAGAAATAAATATTTCATGAAAAAAGTCAAACAAAAAATTATTCTGAAGCATGATACTATCTCATATACTAGAAATAAGACATTTGGAAGTGATGGTGAACTGAGATCTAGGGGCTTTTGCTCTTAAAATATCTAAATTATCATTTTTAAGTAGTAATTTAATAAACAGATTACATCAGAATATTTTGGAAATGTTTTAAGCATTTCTCACCCCATGATGTTTTGGATGTATGTATCATTTTATATAATAATAGTTTATGAGGAAAGAGATTTACTCAAAATAATTGTTTGTATTAACTAATACTAGATTTCCTTTTTTTCTTTTTTGCCACTTGTGGTCATGACAAATTCTGTATTTCACTGAAAAATGTCCTCATCGAACTTAATGGAATGATCTAGAAAAGAACTAAATAAAAACCAAGAACTGCTCAAATATTTCGTATGACCAATTCCTTTATTTTCCTTGTGAATAACTACATGAGTACAGGTGTTTTACTGCATATGGTGCTTTAGTTAAAAAGTAACTAAAGATTATCAGAGTTTCTGGTAATTATTTTTTGTGAGAGGAAGTTGACTAATTTGTTACTTGATGCCATTAAGTGATTAATTGTCCCTAGAAGAGTCTATTTATTCACAGAAAAGTTTATACCCCAAAGAATCTGTCAGTTAATTATCACAAGACATATTTTAATTAAAGAATATGAACAAAATTCCTCAGAAATTCTGTGGTCTTCCCATAAGCAATGAATGAATGGGGAGTCCTGTGGTCCATCTGCATGTTTTGCATTTGAATGGGAAAGTAACAAATCAGGTAGAGAGCCTAGCAGGCAAACCATGAGCTCCCTACAAGTGTGAAGACTCAGTATTCCACACCTACAAAGGCTTCACTGCAACATTGATTTTAAAAAATTGATGTTTGAAGGAATATGATTTATAAAATATAATTCTTACTTTTAATTAATTACCTTGTTAAATTAGCACAATCTCTAATTTCAAACTTAATCTTCATATCTACTCCGTGAAATAACTACTCACAGCTTAGCATGTGTCTGTTCCAGAATACAAATAAACCAGTTACATGAATTGAAAAAGACAATGCACCTGATGCTCAAGATCACCTAATGCTCCAGATCCCCATAAGGGAAACTCTACTGTTATTCCCATTTAACTACTAGTTGAGACTATTGAGAGATGTAATTAACAAGTCCATAGTCAAATACTTGATGAAGGGGTCAAGAGAGGCTGTGAGTCCAAGGTACTAATAGCTAAATTGCTTATTATTAAAGTGTAAGATTAAAAACATTATTCTAAAACAAAAAGGAAGAACATAAAATGCCTGAATATTTTAACAATTTGGTGCCAGAGTGTCTGGGAGCCTTCTATGAACATAAATTCTTGGGAAAATGACTATCCAGACAAACTGCGTGCTCTACAGATCTGTTTTTCTGAATCAATAGCCTCCAGTGGAGGATTTTAAATATCATCACCTTCAAATATGGACTCACAGAAACGGGATTTTAGGTAAGAGACTCTTCAAAACTTCTTGGCCCATTCTCCTCATCGTAAGTCCAAACTGCAAAAATAAGTTTAAAAATGCAGAGAAAGAAAGGTCAAAAGTCATAACTGAAGTATAGCCTGTTTCATGGATTCTTTTCATCTAACTTTAGTTAATGATGTTTTTCTGACCCACCTCTACCGTGGAATTCAGAAAACATATTGTGGAAGATGCATCCACTGGTCATACAACTTCAACTCTTTCATATACATAAATCCATCTGACAGGCTGTTGACCTTAGGAGCTTTTCTAAAAAACTAGTATAAAATAAACTGTAACTCCCCAAATAAAGTCATTGGCACAGATGCTGCTTCTTTGAAAACTATGGGCCTTCATTCTCAATAACTTCAGGGAAAGAAAAAGGAGTCATAATGTTATTTCTTATAATTTCAAGCTAATGTTACTAAAGAGACCAAACACTTACTTTGGTCTTATTACCTGTGTAACTTTGCTCCTCTGAAGGCAAAAGGAACAAACTCTAACATTAATAAGACATACCAGATAAATAAAGCTTTGTGTCTATACAAATGGTAACTCTCTGGCATGTAAAAAAACTCAGTGAATTCTAGCCATTCCTAGTAATAGTTGCATAACTAAAATCATTTTCCCTTCTTGGTCTAATAACAGCTACTATAGTGCCTTTCAATTCTAAGATTCTAAAATTGATCATGGGTTTTCAGTGTCTATAATGAATACTTCAAAGTCCATCCATTGGTATTCAAAGTTAGTGGAGGCCACCACCTAGTGGCCTAGAGTTGAATCATTCCAACATCTGAAAGTGGCTTATCAGAGACAATAGAACATTGACTAAAACATCCAAAACCCTTTGCAGTTATGAGACTCACAATCTCACCTTTGACCAAAGTGCCATGAAGCTTATAGTATCCTAAAAGTGTATAGGGGGATGGTTAAAACAATAGGGAGACTTTGGTGAAAGGATATTTTTAAGAAGAATACTATTTAGGGCACATAAGTTTGATTAACTATAAGTTAAATTGTCAAAGAATACAAATTTTTGTTTATCTCTTCTACTGGAAAATCTTATTTGATTTATTTTTACGAAAAGCCCAGAATTCACTGTCCTCCATCTACATAGCTCCTTCTCTGGTGCAAGTGACCACCATGTGCACCTGGACTATTGTAACGCTGGTGTTCTGTGTCTGTCCTTGGTGCCTCTCCCACACCCCAGCTGCAGTCCTTTCTCAAACAGTAAAGAGAGTGAACTCTTCAAAACGTGAGTCAAATCATATCACTCTTTTGTTCTATCACCTTCCACTTCTCCCACAGCAAAAGCAAACTCCTAAATCTGGCCTCCTAGTACCTATTTGATAGACCCCTGGTGGTCAGAGCATCTCGTCCATTCTTCCTCTGGGTCACTCAGCTTCATCCCACTCTCCCCGCTTGCTGGTTCTTAAACACAGCATATGTGCTCCTGATTTACAGCCTTGCACTGATTGTGATGTGTTCCTTAAAACTCTTCCATAGCTCTTCATGTGGTGAATTTCAGGTTTCTTATTTATACATAATCTTCTTATTATACATAATCCTCTAAAGGCAAAAGGAACAAACTCTAACATTAATAAGACATATCAGATAAATAAAGTTTTGTAATTTATGTCTATACAAACAGTAAGTGTCCACTCTATCTGAAAGTACATCTGATCCTATCTCTTATGCAAAATTAGCATTCTTGATATTCTTTTTTATTTTGCCATTAATGGAAATTGGATTTATTAATGTGAACCCTTTTTTTCAAAAATTAATCAAATGGGGTTTAGTTATATTTTTCATTGTTGTAACCAAAAGACCTGACAAGAACAACATATAGGAGGAAAAGTTTGGCTCGTGGTTTCAGAAGTTAAGTCCATGCTGAGTAGCTGACTCCTACAGTGACCACCCAGTTAATTCATATCAATGGATAAATACACTGATTAAGTCACTCACTTCACAACCTAATTATATTACTTCCGAAAGTTCTTGTGTTGTCTCACACATGAACTTGGTGCATAGGTATTGTGGTCCATGTATCATTATGTTTGAAAGAAGGGGGGGAACTTGTATTTGGAGTGGTTAGCCAAAATTTCATGAAAGAAATAAAATTTGGGATGCCCTTTTGTGTAGAAGTGGTAGACAAATAAACAAGGCATTGGAAGATTTGAAAGTAGTTTTGACCAATAGCCAGCAACATTCTGAATATAATTAGTACACAGTATTGCCACAGTGTAGGGTAAATTCAGAAGGAACAAGGTGGCACATAACCCTTTCTGTGTATGAAGGGCTAACTTGTATCAAATCACTGAAAATAAGTATAAAATATTTGTGTAAATAAAATTTTATAAAATAAAGATTTTAAATATATTTAATATTTCTTAATCCTGTCCAAAATCCATGAAAAGAAGAAGGAGGAGGATAAGAAAAGGAAGACCAAACAAAGAAAGGCACATTTGTACCAGATTAAACTAAGATGACTTCTTCTAACTAGCTGTCAGTGGGAGTGGGGGGAACTGATATACTAAAAGGCTTTCCAAGAAGCATGGACAAGTGAACAAAAACCAAGAGATAGATACGATAATGGGAAAATATCCAGTTATCAAAATAATGGAGGGGCTAAGGATGTCTTGCAATATAGAGGGCATTCCTAGCTTGTATGAGACCCTTGGTTCAATCCCTAGTACTTCAAAAACAAATTAGAATTCCCACACACAAAGATTAAAATAATCATGAATCAGTATGTTAAAAATATGCAGTAAATTAAAAATTTGGGGCTATGAAAATTATCATATAAAAATGTCTAATGAAAATTATTAACTGCATTGTACTCTATTTAAAATTTTTTTGTATTGTATTTTAAATGTGAAATACCAAAGTATTTGAGATGCATCTAAAATCACATTCAGAGAAAATTTATAATTTTAGGGATTATATCATTGAAAACATAAAATATCAATGTCTTAAACATCCATATAAAGGAATTAACAAAAGACCGATAAATTGAACATAAATATAAATAGAGAACAGAAGACAATTATGACAAAAAAGAACCTAGGAAAAAAGCAAAATTAAAAGATATGAAGAGAAAAATTCCAAAACAAAGAGTAATTTCCATGAAAAAAAATTAATAATCTACTATAGGAATGACCAGATGGAAGGAGAGAGAAAGAGACAGAGACAGCAGACCAATATTAGAATGAAACTTTAGTGACATTGGAACAGATGACACAAGCAACAGAAACATTCAAGAAAGATAGGATTCCAAGTAACTTGTGAACTGACTTTTCCATGTAAAATGACTATGAACACTGAATGTAAGAAAAAAGAGCTATACCTAACAGCACTGAAGAATGACCAAATGTTTGCCTCTGTTACAGAGGAGTGGATATTTGGGAGAAGAAAATCAATAAGCTCTGGGCAAGTTTTTTATTTACCAAAGCCTCTAACCTGAGAACAGACTCAGGCTGAATTATGTGAGGCAGGTGGAACCAAAACTGAAAACTTGTATTATTTCTGATCTTGAGAAATAGAGGACAGAGATCGTATCATTCAGAGCTAACAGAATATTAATGGGAAATAAATTCTGGGGAAAAAAAAAGCCAGAGAAAAAGATCCCCAAATGTTAGTTGATAGATATTTCCCATATCTATTACTGACTCCTAAATCACACATACACAGGGCATATCACAAACAGTTCAACTAGAGAAAAAGCAAGAAAATTAGATTAAACTGAGTGTGTTAGTCAGCTTTGCACCACCGTAAGCAAAATACATCACAAGAACAACTTAGAGGAGAAAATATTTATTTTGAGCTTATGGTTTCAGAGGTTCAGCTCTCAGGGACTTCATCACTCTGGGCCCAAGATGAGACAAAACATCATGGTGGGGGCATAATAGAGGAGAGCTGTTCAGCTCATGGCAGGCAGGAGAGAGAGAGAGAGAGAGAGAGAGAGAGAGAGAATATGAGGAGCTAGCGATAAGATATATAATCCCCAATGGCACCTCTATGATTTATAAAATAAAATAAAATATTTGACACATATATAATTATGGCCCCAGAAACAGGGAAAAGAGAACAAAGCCGAAAAATATTCAAATAAGTAAGGCTGAAATTTTTCAAAAAATGTGAAAGAAACAATCTACAGATCCAGAGTTTTGGTCATATCAGGTAGAAAAAATATGAATAACCAAGCATGTACACATCATACTCAAATAGCTTAAGATCAAATATTTTAAAAATCTTTGAAGATAATAACATATTACATTAGAGAGATAGTTATTTGAGTAACTCCTCATCTCTAATAAGAAACAATATTTTAAAGTGATTAAAAAGTGCTCTATGTAGAATTTTGTATTCCACAATAATATCCCTTAGGAGTAACGGTGAAGTGGACACTCTTCAGGGGAACAAGAACTCAAGTCCATCAACACATCTACACTAATTGTTGTGCCAGAGACAACTAGGGCTGGGGAAAATGACAAGAGGTAAAAACATGGCTCTTCAAAGAAATTAGCAATGTCAGGAACAGAATCAGGATATTCAAAAAACTTGTTTCCCCTTAATCTTTAATATGTGTATGTATAAATACATATACACATGCCTATATACATTATAGCTATTTATAGAAAAAATAAAAATACTGTCATATGGGTTTATAATTATATATATATTACATATGTATTATTATAAAGAACTTGGTATAGAATATCAGTAGATCTATTTGCTTTATTTTTTATTTAGAACATCTTAAGCATTCTAAAATATCCCTATAAACTATATTAAGCAATAAAGTCTAATATATAAAAATATTTTATATGATAATAAGTAATTAGCAAATCTAATTATAACATTGTACTAGCATCATTAAACATAAAACACCTAGGAATTCTTTTTTACAATGGATGGGTAAGATCTCTGCCTCAAAACCTTCAAAATATTGCTGAAATTAAACAAAACCTCAATAAATGGAGAGAGATATTATTTTTGTGGATTGTCAAACTCAATACTGTTAAGAAGCCAAGCTTGCTTAAATTTATTTACAGATTCAACAAAATCAATCAACAGGATTTTTGTGGCATTTTGAAAATTATTTCAATTGTGTGTTAGTTTTTTATCACTATAGTAAGTACTGAACCAAGTCAACTTGGCTCAACTTTTTATCACTATAGTAAGTACTGAACCAAGTCAACAAGAGGAAAGTTTTGTTTTGTTCACAGTTTTGGACCTTCCAGTGTATAAGCTGGAAGACCCATTGCTTTTAGATCTCTGGTGGGAGTGGAGGGCAACACAGCATGGCAGGCATTCTTGGCATTGCAAAGCTGCTCACCTTGTGGCCAGGAAGTGAGAGCAGAGAGAAAGAAGATACCTTGGTCCCCAAATTTCCCTCAAGGTTATCCACTAACGACCTGAAGACCTCTCACTAGGCCCCACCTCTTAAAGGTTCCACCACCTCCCAACAGAAACACAGACTGGAAACTAAGCTTTTACAGCATGAACCTTTGGAGGACATTTAAGATCCAAACTATAGCACATCGTGTAAGGATATTTGAAAGAGCAAGAGAAACAAAATTGGAGACATCTCATTACTTGATTTCTAAATATACTATAAAGCTAAAGTAATCAGAACAATATGTTCCTAGAATAAAAACAGACACATAGACTAGCGAACAGAATAGAGATTCCAGAATAGACCCATGAATTTATGGTCAACTGATATTTAACAATGATGTCAAGAGCACACAATGGAGAAAGGACAATCTCTTCAAGAAAGGTAACAGGAAAACCAGATGCCTTTTCATGAAGCATGAAAAGGGAGGACTTAACTCAAACCACATACAAAAAGGAACTCAAAATGGATTAAACATTTAAATTTAAAGCCTAAAACCATGATACTTCTAGAAGAGAACACAGGGAAAAGTCTTGACATTGGTCTATGCGAGATATATATATATAATTTTAATGTAACATCACAAGCACAGGCAACAGAAGCAAAAATAGACAAATGGGATTACATCAAACTCTGAAGCTTCTGCACAACAAAGGAATGAGGATACAACCTATGAAATGGAACAAATATATTTGCAAAACAAAGATCCCATAAGGGATTACTGTAAAAATATATAAATAATTCATACAACTCAATGGCATGAAAACAAATAGTGATTTAAAAATGGGCAAAGGACCTGAATAGACATTTCTTCAAGGAAGAAAATGGTCAATAGGTATAAGAAAATCTGTTGGTGACAAATGTATGTGATGACAATGCAGAGAAGAGGGAACTTTTACACACTGTTGTTAGAAGTAATTAGCAAATATACTTATAGGGACTGGGGTTGTGGCTCAGGGGTAGAGCTCTCACCTAGCATGTGTGAGGAACTGGGTTCGATCCTCAGCAACATATAAAATAAAATAAAAAGGTATTGTGTTGACCTACATAAAAATAAGGGTTTAAATATATATATATATATAATATATATATATAATTTATATATATTATATATATATATAAAATTATGACATTGCAATAGCATCGTTAAACATAAAACACCTAAGAATATTTTTTTTATAAAGGATAGGTAAGATCTCTGCACCAAAACCTTAAAAATACTGTGAAATTAAACAAAGCCTAAATAAATGGAGAGATATTATTTAATGGATTGTAAAACTCAATGGATGGGAATAAGAAAGACAGTAGAATGAACTGGTCATACCTTTCCTGTGTTCATATATGAATACACGACCACTGAAACTCTACATCATGTACAATCACAAGAATGGGATCATAATTAGAATAAGTTATACTCCATTTATTATCTTATGTCAAAAATACACTTTACTGTCATGTATATCTAAAAAGAACAAATAAAAAAAAGAAATGTGAATTTGTGTAACCATTACTAAAATGGCAGGGAGTTTCTTCAAAATTAAATATAGAATCACCATATGATTCAGGCAATCCCTCTGGGTACATACCTCAAGGAAATGAAATTAGTATCTCTAAGAGATATCTGTACTCACATGTTCACTGAAGCATTATCACAATAGCCAAAATACAGATTCAACCTACATGATTGATTAACATTACTGGAAAAACAGATAAAGAAAATTTGACATATATAAACACATTTTTTTCTACATTACGTTGAATTCATAAATCCCATATATGACAACTGTCCCATAAAATTATATTGTAGTCATTTGGGGTTGTATAAGTGCTTTCTGTGATGTTTGCACAATGAAAAAATTACCGAACAATGTATTTCTCATAATGTATCCCTGTTGTTAAGCAACACATATGTGTATGTGTGTATGTAAAAGAACATTATATAATAACTGAATATTATTATTTAATCTTAAAAATAAAGGAGGAATTCCTGTTATTTGCAGCAACATAGATGAATCTGGAAGACATTATGGCAAATGAAATAAGCCAGGTACAGAATCTATTGGTGCTCACTGCACAGTTCTTTATATGTTTCTTCTGTACATTTAAATTTTTAATAATATAGTGTTGGGAAAACATGAGAGAATGTCACCAACAAGTTTTACAGAATGTATTTGGAAGTTTGACTTAAAAGGGCATAGACAGCTGTCCACTGAGAAGACTCAGTGGACACTCTGAGTGGTCACTATTATTAATGCAGTCCAAGATGTTGTGATTTTATTGATGATTTTTTTTCAAACATTTAAACAAGGAGCAATGCAAATCTTACTAAAACTTGTCCAGACAATAGAAAACTCAGGATTACTTCTCAACTTGTTTCTTGAGGCTTGTGTAACATCGATAACAAAATTTAGCAAAGTGATGAGAAAAGACAATTCTCATTAATTTCAGTGCACAATCCTGAAACCACAGATGCATTGACCAGTAGTAGAGCATGTAGGCTCCCTCACACCTACTGAATTACAATCTCAGCTCACAGTGAGAGACAAGTTATAATAATTCTTTCCAGGTAATTTAGACATAGCCATTTTAAGGACCAGCATTTATAAACCCTCATTTTTCAAATTTTCTAAGTAATTGTGATAATAATAATTAACAGGAAATAATTAACAGGCTGTTAATATTCATGATTGTTAATGTGTCATGCTAATGATGCATAATTGTTGAAGACCATTCATAACTCTATTTGAGGTGAGTTTGAAATGTGCACCATTTGTTTGCTATCTGGAAGGAGACAGAGGACTTCCTTGAGGCATGTGCTCAGCCAGGAGCCTGCTCCCTTCAGCTTCTCTGTGAACATACTGCTCCCACCTACTGGGAAAATCTCTTTATGCTATTTTTCTACAGGCTGAGAAATAACATTTTCAGCTCTTAGACAAGGATTCCTCCCTTCAATAACACTTAACTCCCTCCAAATTGGTTCCCAGCCATTCATGTTATTTAGTTACCTTACAGAAGGTTAAGACAGCTAACAAGCAAAATAAAAGTCAATGCTTCACTTTAAAATTACTAAATAAATTGTTAAATATAGAGAAAAAAATCATAGTTTTGAAAACTAACATTGTTACTGCAATAACTAGGTATTTTGAGAGAAAAATTTTTGTTTCAACTCCAAAATGCTAAAAACCTAAAGGACTTGAGAACATACCTTTTTACTATAAACAAAGTTAGGAAGAATAAAACATGGCCTATCGGTCATTTTTCATGAGCAGTGTGAAGAAAGATTTCAGAGAGAGAAAGAAAAGGATCATGTAGCAAAGGACCACTGAGAGGTTCAGGGAAGGGGCTCATTGCTCATTCCTGCTTGTGATGAGCTACAGACTGGTGTATGGAATCCCAGGGAACTCAGGATCCATTCCCAGCTACTTGGAGAAGATAATACTTAGAGAAGCTAGTAGCCCCTCTGAGAAGCCTGGGTTCTCTGGAGGGCAGAACTGGAAGCCAGGCTCCTGATGTTAAAAATTGTTCAGTGCCACTGAGACAGATAGAAGAGCACCTGAAAGTGGGCCAGGAGACCAGGGGGATTTGCAGAAAGCAAGAACCACACCATCAGCAAATGTTGCACAGATCATGTGAGCCAGATTTTGCAGTAAGAGCTTCAGCAGTGGAGGCAGAAAGAGAAAGAGCAATGCCCCAAAGCATTTGAGAAATAATTGTCAGTAGATGTCAGCAGAGGCCAGAAATTGGTCAAGAATCAAAAGCTCTTTTCCTCTAGTGTATTAGAAAATATAGAACATGAACTCTATAACCCCCACATCTCCTTTCCAACCTTAGAGAAAAATCCTAGGGAGGTGGAATGTGAGGAGGCTTGAAGCCAATAAGTTGCAAGTGATTGGGGTTAAATCAGATCAAACTTTTGCACTGATATTTAAAATCTTACGGAAATCATTACCGTAAGTACATGTATAAAGACACAAATGGTGTGACTCTACTTTGTGTACAACCAGAGACATGAAAAATTGTGCTCTATTGTATAATACGAGTTGAATCACATTCTGCTGTCATACATAACAAATTAGAATAAATTTTAAAAAATACTACCTTCAACCTGCCTTTCAACTATGTCCCAGTAATTGCCAAAGATGATCATCCTAATTAGGCATCCACTTCTTCACAAACGTGCCTGAGAATTCTACTCCTGCAGATTTACTGCTAACATTTCTCCTGAGCTCTCTGAACTTCCAAACCTTGTCATACGTATGTCAATGACTCCTAACACATTATCTAATATGCCCAGCCAATGTTTCTGAGTGTGAGCTGAATGAGATTTAGTGAAAAATGAATGTCAGAATGCGTTAGAATTACCTCCCTATTTGAATCTTACCTTTCTATGAACAGGTAATGTTCCATTTCCTTTTAAGAAGGAGTTAGAAACCATTTTACCATATATTTTAAAACTCCTGTAAATATTTGTTGCCATTTTCTCCATTAAAAAGATAATATATGACAAAATGGTAATGAACATGCATACAAAATTGCATTCATAATCACCTCCAAGAATTTAAACCTCTGAAAGAAACAATGCCTTTTTTTGTGAAGATTAAAATAGGTGAATAAATGCAAGCTCCTACATCAACTATATCTTTCCTCAATTTGTGCACAAGGCTAGCTATAAAAGAAACTATCCCTTGCTCCCCAAGAAAAAGCAAGAAAAGGTAGTAGGTCCAGCCAAAGCTATGTCTTGTGTGGGACTCTTAAGTACTAAGAGAATAACTGAGTTCAATGACATTTGTATTCTATTTCATGAGAGCAGACTTAGAAAACTTTCATGAGCCATATTTCCTGTTGTTTTTAGGAGGAAGGTTTATAGAGAAGGGAAGTGCAGTAAAGAAAGAAAAGGCGGAAGGTGTGAGGTGGGTTGTCACTCTCAGGCCAATTTTGTGGCCAACTCCTGTACTCATGACTTTGCTATTTGAACAATGCTCAGTAAGTTTTAGCGGGTGATATCTACAAAAATGGAAACCATCATTGGTAATACTATGGCATCATTATCCTGTTGGCTTTTGTTTTCAATTCATTAAAGTAAACTGGGAAAGTCATATTTGGAAAACAACTTCTTATGTGCCTTAAACGTGTTAAGGCTGGGGAAATTTTGTGGTTCTGTGTACAAGTTATGCTTTTCTGTTATTTTTTTTCTGTGTTTTATGAATTCAGAGCGCCAAGCAGACAAGTATCTTTGGAAGCCATAAACAATGTGTTATAATGCATTGTACAAGATTTTAAAATAATATTTTCAAGGAGCCAATTACCAAAATCAATATCAATTTAGAAATAAAAATCAAGAAATGAAAATAAAAAGATTGACATTTGTAGCTCAGAAAATGCTTGAATGTTATATACTTACACTCATATTTTCATTGTATACTTAATACTTTTAAGCACAGAAATAATACTGTAATCTATTACCTATTTTCCCCCCAAGTGATCAAATATTTTATGTTTTCCAATTTCCATTGAATTTTCATACTTACAAATGCTCAGTTTTCTTCTTCCCACCTATTTTCCATTATATTCACATGCCAAGAAAAAGAAATATTAGGACCTATCTTTCATATAATAACTTTGTATTTCCTCTTAAGCACAGATCTATTTATTAAAAAATATTACATTTTAGGATAAAGGGATGGACTCCAACTAAGCATTCTCTTATTAATTTCAGCTTTAGTGATTATTATTCATGTTTTATTCAGTAGATGATGGATTATTTTCCTTATATGAATCTTAAATTATGAATGGCTTGAAAAAATAGATCTGGATTTCATACATTAAGTTTTGCAATATGAGTTAATTTACTTCTGAATAATTTGTACAATTACTCATTTTTGTAATGGGGGTTTAGTTTAGACACATTCTAGCTATTTTCAGCATGTGGTTTGCATGATTGCTTTCTCTGTAAATAAGGACAGCAATTAATATTGTCACAAATATATAATTAGATCCCACAATTTAAAGGCTTATTGTCTCTTGGTATATAACTAGAATAAGCTATTACTAAAGCTGTTCTATATAGTATGCATGCATAATTCATTTTCTTCTCCCCCAATTTATTATTTGATTTTATCAAGATGTTCATCATTAAATTTCTCTTTAGGCTTGAAGCAAACAGAAATGGTTATTGACAGAAAAGAGTTAATTCCCTTGATGCAAATTGCTGTGATGATGGTCAACTAGACCTGATTGCTGGGGACAGTCAGAAAGTATCATTCACTTTCACCTGATGGCTCTCAAAACCTTACTTAAATCACAGTAGTAGTCTGAAATAGTTTTTGAGAGGACTAAAAACTTGTTCTGAACATTTGAACCTGGCTATAGATCTCTTCATAAACTCCATTTCTTTTTCCTTTAAAGCTTTTTTTTTTTTTTTCCTGGATGTAACTGAACTTGTCTTCTTTATTTTTAAATTTCTCTGAACCCAAGAGAAAGGTCAGTTTCACATTCTGGCCCTTCTTCCCTGAACCTGTAGCGACAGGTAACTGACTTTAGCCTGTTCCTGCTCAAAGGTCAGCTTTGGGGAACACTAAAAAAACCTTAGTGTGGGCTGATCTAAATGAAAAACCACCTTGGTATTGGTCCTCTTATCTCTGGGATAGTATTGGAATGCTATATGAACTTATCCCCATATATTATCATATATATTTCACATAGGAATCACATTATATAATTATATTTATTTTATCATGTAATATATAATATGTATTATATCTAAAATTATTGTAATTGTACATAAAATATTATTTTATTTGCAAAAAAATTCTTTAAATTTGTCATGCTCTAAATTCATTCAAGTATAGATTTGTTATTTATATTCACTTTGGAAATTAAAAGATACAACATTGACAACTTAAGTTACAAAAACTCCTGTAGAACATCTTGGTTTCATTCAATAAAATACATAACACAACCTTTACACAAGTAATACATATTTTTTTCCAATAAAATCCATTCTGTCATATTCCAAACAGCAATTACTTCCACCTTATATTTCTTTTCTTTTTTTAGCCTCATTTTCAAATTCTCCTTATTTTCTAATTATATTTTATAACGCCAACCAAAATCTATATTTCTCCAGGTTCTTTGATGTCTCTGTAACTCTCTCCACAGATGTTTTATACAAATAACATTTCTGCAGTAAGTCTATGAAAACTTGGATACAATCAGTTTACAGTAAACAAAATGTCTCAGCAATTTCCATCATTGTCATAAATTATGCTCTACATTTCTCTGAGTCTGAATTTAACTTTAAAATGTTTAAAGAAAATACCTTACCCCAAAAGTTTTCTGGCCATGGACTTCCTAAACTTGTGTTATTAGCCATAATATCCACAAGAAAGAGAAGATAGAAAGAAAAGCCAGTATGTCCAAAAGAAGCTCTTTCAGTCTATGTCTTTGTGGTTCAGCAAGAGAAAAATTATTTTCACACAACCCCTCAAATACTAGTGTTTGCATAAAAGGAAATAAAGTGTATCATGTTTCCTGCTTTTATACTCAAATTAGCAACTGTTTTTCTTATCTTGGAATTCCACACGGTGCCCTAGACACAAAACAATTTCCTTCTCGTCATTTCCTCAGCTGAGTTACTGAGTACCCTCCTCTCACCCACCTCTGAAGCTGCTTTGGGACCATTGACTCTTTATCTTGGTATTTCCCCACCCTGCTAACATATTGAAGAACACTCCAAAGCTCAGCTACAGTGCTCTTCAGTGAAGTTATATAGGATTGAGAAATAGACTATTTTCCAATGTCTGAAAGTCATAGCAATATAGTAATGGGGAGAGGGGAGTAGCTGTTTAGAATTTCATATTCTATTTAAGTACAATTAAGTTTACCTGACACCATTTGTTTATAAAATCTCAGTTACTTATTAAAATTCCTAGCTCTTGCCCTATTTTGCATAAAAAATTTGAAAGTCATTTAGTACTTAAATATGAAAAGATGGTTTGTGCAATGAAGGAGTCTGCTTAAAATCAGGTAAAGGAAACATAGGGCAAAACTTTCAATGACAACAGAATCTAAGTGCTACAGCCAAGGGTACAAGGATCCCATTATTTATTCTCAGGGATAGATCAGAGAGAGCCATACAGGAAAGAGTTGCTGGAAACCTTTCAGGAGATGAAGCTCAGTAGAAATTTCAACAATCTTTGTCCATGAGCATTACTGCTTTAGACTGGATCCTCGGACACTGGGGAGCTACTGGAAGCAGTAATACCAGTTGCCAAAGTGTACTTAATGACTGCAAATGCAGGCACTGACCTGGTTTTCTCAATCCTCAAGGAACTCTAGCATAAACTCTTGCATGACTCTTGAATTAACCCTGAGTCACTAGAATATGATTTAATGTGGAGGCGTAACCATCTTTGCAAAGACTTTAATATATTCCTGAAAGGTTTTAAGAAGGGGAAAAAAATTATCTCATTGATTTATGTAGTCCCAATTCTCCAAAAACTAGGTTGTTTCTGCTCACTTTCTCAATTTTTATCCCCTCACCGATAAATTTGTTGAAAATTAAATCATAAACAATTAGAATTCTAGAAGAGAAGAACAGAACGTTATAGAGAGTGTATAGGATACACTGAGGAAATACGAAGACTCAGCTCTATGATATTTTTTGCTAAACTTTATTATCATATAATCCAATGAATAAAAAAAACCATTATTGGTAAAAAAAAAATGCAAAGATGGCTCGTATTTCAACAGTTATAGTCACTTCTTAATATTATTGATAAATTCATAAAAGTAGAAAATTGAAAGCAAATGTTATTTCTGAAAAAAATACAATCGGGATAAAAGAATATTGAAATACTATTTACTCTACTGACCCAAAACAGAGTAGGATTGTTCAATCACTAAATACATTTTTAAATACATAGAGGCCTTTTTCTCATGCTAGCCTCATGTTGTGGACAGGCTGCAGAGCCACTGTTGGCCTCTGCTATAAGGACATTCAGCCCCTGCATGAAGGCTTCACCCCATGGCCTGAGGCTTCTTCTAATGCCAAACCTTTGGTGGGTGAGGATTTCAACATATGAATGGTGGGTGTGTATCAGACTGTAAAAGTATGCTTTGTTTTTTTTTTTCCCATCAGAAATTAAACTTCATGAGAATTTTTAGTATTTTTTGATTCCCTAATTTTGATACATCCTCATTTCAAAAATGTGTATAACTTCATAAAGAGCTCTTCAGACTGCATTTCTGGGCCAAATTCAGGACTCTGGCTTTGTCTGCCTTGGCCTCAGTGCTGAAAGAGCTCATTTGGCCTCAGGGGTGGGATGCAGGTTGAGACTTCCTTTCATTGTTTCATGTTTAGACCTAGAGATATTCTACCAATAAATTTTCACTTTTGCAGACAATCAGAAACTAGTCAAAACCCTGAAGAAAACATGTTTTCTGTCCATTTGTGACCTAGGAATATTTCCCTCACTCGTTAAAAGCTTATTGATGGCATTAGCTCTTATCTGTGCATGCAGTTTGCACTGTAAGGATTCCTATTTTTCCCTGGCATAGATCCATGGCACAGAGTGTTTATGTCTATGTGATTTTCGAATCCCATGACTTGTCATGCCATAACAGGAAGTTGATTTTTATCTTTTCAGAAACGTGAGGTCTGCTTTTCTACTGTTCGTTATTTTAAAAGATCGGTCCACAGTCACGAGTTCTCCAGAAGCCATACGTTGGCAGATTTGTTCTTAACTCCGAATTCACAGGACTTGCTCCCTTCCTGCAGGTGTCTGGCCAGAAGTCACCTCCTGCAGAGTCACCCCCTTGTCAGAAGCATTCCCAGGGGAGCCGCTCTGTCCCCTGAGTTTGCATTCCTGTTTTCTTCAGAGCTACCCAGCACTCTATGCGTCTCAGTGTGTTTCCATTGCTAAACCAAATACCATGAGCTGGGTGACTTGAGAACAATAGAAATTCATTTCTCACATTTCAGGAGGCTGGGAAGTCCACACTCACGGCCTTGCACATTCAGCGTCTGAGCAGGTTCACTCCCTCATAAAGGCCTTCTTCTCCTGCTAGCCTCACACTGTGGATGGCCTACGAGCCACTGTTGGCCTCATCTATAAGGACACTCAGCCCCTGCATGAAGGCTTCACCCCATGGCCTGAGGCCCCTCCTTCTCATACCGTACCCTTGGTGGGGGAGGACTTCAACATAGGAATGGGGGGAGTATCAGACTGTATCAATATGCTTTGATTTTTTTTTCCCACCAGAAATTAAACTTCATGAGTTTGGGAACTGCTGTGGTTTCAGTCAGTTTCTCAAAGGTTCATATGCTGGAAGCTTGACCCCAGTGCAGTTGTGCCCACCTAGTAGAAGCATGAAGGGTGGGGCCCAGTGGAAGGTAGCTAGACATGGGGACTCCACCCTCATAAATGAACTAATGCCACTCTCACAGTGTAGGTAATATCTCACAGGATTGAGTGCATTTCCATGAATAGGATGCTGGGTGATCTTTCCCTGGAATCTTGCTTCTTGCTTCACCATGTAATCTGTTCTATGTGTGCTCCTGACACTATGGAACCATCTACTGTGAGGTCCTCACCAGAGCTGAGGAGATGACAGTGTTATACTCTTGAGTCTCCAGAACTGGGAGCTAAATATGGCTCTTTTCTTTATCATGTATCCAGCCTCAGGTGATTTGTCATAGCAACATAAGAAGAACCAAGACAAGAACTTCATTGATCTTGCTTCTGTTTGTATATTCAGTAGTTAAAATAGCATCTGGAACACAATAGCCTCTGAATGCGAGCTTATTAAGTAAGAGAATGTAATACTTTGAAGCTATCTTAAGATAAAAGTACTTTGGGCATTCAGATCAGGTTAATAAAAAACTGTCACTTTACACTTAAAAACAAGTTAAAACTCTATTCATAAGCATTACAATATCTAAAAGTTTTGACATAACTATACAGAGTTAAAAATACAAAAGAACATCATCACATC
Organism: Urocitellus parryii; assembly: GCF_045843805.1. NCBI lineage: Eukaryota > Metazoa > Chordata > Mammalia > Rodentia > Sciuridae > Urocitellus > Urocitellus parryii. The sequence goes on from NC_135538.1 coordinate 13,755,094, forward strand.
TAAGAGAAAATTCATAATTGACTTTGAACTTCCTTTCTTTAGCTTTATCTTTTAAAACTTTCATGGGTTTTGTTTCTCCCATATCAATCTGAGCCAAACAATTTCTGAGAATGCTCTTAGAACATACGAGAACCACCAGCAAAAATTAAAAATTTTAATCTATTGAAAAATTTCAAGTTTTTAAAAGAAACCTAAGGGATAAAATAACATATTCATGCATTTTTTAAAGAGAGAGTGAGAGAGAGAGAGAGAGAGAGAGAGAGAGTGAGAAAGAGAGAATTTTTTTTTAATATTTATTTTTTAGTTTTTGGCGGACACAACATCTTTGTTGGTATGTGGTGCTGAGGATAGAACCCGGGCCGCACGCATGCCAGGCGAGCTCGCTACCGCTTGAGCCACATCCCCAGCCCTCATGCATTTTTTAATGTGAATACGCTATGAAAATTGGTCTTTCTCTGCCTTCCACCCATTTACTGTGGTTAGGGGATGGTGATATTAAGAAAGACTGAAAACAGTCGTGGTTGAGTTACTTTTGTGAAAATTGAACTGCTGGTTTCAAGATCTCACAAACTGCAGTGGAGACAGAGTCACCAGGCCAGAGTGCCACTTTCTCCCAGTAACTATGCCCCTGTGGGTGGCTGGGTGAGGCTGTGATCCGATTAAAGGGAAGCATTGCCTGGAAATTAACTGTGGGAAGCAGAGCTCAAGCCACAGGGTCAGAGGCCTAGAGTTAGAGCCAGGGTTTTGGTTGAGCTTTTCGGAGTCTCTACATATAGAAACTGCAAACCAAGAAGATCTGACTTCTTTCTAATTTGGATGCTTTTTCTTTATTTTTCTTGTCTAATTGTCCTGGAGAGGACTCGCTGTCCTGTGCTAACCAGAGTGGGCATTCTTGCCTTTTTCCTGATCTTACAGAAAACCTTTCAGTTTCTCCCATGGATCATTATGTTAGCTGTGGGATTTTTTTTTTTTTTATCATGAATGGATACTGAATTTTGTTAATTTTTTTTTTTTTTTTGCTGTATCTAGTGAGGGAATCACATATTTTTGTGTTTCTGTAGATATGGGTCTATCACATTGATTTTCATATGTCCAAACATTTCTTGGATCCCAACAACAAATTCCACTTGATCATATGTATATGATTCTTTAATACACTATGGAATTTGGTTTCCTATTGATTTATTGAGGATTCTTGTATCTATGTTAATCTAAGTGAGATATTAACTTTTAGTTTTCTTGTCTCATGGTATCTTTGTCTAGCTTTGGTATGAAGGTGTTCCTGACTTCATAAAATGGATTTAAAAGTATGCCTCCTTCTGTTATTTGGGAAGAATTTTTTAAAATATTTTTTTATTTGTAGATGGACACAATATTTTTATTTGTTTATTTTTATGTGGTGCTGGGGATCAAACCCAGGGTCTCATGCATGCAAGGCAAGCTCTCCACCACTGAGCTACAGCCCCAGCCCATTTGGGAAGAATTTAAGAAGGATTGGTAGTAACTCTTCTTTGGATGATTAAATTCATTAAAGCAGGAAGATACAATATTAGCATACAAAATTAGTGGCATTTCTATGCCAAACAATAAACTATCAAAAAGAGAAATTAAGAAAACAATCCCATTTAAAGAGCAACCAAAAGAATAAAATAGCTAGGAACAAACAATCAGATTTGTACAACGAAAATTATAAAACATTGATGAAAGAAATTCAAGAAGATACAAATAAATGGAAAGACATTGTGTGCTCAGGGATTGGAAGAATATTGTGAAGATGTTCATCTCTTCAAAGTGATCGACAAATTCAATGTCATCACTAGTGATTGGAGGCTCTCATTTCATAGGCTCTCATCTCTGGGAACTCTTTGCACCTTTGGTTTAAAGTGTGTCCCTTGAGGAAGTTTATTTCTGCAGGTACGTTGTCATAGCTAACTCAGCTGGCTACTGGAAACTAACTGTTCAGCTTGGCATCTTCTGGCCCTATGGAATCAGCATCAGACACAGGCCCCTAACACCTGTGAGCACAAATCTTTGATTAGGAATTCTCAGGGGACCTTTATTTTTCTTGTCTGTCCCTTGGAGGCATGGAAGGGTAGGAAAACCTGCAGAACAATTTCTTTTCTAGGTGACTGCATTTTATTGACAGCATGGTCTGACAGTCGTCCTCAGGACAGAGATCAATATAAGGCATATTTTCTTCTTCTTTAAAAACTAAGATAAAACTAATAAACTAAAATTTTGTACATAAAATGATCGCTGAAATCAAGCTCACATAGTCACGGTTTGGGATTTTTCTGTTCACTCGTGTGTGTGTGTGTGTGTGTGTGTGTGTGTGTGTGTTGCACGTGAGCACACGCCATTCAAAATCTTTTAGCAAATTCCAAGTTGAAGGTGCAGTATTGTCAACTACAGTCACATGGCTATTTATTAGCAATTCAGAAACTATTCATCTTGCATGACAGAAAATAAGCATCCATAGGCCAACATTTCCCTCTCTATCCTGCTTCTGGAAATTATCACTTTGCTTTCTGCTTCTGTGAGCCTGGCTGTTTTGGATTCTACATAAAAGTGACATCATGAAACATTTTCTTTCAGGTCTGATTTATTACACTTAGCATAATATCTTCTGACTTCATCCACTTTGTCTCAAATGACTGCATTTCCTTCTTTATTATGGCTCAATATGTACTCTACAAACTGTTCTGTAAGGGTCTATATCTAGTTTCCTGCAACATAAGTTTCAATCATACAATTCAATATTTTGTGAAATAAAGTTTTTGAATAACAGGAATTTGGAAACAGTCTAAATATCTAGCAATAAGGACCAGTTAAACCACTGATAGCACAATCATACTATCAAACTCTACACTACTTATAAGATAGATAAATCTATACAAAATGAAATAGGATAATATCCTAGATGAAAAATTAGGTGAAAAAAATTAGACTGTATAAAACAAAAATGGATAGACATTGAGTACTATCTTGGTCCATCATGTGCTATTATAACAGAATGCTTGAGACTGGATAATTTATAACGAACAGAAATGTACTGACTTCCAGATCTTGAGGTTAGGAACTCCAGGATGGAGGTGCTGACATCTTGTAGGTGATTCTTAATTTATCATCACATGGAAGTCGGAAAAACAACAGAAGAAGAGAAAGCCAAACCCACCCTTCTATAACAAAACCACTTGGTGAGGTTTGAAGGACTTAGAACTTCCAAGAAGCAGTAATGTTTTACCAATTTTCTCTCTTATATGATCATAGTTTACAATAAGGTTCCTATAGCCTCAGCATATTTTAATAAGAGGATGAATTTAGCTTGGCATGATTTGCCATTATTAAAATAATACAGGCTCCTAAAATAAATAAAATTTCATTAATTTTTTTGGTAACTTTTACATATTCATTTATCTCTAAACTCATTCTAAAGCCTATTAGGATTGATAAAAAATATTTATTTTAATTTTAGGAATTAATTTCACCATCCTTTCAAAAAAATAAAATCTTCCCTATTCTCCCTGGTTCTCAAAAATTACATTTGACAGATTGATATTCAAATTCTTATGATGCCAAAATCCAAATTGCCCACACCAGAAGATATTTCTCACTTTAGAGCCGCTAACTGTTATTTGCAATTTTTTTCAGTCTTTCAGGACTTTTTGGTTCTTTCTTTTTAATCTTTACTTTCCCTTTCGGTCTAAAAAATTTTATCCTCAACTAAAATGAAGAGAAACAGAAACTGAAGAGCTTTATTTACTCATCACATCATTGGCCTTTAATTCATTTTGCTCTTTTTAGATCTGATTACAATTTTTAAGGCCACTTTGTTGCTGACAACTAAAGATTTTTGAAAGGCTCAATTTGTAATTTTACGTTCCCAAAAAAAGCTATACCATATTATCATATATTGATTTTCTGTTTTTTATATTTCTCTTAAATATATATATATATATATATATATATATATATATATATATATATCTTAAAAATATGTGTGTGTCTGTATATTTCAGAATCACCTATAATACAAATTTCCCCCCATTACTTTCCTACATACTGTTTTTTTCTTTACAATTTCATTTTCATTTTTCATAGAATATTATCTCTTCCTTTTCTGAATTTCTATTAAAATTTTAGATGATTATAGAATTCTCTGATTATTTTCTAAATGTCTCCATAGATTAACTTTTCTACTTAGGTCTGGATGCCTTGGGCGTTTCTCCCTCCTATTTTTAAAATCTTACACCATCTCTTGAGCACCTAATAGTTACTTAATAACTATCACATTTACTTTACTCAATAATCAATATCATGTATGACTTAGTTACTATTTTAGTCATTTGATATTATTCTACTAATCTTTTACTTTAAAATGCTAGTAATTTGCTATTATATGTTTTAAATATAGCGAGAAGTTGCATGAATTTTTAGTAATGCAAGTTTGTTGATGATTCTTAGCTATATGGAGTATATTCTTAATGACCATTTGAAAGCTTTTGCGTGAAATATTAAAGCAGACTTGGAAAGTGTCTTGATCTTAGTAACATAAAGTTCATTTAAATATTTTTATTTCAGAATACATTATAAATATTCTGTTCTTCCCTAAATGGAATCCATCAGCTGAAGATTGCTTGCTTACATGGCCTGTGTCTCCATGTAATCGCACAATTTTCACAGAATGAGATCCAATAAGCTAGTGGGTGGTGCTGTCACTCAAAAGCTACCTTTTTATTTTATTGCTTTTTTTGCAGAAGTCCTTAAGCGCAGAGAACCGAGTTGTCCACCCATGTCCTTTTGTGATACGTGTCTTCAATCCACACTTTCCAACATACTTCTGTCTCTGCTTTCACCTGTCATTTATTATTGTGTTTATTTACTCCTTTTCATCCTCATTCACCATTTACATTTCCCTCCCTCCAATGGCCACCCTTCTAATGTGTAACCCACCCATCAGTTGTTTGGATAAATCCTTAGGAAACACTTACTGTTTGAGTGTACAACTGTTAACCAAAGACACTGCTCCGTGCTTCCTTTTGTCTCTTAACTTATGTTCACGCAGCATAGTTTTCAGTACTATCTTCCTGGGTCAATATTTTGTGCTGTACAGCACTTTATGCATTATAGAATTCTACTTCACTTTTTACTGTTTCATGAGGATCGTGTTCTCTCATAAGTACAGAGGAGGTCATGTTTACAGCCATTTGTTCCGTGCTCAATTTTTATTTTGTTTGCTTCTTTAAACACTTCACATAATTAATTAATATTCTAAATTTGATTGATCTAAATTCTTAGGATCTTAATGTGTTTTTGTTGGCTTTTCCATTGAATTTCACTTGTATTAAGTTATTTGCTCATGTATTTGCTCAGGATGTTTTTCTTGTAAATATACATATTTATGTATACATGTATATATGTTCACACACACACACACACACACACACACATTACTGAAGACAATCTGTGGGAATTTTGAGAGGCTGCTTTTTACTATGCATTCGTGAGCTTCCAACATTCAATTATTGTGTGGAGTTTCTCCACAGATGCCAAAATCTCAATCCCATGCTTACATGAGGAGCAATCAATAGTTACTAATTCTCAGGCAAAACATCTGTCTGGAAGCCTTGGAGCTATGGCAGGCTGCCATCTTCCTCCTTACCTCTTTCTTGCCTCCCAGCAGATTTTTCTTCACTAACCCCTTTTGCTAACTAACATGTGATCCTTTTCAGAATAGTGTTTTTGTGCACGGATGTTGGGCTTACTCCCTGGTGCTAGGTGGACCCAAGGCCTGCTTTTCCTTTTCTCCTGTTCAACCCTAAGCCCTTGAACTATGAATTCCTACTTTTAGCATTTGCTCCTAAACAGCTGAACCTTGGAGTTTGTTTCCTTCTCCAGGCTCAATTCCTTGTGGTTCATTGCATTTGTTGTTACTTGTTTTTGTTTTTGCCTTTGGACATGTCTCTTACTTTCCAGAGAGCTCAGAAATTCATTTAAAGTACTGACTTTGTTTTTATCCTAAGAGGAATGTTCATTGATTTAGGGGGAGAAGGCAGTGACAAGAGTGTGTGTGAGCAGAGATGACGTAAGTTCATTACAGTCTGCAGAATGGAAAATAGATGAAGGAGGAGGAAAGCTGGGGAATTAGTCAAGAGACTATTGCAGTGATCCAGGAAAAGTATTAAGACAATTTGTAATAAAAATGTGACAGTTCAGCTACAGAAGACTCTCAGATTCAAGGAATATTTAGGAGGTAAAAATGGGCAGACATTGCTGAGTTTGGATAGGATTGAAAGAATAGGATTGCTACATATATAAATGATGGTTAGAGAAATCTGTGAGGGAAAATGTTTGGGAAAGTCAATGGTTAGTTTGGGGCAAGCTGAACTTGGGGTGTCCTTGAGATACTCAGAGATTTCAATGAGGTTGAATACCATGGCTGGTGATCTGAAGTGCAGCAGGTTGTGTCATAAACTTAAGTGAGTTAATGATTATTTCTGAGTTGTTGGGCATTCTAGAGATGGGTGTTGATAAGCTCACTCTTTGAGAACACAGGGCAGGGGTAGGTAGAGGAGTGAGGAATCCCAGGATTGAACTTTAAGAAACATTGGTGTTTAACATCTGGGAAGATGAGTCTGATAGGTAGGATACAGTCAATGGCAAAAGAGAAAAACCCAGAAGGGTGAATTTGTTTTAAAAATAAAGGGATGTGGGCACAGTGGTACACACTTGTAAACCCAGCAGCTTGGGAAGCTGAAGCAGGAAGATCGCGAGTTCAAAGCCAGCCTCAGAAACTTAGCAAGAACCTAAGTAACTCAGTGAGACCCTGTTTCTAAATAAAAAAATACAAAAAAGGACTGGGGTAGTGGTTCAGTGGTTAAGTACTCCTGGATTCATTCCCCAGTACCAAAATAAATAAATAAAATAGAAAAGGAAGTGCAATTTAACAAGGATGCCAGTTTTCCCCCAAATTAATCTATTAATTTAATAAAATACCTGTCAAAATTCCAGATTTTTATTAAACACGAGAAACTTTACTCTAAAATTTGTGAGGGAGGATGCAGGCAAATCAATCTTGAAAAAGACAAAGAAAGTGGGGAGCATCACTCTCCTCTCTACGAAGGTTTACTGCACACCTACAGGCATCATGACAGGGTGGGATTGGTGAGCCACAGACACAGAAAGAAATGGAACCCAATAGACTTGGAACCAAAGCATACAAATATGCCCAAAGGGGATCTGAAAACATCCTGAGGAAAAGTAGGATGCTTCATCTGGGAGCCTACGCTACAGAGGAAAGCCCATGAACCCCAGGATTTGTAGGATTTCGAGAGCAGCAGCCATCTCCCCTAAGGTTTTCTCTGCAAAATGAGGCTTCTTGAATACCAGCATGTATGGTTGTGGTAAGAAATAAGGGAACAGGCATGAACTTAACTTTGCAATACGCAATTGGCTTTGCAAGCTTCAGTTAATAACAAAATAATAATAATAATAATAATAATAATAATAATAATGTTAACTCTAATGAGGAAAGAGCAAAAATGAGCCAAGGGCTGAAGAGCATGGGTGGGAGTGGGTACAGGAGGGGCTGAGGGGCTGTACCCCTGGCAATTCCGCACCAAAACTTGCTTCACAGTGCAGCACCTCCTGCTCTGCCTTCGTTCAGGCTTTTCCCTGGCCACAGAGCACCCCAAAATCTTGCTCTCCACAGGGACTCCCTGTCAGCATGCCTGCCTGAATGCTTTCTGTTCCTGTCTTCCCATGGCATCAAGGCAGTTGTTAGAGTTAGAATGAAGAACTCTTTCCTGCTTTCAAACACAGTCGTGTGCAGCAGAATGATGCTTCAGATGGCATATGTGGTGATGATCCTGTAAGATTACAATGAAGCTGAAATACTTTTTCCCGTTTTTATTAGTGCATTATAATTATACACAATGGTGGGACTCATTAAATATTTGTACATGCACACAGTGTAATTTGGTCAATAAAAGTATTCCAAAGCTTAAAAATTCTTGTGGCCATATTGCTGACATAGTGATCACAACTTGACCGAGCAAGGGGTGGCTCACATGTCTGAGATGCTGCAGGGTAAACAAACCTACTGCCCTACCAGTCCGATAACAGAGACCACATGCAATTGTGAACTGAACATCAGACCTGGTGATGATAACAAATGAGTGTTTCCAGCTTTTATATTTGCTACACTGCACTGTTATTATTTTAGCATGTAATTCTCCTACTTTTCATAAAACTGTGTCCTGCATTAGAGGACAGAATCCTCATCCACCTCATGTTGACATGTCTCTGGATGACATCAAGAGGCCACCTAGAACCACTGATTGATCTGAACCATATAGGTTTGAGTAAATACACACTATGGTGCTCCATATTGGCAAAATCACCCAATGAGACATTTTTTTGGAACACATCCCCATCACTAAGCTCAGAATTACCTGGTTGTAATTGATGTTGCAAGTGACTATACCAGAGTGAAGGAGGTAGCCCTGTCTTCCCTTTCATAATCTCTACCTCCTGGACTTCAGACCACGGTCTGGACTTTCTAACCAACATGCAGACATTAAAGGAATCATTGTTTGTGACCCTGGCCCAGTCATTTAATGCCAATAGATCTGTATCCTAGCCTGTTAAATGGCCTCCAACAATTTAACCTAAAGCCAGTTGGTTATCTAAATTCTGTTTGCCTTCATAGCTTATTTTATGTGATGATTAATATTCCCATGTTTAAACATTGTACAAAATAATGGTCCTATCATAACTTATGAGATTCATTTTTATCTTTCAAATCATTTTTTAAATATTTTTTTTTGTTGTAGTTGTGCCCAATATCTTTATTTATTTATTTTTATGTGGTGCTGACAATTGAACCCAAGGCCTCGCGTGTGCTAGGCAAGCGCTCTACCGCTGAGCCACAACCCCAGCCCTCTTTCAAATCATTTCTAATTTGATAAGAATAGGAGTTGTATTTCTTCTTAATATACCATTTTTGTTTTAGCTAAAATATGTATTCTTGCTGAGAATCCTGGCGCTTGCCTGTAATACCAGCAGCTGGGGGCGGTGCTAAGGCAGGAGGATCCCAAGTTCAAAGCCAACCTCGGCAACTTAGTGAGGGCCTAAGCAACCTAGTGAGTCCCTGACTTAAAATTAAAATAAATAAATAAAGAAAGAAATAGAACTTGAGATGTTGATCAGTGGCTAAGAGTCCCTAGGTTCATTCCCTAGTACCAAAAAAAAAAAAGGAAAAAAAGCATATTGTTTCATTAATGTGTTTTCCAGTAACTTACTACTTTTAAAAATGGCTCTCTTTATACTCTCTCCTCATTTATCTACTGGATTAGGACTAGTGTTGGTTTTAAGGCTTGTGTGCTATGGACAAAACCTCCTTGTTTGCTTGTTGATTTCTCTCTCTCATTCCTTCTGCTGTTTCCCTCTCTGAATATCAATTTCTTCATGTGTTAATTGGGGTGGAAGTCACACTTACCCCACAGAACTGAAAAGCAATTTAATGAAGTATCCATGCAAAGCCTTTAGGTCAAAGGTTAATACAGAGCAGCTATAATTAGTGCCTGACAGATAGGAAGCCTTATTATTAATGTCACAGAAAACAACTTGGGTTAAACAATCTCAAAGAGCTACTCTAGCCAATATTTCAATCTAATTTTATGGTGATTATTTTCTAATTATAAGGAGTTTTTATAAAAAATGTCATGCTATTAATATGAGAAGATAGTGATTTAAAATGAAATGATGATTGTGGACTTCAACAGGCAACAGTCTTTTAAATGTCTGAATCAATTGTTTGTAGGAATTAATGTTAAACAATGAGAAAATTAAATGAATGGTAGAAACAGAGAAAAGAATAACCACAAAACCATGTCAGAAAATAATTTTTGGAGAATATTAAATTTTGAACATAAATTATTGTTGTGTTTTACATTGGAATCATGGTATGATTTTATACTGCTAAGTAATTTAAAATAAATGGCACCTTATAGAAATGTATTTAAACAAAAAATGGATAAAGATACTAGTAGTTTGTATTTTTTCTAGAGATGGGAAAAATATCTTTATTATACCAACTTGTCCCACTAGAAATCATGTCACTAGAAATTTATTACTGACAGGTTCAAGTAAATTGTCCAGATACAAACTATTTTCAATAGTGTTTACTACCAAATGTACTTTCTTGTTATAAGTGAAAATACTTTCTGAGCTTAAAAGGGAGTTATTATAGTAGAGAAATATGATACTCTAAATAATTGTTCCCCTTTTCTTCCACTCAGTCTCTTTTCCTGTGTCTGAAAGGTTGATAAAAATTTGAAAGCAGAAATGGAACTAGCTCTGGAGTAGTTGTTTGGAACTCATATTAAAGACTCATTTCCTCTCACTTGGTTCACACCCTAAAAGAAGAATTCTAGGGGACTGCTCATCAGAGAAATGTCCTTGAAGCCCTGAGTGTAATCAGTGGAATTGTATTCTACTGGGAGCAATGTTTTTTAATCACAATAATTGATAAAACAATAAATGATACTTTAAAATAATAAAGAGTGTGTTGTGGATCCATAATATAGCTTTACAGAACTTTGTTTTTATTTATTTCAAACAGATTTTATGTTTGTTTTAGTTTGCTAAATATAGTTCATGAAGAAAATTTTTAAAAATTTATGAACAATAGTTAACCCCTAGTCCATTTGGAGATGCTTCCTTCCTCCTGTCATCTATCTACTCCCCCCCTCCCCTCAAATGCTTTGGTTCATAAATTACATGAAAAAGTGATTTTGACATACAGAAAATATTCCAAAGTACAGAAACTATAACCTCAGCCTTTTTGCACCTTAAATACTAAGTGCATGAATACAAAGCATACAAAGCAAAAAATTGTGCTATGAAGCAAAGAAAGTAAGCCGTGACTTGGTGTGAGAGGAAAACCTTTACATTACACACTGAAGCTAATGAAGTCCCAATTAAAGACAAAAGTGTCAAGTTGTTAATATTAAGTGAGATGAAGCTAAGCAAGAGCAAAGGTACATTGTGATGTCATAATATTGTTCTTAGACACAGAGCTGTAAAGTGACTGCTGGTAGCACTTGCTACTGTGGCTGCAATCACAGACTCAAATGATTTCTTTTGTCCTTCTTGCAGTGATTTCAAAGTGGCTAAATTGAACAGAAGACCACTAAATAGCCAAGTGATTCTGGAATGCTGGGATACTGGCCTCAGAAGAATGGCAGCAGGAGATTTGTGCTATCTGAGATCACACTATGCATTGTGGAAGCCAAGTTTGGTTATGTACACTTAAGATATTATTAGAAATAAATTCAATAAAATTCTCAGTTTTTCAGTTCTGCCAGCCATGTTTCCAGTGTTCAACAGACACAGTTCACTAGAAATTGACACAGGCATAGATTTCCATTCTTAGTGAAAGTTTTATTGTACTGTGGTATTTGATAATTGCTATATTTTTGAAATAGCATCCAAAAAATTACACATCACATACTTGGGATTATTCAAATTTTATAAAGTAGGAATGACATAGTAAAATAGGCTTCCACAGCATTAAGGGGCTATAAGATATCAAGAGAAGAAGATAACATTTGGACTCAGATCATTTTGGATTCTGATCTTAATTCTACAGACTATCCTGGGACACATTTCTGGCCTCTGTTCCTTTACTTGCATATGAGGAAACATAATGTTTACAAGAATTTATAAATATTAAAAATAATGTATGCAATATGTTTCCTACCGTTCCTGACACAGAGAAGGCATTCAGTGGACTAGTTGTTTTTATTCCCAAATAGAAAGATAAAGAAGTTGTTAAAGGTCACACACAAAAGATCATACTTTTGAATGAAATAGGAATCTTTATTTGTGAGAAAAAGTATTTTCTAAGGCTTCAGTGCATTTCAAAAGTATCACACACCAAAAAAATATGAACACAGAATAGTGAGGAAATACCAAACTAGGAAGGGAAAATGTGACCACAAAGGAATCAGTGTGTCAGGAAGAGAATAAAGATAATTTAACATGCTATGGAGCGGGAGAGACAGAGATGATAAAAAGAGTCCCAAGCTTACAAGAGTAGAAGAGGAAAAACTGATCTCAAACAAAGCGTCTCCAGGAAACATGCCAAAAAGACGCATGAAAACACAATGGCATAATCAAACAGGGAAGGAAAAATGAGTTCTCACTACAAACTACGAGGATACAGCTTTTCCAGAAATTATTTTTCCTGTGCTAGAAAGGCAAATATACTTAAAGCTTTAAGGGGGAAAAAAAAGAGGGCAATATTTCAGAATTGCATGGATTCCTGATTACTTTATAGCCTTCAGCCTAAGTCATTCAAAATTGATGCGATGCTGTTTCATGAAAATCTGAGTGAGCGGGATGGACTGCGTGGTGTTCAGTTCCCCCAGATTTAGTAGGCACAGTTTATGGTAAATAGTTTGGTTCTGGCCACCAATACGTGCCCACTTAAAGAGCCTCCTCAAAGAGGCAGGCCAGTTGACAACTAGCCCAACTTACAAGGGCATAGTAGTGAAGAGAAGTGGCCTGTGTTGCTATGGCCAAACCTGTCTTGGAGGAGAATTAGGGATTCAATGTGAAGTCAGCTGCACGGGGTCTCAGGCACTGCCTGCATATCCCATGTGAAAACATTGGTCACCTGACATCAATCTGGACACTTGAAAAGACGAGATGTTTGGAAAAGAAAGCATATTACCCCTTTCATAAAAGATTGGGGATTTTTGATAAACAGAAGCAGTAGGATTAAGGTGGATGAAATAAGAAGCCCCCACAAATTTAGGCCAAAAGTTTTGAGAAACCCTAAGGCATCAGATCAGGAATTAATTTCCATTTGATCCTGAGAAGAAATTAAGACTTAATAAAGACATTAATCAAACCTACTATTATTATTCAATATATGTACATTGAATCCCCATGTTGTTCTACAATGTTAGGTACTGAGGATGCAATGAGGAGCAAAATACTTATTATCCCAGCCTTTTGAAACTTAAAAGTGTCTAAAAATAGGTACTTTTATTTTGGTCACTATCTACATTGTTCATTCACTGGACACATACATTCGTATAGATAAAGACCTTAGTACAGGACAGCTAGCCTCCTAAGATTCTATTGGGAAATCTCATCTTTCAGCTGTCAGAGCAGCAGGGATGGACTAATGCAGCTCACCAGAAGGTGGCGCTGCACACTCCAGATCTCTCCATTGTTACTATGACTAAATTGAAAATTAAAAACTGGTATTTAGCCTATAACACCACAATCAGAAACGGCCCCTTTCCAATTTAGTGGTTTGCCTCAGGTGTATACTAGGCATATTTTGATCACCAGGCAGTAGAGAGAGTGCCAGACTTATAGCATTTTTATTGATGAATAAGAAAGAAAAAGTGTTAAGTTTGAGATATAAATCTTAAATCTGAATGCCCAGGAAGATATCCCTTTAACTCTTCAGTTCTTCATCCTTTTCCTGTCTTCAACAACATTCAAGATTAAACAATGAAAGAGTTATAAAGTGGAATAATCCCATCAAAAGCTGTTTTTTCTTTTTCAATTTTGAAACTTTAGGGTTAAAATGTATTTAGGTAGGCATCATAAACATTGGGGGAAAGATAGCCTCTTTAACAAATGGTGCCGGGAAAATTGAAAATCTATATGTAGAAAAATGGAATTAAACCCTTATCTCTCACCCTACACAATACTTAACTGAAAGTAGATCAAGGATCTAGGCATTAGACCAGAGACCCTGAGCCTAGTAGAAGAAAAAGTAGGCCTAACTCTCCATCATGTTGGCTTAGGAACCAAATTCCTCAACAAGTCTCTTAAAGCACAAGAAGTAAAATCAAGAATCAATAAATGGGATGGTATCAAGCTAAAAAGATTCTTCAGGTCTGGGGTTGTCTCTCAGAGGTAGAGTTCTTGACTAGCATGCATGAGGCCCTGGGTTCAATCCTCAGCACCACATAAGATAAATAAATAAAACAAAGGTAGTGTGTCCATCTACAACTATATATATATATATATATATATATATATATATATATATATATATCAGGAATATGAAGAGAGAGCCTATAAAATGGGAGGAAAATCTTTACCACCTGCACCTCAGATAGAACATTAATCTCCAGGGTATATAAAGAACTCAAAGAACTTAACACCAAAAAAACACAAATAACCCAGTCAATAAATGGGCTAAGGAACTGAAGAGACAATTCACAGAAGAAATATAAATGGTCAACAAATATATGAGAAAATGTTCAATATCCCTAGCAATTAGAGAAATGTAAATTAAAACTACACTGAGATGTCATCTCACTCCAGTCAGAATGGCAATTATCAAGAATACAAGTAACAATACATGTTGGCAAGGATGTGGGGAAAAAGGTACACTCATACACTGCTGGTGGGGCTGAAAATTGGTATAACCACTATGGAAAGCAGTATGGAGATTCCTTAGAAAACTTGGAAGAGAACCACTGTTTAACCCAGTTATCCCACTCCTCAGAATATACCCAAAGGACTTAAAATTAGCAAACTATAGTGATGTGCCACATCAATATTTATAGCAGCTCAATTCACAACAGCGAAGGTATGTAACCAACCTAGGTGCCCTTCAACAGATGAGTGGATAAAGAAAATGTGATGTATATACACAATGGAATATTACTCCACCATAAAGAAAAATGAAATTATGCCATTTGCCAATAATTGAATAGAACTGGAAGCTATCATTCTAAGTGAAATAAATCAATCCCGCCAAACCAAAGGCCAAATGTTCTCTCTGGTATATGGATTAACACACAATTGGGGGGTGGGAAAGAATAGAAATTCATTGGATTACACAAAGAGGAATAAAGGGAAGGGAGGGGAGTTGGGAATAGGAAAGACAGTAGAATGAATTAGACATAACTTTCCTACTTCCTGCATTCATATATGAATACATGACCAGTGAAACTCTACATCATGTAAAACCATAGGAATGGGAAGTTATACTCCGTGTATGTATAATATGTCAAAATACGCTCTACTGTCATGTATATCTAAAAAGAACAAACTTTAAAAATATTAAAAATTAAATGCATTAATGTATTTGTTATACTATGTTTCAAGTGTATTTAAATTTTTAAAAGAAAATTCAAATTTTTAGATTTTATTGATTTTACAAAGTTGGTTTTGTTCCCAATTTACACTCTAGATAAAAATATTTGTTTGCTTTATTTTTTAATGGAGTTAGCTAAATGTTCATTTTTTTCACTTTCAAGTCAATTGAGTTGTCCTTAAAATAGCAAAAATAATGCCAAATTATTAGTTAGTCATGTTTATAAAAATGCAAGAGACACTCGGATCTGATGAAAGACAGAAAGTACTACTTACTGCCCTAGACATCTAAAGGTGTCCCATTCCTCAGCACATACCCAAAGGACTTAAAGTCAGCAAACTATAGTGATGCAGCCACCTCAATGTTTATAGCAGCTCAATTCATAATAGCCAAGGTATGGAACCAACCTAGGTGCCCTTCAACAGATGGGTGGATAATGAAAATGTACAGAACGTGCTACTTACTACCCTAATTAAATTATTATCTAAATAATAATTTGTGTTTAATTCCAATTGATGCTGGGTTGTCTCAGAATTAAACTTCTGAACAAGGAAAGCCATCGGTAAAAACTGTAAAGGCTTGCTCTTTGTGGAAATGAAAAATGCATTAGCGCTCCTCACAGCTATAGACCAAACAGACAACGAGTCAAAAATAAATGCACTAGAGTTCAAGTTCCAGGAACCAGAGAATGACCAAGCACCATCTGTTGCTGTTTTTCCAAACTTGCCACTAAAATCCAGGCCCACTGCTCTTAGTGCGGAGATAGATTCTATGAAAAGGGTCAGTGGTGAGTTTCTCCCTGTGTGGTGGACAGAGTGCATTTACACAGAGCTAGACTGTGTAGATAATAAGTGCTGTGGCCTGAGGATGCTGGCCATGAATATCTGGAAACTCAACAGCACTCTCCTGAACAATCATTGGGTCAAAGGAGAAATCAAAACATATTTAAATAATATCTCAAGGCATCCCTGAGTAGTGGCGCATGCCTGTAATCCCAGGGGCTCTGGAGGCTGAGGCAAGAGGATTGCAAGTTCCAGGCCAGCCTCAGCAACTTAGTGAGGCTCTAAGCAACTTAGTAAGACCCTGTCTCAAAATAAATAAAAAGGGCTGGGGATGTGGCTGAGTGGTTGAGTGCTGTGGATTAAATTCCTGGGGCCCCTATTCCCCCCAAAAACCTCAAGGCAAATTAAGATGAAACTCAATGGGATACAGCAGTAACCAAAGGATATTTTATAGTAAAAATCACATGCCTTGAAAGCGAAGAAAGCTTTCAAATAAACAACTTGACTTTACACCTCAAGGAGCTACAAAAAGATGTCCAAAGGAAGCGCGCGCACACACACACGACTGACAAACTCATGGCAATATGAAGACTAAACATACCCGTCATATCAAGAAATACAAACCATATACACTCATTTACTAATAAAAATAAAATTCAAATTGAATCTCAAAGCAAAATTTGAATCTTTTCTATGCATAAGAAACACAACTAAAACAGAACGACTCTAAAATTTGGAAATATTTTTAAACAGGAGAAAAAATACCAAGGAAATATCAACAACTACAATAGCAAGAACAAAAATAACAAATTTGCATACTCAATATCAGAGAGGGTAAAATTAGAACAACATTGAATAGAAAAGAAGAATGTCTTAAGGTTATAGATTGGAGACAACACACTGAAGTTCTAATGGCTGTGTTTTCAACTAAAAATGGTGTCAACATTCATTAAGCAAAACATAAACTACAGGAAATAAAAAGAGACAGAAACACAGAAAAGTCTTTACTGTATCACTTTGGGTCCCATGAAGAGTCAGGAACCCAAAAGTTATCTTAACAGAGATAATTCCATCTAAATAATTCTTAACTAGGTATTTGTTGTGGCCATCTATCATAAATGGGTGGGATCATCTCTCAAAATTCAGTTTGACTATCAAGATTGCTGATGGCCCCCATATGCCAAGGGGGTATGAAAAGTTTTATTATTATCATATAGCACTGGAGTCAATGCTGTGGTTCCAAACTTACGCTAATCATGTTTTGGAAAAGCATTAACACTATTGGTTAGCTTTTGAGTCTGAACTTCCAGTCAGGTCTGCCCCACTTCTGTTCTCTCATGGTTGGTTGGGAAGCAGGAGGGAGTTTGAGGTCATCAGATGCTCAGGGACTCAGGGATGGAGGTGTGCAGAGCAGGTGTCTTCATCAGGCCCAGCAGGGCTGGCATGGTGCAACAGGTAGGAATCCCCTGGCTTGCCACGCATCAGGTCTACATTGGTCATGAGAACTGTCACCTAATCAATCCATCCTAGTTTGAGTGGACTGGGTAGTAACTGTGGGCAGGGGGGACAGGACTAGAGGACATGGGTCACTGGAGGCGTGCCCTGGAAGGGTGCATCTTCCAAGTGGCTGCTTCACCATTCTCTGCTTCCTGACCCCACCATGAGCTGAGAGCAGCTTTCCTCCACTAGATCTTTCCCTTATGATATTCTGCCTCACATGGGCCCAGGGCAATGGAGTCTGCTGTTTATGGATTGAGATCTCTGATACCATGGCACAAAATAAACTCTTCCTCCTCTAAGTTGTTCACAGCAACAATGAAAGACCTAACTAAATTCGTCATCATAATCCCTACTTAACTTCAGTGAGATTTCTCACTGAGTGTCTGAAAGTAAGAGGAAGTCACTTTGATGAGCAGTTTTTGCCAGCAGCCATAAATATAACAATCCCTACTATAGATCTAGTTCATAAATAGTTCTGTGTGTGAAAAACTTAGACCTTAAAAACAGGAGAAAACTGGTTTTTTTAACCTATTGAACATTAAAGGAAATTAATTTATATTAAATCACAAAAAACTCAGCATATTAAATAACTACATTAGAACCATCAATAGTCTAATATTAGGATGCAATCAGATTAGTTCTATCTCTGTCACAGTGATGTAGGCACATTTCAGGTCATCCCTTCTTTTTATTGTAATTAAAAACTCTGGTAAAATATCACTCCTTCCCTGAAAAACAGTTACCTGGGCACTATAAGAAAAACTGAACAAAGAAATAAATAGCCAAATTGCCAAAGTGTGGATTTGCAGCCTCTGTGTTCTCAAGTTTAAACTACATTGCAGTCTCTGAATCTTTGTTGAGGAGAAAAATTGGGTCTTTGAGGAAGGATCCTATAAATTCATGATAGAAGAGAACAGTGAATCTTTCCCAGAGCCTTCTCCCTCTCAAAGTTCTTATTAAGATTACTGAGGAGGTGGGCATGGTGGGTACAACTGTAAGCAATGGGACTCAGAAGGCTGAGGCAGGAGGATGGCAAGTTCAAAGCCAGCCTGGAAAATTCATTGAGACCCTGTCTCAAAAAAAAAAAAAAAACAAAAAAAAAAAACAAAGAAGCTTGGGATGCAGTTCAGTGATAGAGCACTCCTGGGTTCAATACCCAGTGACCAAAAAGGAAAAAAAAAAAAAAAGATTACTGGGTGGGGGAGGAAATACTAGTGCTTCTAGAAGTGTTCTGATTCTGTCCTGATTCTAGGAGGCCCTGAAACATGTGGTCCATAGTCAGAGCAGGGGAGTATGGTTATGGAGTCAGTGACCATCCTCCTCCTGATCTGTTGACTGGGATGTGATGGAGATATGACAATTCTTCCAACTTGCATACTATGTATAAAATACTTTCTAATAGCATATTTCAACACACCAATAGTACCCCATAATTACTTCCCCAGTTCCAAAATGGCTAGTGGAAATAAATGTAAATAGTACCCAGGAGAACCTCTCTATTGGTTCCCTGATGCACAAACTGAAGGCCACTCTGAGGGAAGGGACAGACTGGAAACCCTTATAACTGAAACAGCTCCCCCCAGTCACACCCTCCCCAAATAGTGAACAATAGCAACATGGTGTAGCTGTGGAATTGTAGAAATAAATTTCACCATCTATGACCTGATAGAAACTCCTACCATGTCCTCATTTAGCTCATATATTGAAGCTAGGTAGATGGGTTACAGAATAACTGTAGATTATAGCCCTTTTAATCAGATAGAGAAACCCATTACTACTGCATCTGGATGTTATATCACTGCTGGAATAAATAAGACTTAGTATGCAGACTTAGTATGGAGCTATTGAGCTGGAAATTTTTCCTGTTCCTGTTAATCATGGAAATTAAAAGCATTTTTTTTATTTTTATGGATACTTTTAAAAGATGATATCAGTTCTTCTGCTATCATAATGTAGTCCCAGGGATCCTTGATGATTTTGATCAAGAGCACCACACCACATAGCACCACACCGATCCATTACGTGGATAGCAATTCAATTGAACTTGATGAGCAGGAAGTGGCAAGCACCCCAAATTCCTGTATTAGATGCTCTGTTGGTTTGGGAGCCTACCTCCTTAGCTAAGTTTCCATTAATATGGAACATCTCAGGATATTCCCATTAGAGTAGGCTTGCTGCTAAACCTTGTAAAGTCCACCACTGAGAAGTGGCATGTGGGGTGTTGAACTTCCCTGGATTTTCAGGTAACACATACCAAATTTGGTCAGGCTGCACCAGCCCATTTACTATGATCCATGAAGTCACTAGCTTTGTGCAGGGTCCAGAGGAGGAACATGGTGTGTGGGAGGCCAGAGAGCTGTCCTGACCCTTGGTCATACAAACCAATAGCTGTTGAACAGAATCTGAAAAGCCCAGTAAGAGAATGATAACGAAAACCCTTAGGGCTCAGGAGTAAGGCCATGCCCTCTGCTACAAATAATCACTCTTGATTAGAAATGAGTTTCCTTGGCTCTGGTGGAGACTGAACATCTGACCCTTGGACCATAAGTATATTGAGTTGAATAGTGTCCTCTCAAAGTTTATGATCATCCTAGAACCTCAGATGATGACCTTATTTAGAAATAAGCTCATTGAAGACGTAATTAGTTAAGATGAGGTTATATATGGTGATCTCTTAACCCAAAATGACAGAGGTCCCCCAAGAAAGGCACTTCTCCAAAGACACACTAGGAGAATGACATGTGACAGTAGGTGGAAATTGGAGTGACACATTCAGAAACCAAGGATTACAAAGGACATGAGAAACTAAGAGAGTCACAGAGCAGATTCTCCTCCTGAGCCTTCACACAGAGCATGGCCCTTCATTTGAGACTCTAATTTTTTGGCTTTGCTGCCTTATTCTCATCCCACAGCTCTGGCTTTGGGGGTGTTTCCTGTGATTAGTTAAGGGAAAAAGCTTCAGCTTATGGTGAAGATGAATTCCTGCTCTGGTAGCACAGGTAAAAAATAGTGCCATACTCAGGCACACCTGGGAGGATTCCCTAGACAGAAATAGTGGAAGATCCTTCTAGTTGGTGGACTTTGGAGTGGTACAGATGACATTCACTTTGCATTGAAGAAGAAGTGGCCTTGGCTCTGGTGGAGACTGATTGATCTACAATGACTCATTGGGAAACGAGTAGATTTTTAGCTAGAGAGTAACTTGGAAATAACAAAATGATAAATCCAATTACAATTTTAATACTCCTGGTGAGCTATATAGAAGGAGCTCTTGCAGTAGGAAGAGAGTGTGGATATATTTGGTTTTTTTACCCAAATGTATACCTGAGGGCACACTTAAGTGGAGAAATTTCTTAATGACCAAGTGGACAAGATTATTTTTTCTATGAATTTCACTTAGTCTCTTTCCCTCACCCTTGCTTGGGGAAGGGCCTATGTACAAAGTGACCATGGTGGTAGAGATGGAGGTATGCATGAGCTCAGTAACATGGACTTCTGCTCATTATGGCTGACCTGCCCTCTACAGCGCTGAGTGTACAGTTTGCAAACAGCAGCAGCTAACCCCTTACTGTACTGTTTGATTGCCCACTAGAAGGTGTCTTTTTAAAATCCTCTCAATCTTGATTTGAAGCTCCTATAGCTGGGGAGAGGAATGCTTTCATCAGGGAATATCATCATGATTACTGGGAATTGGAAAGAATATTGTTCACTGATCACTGGCCACTGTGAGATCCTCCCTCCTATAAGCAAGGGATAGTGAACGGGCTTTTCTACTGAGTGTCACAAATGTCCCAATCCCAGGAGCAACCAAGTTGCTATTGTCCAGTGCGGTTGGAAAAACTAGGATTGACACCTGAAGGATTTACTGTTTGTTTGTTTGTTTGTTTTTAAATCCTCCCTTGCTGAATCATCCTGACTTGAGTACTGCAGTTATGTATCCAAGACAGGACCATTAATGCTTCCAGACTCTTCAGAAATGAGGGCTGTCTGGGTCGCCCCACCAGGTGAAATATCCATCCTGTCGAGGTACTGGCAGAAAGAAACTACTTGAGCCTCACGGCTTTAGCAGCTACATTTCCTGTTATTTAAAGTTTCTTTTCCTCCTTTTATTTCCCAGGTACTTTTATAAAGAGAACACATCTGGCTAAAACTTTAGGTCCGAGGAAACTGTGCTGACATCAGCCTCCACAGCACAGGAGTTGATAAGGAGACATGTCTCCTTTGTCCATATTGATAAGAGACCTAGAAAATTGACAGGTGATCTGGTGCTTCAGATTGTTAAATTTTCATTTAAAAATAACAACAAAATAATAAGGAAATTGTTGACTCCAAGAAAAACAAGAATTTGAACAGGGAATGATGAGAGGTCCTGGTATAAATGGTAGATCAAATTTTCGCACATTTACATGATCATAATATAAATACTGAATGTTTCTCAAACTACAATCATGATGAACTCTAGTAGAAACATGCAGGACAGGATGACCTGGGACCAGGGGCAGAGAGGAGCCCTGGAACACAGTGAAATACTGGTCTTTCGTAGTGAGCAGTCAGCAGACAATGCCTGAGATTTAGCAATCAATAAGCAATGAAAGCATGTTATTTAAAGATACAGAGATGAATACAAATTAAATACTGCTAAGCATGTTCCAGTTTGATGATTTGGAGGAAGGATAAATAGGATTGAGTGAAAACAAATAATTGCTGTTTTCAGTGATAAGACCTATTGGATTAGTTGGCTTTTAAAATTACATGCATACATTTTGTTAAATGCTTTGTAAAATATAACAAATGTAACAAAATATAATAAATATAAGAAAATCTCTTAGAAATGAATGTGGGGAGGAGCCTAAAAACAGTAGTTAAAGAAATCTTTTTTTTTTCTTTTTAACTTTCTATAATTGAGAATTAACTTTTAGGATAAACTATCTCATAGGAAGGAATGTCACTATATGTTTGCCTAAAAGGTTTTTGCTTATTGTATTTTTAACTGTCATTATTTTGCATATTTGAGTTTTTTTTTATTTTAAAGAAGTAATGGCATTAAATAGGTGTAAATGTACTTTCAGATTATCAGGTGATTTGGGTGGTTACCTGAATATTCAAGAATCCTGGCTGTATCATAAGCAGTAGGAATACTTTTTGCAGCTTAGAAGTAATTATCTAAATTCTTTGTGAATGCTGAATCTGCACATTTTCTATAAATCAGCACAATATTTATTAATATATTCTTTTATTATATGTATTATTATTTACTATATTTAATATTTGTTTTTATTTTGCTTATATATTAGCATACATATATAACTAAAGTTACTTATAAGATTATTATCAATATAAATATCTAACCCTAAATCCCTATAAGGGGCAGAAGTCGTGAGATTGTCTTAGAAGTGAAGTCAAGACTTATTTTTTATCTTCAATGCTTAATAAACAGAAGAAACAAATAAACACTTCTGTATGTCTATAAATGTGACCAGAATATTTATTTATAATAAGAAGACATTTTTACCCACATGTAACAATTCTTAATTTTTTGCTATTTCATTTTTGGATTTTATGTTTGTGTTTTGGGGACACAAGAGTTCTCAGTGTCAACATTGTTAGCATGACACTTCTAAGTTACCTATAAGATTGTTCCATTTTATCAACTTCAAAAGCAAAGTCAACAGAGTATCTCATCTGTCATTTTTGTTTAGGCAAAATCATGATAGGTGCTAAACTTGTCAGATCACAGCTCTGACTGCAAGTGTTCAGCTGGTCACAGGAGCTACAGTTGTTTGTTCCCCTTGAAATAGCTCCTGAACCTGGCTGGGTGTCTATCTTACCTGTAGAGTTGACTCAGAATACAGATTTCTGAGCCTTATCCCAGATCAGAAGAACCAGAATGTGGGATGTTGGTGTCCAAGAAAATATATTTTTAGCAAGCTCCCCAGATAATTCAGATATAGCATGTGGAAAGCATTGCCATTACATAAACTTCAAAACCTTAGCAAAGTACTGTCAAATAATACCATTTCCATTATAACCTATTTTCTACCAACTGCCCACATAGTTATCTAAGCCTTCTTTTTCATGATATCCTATTTGGGTTTCCTCATTCCTGAGTTTATATTAACTTATGTTATTTTAGTCAGCAACACGTTGGGAGATTGACTTCCAAAAGCACGCTGCAGAGTTTGTAAAATGGTACATCTGATTTCTGTTGTGGTTTCCATCTGTCAAAATAAATTGCCTTTAAAATCATCCCTATGCATATAAATCATCAATTGTTAACTTGGACATGAGGATTCTTAAGGGCAATAACCGAGACAAAATAGGACGTAAGGAGAGAAATGGGAGAGAGGAAGTTAACCAAGAAAAACAGAGGAACGAGTAAATAGATAAAGCAATTAAAAGAAACAACTGCACTCACCAAAAGCCTAGGAAAGGGGACAGAAAAGGGCATGAGAGCAGTGACCTGAAGGGTTTCTTTCCTGGAATTGTCTTAAGGAAGATTAACCAAATGGAGACTGTCAGAATGACTGCTGCAGTGGCATTTTGGAGGAGATAGGAAAACAGAGAAACAGGAGGTGGAGGTGGAAGTTATAGAAAATAAATGAGGGGCAAACTGATAGAAGAAAATACACATATAAAAAGTCCCCTCCATTTTTTAAAGGAAATATCATGCTCCTTGTTATCCAGGTTCTGATTTATCATCAATGCCTCCTTCTTGGCCTCTGAATTCAGTCAACTGCTCTGTCATTGCAGCTTGTAGATTTGCTTATGCCAGCGTAGCCACAAGCACAGGAGTCACGCATTGCATTTTGAAGTAACAATGATGTCACTAGGCATTGGGAATTTCCCAGCTCCATTATAGCCTAAGGGACCCATTCTTACATGCGATCCACAATGCGATCAAAATGCCATTATACAGCACATGGCCGTAGTTTCTTTTTTTCCATGCCTTTTCAGTCTGTGTCTCTCTATCTGGAAATATATTTCTTTTCATCAACCACAGCATTAATCAGGATAGCAAGAATCCCCTCCCAAAGAAGTCCCGGGAACCACCTCTGATATGTACATAGTGAACAGTGGGCATCATCAGAAGGCCTTTGAGGCAGCTGTTGAGGCAGTAGAGAATTGAAATCCTCAAAAGATAAAACTGCCATCTGTGATTTATTACTAACCTTCATGTTCTGTTACCATTAGAATCTTCAAGACAGACAAAGCCTTGGGGAAGCATTGTTTCCTGGTCTTGTGCGGTTTCCAGTTCTGCAAGCTCCTATACTTTGCATTAGGTTTCTGCACAGCTGGGGCCTCTGATAGCAGCCTGGCTTAGCAGAGGCCACATAAAGAGCCTTCACTCAGTGGCCAAGCAGCAGGGGGATTATGCTGCTGGTCTGGCTTCAGGTTGGTTACCTCCACAATGTGCTAGTGTCTTGATTCTCTAACTAGATCATTCTCTGAAGCAATGAGTGGCAGACTTGTTTCACGATGGTCAAATCATGGCCTAGTACCCAAATCAATTGCGATGCATGCCTTAGCCATCCTTGATGCCCTCCTGCCCAGAGACAGGCTGACCCTCTGATAAAAATTTGCTATGACTTTCTTAGCCATCCTCACATCACTGTGATTCACTTTGGATATTATCTTGGGTTTGGAATCGTGGTTATTCTCTCCATTCTGATTGATCCAGATTTTTACTTGAAATCTGCCTCATGAGAATGAGACTCTTCCAATTTCAGACCTGTTGGAATTTCAATATTTACATGGAAAACTTTGGAAGTGGATGGTCCACTGGCCTTAAGATGCTAATGCCATTACCATCACTCACACACCTATTAAATCAATAAATCTTAAAAGCATCAAAGTATATGGAGAACTTGATCATTTCTCACTGTTCCAATGGACAACCACGGTCCAAGCCAGCAGCATCTCCCACCTGTATAATAGCTGTGTGATCCTAATTGATCCCTGCCTTAATCTGCTTTCTACTACTGTAACAGAATACCAAGACTGGGTAATTTATAAAAAACGGTTCACAGATTTGTGGCTCTAGAGGCAAGGAAATGGCAAGGCAAGGCACTGGATGTATAGCGGAGGTCTCTGCTACATTAAAACATGGCAGGAGGGCAAGTAAGTACCTGAGACAAAGAAAAATTGGGCTGACCTCATCTTTCCTATCAGAAGCTCACTCCCGGAGACAACTAAACCTCTCCCATGACAATCGCATTGATCCTCTCATTGGGGTAGTCTCACGACCTAACTGTCTCTTAAAGTTCCCACTTCTTAATACTCTTACTATGGCCATTTATTTCAACATGAACCTTGGCGGAGACACTTGAACTACAGCGGTTCCCTGCTTCTGTTTCAGTCCTGCAGTATTATCAACACAGTAGTCAGTTCTCTTCTTGGAGCCCAGATCACATCCTGCCATTCTTGTGCTCAGGATTCTCCAGTGGATTCTTGTAAAGATCAACGAGCTCCCTATGGTGGCCAATAAGACGTACGGGATCTGTCCACATCACCACCTTTCATTTCTGTAACTTCACCTCCCTCATCTACTGCACTCCAGCCACTCTAACTTCCTTGCTCTTCCACAAATAGAAACGGGGAGTTTTCAAGGTCAAGGACATTGCTCTCTGCTCTCCCCGGGTATCCTTGGAAGGACTTCCTCCTTTACTTCCTCTAGATTTTTTCCCCCAGGATTTATGGTAAGATTTCAGCCATTTACCGAACACATCTTTTGTCTCTTGCCTGCTTTATTTTTAATTTTTAGTAGTTATCAGTATCCAGTATAGTTCACATTTGTGTGTATTTTGTTTATTACAGACTTTCCCCACCAGAAGATAAACTTCCTGGAAACAAATGATTCTTTCCTGTTTTGTTGCTATCAAAAAATTGTCTATCACACATACAGTAGGCACTCAATAAATATTGAAGTAATTCATGAATGTGCTGAGCCCTAACTGCCTATGTGCATAGATTTTGAACCTTGGATTCTCTGGTCCAGCCTACCATTCCAGGATTTTGTCCCCACTATGATGCATAAAGCACATTAGGGATGCAGCTGAGGATGTTGCTATCAATGGCTTGTCCATCAGAATCTCCTGAGGCTAACAGTGGAAAGCGATGGAATATTTTCCACTGTCCCTACAACTATCACAACTGTCACAGCAGCAGCTACCCTGGGGCATACAGCATTTTTGTGCTTGAGGAGCAAGAAATGATTTTGATATCCATTTTAGAGCCTGTTGGTTGCCAGAATGAATTTAGAACATAAGCAGAGAAATTCTAAAATCTACTTAAAGATAATCAGGGGGAAAATATTTTAGGGTTTATCTTATCCTAGTATATAAAAAAAAGCCTATGTCTAATCAAAACACCTTGGGCTCAAAAAATGGCTAGATTAATTAAGATAAACAATGGGTCCATGCTTCCAGTCATTGTAATAGAACCCCCATATTCATATCATGTGCTATGGTAAGTATTTTTAAGAGGCTTTATCTGCTTTTTGGAATACTCAGTGCTATCACAAGTATCTTAAAAGTTCCTGGTAAGATAAGCAAGTAGAGTATTTCTGGTCTGCAGGGAATATTGGTTGGTTGTCTCTAGGGGTTCATTATTTTCTCTTATCTCCTTCACAGTTCTCAAGCTTTGATTCAAATACCATGCAAGAATGATCTCTGTTGTCCCTTCTTTCTTTCCCTGTCTTTTCCATTGTGCTTTGCCCTACAAGGAGGACCAGCATGGACTTGCAGTGTTCTTGGGGCTACCCATGTCCCTCAGGGGTCAATGCTCCCACCTCTAATGTCATTCATTGTAGGACCTCCATTCCTCCCAGCCTCCATTCAGCTCTCCCTCCCATTTGTCTCTGGCAGGGTTAGTAATGGCCCAGTTGTTGTTCACTCCAAGCTCCTGTTAGGCCTTCGAGTTCCACTACCTCCCATCCACACTTGGGAAACTGGTCCTTTGAACAAGACAAAATCAAATGCACTTCATCTCAAATTATCCTAATCTAATTCACATGAATTCTTTTTTTTGGGGGGGGAGGCACAAAATTGGTGTCTACACCTTGATTATAGAGGCCATTTGCTTTGGGGAAAATAAGTTAAGTTTGGTACCAGGGATGGATCCTGATTGGTAAGAGTCAGAACATTTTTATTCCTCCTGATCATGGTGATTCCTGGGAGGTGGATATTGGGAACATAATAACTTAATCTAGTCCAGTCATGGTAAATTTTAAGAATCTTTTCCTGGAACTTATAGACAAAAATACTTTCTTTCTCAGTGGATAAACCAAGAAGTGAGCACTAGCCCAATTATAGGCACTCCACTGGCAATAGTAAGAATCATCCTTAGAAAGAACCCACTGTTCAGGCAGCAGGTGCAGGTGGCAGATGGGAGAGCATAGAAAGAAACCAGACCCCTGATGGACACTTTGAGTGAGTTCTGAGCCCCATCCTCTGAACAAGATCTTGAATTTTCTGTGTTGCTTTTGGTTGTATCAGCTGGATTTTCTCTTACATGAATCATATTGAGTCTGAATTGATAGTGGGCCACACGGAAATTTGAGCCTGGTGATTTGTCACAAATTTTCCAGCGTAAAATAGGTGTGGCTAGTGAAATAAATCAGGGAGAAGAAACTCACAAATAGATATTCTTTCCTTTTTAGAGTCTCCTTGAAGTGTTTCCAATGGAATAAAACTGTGTATTAGTGAGCTCATTCAGCCATTCTGGAATACTATTTGTAGGAATCTAATTAAGAATTTTCATTCTTCAACCCACATGCTCTCTTCCCATTTCAAACTAATCCATGACCTGATGTCATTACTGGCACAGTTATTTTGTAAACAAAAGCTCATTTCTGCACAGTATTTAGGAAGGTTATTGCACACTACTGAGACAGAATGTTGGTGGCCTATGAACCAACTTTTACAAAATATTCTGAAGATGTTGAAATCGTTTAACAAAAGAGAAAACCAAGGAAAGAAAAAAGACGATAATATTAATATATAATGAATAACAAAGAAAAGACTCCAATATGCCTAGAAAATGAAACAAATCCAAGGGAAATTTGGAAAGCAGCATACAATCTCAGAAGTGGATTTACCAAGTGATTTCAGAGATGCCCACCTATCAGGACCCATTTTTGGCATTGAATTGTATATCCAAACAGCCAACAATGCAGTGGCAGAAGTACTCCTGAGCTGTTAAAAAATTGTCAATAAAGAAGAAAAGACAGAATTATGAGCTGAAATGACTTTTTTTTCCATTTGACATCACAGAAGATATGATTATTCTATCCCATTTAGGATCAGGATATACCAGAATTTGGATACCCAATTTCTAGGGAGTTTCATAAAAATTTAATTATATAACTGATGATGGGTATTGTTCTATTAGGCATAGCAAAATTAGTACATTATCATGGAGGTAGGAAAGACGGTGGAATGAGATGGACATCATTACCTTAAGTACATGTATGAAGACACGAATGGTGTGACTCTACTTTGTGAACATCCAGAGATGAATAATTGTGCTCTATGTGTGTAATATGAATTGTAATGCATTCTGCTGTCATATATAACAAATTAGAATTAAAAAAAATAAAAAGTAGTATGTTATTTGTTTATTTATTCAACAGTCAGTATTAGTTGAATAAACAACATGTGTCAGTTTCAAATGTTGGGAATATCAGAATTCAAATCAGAAAAGACATCTGCCCTCGTGTTCATATTCTGAAGGTAGGCAGAAAATAAACTGGATAAGTAAGGAAAATCTATACAAAATCATGCTAAGTTTTGGAGATATAAGAAAGCATGGAAGAAGGATATAGAATGTTCAAATCAGAGTGGAGGGTATTTTAAACTTTATACAGGGCACTCAGGAGAAGCTTCACTGAGAAGGTGATAGTTTAATAAAAGACCTGAAAAAAGTTAGGAAGTAAGACATGGGAATAACTTTCAGAATTTAATTTCCAGGAAGAAGTAACATTATATGAAAAGGTCCTGAAGCAGTATCTTGCATAGTATCCTTCAAAAACATCAACCAAAGTTTGTATCTGCAGTTCAGTGAGGAGGGGAGATTCAAAGTTGAGGCTAAAGAGTTAATGGGAAGACAGGGACAAATCATGTAGGGCCTTACAGATCATCAAGAGGCTTCATCTTTCATTCTAAGTAAGATGGAATTTTATTGGAGGATTTTGAGCCAAGAGGTGACTTCAACTAATTTAGGCTGCACTAGGATATAGGAGCTGATATATTAATAGCCCCAAAGTCAATGATGATCTAGGGTAGCAGCAGTGGAGCTGTTAAGTAACAGATTTTAAATATATTTCTTGTCACCTACTGGAATGCTTCAAGAATATTACACAGAATTCCTATGTATTTCTCAGCCAGATTCACCCATTGTTTACTTTGCCCCATTTACTTTATCTTCTTCATCTATCCTTACATTATTTTTTCAGACCTACTTGAGAGTATGTTGAATATATGTGCACTACTACTGCTAAAAATTTCAGAGTTTATTTTCAAGAACAAAGATAGTTTGGTTTTGTGATCATGGAGTATTAAACCATGATGATGTCAAGTGGGTAGCTTATACAGAGTGGATACACAGGAAAATGAATGTTTCACATACCAGGTAGAAAGGACAGCATAAAATTTCATCAGGTAAATCAGGATGATGTACAACTTTAAACTAATGAATTATTTCTGGAATTTTTTCTTATTTTTAGACCACAGCTGATCATGGGTAGCTAAAATTGAAAAGTTGAAACTGTGGATAAGGGGTTAATACTGTAGTCACTGAGCTGCCATATATAATTAATGTGGATTATGCACTGTATGCACCTCAGAGTACCTCTCTCAAGTTGGTACCATTTAATTTGAAATTTATAATTTGTAAATTTATTATAATGATTTTCTGGAGGTCGATATTTGAGTTTCTTATTTCATAAATAAAAGACCTTTTATAATAGTTTCCAAAAGATGGAATTAAAGCAATTGAAAAATTCAAACAAAGATTTCAGTGCCTCTGCTGATGGTTATAAGGTCCTGTTTAGTGGAGAGCAGATTGGAATTGGTAAACTAGAGAGAGAGGACTGGGAACACCAGAGGCGATGGTCAGAGAGTGAAGTGTTTGTCATTGGGATTATCTTTACAAATAATTGTCATTGTTTATAATAACAAAGCCAAGATTCTGATCATGGGAGTGGATGGTCAAAGGCAAGGAGGGACAAGAGTGATCTAAGAAGAGCAGATCCAGATGGAAGCCTGGAGAGAAAGTGACAGGAAAATTACACTGGGACATTAATAATATCACCCTAAAATTTATCAGAAATGCCAACATGCTCTATGTTCATTTTACAAATACAGTCCTAACTTAAAATACTAAAACAACATCAGCATAAGAGGTACAATCAATTAAAAAAGGATTAAACATTTAAAGTGAAATTTATGTGAGTTTTAAATAAACATTTTCATTATCTTGTTCAACCCAAGTCTGTGTTTATGTTGGATACAGTTTACTGGCAAGCAAACTTCATTCACAACTCTTTCTCTGCTCTCTATCTGGGGATGGCACTTCCCAGGCTCCTTTTCCAGATTTGGATAAAATTTGCATTCTGCCAGTGCTTCCACAGGAGAGCTGGAAGGCAAAGAGATCACCAAGAAGTTCTCCTTCCAATAGCTATGCAAGGAGTTCTATGGTGGCTGACTGACTGCCAGGTTCCATCAACAGAGTTTCTGTGATGCTGTGGCCCTTTGCTGCAGCACCTTGACCTCTGGGTGGCAGCAGCAACCTGCTTAGTTCTGGATGCACCTGCGCTGGTGGAGCCTGAGAGATAAAGGCAGCCATATTGATGAACACCTCTCCAGTCCTTCAATGGCTTTCTAACTCCTCAGGTTGTTTGACTTTTCCCTGATGAATCCTGGCTGATGTAATATTTCATGCCGAGTCAGTCTGGTTCCAGGCCTTCAAGGATGGGGATCTTGTTATTTGACCTGCTTCCATTTTGCCTACTGAAGACCTCATTGTCCATGGAAAAGAGAATTCTAAGACCTGAAGGGTGGTGGCAAACAGCTCCTGAAATTAATGCCTATGATTGCCTGAAGTAAAGAGGCCATTGAAGACAAGGATATAGGAGATCAAGCTAGCTGCAGCTGTAACATCTCATGGTGGGAAAGAGAACAAGAAGGACTATGATGTGTGTCAGCCATTATGACTGCACCAGATGTCGAAGAAAATGACAAGCCCCCAAACATTACACTCTTGGATCAAGGAAGTGCCCGAGAACCAAAGAACCTCTAGAGCCCATACAGTCACAGGAACATTTTTTATAAAATATATATATATATATATATATATATATATATATATATATATATATATATATATAATCACCTCAAAGATCTGTTTCTGCATGTTGCAAAATTATAGTGCAAGATGAATTAAATATTTGGCAGGTCTCTTATGGGAGAGTTAAAGCCCTTATTGTAAAGAGTGAGCTCTGGGAATTAGGAAAGAGGCACTGTGGAGGATTGGATGAACTTTGACCTTAAAATCATCCTGGGACTTCCTTCAGGAAAAGTGAGCCCCTCCCTTGCTGTCCTTTCTTCCCTTGTTAACAGATGATATTGACTTCACTGGAGGCCATTACTTAGCAAGAGCCTCCTAAGTTTCCTAAAACTATATCAGACCGTGGTTGGCTGCATCTGAATCCTGGGTGATACAAGGCTTCTTTACCTTTGAAAAGTAAGAGCTATTTTGTTTACATATTTTGGGGCACTTGAAGTTGGCTTCAAAGACAGTTAAGATCAAGGGAGGGAGATGGGAGAAGAGACCCACTTGTTAAGTTGCACGTGTACTCCTGCCAGTAAAGATGCACCTCTGGGAAGATCCTCAGGCTGATGCTTTTTATGAATCAACAACATATTTTAACTATGGCAGTTTCCCCCTATAGTGTTAACAGAGTGACATAAAGTAGAAATGATAGAAACAGAAATTATTATTTGCTGACTTCAAATGGGCAATTTCTCATTTAACACACATGTGGGCCATAATGATAACAGGCAATTGGGCTAAAGATGAGCTGAAAGCAATAGGTGAGTTTTGCTACATTTTTCTACTTTCTATTAATGCAAAAAGGGATTAGTGGAGGGCCTAGCTTTAGGGACACATGACAATAGCATCCCATATAAAGTGAGACCATATGAAGACACCAGAAGAGGACAGGTATTGGACCTGCTGGAGAGAGAAATCAGATTGCTGCCCTGATCTGTGATGACCCTGGGATAATATGTTTCTATTCCCAGGATCTGGTGTCCTAGCTCAATCAGGCTATTGCAAAACAGAGACTGATAATTTTCCTTTTATTTGCTGACTTCTGGAGTATCTGGAATCATATTAATAATAACTATAATGATAAAAATGATGCTAATTATATCTTGTACTTATTGACCACATGCCAAGCTGTAAAGTAATAAGTGTTTCTTAGATATTAGGTCATTTGGCCTCCACAAAGACCCTATGAATAAGATACTATTATAATTCTGAATCATAGGTTTGTAAATCTGAATTCATGAGAGGCAAATTGAACAGGCACTTAATAATAGAGCTGAGACTCAAACCTAGGTCTTTCTTGCTTAAAACCCAAGACTTTAACTACTATATTGGTAAAGTAGAACTTTTCTAAGTTCTATTGGGCCCATGTGTTAATGCAGCTTTTGGGCTGCTCTAGTGTAATTCTGAACACTGGGTGGCTTATAAGCATTTATCTCCCATGGTTCTGAAAGCAAAGGAGTCAACGATCCAGGAGCCTGATAATTCTGTGTCTAGGGAGGGCTATTTCCTGTTTCAGAGACGATGGTCTTTTCATTGTGGTCTTACATGACAAAACAGAACAGGGAGTTCTCTGTGTCTCTTTTTAAAAAGGCACAAATCCCATTTATAAGGGCATCATCCTCATTACCCAACCACCTCCCAAAGGCACCACCTCCAAATATTGTCACCTTAATCATTCCATGTCACCACGTGAATTGGGGTGTAAAGGGTTACATGGGCATTAGGTATATAGCCATGCACATGTTCTTATGTTCTGTAAGTTTTATTTTGTTAAGTATCTTTCAGATCCATCTATTTTTGCCACCCCTATCAGTCTAGGAAAGAATGCCAGAATATTTTCTGAAGGAATACTGCAGCACCTTCCTAAGTGGTCCGTGTTTGTAGATTCTGGCTCCAATTCTAATCTGTTTTCCACATTCAAGCCAAAAAGCAAATTTCAAAGCATAAAGGCAATCAGGTCACAACACTTACTAGAGACACTCAATTCACATAATGACAAGACACCTCTATTCAGGGGACTTTTGAGGGTCCCTAGTATGTTTTGAGCCTCACCTTGTGCCCTGTTCCCTGAACTTCCTGCCTGCCCCTTGCATTCTCTTCCTCATTTACTCAAATGCACCATGTGCTTCTCTTCCCTTGAGCCCCTGTGTGTGCTCTGCCCTCTGCTTGAAATGCTTCTCCCACTGCAGCCCCTTTCACCTCTTTAATACCATCCTTCTGTACATCCCAGTTTAAGTGACTCTCCCATACCAAAGTCTTTCTATCTCTGAAATAAATTAATGCCCCCAACAGGAAGCTTCCTAACACCATTTCCCTTTTTTTGGAAAATGAGATTTGACAAGAGTTTGTGTAATTCTTTCACGAATTCCTGTCTCACCCTGGCCATACCATTGGCTTAGTGAAGGCAGGAACCAGGTTAGATTCTGCTTACTACTCTAGGTCCAGAGCTCAGGACAATATCTGGTATGTGATGGGTGTGCAAGCAGTAGTTGAGTCAATGGAGCAACAAAAGCCTTCCCTGGGGAGTCTGAAAAAGACAAGCCCTTTTCAAAAGTCTAAAATAGGAAAATAGTGTTGAATGAGCTGAGACTATAAGTTTGGTTCAACAGGGAAAAAAAAATGCCAGCCAAAATCTCCAAGCTCCTCTCTGTCTGATCCTGGGGGAACAGATTAGCTCTAGCTAAGAAGTTTTAGTTGATGGGAGAGATGTTTCCAGCTTATATTAAGTAGCCAACTCCCTTCTCAAATAAGTCAACTGCAGAATCAGCTGCTAACACACAGAATCTCAGGTTTGTAGAGTATCTTCCCACCTCATATTTCAAAACAAGTCAGCAGGGACAATTCCCTTCTATGGAAGGAGGATGAACAGGGAGAACAGACAGTCCAGTTCTTTCCTTCTGAGAAAACTCAAGTCTGGACCCCAGTCTAGTGACTTGGAACACTCAGGCTCTGGCTGTTATTTCCACATGGGACTCAGATAAGCCTTTATGTATGTCACCCGAAGGCGGAGGTGGGGTACCATTGGTATCAACCCCAAACACCATCCCTGCTCCTCCAGCCCCAACTTCCTGATAAGTTCTATAATTAGCCAATATTTGGACTCCTAATTTAAAAAAAAAAAACTCAAGGAAAGAGAATATATCAGATTAGTTTGCCAGATTTGTTTCAGATGTTATTATTTTGATAGGATCCAGAAAAAGAGAATTTGAAGGAAATGGAAACCTAATAGTGTGACTGTTGGCTGCAGGTGAGGGAAAGGCAGGAGGCAAAGAGAGACAAACTTCACATACTTTACAAATTGGTCCTTTCATTTATCAAATTTAGAAAATCAGAGTGATTTTGTTAAGATTGAAGATTCAAGGAGTAATTATTATTTTTGAGATTCTTGCGACATAGCCTCAATTATTTTAGTGCAGTAATCCTGTTGCACTTGGACTTCATTGTCAGTGAAGAGAAACTTTGTTTAACTTTGCTTGGAAACCGTAAAACCACAACAAAATAAAGTCTCCTGAATGCTCCTAGGTAACACTGCAATCTCCTACACAACTGGGAGGACTTGTGGTCCTTCACAATTTTCATGGCAAGTCTGAAGGACCTAAAGGTGTTCTTTTTATAATTCTCATAAAATAAAAACAAATTAATTCTAAATTAAGGTGTTAAACGCTATCTCAAGAAAGCTTTATAAACAACAGTAACAAAAATCTATAAAGCCTGACTAGTCTCTTCAAATTAATTGTTCCTGGTTTGACAGTCCGAAGGTCAGCTGTTGGAATCTTCTTGGAGGTGGTTTTCAAAGGAGCCGGCTGAATGTGTTCCTGGAACTGCATCACGTCCTTCCTGGGACCATCAGGGAACCTCCCGGTCTTTCGAGATAGGTTCTGCTCCGGAGGTCCACCGGGCGGTGGAACCCTGGGCAATAGTTGGCAGCCAGGCCAGCACAGCTCCTCTAGGCAGCAGGGGCAGCAGGTCCCAGCGCCCTGGGACATTTCCTTCCCACCTCGACCACCCGGAGCTGGACCCTTAGCAGAGCTTGCTAAGAGGTTAGGTCAAGCAGAAGGACTTTGCGACTGCAGAGAAATAGCTGAGACCAAGCATCTTTCTGAGGTAGGGGGAAGCCTAGAAGCGAGACTTCAGGTCCCCGCCCCCAGCTCCGCCGGGGAGCAGCGGATCCCGCAGCCGGCGCGGGGCCCGGAGGGGGTGTGGCGGGCCAGGGGTAGTGCTGGGCCCCTGCCCATAGGCTGAACCTCCTCCGTGACTTTCCCTTCGGGCAGGAGCACTGGCTGCGGAGGGCGGGAGATGGGGGAGGCCTAACCCCCTAGTGTGCAGCCGGGGGAGGAACCGATCGCGGAGGGAGGGCAGAGCAGCCGAGCAGCGGCGCAGCAGCGAGTGGCGCGCGCCCGCCGGGGTGATCGCCAGCCCGGAGCGGGGCTGGGATTGTTGTACTCTTGTCACCAGGGCGGCCGGGCTCCCTGCAGCCCTGCAGACCGCGCCCGAGCGCCGGCGACAGGGCGGGCGGACAGCTGCTCACCCTTGAGTCCCGCCGAGCCCGGCGCAGCGAGCCGGGAGGAGGCGGTAGCTCGCGTCCTGCAACCTGAACGAGGCCGAGAGAAGGTAAAGAGAGAGAGATAGAGAGGAGAGAGAGAGGAGAGAGGGAGAGAGGGAGAGAGGAGGGGGGAGGGAGGGAGGGAGGGAGAGAGAGAGAGAGAGAGAGAGAGAGAGAGAGAGAGAGAAGGAGAGATAGGTGCAAGGCGCACAAATTGCAGACAAATCGTAAGCAAGTTTGTGCTTGCACGCTGAGGCGCTGCGTACTGGGTGGGAGGGAGAGAGTGGCGGTGGTGTGCGTACGTGTGTGACACTCATGGATAAGGAGATAAGGAGGTTGGGGAGCCTCTGCATCTCGTACGTAGATATCCCTATTAATATCCCCCTCTGTGAGTTGTCATTTCCGCTTGTGGCACGTCCCCTGGGCTCCAAGGATACCGAAGCAAAAGGCAGCCACCCTCGTATTGTGATGGTCGGTACTGTTGCTACTATCTGATGGGAGATGTAGGGCGTTGGACAATTTCTAGGAGCCTCCCTTCCTCCACCCCTAGACTATTTTAGGAAGGCTGGGGGAGGGAAAATGGGTAGCGGAGCCCAGGGCTTGAAGACTGCGCGGAGGCCCTGGCGACTCCCCCGGCGCAGTCATGGTGCAGTTGCTTCCAAGCAGAGCCTACACTAGAGGGCAAGATAACTTTCATCTCCTCAGATAGACACGTTTCAGACCGATTTTGCCCTGCTGCCGGAGGAGTTCTGGGAAATGGTGGTTCACAGCGGGGCAGGTGCATCGCAAAGGGCAGAATTTAGTGCAAAATGCAGCATCCATCAGACCCAGAAAGGAAAGCCCCTTGGGAAAGGAGATTGGCTGTGCTGCTTGGGATAACAGTGTTTGATGCTGGAAGTTCAGGCCTCTTCCATTAAGAGTCAGGTTCAAATAAGAAATATCAGCTCTGAAACCTCAGGAGCTTGTGATGTTCATTTCTGAGCTTTCCAGTTTGGAGTGAAAAACTTACATGCATCGGATTTTTTTTTTTTTTTTTTTTTTTGGTCAACGTTAAGAAAGCCCCAAATGAATTATTTTTCTGTTCTTTAATGCAAATTTATTCGTCTTGATCTAAGAACTACTTTCCTAAAAGCAGGATTTGTGTACAAAAGCCAGTCCTATGCAAGAGAATGCCTACTAATTTTAAATCAAGCAAAGGTCATTAATATGACCTACATCTGCATAAAATGCTGATTTAATTGTGAGTCATGAGGATTGTTCTTTGTGAGAGGCTTTTTACTCCCCATGATGAAACAGATTAATAATATGGATAAAAAGTTTTCGTTATCACCAGAATAGTGCACTAAAATACGTAACTAATTTTCTTGTGTTTTTCAGTCTGTTTATTACTTTGTAGCAGATTTAGAACAAAATGTACCAGATCACTACTAACTTAATGTTTCATGTTGAAGATAAAAAAAATAAAAACATGCTCAGACAGACCATGATCATAATATTGCTGGCCTTTGAAAAATATTCAATCAACTGTTACATCATAGCCTTACTTTTATTTTTCTTGACTAATGATTTTCCACAAACTGATTTGCTTCTGTCCTTATTGTCCCCAAGTAAGCATTCTTTTCACTTGATTCCTTGCTACCAGGGAGCAGGGACTGGGAAAAACTACTTTATCATTTGAAAAATGTCTACAATTGCTGGGTGCTTCACTGGGTCCTACTCTCTGATAGTTATGCAGCCCGCAGCTTCTGGCCACTGTCAGGAGGTGTGACTATAACAGGAAGTAAGAGCAAGGTGGGTGGCATTTTCGCAGTTCTAGCTACTGCAGCCACACCCTGTAGCCTGAACGTGACTGGTGAGCAGCGCCCAAGACGCCTCTGTGGGGCAGATGTCTCTTCACTGTGTCCTTCCTTGAGGTCTAATCTAAGGAGAACTAATGTTGGGCAAGAAGTGAAATACATATTGAGCAAGGTATGGAAAGAAGGCGGCAGTTATCTCTGGGTGCATTTTATAGCCCCAGCTTACAAAATCATTTGCATCATAACCCTGAATGTTTTTCATGCTGTTTTCTTCTATAATTTGTCTCGTGCTTACTTGTTGGTATTCTTGTGACTCTAGGAAAAGGACCATTTCTTATCATTGTCCTGAATAATTCTTAATAGGGAATAACAGAATTATTTACTAATAACCTGAGTACATATATTAGTAAATATATTTATATTAAGCCAATGATGGCCCTCTGCTTTCCTACTTCATAGCCATCTTAATGTTTATTAAGTAATTTCATTACTAAGGGCAGAACAGACAAAAAATAATTACATTTAAAATTAGAGAGTTATGTGAATTTAAGCCAGTAAAAGTCTTGGAGCGGGTGGTTGAAAGAACTTTTACATTTTTAATTTAGTAGTGAATTTCAATATTATTGCTTTCATGTTCATATTTAGATATATAACTAAGCAATATTTATATATCATACTGCTGTGAATCTTTTTATGCATTTATGGTCTCCATTCTTCCCCCCCCCCCCCCATTTTTTCAGGGTTTGGAATTTTCTGCTGTAGTTTCCTAATATCTAAAATTTTGGTTGTATTGCTTTAAGGTATATTCTTGTGGCCTGGTAGTATTTTTCCTACTGCTTCCTTAGTGTATTCCTTTCTAGTCACACAAATAAGAAAGAGCTGTGGTAGCCTTTGGTACATTTGGGGTAAGACAGAACAAGTTGAGTAGTGACACTTCATGACTGTGATTTTCACAGGTATGGGTGGTAAGAAGACACTGTCAATCAGCTAGGAGAATCCCAAATAGCACAGAGCTGAAATTCCCTCTGCATCCTGCACTGTGAGTGCAGCAGACAGTTATTGATTGAATGTTCTGTTTGTCCCCACTGTGGCCTGGACTTCTCCATTACAAGTCACCCTGTCTGATTTGTGGCAATAGTGTTTATATCATCTCCCCCTCTGGTCTCTAAGTTCAATGAGGCACTTGGTCTTTCTTGTTCACCATTTCAGTATACACTGAGATCCATTACAAATATTTTCTCAATACATATTGGCAGTGAAATAATAAATACAGGAATATTACCTTTCTGCTAAGTATGATAAATTTATTTAACTGTATTTTCTTAGTTCCTTCTTCTGGAGAGATGTAGAGATGGTGTAGTGTACGATCCATCAGTGTCTACCCCATTCTCCCCTTCCATCCAAGTGCCTGGTTTCACCCTTTATTCTCTAACTCCTCACCCCACAATATCCTGCATCTATTAAAAACTTCTTTCAAAACCCTGAGATGGTAAACTTATTGGTTTTTCTGGATCTCCCTTTGGTGACCGGTTCTTAGGTCATGTTCACAATCAGAATACCACCACATAACTACTCAGTTTGAGGCTCTTATCACTGTTCACCTGTAGTTGTTGTCCCTTATGCTACCATTGATTTTGGAATTGGAGCATACCTTTGGGGTTATATTTCCATTTGGGGGCCACTTCTCAAATTGTTGATGGAGAAACTGAGGATAGTTGATGGAGAAACCAGTGATTTACTGAAACTCAATGGCATGCATTGGTTATTTATTTATTTAGGCCATACTGGCGATTGAACCCAGGGCATCATGCATACTAGGCAAGCACGCTGCTCGATTCAGCCTAATTTCACATAAGTTGACCTCATTTTACAGATGAAGGAACAAAGGCTCAGAAAAGCTAACCTTTCTTAAGATCATAGAGACAGAGTTAAAGTGTGCTCCTTCCTGGTCTTTCTTCATCCAGTTTGTGCATTTCCTGTACCACTCTGTCTCCAATAAGTGGTTGTTGAGGACAAGGACATTCATGCAGAGAGCCTTCTCAAAATTGCCCCACTAGTTGGGACAAAGTTAAGCTTAGAATTTGTATCTCTTAATCACAGTCTTCTTTTTTTGTATTCTTTTTATTATTTTTACAGTTATTATCAAATCACATGACACAAAATTAAAGTATCAGTAAAAAGCAAGAAAATTATAATTCTATATAAGACCTGTGTATAAATAATGATAAAAGCAAATTGGTTTATCTGAGGCCTGAAAAAGGAAGGATGTTGTTTCAACTTCTGTTGTGTTGGGGAGTTAGGGGTTTTTCTGGGGTTTGTCTCACCCACATAAAGTATTTTGAACCTGATTCGACAAAACAAAACTACATATTGAGGTCTTCATATGTGCTTGGGGATATATGAGCTGTAAATGAGTGAGTTATGGAAATAGTAAGAGTTATAGTTAATCCTTATTCCAGCAAAATGGTCATGTTCTGATTAAAGTAAGGTTAGCAGTACTGCAGAGTGTAGGCCAGAGTGTGGAGTGTTAGTGCTCAAGAGGAATCAAGGGAAAACCATGCTGGATGTGTGCAAGTATCTTTAGGGAGGGCTTCAGGTGAGCTGGGGGTCCTTGGTGAGTGATGTTTTGCATTTGCTCAGCTGGGAGAGTTTCTCCAAGGTGAGGCAAAGGAGCAATGAAGAAATGGCTCCTTTCAAAAACTAGGAGGATATGGTGTACTTGGAAGAGTACTTGGAAGTAAACCCTGTGCAGCTCCTCTTCTCTGAGTTCCATTAATGGCACCATGAACCCTGAACATCCTCCGGGATGCCTCAGTCTCCCTTATCCACTCTGGAAACTCTAAGACCCAGTTGACCAATCACCAAGCCTTGCAAATTTTGCCCTGTGAAGGTTTCTTCTCTTTGTCTTACTCTCACCCTCTTCCCTCTCTCCAGTTTCTGCCTTTCATCCTCTCCTGTCTGGATTCCTGAGATAACCTTCCTAACTGGGCTTCCTGCCTTGACCACTTCAAATACACCCTTAAAAACTATAGCTATTCATCTAGGTCATTTCTTCTCACTTCCAGCCCAACATGCCCCGATGGTTTCTTTTTGCCTCCTAGAAAACCAGAACCACTCTTCTGTGCATGTACACAGGGACCCCCACCATCTGGCTACTCCCTCATTTGTCAGAGTGTCACCTGGCAGAGGCCTTCAATGCCAGGCTATTAGCTGTTCCACATATGATTCATGCTGCTTCTCATTCCCATACCTTTGCTCAAACTGGCCACTCTACCTGGAAAACACTGTCCATATTTTCACCCAACTCTAATTCTTTGGCCAAGACTGAGTGTAGGTGTTATCTCCTTCCAAGTAGAATTTTCCAGAACCCCCAGATTGGCAAAACCTTCTCCTTTCTAGCCCTTCATCTTTATATTTGCACTTACTCCTGGGATTTTTGTATCGTTTTCTCTTTGTTGTCTTTTCCATTATGTTCTAAGCTCCACAAAATTAGATTCCTGTGTTGTATTCATCTTGGTAGCCCTAGCATTGATATTGTCACTCAGTGTGTTAGCTATGCTCTGGCTGTAAGACTGGATGCATACTAGAGACAAGTAAGGAATTTCTGAGTTTAATGTGGAGAGAGAGATTAACTGAGGTTAGAATTAATCTTTTCTGTTACATGAATGTGATCTACAAGAGGGTAGAAGCAGAATGATCTGTAATGCAATGACTTGCAGAAATCCCTTTTAATTCTGTAATTCTTGATTAAAGGTGGGGGCTATGTTTTAGTCATTTAACCCTGCTAAGCAGGACTTAATGTAGGGCAGCTGGATTGAAGTGAATTGCTTTCCCTATCCTTGCTTAAAATGCATGCAGATGAAGAATATTGACAGATACACAGTTTTAGATAGACAGATTTCAGAAAGTTATACTTTTATATTTGTGGACCCTAACTTTCTAACAGATTAGAGAAAGAGACTAGTTGTAAGTTTCCTCAGGCCTTTCTCACTGTTATTTTTCCAAGTAAAGGTTGCTTTTGTGCATGGGCAGGTAGGAATATTACCCAGGAAATTCAAACTGCTAATGGGAACATAATTTTGGCAGAGTTGTAGGACATGATGTGTGACAGGCCAGCCATACATAATTATTTTCCCTCTGAGAAACTCTGAGGGAGCCACCCACTGAGAGGTAGCCTTCTAGCCTAGAAGATGCCAACGACTTTGTCCTTCTCCTACTAATCTGATTTCAGGTGGCCAAGATAGGTCTGCCTTTCTATCTCTCTACTACTTGACACTGTTTACTCTTCTCTGCCCTCTAACTGGCAAAGTGAGCAGTCAGGGAGGACTTCTTTCTCTAATGGTTCCTTTTTGTTTTTATTTTTTAAGCACAGGGCAGTAGCAGTAGCAGTGTGTAGCATTTTTTCATCCTTTAAAGATGTGTGCAATATATGCTGGTATTTGTAATACCATTTAAAAATCATTTGTACAGCCCCATGCAGTGGCCCACGCCTGTAATCCCAGCGGCTCCAGAGGCTAAAATAGGAGGATCGAGGGTTCAAAGCCAGCCTCAGCAAAAGCAAGGCACTAAGCAACTCATTGAGACCCTGTCTCTAAATAAAATACATAAAAGGGCTAGGGATGTGGCTCAGGATTTAACCCCTGAGTTCAATCCCCAGGACCAAAAAAAAAAAAAAAAATCATTTGTACTTTGTATTTATACTCTATTGCTTAACCAATTCATCATAAATAATGCTAATTTTAAGCACTATACATTGAAAGTATAGCATAATTTTGTAGCATGCATAGATTCTCCTTTTCCTTCAGGCAGGTGGGCAATTCCACACATACGTGCTGTGCTTTCTTCATGTTTCTGTCCCCCTTCTTTTCTTCCTACCCCCATTTCCCCCTCCCCATCATCATCATAACCAAGAGATGTAGTAGGAATCGTAATAGAACATCCGGCTCACATGGGCCTCTTCTGTGGCCCTTGGTTAAGTGCCTTTCTCTGGGTGCATTATTCAGCCCTCTCTTCTGATTATCCTGTTCATGGCAAGACCTGTCCAGCCAACTCCTTGGGTTAGCAATCCTTGTTAAAAGTACACTGCTCAATGGCAAGACTCCTCCAAATATTTGCCTACCTCTTTTTCGCCACCCAACTCCTGAATGACCAATTACACTTGACCAAAGCAGAGAATTCAGGCAAGACTTAGAAGAGCAATAACCTCCCTGATTAGTCCATGCTCAACCCAGCCTTACAACCTATTTTATAGTCTTTCTACATAGGGAAGAAGAAAGCTAAACCCGGCCCATTTTGTCTTCTAAATTTAGAATATTTAAAAGTCAGATTTTGAGACTGAGATAATTTTTACCTTTATAAACTCTTTTAATTTGTCAAATTGTTATAGGAGCTAGG
Organism: Urocitellus parryii; assembly: GCF_045843805.1. NCBI lineage: Eukaryota > Metazoa > Chordata > Mammalia > Rodentia > Sciuridae > Urocitellus > Urocitellus parryii. The sequence goes on from NC_135538.1 coordinate 13,798,573, forward strand.
ATATGATCTCATTCCTAGAAACATTACAACAAAACAAAGCAAAATATGTTTGCAAAATAGCATAGATAAGAGAACCTGTGAAAATTGAGAAATAGAGCTCAGTGTGTTGAGTACAGAATTCATAGATTGATAAAGTTTATAATTAAAAAAAACATGGAAAGAAGTGTATTTCTCCTTCCAGCAACCAATTTTATTTTAGGTCCAATATAAATTTTGTCAAATATCATATAAATTTCTAACATTTGCATGGCACTTTATAAGTGTTCTTTACATTGGCTATTTCAGTTGATAATGAATCAGGAATTCACACTGAATGGAGAGAGTTCTCCTTTTAGCACTATGGTGACCTAGTAGATTTTTTTTATTATTAATATACCTTTTTCTTGTTTTGTTTTTCAGATTCCAGAGTTCATCTAAGAGGGCAGTCTTAAAAAAAAAAGAAGAAGAAGAAGAGGAAGAAGAAGAGGAAGAGGAAGAAGAGGTTCAAGATTTGGAAGGTTTGGAAGCCCTCACTCACTGATAGCTGCCAGTGCCTTGGATTCCTTTGTGACTCCTCACATCTAGAAAGTCCTCTCATGCTTTCTGGAGTGGCATAGTCCTGTACTGCCTCAGGGAAGAGGCTCTCAGTGGTGTAGGTTTCATGCCATAGAAAGACCATGGCAAGTTCCAGAGGTACCTCGCGTTCTCCTCGGGACATCGCCAATGTGATGCAGAGGCTGCAAGGTAAGGGGCAGAAATCTCAGCATTGTTTTTTAAATACACTTTTAAATCCAAATACCAACATAACTGAGAATCTACATTTGCTTAGATTTTTATTTAATTTTGTGAATTGAAAGGAAAGCAAAGAAGAGCAAATGATAGAGTGGACATCTTTTCTTCCACTGTTTGAAACAAGTGCATGCTGTCTTAAGATGAGTTTTGTTGAGGTAGAAAGAAAAGATAAAGATATGGGTCTTTGTGAATTCTGTCTGCATTAGTGTGATCCAAATGGCCCTTCAGTGCCAATTGTTCTAAGTCTCTCCTTCAATAAAATTAATGACAGTGCCTGGGAAGATGACCTTGGCAATGCTACACACAGCCATGTACTGTTGCCAGACAGTGGATGCATGTATTTGGCTTTGTTTTGTTTTAACTGGATGCAGTGGTTCAAGCCTGTAACCCAGCTACTTGGGAGGCTGAGGCAGAATGATGGCATGTTCTAGGTCAGCCTGAGAAACATAGAGAGACCCTCATCTCAAAGAGGCTCCGAGAGGTGGAAGGACATGACAGTCATGATCAGTGGCAACAGATGGACTAATCCTGCATTTCTCACTGGTGCTCTTTCTTTATCAGTGGATTGTCTTCTAAAAAAGAATTAATATTAAAATGTTATGGCTGTTCTTAGGGGAGCTCCCAGTTCTCAGTTTTCTTTACATGCATATAATCCTTGAACCATAAAATCAATTATCTCCTGTAGGTATGTGAAAATGTTTTGTTTTGTTTTTTTGTCATAATCCCAATGCTCCAATGTATACTTTCAGGATACAAAGATTTCCCAATTAGGAGGGTTTTATTCTAACCTTTGTCAGGAGAGCTTAAAAATAATGTTACAGTTTGATTTTTAAGTTTTCTAGTACTGCCAATGAATGGCTGCTGTGATTTTGCACCACAGCTACCATAGCAAGATGGTGTCATGATCCCATTTTCTTTGCTTATAGTATATTTGATGTCCACAGCAGTAAATTCCAGTGAAGCACTCCTGACTTTCAAAATACACACTGAGCTCTTAAATCTGGATATTTATCCCCAGTGTATGTTCATAGATATAGAAAATCAGGACATGGTGGATCTGAATCAGTTCTCCTTGTCTGACCAGACACCAACCAGTTGATTGAGTGCTCTGTGGCCAGTGAACCCACCTAATTCACCTGCCCAGGGGGACTTGTGATGCCTCAGGGTGAGTGGTAACTTAAGTTTTGAGTTTGTTGTTGAACAATTCCATTGGTCATGCCAAAGAGAGCCTTGTTGAATTAAAGAACAGGCCCTAAGCAACTGTGGGAGACACTGTCTCAAAATAAAAAAGAAAAAGGATGGGATGTAGCTCAGTAGTAAAGCACCTCTGGATTCTACCCCTGCTACCAAAAAAAAAAAAAAAAAAAAAATCAGATCTCTGCTGAATATACAGGTATATATAGGCTGAAAAATTATCTGATTGGCTCTTCCCAGAACCAGGGAGCTCCAATTTTTATTGAGCATCTTGATTTGGGTAAATGAGTTTGGAGTTCATTCTTCTGTCTATGTTTGACTTCGCTGTGTGCCAGAGGACAAGTTTCCAAACCATTTCAGTAATGGCAGCTATGAACAGATAGAAAGGAAACCTATAGGTCTCTTACAAAAGCACAAAAGTATAGGAAAGATAATTTAGGTTATAAAGCAGATTTCAACCAAAGTTTATTAAACGTGAAACTTCTGTAGATGAGAAACACATTGACAATAGAGGAATGTTGTGAAGGGAAAAATTGAAATCACTTAGCATCAGACTTTGGTTCTGCAATCACTACCCATCATTCAGACCTTGGTGTGAATGGAAGTCTTTTTATTAAGGCTATGGTTGGGGTGAGAGGAGAATGAAGAATACTTATGGCTTGAGTTTTTTAAAAAAAATAATGGATGTATAAGTTGTTTTTATTGAGAAATGTATGGAGTGGGAGAAAGAGAGTAGTCCCCATCTCCATTCCACACTGGGCCCATGGCAGTGGATTCCCTGTTTAACACACATGCATGTGGGTGCCCCATTTGCAAAATATGAACAGTTCCCACCCAGCTTAGACTCTTTCAGAATTGTGTTGTGAATCTTAGGAGATAATATACTAAAGGCGTTTCACAAACTATTTGAATAGCTGTGCTATGTTGAGCTATTCCAGTAGTCACAGAAGAACATTGCATAAGAAGGCACAGCTTGATAAGTTGTTGCAAATCTTTCTTGAAAATTTTTCTAATCACCTAGATTGTGGGAAGAATGTTAATGGTCTAATGTATTCAGTGATGTATGAAACTAGTAATTCTATTACATAACGAGGTGACTATACTTATTGTATTAATTATTCTTCCTTTCTGCAAAAGTTATAACAAATCAGAAGGGTACCTGACAAAGTTAGAATAACAAGCCTTAAAATCCTGAAGGAAGAAAATTCATGAGCATCAATTATTTACTGTATATAGATTACCGATGGCCATAAATGTAAGGTCTGCATTGCTACAAAATGCGACACACCTAGTCTGCATTAGAGGAAGTGAAGTGAAATGACAGGAAGTGAAAGTGACCTGGTGGGTGTGTCTGTTAACAAATCCATCTTCTGGGTTAATTCTGCTGATTCAATAGGCAAGGGGCATTTTTCTTGCTCTTGATTCTCCTTTTGTACCCTTACTGATGCTTTGCGCCCACACAGGGGCCAGCCCTCCCAGAGAGAAGAGACCTGTCATTTACCAAGGGTATTTATGGGCTGGCTGGAACCTCCAGACAGTTGAACGAGGTTCTAATAAGTGGAGGGCTGGCATTATTGCCCAGATAATTAAGACAAATGAGGAAATTTATTTGAGGCAAGATAAATTTCTATAAGCTTAAATAGAATCAGTCTTGCTTGCCATTTTCAAAGTTCAAGTCCATAAGCACATTCTTCTAGAATTCCCTTTTCTCTGCTTGGATAGATAATGAGTAACTACTGTTTTTGTTTTTTCTCCTCTTGGGTTTACTGTCATTTCAGAACCATGAATAACAAATAAAGAGAATGTCACTTTAAATAATGGCTTTACTATCTTGCTTATTTAGTCTATAACTATAATTGTTGACTATTTTTCTGTTTTTAATTTTTATTCCCAGTGCTAGGGAATTCAAGCACACACAGAGATTGCTACATAATTTAGCTGCTACTGTAGCAGTTCAATATTTCACCTTTGCCAATATTTGTGCTTGTTTGAGCATAATGTTTTAGGCTGGGATCCTGAATTATGGATGAACAGACAGTCTGCAATGCGGAGTTTCATTTGGTCTTCAGAATAATAAGGGTTTCTGTAACTTTAATCAATTTCTATATAGGCTTAAAAGAAAATACAAGAAAAGAGTGTAATAGGGGCGTATTAAATTTTAAAATGCACATGATTAGTATACATATATTTTTGCTTTTAAATGCTAACTAAAGAGATCCGTTTGACAAATAGTTTATAGAGTCACTTTAAGGTTACATCTAAGAAAATAAAAGTCTCAACTCTTTAGATTATTGTTTTTACAAGAAAGTAACAATATTGTAAAGACCTTTGTAATTTTTTCATAGTGCTTATGCATAACATTTACTTAAAACATTGGTTGACTAACTTTAGCAATGACTTTTTTCTTTTGAATGTATTAAACTTAATGGATTTTTAAATTAATGCATCAATGTTGAGTATTATACAGCGGGGTGACATTGACACAATCTTATAGACAAAGTAGAAAATGCCAGAAAAGATCCAGAAAACTCTTTATTGTGTGATGGTATCTGAAATCCAAATTGACACAAAACAAGGGACCTGCAAAAATGTCACATAGAATGGGCTGATTTTAAAAAGTAGGATTATTCTCTGCAAAGTCAAAATTTGATCTTTTAATCTTGTGACTAGATTTAAAGAAAAACAGAATAGAGAAGCATTTTGACCTTTGGAGACTTATCTATGAAATTTGCTAGCTGTTCAGTATAAAATCATCACATAAAACCAAAAAGCAGCATCAAACTCCATTAATTGTACTTAGGTACAACTCTCTTTTGAGTTTCATCTCTTTCTCTTCCTATAAGAATGTTGTATGATGGTATCTGGAATCCAAATTGACACAAAACAAGAATAATTTCTTTGTATTTTAGAACATCATAGTTAAGTAAATATTTGAATAAATGAGTAAGTCATAATCCCCAAACTAATGAACTAAAGATAAAATTAGTCATGGCATCTAAAAACAAGAGAACAAACCATTAAAATTGGGTCTCTTTGCTGTCTTTTAGAAAAAGTTACCTAAAGTGTGTTTATTGGGGCTTTCAACATAAAATTGCTCTAAGAACACACATTCTGCCTGAATGGGTGATTATACTGACTTCTCAGATTTATGTGCTGTTTTTGTGACTGAATGCTTTAAACAAGTTTTCCTTTTTAAGAATATAGTTCCATGTTTATATTACTTTTATATGTATCAAAGTGCTCACATTTCTATACTTCTGGTCCTTCAAGTCTTTTTCTTTGTAGAGCTATTTCATTATTGTGCTACATGGATAAAATGTCTTGGGCCTTCAGGGTCTTTGAAAACCTTTAGAATATTATATATCAAATGGGAAAAAAACTGCTGAATCAAAAATAGCAAAAGTTTACATGTACTAATATTATGTCAAATGGTCAAATGTAAATCAAAGTTGATCCAAAAATTATGCATGTGTGACTATGTGTGGATACTCTACATTGAACTTGATATAGAGTGTGGCAGTTGATATTGAGTGTCTAATGCTCATGCAGAAAATGGAAAAGCATCCCCACACATCATAGTGCCTCCACATTAAAATTTTTTTAACACAACTACTTTAATCTTGTCACTCATGACATTAAACATATGAAACAAAATTATTGCCCTGACCTCCCAATTAAAGTCTTCTTGGCTTCCTTATTCTAACAACTAACATTTAAGCTCCCTACATGTTTCAGGCAAATGACACTATTTACCATGCTCTGAGGATGCTCTGTCTCTGTCTCCTTCTGGGCCACCTTCAGGAACAAGCTGAATTTCATGCTCCTAAAACTGAACTTTAGACTCAATGGATATAAATTAAATGCAACCTCCTTGGTAAAGACTTTGTCACTAATATTATGACAATTTTCCCTCCTCCCTCCATACTGCTCTGGCACATTTCAGCTTTCTCACCAGTTACCAAGTATTGATTCACATTCTGTCTTATGTATGTGTCTGACCCAGGCACCCAGAGTATAAAACCTTGAGAGCAGGAAGTGGGTCAAATTCACAAGTGCCCTCCACACTAGAAGGACAGAATATTTCATAATGTGGATGTTTCATGAGCATTATATAATGATATAATGACAATATGTTGATTTTCAATAGTGGAAGCTGGGAAATCAGGGAAGGCTCTTTTTAATAAGCCAAGAGACAACCATGGTTTGGATTAGGTATATTAAACAGTGGGTGGGGAGAGAGGTGGTAACATTCTGGATATATTTTGAAAGTGTGAACAAAATAATTTTCTGACACATTAGAGATGGCATATGAGAGACAGGAATGAAGGTTGGCCCTCTCACTTTTTGCTTTGAAAGAAGGAAAGAGAAAGGAAAAAGTGATGATAAAAACAATTCAAGAGCTTATTTTGGACATGTAGACAAAACCGAAAAGGTGAGAATATCTGACCCCAGAGACGGAAGAAGATGCAAATGGGGAGAACCTCCCTTCCCTCACTCATTTTACTTACGTAGTGGACATCCCAGAAAGGAGTTTAGTATGCACAACTGCAGAGAGGGCGAGGGCAGCCAGAGAAAGAACACCTCTGGAAGCCCTCAGCACAGAGATAGTATTGGAAGCTGTGGGGCTGGTTGATACCTCCCAGGGAGTAAGGACAGAGAGAAAAGAGGCTGAGTTAGAGGAGTCAACATTTCAGGGAATGGAGAACGGCAGGGGCCTCACACATGAGGCAGACACTCCATCCACTGTGGGAAGAAGGAAGAGGAAAGAAGGAAGGCCCAGGGGGCAAGGGAAGAATGAGTTCCAAGAGGGAGTGATCAACTGTGTTGGACGTTGTAATGTTTACATGCACCTGTTCCTATATGTTTCGTGTATAAAACATTGTATGTGTGTTTTACATATAAATACTAGGTCTGAGTAGGTGCAAGTGCGTGTACCTATAATTTCAAATTATTTCTAGAAGACTAAAGAATGGACCTGTGTGAGGCTTGTCAGGAATTGCAAGGTTCTAGGGAATGAATTAGATAAGAGACACTCCTTAAAAGATTATTAAATATAATTCTGCTCTACTTCATGCAGAGGTCAAGCAGAAATGACAGAGAGCAGGCAGAAATGAGACCCAAAGGTGAAATGTCTCTCACTTAGGCCCTGCTCAATCTTATACCCTTATGGAGTTGGGGCCCCACCATGAACCAAGGACAGTTCTCATGGAATGGTGTTTCTGTTGATGCCTTTGTGGACACCTGAGTGTCTGTCACATCCCTGCTGACTTCCTGCTTTGTGCACCTCCTCCCTCATATGTCTCCACCTGCTCCCCATGACATTATTCTCTAGATTCTTTCCACATATTGAAACTAGTACCAATTCTGCTTGTGTTTTGGAGAAAATCTTTGGGGAGCTGGAGGGAATCGTTTTCTTGGCATTGATCATTCATTGTTCAATTAGGACACAGTTGCATGAAGAGAAAGGAGAAAGTGTGGCATCTTACGTGTTTTGATTATCTGAAATATTGTGAGGACACTAGGGTGTCTTCTTCAAGGACTGGGTGATAAACTCCCAACTGTGCTTTAAGCAAAACTGTACAAGTGAGTCACCATGCTGGTAGCTATTTAACCCTGCCTGTGTTGGATCTGACCTGGGGCCTTGGGTTGGCTTCTGATGAGGCATCCACAAACACTAGACTTTCACTAATGCAGATTTTAAGGTAATAAACACCTAGAAACAAAAAATTATTAGACTCTAAGTTTATATGAGAAATTCCTCATGTATTTTCAAAGGTTAAACAAAAACAACTCATGTCTCAGGTTATTATTTTTCTCTTTTATTTTCATTCCAGTTCAGGAAAATTTCTTTTCTATTTTCTTTCAGATTAGGGCAAATGAGGATATTATCCATTCTTTTTGTGTATACACAACAAATATACCTATCCTGATCTTTGAATGACAGTCCATGGTTTAAGCAGTTATTAAGGTTAGATATTCAGTTGACGATGCATGCATTTATCTTATATAGTTGGAAAGATATCTTATAATATCTTATATATTATCTTATATAGTTGCAAAGTTACTTTATAAGAATATATACAGTATTACTATATGCTGAGGATAGTCAAATGATACTTTGTTTCTTCTCAAGTAAATGAATGGTAACATCTGAAAGAAGGTGACTGCCCCAAACAAATTCAGCATTGAATGACCCATAGGGGATTTTGAATTCTTCAGAGTCTTTAGATGTAGTGAAATTTGCTTGAAGTATTTTGAAAATGGTTTCTATGGTAACCTATGCTCTTTTTTTCATTGTTTTCAATGACCTCTCAGATCAAAAACAAACAATTCCTTCCTCTACTGATACTAATCTTCTGTGTTTAGTAAACACTGGTCTCCACTTATGTTCAAAAGATCATTTACCTTGAATTACACAATTGCCCTTTGTTTGCTTCTGTCTCCTCATATGTGTCACCAACATTGTTCCCATGACATTTAAATCCCTTTTACTGCTTTTCTTTGATTATTATGTTGACTGGTCATTAACTTGGGAAGAATGCTGAGATCCCCAGGGTTTATCCTGTTGGATTGTTGTTGTTATCTATGGTGATACCTGCCATATGTTGTTGTTATATATTGTGAACTGCAGTGTTCAGTTTGCTAAGAATTATACTAATTACATACTCATAGCCTACATTTTCAGCTCCTTTGCTTTCCTGAAAATTCTCACAGATTTAACTCAGCTTATTCAATTTTGGTTGAGATGAGCGTTTCATAGTCAAGAGAAAAATGTGGAATTCTTAGAGTTTATCCCCAAACCTAGATAGGTTGCACCCTCAATCATGTAGCAGGGGATCTTTCAAAGCACAACTCTACTGTGCCCCTTTCCCTGCTCCTCTGTCTCATGGTAATCTTCAAGATGAACTCATTGTGGCAGAAGAATCTTCAGTATCTGACTCCTACCAATTTTCCTATCTTCATTCTCTTAGCCGTTCACAGACTCTGGTCTCTCTGAATCACTTCCAGCTCCCTTTAAGCTAATCTGTGATCTCACTTGGGCCTGTCACATTCCTGCCCCCCCCCCTGCCTTCCTCAAGCTTCAAGGCCCAGCTCAAATCTTCCCTCCTCTGTGCTGCCTTCCTAGTACACCAGCCAGAGAAAGATTCCCTTATTGATGGTCTACTTGAGCAATATGTCTGTTAAAGCTTACATCAGTCCATGAGGGCTTCTATTATTATCCATGTCCAATTAGAACATTAGAACCTCAAGGGCAGGGCCTGTATCTTATGCAATTCTACATATCCATTACTGAGCACAAATTGACATTTAGTAAGTGCCTAGTCCACTCAGTTGTACATTCACACACTGAACAAATATTTACTGGACATCTGTGCTCAAGTCATCTGATATGAACATGATGTGCAGAGTTCCTGTCTTCAGAGAACTGTAGTCTCCTGGATGCAAAGATAATGATCAAAGAATTTTTAAATTGGGTGATAGATATGATGGATAAATATAGATTTGATGAATAAGTGAATGAATAAATTAACTTTCCACAAAATAGATAGATAATTAAGTGAATTGATGAGAGTAGTAAACTACTCAATGATCTCTGTTACATTCAGGTGGTTTTTCACTTCACATCTGATTCTTAAAATCATGGGTCCCTAGTTTTATCCTGGGAGTGTGGTTGTGTAGACGGGAAGGGGACTTGGGGCTCCTAATATGACATTCTCATTCTGCAGATGAAATGAGACAATTCTAGAGCAGTGAAGTGATAAACCAAGGTCTTAATTAGATAATAGATACCGATGGAATCCAGAACTGAGGGGCAACTCAACATTCCTACAGTGCCATGCGAACTCCGCCCAGTTATCCTGGGCATAGCTGTTAATGCTGGCTGGGTCATTATTAGACTGGCTACAAAATTTTCAGGACCAGCACAACATAAAAATGTGGAATTCACTTGTTCAGTGGATAAGAACAATTTAATATGTAACAGAGCATGAACGTGTGTGGGGCCCACCAAAGTGCAGGACCCTCTCGTGCTCTTTAGCCCAAGCACCCGTGAAGCCTGCACTCAAAGGAAATCACTCTGGGAGACTTAGGACCCTGAGACTTTAGGCTGTTTCAGAAGAGGTAAGAAAGAACCCAAGGGGAGAAGGAGCAACACATCAAGAGAGCCCTTAAGTGTTTCAAAATCATACCTAAAATTGGTCTTGCATAACACTGAAGTGAGAAGACTTTATGACCATCTCCACACGTGCTTGCCAGAATTCACAGCTCATCCATGGGCAATATGAGCCAACCTCTCCACGAGTTGAACAATCTGGTGACCCATCACTTATAACCTACTTCTCTTGATTCAAATCAACTCAGCATAAAAATGAATTTGTGATCACTTGGTGAATTGAAACTTGCCCATTTATTTCTACAAAAGGAAAGATCATTATGAAAATCAAAACTCTTAATGTCCAGTTTTTTACCCAAAACATTTATTCATACTGAACCATTATGATGAGAGACTAACAATTATTATTTTTTTTAATTCCTGGACATTTTTATGCTAATTTTATTCCTATAATTTCTCTACCCCAATAATTAGTAGCACTATAATCAAGCTGTAAGAAATGTGATGTATGGCATACAAAAAGATGTGTTGAAAACTTCTGTCTCTTGACTTTATCTTATTCAGTGAAGTTGTGAAAAATCCCTCAAGAGTGCCTGGCTCTTACATCTGCAAGTCAAAGGCGTGAAGACAGTTCCTTGAGAAAGCATTGCCAGATTCATGGTTCTCCTACCAGAAGCAGCAGATATTCTGAGGTCATTTTGCATCCTAATGTTGTGATACTTCCTCAGTTACATTGTCACTAGGATCTATGCATAATTAGTGAATCCATTAATAAATTAATATAAAGCATATGTAAACCAGACTGGAAATATGGGTATTCAAATATCATTTTAACACCTATTTGATTTTACAAGTTTGAAAAAATACCTTCGTCTCAACTGTGTGATATGATTCCTTTCCAAAATAATAAAGGCTATCTCTGTAATAATAATCAAGAAAAGAATGAATGCCATTTTTGATGTATTTTGAAGCTTTGTATATTTTCTTCTCTTGTTACTTTGTACTTTAAAAAAAGAGTAATTTCATGACGACATTGGAAGGGGCTTATAGTTCATGGTGTGATATCCTTATTTTTTTCAGATGAAAAAAAAAAACAATTCTAGAGTGGTGGGGTGATAAACCTAGGTCACTACTAGATACTTGAGAGACTCTGAGGGAACTTGGGGATAACTTGATATTCATGCATTTGTGCATATTTCTTGGTGTCTTGGATATACCTTTGTGGGTTTTTATAACAACAACAATTACATAAAACTTAATTAAATATTTATAACTATTTGAAGCCAGTTACAGTGCTGTGCACCTGTAGTCCCAGCTAATTGACAGGAGGATCAGTTGAGCCCACAAGTTTGCAACCAGTCTGGGCAACACAGTGAGATCAAAAGAAAACATTATAAATTTTAAGTATTTGAATCCAAATTACATAATCCAAATATTTGAATCCAGTTATATTAGAATCCAACTTTGACAATTTTACATTACCTATAGAAGGGATATGTGAGTTTTAAAGTTTCCTTGGTGACAGTTAATTATTGAAATGTGTCCTGAAAGACTTATAGAATCTCACAATTTTAGATGTAAAAATCTCAAAAAGATCAGCTTGATAAGTAAATGACAAGTAATTCAGATTCCTTTGTGCCACAGTCTGGCTGGGCACAATTCAGGAGCCACTTGTCAAAAGAAACTAACTTTATTTTTAGAACTACAAACGCCAAGCAAAACAGCTCCAAAGGAAAAAACCCTCAGAGCCCAACTGCCACCACCGGCTTCCACAAGCCTCTCTCCCACACCAACCTCACCACCTCCCACAATCCTCCTGCTCTTGAGGCCGATTGGCTGGGTCGCATGGGCAGAGCCAAAGAAGTCCCCCAATGAGCAGTTCCGTAGTCTGAAGGGCAGGGAAACAGCCCAATGAACATCACCGCAGAGGAGCCAATCAGCTAGATGTTGCTGGGGCGCTGTGAGCCAATCATCAGCCGGCAGCTGGAAGTTTGCTGGCAGCTGGAAGTTTGCTGGGGCTCCTTTGGCTGTGGCTCTCAACACTTGATGAGTAAATGACAAGTAATTCAGATTCCTAAAGATTAAATAACCAGTGCAAAGTCATGCACTTAGTTAAGGCAAAATAAAAGTAGAACCTAGATTGTTTGATTTTCTACAGTTATGAAATTGTAAGGGATTTTTCTATCATGATAAAATGATATGCTTTTTTAAAAAACTTATACATGTAAACTATATTTTTATTTGTTTTTATATGGTGCTGAGGATTAAACCCTCACATGTGTGAGGCAAGTGCTCCGCCACTGAGCCATAACCCCAGCCTCAAATCATGATTTTTTTAAAGAAACATTGCCTTTTTAGCTTTTGAATATTAATATTGATATTATTTTAATATCCAGTTCCCAACCAAAACCACTTAGGTCTTACTAAGTAATCAAAATGAGAACCTAGCTATTACTTTTTTTATTTCTGGATACATTCATGCTAATTATATAGCTGAAAAGCAAGACTGACATTTAGTGTGTGATTATAAAATTATAAACTTTGAACTTGTCTGCTGCATTAGTAAGCTTTCCATTATCACTATAATGAATTACCTGAGGTAATTGATTTACAAAAAAGGAAAGGTTAATATTGGTTCATGGTTCTGAAGCTTCCTGTCTAAGATCAAGTGACTCCATTTCTTTGGATCTCTGGTGAAGGCAATGCATCATGATGAGAGTGAGTGGCCCACCTCCTAAAGGTTCGCAGCACCTCCCAATGGTACTACCCTAGGGACCAAGCCTTAAGCACATGGACCTTTGTGGGCATTCAGTGTCCAAACCACGGTACCTGTCATTGTACCACTGGAGTATTAAGACATATTCGTGTACGTTTCAGCTCTGAAAAATCTAGTAAAGTTCCCTAAACATTTGTTGGATGACTTTAGATGAGTGAACTCACCTTCTCCACTATGTGTCTTTGAAGAGAAGGAGAACAAGAGATAGAGATGCAGAGGACATTGAGAGGGTGAGAGGCAGTCTTACAGCTCATCACATCTGCTTTTAGCTGTTGCTTCACTAGGGCTGTTAAAAATGAGAAATTTCTCCTTTGTTCTCATTTAGTCCCTACTTGTCACTTGAACTGGTAAATATTGGCTCTTAGTCTAACATTAAAGTATAAGGACATTTTTTGAAAGGTTTGGTTTCTGATTGATTCATCTGTGCAATCTTCTGTTCATAAAGTGCAGTTGAGAGTGCAGGTCAGCAGATTTCCTTTTCCTGCGACACATGTAAAGTGAGCATCTCCTATGTCCCCATACAGTCACACCTAAGGGACCTCACTCTGCAGCTCATGGTTTTGTCTTGGATCTTGAGGAATGTTGAAGTTGGAAAAGTTGTAATTGTCAATTTTGCTCTTGAAAAGTTCTTCAGCAAGTTGCTATGGACAGGGTCAGAGGACCTTTGGAAGTTGATGCAGGTTTCTCCCAGACTAATGCCAGGGAGCGGCCCCAAAGCTCTCTGTCTGGTGCTGGCCCTCCCTCCCTGTGATCCTCATGCCAGGTTTTAGGAACTAGGTCATGTTCTGACAGAACTGCCAATGAGCTCCCCGACTTGCCACACTCCATATGGACCTGGGGCTGTAGATGACAAACTGGTTGCTGCTCTGCCAAGCCTCAGACTGTGCCCAGGGAAGGCATAGCTGCTCACTTCCTTGCCCACAGCACATCCGTTGTGTGTTTATACCACAGACTCGCAGTGTCACCCGACTCGTCTTTCTACGGGAGAAAGTTGGCTTTTGTTCATATCTAAGACATTTAGGAATTAAAAATGATTATTATTATTTTTCTGAACTTAATACTTTAGCTTGGCTTTGGGAAAGCCAGGACTACTTGAATGGCATACTCTTTCTCATTCTTTTTAGAACCAAGTTTTACTCTAATGAGCACATGTAGCTCCAAGAAAAAGAAAAAAAAAACTTTTAAAATTCATAAAAACCCTGAATGTAAAACAAAACTATGAAAATATCTTTAAAGAGCTGCACTTAGAAAAGTCAAATTGTTTCTGTGCTACACACTATGAAAAGAGACCGTCTGCTCAGAATACTCTGTGTGGAGTTTCAACCTGGAGCTGGTCTTAATTGGCTCAGTTGTTGATACCTCAAAAATGGCGTTTTATAATGTTGAACTAGCCTCAGGTATGGACTGAAGGGCTGTAATGTGTTTCTTCTGGGCAAAGTCACTTTATCAGCTACACATTAATGTGAGCTTTTTTATGTTTGATAACTAGAACTATTTCCTGTCATCCAAAACTGCTTCTGATATGGGTCAGATTATTGATGATATTGATCATCATTGATGATTAAAGGACAACCAGAACTTTGAAGGACAGCTACTTGCTGCTGTTTCTAATTTCAGAGGAAAAATGAGTCCATTTTTAAATCTCCTCATTGCTGGATAGCTAATTAATAAGGTGACTTCAAAAATGTGATGCCATCACTTCTTCAGAGGAGAAATAAGCCAAAATGGAAAACTAGTAAGATTTCTATGTTTTCAACAAAAAATCTTCATAATCCATAGTGATTTTTAGTAGCCTATCAGTGATATAACCTCAAAAGTAATTAAATAGACTTTATAAAATGTTTTTTTTTCAGTATTAAATAGCTCACTTGTCACAGGTTATTTTATAATGCAAGGTTCTTAAAACTCAACCAATATAGAAAATATAAAGAAGAAATTGCTAATACTTTTCAATAAAAGTTGGCATAGATAGATATAAATTAGACAGACAGGTGTAAATATATTGGTGGATAGTCTTTCACATGTTTTATGCATGTACATTATGCATAAAAATAAATTTACACTGTAAATGCTGCTTTATAATATGTGAGTATTTATACAAAATTCATATTATGTACAGCTTCATATGTCCATAAATATATATTTGTGTCATCTTTGAATGTTTGAATAATATTCCATTTTATATATGTGCCACTTGATTTAACTTATTCTATATAGTGTCTATCTTTCACTATTGTAAATAGAATATAAATATATACTTTTGTACCTTCTAAAGATTAGTTTCTAGCTAGGCACAGTGGTGTACACTGTAATCCCAGAGACTCAGGAGGCTGAGAGAGGAGGATCACAAGTTTGGCAAATTAGGGAGACTTCAGCAAATTAACAAGACTCTGCCTCTTCCCAGCCCTTTCCTTCACAGAGAGTCATAAACTACCTGACCTAGAAGCGGTGATTCTC
This sequence comes from Urocitellus parryii, assembly GCF_045843805.1. NCBI lineage: Eukaryota > Metazoa > Chordata > Mammalia > Rodentia > Sciuridae > Urocitellus > Urocitellus parryii. Next base: position 13,813,884 of record NC_135538.1, read on the forward strand.
TGGCATATGCTTCCCACTTGACTGGAAAGTTCTGAGAGGAAACTGTCAGGATCTGATGCTGTTTCCTTTGATCACACTGGTTCCCATGTGGCTGAGGGCAGGACAGTTGGTCGTGTTTCATTTAAAAATGGCACAAATACCTTTCTGCAAAATAACAACTGCCTGTGATATGTTAAAACTGAATTGAGTTGTTATGATACAAAGCACAGCATTGTTTTGTAGCCAAGAGGTCTCCCCAACTCCCATGCACCAATCTTGCAATTCAGGTATTGCAGTTTGATTTTGGTGTTCCTTGAATCACCCAGACAACCACCTTGGCTCATGGTCAGCTGCATTCCTTGGTGCTATGAGTGGAAGTGAGAGCTTATGAGAAATCTTGAAATGAATGGATGCCAAGATGCACAAGTCCTGCCTCCCATTCCTGGCAACGGTCTTGACTGATTATTTTAGCTGGAAATACACTGATCTTCTCTCTGCCTGCTTGGCCCCAGTGCTGCCTGTCCACCCTGGCTGGGCTCACATTTGCTTCTCTTCCTTTCCCCCCTCATTTCACAGGTGCAGCCTGCTTGGCCTCCCCAGGAGCTGCTGCAGAGGGGGCATCTGCCATCAGGATACCCTTAGGGTAGGACTTCTCTCTGCTGCTGCCCTAGAAGGGGGAAAACACCCTTGGACTTCTTAAAGTCACTGCTCTCTCTCTCTCTTTTGCTTCTCTTTCTTTTTTTTCCAGTTCTAGATCACTCCTAGGGCCTCGTGCGTCCTAGGCCAATGCTCTACTGCTGAGCTATGCTGCCCCTCTCTTCCTTAGTCCCTTCTTTCTGTTGGTAGTAGCTACCTAAAACTCCAAGGTGTTAACTCAAAGAGGAAACCATTGTGGCCTGAGTTTCAGAGCATGAGAAATCCTTACTTATATCCTCCTTCTTCCAGAAAGGATGGAAAATAACAAAGATACATACAACCTGATGCGTTTCATTTTTGAATAAGGAAGTAGCTGAGGCCCATGGAAAGTACTAATTAACACTGCTTTATTCTTAGTGCAGATGGGCCAGGGTTAGTTTGCTAGGGCTGAAAAAACAAAACATCACAAACTGGTGGTTCAAAGAACAGAAACATAGTGTTTCATGGTTCTGGTGGGAGCTGACAGTCTAGAATCAAGGGACCTGCAAGGTGTCCCTTCATGAGATTGTGAGGTAAGGACCTGTTGATGCCCCTCCCTGGCTTGTGCATGGCTGGTTTTCCCTTGTGTTCTTCACATTCTAGTCTCTCTCTGGATAGCTCTGTGTCTAAATTTCTTCTTTTAATAAGGACACCAGTCATGTTGGATTAGGGTCCACCCTAATGAGTTTTCTAATGAGTTTCATTACCTCTGAAAAGACCCTTTCTCCAAGTAAGGTCATAGTCTGTGGCCCAGGGGATAGGGTTTCAAAATGTAAATTGAGAATTTAGAGGGCTGGGATGGGGCAGAGAGGAAAGGAGAGGAGATTCATGGAGCAGCATGTCTGCAAGGGCAAGAGCATTGGCCTTTGAAATAAATCTAAGGGACACAAACACCCAACCCAAATGAGCGGCCCTCAATGAGCAAGAAAACCCAGGACAAAGAACATCTGGAAGTGCCAGGGTGGCCAGGTGAACCCTGGAGGTGACTTTACAAAGCCAGCGCAGCTCTTTGCCCACAGCCTGTGATTGATGGTCTGTCAAAGGGGTCAGTATGGAATCAGCAGGGAATGGACCTTGCTCACTCCAGCTTAGCGGTGCTCATTTTATCTCTGTTGTGATCTTGCCAATGAACCAGCCCTCTCGATGACTTACCAAGCCCATCCACACTGCAGCACCAGTTAAATTCCCACTGGAACTAGTTCAACCCAGTGATTCCAAAAGCATTTCAGGTGATGGTTTATCATCTTTTCTGTGGATTTCCAAGGCTCCTTCTTATAGATTTTTTTCTCTGCGGCTATTTAAGCAGGATCATCTCCTAAATGATTGTTCAATGTCAGCCTCAACCTTCCTCAATTTACCTAAAATTGTCTTAGCCCATGATTAAGGAGAAATACACAGATAGGTGATCCTCAATTTCTTCTATTTAAATTATGCCCACGCCTTTGGTCTTGATGTTTGTCACCATCATCCATAAATTCTGTCCCCGAGTGATCAGGAAATGCTTGTCTTTTTCTATTTTTAGGTACCTAAGTCCCTGTTGAACTTCTACCAAGTTTCAACACTACTTTCGATATGAATGGCTGTTCCCTGCTTTGGTGTACATCATTAGCATATACCCTGTTCTCACTCCACAAGTAAAGGTTTCCTCACTCAGACAACCTCAGAACATATCATCCTCACACCTGAGTTCTCTTTATTTTCTTTGTGGGTTTGGAAAGTGGTCTTCTCAAATGATCTGATTTTAAGCTTGCCACTTTAAGACAGTGCAAACACACAGAAAGGATCAGAGCACAGTTCCCATAAAGAAAAGATGAAAATTATTTATTCATACTCTCACTGGAATTTTACTTCTTTATTGAAATATTTTTACTGTGGTTGTGTCAAAGCTTTTAATTTCATGGTATGTAAATTTGTTTTCTGACTTGCTGAGAACTTTTCAGATTATATCTTTTTTGTTCTGCTTATATAAAAAGCCATTTCTCCAGGGACCCTCAATGTGTGCCCTCCCATCTCTTAATTTATCTGAACATCCAGGAAAACCATCCAAGGAAAAAAACGAAAAGAAAGTTGAACCTGAACACTGAGGTTGGAGATAGAAGATTGTCATTACTTAGAAGAAACCGACAGGGACAGATTTTTAACAGATTTGTTTCTTTCTATTACAAACATTTCTACCACCAGGATGAAAGGTTAACAGAGCTTCTATCCAGTCATGACCAGTTATAAAATTTTGCATTTAGCTCTCCAAATAAGATAAAGGAAAAGACACACACCAAAAATTTGTTTGCTTTTTTTAAAAATAGGAAACATTTTTAAAAGTAATTCTCACCATTTCCTAGCCCTTCCAATAAAATTATTGTTATATGGTACATTTAGATTCCTGTGTCTAGAACAGAGTTAGCAAAGGGGAGATTTGTCTGGAATCTCAGTTCCTTCTCACCTGGTGGTGGCACCTGTTCCTTGTAGCTGCTGCCATCTGTTCTCCTGCTCTGTCACCTCTTCTAAGGTTTTTGCCACCTCAGAGCTGTCCTCTGGTTGTTAAACTGTTCATCTTTGCTATTATATATGAAGTTTGGGAGATTATCAGCTGCTACTTCACATAATAAAGGGGTCAATCCTCACTGATATTACTAGATTCTGTTGGCTTTTGATGGTTCTATGAGAAAGACATTTCAAATAAATTACTGCATCTCTTCAAACTCTACAATATTTTTTTTTGTTCAACCCACATATTACTCTTTATCTTCCAGCAGTTCTTGTGTATCCAATGATCTTATGTTCCACTTTTCACCCACCAGTTAGTCCACGTATATAATACTAATCTGTTGATTGTAGCACTTTATCCCACCTCTGGTGCTATAGGACAGGTACACATTTAAAACACTAGTGCATGCAGAGAATAAGTAGACCACAGAAAACATGGTGATGTCAATAAAATAACATCCCAGAACACTCTTGACTCCAGTGAACCTGGGTAATGGATTTTAAATCTTACCATCAATAGGTAGCATATAGATAGGTAGTGGATTGGTTTTGCAATTAGTAGTTTGGGGATTCTTAACAAAGGAATGACCAAGCATCATGTACCTTTTTGCACTTTATTTTTATCTAAAAAATCAAGAGAAAAACACTGATATATCTGACTATGGAAGATACAGAATGTCCCAGAATGCTAATTCCAAGAATTATCATTGTTCTTTTGTTGCTATTCCTTTGGGAACTAGAGACATTTTTAGTTCTTTGATCTGATAATGTCACCAATGTAGGATTGCTTGGCATGTCAAGGGACGGAAATGGGAGGAGTTCTAGAAAACCCTGGGGGTGGGTGATAACCTAATGCCATCAGATAAGTAGATCCAAATATGACTGCCCCCCAAAAGCACTCTTCCTCCATTTTCCAAGGGCTTATTAGAGCAACCTACAATGATGTTTTCCTTGGCAGCCCTGAATAGCTATTGTAAACCATCGTGTTCTCCAGTCTGAAATTGGTGACAATTTCAGAAGCTCACAAGGGTTTATGTTTAGTGCTTTAAATAAATTTAGAATGATAATTTTTCTCCCCTATGAACTTCTACTATGGAAATTATTTTTTAAATCTGATGAATTTGCTTGGACTGTATTATTATTTATTTCTTATGAAGAGTGAAAATCAAATCCAGATGTTTGTTCCCATTTTGCTATTTGATTATTGTGGAAGACTCAGAAGAGGCCTCTGACCTCTTATGAAAGAGAATGACATCACTTGAAATTGCTATTATTCTGCTTCTCTCTGTGGCATGGATGAGCAGCAGCAAAACATCTAGATTAGAAGGGATGAACAGATAGATAAAAACAACACCATCAATTATGTCACAAAATACTCTGGTTTGTCATTGCATTATCTGTCACACAGAGACTAAATATTGAAAGCATATTTGTAACTCACTGACACTGAACCTACCTGATTTTCTTCCTACATAAGAACAAACTTGCCAGATGCAGTGATGCAGGCCTGTAATCCCAGCTGTGCAGGAGGATATCGAGTTCAAAGCCAGCCTCAACGATGGCAAGGTGCTAAGCAACTCAAATGAGACACTGTCTCTAAAATAAAATACAAAATAGGGCTCAGGATGTGGCTCAATTTTTGAGTGCCCCTGAGTTCAATCTGTGGTAACTCCTCCACCAAAAAAAAAAAAAAAAAAATTAGATTTTTTTAGCCCAGATTCTTAGAGGCTCTTATAGCTAAACAAGGGATACGTAATTGCTACATTGTCCCTTGTGGTCAATAAATGGGATACTTTTTTTTTTTTTTTCTGGACTGGGGTTGAACGCTGGGCTTCTTGGAGACTAGTTCAGTGCTCTGCCATCTAGTTGCAAACCTGGCACACTTTCTTTTAACTTTGCAAATGTAGAGTATTCCATGTTCACTTGATACTGTTAAATTCTGAAACAGAGATCATATTTATCATGGGAGAGATTGCTAAATCACCATTGTGTTTAGGAGAAACTGAGAAATGTGATTTAATTAACTTATTTAAAGAAATGTCATTTGAATATTTAAAGTATATGTTTGGTTCCCAAATCTGAGTATCCCAGCCTGTTTTCTCCCTTTAAGCCCCGGGAAATATTTCCTTTTTCTTATCTCATTTGTTATAAAAGGGCAGTTCAATTGTCACTACTTCATCAATGCAGTTATTCTGATAATGATGTAGATGGGAGTTTATGGATCAATTCCTAGTCTCAGAAATATTAAGACAATTTTTATGTATGTAGAAGTATCATCAATCATCACCATAGTTGCCATAGTGAAAGAAAAGAGTAATTTTCCCCAAGGGGGAAAAATACTTTCCATTTGGCTGTAATTAATATATATATATATATATATATATATATATATATATATATATACACACACACACACATAGTTAAGCATGCATTTTAAGTTTTTGTTCTTACGAATATATTTCTACTAAGTTACAATAAAAAAGGAATTCTTAACATGAAGCTTACAAGACAGGCACTCTATAATTAGATAAGTCAAAACTAGTTCCATGTATATTTATCTTTCTCTTACTAAGGTAGAAAAGCAACATTTTCATAAGGTAGAAAGTTTGAGGTAAAGAAGAAAATGCTTTAGGAAGTTTAGTTACTCTAAGATGTAAATTCAGTTACTGTTAATATGTCCATTTAATATTTGTTTGTCATTATTATTTTTTTAAACTGGGGATTGAACCCTGGGGCTTCTAATATTGAGCCACATCCTCAACCCTTTTTATTTTGAGACAAGGTCTTACTAAATTGCCCAAGCTGGTCTCAAACTTGCACAATCCTCTTGCTTCAGCCTCCTGTGTAGCTGGGAATACAGGTGTGCACCACCATGCACAGTTCTATTTAGTGTTTCCAAATATATTTCCTTATAGATGATAAATGGGAAAATATCTCATTGCTAAAACTCAAATGTCTACAGGTTCATCCCAAAGCAGTTCATATGGGTCAACTTCACCCTTTCACATTCAACTTAACAGAAACCCTCCATGTAGTTAAAGAAATGCCTATAGTTTAAAAAGAGGCAAGTGATTTCATTGGGTCTATTAATTTGATGCCCACATTTCTGCTCGACATATGGAAGCGCTCGTGTTCCTGGCACAGATTATGAGCAGTGTGTGCTTGCGCCTTTGTCAGAGCCTCTGTGCGGGAAGAGTCTTTCATGAGGAAAACCAAGGACCTGAGATTAGAAAGCCTGTCATGCCAAATTTACCTCAGGCTGTCCAACATAACAGGAAGGGGAGATAACAGGTGGATTTAAATTAATGTTTTAAAACTGTTGCTTTATGAATACCATAGTTTACATGATGTAACTGAAACAATCCTACAAAATCATGCTTCCTTATATTCTCCTTTTCATTGATAATCTGTAACACTTACCTTGTGTTTAGCTAGACAATTACCCAGTCACCTTGCATCGTGGAAGGCTTGAAGAGTGGAGAATAGGCAAGAGGACTGAGTCAAAACTATAACCAAACCATTTTTAAATGAAAACATAATTTGAAAATTATCTCAACCTGCAAAGTCAGCCTTTATGGATACATACCAATATGCCTTTTCCTCTGAGGAAGTTCCAGCCAGGGAACAGGAATCAGAAAGGGCTATTTTGTTCTTAAAGTCCCTTCCTTGGTCCATGCACACTCTTCCTGGAGAGAGGTCCAAGGAATGGTGAAGAAACCTGTTGGTCAGCCTCAGTCCTCCTCCCTGTACCTCTGCTGTCCCTGATTAGGGAAGACAGCTCAATTTCTCCTCTTATTCCTATGAACAAGTCAATGTGAGGTCTAATTCTCCAATTTGTTACATGGGACTGGGTATTCCAGTCATGAGAGCCTAGAACTTTTGGACTGAACAGTGCTGTAGAGAATGTGACTCCAACAGCCACATCTTACAGGTGGGGCAGCTGTGGCCTGGAAGTAGATGTCCTGTCAGACCTGACGCCTGGTCCCCTGTCGCTATCACAACCCTTTCTTGAGGTTTCCAGAGTTCCCCGTAGGGGCAGATGTAAATCCAACCACGTTTTCCTGCGAAAGCTCTGTTGACATATTTCTGTTCCAGTGTTTCCAAATTTGGGAAAGAATATATAGTTTTTGGCAAGGCAGTTTGGAATAGTTTGCAGCAGCATTTTAGGGATTATAATTTTAAAAACATAGATTGCTCATTTATTCATCCGCCAACTGTTTAATAAACTTCTACAATGCTCCTTGGGATGGAGTTGTCAGCAGAGGCATGTTTAAGAGTGGACCTTTGATTGGGACCTCAATGGCAAGAATGGAGTCTGGAAATAGGGGAGGGCATTCCAGCCGAGGAAAGAGCAAGTGCAGAACTCTGTGGGACACATTTGGTCAATGTACCTGGAGCTTGATGGACAAGACGGGTTGTTCGTTGGAAAAATTCACTTTGAGATGCTTTGAGATCTCCCACAGGGAGGCTGAGCAGTCAGCTTTATTGAGCAGACTGGACCTCAGAGGATAGCTCAGGCTGAGGACATAGACTCGTGATTCCAGAGCACACAGATTGCATGATCTGGATGGGATCTGCTGAAGGAAGGTCGTCAGTGTAGAAGGAAGTGATCATTGTGCACCTGTCCCTCCTCTCTATTTGTAACTCAGCAAAAGGAGAGGAGACAGTGCTGGAGATATAGGAGGAGTGGTGATATGGCAAGAAATGCCAAAGGAGAAGCAGGTGGGTGAGCTGGCATCTACAGGAATGGGGTTTTAAGAATAAGGATGAAACTAGCGATGCTTGCTACTGAGTCATACAACATGAGAAGCAAAAATCCTGGAATTCGTTAATTCAGAAGGGTGACACTGAGGAGAGGATGAGGGTTGACTTGGAGTAGATCAAGAGAGACTGAGAAGGCAGCAGAGAGTAGGGATGCCTTGGAAGAACTGTTACTGGGGGAGAGTAGAGCAATTGATGGTAGCTGGAGGAGACATGACATTGTAGGAGGCATTTACTTTAATGAACTGTTTTTAGAGACTTTACAGTAAGTTTGGTGCAAAATTCCATAATTTAAAATAATCAATCCTGTTTGCTGCAAGTTGAGTTTTGTGTAGCATCAAACACAGAGAAGTTCCTGGAATTGTCCTAGAAGATTTCATAAAGTTGACATTCAACTTTTCATGTGGGTAACTGTAATTCATGTTCAGTTGAGATAGCCCTCGTATAAATTGATGAAAGAAATATTGACTCCAGACTTCTCAAACAAAAAGCCCCATTCAGTTCTATTTTTGTACTTTTTAAAATTGTAATTGATGGCGTGGATCCTCTCTTTCTCTTTGTTTATACTCACTTAATGCTGAAATGCATCTTTGTGATTGATAGGCTGGAAAGAAGATGAAGACTTTTCAGATTAGTTGGGTTTTAACCTAAAGCCATTATAAAATGTAACCTTAAAATCTTTATGACTTTAAAATAAACAATATTATCTTAAATTTTCTGGTAGAAAATGGTTTTCTGAGATTAGTAGTAGCCTTTCTCAGAAAATCAAATCCAGGAAATCAAATACATTAATAGAATGTTAATGGATTCTTTTTTTAAACATATTTCCTCTATAATCCCATGAAAAGACTAACAAATGCCATGATCTCTCCTAAAAGGGACTATTTAAATATGTGCATTTAAAACTCTGGGGTTGCTTTTGCAATCTCCTAGTTGAGTGATTTCTTGCTTACTGTGTGGCTATAGGAGAGTACACCTGCCTATCTGAGATGATGCTACTGGTGAAGAGTGTCCTTCCCAGGGCCTAGCTGGATGACAGCAGTCAGTGGTCCCCATTAGTCTTTTGCTGATGCAATGTGGAGAAGGAAGAATATTAGTTACTTTGGGAGCTTCTTTAAGGTGTGTGTGTGTGTGTGTGTGTGTGTGTGTGTGTGTGTCTTCCCCTCTCTCTAACATTTATCAGAACTGTAGGAAAAGGAAGCCTGGGCAAGTGTGTTTCAAAAGAGCTTATCAGGCAAGTTTGATATGACCCACTCCTCCCTCCTCCCTGGCTGGTACCATGTGCAATGCAGGAGCTACTTGTCCCTTTGAGAGGATTCTTTTTTCTTCTTCAAGTCTAACCCTAACTTGGCTGTCCTGTAACCCAGCCAACCACTTGTCAGGCTTCTCATTGGCTATTGAATTTCTCTGTGACTCAAGGAGTGAAACCACAAAAAAATCCAGACTAAAGAACCTGCAGGGCACTGAGGATGCAGCCAGGAGGGTAAAGGAGCTCCTGAGCATGTGCAAGATCCTGGGTTGGATCTCCAGCACTGGGGACAGGGAAGAACCTGTAGAATAGTTCCTGCATTTCTTTTTAATACTGTTTCACTGATCATTTTGGACTCAGACTATATTACACATTGCAAGTTGTCATTTATATGTATCTTCTGTTCTGCCCAGTGCAATGTTAGACACAAGGCACCTTGTTAGACATTATCCTCTCTGCCCAGCACAGAGCTTCAACAGAGCAGTTATCTAAAAGTCTCTTTGGCTTTTTGTTGTTGATACTCATGTTCTTTAGCCCTTGGCTGCCCAGGTAGCACTCTATCCGGTTTGAGATATCTGTATCATGAAGCAGAGGGTAAGAGGTTGTGCAAGTTTTGAATGCCAGCCATTGTGTAAATCTGTAGGCACTTCTAGTAGACAAAGGAGAAAGGTAAAGCATGTTTAAAATGTTGTGGCATGTATGTCTAAGTTGGTAGCAAATAAAACGTTGCAGTCATTGTTGCTAAATGAAACAACCTATTCAAACCCAAGGTAGGAGTAATCAGGGAACTGCCCAGCTGACTCTAAATCATGACCTGTTGCCGCAAACTGCCCGGTCCCGGGCCGGCTGAGTCCCGCTCCTGCTGCCAAACACTGCCTGCGGCACCCCTGCTGAGCGATTCCCTGCTGAGCTGTCAGTGCACGCGGGCTTGCAATCTTGCAACCCGGTTGGGCACAAGAACACAAGCCAGTCAAACTGAGACAAAGTTTTATTTAGAGAGAGGCCGTGTGCGTCCCCTAACAGGTGGGTCCGCCACGCCACGTGTGTGTTCTACCTGAGCGGGGCGGTTTCCCCTTCCCCCGGAACACCCTCCTACCATCCTTTCCCAACCAATGGGAACTCTCCCATTACAAGAGTGACATGAGTAACCTGAGTCCTGAAAATGGGCCCAGCTAGACAGCATGAGTCCAATTACCATATGAATGTGAATTGCTGGCTGGCGGTCATAAAATCCAAAGGTGCCTGTATCAATATTTTTGCTGTGGCTCCTAACAACCTGTCACCATAATTATAACTTACATTAGTTGAGTTCCAAGCAGGAGAGTTTCTTCCAAACAATAATCTGACCTTGAAACTGGTCTGTGATTACTAATGGTAACACTGGATTTTCAAACGAGAATTCTAGAAAATAGAAACAGAAGAAGCTCCTGAGCTGTAGCTAAGCACCTTGCACACCCAGGGAGAGGTGTTCTCATCGCTCTCAGCCGTGTTGCCACAAGAGATCTTGTGTGAGGGAGGATGTGGGGAGGAAAAAATAGAAGAGGATAGTATATAAGAGGAACTTGCTAAAGAGATTCCCTTCCTTTTGTTCTTTTCTTCCTGGGTCCCTCATCCCATAAACCCAGCACCTGTTCTTGAAACCCTTCTTCATTATTCCATGGCCCTCTACTTTTCTGCTATTGTTACTTCGTATGACCGAACTGAATCTTCTCCAATCCAGGACTGTCTAAATGTTCCCTTGTTCCAGTGATAGTAGTCACCAGGAAAATTTTGAACACGCTGAATTTCCAAAAGTTGGAGACTGTTAGGTAAGTACGTTTCCTTGAGAAAAGTGACAACCTTTAGAGAAACAGTGTAGGAGTTCTGGTGAAAGACTGTGAGGAAGGACATCTTAGTTCTTCCTGAGTCTCAGAACAACAAAACAGAATGCAAAACTAATGGGAAAATGTTATGACAGTAAACTTAGAACAGTTATAATCTAACCCCCTGCCCAAATAATAATGGTATTTGGATCAGATGAAGTGAAGCATAGAGAGAAATAAGAACCTTCTCCAGAGCCCAAGGAGGACACAGAATACTCTAAAAGCAAGCATTGTGGTCCACGAGTAGCCTTTTCAAAGATCCCACACTGGGCCATGGAAAGCTATTGCAGATGTGGAGAACATTCCTGCGCAGACCATCTCCCTCTGGAACATCAGCTGAGAGTTGAAGGACACAGGGTTATTTTTATTCTTTCTGATCTAGAATACATAGAATTTAGTGGTTTATTAAAGTAATAATATACCACCAAATGGGTTTTTCCCCCTAGGAATTTCAGGATTTTTTTTATTATTGTGAATTTTATTAATATGTCTTTGAAATGAATCAAAGGAGAATAATTATATGTCTATCCAAGTACAAAATAAGATGTATGAGATGTACACTTAATTCTGAGTTTTAAAAGATCTTTATTGTGTATGTATATGTGTGTGTGTCCAGGGCCAGTACTTATAAGTTATAGAAGATTCCAAGTAAAGCCATCTGTCACACACCAACCAATATAATCAAAGAAGGACAGAAACACACAAATTAGAAGAAGTATGACAAACATCATTAGTTACATAAAATATAAAGTATGACTAAAATCCATAACAGAACCAATGGAAAGACTGTTAAAAAAAAAAAGTAAGAGAATTTGCTCAGGTAGTTGGTTTTAAATATGAAAAAATTTGTACCCAGCGTGTGTTCATGTAAGTGCTTTACACACCCACACCCAAACACACATATGCACACACAGGTGCACAAACACACACAGATACATACACAAGAACTTCAATTGGACCAAAGGCTTCAATGTATTTGTTTGAAGTTGATAATTTATAGGCTAAAACCACTATTGACATATTTATATAATTGAAACTAAATTTAAAAAGATACATCATAGAACTATTAATGAAAATATAGAAGTTTTAAAAAATTATCCAGTTATGGGAAAATCCTATTTTCATTTGTTAGAGCCAAAAAGAAACTGATTAGTACATTTGAGTAAATAAAAATATCTGTACATATTCTTGCTCATCTGAGGGAGCTAGAAAGGTTGATATCACAGAAGTAGAGAGTAGAAGAGAAGCCACCAGGGGTAGGGAGGCAGGGGAAGGGGAGAGAGGGAGGCTGGAAAGTCTGTGCAGAGAGGAGGCCGAGGCTCTGATGTTCTATGTTGCCACAGGAGGAGAGTTTACAACACCTTGAGATACAGTTCCTAAAGAGCTACAGGAGAGCAGGACAGAAAGCAAATGAGAAAGTTGGGGAAATACTTATTATGCATATGACAAAAATTACACAGTTTTGTAATAGATAAAAGTATTTATATGCCAGTAAGTAAAAGAACATCAGTTAATACAAAGTAAGCAAAAGACATAAGAAAATAACCTGTGGTTCTGTTTTCACTGGTATGCAAACCTGTATTACAAAGTTGTTGATTGCAGCATTATTATATATGCATATAATTATATATTTTATATACAATAGTACATTATTAATAATATAATATATATCATTATATGTTATATATAATTTTTTTGTATTTTAAATTTTAAACTACATATATAATGTATCATTAAATATATATTTAAGTACATATTAAATATATATCATATTAAATATTTAAATATATATATATATATATTTTTTTTTAAGGTAGAAGCATCTCAAATTTTCCTATAGGAAAATCTTTACCAGTAGTAAAATTCTCCCACACAATGAAATATTATGCATCTATTTAAAATTAGGTAAATTTATTTATATGGAAATGTGGAGATTCAGGAATATATGTAACTTTCCTTCTAGAACTAGTGTCTGCATATATAAGAGTGTGAAGGTATATACATAAAAATATCATTATATTGACTTTCTATATTAAACAATATATTAAAAATTGAAGAATAGTCTAGGAGGAGATGTCTTATTGACAAGATAAATTAGGCAGAAAATGTTAGAAAAGTATAATGATATCCTATTTTGTGATTTTTCTCTCCATATTTGTGGAAACTTTGTGGCCAGGCACTGTGGTGAGGGCATTACATGTGCTATCTCAGTTAAACCTCATCACAATCCTAAAGAACGCCTTCATTATTATGCTCCCAGTTCAGCTCAGCAGATCAGGAACTGCGGATGGAGATCATATATACATACACCCCTTTTCCCCTTCTTCTTGGTGGTGCTGAATGGAATTCAGGACCTTGCATATGCCAAGCGAGCACTCTACCATTGAGCTTCACCCCAGCCTGGAAAATGTTTTTGATAACTCTCACTCCCAATCCATGCCTTCTTCTTCCTTCATTATCTAGGCCACCCACGTTGGCTGTCAGGAAAAGAACAACTAATAAATTCAACCATGTACATGTAGAGGGACGGACAACCAATATGGCTCAGTGGCTGTCTCCAAATACCTCCTTCTACAGAGGAGACGAGTTGAAAATTGCAGACAGAGAGAGGCTCTCTGAGTCACTGGAGGCATTAGAGGAGTTGGAGGTTGATGGAGGGAATTTGAGACAGGAGAATTTTTGGATCCTGTGAAGCAGATATGACCTGTTGGTCAGTCTCTGGAGGTAGGGAGTTCCCTGGCTCTCTGTTTTCTGATGAAGATTCTATGACCACACGCCGGGATTGTTCGAATGGGTAATTTTATAGATTTGTTATGAGGCTGTACAACTCTAATGATGACCTTAGTGCTCTCTGGACACCATCATCATCACCACTTCATAAGTGTGGAAATGGGGCTTAGAGCAGAGAAGTTGCTCCAGGCCACTGGATTAGTAATGTCAGAGATGTCACTACAGAGCCCGTCAGTCCTCTTTGGGAAACAACTGGGGGATGGGTTGTGAGAAAGGGACTGTTGACGGTGAAGATCCTAAAGAGCTGTCCTCCACTCGGAGCTTCCTTGATTTTAGAATGTGACCCACGAGGCCAGGGCACACCAGAAATCCTGGCTCATGTTGTGAGGGTAGCTGACTTAATGTCTGTTTAGAGGTAACTCATAACGTGCTTAATGTATTCCCTGTGGTGCAAAATAAATTTTATGTGATGAAAGAGCCACTTATTAATGGTTTCTTATGAATAAGATAATTATAAAATATATAAGATTTATGACACTTCAGAAGCCCTCCGTTCTAACAAAGGCATCATTTAATAATTCTAGTAGCACTCCATGATTTTGTCCATATTCGTAACCATATAAATGCTCAATACAGAAATCTGATAAAAAAATTAAAAGATATTATGATTGAGGGCTGGGGATATATTTCAGTTGATAGAGTACTTGCCTCACATGCCCAAGGTCCTGGGTTCAATCCCTAGCACCACAAGAAAAATAAAGTAAAATAAAATGTATTATGATTGTGATCTTCTACAAAGAATTTAGAGGCTATGAATTACATTTTCATGTGGGATTACAAACAATTTGAAGAGGCCAGGAGTGTTTGACTTTTGAGGATGAGGACCTAAAGGAAGAAAATTGTGCCCAAAGAAGATACAATATTTATGTTTGAGGCTACTTATAATTATAAAAATAAGGAGTCATCATTATTTTTTCCAGAAAAGTATAATTTCTTAGATATGAATTTAAAAACAGTTTATTAGGGTGATTGAAACTCTAAGTTAAGTTATATTTTATAGTATATTATTTGGGAATTAAGATAGCCATTTACATTTCAAAAGTCCTTTGACCAGATATTAATAGAATAAATAATCACCGGTGATAGGACATGGTTTTCTTCTGAAGTTCCTGCTGAAAGAACACCCTTGCTGCTGTGCAGGATTGCCATAAATTATAAATGTTGTCTTTTTTTTGCAATTTAAGTTGGTGTGTGCCCACCTACCTGCACATGCACATTTTTATGTGGTATGTTAAGTAGCTTGTGATAAATAGGTAAATATTGACATTATTATCACAAGGAGGGATGCAAAACTGCTGGGATAGTGATTTTAAGACAAGATGCAAGGAATGGATTTTGAGAGTTGGGGAGAGAACTTCCAGGTAGAATGATATCACAAGAGGTCTTACCATTCAACAAGGGGTTAAGGAGGAGAATTCTTACCTGATGGCAACAGAGGAGCTGAAGGTGTCTGAGGTGGTAGGGCCAACTTGAGGAGAGATGGGGCAGGGAGGCAGCTGGACAGAGAAGCCCAGGCTGTGTTTGGGAAGTGTCGAGGCTGGGCTACAGAAGGGAACTGCAGTGTAGTACAACTAGCTCTATATGGGTTATTGGTGACATGACTGAAAAGTAGGTTGAGGCCAGATTATAAAAAGTTTTCAATTCTGGGATATGGAGCAAAGAACCAGCGAGGCCGTGGTAACCCATTTTAAGGTGACAAGGGAGTGAAATCTTGAGAGCTGTGCTGGAAGAAGAGAGACCTAAGTCAGGGGACAGAGCAGCTGTGTAAGGACCAACTAGAGTTCAGACCCCAGCTCCCACCACCGGTGATTCTGATTCAGTGACACTGGAGTGGCCCAGGGGGTATGTGTGGGTAGCAGAGTCCATGATTCTTAGGCTGCTGGGCCTCTAAGCCCCTGGAAAAACATCAAGGGAAAGTTGAGAAGTCTTAGGCAGAAACTGGCCTGGGAGGGGCAGACAAAGGAGGTGTAGACGCTACCTCGATGCACCAGGACATCACCTCTCATCTGCTCACAGGAACATGCTCACCCGTTCAGGCCCATTCCTGGTCTCTGGTGTCCCTGGCACATCAGTGCTGTATAGGACATTCTCAGCAAAGCAGCTCTTTGCATGCGTTGGTGGTTCCTTGGAAAACTCTTTCATCTTGACGGTTTCTGCGAGGTATTATTTTAGTAAGGTTTGCTAAGCAGAGAAAGACTAATAAATGGAGAAAGTAAATGGTCTTTAAACACAAAGAGAAAAGCAACTTTACAGCTGGTAACAGATGTGGCATGGTGAGTGCCAACAGTGCACTTGCTTACTCCAAGTCCCACGTGTTTGGGATGTCTGTGGCTCTGTGACAAGTTACAGAAGTTGGTAGCAAACCACAGTCACTTATGACTATGCTCACACCCTTTGTGGATCCGGGATTTTGGATAGGACTGTCAGAGGGCTTATCTCTGTTTCAAAAGCCCTGGGTGCTCTGCCAGCAAGGGCTGCCAGCAACAGAGAGCTCTTACTACATCTGGCAGCTGGTCGTGGCTCTTGGCTAGCACTTGAGCTGGGACACCTGCGTGTGTCCTCTCCACGTGCCTGGGCATCAGACAGCAGAGGAGCTGGGTTCCAAGCATGAGTAACTGAGACAGAGCCAGGCAGGCGTTTATGCCTTTAAGACGCAGCCTCGGAAGCCATGCCACCTTCACACCTGATTTCAAGGGGAGGGAGGACAGTTTCATCTCCTAATGGGTTAGTCGCAAGATTCCAGAAGAACATGTGGGACTGCAAAGGCTGTTGTCTTTTTTTGGAAAATTCAATCTTTCTAGGCTTTGTAGTCTCCAATGGGCCTTACTTAGGTAAATGAAAATATGGTGAATAAGAAATATCCTTATTAAATTCAAAGTAGTGAGAATTAACAGATAAAGTGTCATTATACTTCTGGTAGATTTCCATCTTTGGCTATAGGCATCTGAAGTCCAATATCTTCTGAGAGGATTAGAATATTAAATTAATATCTGTTTCTGGAGATGACAGATATTTAACTGGAAAACTTGGAAATAAAACCTGGCTTTTACTCTTAAAAATGATCATGAAATAAACAGAGAAGTCATGGCCACATAAAATGTTAAGTTGAATTCATAGAAGAGATACATGGGTGGTAATTAGAGGTCAAAATTCTCAATTATGAAAGAGGAAAACAGAATCTAAAGACTTCACAGGAAAAAAGGCTGAAGACCTCTTTTATGGCTTGGATGTGAGGTGTCCCTCATAAACTTAAGTGTGAGACAATGCAAAAAGATTTACAGGTGAAATGGTTGGGTTATGAGAGCCTTAATCTGATCAGTGAATTAATCCCATGACAGGGATTAACTGAGTGGTAACTGTGGGCAGGGTGTGGCTGAGGAGGTGGGTCACTGGGCTTGTACCTTGGGGTTTACACTTTGTTGTGGTGAGGACAGCTCTCTCTGTCTGCTTCCTGTGTGCCATGTTCCCTGCTGCTTTCCTCCTCCACATGGTTCTGCTCTGATGTTCTTCTACTCACCTTGAGCCCCAGGAAATGGAGCCAGCCATCTATGGACTGAGAACTCCGAAATCATGAGCCCCAGGAAACTTTTCCTCCTCATATTGTTCTTGTCAGGTCTTTTGGTCACAGTGGCCAATAAAGCTAACTACAACAATTTCCAAAATAGGGAATTTTGAAATCAAAACCAGAATAAATACTATGAAAGTATAAATCTCGTGAGTTTTTTTCACTGCTGTACTTAACTTTATTAAGGGACTAAATCTCATGCATTTAACAAAAGAAAAAGAATTTGCTATTGTTTCTCTGCTCACTGTAGGCAAGAACCCTCTCTGCAGTCTAGATTTGTGCAGTAGGCAGAGAGAATGACACTTTACAGATTACAGACATACAGGTATATACCCACTCTCTTACCAACCTGGCATCACCTTTCAGGACATATGGGAAATAGGGAAGATGTGGCGTTTGTTATTCCAAAAAATATTTCTTGTTTTTTTTTTTTTTTTTTTTGTGTGTGTGGGTGGGTGGATGGTACTGGGGATTGAATTTAGGGATACTCAACCATGATCCATATCCCCAGCCCTATTTTGTATTTTATTTAGAGACAGGGTCTCACTGAATTGCTTAGCATCTCGATTTTGCTGAGGCTGGCTTGAACTCACCATCCTTTGCCTCAGCCTCCTGAGCTGCTGGGATTATAAGTCTGCAGCACCATACCCAGGGAAATATTTCTTCTTGATAGCTACTTTCCTTTTTTTTACTATTGCATTATAATTATACAGAAGAGTGGCATTCGTTGTTATATATTTGTACATAAATATATGTGAATAACTGTGGTTATTTTGTGAGTAAGGCTATTCTGTAATGAAAGTCTTTTATAAGTAGGCAAGATATAGTATAATAAATAAGCAAATTATTTTGTTGGCATATTGCTTAAAAAGCTAAAAAAACAAAATAAAAGGAAAACTCTGTGGGGAGATGTGATACCAGATAAATGAATATAGAGCTTCATTCCAAAATCTGCCTAGAAAATTACCAAAGTGGTTAGAAACATTTTAAGATTTAGAAAATATTTTTATAACTTAAAACATCTTAACCATTTCATTTTTAGGTGATTTTGTAGATTTAGCAAATGATTTTTAGTAGTAGAATATACAACCTCTTGCAAAAATAAATAAATAAATAAAAACCATGATTCCCCTATTTCTTCCAGAAACCAGGATCCCCAGCTTAACTATGTCACCTCTGCAAGGTAATGCATAATTATAACTCCTAGTAAAATTATTCCCCAAATTGAATGATCTGTAGTAGGTTTTATTCTTGGTAAAAATCAAAAACACTTTATTAGCTCTATTGATTATGAATAGTTGTGCTATTCCAAGTTCACTTTAAGAAATTGCCAAAAATTTCCTTTTCCATTTTTGAACCATTTTGATTGTTGGAAAATGAAAGTTGGTATTTATGTGTTCCTCAATTTATTTCTAAAAGCCCTTTTGTATAAAAATGATTATTGCAAATCCTTTTTGCTTTAGTTCACAATTTTCTTTCCATAGATCTTTGTTAGTGTTCAGTTCTTAAGTCAAATTGTATCTCTATTTCCGGTTCACTTTGAGGGTTATCCATTCTGATTTAATCTAATTGGACTAAATGTGATTAGACTCTGGGAAGCTCAGTAACAAAAATGGATTTTTCCACTGATTCTTGATAGGCAGATTTCGGAGAGTGTAAAGTAATTTCTGTTATTTCCCCTAGCTGATTTTTATAGGCAGATCAAGAATCTGGCTATCCATCCTTGCACCTGCCGTGACCCAAAATATGCCAAGGTTTGGAAAGCTCTTTGGTCCATGAGTCATTGTCTCATTTGGAAATCTCTGTGATTTTGTTTTTGTTTTTGTTTTTGTTTTGAGAGGTAGGCATGAGCTGTGTTTCCATACTACTTACTTTTTAGTGATTTATCTTTGACAGATTTGGGAGGGTAAGCCTGAGACATGAGTTTGAAAACAAAACAACTAGGTTCAGAGGGGTAGTAAACATTCCAAGTTGTAGAGGATTCATCATTAAAAACTGTGAGCACCCTGTGCTCTTGGAAACTGATGGATGGAAACAAAAAATAACATGACATATATGTCCACGGGCACGTTGCAAAGTAAATAGAGCAGGACTGGACCTCAAGAACAGAGCGTCTGCTAGCTTCTCTGCACATCAGTGCCTGATAATCAGTTCTTCCAGTGTGTAGCTGTGAGCTGCCCCTCACTTCTCTCACCAGTTTGTTCTGTTAGTAGGCACTGTGACACTTGGCCTGCTCTGCACCTCTTGAGCACCTGCTCAGGGAGTGCATTGTTTTTTTATTTTGGAAATGTCCTGTAGATACAGATTGTGAACACATGCCACTAACTGCAGGAAGCAAGTAGTTAATACGATGAGATTTAAGATTAGTAAAGAAAGATGGGTTGGTACATATGAAAAAAAAAAAGCCACCTCAGGAACAATTCAATAGCTGGCCAGCTGGCCTCCAGAAAGGCATGCAAGGGCACGTGTGCTATGTGTCAAGGTCCACTTTGTCCTTATTTGGCAGATTGTGCATTAGTCCTTTCCCAGAACATGACTCATCATGCCATAAGAGGTATGGGGCTTTGTTTAAACTGAATATGTTTAATAAGTTTGCAGTGACACCAAGTTGATAAAAGGGAATGTCATAATAATGACATGTACTGTTAACTCTAGCCATTATCCCAAGCGAGTACTATGGTCCCCACACTGCACTGAACGTTTTGCACATATATGGCTTATTTAGTTGCCCCACCCTCATCTCTGAGAGGTTGCTATAATTAGTTTCCCCATTTTAGAGATGAGGAATGTGATCCTCATAGGTTTAGACACTTGCTCAAGGTCATACAAAGTCAAGGTGAATCTAGGTCATTTTTCTAACTCCAATGATTGTGTTTATTCCCGTCACCACACTCTAAAACTGGAATATCTTATTTGATTACTGAACTTTAACGCCCTCTTGAAATGTTAGCAATTAGCATCATTGAATTATCATGCAAACATTTCAAGAATTTAAAGCAGTGAATTTGAACTTCAGCTTCCATCAGATTTGCATGAGGAATGTGTTCCAATGCAGACCTCTAACAGGTATCCCAGAGAGATTCTCATTCAGAAGGTATGATGCAGAACAAAGGAATCTGCAGCTCTAACAAGCATCAGTTTGATGCATTTGGTTTATGAACCACATTTAGACAGAGGCAAATCTAGAGAAATGTAGTTTAGTCCAGACCATTAAAAAAGAAAAGAAAAGAAAAGAAAGAAAGAAAGCTTTTTGAAAAGTTATTCTGCTCAATGTAGCATTACATTGGGAAAAACTTTATAAAGTGTGTCTCTTCAAAGTACTCTTCTAGGACATTTGTTCCATTTCCATATTAAAGGCTACTATATCTTGTACCATACCATGAAGGCCAGAGAAAATATTATCAACTGTGTACACCACCACATAATTCAGAGTTTGCATCTCAGATGTAGCATTTATTATATTTAGTGCTTTGATACAGTTGCTCCTATTCTTTTGCTTAAAAGAACATGATTGCAAGGGTTATTTTCTTCAAGTACTCCCATGGTGCTAAAGAGACTAAAGCAATAAAAATAACACACACACACACACACACACACACACACGGCTAAGAATACCAAGAAGCTCTTCCTTAAGGACTTAACAGTGGATGGCAGACACTAAATGTGACTAGCATAGGGGCCTGAAAGCTTAAACTGCCAGATAAAACCACAAGTTGGCTCATACACTGGGGCAAGTCACCTGGGTTGCTACAAATACCTCAAATACCTGAAATGCATGCACAGAAACTAGTAAAGAGTGTATCTTTCAGGTGGAATTTTCTGTGGTTGAGAAACTACTATGGTATTTACTTAACGTCTATTATACTCATTTCCTTTTCAGCCCACACAGCTGCATTTAGGCCAATCAATGAGATGAGATTTTGTATTCATTATCAAACTCTGGGTGCTTAATCAGCTAACAAGACCAGAAGAGAGTCATGCAGGAAGTGAGAGTAAGGGGGACCAGGAAGGACATCCAGCCTTTGATCTCCATTTAGAGAAGTTAGCAATCAGGTGTGGGAAGGAAGGACAGGTACAAGAGCAAAGAGCAGGTAAACACACAGGATTGAGCTTTGTGTAGATGAAGGCACACTTCATAGACAGCTCTCTACATCTACCTCTGTCTCTCTTACATACATAGACAGAGATACACAATACCAACATGGTAAACTCTGTCCCTCTTCTTCCTTCTATCCTGAGGCTCAGATTGTAGTTGTCAGATGGCATCTGTGTTCACTTTCCCAGGTTGGAATCAGGATGTTCTTGCATTTCTTGTAACTTGTTTTTGAGAATCTACAACTCATAAAGAAATGACTCAGAGCTTGGTTAAGCATCTCTAATATTTGTTCTTTGGTTAAAAAAAATTGCTTTTTGTCAAGTCAAAATATGTTCTGTGGTCCCAGCAGGTAAAACAAAGCTTTGGTGTTATTTATTCAAAAAATGAACCCGTTTCTGTTTTTTCATTATTGATGCTTGTTTTAGGATAAGTAGGTGCATTGTCATTATTACTTTATCTTAATTGGACTTTTAAAAAAGATTGAAACAATTGAACACGTGGATTAGAATGCTGGGGTAACAGTTTCTAGGGAAACCCTCAGAAAATGTGTGCAGAGTTCTATTTATGAGAATCCCAAGGTTGCGTTCTTGGACTTTCTGCAGGTTGGGTCTAGAAACTTCTTAAACATTCCTAGATTCAGAGAATGCCAAGTTGGGGCCCTTGGAGGAGGGAGACATGTGAGAAATGAACCCATTACTTTTTTATGCTTTCGCTCTTACTTCTGTCATTTGGAGATGCCAGTCTCCTCCTTAGGAACAGGACTACCTATCCCCCACCCCTGGGAGTCTGGCCTGTAAGCTCCTCACCCTTAGAAACCTGTTCCTTTCTCCCTCTGCACCCTTTGTTTTTCAATGCCTGAGGTCATGACAAGGTGCTACCTAATTAGAGCAATTGGTGATGAGTTGTGAATGACTCACAGACCTATCTTCCCAGTGGGTGTTCACCTTCCTAAAATGTTGATTAGAACTGAGGCAACTAACTCCCTGTTTCAGAAGCTGTGTCTGAAATACTTTTTATGCTTTCTCTGCCTACCCTAGAAAACCAATGGGCAGGAAAACATCAATAGTCATCACCCATGTAGCACAAAATACCAATGAGCAAAATTCACAGAACTGGCTTTATCCTATAGCTTTTGACATTACATTAATTCCCTTCACCTCCCCTCTCTCCAGATAGGTACCTCTTCAGTCCCTAGCACAAGGTAAGTCACCTTTCAGAAAGGACTTTCCCCAACTCATCATTCCTACTGTCTAGGAAGAGCTTTTGACTCTTCTGGAACAATGAGCATCATTTCTGACTTTCTATGGCCAAACAGGTTCTGTGACATTGGGTGGGTCACAATCCACAAAAGTACTCTAGTTCTAGAATTCTGTTATTCTGTGAGTCTCCTTCTTCTGTTTATTTGCTCTGAAGTCCTTCCAACCTGAATAATTTCTCCCATAAGGCACAGGAAATGAGTACTTTACAAAAAGCAAGACATTTAGGACTGAAGTGACTTGTTTCAACAGCTCAATAGATTATAGTGCATTTGGGGGAGATATAATCAATAGAGGATAATGAGAACACTAGAACACGGATGGACAACATGGACAGAAAGGAAAGCATACTTTCATTTGTAGAAGTTTCAATTTATATAAATATTGTAATAAACACTACCTTGGTTACTACAGGCACTACAGTAAAATGCTAGGCATTATGTAATGACAATAGAAATACCACCAGACACCTTCAGGAGTGTCATCATGTGGAAATGTAGACAGTTTATAAAAATATATTGACTTCCACTCATCTTGTTGAATGCTTAAGGCAAAAGGCCAGTTTAGGACTATGATTACACACTGCCCTTACCCTCCTTCCTCTATGTAGGAAGAGACCAGAAAGGTTTTGTCACTGTTCCTACAAATATGATCAACTTTTGTTAAGGACATTTAGAAACTTTGTGATCACGTGTAAACCAGCATTATGGTTTTTGAAAATCTACTAAAAATAAGAAATCAATTACACATAGCAAATAAGCAGGAAACAAAAAGTTTAGTCATTTTACTTTTTTCTTTTTAAATTATTTAAGAAAATAGAATATTAATATTTTTCTGCTAAAGAAAATGCAGTTATAGTAATTAATTCAAGACAAATACAGCCATAGTAAGACAATTTTGCTTCTGAGACCCATTTCCTTTCCCTCTTCGTGGGTACTTTACAGTAATGTAAAGTGACGTTACAAACAAGTTAAATTGTCCTACATTTCATGAAGTGAAGGTAATATGCATTCTTTCTCTGTTGTGTGTAAAAGTATATTTATGTATATTGTTCCCTTCATCCTGATAAGCCTCAAAACTGTTGAACTGTTGAACTGTTGATACATAGCACTAAATTTGTGGTGGCACAGGATTCATATGCAGATGTGCGTTCATCTAAGGAATCCCTTAGATCTTTTTGTTTTCTACACATTGTATTTTTCTTTCCTCCCTGGATTATCTTTTCATGAACACTCAGTTGGAATAGCAGTGCCAGTTCTCAGCTGGAGGTCCTTACCAAGGCTGCTGTTTGAAAAGTAAGATTAGTAATGTGTACTTTCTTTCTTTTCCTAAGCAACCTCAGAAGCAAAAATTGAAAACAAAACAAAAACTTTGACAGAGAGCATTTCCATTCTGTGGGGTTAAAAGGAACCTCAGAATTGAACGCTGTTGTGTTCCCTGATGACATGGACTGAATCTAGGTCATTGAGATAGAACATTGTCAATTAAAAAATATCTCTGCATTCTTGATGGGTCAAGAGGAGACCATCAGATTAAAGAAGCAACTTGATTTCAGAGCAGACTCCCTGCTCTTCATGCTTTACAACTAGAGGGACAACCTCCTTTTGTTCATTCCTTCCTGACCCTGGGCAGAGGGGTCTCATGGGAATCTGTTCACACCTGGGCCCCTTTGGGAGAAAGCCACCTGGGGGAAGCCCACCTTACTGGCAGTCTATCCATACTGCTACGGGAAGGAGTTCGATCTTTTTTTTTTTTTTTTTTTTTTTCAGTGAAGTCAATGATAAAGAAAGATTCCTTACCACTGATAATTGGGGGCTAAAACTTCCTGAAAGCTCCCTACATAAATTTGTAAAAAGAAAAAAGTATATATGCCAATGTTTCAATGCCCCTGATTATGGGAACAGTTATTAGAGGTGACCTAGTTTCCTGGTGGGAGCAGGTAGAACAGGTAACCCATCTCAAACTCGTTTGAGTTTAGGGACCAAAATGACCCAGTACTTCAAGGCTGAAGATCAAGGCTGAGACCAGGTCTCGGTGGATCCTGTCCCTGGTGAAGCGAGTCTGGGCCTCCCCAGAACTCAACCACTTTAGACTTTAGCAACCTCTGACTTCCCCTCTATCTGACCCAAAGGCACAGGTAATTCCCTGGTTGTCCTGTTCACATGGAAACTAAGCACAGAGGTAGAAGAGTGATAGTATAAATGCATAGTAGGCAGAGACTTAAAAGATTTTTTTGAAAGCCTAAGAGAAAGTATTTTGTTGCATTTTAGACAATCAGATATCCAACAACATAGGGAAATATTAGTACTTTAACTTTTTATTATGTCGCTTACTGTTGAGTAAGAGGAGTAAAAATAGAAAAATGTGATTGTTTTCAGTTATTTTGCTGTGACTTCATGATTATTTAGATGTTATTAACAACTAGATAATTGAAAAATTTGGTGGAGTTGTCAGACAGGGTCTAGACAACACTGAAATAACAGCTATCCTAGTACATTTAGTTTTTTAATTATTTTGAAAATTAAATTACAAATCAAAGAAGTGATTAATATGTAGAATGAAATCATTAAGAATACATCTCATTAATAGCATAAGATGATATTTGGATCAACTTAATAAAGGGGTATTTATTTCATCAAGGTTTGGCTTCAATCCATGTAGCTACTATTTCTGGTCATTTTGTTAGCAGATAAAATCAAAAAGGCACATCTTTACCACCCAAGAGTGAAGGTTTATATTCCCAAATCATTTTGCATCTGAGCAAAAGGATTCACATTTCCAGGGTTATATTCAAGAAGATCCCAGAATTAATGATGTGTTTGGTTTTCAGTTGTCAGAATACTTGAGAATTTGGGTTCAGCTGGTATCTATTCTTTTTTTCTTCTCCCTATTTTTTCACCATTTCAAAATACTAAAAAATTCTCACTATTAACTATTTTTCCATTCCTGCACAGACATGCAAATAGCTCATCGTTTTCAATAGTGTAATTATCAATTATCTTTATTTAAAATTTTTTCATCTGCTCTTTGGCCTTTTTTTATTAAAAAGTAATTTTTATTTCACAATGAGCTAAATTCTACACTAAGCATTGTTTCATGTACTTTTCAAATATTAACACATGTTATCCTACCAACAAACTTATGAGGCAGGTGCCAATATCATCCCCCTTTTCTATTATGCTTTCATTAGTGAGTTATAA
Source organism: Urocitellus parryii (assembly GCF_045843805.1). Classification (NCBI taxonomy): domain Eukaryota; kingdom Metazoa; phylum Chordata; class Mammalia; order Rodentia; family Sciuridae; genus Urocitellus; species Urocitellus parryii. The sequence continues at coordinate 13,839,801 of NC_135538.1, forward strand.
TTATGCAGAATAATGGGGTTCACTGTGACATATTTACATAGGTACATGACAGAATTTGCTTCCTCTTTTCCTTCCCCTCCTTCCTCCCTCTCTGATTTCCTTCCTGTACTTTATTGATCTCCCTTTTATTCATTTTTAGTTTATTATAATCACACATAAAAGTAGGATTCCTTGTGATATATTCACACATGCACATAGCAAAATTTAATTTCATTCCTTAGTTCCTCCACTTCCCCTTTCCTACTCTACCCACCTTTGTCCCCTTCCTCTGCCCCACTCATCTCCCTTCTTTTCATGAGATCCTTCCATTTTTTTAATTCCATTTTTTTTATCTCTAGCTTCTGTATATAAGAAAACATTTGACCCTTGACTTTCTGACTCTGGCTCATTTCGCTTAGCTTGCTGTTCTCCAGTCATGTCTATTTACAGTAAATGCCCACTTTCTTCTTTATGACTGAGTAAAACTCCATTGTGTATATATACCACATTTCCTTCAACCAGTTATCTATTGAGGGAAAACTAGGCGGGGTCCATAACCTGGCTATTTTGAACTGTGTTACTATAAACATGGGTATGCATGTGTCACTATAGTGTGCTGACATCAGCTCTTTTGGACAAATACCAAGGAGTAGGATAGCCAGGTCTTGTGGTGCTTCTATTTTTAGTTTTTTGAGGTATCTCTATACTATTTTTTGAAGTGGTTGTACTAATCTGTAGTCCTACCAACAATGTATGAGTGTTTCTTTCTCCCCACATCCTTATCAGTATTTTTATTATTTATATATTTAATGGTTACAATTCAAATCAAGGTGAAATGAAACCCCAGTAGTTTTGATTTGCATTTCCCTGACTGCTATAGAACTTTTTTTTTCATATATTTCTTGGCCATTTGCATTCCTTCTTTGAGAAATGTCTGTTTAGTACATTTAACTATTTACTGATTAGGTTATTTGGGGTTACTGTTTTTTAAAGTTCTTTATATGTTATGATATTAATCCTCTGTCAGAAGAAGAGCTGGCAAAGTTTTTCCTCTCATTCTGTAGACTCTCTTTCATACTATTAAGTGTTGAGTTTACTGTACTGAAGCCTCTTGATTTGTTGCCATCTCACTTATTGATTTTTGGTTTTATGTCTTAAGCTTTAGACGTCTTAGTAAGAAAGCCAGTGCCTGAGCCTATATGTTGGAGAGTTAACTCTATGCTTTCTTCTACCATTTTTAAAGTTTCTGCTCTAAATCCTGGGACTTTGATCCACTTTGAGTTGACTTTTGTGCAGGGTGATGGATAGGGATCTAGTTTCATTCCACTACATATGGATATCCAATTTCCCTAGTACCATTAGTTCAAATAATAGTCTTCTCCAATGTATGATTTTGGTGCCTTTGTCAAGGATGAGATGACTGTATCTGGTAATTTTTCTACATCTTCTATTTTATCCCATTGGTTTTTATGACAATACCATACTGGTTTTGCTACTGTATGTCTCTACTATAATTTGAAGTCGGATATTGCAATACCCCCAATCTTGTTGTTATTGCTCAGAATTAATTTGGCCATTCTGGGTCTTTCATTCTTCCATATGAACTTTAGGGTTTTTTTTTTTTTCCCTAGTTCAGTGAAGAATGACATTGGTATTTTGACAGAGATTTCATTATCCCCCTTTTACACACAGAGAATCTAAAAGATGTAGACAGTCTGAGTAACTTGCCTAAGAAGTGGAGGCAGGACTAAACCCAGGCATCATGGGTGCATGCTGCTAACCACTGTGCATAGTTCTTTCAACCACCGTGACACATATAGTGATTCCCAAACGTGATTGTGCATAAGCATCACCTGGGAGTTTTTTAAAATGGATTGCTTATCTGATGCTTTAGGTCTGAATTGGGGCTGAGAATTTATCCCTCTGCCAAGTTCTAAGTGATGCTGATGCTGATGGAGCAGGCGCTTTTAGAATCACCGATGTACGAGAGCATGGAGACCACATGAGGACTCAGTTGCAGCTTATTAATGTTGCTTAATCTTCATTATAATAACTGAAAATGTTGGCTTTCAAAAATAGGAACATTTTGCAGTTCAACTTCTTGTTTAATTATTCTGGATATGATATTTATCTCATCCTGATCTCCTTAAAATTTAAATGTTTTCAAATTTAAATTCCACATATTTTTAAAACCTTTTTGAGAGTTGCTAGTTCATTCATGTCTTTGCTTAACAATGCAATAGGCTATGAGGTTATGGCAAATATTTTCCTAATATACTCTTTTTTATTTATAATATTTTGAGCATGCAATTTTATTTGGATATGCAATGAAATTTGTCCCTCTTCTGTCACTTGAAGGCCTGGAGTGTCTGTCTTCAGTAAATGCAGATGTCATATTTATAGGTAGTTGTTACAGTTATTTCATTTACCTTAATTCCCTACACCATTTGGAATTATTTTGGTTAAAAACTGAGATTTTAAATGGATTTTTCTACTATAATCTGTCTTCTAAACCATTCATACCATTTTCACTTTGTTTAGACAGGTCAGAATCTCCTTCTGGATTGTGTGTTCCATTCTATTCTGTGGCGTTTCCTTCCCTGTTATCGCATTGCACTGAGTAATTTAGCTTTTTACTATATTTTAATATTCAGTAGGACAACAGCCCTGTGTTCCCCTCATCCATTGTTTTTCTTTTCTTATCTGAGATGCTTTCCATACAGGAGTCAGGCCTCTTTTATTCTCTTTAGAAAACACCTAGGAAGCTGTTTCTGACAAGTTAATAAAGAGCATTATTTTTTTGGATTTTGTACAAAAATTGATTAACACAAAGCTAATGCTATAATAACTAGTTGGCATTCAGGTAGCAGGAGAGTTGCAGGCTAAGGACATCATGACATTAGAAAACACTGTTTCTTTAAATCTTCTTCAGTGTTTTGTATCAGATGGTAAAAGAAGTCACTGCGAGGAAAATGGAGGCAAAAAGATTCAATAGAATCATCCCAGCCATCTACTGTGTAGTTCACAATCCTAGAGGATTGTGAACTACACAGTAATAGAGATCTTGCTATTCAAACTTAAGAGAGCAGGGCATGGTGGCACATGCCTGTAATACCAGCAACTCTGGGAGGCTGACAAGTTCAAGACCAGCCTCAGCAACTTGGTGAGTCCCTAAGCAACTTAGTGAGATCCTGTCTCAAAAAAAAAAAAAATAAAAAAGAAATATATATATAGTTGAGGATGCAGCTCAGTGGTTAAGCACCTCCAGGTTCAATCCCCAGTATAAAAACAAATAAATAAAAAATTGTAAGAGGCGTGTTAGTTAAGAAAACAAAATAACATATTTATATTATTATAAAAAAGAAAGAAAATCTATTTGATTGAAGAGTTATCCTGATTAAAAATTTAATGTCCGACCACTCTTCAATATAGAATTGAATAGAAAAAGATGTTGTGGTATACGTATACACATATAATGTGGAATACCAGCCAGCTTTAAGAAGAAGGAAGTTCTATCATTTCTGTCATTTCTGGCAACATGAATGAAGCTGGAGGACTTTATGCTAGGTGAAATAACCAGATATAGGAAGAAAAATACTGCATACATTGTTCTTGAAAAAGTCAAACACAGAGAAACAGAAAGCAGAGCGTAGTTACCAGATGCAGGGGGAGGGTTGGAAGAGGGATATATATGTCACAGTGTACTGAGTTGTAAGGCTGGTAGGTCTATAATTTAAGTTATAGTGTGAGGACTATAGTTAACATTGTATTATAGACTGGAAATTGGATGAGACTTGATTTCAGATACTCTTACCATATATGAAAGGTAACAGTAAAGTACAGCATATATATTAGATGGCTGGGATGATTCTATTGAATCCTTTTGCCTCCATTTTTCTCCCAATGTCTTTTTCTATCTACTAATTACTTGGCTGTAGTAAAAAAAAAAATTTATATATATATATATTATATATATGTATATCTATGTATATATATATATATATATATATATATATATATATAGAGAGAGAGAGAGAGAGAGAGAGAGAGAGAGAGTTATAAATGTTGTATACCACAAATGGATATAATAAAAAAGTCAATGTTTAAAATAACATCTAGAAAAATAAGGGATACTTTTCAGTGGCAGCAAAGAGTTTGTGGATTATTTGCTCTGCGATTATACCTTACATGGTGAGTGTCACTCCTGTGCCTGCCGTTGTTTGTGAAATGACTATTTGAGTCCAGCCCAGCTCTACTGGAGTAATCCTGCAAAGACACCTTGCTGAAAGGGCATCTGTGGCTCCTCCTCCTGCCTGATGTCCACATGGCAGCCACACTCTTGATAATTCCACTAATCCTTATCCTACAGCACCAGGAACCTGAGATGTAGTACCCCAAATGCTACTCTTAACCATGCTTTTAAATTAATTTGAAAGGTGGTAACTTGCACCAAAATCGCCTCTGAATCTATATTCCAATGCTTTTCCTGGGTCCCTGTTGCCCCTCCTTCCAATCCCACTGTTTCTGCTGCTGTTTTTTAAATGGTAATTTTTTTTCTCAAAGTTGGTATTGTTTCTTCCTGAAAAGAAACAACATTGCCCTTGACAGTGAAAATCAAAAATAAAAGGGAAGGTCATGTGGTTGCGTATTCCAGTTGGAGCAGAGACAACACATTATTTTCAAGCCAGCATCTTTCACTTTGTTGATGCTCTGAAACTCCAGCGGTTGGTTCACACATACACCGGGGTTCCATTGGGAGGCCATTTGGTAATGAACCAGGGACTGCTACATTCCGGATCCTTTCCCTCTAGAGCCACCCACACACAAATACACACAGATGCAGTGCTGTTTGAGGAAATAGTACTTTTCAGGGCTGTAAAGGAATTAGCTTATGAGGGCATTAGGTTTAGGTTCTTCATCTTTATTTCTGTCTAGCTCCTGTGCCCTCCCCACCAAGTCCCCAAGGTAACCAGCAAGAGCCTTGCACATAGACTGCAGAATGAGTGCTTCTTAAGGCACTAAGTAACCCAGTGGTCCTCCTTTAGGGTCTCAGACCCTTCTGAATCTAACTTTTTATACTCACACGTACTTGCCTTTAGCTTCTTGCCAAATGAAAACAAGACTTTAGTGAGAAAGTTGAAAGGATAAGAAATTCTACATGTAATGTGATGCTAGATCATCTCCCTGTCATCTGCTCAGTTTCTTAGAAATATGCCCTTTTTTAGAGTGGCTTTTTCCCCCTCTCTGCAGGGCAGATGTTTAAAGTGATGGAAATTTTAGAAGCCTTTCATACTTTTCTGAATCTTGAATACAAGTGAGAATCTCAAGACTAATAAGGTTGATGATTCAAAGTTGAAAACACTGGTTCTGGGTGCAGAGGGCCCTAGGGAGTAGGGACTATGAAATGACCATGCCAGGACACACAAGAATACTGAACCCATGTTTTGCACAAAACCACAACTGCTGCAGAAGCCACCCTGGAGCTGGCGCTGGCTAACCCTTAGGGGTGAACACTAGGTGCTATGCCTGTTCTTAAGATGTAAGGATTACTTTGTTTTACTTATTAATTAACTTAATTGCCCTGAACATATTAAGAAAAATTAAACCTAATGGCTCAGATTTGCTCAGTAGATGCATGCTAGAATGTCTCAACTTTGCATGAAGCCCAGATTCCTGGTGTTAGGAAGCAAGGAGAGGGACAAAGGAATCATGTAAATAATTGGGCTTCTCCTGGCTTGCAGGAATTGCTCTACTTGCCTGCCTTTGCTGAGATAATATCCCACTAATAAGATAAAAGAAAGCAATGGTCTTTTCTATTTCCTTGACATGAAAACAACACTGCCCTTGCTATCATGTTTAAATCAGTAAGAGTAAAAACAAGAATAACAATAACTAACTGTGTGTGTGTGGTTTTGGAGATTGAACCCAGGGATGCTTAAATATAAATGAATGCCATTTTAATGTTGTTCTATGAAAGATTCATTTAGTTTCTTCTCCCATATTCTAAAATTAAAACTTCATATAACAATTCTGAGAATTCTTATGAGTTGATTTTTTTCCCCAACAAAATGCCCTTAAAATTTTTAATGTTAGATTTTAATTTTTTAGCTTTATTAGAATATATTTGACAAAAATTTTGTACATGTATAAAAATCATGTATGTATATGTCGGGGGGAGTATATGTGTGTGTGTGGGTGTGTGTATATATCTATATCTAAGGGGAGCAATGTAATGATTTGTTACATGTATGTATTGTGAAGTGATTGTTATAATCAAATTAACATCAAGGTCTTAACATCATAAAGATGCCTGAATTTCTAAATATTAAATGAAAAAATGTTTCTCCCCCACCCTCACTGAAAATGCATCAGAAGCACTTTTTGTAAGTGAATGTGGAGACTGCTCCCTAGAGGGCTGGTAGTGGGGACAGTCATTTGGTCAGCTCACAGGGGGTAAGGCTGAAGAATGAGAAAACCTAGATCTTTACAAAGGTGTTGCTATAGCGATAATTTAAGGAGACTGCTGCTAGGAGAGCCTCAAGTTTCCTCGGTGAAACTATGTTTGGTTTAGGTATTGACTGAATGAGGGCAACTTCTCAAAGCCAGTAGAATAGTTTAAAACAGAATATGATAAAAACAAACTACAAGACTCCAGGAGCAATAAAAGGTATTCTATTAGTGCTTTTATTGTTAATGTTTGTGTGTGTGTGTGGGGGGGGGTGTAGTGTGTGTGTGTGTGTGTGTGTGTGTGTGTGTGTATACTTGTTTTCTTCTGCTATAACTTGAGTCAGAATCCCTGGTACAAATTTTAGACCAACTCTGAAAGTTTAATTTTTTTCTTTCTATTTTATCTTCATCTAAAATGAATGAACATGAATAATACTGGTTCGTAGTCATGACTGTCAGTAACTTAAAACCAGTATTTGTAGTGAAAACATTGAATAGTGAACATTTAGGTGATTCATCATTAGGTATTTTAAGAAATGGTATCTTTAATTTGAGACATCAGTTTATTTGGGGTTCGTGACTTCAGAGGTCTCAGTCAGTTGGTAGATGGTGATTTCTATGCTCTGGACCCAAGGTGAGGCAGAATATCATGGCAGAAGAGTGTGGACAAGGAACACAGCTCACCATATGGCAATCAGGAAGCAAAGACAAAATATAAACCCCAAAGCCATGCCCTTTTGTATACGATGGATTATTTTCTCTGGGGTTACCATGGAAGTTACATGAAATATCTTATAGTTGTAATAATAGTATGTTTTAAGCTGATAACAATTTAACTTTGACTACATACAAAGTTCTACATTTAACCTCTCCCACAACATTTTATTTGTATCACAATTTACATTGTTTTACATTCACTATTAATACATTATTGTAACCACAGTTATCTTTAACACTTTTGGTTTTTAACTTTTATATTCAGTTTATAAGTGATTTTCATCATCATTACAGTATTAGAGTATTCTGAAGTTGACCATATTGCTAACTTAGTATTTTTTTTTTATATTTTCACATTGTCAATTTACATCTTTTTGTTTTCAACCTGAACAACTCCCTCTAACATTTCTTGTAAGGTAGGTCTAGACATGATGAGCTCCCTCTGCTTTTGTTTATGTGAGAAAGTGAGGGGTTTTTTTGTTGTTGTTGTTTTGTTTTGTTGTTATGTCTCTCCTTCATCTTCTCCTTTTGAGAGACCATTTTGCCAAATATAGTATTCTTGGTTTGCATTTTTTTCTTTCTTTCAGGCTTTTGAATATATCTTCTCACTTTCTCCTAGTCCATAAGCTTTCTGTTGAGAAATCTGCTCATAACCTTACAGAGGTTCCCTTACATGTAAAAAGTCCCCCTTTTCTTACTGCTTTCTAAATATCCTTTACTTTTGAACTTCTGAGAATTTGATTGTAATGTGTCTTGGTGAAGAATTCTTTATGTTGTTTCTTCTTTGGGACTCATGAATCTCAAGGTTTATTACCCTTTTATTATTTATTATTTTCTCATTTGGGGAATTTTATGATATACTTTTTTATTAAAATAAGCCTTTTTCTCTTTTTCTGTCTTTGATTACTCTAGAATTCCCATCATATGTATGTTGATTCATTTCATGGTATCCAATAAGCCCCACATTATTTTACTCTTTTCCTTAATTTTTGATTGGATAAAGTCAAACTTATTTTCAAACTCACTCTTCTACTTGATTGAATCTGCTGTTGAAATTCTGTGGAATTTTAAATTTTGGTCATTGTATTCTGCACATCCTGAGTTTGTTTAGCTGTTTTTGTCAAACTGATATGTGTATTGTTCTGATATTGTTTAATTGTTTTTTTGTGTTCTTCTGTAATTCATGGGTAATCTTTTAGAATATTATTTTTAGATAGTTGATAGATCTCCATTAATTTAGAGTTGACTACTAATGCTTAATTTTGATGGTATTATATTTATCTGATTATTTGTTATCCTTGTGGCATTCTATAGGTGCCTGTGCATTTACATATTTTGGCACTTCTTCCTGTATTCACAGACTGGCATTCACAGGGAAAACCCTTTGCTAGTCCGTCTGTATTGAATTTGGGGCAGACCTGCTAACTGTCCTTAGACAGGCTTGCTCCTGGAGTCCTATGGCAGGCTGACATGATGCCTGTGTCAGGGGGCATATGAGCTTGTCACCTGAGTCCATAGGGTCTGACCTGGTGCCTTAGACAATGAGGGTAGACTTGGACCTATGGTGGACTGGGGTGAGCCCTGGCAATGGGTCCGTGGAGGCTAGACTGAAGACTGAGTCCACAGGGGCTCAACTAGAGCTGGTGTGGATCTCTTGCTGAGTTAATGAGAGCTGGCCTGAGCAGGGATGGGACTGGCATCTGGGTGCAATTGGGAAAGTCCTGGGCCCTGGATCTGTGGGGTTGGGTCTGGAGACTGGGTCTGATTACAGCATTCACCAGGGCAGACGCTGAGGAATGTGGAGTCAGGCATTCATTTCACTACCTGTCCCCCACACGGAGGAAATCTTTCTTTATGCTGTGCTGTGCAGGTTTACTTTCTTAGGTACACCTTTTCATAGTGTACTATGCTCCAGTCAGGTGCTAGAGTTTCTCACCTGGATTCCTTAGCTCTTCTGATGCCTGTTAGATTGATGCTTCTGTGATGGGGTAGGCACTAGAAACTTCTCTTCACTATTATGGATGTCATTTTTTTTTCCCAACATCCTGTGAGGGTAACTCGGAATTTTACTTCTTTTCCAACTATGTCGATATACTCTAGTTTTCTTCCGTAAGAATAATTTTCTTCAATGACACCTCCTACAACATAAGGAGGTAGCTGAACCATTTCCTTGACAGAAAAACAAATGCAGACATAGTAGTCTTATGCTGATGTGGCTACATGGAGTTGCTTGCTCTTGATATAGACTCATGACTTATGAAGTTTTATGTAAAATGTGCCATGCATTATGATAGCTGGTTGAAATTTGGAATCTGCTACTTGGTTATATATAAACATTCTAAAATCATATAATCTTGAATGGATATTTATCAAATTTCATGAATTTGTTGATATATTTACATCATGAAATGTAAATTTTCTTTGGTTTTAGTCATTTTGAGTTTCCATGAAATAATAGTTTTTAACATTTATACAAATTTAAAATACTGTTGAGAGGAAATTAAAAATGTGAGAACATGATAACAATTCTCTTCTCCCTTTTCCCCCAATATAACATAGATATGACAAAGATATAACAATTATAACAAAAAAATTAGAGTTTCTTTTTTTTAAGTTGGGTGTCTTTATTTGCTTATTATCTCTCTCTAAGATTTCTCATCATATTTCTTCCTTAGTTTCCTTATCTTACCTCCATCTGTGCATGTGTGGAATAAATATTTCAGTATAATACCTTAAACACAGTTATCTTCGGGTGATTTACGAGGTAATTTGTTTAAGAGAATAGAGTAATGGGTCCGTGGCATAGTGGGAAATATAAGTTGCATGGAAAACATGCTAATTAAAATATTTTCTTAGAGTTTTGCTGGTGGAAGGAGATACATTTTGGACCCAGATTCTCCCCCATATGTCACTATACAGAGACTACCTGCTTCTCATGGTGTAGGTGCCTGGCTGAAAACATTTATAAGCTGGAAGAATGGTATCTCTTCCAGGGGAAGGAGTGGAACATGGAAGGACTGATAGTGGTTGCCAGAGTTGTCTAGTTAGAGGAATAAAATGGTACCTTAGGTAGGGAGGCCCAGAGGTTAGTTTGGGTTGGTTGACTAAGGAAACATATGAATTAGTAAGAAACCATTTAAACTGGTTTAAAAAAAAAATGAAGAAGACTGACATGATTTGGAGAACTGCATGTGACTAACTGTGTCATGAATGATGTGGCCCTTTCCCTTCCCTGGTAACAGCCCACTGTCACACATTTGATCCAGTCTTTAGGAAAGTGCAAAAATGGGCCTTGGGTACAGTGTTCAATTTTAAACAAGTAGAGGATAGGAGACAGCACCTCATGTTGGTAAAGGGTTTGGCTTTGGGGTCAAGCATAAATGGGAGCAAGTCTCGGCTTCCTCTAAATGTGGCATCTCTGACATAACGCGAAACAAAAAGAGCCGCTATTCTCATTAATATTTGGACAGAGACAATTTCCAGGACTTAGTAGCTTATGCTGTAGCTGATGCAGCAGATGTTCTAGGGCACAGCCTTGATTCAGTTCTGAGGTCCTCATTCCCATCGCTCCAGAGTATTGACTGTGAAAGCTTCACAGGAGCCGTCCTTGGTCAAGAGGCAGTAGATCTGCCTCTTCCAAGTTACGTCCTCTTTCCACATCTAACAACTGATAAATACCAGGGTGCAAAGTCTCAGCTCCTTGCTTTCATTTAGAACATCTCTGAAAGACTCTTGCAGCCTCAGAGATCTTGCTTCAACATCTCCTCCTGCCCAAGCTTGCTTCCCTCACACCCTTACAGTTGTTCCCGAGAGCACCTTCCTCAAAGCCTCCTGCTGACAAATCCCTTGCAGAATCTGTTTCCTTGTTAACCTAACCTATGACACACGATAGTGCCAGATACAAATATAGACCCGAGGAAGGGAAATTCTTCTGCGGATTCTTACAGGAGCCAACTTCCATGAACATCTGACTCGATTCTGTTTCCTGTTGAAGAAGCTGAAGCGGGTATGAGGTGGGCTGGGAATTAGGGTGTAAAAAGTTGCAGAACTGATGAGAGGAAATCAGGGTGTCACTGGAGGGTGGGGAGAAGTCTTTAGTTTGTAGTTCAGAAAGATGTGACCATAGAGAGCCTAACTTTGTATTGCTCTGTAAGTCCACTAGATTCTAGCCAAATCATTTCTAACATAGTGCAGGGGGACAAAGGGTCAGAAGGAATTCATTGGACCTCGGCATGCACTTGCTGAGACACTGTTTCTGAAATGGGGTCACCCCATCTGGGAGTTGGGAATAGCACCTGCATTGTTTAGTCTCTGGATCAGATGATATATAAGCATTTTTTTTCTAGAAATCCTCATGGGCAATTTGGATATGAGAGTGGAATAAAATGATTGAAGACACAGATGCAAATATCTATGCCCCACTCCTTGGTGTCTCTGTGAACTCAGGCAAGTTGATTAACCTTGGTAGTTCCCATAACCTTAAGTATAAAATCAGGATAGGGTCGGGGCATGTTTCCTCACAGGGCTGTGAAATGTTGGATGATGTGAATAATGACCATATGCAACATGATGCCTGCCATATACATTCCAATTAAATGATAGACGATTATTATTACAAATTAACTTTAAAATATTACATTATTATATAAATGAGCTTGTTCAAGCACATTGGGGCTGACACCCAGAAGAACTGTCAGTGACCTCTCTCCAGGTGCTGTCCCACATGGACACCCCTGCAATAGGTTCTATTATCCTTATTCTATTCTATTATCCTGATTTTCCTTATTCCCGAGGTCACTGATATCACTCCAATCTTGAAACAACAGAAAGCTACAGCACCCTCTGGTGCTCTGTGTGCAGGTCTTCCAGATGGCCAAGGGAGCTTTGCGTTCCTCAGGCTGAATTTGAGATTGGAATTTCCAACATCTGCTCTTTAAACTTCCCTTTGACCGCATTTTTAGTTTTACTCTTTTAGCTTCTTGTTTACTTTTTCCATGTCATCTCTATCTCCAGTTTATTTTTATTAATAATAAAAGTTATTAATAAAAAGTGATGGTGAAATTGTAGTTCTTTTGATATGAGATGTAAGTAAAATTGTGTGAAATTATTGCGTTTGTGCTTTGGTAGTGATAAAATAATATAGGTAGAGAGAAAAATATTAAGATCACCAGGTGAAAATACAAATAATATTAGTAGGGTATATGAAATATGAAATAACAAAATGTAAAAATGTGGGATTATAATCATGAGCCCATTTAAGAAAACGGGTAGTAATTCAATGAACAATAACAACCTCCAAACTTTGAAAGCCCTAACTGGGGAAAAGCCACTTTTATTTAGTAGGTTTTGTTTGTTTGTGTTTGGTTAAAGATTAGACTAAGTGGTAGATATCAAGTATATGAACAGTGTGATCAAGTACTCTCCATGTTCTCCCCCTATGCAAAATAACCCTGTATTTTGATTCTTGAAATTCTAGCACTGAAGCACAGTTTAATGTTGAAAGCAACTGTTTATTTGAATTTATACTAATTTTGTTAGTATGAGGATGGCTTTGCAGGAAATTTCCCCATCCTCCCTTCCTTCTGCTGCTCTGAATTGCTCACAATTCACAACAGGAAAAGGTTTCAGACTCATAGTGTCTTCCTTGCAAAATCAGGAGGCCTCCTTTTTTGCACAAGACAGTTTTTTTGCATGTGGCAAGTTCATGCAGCCCCAACTCTGTACTCTCTAATTGGAAATAATGCCTTTATCAACATCAGTTGTCCTTCACAGATAGCTATACATGGAATTTATTAGGAAAGATCTTAGATATGGGACCGGAATTTTCTCCTTAGTTTCTATCCTAGCAAATGTTACAGGTTGGTTTCCATATTTTCCACATTCATTCTATCTTTAATCCAATAATGATAGTCTTTTTAAAAAAAATCTGGTAACTATTGCATGTCATTATTTGTTCTTAATTTTTCTTTGCATGTATCAACCATCGGATGAGATATAATTCTTTCTGATTTTGTTTTCCTTGCTGGACGTTGAGGACCCAAATGATCCTCTTAGTTTGCACCCCCCCCACACAGCTGGTCAGAGCAGAGTGGCTGGCACATAGAGGAAATACAATGAAATCAATTAAGTAAGCAAATCAAATAATTGTTTTATGACTCTAGTTGAAATTGCATTAGGGTAGGAGTTTGATGACCTAAATTCTGGTTCTGATGCTGTAATTCTCCTGAGTTTGTTACATAACATAAATTCCAGGCATTTCTCTATTTTTTTAAAACTAATTTTATATTTTAATTAGGACATAATATTTTTACATATTTATGAAGTATGATCTATATTTTAATTCATGTAAACATTGGGTAATGATTAATTTGGGGGTAATTAGCATATTCATCACCTTAAACTTTTGTTATCTCCTTATGGAGAATGCATTCAAAATCTCTCTTCCATCTATTTTGAGATATTCAGTGCATTATTGTTACCTCTAGGAGCCCTACTGTGCCATAGAACACCAGAACTCATTCTTCCTGTCTATCTGGAGCTTAGCACTCTCCCTAGTCTCTGATAACCTCCCTTCTACCCTCAACTTCTACAAAATCAAGATTTTTAGATTTCATGTGTGCATGAGATCATGCACTGTTTGTTTTTCTGTACTCAGCTTGTTTCATTTAGCACAATGCCCTTCAGGTCATTTGCACATTTCTTAATGCGCCCTCTGCTTTAGTTTCTTTGTTTCCATCCTGGCTAATGGTACCTCCTCCTCTTTTCCTTGTGAAAATCAATGAGACATACATGTGAAAGTATGTCAATTTAAATGTTATGCAGATATAAATTATTACTTTATCATATGATCATTTTTCTGCAATATTTTCGTTCACAAATAGAGGTAGAAAAGGTATAAAAAAGCAATAAAAATTCGCCAAAAGTATTTAAATTTATTAACTTAAGGTATTAGAAATTGCCAAAATAAGCTCTGCTGTTTTCACTCTTATTATATTTTTCTTCTCTTGATTGTAATGATTTTCTTATGAGGGCACATCTCTGTCACTATTGCTGTATTTCCATAATGTACATACAGTCCTTTATGCAGACACCTCAGGGACCAGCTTAAATTTAAATTCACAATCTTTAGGACTTTAAAAATATAATATGGCACACATACTATGCATTATGTATGTATCATTTCTAATCTATCTGTGGCAACACCTTGCCATCAGAGACCTTCATATTTCTGCAAAGTATCAATTTTAATATTAAAGGGAATAACGGATTACTGATGGCCTCTTCTCAATTTATATCACATTTTTGCTACCAAATGAGTTACTAAAAGTTATTAAATTCCAGGCTAAGGCTTGAAGGCTAATGTACCTGTTACCTCCACTCCCCCAAGTCCTCTAGAGATTATGGAATGTTCATAAATGCAAAGCATTTCCCATTGTTGCACCCCTAGGGACTAACTCAAGACATGGCATATGGTTTGATGTATGTTCTTATAAAGCTGTATGTGCTTAATTGACTCCACCCCAACAAATACATTACAATTATTTTTTTAGAATTCTGCATATTTATTTCAGTGACAGGTTTTATTATTAACATTAATAAGAATTTAAGAGGGAACACATCATCCCCAATGGAAACCTTTAACAGTTCAATTCCAAGTAATAGTCACTTGTTTCAATTATAATTCACTTTAATTTTTATAGTTTAATATGTCATCATTCTAAAGAAAGTATGGATAAGAATTTTTAATAAAGTGCTTGCCATATTATTTTAATTCTTTATTAGAATTTTACCCTTTGATGAGTAGAACGTGAAGGCCAGTATTATTGATGTAAAACACACTGGTTAGTCGTTAATCTGATCTTTGTAATAATGCTGAAAAATATTTTAAAAGTCACCTGTAAATAAAATACACAATTATTAAGCAACATTACAATTCTTTATAATTTAGATTTTTTTATAATTAGAATTTAGTTTATCTATTTTTTTAATTTTTATTGTTGGTTGTTCAAAACATTACATAGTTCTTGACAAATCATATTTCACACTTTGATTCAAATGAGTTATGAACTCCCATTTTTACCCCGTATACAGATTGCAGCATCACATTGGTTACACATCCACTGTTTTACATATTGCTATATTAGTGTCTGTTGTATTCTGCTGCCTTTCCTATCCGCTACTCTCCCCCCTCCCCTCCCCTCCCATCTTCTCTCTCTTCCCCATCTACTGTAATTCATTTCTCCCCCTTGTTTTTTTCCCCCCTTTCCCCTCACTTCCTCTTGTATGTAATTTTGTATAACCATGAGGGTCTCCTTCCATTTCCATGCAGTTTCCCTTCTCTTTCCTTTTCCCTCCCACCTCTCACCCCTGTTTAATGTTAATCTTCTTCTCATGCTCTTCCTCCCAACTCTGTTCTTAGTTACTCTCCTTAGAGAGTAACTTCTCATGCTCTTCCTCCCAACTCTGTTCTTACTTACTCTCCTTAGACCCTCAGCAACTTAGCCAGATCCTGTCTCAAAATTGAAAAAGAAAAGAAAAGAAAAAGTCTGGGGATGTGGCACAGAAAAAGAGCACCTGGATTCAATCACCAGTAACACAATAAATAAATAGATAGATAAATAAATAAATAAATAGATAGATAGATAAATAAAGTTTGAAGCAGACTTTGGACACATGAAGGCTGCTCTGGACAATGCCTTTAAGATTAATTTCTTTTAGTTACTTTTAATAAACTTAAACCTTAGAAGCTGGTTTGTTTAGTGGAGGAGGTCAAGTAGGCTCTATTAGAAAGCTTTTTGAGTTCTTTTGTTTTCCAACCCTATGATGAAGTAGAATTGATAGATGCAACTTTGTATATATTTCAAGATTTATAACATGATGATTGGATATATGTACACCTTGTTGTGCATAATTACCATAACCTAAAAGAACACTTCCATGAATGGATAAAGAGAATCCACCAGGCAATATTATTTACACACACACACACACACACACACACACACACACACACACAAAGGAAATCCTGCTATTTGTTGCAACATGGATGAATCTGACAAGCTAGACACAGAAAGAAACTGTATGATCTCACATGTGAAATCCAAAAAAGCCAAACTCTTCCTGGGTTCCTAACCATGGGTCTTACAAACATATTCTTCATTGCTGTTACCCTGAAGCTATTTCTTCCTTTGCAAATCATTTTCCTGCAAAGACTGAAAATAACAGACCATCTTATTTTCCAGTCCACCATAGCCTGGGCCTTCGATGTTTCTTCTAATCTGTGCTTGCAAACAAAACGGTTTCCTCTTTGGTTCATCACTTTCTTTTCCAGAACTTATAACACACAGCTAAAGGAAGCCACTGGAAACTTTCAGCATTGTTCGGGGAACTCTCTTTATCCAGATGCACACATTTGTTATTTCAGGTGACATATTATATAATGTACAGAATACTTGTAGCCTCCTCCAATCTCCAACAGCAGTTACCTCACTGTGCTCGAGCCTCCTTTCCCTACCTGGTCCTAAAGCCAATGCCACATATTTTAGACTTTTGTTCCCGCACTGCCACACTCTGGGTAGCAATTTCTATTTCAATTAAATTGCACTGTGCAACAAACCACCACCTGACTTTAATGGATCAGAGTAACTTGTGATTCTGAGTGTCCTGATAGTTATGACCGGGCTGGTTCAGGTGGCTGCCTTCACTGGATCAGTTAGATTGGCAGATCCCAAGGTGGCCTTGCTGTGGTTGTTGGCTGTCCCCTGCGGTGCTTCAGTTCTCCTCCAAGTGACTTCTTATCCTCTGGGATCCTAGACCAGCTTCCTTATGTGGTTGCCTCAGGGAAGAGTTCCAAGAGCTAAAAATGGAAGCTCAAGGCCTCTTAGGGTTCACCTTTACAAATCACATAAAATCACTCGTCACATTGTCATCAATGCAAGTCTCAAGGCCAGCCCAGACTGCAGGTGGGGGAGAGAAGATGACCTCCTGATCAGCATACCTCCCGGGTACGCCTGCCAGGACAGGAGGAACTAGGGCACACTTCGAAGTCTTGCCACAGCCTGGTTCTGTAAATATTCTTTTCACTTATGTATTTAATTTAAAAGTTTTGAGTAATTATAAACATTTAGTTATCTTATTATGTTCAACCATCCAATATACCTTGGATCCTACTTATATATAATAAAGTAGTGATATTAGTAAAATTATATACTTAACAACAGGGAAAATAAAATTCTGATCCCAAAACAATTTATTTGACTCAGGTGATCTAATTTTGGCTGTTAATTAATAACCACTGCATTATCATCTTTATGCATTTGTGTTTGTTTTTTTCCTATGTAGGCACATTATTTGGTTGCGGCAAGAAATTCAGTCTGCATTTTTCTGTTGTTTTTTTTTTAAACTTCATTCCAACTTTTTTAGTGATACATCAAAAATAATGAAAGCCAATTATTAGAAACAGTCAGGGGCAATGTGACATTAAAGATTATTTATTTTAAATTAGCATTTACATTTTATGGTATAGTTAACTTTAAGATTATTATTTAAGCCATCATTATTATTAAAGATATTTATTAGGATATAATAATAATCTGCAAAAAAATGTTAATAATGCTCTATAGCAAGCTGAGTTTTGTGTGTGGTCAAAGAAAGGGGTATAATTTCATTTTACTACATATGGATTTCCAGTTTTCCCAGCACTATTTGTTGAAAAGGGTATCGTTTCACCAATGTATGTTTTTAGCACCTTTGTGTAGTATGTGATAATTATATTTATGTGGGTTTGTCTCTGTGTACTCTCTTCTATACCATTGGTCTTCATGTCTATTTTGGTGCCAATATCATGCCATTTTTGTTACTAGAGCTCTGTAAGTATAATTTAAGGTCTGGTATTGTGATGCCTCCTGCTTCACTTTTCTCTCTGAGGATTGCTTTGGCTATTCTGGGTCTATTATTTTTTCAAATGAATTTCATGTCTGCGTTTTTTATTTCTATGAAAAATATAATTGGAACCTTAATAGAAATGGCATTAAATCCATATAACGCTTCTGGTAGCATGGCCATCCTTGACAATATTAATTCTGCCTATCCAAGAATATGGGAGATCTTTCCATCTTCTAAGGTCTTCTTCAGTTTTTTTCTTTCATGTTCTTTAGTTCTCATTATAGAGGTCTTTTACCTCTTTTGTTAGATTGATTTCCAATTTTTTTTGAGACTATTGTGAATGGGATAGTTTTTCTAATTTCTCTTTCAGTTGATTCATCACTGGTATAAAGGAACACAAGTAGACCAGAGACCCTGTGCCTACTAGAAGAAAAAGTAGGGCCAAATCTTCATCACGTCGGCTTAGGAACAGAATTCCTTAACAAGACTCCCAAAGCAGAAGAAGTAAAATCAAGAGTAAATAAATGATATGATATCAAACTAAAAAGCTTCTTCACAGGAAAAAACCAATCAAGAATGTGAAGAGAGACCCTACAGAATATGAGAAAATATTTACCACCTGCATCTCAAATAGAGCAGTAGTCTCCAGGATACATAAATAACTCAGACAACTTAATACCAGAAAAACAAATAACCCAATCGATAAATGGGCTAAGGCATGGAAAGAATGGAGGAACTTTAGATAGAGAAAAGGGGGAGAAGGGAAAGGAGGGAAGAAGTGGATAGGAATGATGATGGAATGAGTTAGACATCATTGCCCTAAATATATGTATGAAGACACAAATGGTGTGAAAATACTTTGTGTACCATCAGTGACTTGAAAAATTGTGCTCTATATGTGTAATATGAAATGAATTACATTCTACCATTGTGTATAACAAATTAGAATAAATAAATAATTTAATAAATAAATAAATGGGCTAAGGAACTGAACAGACACTTCATAGAAGAAGAAATATGAATGGTCAATAAATGTATGAAAAAAAATGTTCAACATCCCTAGCAATTAAAGAAATGCAAATTAAAACTACACTGAGATTTCATCTCACTCCAATCAGAATGGCAATTATCAAGAATACAAGCAACAATAAAGTTTGGTACAGATGTGGAGGAAAAGGTCCATTCATACACTGCTGATGGGACTGCAAATTGTGTAACCATTCTGGAAAGCAGTATGGAGATTCTTCAGAAAACTTGAAATAGAACTGCCATTTGACCCAGTTATCCCACTCCTCAGCATATACCCTATGGACTTAAAAATCAGCTTACTGTAGAGATGTGGCCACATCAAGGTTATAGTAGTTCAATTCACAATAGCTAAGCTATGGAACCAACCTGGGTGCCCTTTAATGGGTGAATGGAAAAAGAAAATGTGGTATATATACCCAGTGGAATATTACTCAGCCATAAAGAAAAAGGGAAAGATGATATAATAGATTGGACATAACTTTCCTGTGTTCATATATGATTACATGACCAATGTAACTGTACATCATGTACAACCACAAAATGGAAATATATACTACATGTATGTATGTCAAAATACATTCTACTGTCAAGTATAACTAAAAACAACAAATAAAAATTAAAAAATTAACCACTAAAAATAATCTATGACAAACTACTAAGAATACATTAATATTAGATAATTTTAGTATTTTTTTCCAGAGGTTTTTTTTTTCAAATTAAACCATATTTATTTAAGCAATGTAGTTTTCTTCTTAGTATTTGTATATTAAATGTGACATTGATTAGAGACAGATGTATTCAGGAATTCATGATTTTACTCTTTATGATTTTTCATGCTTCTGATAGAATTTATTGTACATTATTAAGAGCATACTCATGAATACTCATGTACTTCTCAGAAATAAGTTCTTATGGAATAATTTGTTCAATATATTTTAATATAGTCATTTCAGTTACTGTTAACATTCCAAAAACATCATCTGTTAAAATGGATATTGGCATGTATTTTAATATTCTTTTTATTTAGTAATGCTATTTACAAACTAATGAGCACAAGATTCTGTAGCATAGTTTTACATAACTAATGATACATGCCAAATCCATTATTCATAATAAAATTACCAGGTAATCAACATACTTCTAGACTCTATGTTTGTATGCTCAGTGACAAAAGTTCTGTAGTAACCCAAGCTACCATTTATTTTGACCTCTTTGCTTCTAACTGCATGAATACACCAGGTTGAACCATAATGGCCATAGGAACAAGTTACTGCTAACCTTAAACAATGTTCTTTTAAAAGCAAGGGCTAATATATCAAGAGAACCTTAAAGCTTATGTCATGGGAGTTATTTCAGTTGCTTGTCAATAGGATTATAAAGAAATGTTCTCATTACTATTTTTATGTAGGTTGAGTTGATAGACATTTATGGCATACTTGTCTTCTGCAGTTTAAAGATCTTATGTTATCGATATTAGATTTAATTAACAAATGTGGAAGTAAATTATTCAGGTTTTACATAAAGATAAGAGTTTGCTAACAATGAAATTTTAGAATTCTTTTTTCTTTTAGAAAAATAGTACATAAAATACATAAAATTGAAATATTTACTAAGAATTCAGCTGACTGCATCTGATAAATATAAAAGTAGACTTTTAGGATCCAGAAAAATCTGGTTTTGTGGGCATAAAAGGAAGCATGTAGAGAATTTGACATTTAGATATACACAATGCTACAAAAAAAAAGATAATTTGAGCTCTCTAAAAGGAGGTCTTTTAACTAAAGTCTAAATATAAAATCAAAGATTTGCCATCAGATGGTAAATCTGAAGGTGGTAGCAGTGAAAATGTAAAAATTTAAAATCAGGAAGCAACATATAATCAGTAGGTATTCTTAAACTTATGACATCCTACACTAACTCATGCTAATTTATTTTAACATTTTAAAACAATGACATCTTGGTTTATAAAAGAATATATAATTTCAAATTAAGTGTAACAATTTGCATACACTCTAATTGTATCTTCAGTCTATTTTATACTGACTAAGAATTGCACTTTATGTATCATAAAGTTCTGAATTTCATCATGCTTAGTTTGAATAGTTAATTTTGCAGCAGTATAACTTTATAGAACCTGAAGATTCTAGAGCCAATCTCATATTTAACCATGAATTTATCATTTTCATGTGATTAGTATCTGGTAAGACCAATATACTAATTTTTATGTTATTGTCAATTAGTAATGTAATATCATGGATCCACACTTCTGAAATCCAAAACCTGGCTCTGATACTAGGTGATTTTGGTAAAAATACTTAATTTCTATGTGCCTTGGCTTTCTTATCTGTAAAATGAGAATTATAATAGGCTTTATTTATATGTTTGCTGTAAGAATGAAAGTTAATACATGCATTATATTTTGTTATATAAAGATTAAATAAATAATAATTTAATTAAAATATAATGTGATATATGTCACGTTATACATATAATACATATACATGTGTGTTAGCATGCATAGGAGCACCTTGTATATAGGAAATGTTACCAATTTGTAATGCTTATTTTTTTTTGTACTTGAAAATTAAAACAAAAAGCATGCTGGAAATATTTTAGAAATACTAGCATTCTGCAAATTTTATGTACATATCCAAAGCTTCTCCAAATTAAAAGTTCTTGTTATCTATTTTCCTCACCCATTCATTGCTCTTTGTCAATGTTGATATGGTTTACATCCTAGAAGACAGTCGGATTCCAAGGTGAAACCTTGGAAAGGTCAGCTCTAGAAATGTGGATTGAGCATCACCCCCCAAAGGGAGAGGAATTGAGATTAGGTGTGCTCATCTGTATCCCCCACAGCATCTCGTCTTGTCTGGTGTCAACCATTTGACATCCAGGAAAGGTTGGTTGAGCAAACAGATGTCACCCTTCTTTCTAAGGGATTAAATGCCTCCTCTATCTGGCCTTCATGTCTTTAAACCTCTAATTAAAGCTTTCCTGAACCCTGTTCTTTTCCTTCTTCATTAGTCTTCTCTTGTTGCATAACAATTACCACAGACTTGGCAGTTTAAAGTACCACACATTTATTGTCTCCACATGTTCATGGGTCAGGAGTCATGCACAGCATAGCTGCATCTGCTCAGAGTCCCACAGGCTACAAGATGCTAGCGGACTGCATCCGCATCCCCAGTCTCTTCAAGGGACTTCAACCTACTTTTGAATTTGTCTGCAGTGCTAGCAGAATCCATTCCTTGTGGCTGTAAGACAAGACCCAGATTCCTAATGGATATTGGCTGGAGGCAGCTCTCCACTGCTGAAAGAAACCAGTTCCCTGCCTTTGACTACCTTCACAGATGGTTCACAGCATGCTGGTGCTAGGAGAGCCTCAGCTAGGATGGAGTGATTTAAGGCAACAGGATCACACTGTGACACCCCACCACCGTTTCATATTCTGTTAGCTTGAAGCAAGTCACAGGATCCGCCCACACTCTACAGAAACAAAAGTGTGGATTCCAGGAGGTGGGAATTTCTGTAGATTCTCCCAACTCTCCATTTGAGTTAAGTATCTACAATGCCTCATATTTATAGCTCTACCTTAATATTGCTGTGTAACCCACTATATACTTACGCCTTTGTCTGTGTCTACCTCTATGTCTCTCTGTCTCCCTCTACACGTAGAACTTGACATTTATCTGGACTTAGCAAACTTTTATTTTTAACAGCTTTGTTGAGGGACAATTAATCAGTGAACTTTCAGTAAGTGAATGAGAGTAAACATAGGGATGAAGTGGTGCAAACTTTAAAGTATTTGGTAATAATTTTTATAGGAATAGTTCCATGTGATAATGTATTTAGAATTGTGCCAACCCTGAAAGAAAATAATTGTTCCAATTAATTAGAAGATAAAATGGTTTTATGATTAGTTCTAGAGCTGTATACCTTGGACTTTTTTCATAGTATAAATCCATGATACTTTATGCTATCTAACCAAATTCTTTTTTTTTCTTTTAGATGAGCAAGAAATTGTACAAAAGCGTACTTTCACAAAATGGATCAACTCTCATCTGGCCAAGGTAAGGGAGACAACCCAGAGTTACAAGTTTGCATAGTTTCAGCCAAAAAGTCATGAAGTGCACAATGTGGAGGGATGCTGCTGTTGTTTTTGTCACCATTACTGATCAATGACATTGGCCATCCTATTCACTGGTTTAATTGTCAACCTAAATGAGGCATTTACAGACTTTGCCTCTGGAAAGAAATGGACTGACAGCCAGTCAAGAGCAGTTACTTCATGTCAATCCCATGGATCTTGCTCAAATATTTCACTGTTATTACTTCTATCTTAATTGTCAGATTTTTTTGCTCAGATGTGCTTATGTCTGTTTGGAACAGGAAGAAAGAATAAGAGGTTTTTCTGAGGAGGTGAGGACAGTGCCCCTCCCAGGTGCTTTGATGAAAAATAACCCTGGAAGCAAGACATTGGAAAGACTGACATCTTTCCAAGATTGTCCATATTCGGTTGTGCCAGCTGATCTTAGTCTTTCTATTGTGCATTCTAATGTCTTTGCACATAACTACGATATAAAATAAATTTTAATCTTAGTTTATTATAATAAAATCAACATCTTATGCTGCTGATGGGAAAACAAGTAAAACAAGAATCATTGTGTTTGTCAAAATAAATTTAGATGATTGGATAATTGTCTGGATTCAGCTACTAGAACCTTTTGCGGCTACTAGAACCTTTTGAGGGTTTTTAATCAGAGATCTGCTATGGTTTATACGTGAAATGTCACCCAAAGACCCACTTGTTAAAGGCTGAGTCCCTACCTTGGCAGTATCAGTAGGTGGTGGGACCATAAGAGGTGGAACACAATGAGTGGGTGGTCTTTCAGTCACAGAAGACATGCTCTCTAAGGGGTTTGTGGGACCCCAGCCCCTCCTCTTTTCTCAACCTGGACGTGAGGTGAGCAGCTTTGCTCTTCCACATGCCCCTCCCCATGATGTGCTGCCTTGCCAAATCAATGGGCTGACTGTCCATGGGCTGAAACCTCAAAACCCTGAACCAAAGTAAATCTCAACAACAGAGTGAATGAATACATCCCTGAAGTCCCCTTCCCTCCCTTTTTTTATACCTCAATAGCAAACAAAGTGTGGCAGTTGATTTTAATCCCTTTCTACAGATTAACTGTGTACCTGTGTCTCTGCTAGGTTTTAGGGAAAGGAGAATATAGTAGAAAATGTTCCCAGGACTTGAGAAGCTCACAATCCAGCAATAAAGGACTGGACCAACGTGTCTAGGTGCAGGGTAAATTGGGATCACCTTTCCTAAAATCTCTTTCCAAAAGCTACTTTGATGAGAGGAGAATTCTCTGGTCCAGTGATTGCACCTAGAATCCATCCTGTTCCTCCTTCCTTTCTACTCTGTGACTGCAGAAGGCCTGAGAACTCTGGGGCCTCATTTCCTCAAGCCTGTTGACAGCCAGACTCTACTTAACTACAGAATTGGCAACTCTCAGGGAAGATTTTTCTTTCCAAAATGAAAATAAAGTTATTGTTTCTCATACTGTAAAAAGGCTACATGCTAACTGTAAGTAATATTAATAATGCATCTCTTAGAAAGTGTAAAGAAAGTTGAAGTGACCTTAGATTACACAGCCTCAATTCTTCCCTCACCCTTGGTCCCCTGGCTCCTATTCTATTGTTTTCCCTTCTATTTTCTCAAGAGTCTCATTTTTTAAATTTCTGGGTTTTGGTCTCTAGCTTCTGTATATATTGTGTAGACACACCACATTTTCCTTATCCATTTTTCTATTGATGAGCTCTGGAGCACCTAGGTTGACTATTGTGGATTGTGCTGCTACACACAGTGGTATGCATGTATTATTACTATAGCATGCTGACTTCATTTCTTTTGGATGAATAGTAAGTGCTTTTTTAACACAGGGTGGTCTCGGGTGTCTGTGAAAAAGGGAATGATCAAGAACTAGTAAAGAATGAGAGACTGGAGAACAGAAGGAAGGTTAGTTTGAAGGTACAAAGGGAGGCAGAGTGGGACAAAGAATCAAGAGCTTTTGTAGGGGGTGTACGTTTGCACCAGAGGAGAGAAATCTCTTTCCTTGAGACCAGCGGAAAGAAGGGTATGGATGTATCTAAGCTTGGGTGAGGTGAAGACATTAGAAGACAGACGGAAAGCACTTGAGTTGAAGGCGTCCCCACCTGATGGTCACAGATGTCTCAGATTTACCAGTGTGATTATGCGTTTTTGAACAAAAAGATTCTATTAGAAAAATATGTTAAATTTTGACAGTTAAAATGTTAGTTCTTTCACGTTTTAAATTCCCAAATTTATTCATGATCCATAGCTATTATAATTGTATGGTGCTATACTGGCCATCCAAAGGGAACAATTTAAATATGTCTTTTCCAACAAAATTTATAAAATGTTTGATTTTTTTAAATTGGAGAAATATAGTATAAATAATATTAATATTCATATTGATTATATTCGTTTGCAATTTCACATCTTCTTTCATTTTGTCAAGTAGAATAAACTGTATTTAAACCCCATTGGTTCAATCTTTATGATATCTAGCTGTAAAATAGATGGGTTGGAACTAGGCCCTTTGAGGGGAAAAAAATAGGTCTCAGCCATTTTTTAGTGTTTCTATAAATGGTGTTTCTTTTCAATATGCAATGAGCAATCCTTTTTCCATCTGCCAGCCTTATATTTGTAGATCTCTCAAGCATAGGCACCAAATATTTCAAACACTGCCTTTGGAATGACCTCAGGCATAATAGAGGCATCTTCTTATTCTTTAGAAGAACTGGTTAAAAAAAGGAAAAAAAAAAGTCTTAAAGCATTATTCAGGTTTTCTATTAATTTCCAGGGCTACTGTAACAAAGTACAGTATATTGACTTGAAATGAGAATTTTACTCTCTCACAGTTAGGAAGGAAGAAGGCCATGTTCCTTCTCAGACTCCAGCAGGATCCTTTCTTGTCTGCTTGGCCTCTGGAGGTGGCCTGCAGTCCTTGATATTCCTTGGCTTGCATCTCTGCAGTCTCTTCCCCTGTGCATGCCTGTGTCTGTGTCCAGATGACCT
Source organism: Urocitellus parryii (assembly GCF_045843805.1). Taxonomy (NCBI): domain Eukaryota; kingdom Metazoa; phylum Chordata; class Mammalia; order Rodentia; family Sciuridae; genus Urocitellus; species Urocitellus parryii. The sequence goes on from NC_135538.1 coordinate 13,865,962, forward strand.
CATTATATAAAGACACGTGTCATAGTGGATGGGGACCAATGCTACTGACCTCGTTGTAACCTAATTACTTCTCTGAAGACCCTCTTTCCAAATAGGGTCACATTCTGCAGTGCAGGCATTGATTGAGATTTCAATATATATTTGGGAGGGGGTCATTCCAAACCAAGAGATCCATTAAGAGCACATTTTGTTTTAATACAAAGTTAGATGCATAGCCTTTAAAAGTAACACAGGATTTTCCTTGTTCTTTTAAAAAGCAACCCGTAGTGATTACAATTTGAATGATGTCTGCACAGTCATAGAAGATCACTTTCCTAGTTGCTTTCATCTTCTCCAGTTATCTTTTCACCAACAGTGATGAAAGGTAGCATGGAAACACTTTGTGGATTGAATTTCTCTCCCATCTGTTTCCTTGCATACACTTTGGTGGAACTGCTAGTGAACTAATACAAGATAATAAGGGCCAAAGATGGAAAGGCAAATGTAATTATTCACCCCAGAAATCACTATTTAGTTTTTTTTAAGCTACATTAAACATGTTAGGTGATGAATATGTTGTTAGCTTGATTTAATCATTTCACAATATGTTAAAACCTCATGTTTTACATTCTAAATATATACAATTTTATGTGTCAATTATGCCTTTATAAAATCAGGGAAAACACATCTATTTTGATTTTGTTAACCCTAAACATACTGATAAATTTGTTATTTCCAAATATGCATTTAAAAATTAGAAAGGAAAACTCACCATTTCAAGATGAATAGCATTTATTAGTTTAAGGGGTATAATTCATTGATAACATGGAAATAAGTCCTACAAAGTTTTTATAGTTAATAAACATTTAAATAGTATTTTTCAAAATTCCTTCTTTAGAAATATACCTTATTTATTCATACATTCATTAACAAGTATTTTTAAATGCTATTTAATCAGGTAATATTTGAGGTACTGAGCATGTAGCAGTGAATAAAATAGAGAAATAATCTATGTATTTTGGATCTTACATTTTAATGGGGGAGATGAGCAGAAGAGGAGATGACAAAAGTGTTCTGTTGAGAAAAGACTGAAGAAGAGCAAGTTGAGAAGGGAGATAAATTGGGGGTCATTGAAGTCATCCAGGCCAGAGACCTGGCAGTAGAGGAGATAAGAGATGGCTGGATTCTGGATGAATTTTGAAAAAGATAACAAAAACAAGATGTGTTAATGAGTCACATATTTTGTGTGAGCAAAAGGTATCAAGGACAATACCAATATTGCACAGAATAAAGGAAATGACTTGAAGATTGTGCTTCTTTTATACTATATAGTGAAAATAACTTTTATTATATCTGAGAATTATTAAGAGCAGAGTTTTCCTGAGCAGATTGAAAGCTGGGCTAAAGGGAAGTTATTGCCTTTTGAGATATTTATTCAGAATTGAATTAAATAATCAAGGAAGTGGAAATGATTATGCTATCCATCATGGAAAATGAAAAAGAATGGGAACTACATTCGTATCTTTGCCAAATAGAGGTGGAAAATAATCACAATAGGTCTTTCATAAAGGCACTGGCAGAGAAACAGATGACACAGAAAGTTTTAAAATTACTTCTCGTTTCCAGAGATATTGGGAACTTTCAATTCGATTTTCTGAATAATATAACAAATCCTTTTAGACATCAAGTGAATTTTATTTGGCCATTATCTGTGGTTATTATCGGCTTTATCGATCTGGTCCAAGGCTGTGTTAGCTTTCTGAGGTGTTTCAGTGTGGTGGGCTGTTTGCCAGCCTCTGGGGAGGTGACTTGCTTCACATCCGCTGGTCAACCTCTCTTCCCTTACCACCTCCTCTCTGTTCCTGCTGTTTGGCTGTTGTCCCCACCCTGCGGATGACCATCAGAACATGGAAAAGCTGGAGACTGGACCTGGGGTGGGAATTCTCCTCCCCCCTTCTCTTCTGGGTCTGTGTTTCTAACTGAACTTTAGTTAAATGGGAAGTCATGGTTTATCTGGGTCTAGAAGTGAGGCACCACAGTGCACACAGGGCTCAGGGATGCGCAGAATGTGTCCTGAGAAGCAGCCCTTGCCTTAAGACCTCCCACACAGTGCACAGAGGGACATTTTGTGTGCATCTGAGGCAGCACACAGGCCTGACAGTGCTCAACAGTGAGCCTCTCACCGGAGGTGGTTTTCAGTGGGTTGGGCTTTCTGCTAGACATTTTCTAGTTCCATTTTATTGGTATCACAAGGTATCCAGCAATCACAAATATTGAGTCATAGGATGTGTGTTTAGTATTTTAAAGTACATAGCTTTCTGTGTTGTGAAATGTTTTGAGAGTTTTTTCCCCCAAAGAAAAAGCATTTGGTAGAAAACTAAACAAGATGATGGTGAGGACCTGGATTGTTCTGGCAGAAGAGAGGTTGATTTTACTCTTGTGGTTGCTAAGGGCTAAATCTTGAATGCTGAAAAATCTACTTATAGCTGTGTGGTTTTGATTACTAGGAACTCTTAAGATGGTAGAAAATGTATAGATATTCACCGATGAAATGGTGATATACTAATAGTGTTTCAAAGTAGGTTTTTATTTTTTTGCATGATAGACTCTGTAGAAAACTATGGTAGTTTCTGAAAAAAAATAAAAAATAAATAAAATTGCCAAAGAACCTACCAGTTCCACTTCTGGCTATATATCTAAAAGAACTGAAAATAGGGTGTTGAAGAGATATTGATACATGTATGTTCATAGCAGCATTATTCCCAGTATCCAGATGGGAGAACACCTTGCATCCACTAACACAGAGATCAATACAAAAAGTGTGGTATCTATGTACAAAAAAAATGCTATTCAACCTTAAAAAGGAAAGAAATTCTATCATCTGTGACATGATGGATGAACCTTGAGAACTTTATGCTAAATGAAATAAGCCAGTCACTAAATGACAAATCTATATGATTCCACTCATATAAGGTATCAAGAATAGTCAAAATTATTGAAAAGAAAGAGTGTTGCTTGCCAGGAGCTGGGAGGAAGCAGAAATGCTGTCATTCAATGTGTGTAGCCTTTCAGTTTTGCAAAATGAAAATACTTCTGGAGGTGGTAACACAGTAATATGGAAATAACCCACTACTGAACAATTACACTAAAAATTGTTAAAATGGTAAACATTTTTAATGTGCATTTTTGCACACTTAAAATTTATAACTTAGAATAGCAAAGACATACAATCAGATTCCTTTGAAAATGTTCATTCTTATCTTACAGAATGAATTGATTTGGAGTCACTTGTAGGAATCTCATCATTGGATGTGGGGAGGTTCTGAAATATAGTTTGGCTCAGAACAGTTTTTAATGCTAATAAATTTAGACATGTGTCAGTCATATTATATTTGTGAACAAAATTAGTTTTAGATGGATTAACCCAGAGGAGAGGTCTATTGAGAGGATTCTAGGTGCTTCAGAGTATAAGAAAAAGATTAATTAGCAGGAAAGGGTTAACTCAGAAGCCCTGTGTTGTTTAAACTGTGCACATTCCAGAGAAAGGCCTATCTTAGTAGTGGCCCTGGCTGGCTATGGAGAGATAACCACTGAGCACTTAGCATATTTTGCTTCTCTAAACTGTGACCTTATGCCATACTATGTTTATGTTTTTTGTTAGGGGATTTGGCTGTGCTGTACCACTTTGAATAGATAGTTTATATTACCAATCTGATTTTGGTTACCATTTTTTTTTCTGGGGTTGGGAGTGAGAAAGAGGGCTAGAGTCTGAGTAGCTGATGCCCATCATATGGGAACTGTGTGTACCCAATAAAAATCCCAAACTAAGGTTTGGCTTAGTTTCCCTGGTTGGCAACAATTAGTGCTGTCACACATCATTGTTAAAAAAATAAAGTGCATCTCCATGTGACTCTGCTTCAGAAGGGGCAGGTCACTCACATTGGAAATTGTGTGAATGCATTTTCCTGGACTTCACTCCATGGGAATGCACCTCTCCCCTTTGCTGATTTTAATCTATATCCTTTTGCTATAATAAACTGTAGGCGGGAGCTTAATAGTTTTTGTGAGTTCTCTAAATCCTAGAGAATCACAAAGCCTAAGGGTGGTTTTGGAGACCCTAACACACTGGGTAACTCAGTATTGAAAAAGTCAGACATGGAGTGGCTTGGGATCTCAGTACCAGGAACCTGATGATGAGCAGGAGGCGATTTGGTCCCAGCCATCTTTTAGGTCCACGCAGAAAATGTGACAGGCCCAACTCAGGGCAGAGTAGAAACATGACCATTAGGAGACATGATAACCATGCTAACATATATTTATACACATGATGTTTTCTTCTCTTGATTTTAGTATTTCTTAAATCCACATTTAGAAGTGGCTTTTTACTATTAATCTTTTTTTTTTTCTAGTAGAGTGGAAGGCACTTGATTCGATCAGTCAATAATTTTCTTATTGATATTAAATAAAAGTCATGTTCCTAGGTTTGTGCATTGTTCTGAAAAAATTAAAGTGAGTGCCTGCATTTTTGTACTAGGCTTTCTGTCTAAAAAGGAGGCTCAAATTATAATAAACCTGGGCTCAAATCTCCAGTCACTTAATAGTGGTGTGATTACTGGCCAATACCTTAGTGTAGCTGGGATTCAGATTCCTTGCTTTTAGAAAAAGGGGAGTATTCCCACATGGGGTGGTGTGAATATGAAGTGAGATAACCCGGAGTCCACACAACAGTGTTCAACACATTTAGACAGTCAGTAATATTTTACTAATTCTTCTTTATTCTCCTTCCTCTATTCAATCAGCTACTAAATTTGAGTGAATAAATATCTTAGCCATAGAAACATCTACTAAATATTAGAATTCATGTATGAAGTTTATATGACTTTTGCCTTCTTTCCCTTATGCTACAGCATTGTTATAATTTTTATTTATTTATTTATTGTACTGATTCTTGAACCCAGGACATTCTATCACATTCCAGCCCTTTTGTTTGTTTTTAAAATTTGAAAGAGGGTCTCACTAAGTTGCAGAGACTGTCCTTGAACTTGTGATCCTTCTGCCTCAGACTCCTGAGTAACTGTGACTACAGGTATGCAATACCATGTCTGGCTCATTTTATTCATGATTTTTCAATGTGAACATTTCTTAAGTTTTCATTTCATGCCAATAGTTATTTCTGAAATCGTTTTTTTTTTTTTTTTTCATCAAATCATTCTCCTAACCTCTTAGGGAATGTAATTATTCTTCAGAGCATACAACTGACATGTAGGATAACACATATGGCCATCCTTTCACAAATAAAATTAGAAAAGCAGGTGGCAGATAGGGGCTAAATATATGTTGGTGCTTATAGACCAGTGAATAGACACACAGGATATGCACACACACACATGCACAAACACACAGGAGGAGAGAATATTCCCCCAAAGGAAGGAAGCGGTCAGAAAAAATGTCTAAGATACTTGTGGCTTCAGATTTCACAAAGTTCAAGAAGAAACCTCCTTGAAGTCCTTGGAGAACACGTGTGAGTTGTGTTATGTGTCATCATGGAGAACAGGGAGCTGTGAGGTCTGTTCAGTCTCAGATGAACCACAAGGGACTCGCCTGCAGCACCAGCCCTCAGAGGCAGAGGCCTGTGCAGCCTTGAGTTTGTAGGGATTTTAGGGTCGCCCAGTCATTTTAGAGCAGAATGCATGGTTTAGACATGATTTGACGAAAGCTTCTGGAAGGGTGGCACTGAAGGGAAGTTCTTCTCTTGTCTCTCTGTCTTCCTCTGCCCTCATGGGGACAGGAGGCCATTCCTGGAATGACGGCAAGCCCTGCATGAATAGGTGATAGTTCTACCTGCTAAGTGTGATTGCTATGGTCATGGGGGTGGAAATTCTCCAGATATCTCCAAAACTTATCACAGTTTTACAATGATTTAAAAAAAAGGAGGAGGAGGAGGAGGAGGAGGAGGAGGAGGAGGAGGAGGAGATGATAATTGTGATCTTGTAAAGTGCTCAACTGCTTTCAAGCTCAACTCCAGTGCTTGAAAGCAATAAGAACAAAATCACACTGTCCTTATTTTCCATTAAGCTGGGCTTCAATCAATTATCTTCATTTCTATCTTTTTTTGGCCTCTAGCCCTATGACCTTCATTCAACCAAAGTAGTCATATTGATACAGTATTTTGTGTGTGACAGGAGACAAAGTTAGCCAGAAGATTTTCTATTACAATGTTGTTCCAAAGAATAGAGATGAACTAATCAGGACAAGAAAAAGCTCCCCTATTGTTCATGCAGTATGTATAGGCAATGCCTCAGGCAAAGTGGCATTGCCCAAGCACCTGCTACATATTGGACAATGTGTAGGAGAGGACACTTACCTGGAAGGAGGATTCAAGTGTCCTGTCTATGCAGGCAAACTTCTGTGAAGAGCAAAGGACTTAGGATGGAAGTGGCCCCAGCTCTAGTACCTAGCCAGCTCCTGTGAAGGAGGCAGTCTTGTCATAGGCAAAGGCCTGTGGGCCACTGACCTGTCTAGCTGTAACTGCTGATCTGAAGGCCAGTTCAGCCAGCACTATGGAGCATGCATTCTTCAAAATGGAAGAGACCTGTGCATGTTTAGTGGCATGGATATATGCATTCAACTGAATTTTGGGGGGGTGTCAAATTTCTTTTGAATATTTATTATTTCAAGGGAATTTCCTGTTTTCTTTAATTTCTTTACATATTCACATTAAAATATTATGTGAAAAACTTAAATTGTATTTATTTACTGCATATATCACATATTTATGAACTTTTCCTTTATTGTTTTATTTCATTTAAACTACATAGATACTTTGAATGATAGATTATATTTGTAATGACTGTCTATGGTCATTGTAATAATTTTGATTCTTATTGCACCAAAGAGTTTTCATTGTAATGGTTCCTTTTGTTCTAGATAACTTTTATTTATATGCTTGGGCTATAAAATCACTCTTACATTTTTGCTCTATAAGTAAGAAGCAGTGTAAGGGGTGGGATCCAAGAGGGAATGATTGAAAATGAAAACTGTTATTTTTGAACATGTATTTCGCAGCATGAGAACAAAATGTGTTCAGCTGTTCATTTTATAAAGAGAGAAAAATACTTTTAAAATTAGAATTATACCACTCAGAGTTTTTAATTCATGCAGTCAGAAGAGAAATATAAATGCTCCATATGTAGAGAAGAAAGTCAATTTCAACAAAACATGGTGTTTAAATAGCTCTCCATAGAACATATTTATTTAAAGAAAGGAAGACAGTTGATGGTCAGCAGTCAAGCATTAAAGTCTGTGACTAGATTTAACAAGAATCAGACAAGAATGGAGCTGGAACTCAGAATGACGAAAGTGTTCCAATTCTGTGAGATGTCTGTGAGCCCCTCCCATCTATTGACCATCAACCTTAGTATCACCACCTCTTTGCTTCTTCTGAGCCAGGATAGGGCTCTAATTCATGGTTCCATGAACTCCAGTGTTGACTTTGAATGACTTTTTTTAAAAAAAATGGAAGACTCTCATGAATTAAATGTGGGAGTTGGCTCATTTCTCCAGCAGAGGTGATGGGTCTGCTCTGATCAGCCTGTACTTTTGTACTTATGCTCCTTTGGGTTTTGTGCTGTCTCAAGAGAAGTTTTGCTAGATGTGCAAACAAAACAAACCAGCCTCCTGACCTCAGGAGTATCAATGAGCCTGTGACCTTGGCAGCCCCAATAACACTATCACAGCAGGTCACTGAGCTAAGAGTTGCCTTGGTGGGAATGTCCCACAGAAGGCCTTCATCTTGTTAAGCCCCAGTAAGTGGTGGCCACTCACAGTGATGTGGTGAGGTTGGTCCAGTTTGTCTAGGGTGCCTCCTGCTGTCCTTCAGGTCTGCTTTCATCTTTCTCTTATCTTATAGGCTGATGGTGGGCTTTTCTTTCCCTTTTCTTGTACCATCCCATCCTGTAAAAAAAACCTCTTTCTACAAAGCAGTCAGTATTCATGTGAAAGCCCAAGCATTAAATCTTGAGGTTTTGGAATGTTGAGTTTTATCTTCACTGGATGGTTTTTCTTCTTGCAGTGATCAGAAGGGAATTGGCAATTATATTTAAAATAAAGAATCAAAGGGCCTGGTGTATTTCAAAAAAAGAAAAAAAGAAAAAGGAATTAAGGATTATAGAGATTTCTCCTACAAGATCCCTCAAAAGAGCAAGAATGGAACCACAATATGACCCAGTTATCCCACTCCTTGATATTTATACTTAAGAACTAAAATCAGTGTACTGTAGGAATGCAGGCACATCAATATTTATAGCACCACAATTCACAATAGCCAAGTTATGGAAACAGTCCAGATACCCATCAACAGATGAATGGATAAAGAAAATATGGTATATGTACATCATGAATGTTTTAGTCCACTTTTTTTTTGTCACTGTGACTGAAAGACCTGACAAGAACAATGTAGAGGAGAAAGAGTTTATTTTGGCTCTCAGTTTCAGAGGTCTTAATCCATAGATGGCCAACTCCATTGCTCTGAGCCCAAGGTAAAGCAGAACATCCTGGCAGAGGGCATAGTGGAATAAAACAGCTCAGGATATGGCAACAAGGAAGCAGAGAAATCTCCGCTCACCAGGGACAAAATGTATACCCCCAAAGCATGCCCCTAGGGTCCCACCTCCTTCAGCCACACCTTACTTGCCTATAGCTACCACCAAATTAACAGTGGACTACTCCACTTATCAGAAACTCTCATAATCTAATCATTTCACCTTGAATGTTCTTGTATCATCTCACACATCAGCTTTTGGAGGACACCTCAAACCTAAACCATACATAGCAAAGAAGTTTTACCCAACCATAAACAAAAATAAAATATTGTCATTTGTGGGTAAATAGATAGAATAGGAGAACATTTATAATTCAGACTCAGAAAGTTGAGGATTAACTATTTTCTCTCTTATGTGGAAGCTAGGGAAAAAAAAAGGGGGACTGAAGTGTGGGAAACCATCAAAATGGAAGGGAGATCAGTGGAGTGGAGGAGAAGGGTTGAGGAGGAGGGGAAGAACAAGAAAGGAATGGAGTTGACTAAACTGTGCTAGGTACAGATGTGAATGTACCTTTGCAAATTCCATCATTTTGTGTACTTTGAAGTATCAATTTGTAAAAATAATATATAGCCAGGTACAGTGGTAAATGCCTGTGATCCCAGTGATTTAGGAGGCTGAGGCCAGAAGATCATAAGTTTGAGGCCAGCTTGGGCAACTTAGTGAGCATCAAAATAAAAATTTAAAAGATCTGAGGGTGTAAAGCACATCTGGGTTCAATCCCCAGTACAATAGATAGATAGAGAGATAGAGAGATAGATAGAGAGAGAGAGAGAGAGAGAGAGAGAGAGAGAGGGGGAGGAAGGGCCAGTAGAAGAGTGGGGATATAAGTGGGTAAGAAGGGAACAGTGTTGGGAGTTGCCCCGCTCCAAAGACTAACTTCCCCATCCCCCGAGAAGAGCTGCCCAATGGTGAGCCCTGCTGGCTCACATGATCCTTACCCACCAATCAGACTAGCCCTGCTGACTCACATGATCCTTACCCACCAATCAGAAAGCACCCCATGTTGACTGTCAAACCGTTCAACCATTAAACTGTCATAATTGTCAACCCCCCCCTATAAATATGCAGAGATGTTCCTCAATAAATGGGCATTTTCTCCGATGACAAGCCTTGTTCATTCTTTCACACGGAGTTACTGGGGATTGAATAGGGCAAATGATATTCCATGCATAGATGATTATGTCAAAATAAACTTGACTATTGTGTATAGCTAGGATGCACTAATAAAAACATAATTTCTTTTCTCCTACAAATTTCACCATGAGCAGCATTTTGATTTTACAGCGGAAGCCCCCTATGGTGGTGGATGATCTTTTTGAAGACATGAAAGATGGTGTCAAACTGCTTGCTCTCCTAGAGGTCCTGTCTGGTCAGAAACTGGTAAGATTTTTGTTGTTATTGTCTTTTTTTTTTTTTTAACCAAACTTGTCAATTAGTTTTATTTGGAATTTGGGGATTGCAGGGTTGAAAGAGTAGCAGGTCCTGCCCACAAGAGAGAAAGTTCTCTTTTGTAAATGATAAGATACTGGAAACCCTGGTTTATTGGTCATTTCTAGGAGCAAGCAATAAATTTCTTTTTGTTCTTGCAAATTCCCAATGGACTGAAAACATATTAGTAATGATAACTTGAGAAGTAGGAATAAAGAACAGAATAAAGAATAAAGAACCATAGAATTATAGACATGGCTAACTATTGCATCTGCTTAGTATCAGGAAGATATGCTGCACATTAATATCCACCTCACTTAAATGTTTGCTTTTCATTGGGAAAGATTGTTAGTCCATCTTTATGTATTTATACAGTTGTTTGTTGAAAATTGAGCTTAAAAGTAATGTGGAATTTTTCATACTCTTGTTAACATCCTCCGTCATCAATCATTTGTAACAAGAACAGCATGTTCACAGTCATTTTTTTATATGCCACAGAACAAACAGAGTGAAAAACAACATTGGCAGTGAGCTATAAATTATATTTTTCAGGACATTATTGAATAATAAAATATTTATTTTTTCTTGCATATGTCTTTTCAGAGTAGAAGAACAGTAAGTAGTTTATTAACATAAATTATTTATAAATTAAGGTTTACTGTAATTGGTAAAAGGAGTTCAGGAAGTATTGTCCAGAATGATCTATAACACACTGAACTGAAGATCAGAAATTGGCAGTACTTTTTTTTCTTTATCTCTTATATCTTGGCAATCATTATTACTTGGATAATTAGATTTTTAAGAGTGTTTTTGACTGAACATAACTTTCCAGGTAATTTTGTGTAGGGAGTCAGTCATCAAAATAACTTAAGAGTCATTTGTTGAAAAATGCAAATTGGTACGGTTTTGGGGTCCACCGTTCATGTAACTGGATTCTCACAGTAGCAGATGCATTTGGTGAACTGGTCTCCTCTGAGCTCGTCTGTGATTTCAGCTATGTCAGTAGTGGACATTTCCCCAAACACTGTGACAGCATCTCACCTCAAGTGCTAGTAGCATCTCTCTGGATTCCTGCCTGAGGGCTTTTATCAAAGCCACAAGTTGACAAGGCTTTCCTGAAGTATAAGAGAGTTAAGAGTCCCACAGGATCCTCAACCAACAGAGATAGGAGTCTGTGAATAAATGTTCAGCTTTGAATTTTTATGAGGGGCAATTTTTAGACATGTCTCAGAATTCTCCACAGGCCCTCCAGTGGGACTGAGCTCCAGTTACCCACGGAGGTAAATTCCAGTAACACTCCTTGTATTGACTTTCCCTGCTTTCCATCTCAGTCTTCACACATCCGCACTATGTTACTAGGAAAGAGCTTGCTAAGTCCCTGTCACAAGCTCTGCTTTGGGATGAACCATACAGAACATATATGAATAGACAATTTGGAATATAGACATATTCATGAGCACAACAAATCAAATAAGCACCAGGGTATAAGAGCTATTAGGCTGAAATATTGATTATCTTAAATACCTGGCCATCTTCCAAATCTCCTGAATTCAGATATTTATTTGAAGGTTGAAAGAGCTTTGATATGAGTATTCAAGAAGTATATCTGTCATAGTTTCAAAAGTAATTCTGTCAATGTACTTTCCCAACAGTCTATAGAAATCTTGATGGACATTTAAGTGCCAAGCTAGATTATTCTAGAAAATGTGTGTATATTTGACCGGACAATCTTACTTCTGTTTAAATGTCCTACACATTCAGACATAGTTAGAAGTGTGGAATCCTAAAGCTGGAGAGGTTTTCTGAATGAAACTCGGCATTCTTATTTAACAGGGAGGGAAACTGAGACATAGAAGGGCAATTTCCAGTGTCATCTTTACTATTATTTATTTATTTATACAGAGCCCTTCAATAGTTTGAATTACACAAATTGAATTTTTTTTCTGAAATTATAAATACGCTTTAGCAGTGGTGATCTTGATTTAAATTTTGTACATGTGATCATTATGGTTCAGGAGCACACAGAGAGGAAGCATTGTATAAAGAAATGAGCATACTGGGCAATCTTTTAGGGTTTTTGAAGGGAGAATGTGAGCAAGTGCATTTCCCCAGGAGCGTTCACATGATCAGGAACTCTTCAGCCACCCAAGGGGCAGAACCATTGTAAATGCCATAGTTAACCCCAGAGTACACATAGCCCCTGCCTCTGGGTGTGACCATGATAATCAAGAAAATGTGGCCAAAGGAATTAGCATCTTCTTCACTGCCCCCATCCCAGGGCGATTGCAATCTCAATATCTTAGTACCCTTTAATAGCCTTTTGTGACTCTCTTGTCTATGATTTTATTTAAAATCTTAGGGGGTTTTAAATTTTAAAATTATTATTCTTGTATTTCTTTACATACCTGGAATGCTAATTGTGAAGCATTCATTCTTTAATGAACTAATGATTATGCCTTTATTCACATGTAAACCACAGACTTTAATTTAATTTTGCCTTTGAGATATTTTTAAGAATGTGAGCAATTTCTAACAAAAAAATAGGAACCATAGAATTAAATGAACAGATTAAGGACCACAGACAAACTTTTCTTTTCTTTTCTTTTTCCTATTTTGGTGATTCCCAAAGTGTTTTTAGAAAGCCTTTTATACTTTGCACTCAAGAGAAGTCTAATAATTCACTTCAGAGTGCTCAATGGGCACTTTTAGGAAATCGTGAGCCTCCAAAGCTCCTTTACGTTCACCAGGTAACTATTAGTCATCAATCACATATGTAAATAGATAGGAAAAATACTAGAAAGAAAAAAGAAAAAGTTGGATCTTTATTCCATGGCCCACAAAAAGAATTACATCTACATGAATTAAGGACCTAATGGCAAAACACTTAAATATTTTAGCAGAAAATACAGGCAACTATCTTAGAAGACAAAAAAAAAATGCTATATTTAACCATGTTAAAATTAAGAACATTTAAAAAATCAATCACCTTGAAAAGAAGTGATTATACTTGTCCAAGACATTGAAAATTTATGTTGTGAAAGGCTTAGAAATATAATATAAAAAATACATAAAATATAGCTTTAAAACAAGAAGGGTACAAAGGACCCACAGGAAAACTGCCCAAGAGATGGGAAAAGGCATTTTACAAAATAAACACACATCGCCAACGACCAGAGGAAGAGATGTGCACAGCATCGCTGTCTAGGAAAATGCAAATGAAGATCACATGGAAAGCAGTACATACATTTCACATTCATTCCATTCAAAAATGTTTTAAATATATGTCAAAATAAAGCCTTGGGGACAGGATGAGTCAACAGTGTCACTGGATGAGAGTGAGAAATAGTGGAATTGTTTTGGAAAAATTTGAAATTATTTTGCAAAAAATAAAAGTTGTGCTCCCTCTGACCTGATGGTTCTCCTCCAAGTATTATACATCCAAGACAAACTATGCTTGTACAAAAGGTGGTAAGTACAGGAATTATCCATCAGCATAGATTATTATAACCTATATAATATTATATCATGGAAATAACCCAGGTTCACCTCCGAGGGAGAACATATACAGGGCACATTATCACTGTCAAAATGCATGAAGTACGAATGAATCTCAGCAATATAATGTTACTCAGAAAAGTAAGTTTCCAAGGATTAACACAGTGCTGATCTATGTAATGTTTAAAAATCAAGGGAATGTTCATTAAGGATGCATCTGAATGAACTGGATCTATAAAAAAAGGAAATTTTAGGACTGGATTTAATGTGGTGGTTGTCTTGGGGAGAGAAAGACAAAAAGATAGGGATAGAAGGATGTGATGATATGGACTGATGTGGTTTTTTCTCACTGAATTGTGTGTCTTGGCTTTCTTTTAGTTGTCAGATTAATGTTTTTTTTTTTTTTTTTTTTTTTTGCCTTGCAAAAATAAACTAAATAAGTGGGCTGGGCATATGGACAGATAAAAAAGCTAAGTCATGTATAACAGTTTCCCAGTGAAGAATAAATAAAAGTTTAAGAAGTGTATCTTCTACTTTAATATTTCTTTAAAATAACACCATTACATTATTACCCAATACACTAGTAATTGAAATGAAAAGATACTCCATTTTGAATTTTAATGGGAAATTATTTAGAGCTCTACGGTGTCAAAAAAGAGAACAGTTTGCAAGTTTTCAGCCTGAGAGAGACTTCTTTGCCTCTGTGAGACTGGTATTGGCTGTGAATGTAAAGAAGGCAACAATATCAACTTCACTGAATTTATTTTGACTTTTCAAATTATTGGTGTGGCTCAGAGAAAGCACAAATACATTTTGGTGACTTAAATGCAGATGACATAGTATCCAGATACCCAAACACAATGTTGGCTTGGCTTCATGTGTTTTTGGTCAATCAAATCAAGAGATGTCAGCACTATTGTCAGAATCTTTGCAGACCCCTATGACTGTAAAAAAAAAAAAAAAAAAAAAAAAGGTGAGTGACCAAGAGTACGTTTCTTGTAAATATTTCCTGACCTGTAGGAACACCCATCTCCATAGACAGCATGGAACTTCATGAATTTCTGCTTTCAGGCACGCAGAAGCCCCAAAGGCAGCATTTACAGAGAAACTGGGAACAAATGTCTTTGTTAGGCGGGTGCTTCAGGGTGCAGAGGGACAGTGCTCCTTGGCATATTTGCTCACTGTTGAAGAAGTTGAATAATGTCAGTTGCTTTTGAATAGCTGAATAGCCTTCAAGTATAACTTTCATCCATTTAGATTTTTTAAAATGTGTGCTCTTTTTTGGTCCCTGTTCTTTTCCTTTTCACAGCCTTGTGAACAAGGACGTCATATGAAGCGAATCCATGCGGTGGCAAACATCGGCACTGCGCTCAAGTTTCTGGAAGGAAGAAAGGTAGGAAATGATAGAGAACACTGGAAGAAGGAGGCATGGGCAAAAGAATGCTTCCAGAAGTAGCCATGGCTTCAAAGCACTGCCAGTTATCTATGCAGCAAGGACATATGGTATTATTATAAAATAATTTTGGATTTACAGTAAAGTTGCAAAAAAGGGTTTCACATCTACACTTCACTCAAATTCCTCTGAAGTTAAAAACTTATACAACCATAGTACTATTATCAAAATAAGGAAACTAAAATGATGTGATACTGTTAATGAAAGCATAGATGTTAGTCTAATTCCATCAAATTCTTCCCCGTTGCCTTGCTTCTGCCCCAGGACTCAATCCAGAATCACACAGTGCATTCGATCATCTCTTTATTCTATAAAGAGTCTTCATTCCATTCTTGTCTTTCCTAACCTTTGATATTTTTGATACCGCCAATCAGTTATTTGAGCATAATGTCTCAATTTGAGTTTGTATGTTTTCTCATGATTAGATTGAAGTCATACATTGTTGGCAAGAATACCAAGGAAGTGATGTTGTATTCTTCCAGCATATCATGTTAGTGAGCATAGAATTCTGAAATGCCATTGCTAGTGAGGCAAACCTTGATCACTTGATATATAATGTTATGCCAAGACTATAAAGAACAGAAGTTATTCAGCTCACAGTTCTGCAGGCTGGGGAGTCCGAGAGCATGGTGCAGACACCTGTTCAGCATCTAGTGAGGGCCTTCTTGCTGCATGACAACATGCAGAGACAGAAACTTGAGTAAGCATGGGTCAACTCAGCTTCCTTTTCCTATAAAGCCCCCAGTCCCATCAGGGCCACCCATCCCACCCTAATGGGCTTATCTGATCCTAATCACCCCCCAAAGGCTGCCTCACCAATGCCATTGACATAAACTTGAGGATTAAGTTTCTAACACATGATATTTGAAGGATGCATTCAGATCATAGCAGGTAGTGTCTGCCATGATTTCCGTGATGTCATTACTGGTTTTTTTTTTTTTTCTCTTACACTTGATGAATAACTTAGAGGAGATCATTGAGACTGCTAAATCTCGGCTTCTCCTCCTAATTTTTACTCACTGATTTTTGCATCAATTTCTTTCAATAATTATCTCTGTACTCTTTGTCTACTGGTGATTTTGTGTTTCCCTCATTCTATCTACACTTATTGAAATCGTTCTGTAGGAAAAAAGATGTTCTTCCTTCTTCACTCTATTTATTGACTTATTCAACTAATTTCTTTCAGCATGGACTCATGTAAATTTGTTTTATTCATACTTATAATCGAAAACTGTTATTATTATTTCGTTGCTCAAATTGTTCCAGCTTTGGCCATTGAGAGCTCTTTGGCTGGCTTCTTCAAGAACAAGGAAGTGCTTCTTTTGTTTCTGGTAACTACAGGTGATTCAGGCTTATATGTTCCTGCCGCAGTCCTAAAGTCAATCACTTCTCTAAGGAGGCTTTGTTCCTGTTACTGGTGAATGGTGTTCATAAACCTAGATCTAGGGTTTGCTCATTGCTACTGAGGTGATGTTGCTTCTAGGCTTTCCCAGCAGATAGGTCCAAAAGTATGTCTGCTTACTCATTTCTGTATATACACATGTGCTTGCCCCCCTACCTATCTGTATGCATACATATATGTACATATATATGTATGGCTTCTCCTGTTTGTATGCATTTGTAAAAAAAAACACATTAGTTCAGAATGATTCATCTGATTCCAGTCTAATTCCACAAGGCTCATTCTAGCCTCACATGCTTATTTATTTCTATTTTCTCCAATAATGACAGCACTGGCTCTCATCCACAATATATTTGCTTATTTTTTGTAACCCTGCTATATGCATAAAATAGTTTTGGAATTGCTAGTTCATATTCTTGTCAGAAACAGGTTTACTAACTGGAAATCAATACTTAATATAGTTATTTTCCCCTTAGCATTATATTACCCAGTCATAAGACTATTTTCCAAATGTACTTTAATTATTTCTAGTCTTCCACATTCCTTGCAGTGTGCTTGAACTAGCAATTTTTAATAGTTATGTTTCATTGCTATTGTGTAACACACATGCGCTCATGTGCATGTTCGTACACACACACGCGCATACACACACACACATGCACATCCTGCTTTACTTTATATATTTTTTCTTTAATTTTGGGGAGACATTACCATGATTCTAAGAGTAAAAAACACAGTAGTAAAAATTTTCCTGATCTCTTTTCTTCCCTTCCATCCTCATTCCCTGGCCTCTAACTCCATTTCCCATCTCTCCTAATCAATCTCTCTAGTTGTAACATCCATTCTATGTTTCTTTTCAAATAAGATGTGTTTGCATATGCCCTCTCCTTTCCTACATGAAGGGTAGGATTCCATAGGTGTATTTTCTGGGTTTTTTTTGAAGTGTATCTTTATAATCACCCCAAATCGGTTCATGACTATTTCCACGATGCATTTTTAACAGCTGCATAGTATGCTGTTATCTGGATGTGTCACTGTTTGTTCAGCCACTCTTGTGAATGGGCACTGAGGTTGTTTCTAAGATTTTTCAAACACTAAGTGGAACTAATAACTATGTTAAAAGTACTTTCATCTTACTAGAGGCATGCATTTTCTAGGTAGAACCCTAGAAGTGTGTTTGCCAGGTCAAAAAGTGTGTGTGTATTTTTCTTAAATACCGCCATATTTCCCTCCAAAAGGGCCTCACCAATCCTCTTAGATTTAGCTTTTTTCTACTCTGTGGAAATTTAGTATGTCTGTACTTGGCAATAGCAAAACCAGCTTTATAAACAGGTATCCATAAACTTCTGGAAAAGGGAATAATTTGATTACTTCCTAACATCTACATGTACTAAGTTAATTCATTCACTTTATAAATGTACAAAACAGGAACTTGAAAAAAACTTAGATCCTGACCCTTAAATAACTTAGGTTTTGAAAAGTTGGCAATGCAGTGAATCAGGATAAAGTTGTTAGTCTTGCAAACTTCATGCCCTACACAGATTCTAGGAACTAGGACCATGTAGAAAAATACTTTTATCTCCTTATACAATATTGGGAAGTGTTTGCAAATCACTCTAACTTCATTATTATTGGAGAGCTTACCCTCTTCTTGCTCACCCTGTGTTAGCTTTTCATAGAAAGCAGAGTAAAGCCTTATGGAACAGGATATTAGAGGATTCCAGGATATTAAGTCTGCCATTTCCATTGTATAACAAGAATGCTTTAATTCATTATGAGAAATATTTATTGGTTAGAATAGAAAAAACAGATTTCCTCTTGTTAATTAATATCTTGGAGAAAACTGTAAAGACTTAATCTATGAAAGGCATTTTTTCTGAGGACTCTTCCCATTGAAGATTTGCTCCCACAAGGTCCATTTTCACAGAAAAAACGGAGAAAATTAAAAATAAATAAATACAGGAATCATATTTCTAAAGTTAACATTTGCCCTAGACACAAAGTATTACAGTTGAATATATGATAAACATTTTAAAAAGTAAACAATTCATAAACTTCTGAACTTTATATTAATCACACACCTCATGAAATCTCAGCTTAGTTACATGCCTGAGGAGTATGTCATTATTTTTTTAATTCATAATTTGTTTATGAAAAAAGATGCTGAACAGTTATTTCTTATATGCTATAGATATTGATGGACATAGAAGTTCATTTTGCTTGAACTTAAGAAACAATCGTTTTAATAATTGGAAGAACATAAAAAATGAATAATTAAGGGCATTTGTAGACAGATTGGAATCTAAGGAAAATGCTTTATAGTACATTGCCCCAAAACTAAATGCTAATGATCTCTATTTTACTATTTCTTGGCTTTACTTTGTTTTTTGAAATTTATTCTCAAAGTCATGCTCTAAATTTATCTTTTATTCCTTTTGAACAAATAATGCTGATTTTGGAAGGTTATTTATGTATGTATATCATCTTCTTCCTTTGTTTTACATGTCAGTCCATGTACAGAGGATCACCGGTTAGTACAAATTTTAGAATTTTTAATTCCTGATTTTTATAGGTAAAAGAGAACATAAGTTTCATGCTATTTGGTAGAAAACTTAAAAGTAAGTGCATCTTCTTAAGCTACTCTTCATGGTTTCATTTTAGTCAACCTTTAAATGTAAAGAATAACCATTTTTTTTTTGTTTGGAAATTTTTGTTGATAATTCCTTGCATGACGTTATATATTTTTTAAAATTTTAAATTAAAAAAGTTTTTGAAATCAGTTTTTTAGTTGTTACATTTTGTGCACCTAACAAATGCACCAGAAAGTTTCACTGAAACCATGTGTGCGTGTGTGTTCACGGCTCACCTTACTTACTCTTGTGTACCACCTCATGACCCCAAACCTTACTGGTGTCTAATAAAGTTCTAATTATTGTGTGATTAAATGGATTGTAATATTTATAGTACATTACTAATGCAGTTTTTCTTTTTAAACAGATTAAACTAGTCAACATTAACTCCACTGATATAGCTGATGGCCGACCATCAATAGTTCTTGGATTGGTGTGGACCATTATTCTATATTTCCAGGTATTATGCTACAGTTTCTTTTCCAGTTGATCTTATATCAAACAGAAGGAAATGGTAGTAGACATTTTAATAATTTCCTCTTTTCCCATAGGTTGGGGCGATCCTTAGCTTAGAAGATATGTTACCTTCACTCATAACAGGGTATTTGGTTGCAAGAGAATTTCCTCTTCTCTCTTGGAACCCTCCATTCCAAAATACTCCAATAGAGGTACCCACTCTGAAAAGTAGGTCAGTCTCAATGGAGGTGGATATAGGCATAGAAGGAGTTTGGGAATTCTTTTTCTTTTTTCTCTGGGAGTAGTTCTAAGCTCCAGGGGGGGCATATTAACCTCCATTCCATGCAGAATAATTGTTCTAAACATTAGGTTTTATTTTATTAGTTGTATCAGTCATTTTCCATTTTTACAACAAAATAACTGAGGCTGGGTAACTTACAAAGAAGAATATTTAACTTAACATTTTGGGTAACTGAAAGACCAAAAAGTACGGGGTCAGTTCTGCTGACGTCTGGTGGCTGTATCACATCAGGGCAGATGGCATCATGGCTTGTGCCAGAGGGAGAGATCACAGATCACAGGGTGAGGCAGGAAGCCAGAGAGACCAGGAAAGTGCCAGACTAACAGTGCTCTCATGAGAACTAACCAAGGTCCTAGGGCAGCTCCCCAATGACTAGGCTCAAACTCCCCAAGGGCCAGCATCCCCAAAATTGCTACACCGAGGACCAGGCTTCCAACATATGAATATTCAGGTGACATGACAAGCTCAGATCACATCTAAACCAGAGCATCAATTCATTCATGCATTCAACAAATATTTGTGACTGTAAGATATAGGGGCACAGTGAGCACAAAGAGGGATAAAATGTTCTCTTGTGCCCTATAAGAGCTCACACTTCAATGTCATTTTTATTGGGAAAAGTATATTCCAAGGAAAGAAAACCAAAGATGATTCTTATGTTTTTGCTCTCTGTTAACTCGTAAATAGATTGAAGAGTTGACCAGCAACCTGCCACAGCTACAGTCTCTGTCCAGCAGTGCCTCTTCTGTGGACAGCATCGTCAGCTCTGAGACCGCCAGCCCACCAAGCAAGCGCAAGGTGGCCACCAAGATCCAAGGAAATGCCAAGAAAGCTCTATTAAAATGGGTGCAGTACACAGCAGGCAAGTAAGTATCAAGGGTTTGTTTGAATTTGGAACCCTGTGATAATTTGAGTTATTGATTTATCGCTTATTATGCCTTCTAATGATTGCAAAATATGAAAAGATATTTGAATGAATGACTTTGGCTTTAGCTCTTATTTCACTGTCCTTGAACTAAAATGTAAACATAAGCTCATCACCAATACTCCAAGAAAATGCTGTAATAAAATGAATTCTTTCTTCGTTCATGTGATTGGGCCTGATTGATTAAACTGATCAATTTTTCACTTTTGATTAGTGGCCTGAGGGCTAATTCTAATCAGATCATTATTTAAATTTTCTGTTCCTATTAAATAATGTTTGCACAAATAAATTACAAGCTCAAACTTGATTATCTCTTCAAAAGACTCTTGAATTCGATTTAATAATAATGTTAAGAAAGGTCCACATTCTGAAAAAACATTGTATTTGTTTCCATTCCCTGAAATTTGCTAGCAATTTTATTTTTAATTTTTACCCTTTGTTCTTATATCTATAACACAGATTCCTTTGTCAACTCTTGCTTTATGAGTTGAAATTTAAATTTACGTAACATTTTGTTATGATGGCAGATGGAAGATTACTGCTCTTCAAAAAAGTACCTTCTCATAGCAATTCCAATGGGATATCTGGTTGATGATAGCAATATTTTGTGGTCTAATGTGGTCACTGTCAAGTTTCTTCTCATAAAAGTAGTGCATTTGTTTTATTTTCCTAAATAGTGTGAAATATTAACTAACTTTCTATCTTGCTTTACTTGATTGAATCTAATCTGAATCTGATTATCTACTTTAGGAAAACAGTTGTAAATAAGTACTTATTATAAAATACTGAGGTGCTGAAACATAGAGAGTTCTATTTTTAAAATGTTTGAAGAGCAAAAATAAGGAGAGAAAAATAAAGAATAGAGAAGATGTAATTAGTGTTACTAATTTATGTAGGTTTGTTTAGCTTTTAAAGTGTGTTAGTTGTTTTCTAATTTTAGGTATATTCTTATGATTCAGTGCAGCCAAAAATATTTCTGAAAGCAAATTTGTGTGACTCTTTAGACTCTGTAGTAGAAATTAAAATTAAAAATCCTTCCCATAATATTGGTGCACTATTTGATTATAAGCACACTGGACCTTACTAATCTCTATTGTAACTTAACTGGACAGGGAAAAGAAATGTCCTGGGTGGAAAACTGATGACCACTTTCTGACATTTGTCACAATGCTATTGCATTTATACTTTGTAATAATTCAATATGCTCTTCTATTGTCCATTGCTCCACACAGCATTAAACTAATAAAAAATAATTTGATTTTTATTTAATAACATAGTGGCTTGAGGTTAACTCAAATTTAATGCTGTGGGAGTTATCCTACATCGAATTTAGTTTCACATATATTGTGTTGGGTTTCTAAGATATGCAGAGATATGCTAACAGCGCAAAGTCATTCCTACAACTTATGTTTGTGACATCAGTTTAAGCTGTACTTATCTATATAAATGTCTAATATCATGGTCCCCAGGGGTGTCTACCCATCAATATACCAATCAGATCCATTTATCCAGTAACTGTGTAAACTGTAGAGTTTGGAAAGGTGACTCTTTGTCATGAAAATTCTGTAAGGACACATGACGTTTATGCCACCAAATTGTTGATAATTGTTGTGAAGCTTCCTTTTACGTGGTCCCTGTGTGTACTATTTAAGCAACTTCTTACCTGACATGGATAGAAGACTTCAGGATCTGTATGTGTGTGACAACTTTCCTGAAATTGTTATTATCTTATGGGGAACTCTGTAGTCTGGATCACTCTCACAGGACTCTCACAGCCAATGGGAAGGTGGGAAATGAGAAAATATTTAGAAAGCACCTGACTGATTGCTAGAGTGTATTCACTATTTTCACACAAAGTTTAAAGATATTTGAGAAATGAGTCAAAAACTGTGTTAGTAAAACAAAATCATGAAGCCCTTTCTATTTTCTTAGCCAGTTTCATGGACTGCTAGTACATAGTCTCAGAAATCAAAGCACTAAGTTAAACCATTTGCGTACCTATTATTCACTGTCTAAGAAGAACGATTATGTTTTAACACAGAAATAAATCAGATAAACAAACAAATGAAGATATGAAGACCCCAAATCATTCAAAATTACCTGAAGTAAATGTAGAGCTGTTTTAGTCAGCTTTTTCAGTGCTGTGAATAAAGCACCCAACTAGAACAACTGTAGAGGAGGAAAAGTTGATTTGAAGTCTCATCATTTCAGAGGTCTCAGTCCATAAACAGCTGGCTCCATTCCTCAGGGTTCAAGGTGATGCCAGACATCATGGTGGAAGAGGTGGTATAAGGGAAGCAGTTCACATGATGATCAGAGAGCAGAGAGTGAGACTCCACGCTGCCAAATACAAAATATATACCCCAGAGCCACATCCCCAATTCCAACCTTCTTCAACCTCACTCTATCATTTTGGTTGCCACTCAGTTAATCCCTATGCAGTTATTAATTCACTGATTGGATTAAGACTGTCACAACCCAGTCATTTCTCCTCTGAACTTGCTTACATTGTCTTACATGTGAGCTTTTGGGGGACACCTCACATCCAAACCATAACATAATAGAGACCAGAATTGCCTGTAAACTGACCACATTTCATCACTTAAGTAATGCACAAGTTTTCCTTGGGTTTATAAGATTCTAAAAGGAGAATTTTGAACTAAAACTAGAACTTTTGAGAAATATTAACTACTACTTTGATGTAATAAGAAATGGTGTGTATCTTCACACACACACACACATTAAACACGTATATTTATTTCAGCAAATTTGCAAAAGGAAAAATGCACTGAAACATTTTAATGATTCTAAGATAGTAAATATTTAAGAAAACATTTTAAATATTTCTTTTAAAATAGCTGAAACAAAAAGTTCAAGGAAACATTAAATAACATGGTGAATAGTTATTAGCTAGTTGTTTATTTGTGCCTTGCTTTATTATGTTAAAAACTAATATGAAGCAGCTTAAAGAGTCAGGAATATTTATAAATGAGAAAATGTGAGCAAGGAAAAATATAGGTAGAAAAGTAAGATGAAGATGAAATATACAAATGAAAAGTTAACAAGGACAAACTTTTCAACCTGTGTGGATATCAGATGTCTGCTCAAAGAATTTGTATCCATACCGCCAGAGATGCAAACTCTAGAAGAACCAAGAGCAGATTTGGGATTACAATTACTAAAGTCCTGTACACAGTTATTTTTAAAATATTTATTTGTAAAGCCAATGATTAAGTCTAGTGATGCTATTTTCAGCACATGATATTTTATGTGAACTGAATGCACTTTGGTAAAATGTGATTTAGAGTAAATCTGAAGTTTCCTGAGATTAAATTTAAGGGAATTTAGCAACTTATTAATGAGTATTAATGAGTATGATATAGTATTTTTTATGGAAATTTTGAGAATTTGGTAAAAACTCAGTGATGTTTTTGTTTTATTTAGGAACAACTATAAAGTGAATGACTAATTTTTTAAAAAGAATCTATCAGATGACTTTATCCATGAATATTCCCTAACCAAGTAGTCACATCTATAGGTTCTACATTTAATCACAGGGTCTCACTGATGTTCACAATCATCTTTGAAACTCTTTTTTGGAACTCCCTTTATAATTGAGAAATTGTATGTAGAAAAATCTCTTATGATTTTGCCTCATTTCTATTTCTAATCACAAAGTATCATTACCAGCTTGAACTGCTTTCCTAATTGTAACTGGCTTTGAACTTATCAAATCCATCACCAAAGAACAAAGATTTGTCTACAGAGCATTGCTTTCAAGATAATTCCAAACAGAAAAATTTAAAGCAATTTGATTTGTGGGGTAATGAAGTTATTATCTGGAATTGTGTCAATTGTGGCTCTTTTGTGACTACTTTGTGTATCTGATCACATCCTTTTGCTTTTGTATGCTCTGGTATATTGGATATGATGTAGCCACATCATCTTAGTCTGTTAGAACCTTGGCCTATATGACGTACTGTTGTTTATCATTAAAAATGTGTTGGATAGAATTTCTTAAAAAACACACACTGGTTAATTCTTGTCACTTTTGGTGTTTTTATCACTTTCTCTTTTTAAAATATTGTCACACATTTTCCTCTTAATGTATTTCCCTTTCAAAAATAAGTGTGAATTATTATTCAAATGGGTCATCTCAATTACTGAAAAAAATCTCATAAAAACTATAAATTTTATTATCCTCTAAAATATTTTTTTTGCTTAATTCCCCCCCCCAAAGGAAAAAAAATCATTTAACTGATATAGTGCATCATTGGCAATGAGCATTGGGTTTTGCATAAGATCTTAAAGAAAGTACTTGTGTCTATTCAGCATGTGACACGATTTCTTTGTTTACCACACTAAGGCAGATCGGAATAGAAGTGAAAGATTTTGGGCGAAGTTGGAGAAGTGGAGTTGCCTTCCATTCCGTTATCCATGCGATCCGACCTGAGTTGGTGGACTTGGAGAAGGTGAAAGGCAGATCTAACAGAGAAAATCTGGAAGATGCTTTCACTATTGCTGAAACACAACTGGGCATTCCAAGACTGCTGGACCCTGAAGGTATGTTGAATAATTAATAACTGTTGCATACCTCACTGTAGGCTATTTGTATGTATTAAACCCACAAATTGCAGGACTCCTAAGGCTCTTAACAAGACAGAAAGCTGGAGAAAAGCATCAGGAAATACTGTCTTTCTGCAATAATTTTCTTCTGGATAAACATTTGCCACTGTATTTGGAAACAGAATATGGTACCATTGCTCCAAACAGCTCTTTGACATAGTGTAACAGCCACATAAACTGAGCTTACTCAACTACCAAAGGGTGAAATGAAGGTGTTGGAAGTGTATGAAGGAACAAAAAGTTACTCTAAAACCCAGAAGAAATAGATCATTACTAATCTAAGACCATATATTCAAAATGTCAGTCATTAGATACTTAGAAATGAAGGCATTCATCCAATGTTTTGGTGAAAGTATCAGACTATCCAAACGGTTGACTACTATTTTCCATTCCAATTCTTTTGCATAATTTTTGTAAGATTGTGAATTTTAAGACTTTTTTAAAATGAAGTTAACTTTTGTAAGTATTCAAAAGACAGTTATGATAAAACTGTAATAAAGTAGTAAGTTGTTTCCATATTGAAGTAAAAGTATCAAAATGAATTTTCCAAATGTCATACATAATTCTTTATTTGTGTTGGAAATTGTGGAAATTCCCATTAATGAATGTGTAAGTGTGATACACGGTGAAAACCAAGTTTTTCTAAAAGATTAGCTTTCAGAATGAATTCTCACAGCCCTAAAGCAAAGGTGATGCCCTGGCATTTCCAAAAGAAAGGAATAGAGACCTGAGTGGGTTTCATCTGAGATGAGAGGCCCCATGGAGATCCCTTGCCACCTTAGGGTGCTGATTTGGGGCCCCACATTCACTCAAATCATTAAGGAATTTCCATTCAAGAATGCCAAAGGGGAAACTACTATGCACACATCACAGCCATCAACTGCAAGACAGCTGAATCTCTTCATAGTATAGGATGAGAGTATAAAGCATTCTTTGATGTCCACTAGAATAGAAGGTCTTAATACTTCTACTAATTCTCAGAAACCGAGGTTGCTCAAATGCAAGGTTATCCCAGATAGAAGTAGATCTTCTGTTTTCCTAAAGAATTTTCTCTTCAAAAGTAATTTAGCCAACTTGAATGCATAAACTTTTAGACATACAGAATAAATAGACCAATACCTATTGTAAAAGTTATTTTATAAGTTAGACATATATATATATATTGAATGGCACATACTATGTTAAATCATGTATTAAATTTTGCTTTTCTTTCCATGTTTCCACTTCATGAAATAGTTTCATTCCTTCTTCACATACCTCTTTAGTATTAGTAAAGAGTGTCAGTATCAAGTATGACTGATCGTGTCACTTCTAAAATCACTTTTAAGTCATCTAAGAAATTCCAAGATCTTTGGTTTTTTTTTCAGAATCCTACATTGATTGTCCCTAGAAATTATATCACAAATTAAAAGAAATATTCATCATTTGTTGTGGGTTTTAGGTTTGTTTGGTTTGGTTTTGGCTGTATATATTGTTCTTCAAAATGTCATTGCAGTTATTGACTTTTAAATGGGTAATTTAAAGATTTGTTTATAACATTTGGTACATTTTATTTATTCAGTCTTCTCCCCACAAACATTTACTCAATCTGCCAAAATTCTGGTGCCTTATTTATACCAATTTTATAGAGCAAATATCTGTAGATTTGAAACCATATGATTGAGATATTTTTCAGGCTGTATCTCCCTCAAAAAGTACTTGATTATTTAAACTATTATAATTTATTATTTTTATTTTTTAATTGCTTTTATTTTTTAAATACATGACAGCAGAATGCATCACAATTCTTATTACACATATAGAACACAATTTTTTATATCTCTGTTTGTATATAAAGTATGTTCACATCAATTCATGTCTTCGTACATGTACTTTGGATAAGGATGTCCACCACATTCGACCATCATTTCTAAGCCCCTGCCTCCTCGCTTACCCTCCCACCCCTCTGCCCTATCTAGAGTTCATCTGTTCCTCCCATGCTCCCTCTCCCTACCAGACTATGAGTCAGTCAAGTTATATCAGAGAAAACATTCGCCATTTGTTTTTTTTGGGATTGGTTAACTTCACTTAGCATTATCTTCTCCAAATGCATCCATTTACCTGCAAATGCCATGATTTTATTATCTTTTATTGCTGAGTAATAAAAATATTATTATTTATTTTAAAGGAAGAAATAAAATTGTCTTTGTTCACAGATGACACAAATGTCTAGATACAAAATTTTAGAGCAAGATTGCAAGTCTAAAATTTTGTATCTAGACATTTTGTAATCTAGAAGGTTAATATACAAAAGTGGATTGCTTTCCTATATACCAGCAATGACTACTTGGAATATGAAACATAAAACACAATACCATTTATATTACTATGAAGGGAAAAAGTGTAAGTGCAAATTAAAAAAATATATATACAAGATTTCATAAGGAAAACTACAATGCAAATGAAGAAAGTCAAAGAATATCTAAAGAATGAGGAGATATTCCATATTCATGAAGAGAGGAAGACTCAATTTTCAGATGTCAGTTCTTTTCAATTATTTATTTATTTATTGTAACAAAAACTAAAAGTTTCAGCTTAATAGAAGTATATATGGCAGAGTGGTAGACCAGAGGAAGTAAAGAGGTTGAGGTGGTGTGGGGGCTGTTGATAGCAAAGATTTCCTGAGGATTAGTCAGGAAAAGGACAAGGTCACCACATAGCAGGAAGAATGAATTGATGAAAGAAATAACATTTCAAGCGAAAGTCCAAGGACAAAGGAAATACATGAAAAAGATGGGGAAAATAGTCAGATATTTAAGTGTTAATCATGATTTTCAGATTTTATGAGAAGAAAATTACTAATATACAAAGATTTCAAATTTTTTTCTCTGTAAGCCTTCCAAGGAAGTCCTGCCTTGCTGTTCTAGTTGTGGGACTACTATTTTTATTTGTTCTTTTTAGATATACATGACAGTAGAACGTATTTTGGCATATTGTATATACATGGAGTATAACTTATTCTAATTTGGTTCCCATTCTTGTGATTGTACATGATGTGGCATTTCATTGATCATGTAAATCACATATGAACGTAGGAAAGGATGTCCAATTCATTCTACTATCTTTTCCATTCCCATCTCTTCTCCTTTCCCTTTACTCCCTTTATTCACCTTTGTCTAATCCAAAGAACTTCTATCCTCATCACACATAACACTTATTGTGCCTTAACTTTCACATATCAGAAAGAACATTTGGCCTTTGGTTTTGGGAGACTGGTTTATTTTATTTAAAACAATAGTTTCCAGTCCCATCCATTTACTGGCAAATGCCATAATTTCACTCTTCTTTATGGATGAGTAATATTTTATTGTGTGTATATACCACATTTTCTTTATCCATTCACCTTTTGAAGTCATGAAGTTCATTTGGAAAAATAAGAGGCCCAGAATAGCCACAGCTGTTCTTAGTGAGAAAAGTGAAGCAAGAGGCATCACAATACCAGAACTTAAATTATACTACAGAGCTATAGTAACAAAAACAGCATGGCATTGATACATAAAAAAGATATGAAGCCCAATGGTACTGAATAGAAACACAGAGACAAACCCATACATATATATATACATTTATCTCATACTAGACAAAGACACCATAAACATACATTGGAGAAAAGATAGTTTTCCAATAAATGATGCTAGGAAACTGAAAATACATATGTAGTAGAATAAAATTTAACCCCTGTCTCCTACCCTGCACAAAACTCAAAGTAGACCAAGGACTTAGGCATTAGACCAGAGACCCTGTGCCTACTATAAGAAAAGAAGGCCCAACTCTTCATCATGTCAGCTTAGGAACCAATTTCCTCAACAAGACTCCTAAACTGCAAGAAGTAAAATCAAGAATCAATAAATGGGATGGTATCAAACTAAAAAGCTTCTTCACAGCAAAGAAAATAATTAAGAACATGCACAGAGAGGCTAGAGATTGGGATAAAATCTTTGCCACCTGCACCTCAGATAGAGCATTAATCTCCAAGATATATAAAGAACTCAAAAAACTTAACACCAAAAAACCAAATGCTCCAATCGATAAATGAGCTAAGAAACTGAACAGATACTTCACAGAATAAGAAATAGGATCAACCAACAAATAAGTGAAGAAATGTACAACATCTCTAGCAATTAGAGAAATGCAAATTAAATCTACACTGCAATTTCATCTCACTCCAGTCAAAATGACAATTATCAAGAATACAAGTAACAGTAAATATTGGTGAGGATATAGGGGGAAAGGCACACTCAAACATTGCTGGTGGGATTGCAAATAGGTGCAACCATTCTGGAAAGCAGTATGGAGATTCTTCAGAAAACTTGAAATGGAACTACCATTTGACCCAATTATCCAGCTCCTTGGTATATACAAACGACTTAAAATCAGCACACCACAGTGACACAGCCACGTCAATGTTTATAGCATCTCAATTCATAACAGCAAAGTATGGTAATTTAGAAAGAATGCCTCATAGTGAAAGGACCAAGAAATTAGATATATGACATGTTCCATTCTTCTCAAGCAAAGTTTAAGGGGGCAGGGAAGTTGTCTGTATTTGTCCATATATAATGGTCTACAAGCGGTCATTTAGCATCACATCTGCAAACATTTTTATATGCCCTGCTCTCCCTAATTCTAAACTTTACATATTATTTGTATTTTATTAGCCAGACAGAATGTCTGAATAACCATACAGAATCTTTGATCTCTACTAAGTTATTGATGAGACTATATAAATGGGACATCTTTTTTAAAAGCTGTTTGTTAAAACACACCATCTTGAGTTATAAAATTCTTAACATGTTTCATTTAGACTAAATTGGTTTCCTTTCTTCCTCCAAATTTCTTAATAATGATTCTATTTTCTTTCTGCATTTAGGTCAGTTTTCTTGATATAATAGCTAGATTTTAAAACTTGCATTATTAAACTCCAATGAATGCTAATTAATTTGTTCACATTTGATCTTGATTTTTCCAGATGTTGATGTGGATAAACCAGATGAGAAGTCCATTATGACTTATGTGGCCCAGTTTCTGAAACATTATCCTGACGTCCACAATGCAGGCAGTGATGGGCTAGAGAATGATGTGAGTATCTGTTCCAAGTATTGCTGGTGTGCTCAGTGACCGTGGCTCAGGTTTGCATGGCTACTGTTTTCAAAAAGTTAAATTGGAATGCATTTTAATATGAGACCGATCGAGTAAGGAATAGATATCACCAAATGAAAAGGCAATTAGAGGAAAAGGTTTTGCTGGTTTGTATGTTGCTTATTAGAGCATTACTAATAAATGCTATATTTGCAATGCTGATGAATTAAACTGAGGAAAGCAGTGTTGGGAACTCAGTTTTAGTAATTTGAGGATTGAAATAATTTTATGTCTATCACATTTGTACACATAGTTCTTAAGTCTCCTCATTCTGTCTGATCTGATGAAATATAATTTTGACTTATAGATTCAATGTTACCTATTTACAGCAAGCATATGGAAGTAGGGCATAATTTTAAAAGTTGTAATTATTTGCTGTGGTTAGACTTTTCAGCTTTCAATAGTTTAAGTCAAATTTATATTTTTATTACTGCTCAAATCACATATGTTCAACATCATAATTATTTTACATAAATTTGGGGGAAAAAGGAAAATTACCTTTATTTGACTTTCTAGATAGAACCTATGCTAGGAAAACATTAACATGTCAATGTTAATTCTCAACATTTTTCTTTGTATATGTAGATTCATGATATTTTAAGAAAAATAGAATAATAATATCCATTCAATTTTAAACTTATTTTTCCATGAACATTATGAAGAACTATGCAAGTCATCATGTGTATGATTGCCCATGAATACGAATGTAATGCAAAAATCCTCAGAGATGAAACATGCAAACTCCTGACACAAGCTGTCAGTATTTAGCCAAGTTTATCTGCTGGAAATTTCTAACTTCTCAATATCATAAATAACACTTTTATGAACAGTCTTTTTTATTTTAAACAATTTATTCTAATTAGTTATTCATGATATGAATAGTCTTAAAGCTTTGTTGTAAGATTCGTTCTTAGAAGTAGAATTCCTAGTCTAAACAAAATACAAATTTTAATTCTTTTTAAAATGTTTTTTGAATTTCTGTGTTGAAAGTTTGCCCCATATTGCTCTCTATGCAGGAAAGCAAACTACTTATTCTCCCAGTCTATAACAACTATGATAATGGCCATTCTCCTAATAGTTCTGAAATCACACACTCTATTCCTTTTAAATTATAAAGGGGTGGATTTACAGCTGAATTTGTAATGAATCATAAAGCAAAATGACTGCAGGGAAAATAGCAAAAGGAATT
Source organism: Urocitellus parryii (assembly GCF_045843805.1). Classification (NCBI taxonomy): domain Eukaryota; kingdom Metazoa; phylum Chordata; class Mammalia; order Rodentia; family Sciuridae; genus Urocitellus; species Urocitellus parryii. Next base: position 13,897,624 of record NC_135538.1, read on the forward strand.
TTCAAGATGTACCTCTCTGTATTGCCCTGATCTCAGCTAGACTTTGGAAGCAGTTTGAGATCATGATGAAAGACAATAAGAAAAACTAAACTTAAAATATGTTTCCTAAAACCTCAGAAACAGGTCTAACAAAGGGAAGGTCAGGGACGTATAAGGCCATATTGTCAAGTGGAAACAACTATTTTACTAATAGAAATCAGTGGCTTCATGAAAGAATTAAAACACAGGTAACTGGTGTTTCCTATGCCTCCTAGTTGAAATTACTATGGTTTTGGATACAGGTGTGCTGGTGCCTTAAATCTATAGTTTTAGAAAATGTTTTTTGTGTCTTGCCAGGATTCAGGCACAGGCACTGACTACCAGAGTAACTTATCCATAGTTAGTAAAGCAAACATTTCAGAGAAGTACACAAAGGGCTAAAGCAAAGACTTTGTGCATGCCAGCATTTTGGAGTCATTTGGGGATTTCAGATTTTTTGACCATATAATTGGACCATATAATTGGATGTTGCTGGATGAGTAAGAAACTATAAGAAAACATATTAGACTCACCTCACCCAGCACAGAGTAAATCAGATTTCTATCTGATTTTTATATCTAAAGTTCTTATATTACTCAGGTGGATTTATATCTGATTTGTTTTCTGAGTTTTTTTCTGTTTTAATTTCTCTGACATGTGTCATCTCAGATAAATACATTTTATAATTGAAAACATCTGAGAAACACAATTAGTTGCTTTAGTGATTGCCTGTGAATAGGAATGTAATGCAAAAATCCTCAGAGAGATGAAACATGCAAACTCCGGACACAAGCTGTCAGTACACTTCATTAGAGTCTTATTATTAGGAGTTTAAGTTTATTATCTGGAAAATAAGTTTTGATCCTTTAAAAAAGGATATCCCTTCCAACTTGTTCCTGAAGAGAGAATCCAAATGGCTTCTTCGTGTGTGTGTGTGTGTGTGTGTGTGTTGCTGGGGATTGAACCCAGGGCCTTGTGCATGTAAGGCAAGCACTCTACCAACTGAGCTACATCCCCATCTCCTCTACATGTCTTATTTAGGGTTATTCAAAAAAATCAGTTTGGGGGAAAGTAGATTTTAAGCTTTGTCTTTTTATGTGGTATTTGTAATGTTGGACATAAGCTTCTAAAACTGAATATTCTGAATAATTTTTTAAAATATTCTTAATGATGCAGAGCTTGTGTATGTTAATGTTGTTAATGGTCCCTTAATTGTATTTAGTGAATTTTTAAGATTTTTATAGACCGTGTATATTAAAGTGGCTAATATCATCTCCTCAAAGTACTCAATATCTGCCTACTCAGGACTTTTGAGACTCTTGGCATCAAGATACCTACCAGCATTCCAGATTTTTGTGTGCATTTGATTTCTGCATCATCTTTTATGAGTCTGTTTGCATCAGTTATTTTGTGGCTGCTATTTTAACTGTAATTTTCTACCTGGAAGTAGGCATTGTTGTGCCCTACTTCAACCAGTAAAACTTATGAAGAAGCTTTTGAGATATTGCTTCAGTAATTAGTACTTTGTCGTAAGTAAATGAAACAGGGCTGCTGGCTTATCTTCTGGCCCAGTGAAGTTTCATTTATTTTTTGCCTTCCATTGTTCCATTGCAGCAGATACTACTGATGACTCTTAGAAGCAAACCACAGTCAACCATGAGAAAGACACAGAAACGTGTGTGCTGCTGGTATATCTATAGGGAGAATAGGAGTCCATGTACCTCTTTCTTACCTAGTTCACCTAAAGTGTTTTAATGTTATTTCAAAATACATTGTGAACTGTATGTGTTGCCCCACAAAGCCATTTCAAGTTTTTTTTTTTTTTAATGCCATTTGCCACCAGATAACTACATTGACTTATTGGAAATTATAGAAAAAAGTCCTGAAGTAATTATACCCTTAAAATTATCAGCTATTAATCTATAGAAAAGATGCTTCTTCAGTGATTTTATTCTTGTTTCCTGTATAATTTTTATTCCTAATTTATAGTATGTTTCTATGTATTTTTTTTTTCATATTGTTAGGAAATACTTCCAGTTTTCCCATCTTTTGCAATTTCTATCCAAAGTTTTAAGGTAAGATTTAAGTAACCTTGAATGAGTGACCTATTTTAAATATTCTACATTCTGTAGCCTGTTAGCCATTCCTTTGCATGTGTTGTCCTTATGTATACATTTCTTTTACTACCTTGGTCAATGTTAGTTCTTTTTCTTTCTAACAGAACAAATAACATGCATATGTTATTAAATATTAGCGACAGTCTAAATCACTCCCATGGATTTTTCCACTAATCTTCAATTATGAGACCACATCAATTAACTTCTTTTTAACACTTAACAGCACTAATAAAAAGAATTATATTAGCTATGTTTGGTTTCTTGAAATAAATCTTGAAACAAAGATTTATTTGTATGCCTTATAATATTAAGTAGGGAATAATCAAAAAAGGTGAGTATCACTTCATTTGTCAGTCTGAGGTTCTCCACATCTCTTTTTGCTCAGTAGTGAATTACATAGTTTAATAAAGGACATAATAAGTGCTAAAAGTATTTGTGGACTGAATCACTTTAAATTCTTGCTTACACCTAAATTATTGGGTATTTATTCTACACATTAACTTTTTCAGATTTTTAAAAATATTTTACTTGGGCCTGGGGTTAAACATCTAAGAGTACAGAAGACTTTATGCCAACATTGGAGTAGAAAATCAGAAGTACCAATTTCATGTCAAATATTCAATTAATTTTATTTTATGCTTCATGAAGCATAAGTTTGTGTTATTTTTGTGCTTATTTGAGAGGCAGTGGGGAGAGAAACAGAGGGTAGTGGAGAGAATGGCAACAGTTTAGCTCATGGAACTTAGGTGATCTTTTGTGGCCAAATAGACCCCAGGTCTTTTGAATGCATGTGAAACTTACCAGTTGAGGAGAAGCCAGTAGACTAATGATTTCTGGGACTCTAAATATTGTTTTGGACTCTAAATTTTGTTTTGGACTTCAATTTCCTCTTAGAAAAGAGAATGTTGAATGTCTAAATAGCGACATCTCTCTTACCTTTTGCAATTTGCTTGATAACTTTCCTACTACCAGAAAGTCGTTTGCTGAATGGACTGGAATAAGTTATTTTAAGGACATAATCCTCCAATGACTGTGTGAAGTAATTTCAATTAGTAACAAACAGCTGTGCTCGGGGCTAGTCCCAAGTGTATTTTAGATGCGGAGCCTAATAAAAGCCTGCCAGTGAAGTTGCACACTCAACATCCTCAGGTTCAGGTGTAGTGAGTGCTTCCATTGACCTCTGATACTTGGGAGATAGACCAAGAACATTTATTTGTTCCTCTGAGCTCATTATAATGCATTATCAGTACTTTTCTAGGCACAAAAAAAAAAACATCCTATATATAACTCTGATTTTTTTCACCTCATCATTCAAAAGAGCCATCATGGGAAGAGCCAAAACTTTGCAGTGTCTGGGTCTAGTCTCATTTCTTTCTCTTAGTAACTATGATATCAATTAATCATTATTATATAACCATATGTTGCATGGTACTAAGGACCAGACACTGTTAGGCACTGGAGATGAAATCATAGGTGATGGGTTTGTAATTAGGGGGATAAAGAGATAATTAAGGAGACAAACACAATGGCGTGTATTTGGGTGCTGCACAAGATCCAGGATCATAGGGAAGTGTTATCAGTATGTGGTTCCTAAAGCAGCATATCAAGGTTCACCTGAAAACTTGTTAGAGATGCAAATTCTCTTGGATCTTGCTCAGATCTACTGAGCCAGAAAACCTATAGATGTGTCCAGCTATCAGGGTTATCACACCTCACGATTATGTAGTTCCTCCTAAAGTTTGAGAACGATTAGTGTAGAATAGAGACCTCCTGTCCCCAAGAGGCAAGACTTTTTCTGAGTCAGGAAAAACACTCCAGAGAATGTCCAGGGAGAACTGGGAAGACATGTGTTCAGGCAGAAGACAGCTACCACTGTTAAGACCAGAAAGTGAGACAAGTTAAGGATCACATCAACATTGTTTGCCAGTCTCTGTCCTTGGGTGTCTAACATAGATAACCTCCAGTTGTCTCCAAACTATAGGAAGGATTGTGGTAATTTTTCAGATGACGTTGCAGCATCAGGGAAAGTAAAAAATAAAGAAAGATGTGCCAAGGTCACAGAGCTGATGCACTGCCAAATCAGATGCCAGTTTTGCCTGCCTGTGTAGAGCCTATAGACAGTAATTTAAGGACCATCCTCCAATGACATTTGACCTCTCCATGAGGAAAATCATGTTACCTGTGTCTTAGGACTGAGAGCAGCAACTGAGATCCTATAGTTAAAAGCCATTTGCAAGTGCCAAAAATCACACTAAATGTTCATTATCGCTTTGGCATTCTTATAAGTTATGAAATTAGATGATGAAATTAAATGATGAAAAATTAGAATGTTTTTCCTAAATCAGTGCTATAATGCCTCCTATTATTATTTGTGTAACCAAACGTATAAATTAAGCTGGATGTATTTTTTCAGCAGATAATTTGGTAACTCTCTTATGGGAACTATGCGGCATGGATCTAGGAATATGATATTAAACAAGATAAATATGTTTTATATCTACTTGGAGCTTATGTTATATTGAATATAGGCAATTTATCCAACATTATTCTAATTGCCACTCCTTGAATTTGGTCAAAGTTAATCCTACCCAGAATAGTCCAAGGGTCACCAATAGTTTGGTTTGGGAGGTAATCCACGGGCCTATGTTTTCACTCCAACTATTGTTCTTTCTGATTAATTTTGGATGTAGGACCTTCTCTTTGGATCACATTTTCTTTGTTAGCTTACTGTTACTTGAGGGGAAAAAATAGAGTTGGATAATTTTGGTATTACCAAGATAATTAAAATATTTTTCCAGAATTAATTTTGCTTCTTACAGTTCAGAAGGAGTGGGAACAAGGAGACAGAAAAATTTTCAAAGACAATTGGGATGTATTACATATTAAGTCTTATTGGTAACTGAATAAATACACAGTTAGTAATAAAATTGCAATGTGTTCTGGTTTTCAGAGAGAAGACAGACTAATTTTGAAGGAAACTAAAGTTTGGATAGAACAATTTGAAAGAGATTTGACGAGGGCACAGATGACAGAATCAAATATGCAGGATAAGTATCAGGTATGATAGAGGAAAGAGATTTCAATTTTTAAAAAACCTTTCATGGATAAGATTTATATGTCATTTAATCTATATAATGTCTCAAGTTATATTGAGAAAATACAATTAGGAAGTAATGTGCACATAAAATAAATTTGTCCATAATAAAATAATTACATTTCTATCTGTTTAGGTAGCTTTAAGTTGAGTTGTGTCCACTCTCCATATGGAGTTCTGAGGTGTCATCGCTTGCTAGACACAGAGTCTTAGAGGTGGCCCAGAAAAGTACCTCGGAGTCATTGTTTTTGTAAAACTTATGGTTTTACAGATGTCACATAACATGAAAGTCCACCAAAAAGAAATGAATAAATAAGTGACTTGAGTCAAATGAAAATTACACTAAGATAGGCTGAATTTAATAAGGGATTGCAACATGAATATTTGGAATAGGTTCATTAAGGCAATCAATTTCAACACTAGTTCAACACTGTTGCACTCCAGTTGAGGTCAGAGTTGTTGTTTCACCCAGTCTCATTACACTGTCATTAATTGGACTTCTGCTTCCAATTTTCACTTCCAAGACACAAAGTCTGTAGCAGGTTTTTCCCATTAAGAAGTTGTGATTTATTCTATGCAGCATTGTCATTTTCCTTCTATTTAAAAATACCACTTCATTTTAGTGGAAAAATTAAATTTGATGTATTTTGGATTATATTCTATAGTATGTTCTACTCTAAATTTTAGTCATTTTGGCTGCATCAAAGAGTACAATGATATGAGAGGCTCAACATGTCATACAAAAGATTAATCTATGATGATAGTATGTCATTTCAAGTAAATATGCACAAATTTAAATGGATTATAGTATTATTATTCTATTTATTGAACTTGGCAAAATGATAAATATGTGCTTATTATCCATGTACTATTTGGCTTTGAAACTCAATGTAATCTTTTAAAACAATAAAATTTGGGGGCATGAGCTCCCCTAATAAGTGTTTGAGTTAATAAGTTGAGAAAAACAGACTGAATACACCTACTGAATCCATTAGTGAGTTTATTTGAGCATAAAATATAAAAAAAAATTCAAGTTACAAAGTACCTGTTGTACAGATATGATTTTGTTAGAGGAAAACAGTTGCTAAGAAAAATATGAAATACAAAAAAGCAGCACTTCTTTTGAGCCACAGTTGATTGCTATGTGTTTAAAAATGGATAGTGACCACCTGAAATCTGTATACCAGGGAAATTTTCTTACATATCTGTATTATATAATCAGTACTTTCTATTTCAAGATCAATAAATACTATATTTTCTATGCACATGCTTTCATAGATTTTGTTCATTTGTTTTGGCTTTTTGTGATGCTGGGGATCAAACCCACTGAACCCCCAAAATGCTTTGTTAATATTTAAATTACATTAAGTTACAGAGAACGGAAGATGAAACTTGTAGTAAAATTTTTATTCACCATCTACCCCCAGTGTTCTGCGTGTGAATTTGCACGTTTGTTTGTAATTTTGAAGTTTTTTTTAAGATGTGTCATCTACTAGACTCTCTAGGGCCTTTCTTCTGCTCTGTAACATAATTGCACATTTTAATGGCATATTCAATTCATAATTTGGATTTAGAGTCACACTTTGGGGTATGATGGTTTAATGTAAAATGTAGAAATTTGAAGACTTTTTATGTTAATATATGGGTAAGCTTACATATTATAAGTTCACTTTAATCATTCTGTGATATATCTGATAATACCATAATATTAAAGGATTTTTATGTAAATGAGATCCCCTAAAATAGATCTACTAATCCAGGCTTGTTTGAACTCAAATTTATATATCTTTAATTCTCTGCTATTTTCATATATGCAATTTTTTCTTGTAAATTGTTTTGTACCTTGGAATGAAACACTGGTGTTCTTGATTATTAGCAAGGATTTATATTCCTGTTTACTATTCTTTCTTGACAAATATAGAATGGTATAAAAATTACTTAACTAGCACTGAGAAATCTAGCCTGTTGTCCGACCTCTACTTTGTGACTCTGCCAAGTCACTTGTGGGCTTCATACTGGTAACTAGTGTCTATGATGTAGGGTTATGGAGAGACCCAGTGAGCACAATATGTAGAAAGTATTGGGCATAGGTTCAAGCTCTGAGTACAGAATCAATGATCACTACTATTGCTTTTATCAGTGTCTATTATCAATAACAGACATGCAGTGCTCTCCAGACATAAAGGATGACTATTTAGGAGCTGTGGTTTCCTTTGCTTTTGCTTTCTTTGACTCATTGCCCTATTTTTTTTTCTGTTTTTCATCTTTTAGTCATTTAAACACTTCAGAGTCCAATATGAAATAAAAAGGAAACAGATTGAACATTTAATTCAACCATTACACAGAGACGGTAAATTGTCACTTGACCAAGCATTGGTAAAACAATCCTGGGACAGAGTGTCCTCCAGGGTAAGTTTTTCCATGATTAATCTCATCAGGGCTTTTGTAATCTAGTCAAGAATATGTTCATCATCTTTCTCTACCCAGCGCTGTTTCACCAGGCCCTGCTGCCTCTGTCTGAGACTGGGAAGGCTGAACTACAAAAGATCTTTGCTTTGTCAGGTTTTTCTGTGCACTAGGGGGAGCCCTTGGGTCAGCAGCTATTTTCCTGCCTGGCTTATCCTACCCGTGCTAGCTTTTCAGTATTGGTAGACTGAGTATCCTGGAAGAGCTTCTAGATTACTTCTCACCATACAAAACTTAGTTCTGGGTTGTTTAGAAAAGGTAACTTGTTTAGAAAAGGTGACTTGTTTTGTAGAAGATTTCCAGGGATAGATAGTCGACTATTTCTCATTCTATAATCACCTTTCATCAATAGTTAAGGATCTTACATGCTGACATACAACCTTACATGCTTGAATGAGAGCATTTCTTTTTATCTGGTCCCTTGTGAATCTGAAGGAAAACTATTCAGTATCTTCATAGCAACATTCTGCATGCTTAAAGGCCAAGATTTCAAACCTCCAGACTTCTTCTACCATCTGTAGGAATATTTGACTTAAATTTGCCATATGCTATTAATTTGGGTAATCTCCCTTTTGACCATTAACTCCATCAAAGAATAGTGCAGTTCCCAAGTACCACAACCATCCTACCTGTACAGACACAGTACACTAAGAAATGGTGCTTGAGAATCAAGTAAAATGGAAGAAATGAAGAGAAGGTTAGAAAATCACAGACTTCTAGAAAGAATCGTCATATCTGTGTCTAAAGCTGTCTAGATAACCTTCATTTTTCTAGGAGGTTTAAATGAGACTCTCATTCTGATAACCAGGGATTTCACATGCTGGTGTATAATTACTGCTGTTTTTGAGCATGTTGGCAAACCTAGTACCTTCTCTTTCTGCAAAAGCCATAAGAGAATCAGTGGATGCTTTATGCTATTCCCACAAGAAGAAACTTGCTTACATTCATGATAATATTCTTCCATGTTTAAGATGTATCTTAAGTTTCCTCAAAAATTGTTTGTGTCTATAGTTTTCTCCCCATACCCAAAATATCACACTCAGAAATAAATGTTTGTTTAGTTGATATATATTAAATAAACCTGCAATTATTAACTTAAAACTTTCTGTAGACTTTAAAATCATTTGGGGAAATTTTTAAGAATTTTCTTCTGTGCAGAAGATATTTTACTTTTCTCATTTTTTGGAATTTCAGCTCTTTGACTGGCATATACAGCTTGATAAATCTCTTCCTGCGCCTCTGGGCACTATAGGTGCCTGGCTGTACAGGGCAGAGGTGGCCCTGAGAGAGGAAATAACCATTCAGCAAGTCCATGAGGAAACAGCAAACACAATACAACGGAAACTGGAGCAACATAAGGTAAAAATTCTGGTTGGAAAACTTTACAGTCTGACAGAAGCTGCAGTGGAGCCCTCTGAGACATCCATCAGAGACATCCTTCTTAGAAGTTTTCTAATTTACACTTTCCTTTCTTGTACTAAGTCATGAAAATTCCAGTAGGTTTATTTCCTGAGATATTTCCCACTAGCTCTGGGCCATATTTTCAGCCATCTTTGTTATTTCTGCTGCTATATGTTATTTTCTAAAAGATAGGCTTACAGGTAGTATGGATTTACAGGTGATTGGCTCTTGACTCCATCCTCCAAGGAGACCAGGCAAGATTTCTTGGGACCTGGTACTGCAAGGTGGAGTGAGGAAGCCTTGGGAAGTGGTGTTGCTAGAATTTAATGACACCTTAGTCATTTGGGACATTTTCAGTGTAGTGCATGTTCAGTTGTATATAAGTTCCAATGTACTTCTTTGCATTTTGTGATAGTAAAGACCCAGCTAAAATGCTGTTGTTCATTAATGTAGTCATGCAATTTGTAATTGAGCTTCTGTTCCCCATTCTGTGTCATGGTGGTGAGGTTTTACTGAATGTCCTGAAAACTAACTGATCAGCAGAAATTTCTATTCCTGACCACATATGGGCAATTTTTAGATCATGTATATTTTCTCCCAAATTATTGATATTTGTGTGTGTATGAACATACAGTTTTTATTTAGTTACGCCAAGGAAATAGACTATTATTTATTTAGACTAGATCAAAAGGCAAATTCATGACAAATATCATTTCATGCCTCTCTGGGACCTTATTTCTGGAGCTAGAGATGTAGAAACACAGAAATCCCATGCCATTTACACTTCTGGTCCTTTCAGATCAGCACACTCAAACCCTGATTAGCCCGTCCAACATGACTGACAGCCAGATCCTAAGTCAGCTGTAGACCACACTTGGGTCCTGCCTTCATTTATTCTTGGCCTTTTGGTGCCTGCAGAAACTCCTATTTCTTTTAATTTAAAATAATTTTAATTGACATAGTAATTACATATACAATTATAAGTACAATGTGCTGTTGCAATACCTGTATCCATTGTAGAATGATCAAATCAGGGTAGTTAGCGTATTCATTACCTCAAATATTTATCATGTCTTTGTGATGAGAAAATTTAAAATGCTCTCTTAACCATTCTGAAATGCATAGTACATGGCTGTTAACTGAGGTCACCATGTCATGCTAGAGAACACCAGAACCCTCCCCCCATCTAGAACTTTGTTCTCATTGTCCAGGGTCTCCCTTTCCCCATCCACGTCCTCCATCCCAGGCCTCGGCTAACCACCATTCTACCCTGTACTTCTATGGGTTCAACTTTTTTAGATTCTACCTGTCATTGAGATCAATTATACAAAATCATATGATATTTGTCTCCCATTCCCCCTCCTCCCCCTCAATCCCCTTCATCTGGTTCACTCATCTGTCTTCGGTTTTGATGGAATTCCCTCCCTACCTTTTCCCTTTTTCTTCTCCTATTTTAAAAGGCATACTTGTTTCCTTGCCATTATCAAGTTCATTATATATTTCAGGTGTTAGCGCCTTATGCAAAGTATGATTTGAAAATATTGTCTTCCAGTCTGTGAGTTGTCTTCACTCTCTTGATGGTCTCCTTTGCTCTGCAGGAAATGTGGAGATAGAGATGATCTCATTTGTCTGGTTTTGCTTCTGCTGCCTGTGCTTTGGGGTTCATATCTAAGAACTCATTGCCCAGGTCAATGTCATAGAGCTTTCCATAGGGAAGTTTTCTTCTAATGGTTATACCATTTCCTTTCTTATGTTTAAATATTTAATCCATTTTTTAGTTGAAATAAGGGTCCATTTTCATTCTTCTGTATGGATATCAGCTTCCCCAACACCATTTGAGTTCAGGCTTTGAGAAGAAATGGAGTCACAAGTTTTCCTAGTTTGGGCCACATTCAGACTTCTCAGAAGCATAGAAACATTAGGCCATTTTGAAACTCCTAATATATTAAAAATAGAAAAAAATGCCAAATAATACCACTTAATAAATTAGCAATTAAGCATATGTAACATGTAATAATTTCTCTTCCTGGGTTGTGAGGGGAAAGGGAAAAAAATTTTAAAAACCAAGGGAGAGAATTAAATTACAGCAGATGGGACAGAGAGAGAAGATGGGAGGGGAGGGGAGGGGGGATAGTAGGGGATAGGAAAGGTAGCAGAATACAACAGTTACTAATATGGCATTATGTAAAAATGTGATGTGTAACCGATATGATTCTGCAATCTGTATACGGGGTAAAAATGGGAGTTCATAACCCACTTGAATCTAAAGTATGAAATATGATATGTCAAGAGCTTTGTAATGTTTTGAACAACCAATACAAAAAAAGAAAAAAAAATTCTCTTCCTATGAAACATGTAATAATTGAAACTATTTTAATTTCTGTGAATATTTGATACAGAATAATTCATTTTTAAAATGTACTATGTATACTAATTTTGAGTTGAATGTTAATTCAGAAAAATGAATACCATGGGTTAGCTCTGTGCCGGATTTCAGCACAGGGCAAATGGGTGCCCGTGACAGATAAGGCCCTGGTACTTGTGGTGCCTTTAAACTGAAGGTTTGAGAAACACTGGTGTGCTTGTTGTTTACATAGTAGATTTATACCACAGGGAAAATGTTCAACAATGCAACTGCCCTATTTGCTAGATAATTGTAGGGTTTTATAGGAATATCAATTCAAGGTTCACTATAGATGACATCAGCCCCTGACAGGAAAGCTTTAAGTTGGATGATGTGTGTACTAATCTGTATACTTCAGTGACTGTAGAATTTGAAGCCCTTTCTGGATCCCGGAGAGAGAGAGAAAGAGGTAGAGACCGAGACACAGAAAGAGGGACAGAAAGAGAAGAAGGAGAGACACTGTGCCAACTGCCTGCATTACAAGTAGAGGAAGTCTCTCTACTGGAGTGTAGTAAACAAGCCACATTAACCAGAAAAGAAGTGGAGCTGGGAGACCCACAAGGACAGTAGTCAGAGAAGATGGTTATCTGAGATTAACAAAAGGACAGAAAAAAGAGAAAACTGGGCATGCAATAGAGACAATAGGAAGCAAGCAAAGGCAAGTAGGAACAAAGGCCAGGTTCAAGGTGAATCTCTGAATCATTATTTTATTGAGACAGAAACTTTTACTAGGCCTGGGCACAGTTACTTAAAATAGCACAATCCTGATACAATGAAATTATCAATTACAAGATCAATTCTAATTTGTTCAAAAATACATTTATTTGTTAAATGCCTCAGATAAGCTAGATTTTAAAAAGTGAGACATTTAAATAATTGCTGAGATGATTAAAATTCTAGGTTCCCTCAATAACATTAAATCAGGGTATCAGTTTGAAGCATCTACCCTATACCTGATCAGAGATTCAATAATTTGAGAAAAGAGCATTATAGAACTTAATTCAGAAAAAGTAATTCCAAGTCTTGTCAAGAAAACTTAAACATGGTGTAATAATTGAGAATGTTTGGTTTTCTGCCCTCCTCACACATTTTTTAGAAATATAACACCATTTCTTCATTTTTAATACATAGGCAGTGTTTGTAAATTGGATTCAGATCATTTCTAACATGCATGTTTCAAAGAGTTTACTTTGTGAAAGGTTCTGCCAATTCTTTTTCTTTTTAGTATTTTTTAAAAAGTTAGCTTACATTTATAACAGAATATATTTATATTGCAATGCAAATTATACCCATACTATCTTTTCTATCTTCCAGATACCCCAGGGCTCAGTTATCTAGTAAAATAACAATGAACTTAGTTAATTACGAGGGAGGATTTAACCATGTTTTTGGTCCTAAATATTTAATTTTTGCTGAATCCATAATGACATATTTGAGACAGGTAGTATTGTTGTCTTATGCAAAAGGCAGAGAGAGGTTAAGTGACTTTCCCAAGGCATCACCGCTGATAATCTCAGTTGTCTTGAGCATTAAGATTAAAATGTGCCTGCAGAGCTATTGACTGTAGCACATGTAGAATGAGGTTTATTGGGAGTCTTATTGCTTTAACAAAGTAAGGCTTTCAAGTCTTAAGCAATCATGAGACTGGCTCTTAGACTCCATGTCTCCCAGGGTTGTCTCCCCTACCTAGGTCACTCTTCCTCCTTTCTAGATGGTGCTTAGTGTTTAGTGATCTCAGGAAGCCACAGGTGGTTCTCCCAATATCCTGGCCTCTGAGTACCTTGACCATCTCCTCCTCATGACTGTGTCCTTTGTCCCACCTTCACTGCCCACTCTGTGGTCACAGCTGGCAGTGGTCATCATCAAAAGCTGAAACCTCCACCCCGCTTTGCCGAGCATCTCTTCTGCCACACGTGACTTCACCCTCGATGACCTATATGCCACTGATGCTCTGGCTTTTTCCGGCATCCCACCCTCTTCATTTCACCCCTGCCCTCTGGGCCCTTCCCTCAGTGTTCAAAAGAGTCACCCCTTGTGCATTTCTCAGTCCCTTATGCATATCTCACTTTGTCCTACTATCCTGGTTTAAAAAAAAAAATAGTGCGGGTGCAAACCCACCTCTGCCTCTGCCTGGTTGGTCCCACACACAGTGAGCTGACTGTGGCTGCAGGAAAACACCCCCCACCCCCACACAGTGACTAACCCACCTGGGCCCTCAGGCTGGTTGGCTCTCCCAGGGCATTTCCCAACTCACTCCTCCATTTCTGGGACAACTATTTTATGCTCCCTTTCCCCAAGCCTTCCACACCTCCTCCCCATCCTCATTCTTAGCTGTTGACATTGCTTCCTATTTCTCTGAGAAAATAGAAGCCACCAGAAAAGAATTTCCGCAGCTCCCACAACCACATCAGCCCACCTACTTGCATCTGTGCCTGAATACTCGGTCTCCACTCCTGTTACTATGGATGAACCATCTGTGCGCCCGGCTCAGGCCAATCCCTCTGCGAGTGCCTCGAGCCCATCCTCCCTCTCCCTCCAGGGGAGAATTCCTGTCCTTCTTCACTTTACTTTCTTCCCCCTCAATCTCGGTTGGATTCTTCCTATCCACAAATAAATGCATGTCGTTTCTCTCATCTTAAAAAATCACTTTCTTAATTCTACCTTTCCAACTGCCATTCAGTTTTACTTCTTTTTACTGAAAAAAAAACTTTTAGAAAGAATTGCCCATTTTTGTTTCAAAATCTTCTTCTCCCATTCTCTGTAGAACCTATTCCCAAACAGGCTTTTCTTCCCCATGTTACCCAGGACAAGTTGACCAGGATGTGTCTTGGTCCTCATAATAGCCAGTTCTCAGTCCTTATCTTTCCTCACCTGTCAGAAGCACTTTACATGGTTGTTTCTGCATTCATGAAATTCTTTCTTCATTCAGGTTTCTACCTCTACCCCTGGCTGTACCTTTCTAATCTTAACCAAGTTTTCAATAAAATTTAAATGAGCACTTGTTACATGAAAATAGTGCTCTAAGCATTTGTGAAATACCCATAAGCAATACAGACAAAAGACTCTTGCCTTATATAACTTAACTTCCGGTGGGAGAATGCAAACAAAAATAATAAACATAATAAATAAAATTAGGTTAGAAGGTTAAAAGCATAGAGAATTGGGTATTGTTGCAATTTTAAATACGATAGTCAGAGAAACCTCACTGGAAAGGTGGCACCAAACAGGCAAACACATTGCAGGGCTTGGCTTTACCATCCCTCTGGGATAATCTTGTCTTACCAATATTCCTGTTTCCTTCTGCCTCATCTGCTTTGACCATCACTAAAAGGTCCTCTTTTAGTCAGACTTTTCTGAGATTACAGCTACCCTTTTTTGAGATTACAGCTACCCCCCAACCCTCTTTCCTGCTTGATATTTGTCCCATCATCTCAACTGTTATCTGTCTTAATCACCTGCTTATTGACTGATGGATTTCCTGCACTCTAGTGTTCACTCCATAGGGACAAGGTTATTGGATTTGTTGTTGTTATTGTTGCTGTATCCCCATATTTGGACTTAAAAAATTAATTGAGTCAATATTGTTAATTCAGACTTTCTATGAATTTATTTCTTTGACTATTGTCAAAAGTATTAGCATAAAGCTGGTCAAAATATACTTTTTCCAAGCTGGGCATGGTGATACACACCTATAATCCCAGCTACTCAGGAGACTGAAGCAGGAGGATGGCAAGTTCTGAGCCAGTTTGGATGGTGTAGTGATTCCCTGTCTCAAAATAAAATAAAATAAAATGATCAACTAATTCATTATTTTAACTTATTATACATTTAAAATTATTTTTGTAATCTTTCCTGTGCCTGCAGTTAATGCCCTGGTTTTTGTTTTTTGTTTTTTGTTTTTTTTTCCCAATCCTGTTTCTTTGTATCTTTTCTCTTCCTTTATCCCTACTTAGGCACTTGGTTTTCTCTGTCATGTCCTAACCATTCTTTCTCATCCATTTTCTTACTGTAGAAATGGCAGTGTTTTTACAAGATGCTGTGTGAGAACAGAATAGAATAGATGGAGGACAGAAGCCAGGACACAGTTTCAATAATGCAAGTTGAGTGTTTTGAACCAAACTGGTAGCTGTAGAGCTGGTGAGAAGTGCTGAGATTCAGAATATATTTTGAGCATCAAATATGGACTGTGAAGGAAGAGGAGTCATAAATAAACCTATGATTTTTTAAACTGAGCAACTGAAAAAAAATGGAGTTTCCATCAATTGAGATGGGGAAACACTGAAGCAGGTTTAGGAGGCAAGATTACATGTCCACTGTGGGGCAAGATGAGGTCTCTTCTCCTGCAACTTGACCTGTGGATTAGGCAGCCGGGGATACCAGATAAGACCTCTGGAAAGAGGCACAGACTGGAAGTAAAAATGCAGTCCTTGACACATAGAGGTTTATTTAAAGATATGGGACTGGAAATGAAATACAGAAGTGTAGACAGGAAGAGGAAAAGAATCAAAGACTGAGCCACCATACTAAGATCAAACGGTGGAGATGACCCAGCAGCGGAGTTCCCGCAGTGGGTGGATCTGTCCTCTCCCTGTCCTTCTATTAGCTTTTGCTTTATCTGTTTTGAGACTTACTAGGTAATTTAAGTTCAGGATTAATACGTATCTTCCAGTAAGTTGCAAGCTACATCATTAAGCAATTAACTCCTCTTAATGATTTCTGGTTCGAAATCTATTTTGGCTGATGTCAATACATTTATACCAGTTTTCTTTCAGCTACTTTTTATCTGACATGTAATTTTCCATCCTATTAATTTCAACCTATCCATGATCTTCATGGTTATGTGTCTCTCTTTGTAAAAGGCAAATGAATCTATTTTGTTTCTTTCTTCAATCTGTCAATTTCTACCTTTTTTTTTTTTTTTTTTTTTTGGAGGGGGATTGATACCAGGGATTGAACTCTGGGGCATTCAACCACTGAGCCACATTCCAAGCCCTGTTTGTATTTTATTTAGAGACAGGGTCTTACTGAGTTGCTTAGCACCTCACTTTTGCCAAAGCTGGCTTTGAACTTGCAATCCTCCTACTTACCTCCTGAGCTGCTGGGATTACAGGCATGCACCATAGCACCCGGATCAATTTCTACCTTTTAACTAATAAGTTTATACCACATTCATATTTATTCTTGAGTATTGATACATTGAACTTGAATTTGTTTTTATCATCTCACTCTACTTACTATTTACCCTGGTTGTTTTCTTCCTCTTTTCCTCTTCTACCCTCCTCTAACTCCTCCTTCTTTTTCTACATTCATGTTATTTAAAAGTTTATGGTGGAGGTCTTGTTTGTTGGCTAACTGGTTTTCTTATTTATTCTATGGTTTTCTATCTAGTGGCTTCAAAGTTATTTGTTTTAATTGCATAGTACATGTTTCCTTAAAATTTGGCCATATATATTTGACAAAACTGAAAGTTAATCTCTTAACATCCTCTTAAATAGTATAAGAATGAATAAAACTTTAGCCAGATCATTTTCCATCTGACTACATACTGTGTTGTCCAGTATTAAATGACTGGCATTTCTCTAGTGCTATTAATTTTCTATTTCTGCTGGCTCTCACCCATGGTGCCTTTTTTTCCTGTGGATTGTGATCATTGCTTCTCTCCTTATTGTATTTCCTGGTAGCCAGACCAGCACATTCACACTGGTCAAGAGCTCTGGTTACATGGAGGAAATCCAGTTTCAACATCTCACCCTGTTTATTTTCCAAGACCCAATATCATGAAGCAGTGTCTAGCTACTTTCCCAAGACAATCTCATTTTTCACTTTTATTTTGCCCACAGCTGTGTGATCATTTGGTGTCATGATTTACTAAGAATGGGAGACTCTTTTTTTGCTTGCTTGCTTGCTTGCTTCCTATGAATTGAGTAAGATGAATTAAAATCACAAGGTTCATTCAACATCTAGAGTTGTTTTAGAGTGAAAGAGCCTTTCAAAGGAAGTTGTAACATTATGCCAGCCGTAGATGTTCATTTATCCTATGCGTGAAGATGTTTTTGTTTGTTTTGATATCTTGTAAAGACTTTTTTCAATGTACACGCTATTAAAAATTGTCAGGTGTAGCAAATCAGAGCTAGCTGCGGTGACAGTTCCAAGTTTGCCCTGCAGTCGCTTGAGGAAATTAGCCAAGATCATAAACCACAGAAATGTGTCAGTGTGTGATAAAGGAGCAGTGACGAACTACTTAACCTCAGGGCTGCTCTGAGAGTAGCCCTCTGGCCCCTGTCCTCTTGGGGTCAGGTCTTGGCTGCTCACGGGATCCTCTGTCTGGCACCAAGACTCATGAGTCTATCTACAGTGATCTATAGGCTTAAGTCAAATGTGATCATAGCAAAGTTTATCAAAGGTTGGCCCTGAGGTTTTTGATAATGTCAAGATGTCACTTAAGTGGACAAATACACAAAGGCCTTAACATTTTAATTTACAATATAAAGACAATGCTTATTTCTTCTCTCAACTATTTTTTTGGTTTGGGATATATTTGTGTCTTTTTTCTCCATTGGATCCACAAAATCTTACTTTGAGAGAAATAATATTAATTTTAGTTTGTCTTTTTGGTGGGCTATGTGTCTTAATTTTCAATGGGTGACACACTATAGAGTTTTTATTCTGCTGATGGGAAACTAACTAAAACTATAGAAAATATGGCATAAATCTCTTTTCACCTCACTCTCTCCTTGAGTATGCATGACAGATTGGCTAGGGGTTCTGGAAAAACAAATATTCTCTTTATAAATAAGTTGTGGATGGTAAAAAAAATGCCACAAACAAACCAAGAAGGATCAAACCAACCTAAATAAATGATATAAGATATCCCCTGCACTTGAAAAATTTCTAACCAAAAGGATGTTTTCAAAATATATTGTAATCTTATCAGTTTACATGAGATGGCAAGCAAATATTACTTAAAATAGCCTGCACACATTCAAAGTAAAATAACAGTAGAAAGCCTATTAATTCTAGGGGGCTGGGGCTATGGCTCAGCAGTAGAGAGCTCGCCTAGCATGTGCAAGGCACTGGGTTCGATCCTCAGCGCCACATAAAAATAAATAAAATAAAGGTATTGTGTCCAACTACCACTAAAAAATATTTAAAAAAAAGAAAGCCTGTTACTTCTTACCATTAAAGAGTTAAATATGTGGTGCTCACTTTTATGCTTTTTAAAAACCAGTGAATCCAAAATTTCAGGAAGGAGAAAAATACTGAAATTGTTGTTTATAGCAATAATTAAATTTCCCTTTGGATCATGTACCTTTAAAATGTCTGAATGCATTGCTGTATAAGTGTCATGTGTGTTTAAAAGATGCCATAATTATTAGACACAGCTCTAGCACGGTGTCTTATGCACAAGCCCCAGGCTCCTGCTCAAGGTAAAAGCCTGGGGTAGGCACCAGGCTGCTTATGAATGTGGCAGCAAGATCAAATTGTTGAATACATTGAGTCATCTGTGCAGGCTGAAAATTATGCTTCCCAGCCTCCTGTGAACATGTTTCCTCATTTTTTATTTTTTTAAAACTGTATCTTAGGATCTGCTTCAAAACACAGATGCCCACAAAAGAGCATTCCATGAAATCTATCGGACCAGGTCTGTCAACGGGATCCCAGTGCCACCTGATCAATTAGAGGACATGGCCGAGAGGTAAGAGAATTATCTGGTTTTAAATGAAATCTTCTTTTAGAATGCTAGGTAGATGATTTTTTTTTTACATTTCTTTTCTTTTTAATCAATCATTTTTTTTGTTTGTTTTTTAAAAGCATAGATGCTTGCATTTGGTAAATGAAAAGTAGGCTCCTATAACATATGCTAAGAATGCCAACATTCTAATATATTATTAACTGAAAAGACTCAGCTTGGATGTACCCACAGCCTGAAAATCACAGGCATGGTTTCTTCAGAGCCTGTATTTTTTACTCAGTACTGTAAGGAACATTATGTAATATTGCAAAAACAGCTTATAAAAGAAACAGATGAGAGATGTGTTGGCAGGGGAGAGAACTAACTCAAAGACTTCAATCAATAATATTTTGCCTTTAAACCCAGAGCTAGAAAAGGAACCCAATCCCCAGACAGCAGTGATCAGCTAGAGTTTGGAGGACCTTGTGGCTGTCTGATATTTAAGGCTGCCATGTAACAGGTTAAGTAAGCATCGTTCTGTTACTATTAGTTACATTCCGTGAAATCTCCCTGTTTTATTTCTAGGTTTCACTTTGTTTCCTCCACATCAGAGCTGCACTTAATGAAAATGGAATTTCTAGAATTAAAGTACCGTCTGCTCTCACTGCTGGTTCTTGCAGAGTCAAAGCTAAAGTCTTGGATCATCAAGTACGGGAGACGAGAGTCAGTGGAGCTGCTTCTACAAAACTACATCGTAAGTCCCTGCTGCTTTAACAGAGAAACCAGGGGACTCATAGAGTTAGCATTTAACACTTGCTAGTTTAATTGACATTATTGTTGTAATCTTGAATTTAAAACATAAAGTGTCAGTGTGTTAAATGGATTAGATCTAAGGTTATGGGCTTTTCAAAATCATATAAAATATAAATTTATATTCTTTGAAATCTGTTCTTTAAAACTGTAGGTAGGTTTGCTGCTTTAACTATATTAAACCATTGTGACTGGCCTTTACTTCTTAAAAACATTTTTGAATTGCATACCCAGTCCTTAGATTGGAACCCATTGCTCCTTTGAAACTGAATTGCAGTACATAAATCTTCATGTCTTCTAAAATCCAGTTGACAGTAGTTTGGGAACAATTTTCAGTTGTCCACTTGGGAACTATTTATTTTTAGGTGGGGGCCCATGTGTCTCTTTCATGGTCATTCCTTGAGCTTCTTGCTCCTGTGTGCACACAGGCAGTGTAAAATTTTGTGTATGAATCTCTACCAACTTAATTTTTGAAGATTTTCTCATATTTGGGGCTCTTAGTAGAGGTAATCCTATATCTACTTGAAATTGTAGGCTTTTGTTAATGTAAGAATCAGATTGTTCTATAACCAACAGTTCCATTTGCATGAAGTTAGTGCATTATATTTAAATATTTCCTCTTAGTCCATTAAACATGCCCCCCCAGTTTATTTGCAGCCCCAGTTTGCTAATATAATTCATATTAATAGGGTATCTCAGTCCTCTGCTCTTCCATTTATATTTAAACACAACATTACAAATGATAAATTGATCAACGTTTAAAACATAAGCCCACTGTAACCTAATCTGTCACAGTGAATTAATAATCCTTGTGCTTGAGTACTTTTGGAAATTGTATCTTTACAGAAGCATCTTAAAACCATAATTTATTTTGCAACATAATAATTTTACTTTCTAAGTGATGTGTGAACAATATGTATTGAAACAAAAAGATTTAACTGGTTTACAGTAAAATTTTTTCTCCAGACTAAAATGGTCTAGGAAACATTTGTCCCCCCCAAAAAGGGAAGCCTGTTATAGGTTTCTTTATTTATTTGTAGTTATTTCAGAAATTAATGAAAATTTTAATTTTTTTAATTTAAGAAATTGTTAGTGTCTTAAATATTAAATATAGATATGCATTTATATTTTCAGGTTTAATCATACCAAATGATGCACTCTGAGCCCAGTAGTTAATTATACAGGATTCATTCTTTGTTCTAGTTATTTTAGAACAGCCAATCATATTTAAATATCTAATGGGAATATTTCACCAGGTTAATGTTCCAATACAATGATATTAATAATTCTCTTTGAACTTCTCAAAAGATATATAAATAGAGAATTGTTATTAATGATCAAAAGTCAGTACTTCTTGCCTACTCCATAAAGTTAAAGAGTTCACTAAGCTTCTAATGGCACACTGCTTTGTAATGTTCACAATTATTTATGAAGTTGATAATTACCCTATATCCACAGCATGTTTTAATGAATATTCCCTAATATTTTCATTCCCTTGTGAAAAATACCTACTTATTGCTCATGTTTCTTTTCATAAAGGGTTTTAAGATCTTTTTATTTTGCTTAACAGTTTTAATAACTGGATATTGAGTGTTTCATTTTTTTGTCCCCTTGGTAGTCTTTTGGGCTAGGTGTTTCCACATAGATTTGTACTCAGCAAACAGGGTAGAAGGACTGGGGCCTTCAAAGGCCAAGACACAGGCTTCAGGAAGCAGAGTTGGTAAGATGTGGAGTTGAAATTTAAATCCAGATCTTTCCCCTTTGCAAGGGTACTGAATATTACTCTCTAAATAATCCATGAGAAAAAAACTAATGAAAAGACCAAATCATTGATACATGTTGCATGTTAGTGAACTGAAGAGTGTTGTTCACTTAGACATTGATTCTGTTTCGTATTGGTCCAGATTTGATAGTGTTCCGCACTTGCAAACTATAGCCTTAGCAGGGCTGTTAAGTGTGTGCTAGGCAGCTAGATATGGGCTCAGAGCTCAGGGGTTATTGACATTGTGCCATCAATCACAGAGAGATGTGTTTGAATCCTGGTCTATTTAATACCTGTGACTTTGTGAAAGCCAACTTTTAGAAGTTTAAGAAGGTTAGTAAGTTTGTAATAGAAATAACAATGATAATGATAATAGAACAACAGGAGTTAGAGAGGAATAAAGACTGAAGCATACTATTTTACATGTCACACCCCATAGACCTTTCAACCTTTCTGGAGTTTTAGGGGAAAATCATTCAGTTTAGCACAGACCATTCCAAAAATCATGAGGACTTTTCAATAAAATCATGAAGGCAGTTGCTTAAATGCTATCCTTTTTTGGCTCCTTAAAATAAGATATCGTAATGAGCCTCATGCTGCTACGTGTCTGTCATAATAATATTTAGGCCGTGAAGAGTCCCTAATTATCTTTTCCTTAGTCTAAATTCTCATTCTTAATCATTTAAAAAACAGAAAGATTATACTTTTTAAGAGCATTAGAGATGGGCTTCCATAGCTCTGGTATGTGGCTACTTAGTGCTTAGAAATTCTTGGAAAATGCTTCACAGATGCTCATGGTAGATAAGCTTGGCCATATGCTATTGATAAGTGATTACATACTGTGAGGTAATCTGAAGGTACTTAATTTGGTCCTTGCTGTCAGAATTGTTGGCAATGACCATGTTCACTAAACATGCTTCAACTCTAACATGGAAAAATAAGATAACATCGTAATGTTTCATGTAACAGAAAGAAAGAGCTCTTGGAATTGTGGTATGTGTAGGTACAATATCAGTAATGTGAATATTTGTTTTATTATTTGTAACTAATTTATTAATATAAATTTTGAATCCTGATGAAACCACTTCTCAAAATTTATTTTAAAAATCTTAAATTATCTGGCTTACCTTCCATGGAATGAAATCAATGAACTTTTTATTTATTATATCTACACTCATCTTGTGAGACTATGTTGGATCAAACTTCACTAATATTTTCAATTTAATGTCATAAGACATAGCTTATTTTTCTTCAAGTACCTTTAACTTTAAAAGTTCCCTGATTAACATAGCTTGCTTGTTAAATTTTACATCCAAGTTCCAGCCTAATTTTGAAAGAAGTAAGCTAATCCTTTTCTTAGTATTTAAAATATTCATCTTCATATTTACTTGTACATTTTTTATAATAGATATGTCCAGACAGCTTTCAGTAAAAAGGCAATTTACTAGTTCTCTTTCTAAAGTGGTTTTAATAGACAAGATAATTCATATGCTCCATATTCAGAAGGAACCAAATTACATAAATCAATAAAAATTAAAATAACAAGTTTATCTTCTTTTAAAAGTTAATTACCTAGTTTTCTTAGTAAGAGATCTCAAAAATACTTTAATAAATTTCTACATTTCTAGCATTCTTTAAACACTCCCCTTGGACCAAAAATGAATCCAGAAATAAGGTTTTTCTTTTATTGGGTTTTAGTTAATTTGTAAACTGTTCTAGACTATTTAGGTATTTAAGTCTTCCTACCACTACAGGCACTATTTTTCCTTTTTTGACACTTAGAACAATTGTTTTCCCAATAGCTTTTTGAAACTTGCAGTGACTATTTTTAAAATTTGCAGAGACTATTTTCTTAAACTTTGTTAAATATAGTTATTTCTTAAATTCCTTTAACAGTGTCTTGAACATTAGATGTGGTTTTCCAGTTTTGATCAAATCATGACTTGTTTATTTTTGATAAAATCATGGCTTGCTTGTTTGACCAAATTATTCACAATTTAAATTCCAGTGAATTACTCTTTTCTCAACTGGGAATTAGAAATAGATAATAAGGCTAAATAAGGAATTAACTAGATACTATTGTCTTATGCAATTCTCAAAGAAAAATTGTAAAGCCTATTAAAGTTATTAAATAAAATATTGATCATGGAACTTCTCATTCCATGTAATTCACAGCTTTTTCTATTCACTTTATTCCTGAAGAATAGTTTATTTACAAGAAAAGGCTTGGTAACTATAAAATGATCTATAGTGTATTATATATGTTTTAAAATTATATATGTATTTTATACTTTTAAACTATATTTGTATTATGTATATATTTAAATTTTATCTTGAAACATGGAAAACATTGGTAAAAATCTAGGGATGTCTATGCAATTGTTGTACATTGAGTTTTGTATCTACATACCAGTCTTTTGCATCTCCATAGGAAGCATACATCAGCAAACTACACAGGACTTCAGCAAGTTTGTGAAGGATAATTTTTGAATTTTATGATAGTGACACCTATCAAGAATTTTAAAGAATTAAAATCATGGGAATTCATTATACTATTAGAAGAAATTCAAGATACTTTGGTGATATGTTAACTATAATATCATTAATTTTCTAGTTTATAGGAGTAAGAACCATCTTTGAGACAGGAGTTATTTTATAACATTAACAATAGTAGGGGTATATACATGATGGCATGACCAATGTACATGAGTTATTTTATAACATTAACAAATAGTAGGGGTGTATACGTGACTGCAACCTGTACACTCAGAAAAATGAAATTATATCCCATCTGATTCAAATGTATTATATGTCAAGAGCATTGTATTGTCATGTGTAACTAATTAAAACAAATTTAAAAAACACAAAAAAATAGTAATTTTAACCTGAGAATTCTTTTTGCATGTTCTTGGTTTTATTTTATCTCTTTGCCAACACTGACTATTGCATATGTAAATTACATACAGATATAGATACCACATGTCTTGTAAATTTTATACTAGGTAATTGAAATATGAGGCCATCAAAAACACAGATGATATATTTGATCATTTAAATTTTTCCAGTTTTTATTTTAAGTATACCCTGTCATGGATTTATAATCTGAAGTTCCTCCATCAGTCATTCACCAGGACTAATGTTCAAAGAACAACAGACTCACACAGCTTCAACACAGTGGGACACTGACATGTTCCTCCAAATTTAGTTCTTTCTAATGTTAGGCCCAGGTTCTCTGGAGAAACTTCTGTCTTATCAAAGAACAAATCCTTGGGTGGTAAAAAATAGCTTATTTTCTCAATCTAGTGCTGAGTTAGAAAGAGTATAGAATCATTTTATATGCTCAGAATTACCTTATGTTATTTGAAACAGTAGAATTAATTTCATATTTTCAAGAAGAGTGAGGTTGGCAAATTTGGATAAAATATGCACATATCTATACTGAAGAAAACTGACTCTGCCATTTCTACACTAACCCCATGTTTCCTCTCTCCTAACCAACCATTCCTTCTTTTCTAGTCTTTCATAGAAAATAGCAAGTTCTTTGAACAATATGAAGTGACATACCAGATCCTGAAACAGACAGCTGAGATGTACGTCAAAGCAGATGGTTCAGGTAAAACACACTGCAGAATTTGCTGCAGTGATGACTACATTAGTGTTTACAATCCACAGGTTTCAATGTGATCGGTTCAGTTTTCTTCTCTGCAAAATCTTTGTGTGACCATGCCATTGGCCTTGGAGAGGACATTATTAGATTCAGTTCTCTTGACTTTGTGCAGTGTTTAACCCATGCAATTATACTCATGTGTTGTGTGTGTGTTGCGTATGTAGTCATCTTCTAAGAAAGCAAAATAAGCATCATTTTTTTCTAAGTCACAATTTTCATCCTATTTTAAATTCTAAGGATTAAAAGCAAAAAA
The DNA here is from genome assembly GCF_045843805.1 of Urocitellus parryii. Lineage (NCBI taxonomy): Eukaryota > Metazoa > Chordata > Mammalia > Rodentia > Sciuridae > Urocitellus > Urocitellus parryii. The sequence continues at coordinate 13,923,288 of NC_135538.1, forward strand.
AAAATGGAATAATTTGAATATCACAATCAGGGAAATGAGAGGTTATGTTAGTGTGAAGATACAATTTGTAAAATGTATTTGTTTTTAATTTGTAAATATGTCATAATTGTTGGAAATGAACTCTAGCATTGGTAATTAATACTATTGCATGCACACCAGTATATAAGACCACAGGGGGAAAAAGGCATGGAGGATTTTAAATACAAAATAAAAATTGTAACTGGTTTTATCTTTGCAGTGGAAGAAGCTGAGAATGTGATGAAATTCATGAATGAAACCACAGCTCAGTGGAGGAATCTCTCAGTTGAAGTACGGAGTGTGAGGAGCATGCTGGAGGAAGTGATCTCTAACTGGGATCGCTATGGCAACACAGTGGCTAGTCTTCAAGCCTGGCTAGAGGATGCTGAAAAAATGCTAAGTCAATCAGAAACTGCCAAAAAGGTGAGACTGTCTCATATAAAAGGAAAAGACAGGAATTTAGAAGTAAAAGGCTTCTTTCTATGTATGGTACTGGGAATTGAACCCAGGAGCGCTCTACCTCTAAGCTAGATTCCCCAGCCCTTTTTATTTGAAGATAAGGATTTCACTAAGTTGCCTAGGATGACCTTGAACTTGTGATCCTCCTATATCAGCTCAGGAGTTGCTGGGATTTCACATGTGCTCTGCTCTGCCAGGCTATGAGAGAGAGTTTTTGTAGCATAGTTCACTAAGGAGTGTTCAAGAATTCTCACTTTGCCCTAAAAGTTTCACTTTAAGGTTAGTAAATTATTGTAGACCAATAAATACTGGTTAATTACAGTTCAGTTAAAACATTCCCCAACCTGGTCAGTTTAATGTATGATTTTTATATTCAGATGACCAATAAATGGATGGGGACGGTGTCCAGCAGGATCCCCTGAGTGCCAATAGCCCTGTGCTCAGCAAGCTCTGTATGTGGAGGGGAATATCTTAGACACCACCCTTGGTGGATTTTCTAATTTAACAGAGGTTGAAAACAACACTGAATAATATAGAACTGAATCTGTGAGGTAGCATACACCATCAAGCAGCTGGACCACCACATTTTTAACTCTTTAGAGATTCAGTTCTGGACTTCATCAACCCTTAATCTATATAGAAGTGATTTCTTTTTTCACTGGTTACAAGTGTATATGTGTGTGCACATGGGGGGTTACTATTTCATTTGAATGTCATTTATATATAAATATCAATGGACTGAGTTATGTATATAGGTCTTAAAATGGAAACCTGATATTTTCAATGAAAAATCAATGTATATGTAAAAGATTAAAATGTTGGTCTTACATATGATACATACATTAAGATTAATTACTGCTACCAGTTGCAGTGGCACGTGCCTAAAAATCTCAGGTATTTAGGATGCTGAGGCAGGAGAACCAGGAGATCAAGGCCAGCCTGAGCAATGTGATAAGATCCTATCTCAAAAAGAAAAAAAAAAAGAATAAATTAGTGCTTGCCACCCAAGATTGGATCATCTGTTATTGTTTGCACAAGTAAATCTATTGTTTTTAAGTGTTTTACCATTTTTATTCATATGAATTAAACATTTTTTTTTATATCTGCACAAGACATAACTAAGTACCCACACAGATTTTAACTTTTCTGATCAGACCAGCAGTGCCCTGGTAGATGTCATATGTGTTAATTTGATCCAAAGAATGTAACCACCAGAAACAGAAATGTTCTCATCTATTTATGTAGAAAAATCCTCCCACACATGGCTTATGAAATGAAGTTTGAATTTTCCTTGGTTTTTACTGTGATGTATGTGTGTGTGCATATGTGAACACATGCATTTAATTTGAAATGAGTTTGAAACATTCTTATTTGCTTAAAGCTGCAAATTTGGCAATAAATCAGCTTCAAAGGATGTTATTGTATTAAATGTTCTTGATGCAAATATTTAATTTAGAAATGTTTCAATTGATGTTTATCCCCATAATTGTTAATTATCTTAATATTATATATATGTGTGTGTGTGTGTGTGTATACACACACACACAAACACACACACACAGATTTTTAAACAAAAGTAACAATTCAAAAATATATTTAAAAAATTTAAGAAAGCTGTTTATTTCCCTGTTATATATTATGCTTCTTACATTCCCTGGCACTAGTGTTTCCTTGTTTGAATGCTATGCATAATAAACCTCTGATGCTTACATAAATTCATTCATTGTTTATTCAACTGCAAAATGGAAATGAAAAAGAATCACCATATTCTGTTTCTTTTTCAGCAAAAGAGAGAGCATAACTATTCCTATAAAAGATACTAAGGGCAGGGAAAAGTGGCATGTACCCATAGTCCCAGCTAATGGGGAGGCTGAAGCAGGAGGATATCTTGAGTCCAGGAGTTCAGGGCCAGCCAGAGTAACATAGCAAGACCCTATCTCCAAAGACAATTTAAAAATCAATAAAAGAGACTTGATGCTTCTAGTTCATATTTTGAAATTTTATTTAAAATTTGTATTTTGAGGGGCTGGGGATGTGGCTCAAGCAGTAGTGCGCTTGCCTGGCATGCATGCAGCCCGGGTTTGATCCTCAGCACCACATACAAAGATGTTGTGTCTGCCGAAATCTAAAAAATAAATATTAGAAAATTTCTCTCTCTCTCTCTCTCTCTCTCTCTCTCTCTCTCTCTCTTTCTCTCTCTCTCTCTCACTCTTGCTCTTTAAAAAAAAATTGTATTTTGAAAGAGATTTAAGACTTAAAATTTACACACACTTTAGAATGCAGATATTTCATAGTCTGGTCACTTTTATATCTGTTACTAATATTTGATTTATGTCTTACAATATATTCTTTGTTGTTTAGGATTTTTTTCGAAATTTGCCTCATTGGATTCAGCAGCACACCGCCATGAATGATGCCGGCAATTTTCTAATTGAAACTTGTGATGAAATGGTTTCCCGTGACCTGAAGCAGCAATTACTACTGCTCAATGGGAGGTGGAGGGAGTTGTTTATGGAAGTCAAGCAAGTACGTTTCAAATCTGTACTCACTTCAAACGTGTCTGTGTTGTAAATGTGGTGATAAACAATCTGTTTAGAGGCAATTTTACTTTTATAGCATGAGCTTATTAAGACAGAATAAAGACGTGTTTAGAACCAATATATGATAGAGTTGATTATTCCTTCTTTTCCATTTGTAATAGTGGAATGTCACAGAAGTCTAGAGTTTGATTAAGGATTATGTTAACATATGGAGCCTACTTGTATGGAATGATTCACTTTCAAATCATACTTCTGCATTGCTATGCTGGTTCCTTTTCTCCTTTCAAAGTAATTGGACTTACTTCAAACCTATCTAAAATAAGAATCAGGAATTAGAGGCTCTTACCATATAACAATCCAAGAGCATAAGAGATTATGTCAAAGTGCAGGTTGAGTTACAGCTTAATGGCTTTCAAATGCTCTCCCCCTCCTTTCTTCACAGTATGCTCGAGCAGATGAGATGGACAGAATGAAGAAAGAATATACAGACTGTGTTACTGCCCTCTCTGTTTTCACAACTGAAGCCCATGGGAAGTTTTCAGAGCCCTTCGACGTCTCTTTTCTTAACATCAAGTTGTTAATTCAAGACTTAGAGGTGAGGGGTTTTGGGGTCATAAAATGAAAACTCCATCCTCTTGTGAAAATAAAGATCAGCAAATTTGCAAAATCATCATCAAAGCTGTCTCTCTTTTTCCTGGACATCATTTTGACAGGTCCATCCTGATTCATGCCTTTCATTAAAAAAAAAAAAAAAAAAAAACTTGAATTTTTTAAAGAGAGAGTTTTAGTCATATGAAGCAACCTCAAAATAATTTTTCAATTTGGAGATTTTTTTCCTACAATCAAATTGTAAAACACTAGTCAAAACCAGGAGACATCTATAGGTGGTACCTCCATATAAATGCATCTAACAAAAAAGGATTTATTACATGAATTGTGGTATTTATGTACTTTGAACAGCCTATAGCTCTCAAAAGTGAAATAGTGGAAGAATATTTAACAGCATGAAAATGTTTTATAGTATATTGTTAATTGAGAAAAGCAAACCACAGTGTCATCATTTTTGTTCTTGTAAAAATAAAACAATGGGTATACACACACACACCAGAAAGAAACATTAATAATATGATGATGAGATGGTGGCTTTGGCTATTATTGTGTAAGAAAACTATATATATGTTCCCTAAACTTTCATTATTTTAGTATCTCTAATTTGTAAGTTTTCTGCAATGACAATGTTTAAATTTTTTAAGAAAAAAAATAAGTTTTAAAGTCAGAATTTCCCCACATTGTTAATATACATTTACATGATATAGTATTTCTATATTACATTAACATATTCATCAAAAGCATAAAGATTACTTTACCTAGTCCTTATGTTAATGATAACTGGTCACCTTTAAAGGGAAGTTTTTATCTGTGTAATATTGCCTATATTGTTAGAGCAAGATTGCAATAAGTCACCAAGTTGATCTTAAAGCAGGAGATGGAAACTTGATTCACCAATTGGTGGTCCAGATCCACCATCTGGTGGGCCAAGGGGTAGGCTGCAAGTCTACAACCTTCGACCTCTTCCTGGGATTTGAATGCACATTTTATAGTCCAAAACCATATTAAAGCATAAGTGGCTGTTGCTATGATTCAAAACCATAAATGTCATGAGATCTAAAATAATAAGCAGCAAAGAGAGTGGGCCAAAACATCCCTAATTGTGTAAAAGTTAAAGAATCGTTACTAACATCTAGACAATCAATCTCTGTACATTGTCCAAGAAAAATTGGAACCAAAGAGAGAACACTTTTACATTGTATAAGAATTGCCATTTTGTGTTGCCAAACATGCTAGGTAAGCAACTGTTGATGGGTACAGAGGTGGGGCTTTCCATGGGAGAGGGATTTTTTATATGATGTGGGGTCTCAGGGAAAAAAATGGAGTCTGTTTGGTCATTGCCCATGTAGCCTGACCCATAACAATATATTAGTAATGAAGGAAAAGCAATGACCAGAATCTCGAAAACTTTTCTATGCATATAGAATTTCATAAAGTGCATATTGATTTTTGTTTTGCCTTCTGTGGAATCTTGAGATTAAAAGGAAATGTGTCATGTGTTAATTGAGCTGTTTCAATGATTCATGCAGGATATTGAGCAGAGGGTGCCTGTAATGGATGCCCAGTACAAGATGATCACAAAGACAGCACATCTCATTGCCAAAGAGAGCCCCCAAGAAGAAGCCAGCGAGATGTTTGCAACCATGTCCAGGCTCAAAGAGCAGCTAGCCAAGGTGCGAGAGTAATACTTCCATGCACAGCATGTAGAGTGGCACCCCAGCCGCCTTCAGCTTGTCTCCTGCCTCCTCTGGCTCCCTGTCAGCAACCCTGCTTTTGTTTCTTATTGGGATTTCTGATTTAGTAACTTGGGTATGAATTTTTAAAATAAAACTATGATGCTGATACCAAGTATTACCTCTTGGTAATTAACATTGTTAATTGTCAAGTGCAATAGCTATACTTTATTAGAAAGATATTTTTGGAGAAGAGTCACATGTGGTAAAACAAAGAGAAAGAAGAGGAGGAGGAAAAAGAGGAAAGGAGGAAGAGCATATATTTTAATGAGAATTTATTGAGATTTATTTGCTGTACCCCCATTCTAAGCTTACTTATGCTCTTTCCTGCTAACATAACCACAAATCAATAAAATTCCTCCCGCTCATTCACAGAGCTCACCTTAGGTTTAGCATATTTCCATTTCTGCCACTTCTGTGCAGGCACTAGATAGCTACAAAGAGTAGCCATAAGCCTTTTCTACTTAATTGGGGGATTTTCCTTAAAATCTTAGGAAGTTTCATTGGGGTCTTTAATCTATCTAAATTTTAATTTTAGGAGGACAACATTGTTTGTAGATTTAAAGGTAGAGAAAGGAGTGATTTTAAAATGAATAGGAACATGATAAGGAATTAGAAAACAAAGGAAAAGAAAATAGACATATCTATTAAGTAAAAGAGGGAAAGTGGAAAAAAAGAGACTAACTTAAGTGAAATCAGTAGTGGAGAATTACTGAAAAGAGAAAGAAAGACAGGATGAAAATAGGAACATGAAAAAAGAACTTGTTCAGTCTAATGTATGTTAGAAAGTTGATTTTCAATTCATTTTATTTCAACATTCAAGTTCGAATTTTTATTATTTAATGGTAATAGATAATAAGAGTACTGGCTGTCAGCAAAATTTGCCAAAGGGTAGGTGCAATTCCAAGTTGCATTTTCAGGCTGGGGGTGTAGCTCAGCGATAGAGCATTTGCCTGACATGCATGAGGCCCTGGGTTTGATCCCTAGTTTGAAAACAAAACAAAACAAAACAAAAAAATCAATCAAAGTCAGCACTTTGGTAATTTGACTCCTGGGCTTGCACTTATTAGCCTGAGCCAGGAGTGGTCTAGGGCAAGACTTGAGAGAGCAAATTGTACCTTTAGATACATTTAAGCCTTTACATTTTCCTATTGCTGGTTCAGATGCAGCATCTTGATGGGTTTTCTGTTGCACCAGGAAAAATCAATAAAGCACACAGCTTTTTATGCACATTCATTGATTCTTGTAGTTTATTTAGTTCAAGCAAGTTTTAGCAGTCTTGGTGTAGAGAGAGTTTCTTTCTTTTGATCCTTCAGGAGGTATATTCTAAAACATGAAAATATTTTAGCTTATACTATTATGCATTTAAGATTATAACAAAATGTTTTCATCTACTTTGAGGATTATTTTTAAAATATTATTGATTTTACTTAGCTTCTCATCTTTAAGTTTTATGAAAAACAAAAAAAAATATTCTAATAAATGCTGATTAATTTCTTTTCCATACCTGTCTGAAAGCATTAATAGTTGCTTGGAATCATAATTATTATAATAATGATGATGAAAGTTGGAGGCAACTATAGGTAAATAAAAAGGGTTGAGCAGTTCCTGGAAATTTGCAGATCTTGGAATCCAGCATCAAGGTAGGCAGGCAGACAGTCTATGGAGCTCTTGAACTTCATTCAGGAGCTTATGGCTTCATCATGAAAGTAATGCAGATGCACAGACTAGCAACAATTAATTTAGAGACAAGTGACAGAAGAAGGCTGGGCCAGTTTCACCTGGGGAGATATCCCTTGGCCTGGGAATACTCCTGGTTAAATTAGTGGGATGTAGGAAAGTGCAGGGGTTATCAGGGAAGCGTGAGTTAGCAGGTGCATAAGTTTGTCTGAACTCAGGGTTCAAGTAGGAGAGTTCCTGAAAATAAAGCTGGAAGACACAGGTCACGAAGTGATGTCATAATTTGTGACTATCTTGGGTCATATTTCAAAGTGAAAATGAGTTGCATGGTTTATGAAGGGAATCTGATGCCATCTGCTTCCCTGACAACCACTGTTTAGATGGAAAAGTGCTCTCCAGATGGAGGACTCGGATGAATTTTCATGAGAAAACCCCATCGTCATTTATTTTTCTTAGTAGTACAGCAGTATGGATTTCTGACACCAAAATTTAACAACACAGAGGAAATATCAATAAGAAATGGGTTTAGAAATTCACAAACACCAAATGACTATGTCGTTAAATAAAATGTTCCTGAGAGCTATGCATAGTGCCCTGCCCGTGTTGGACTTAATGACCTTTCATGGGATTTTTGTTTTTGTATTTTTAAAGGTCAAAGAGTGCTACTCCCCACTTCTGTATGAGTCTCAGCAGCTGGTGGTTCCATTGCAGGAATTAGAAAAGCAGATAACATCCTTCTATGACTTACTCGGAAAAATCAATGAAATTATAACAGTTCTTGAGCATGAGGCACAATCTAGTGCTCTTTTTAAACAAAAACATCAGGTAAGAAAATTCCTTTTGGGGAAACATAATTATTTTAAAGTATATGTAATAAAATTGCAGTGCTGTTTACAGTAAAATGAGTGCAGTTAGAATGAAAACATTTTTTTGAGAATAATACAGTACTAATAACACAATAATGCACATTTTGTGTAAAGATGAAAACCCAGCTGGTGGAGGGGTTTGACCCATTTTTTAGGGGCTTAGAGCAGGTGGGGCTCAGAGTGGGGCTCTAATCATCTGAATGAAGAAGTTTCCTGAGTTGAGCAAAATTACAAAGACCAGTGTGTTGGAGTGCCTACCTCTGACTTCTTTGAACTTGGCTCTACTCAGCAGACATTTACGAGCATTTGCTCCTCACACGCCTCTGCTGTGCCTTCTGAACTCCAAGCTTGACAATGAAAGTTCACACTGTCTCTCTGAAACAAGGAGTATATCTCTGAAGTAGAACCAAGTCTACTGTTGCCTCTTGGAACCAAACCAGCACCCACGATAGAAAGACCTTCTGTTATCCTCTCTGCTTTGTGTTTAATTTTATAGTATTATCTTTCTACCAGTGAATCTAGGGATGATGTTTGACAAAGTTCACAAAAAGTTTAGTGTAAATAAATTCTCCCTTGTACTTTCTAAAGGGTAGAAAATATATATTTAATTTTTTCCATCTTTATATAGACATTTTTTGATGGGCAGAGGATCATTTAGTGCTCCTTCCTGCATATCATCTTTGGTCATTACCTGCTACCTCACTGACAAAATGGAGAATTTCATGAAATTCTCTATCTCTTGAGCCTTTGGAGTTATACATACATTATACACACACACACACACACACACACACACACACACACAAACACACAAACACATAAACACATATACAATATAAATAATTTATTCCATTTCTATTAAGTGTCTATATATTTTGTGATATATTTTCTTTGACCTTGGGAATCAATCTGTTTATACAACCACAAACTCTGAAAACGTTTTTGGTGTAATCCTTGATATTTTGTCTCATGTTTAGTGAACAGGTCTGTATGCATAGCCTTCTTAGTGTTTCAGTTAATTGACTGGCTTAGTTGCTTTATTATCAATGAGCCCATCTCAGATGAAGATAAAACTAATGTAGGAAAGGTTGCCACTGAACTAATTGAAATGGATTCCTGGAAGGAGACAAATTCACTTCTTAGAAAAAGCAGAGTATCTGAAACAAGTCACCCAGATACTTAGATCTTAGGTCTGATGCCAAAAAATTATGAAGCCTTATTTAACTAATGGTCCTGTTCCTTAAACAAAAGTGATGATACCTAATAAAATGTATTCTATTATTAGTAGCATTATTTTTGCCATTAGTATTGAAGCCATAATCATCATATCACCAAACCTCATTTTAGTGATACCTCCTCATATGGTAAGGATTCTTTCACTGGGGGACATGGTGCCATTTCCTACATATTGCTGTAAATTGCCATCAAATAATTTTTGCGTAATTAATGTTTATTATTAATTATAAGTATTAATAATACTCATGACATATTTTTAACTTAGGTTAGCTATCCCTTAAACCTCCAAAGCATTCAAAAGGAAAAAAAATATGTCCTTGCCAAAACAAAACAAAACAAAAATATTAAGAGTTGCTAGCTCTTAATATGTGAATATAGATGAACAAAAATGGCATCCACATGAGCAGTTTGAGATATATTTTTTCAAAGTAGTTAAGGGTTTTTAAATTCATGTTGTGTCAATTCAAGGCAAAAATGAGTACCTTATTGGGATGGGTTATTTCAACTCTATACTGTCAAAATTGCTACAGTGTCAGGCTGGTAGTCAGAGGGCAAAGGCTGTTGGTCACCACTGCAGTGTACGACAGTTGCAAGTCTTCCCCAGGCCTAATGGTCAGCTGCCTTTTAAAAAAAATTAGGATCTAGAGTTTGCTATTTCATTAATAAGGCTGAGAGCATGTGAACCTTAGAAATTCAAATGTTATACATTTAGTGTATACAAATAATATATTATCTGCTACATCTGATTATTTCAGGAAAGTGATTATTCATTGATGCTAAATTAATTTAATCTGATTAAAACCTGATTATGTAGATTGTGTTTATGATTGTTCTCTCGATACACCAGTTGGATGAATAACAATTTTGATGCTTTGTCATTTTCTTAATGTTAATAAGATGTGCATGAAATATAAAAATCTCAAAAAACTCTTTGTGACATTTAAATGCCTTGTATAAAAAGCACTGACTTCAGTGATTGCTTAAAATTGAGCTCTTTTGGAAAAAAGTGTTCCTCTGTACTTTTGGTTTTACTTATTGCTGATCAAAAGCCTCAGAGCTATTTAAAGCTGTTCTTGTTATTTGTAATCATTCCTCCCTCCATCCTTCCCTTCCTTTCGTTTTCCTTTTCTTCCTTTATTTTTCAGTCTCTCCTGGGTATAATATTATTGTGGGTTTCCCTTCCTTGTAGGAGCTGCTAGCTTGTCAAGAAGCCTGTAAGAAAACCTTGGGGCTCGTTGAGAAAGGCAGTCAAACCGTTCAAAAATTTGTGACCTTGAGTAATGTGTTAAAGCATTTTGATCAGACGAAGCTACAAAGACAGATTGCTGATGTTCATGTTGCTTTTCAGGTAATCTGCTCTCCCTGCCCTGGAGTCATGATCCCACAAAAATACAGAACAAGGACAAGTAATTTCCACTTCTTGCCAAAATCCCTCACCTTCCAGTATTTAGAAGGCAAACATTTTACCTCTTCTTTCCCTAATATTAATATTAAAAAGAGTTAATTATTCTTATAATAAAGTATCTTCCTCCCAAGTATGTTTTGAAGAAAAAACGTACATAATACTACCTGACCAAATGATGCTTTCAGCAGTGAGAAAGCAGCATCCTATTATGATTAGTCAGTTCTCCCTAGCTGTACATTCCACATCTGCAGATTTACCATGAGGTGGTAATAATTGGGTGAAAACTTGCAAATATACTGAATATGTACAGCCTTCTTTTTCTTGTCATTATTTCCTCAACAATGCAATATAGTAAGTATTTATATGGCATAAATACTTACTATATTGCATTGTTATTTTGAGTAATTGAGAAATGATTTCTCAAATGTAGGAGAATGTGCCTGGGTAAGTACTCCACCACTTTATGTAAAAGAATTGAACATCTGTGGGTTTGGTATCTTTGGGGGTCCTGGAAACAATCCCTCAGGGATACCAAGGGATGATTATATCTTTTACATCAAGAATATGGTAAAGAAAACCGGGGATTGGAAGAAGCATGCGGAAACCAACAGTCGCTTGATGAAGAAATTCGAGGAGTCTCGGGCAGAGTTGGAGAAAGTGCTGCGGGTGGCACAGGAGGGCCTTGAGGAGAAGGGGGATCCCGAAGAGCTGCTGCCGAAGCACACTGTGAGTCTGCCCTCCGTGGTGCATTGGCCCCGGTGCATGGACAGCTGCTCTTGGATGAGAATATCCAAAGAGCCAGTGTGCCACCTAATGCAGAGGGGGAGGGGTGGGGAGTTGGGAAGGTGGGAGGGGGGGAGGTGGGGAGTTGGGAAGGTGGGAGGGGGAGGGGTGGGGAGTTGGGAAGGTGGGAGGGGGAGGGGTGGGGAGTTGGGAAGGTGGGAGGGGGAGGGGTGGGGAGTTGGGAAGGTGGGAGGGGGAGGGGTGGGGAGTTGGGAAGGTGGGAGGGGGAGGGGTGGGGAGTTGGGAAGGTGGGAGGGGGAGGGGTGGGGAGTTGGGAAGGTGGGAGGGGGAGGGGTGGGGAGTTGGGAAGGTGGGAGGGGGAGGGGTGGGGAGTTGGGAAGGTGGGAGGGGGAGGGGTGGGGAGTTGGGAAGGTGGGAGGGGGAGGGGTGGGGAGTTGGGAAGGTGGGAGGGGGAGGGGTGGGGAGTTGGGAAGGTGGGAGCATTTTAGATATGAGACCTGAGAAATGTTTTTCAGTCAACTGGATCAGAGAGTCCTCAATGCTATCCTGAGAAATGTGGGGCAAGAAGGACTTCGAGAGCAATTGATTCACCTGTGTTTTAGTCACCTTTTTTTACTGCTGTGACTAAAAGATCTAACCAGAAAAATTTTAGAGGAGGAAAAATTTATTTAGGGGCTCAGGGTTTCAGAGGTCTCAATCCATAGACAGCAGACTCCATTCCTCAGGGCTCGAGGTGAAGCAGACCATCACAGTGGAAGAGTGTGGCAGAGGGAAGCAGCTCATCCGGTGATCAGGACACACACACACAGAGAGAGAGAGAGAGAGAGAGAGAGAGAGAGAGAGAGAGAGAGAGAGAGAGAGAAAGAGAGAGAGAGAGAGAGAGAGAGAGAGAGAGAGAAAGAGGTCATTTGCCAGATACAAATATATCTCAATGCCCACCTCCTTCAACCACACGTACCACTTCATACCACTTCAGTTACCACTCAGTTAATCCCTACCAGGGGATCAATTCACTAATTAGGTTCAGACTCTTACAACCCAATCATTCATCTTCTGACTGTTCAAAACGTCCCTGCGTTGTCTCACACAATGTGGGGGACACCTCACATCCAAATCATAACCACCCGTTTCTGAGACCATTCTTAAACCCCTGGAATATTAAAGAGTCAGGATCATTCATTCGGCCTCTCGAAATTACAAATTCATTATTTAGCTCAGAAATTCTTCTGTAACTCAGGTTTTTTATAAAACAGACAATTTGAGGTGAGAGGCGAATTCATGGTAGAGATGACTTGAAGGCCAGTAGCTCATAACAAAATTTGTCCCATCTTGTGAGGCCAGCTTCATGTTTATCCTACTTCTGGCTGCCTATTCCATGTCCTTGTGGGAGCCTGCTGGCAAGCTCTCTGCTGTCCTCTACAATGAAAATATTGGTCCTACTATGAAGTTTCTGCCCCCACGTCCTCATCTAAAACTCAGTACCCTGCAAAGGCCCCATCTCCAACTGCCACCATATTTAGGGTCAGGGCTTCAACTCAGGAATTTGAGGACACAGTCCCATCCATAGTGTGTATGTTCAAGGGTGCACGTGGGGAAATGTGGGATGGCTCATAATGAATCACCAGGGCCCAGAATGCACTGTGGTCAAGAAATGAGGAGTTAAGAGACTTAGTCCTGGCTTTTTTCCTGCCCTCTGACTTTACCAAAGAGGAAGAAAAACTCTATCACTATGGAATCAAGGTTTCAGAATTTTTCCACTGGCTTCTTAGAATATTCTACTGAATTTGAAGGCTGCAATGATTTTGTTTTTACTAAAGTATAAAATATAATAGTCAAATTTCAAATATGAAAACTTCTGACTTCTAATGATAGATGCTTATAGCTTATTCCTGGAAAATTAAAAAAAAAAGTAGGGAATGTTCCAAATTTTTGAAGAGGGCAGCAGCTGGCTCAGATGCTGTCTCTCTGCCCAGCATCTTGACCACTTTGGCTCTTCCCTGCCAGGAGTTTTTCAGTCAGCTGGATCAGAGAGTCCTCAACGCTTTCCTGAAAGCCTGCGATGAGCTCACGGACATCCTCCCTGAGCAGGAGCAGCAGGGGCTGCAGGAGGCTGTGAGGAAGCTCCATAAACAATGGAAGGTGAGTCAGGACCTGGGAACACTGGGAACAGCTTCAGGTGGGAAGGGAGAGTGTGAGGGTGCAGAGATGCAGGGCGAGGAAATCAAGAAACTCATGGAAAGCCACCTTGGTCCTTCTAAAAAAACCGAACTTGAGTAAAACATGATAAACTATGGTAGAATTTCGCTATGCCTATTTCACAGTAGTATCAATTTTGTCATATGTTTTAAGTACTCTTTTTTTTCCAGCTTGTGTGATGAGGGCATTTAATTTATTCAACTGACATTTAATAAACTCTTCTCAGTTGAATAAATCATGATAGGTCTACTGGTGAAATCATTGTGTGTGTGTGTGTGTGTGTGTGTATGTGTAATAAAATCACTGTGTATTACTTATATAAATTATTGTGTTAATAATAATGTATTGCTACTATAATACACTATTGCTACATTAACAATATAAATTATTAAATATTAAATTATATATGTATGCCTATGTGTGTGTATATATATATATACACACACACACAGTAACTGTCCTCAAGGATTTTATCATCTAATATAAATAGCTATATTGTAAAAATATAAATAAAAGTATCTATTGGGTAAAAATTCAGAAATGAACAAAACATATTCCTTTTCCCACAAAAAAGCTTATTAGATTTCAGTTTGGGAGATAATTAGTCACAAAAGATAAAAGTGTAGTATATAATAAGCTGAGAATGTATAAATGTTATATTTATGAAAGCTTTGAAAGATAGAGGTGGACCCACTTGGAGAATGGAGAAGAGTGAATAGAGTGACGGTTTTGAGCTAGGACTACAAAGAAAACACAGAGATGCTGGGGTGGAGAGGAAGGTGGAGTCCAAGTGGGAGGCATCAGGATCCCTTGGAGCCTAGTGTGATCCATGTGCCACATGCTGTGGAGGAACTGTGGGAAGCACGGGTGGGCCTGGCACACAGAGCCCTTTGGAAATGGGTACATCAACTTTCAGAGGCTGAGGGCTGTCCTCCCCAAGCAGAGGGCAAGAAGTCTGCCCCAGCTACAGGACAGTGCATGCTGCTTAAGGTGACAGTTCATGGCATTATGTGTAAGGGCCTTGGGGATTGCAAGTAACCATCTGGTTAGGTTACTTTCTAGATTTTTTAGGTCTCAGTAACATTGGCTAATAAAACATCATCTTTTGTGCATACGAAAAGCACAGTGGAAAGACATATACCACTTTTGCTTTCTAGATTTGAAAATTAAAGTGACTCATTTAAACAAGAGATTCTCAAAGAAATTCAAGGTCTCTAAGTGCCTTTGAAGTTCAGCATACCTTAATTGTATTATGGATGGACACTTTAATTGAAGTGTCCTTGTCTTTCCATAGTCCAAGCTCATTTTTCTCATCAATTTGTATTCTCTCCTAAACTAATCCTTTTAAGTGCTAGAGGATTCAAGTTGGCTAAAATTAATAAGTTACAGAACTAAAAGTAATAAGGAAGCCTATGTTTTTATCAAGAGAAGAGAACATTAGATGGTTATGTGTTGCACACTTGCTTGCTTATTTTTTCAATGCATGGTCTAATCAGAGGAGGAAGGGCAGGTGGTCAGCTCTTTGGGGCTTTTTAATCCTTGTTTGTTTCAGTTTTTTTGGTGTGGGAGGGGGATGGATATTAATAAAATTTCCTCAAGTTTTCCCTTCACTTTTTCACTTACCCTGGAGCCTCAATGGTCTAATCTGTAAAACAGGAACATTAATTCTGTGCAGCACTAATATGAAAATTAAACCAAAAGATCGCTGTGGAAATACATGACCCACAGCAGGCTTGAAAGGAATCACTGCAGCCCCAGAAATTAGAAAAGTACAATATACGAAGTAGATATTTTAGGTCTTCTTGCCACATCAGCTGAAAAATGTACACAATCAGGAGCATGAGTGTGTTTTCTTGGATTTTCCTATGGAATCCAGGATCTTCAAGGAGAGGCCCCTTATCATTTGCTGCATTTGAAGATTGCCGTGGAGAAGAAGAGATTCTTAGCCTCTGTAGAAGAATGCAAGGCTGAGCTGGAGAGAGAGACCAAGCTGGTGCCCCAGGAAGGCAGTGAAAATATCATTAAGGAGCACAGGGTAGGTCTCCTGCCCCAAATGTGTAATCCTGGGCAGGCGCCTTGTTACTTAAAGGAGGGGCTCAGATTTTGCTTTGAGTAGGAAAAACCATTTGTAATTACCCTACAACTGGTGGTCTACAGGACTCTCCCTTTAGTTTTTCTGTGAAAATTTAAAGGTATTATATGACTTCTCATGTGGATTCTAAAAACATTTATTGCTTATTAGATTTTCTTCAGTGACAAAGGTCCTCATCATCTCTGTGAGAAAAGGTTACAACTCATTGAAGAACTGTGTGGGAAGCTCCCAGTCCGGGACCCAGTAAGGGAAACACCTGTAACCTGTCACACGGCCCTGAAAGAGCTCAGAGCTGCCATTGACTACACCTATGCGAAGCTTGTGGATGACCCAGACAAGTGGAAGGACTATGTCAGCAGGTAGCCTTGGGGTTGTCTCCAGAGAAGGACCTAATCTATCTTGATTCTGTTACTTGAGAGACCATTATAGAACAAGAGATGATATATGTTTTATTTCACGCAATAAAGAAAATCAAATTGCATGATCTTGCCCATGTTCTTATAAAAAAATACTTCAATTGGTAAAAAGAATGGGTTTCAGTTAGAAAAAGGGTGAGGTACTTTATGACACATGGGCCGGATGTTCTGTCTCTGAGGCCGATTTGGTCAGACCTTTCCTCCCTCACAGGTGGCCTCCGGCCTCTCGGGTTCGTGTCTTACCTGGTACTGACACATGAGACCAGACCTTAGGTGGCACCTTCCTTCCTCCAAGGGCTCAGGCCCTGAGACACATCTTTGTCATGTTTCTGAGCTTGGAGGTGGACACCTCTATTCTGAGTGTCATGTAAAAGTTTCCAGAGAATTTGTTCATTGATTAGTTAATCCATTTGATTGTTATATTTCCAAGGGTAAATTCAAAATAGAAATCTAATCTAAAATCTAATCATTCTGAGAATTTTCTTCCTTAATTAGAAAATGCTTGCATTGTTTCAGATTTTCTGAGTTGTCATCTTGGATAGCTGCAAAGGAGACGCAGTTGAAGGCCTTCAAGGATAAGGCCATTGACGCTACCAACTACAGCGAGGTTAAACATGCCTCCGATGTAAGTTTTGATCCACTGTCTGCCACAGGATGATTTCCAGTAATAAATCAAAATATTAGACAATGTTGTCTTTCTTTCTTTCTAGGAAAAAAATTGTTTTTTTCTGAAAATTATCTTAAAGATAAGTCTTCCCATATTACTATGGAGAACTGTGGGTTTTTCTGTTGAATCAACAGAAGCTTTGAGATCATGCTCAGCAGGGTATCCAGTGCATCTTTAGCTAATGGGGACTGCTGAGCAGGACATTGCATGCATGCATGTGTAACAGCACAGATTTAAGAACTGACACAGAAAATAAGAAGGCTGTGTGCTTTTATGCAGTCCATCTTCAGCCATGCAAAATCAGGGAAATGGGCAAGCACTCCAAGTGTCCTTTCTTTATCATACTCAGACCGGACAGTTTATTTCAGCCTTGGGCAGAGGTACAGCCTGCTAAACCCAGCCAGGGTGACAGAGGTTCAGGACTGAAGACAGTTAGCTTTCTGCAAACTGCATCCATTCTCTTAGCTTGGCTCTTCCACTTGCTATTGTGAAAACTCTTCCTTTTAAGCATTTTTAATCCTTGCATGTCATGTAATTTCCATTAAGAAGAGAATGTTTTCTTTCTGTTCTTGTCCTTTTCTATTTTCTTTCTTATTAAATTATGTAGTTGCATCAAAACTAGAGCTGCTCTCTTTAAAAAACAAATGCCAAATGACTCCTTTGATTTAAGGGGAGTAACTAAGAACAGTGTAGGGACGAAGAGCTTGAGAAGAAGATTAACATTAAACAGGGATGAGAGGTGGGAGGGAAAGGGAGTGAGAAGGGAAATCGCATGGAAATGGAAGGTGATCCTCAGGGTTATACAAAATTACATATAAGAGGAAAGGAAGGGTAAGACAAGATAATACAAGTGGAAGAAATGATTTACAGTAGAGGGGGTAGAGAGAGAAAAGGAGAGGGGAGGGGAGGGGAGGGGAGGGGGGATAGTAGAGAATAGGATAGACAGCAGAATACATCAGTCACTAGAAGGGCAATATGTAAATCAATGGAAGGGTAACTGATGTGATACAGCATATGGGGTAAAATTGGGAGTTCATAACCCACTTGAATCAAACTGTGAAATATGATATATTAAGAACTATGTAATGTTTTGAACGACCAACAATAAAAAAAATAAAAAGAAAAAGAAACATAAAAAAAAAACTAGAGCTGCTCAATAATGTCATGGTGTGCATATAGAAGATATCTATATTTTTCTGGTTGCTGTTATGACATACACAAAAAATTACATCTTAGAATGCAGAGATTGGAATTAACCATTTCCTGACTGGTATGCATTTGCCCTGGGAAAACCCTGGGACACCGTATTGGAGACCCCTGCCCTTGCACTACACCAGAGATTGTGGTGTAGGAGGGACAGACTGCCCAGTCACCATGCTGCTGGTCACCAACCCTGCAAGTGCAAAGCCCCAGAGTCTTTCCAGCATTGTCTTGGCTGATAAACACTCCCTGCTTTGATTAGAGCTGTGATCCTTTGTATACCTCTTAATATTTGGTGTGTTAACTTCTAAAAGCTAAAAAAATGAGAGAAAAAGTATAAGTTAATAAAGTTAAATCTTTAAAGCATCTATAACAATATTAAGTAACTAAACTCTTTAATAAAAGAAAACAGCTAATTAAATATGTTAGGAATATCATGCTTTTTCTTTTCTGCTATGTTCCTTCCAGATCACAGAAAGTGAAGTAACAAAGTATGTATATTATAATGCCTTATTTGGCTATCTTGTTTTCTTCTGTGGTAGTTTTAGGAGCATCTTTAGAATGCTTAGGAAATATTTGTATGTACCCAATCTAATTATGAAGATGATTTTGGGAGTATAGTCAGAACTTATTTTACCCAGCAGGTATTGGCATTGAAGAATGTTTCTTCTCTGGACTTTGGTTAAAAATTTGTGCTCAAAGCACAATAAGCAGGTGCTCCATCAGGGAGTGACTGTCTGGCTCTCTTATATCCACCCTACAAGCCTTGGGTGGAGTCCTTTCCTGCTGACAATTGAGAATCACCGTTGCACTTTGCTCACCAAAAGTGTTCTTTCATTCCAGGAGATCAGGAATTATGTTGCCAAAAAAGGGGAGACTCTCAGCTGGCTGAAATCCAGGCTGAAAATTTTGATTGAAGTTTCTTCTGAGACTGAAGCACAGAAGCAAGGAGACGAGCTGGCAAAACTGTCTAGCTCTTTCAAGGCTCTCATGGCTTTGCTGTCAGAGGTTTGTCACTTCACCCACACTCTAAACAGTTCTGGGGGTGAGATACCTGGAGGGGTCTCTCTTGATAGTAGCTTAGCAAGTAATTGTATAAATAAACTAGTTGAAACAGCTATAAACTAATTGAAATAGTCATCACATTTATTTATGAGAAGATTTGGAGGAAAATTGGGGATACTTGAATTATGGTCAATGCCATTATTGGATATATTAGTTCAGATTAATGGGAAGGTTAATGTTTATCAGCCAACATTTTTTTTTCTCTTACTAAAGCAGTTTATTTCTGCTCAGGGCTGAAATAAACTGTATATAAATTACAGTTATTTTATAGTCACTTTAAAGTATATCATAAAGATTAGAAAAAGGCTTAAGGGTCAGACAAATCCATGGCCACAGCTTCTGTCTGATGACCTGCTTCCTATATAACCTTGAGTTTGTTATTTGATGTCTCTTGGCCCCAACTTTCTTACTTGTTTAACACTATTAAAAATACCCCAAAAGGGAGCCACAAGGATTAAATGCAATAATGTCTGCAGAGTATTCAGTGTAGAGCCTGGACAGAGTAAATGTTTGATGACCAGTAGCTGGTAATAATAAAATATCCAATGTTTAGTCGGCAGGTCAGGAAAATTCTCTGTTAGTCAAAGTCATCTCGTTTTAAACTTAACAATAGGCATTCCAATGTCTGTATATATTTCTATATATATAAAAATAAGGAAACCCACCTACTTAATTTGTAGTAGGGTCACTTCCATCCTCGGTTGTTGTATAGTCCAATGTTTTTTGAGTGGGAAGATAATGTAAGGCAGTAAAGTAGAACAGGTGTTTACCAGTATTTCTTTTACATTGTTTAAGAATAAACTTGCATAGAAAATTATCTGTTGGATGACTACAAAATGTCCACAAACTCTCTTATTCTGAAGATGTGGAATTCTCTACAGATTTCCCTAATAATTGGCACTAACTTCATAAATTTTAAGCCATGCGGATAGTTCTGCTAGAGACTGTAATGGGGAATTTACACAAGCCCCAAATACTTGGGATTGCTTATGACTTTAGTTTGATGTGAAGATTTTGATATATAAATTGTATAAAATTACAAATTTGATATAATTATAAAATTATAAATATAGATAAATTACAGTTTTCTTAAGAATCTTGAACAAATTGAAAATAGCGTTATTGAACGTAAGCTATTTCAATGCTTTGATTCAAAGCTTTGATGACCCATCTTCCATAGCAGTGGACAAGTTTAGTTAGTTACCACTACCATACTCTAGGTGAAAATTTGACCCTTGCCCTCCTGCTCTTTCCTTAGTGAAGACAGCAAAAGGAACAACCGTTTAGAAAGTTAGAATATGTGAAGGTGATCTTGGAGCCAAGATCTAACAGTGACTTTCAGTGACATCATGTGATCCTCCCCCACAAAACATGTGGCGACCTTTAAAATTATTAGTTGTTTTTTGTCAGATTTCATGAAGCAATTTGCTTTTTCCCCAAAGTGTTCTCTTAGTGAAGTCCGTGGGACTTAGCGACAGGCCACCTCTAACGTCTGCTTGCACAGATGTTAATTCTTTGCACATTCATCTAGCTTAAGCTTCTGCATAATTTTTCTTAGCAATCTTTTTTCTACTTAATCACTTAGTGGAAACAAAAGAAGAATGGAGAAAAACACATTCTGATTAAGTAGACTTAAATTTAAGAAAATGGAATGGGCACAACCAGGTCTTTCCTTTGATAACAAACTACTTAATGTTTAAATTAATGCAGAACAGGAACATTTGCAATTGTCAGTGTAAGAAGGAAAGGCTGTGGGTGGATTCCTAGGGTGACATGAAGAGTCACTGCTCTCAACAGAGCTGATGAGCTAGGCTGAGATCTGGAGTTTGAGGCTCTCCCAGGTTCTCATTGCAGCTTGTTTAGAGAAGAGAATCCTCCAAGTGACCTTGGACAAACTCAGACCAGAGAGGGTCAAAGAAAAATAAATAGGAGAAGAGAAAGATGAACTGGAAGGCTTCCATGGAAGACAGATGACCATTAACTCCGAAACCAGTGATCTATGTGAAGATGGAGAAAACAGAAGCTCTTGATTAATCTAGAGAAAGCAGACATCAGACAGAAGAGGAAACTTAAAACTCAGGAAAATGGCGAGGAAGGGAATTAGCTAACCAACAACAAAATTAGGAATTATATTTATGTTTTATTTAGAAATATTGGAGTTGCATTTTTAACAAAATACTCTTCAATTCTTTACTTTTTCTTCTCTACAATTGTTTTCTCATTTAATAAATAGGGTGAACTCAATGTAAAGCACTGTTACAAATAGGTATTAGTCATGAGATTATAATTAGAGAGAACCGGCACATGATATGTTTAATGGATTGTTTTAGTATCCTGCTTTGACTGCTAAATACAAAGAAACTGGTTTTTTTTTTCCTTTTTTTGTATTTAAATTAGGTTTTCAATATGGCAGAAAGCACCAAATCAAATGAAACTTGCAGTTTCTACAAGTGGCTATGTGGTTTAATAATAATTAAATAAGCTTCAAAATATGTGAAAGAATAAAATTAGGAATCTATGAGTATATTTTTACTTATTCTGACAGTATGTATACTCTTAAAATATATAAAAATTCATAGACTTTAATTGGATGATTTTGATCAAAGGATATGCACTTTAAATTATAAGATGAATAAATTCTGGAGATCCAGTGCCACATGATCACCATAGTTAATCATGTTATGTTATGCCCTTGAAATTTTCTTACATTTCTAACCCAAAATGTTCTTTCACACGCAGAAAACTAAATGTATGAGTTGGTAGTTAGGCTAATTGGCTTGATTGGTGAAATCATTTCTCAATGTGTACATTTATCAAGGAATCGCTTTGTACATAGTAGATATACGCTGTGTTAATTTGTTGATCATACTTCAAAATAGTATTATATGAATTTCCCAAAGTAACATAAGATTTACTCTACTTTTTTTTTTAATTTAGGTTGAAAAGATGTTAAGCAACTTTGGGGATTGTGTTCAGTACAAAGAAATTATAAAAAATTCCCTTGAAGAATTAATTTCTGGCTCTCAAGAAGTCCAGGAACAAGCTGAGAAGATCTTGGACACTGAAAATCTGTTTGAAGCACAGCAATTACTTCTTCATCACCAGGTAGAAGTGCCCTCTAACCCTGCAGACCAGAGACATAAGAGTGTGTCCTGGGCTAGGAGATGGGGAGAAGAAGGAAGGGAAGGAACCTGGCTGAATGGCTTTAACAAAACAGCACTTATGTTTTCTATTCTCTCTGCTAAATGTTAGATAATTCAGAATATCCTTCAAGACAATTCCTAGAAAGAATGATTTGATGACATCAAAAATTTCAAGGAATAGTGTGGAGAGTAAATTGATTTAGGTGCAAAAATTTACACGAAGCTGGCTAAATTGTACTTTTCATAATAGAAGAAATCGCAGAGACACAAATTGCTTCAGATTTGAGATCACTGTTCTCTTGTCATTATGTTAAAACAGGTCTTCATTTTACCACTTCAAACACATTTTAGTTTGGAAACATAATTTCTTTGAAGTATCAGACTTTTCAGGAGAATATACACTTATAAAGAATTACAGCTAGAAGTTAAGGAATCTAGTATGTATACTGATAATAAATATTGTGTGTGTACGGGGTGTGTGTGTGTGCTAGAGATTGAAGCCAGGGCCTCGTGCCTGCTAAGCAGCCTTTGTACCACTGAACTATCCCCCAGACTCTGACAATAAACAATCAACTTATTTCCTGACAGTCTGGTAGTGGACATTAAAATATACTCATAAATGGAATGTATTACTTGTCAAACTCAATACAAATGGAGATATGATTCATATAAACACTTTATTCATAAAAATAAAATACTTAATGACAAATTTACATATATACAAAAATGGAATTGATTAAATGTATGTGTAAAATAGCAACCTCTAATCTTTATAAATTTATTTAATAATTATACAAAGCCTGAGACTAGAAAACAATCTTTTGTTTTACATTGTCTTCAATGTTGTAAAATTATTTGGTTTTCTGTTTACTTTAATTCAGAGAAAGGTAAGATTGCAGATATATATGTATAATATCAATATATGTATAATATACGTATTAGTATTTTCAAGCTCTTCTCTTATTTCCTGAACCAGGTACTTGTTTCTGTGGACATGTATACTCAAGCTGTACACTTGAGATCTGTGTGCTATTCTGTTTGAGGATTATACTTCAGTGAAAAGTTTTCTTTTAAAGCACAACTTTCCTCAAAATATCTCAGCACATAAACTATTTATAATATGCCCAGAAGGAAATATCTTAATATCTGCATTTTTACAGTATCAATTATAACAGAAGAAATGGAACTACAGGTTTTTCAGCTGAAAAGGATTAAGAGGAGTCATGACAAATGCACTGTTTAGCCAAATTTTTTTTCTGAAGTATTGCCCCAAATGTTAAGTGTTGATCAAATTTCACACAATTAAAACATAAAATCAAATTATTGCTATATTTACCATTAAAAACATAAAATATTTATATAAAATGTCCACCTTAGCTTAACACAAAGTCCCCATTCTTACTGTTTTAACTGTTAAACTTCACTTTAAAACGGTGTCGGCCTGTGCTGCACAAGGCCCTACTATTCTGTACTTCCGATAAGTGTGGGTGCTGTGGCCAAGCTTAGCTGAGCTGCCTAGAGAGTGAATTTTACATCCATCTATTGAACGACTTCTTCCAGCAAAAGACGAAGATGATCTCAGCCAAGAAGAGGGACCTTCAGCAGCAGATGGCGCAGGCGCAGCAGACAGAAGGTGGGCTGGCTGGCCCTGGCCGGGAGGAGCTGCGGAAGCTAGAGAGCACCCTGGCCAGTGTGGAGCAGGGCAGGGAGAGGCAGGAACGCCGCATCCAGGTAGGGCCGGTCACTTGGGGCCATTTTGGTAGAGACCTAAGTTGTGTTGATGTCCAATGATGTCTCCTCTCAGCAGGAGCAAACCTTTGCTTCTGCCTCTGATCCTCTGACATGACATCTGTTAAATTCTTCACGTGAACTGTCTCTTTGCATCAGCAGATCAGCCTTATGAGCCCTGAGGTCAGCACACTTTGCCAGTGTGGACAAGTTTGACTCTACAGCAATGAACGAAAATATGGCAGTTTCCTAAGAAGGCTTTGGGGACTTGGCCCCATGTCACACAGCAGTGATCAGTGATGAGCCAGGATTTGATCCACACCTGCCTGAATCCAACATCTGATTATATGTTTCACTCTTCAGGCAGTCCAGCAGCTACTCCTTTAAGCACCTCTATCCTTTATAGAGATGTAGACAGGTTCCCTTAAGAACAGTTTGAGGTTGTCACCTGCTCACTTCTCTTCCTCCACACCTCACCCCCCTCCATCCTTCCTTTCTTGAGAGATTAGAATGCTTTTTTTTCTTAGTCACTCATCCACATTAAGCCACACTGCTAATGGGTAGGATGTTACAACTATGGGAGACTCGGAAACCATCTAGTCTGTGTGCCCTGTTTTGATGAAGACCATGAGGCCCAGAAAAAAAAAAAATCTTACAGAAAACACTAGGATCCTCTGTTTTGCACATGGTACAGATGCACTCTGCCACTGAGCTTCATCCTTTTTATTTTTTTATTTTGAGACATGGCCTTGCTAAGTTGCCCAGACTGGCCTGGAACTTGCCTTCTCCTCTCAGGTAGCTGGGATTACAGGTAAACCACCACACTGGGTTTGGAATCATCTTTACTCAGTGAGATTATGTGAAAATTAAACTGCAAATTCACTGGAAGTTGACAATTTAGAGGATGAATGAAAATAGAGCAATATTTTTCCAAACACTTTTGTAACATATGTATGTATTTTTTTTTTCAAATTTAAGGTCACCTTAAGGAAATGGGAGAGATTTGAGACAAACAAAGAGACAGTGGTCAGATACCTTTTTCAAACTGGTTCCAGCCATGAACGCTTCCTGAGTTTTAGCAGTTTGGAAAGCTTATCTTCAGAACTGGAACAGACAAAGGTATATCAATAGTACCACATGGTTCCTTGGTGCTCATTATTACGATGAACATACTATTTCTCCTCCATTATTTCTATGATTTATTATTATTTAATCAGTAGTTGTTATTTACTCTTTGACATATTGGGAAATGAAAACATAAGTAGGATTTAAACATTAAGATCTAGGTGAAGTTTTTCAAGAAAGTGAGAAATGGTTAATTCACTAACAGATATGTATATTTTTAAAATTATTGGGGCAATGATAGTTGAATCTGAAATGCAAAGGGCAGGGTACCTTAGGAAAGCTGAGCTTGGAGCTTAGAACAGAGAGAAATTCCTAGGAAAGGAAACAGCATGGGGTGTCAAAGTGCTGGACACCAGGATCCTGTACTGTGAAGTAGATAAAGCAATGAGAATTCATATAGCAAAACTGGGCAATATCATGTAGTCCTAGAAGAGCTAAAACTTTTTTTCTCTAGGAAACATGGAGCTGAAGCCTTTGAAGATTTTTGAGAAAAAGTCACACAACCAGAGCTGTGCTTTAGGGAGATGAGTTTCTAAGTAGATGAAGAAAACTGATTGAAAGGGTAAAAGACTGGGATTCAGTTAGAAAATTACTACATACGGGCACATGGGAGTTAGAATGGGAATTAAGGTGGTAGGGGCAGTGAATGCATGGGATCAGGTACACAAGATAAGGTGAAGTTGACATCAATGTAGAGAAACTATCTGGATAGAACAGAGGAAAAGAATATGAAGGTTTTGGGCCTGACCAGATAACGAGAGCAAGTAGGGGAATTGGAAGGAGTGAGGGTTAGTGGGGCAAGATCCAAATCAGTTTTGGGCACAATGAGTTTGATATTCCAGCTGGGTATCAAAGAGAGCAGTTAGGAGTGTACTTAGTGTTTTTAACATGGAAGCACAAATACCTTGGGTACTTAGAGCAGGCCAATACATTTGCTGAAGCATTTAGAGGAATCGTTGGGGCTTTTTTGGTTGCTACTATGCCAAGTGACATTTATAGAAAGACTGGATTAAGGCTTCTCATTTAAGGTGGCTCCCATTTCCCCCAAAAGTGTGTTTCTTGTTTATCCTGAAAGTCACCTCACTCTTGCGATAGTGTGAGGTGCAGTTGAGTGTGCAGCTTCTTTCCAAAATAAATATTTTTCTATGTCTTTGGAAAGAAGGAAGAGAAAGAGAGGAGGAGAAAGGATAAAAGAAGGGAGGGAAAGGCTGAATTAATGAAACCATGGATTAGCCAGTGTATCAGGGAAAGACCTGGAGGCCATACTTTCCCAACCTTCAGCAAG
Source organism: Urocitellus parryii (assembly GCF_045843805.1). Classification (NCBI taxonomy): domain Eukaryota; kingdom Metazoa; phylum Chordata; class Mammalia; order Rodentia; family Sciuridae; genus Urocitellus; species Urocitellus parryii. Next base: position 13,949,495 of record NC_135538.1, read on the forward strand.
GAAACCTCTGTGCTTCTGTTTTCTTAGGAAAAGCTTCTCTGACTCATACTGCTAATTTTTTGTCATTTCTCCTATTATTAATTTATTAAGGAGTGTGAAGTTTTATAAGGCTGCAGACTCTTTCGATGCTTCAGTTTTCATTAGCCATTTAAAGAGAAAATTGTTTAAAATTTATTTTTAAATTTCAATTACTTTATGTATCCAAATTGTATATTAGATGTCTTTTATAAACACAAAGATGCTTACTGGATTGATTTCCATAGGTGGTTCCCTCCAGGGAAATCCAGCCCTGTGACTTCACTTGTGTCATCCCCGTGGATCAGTTAAAGTGCCTAAAGATGAAACACAGGCCATATTTTTAGTCTTATTATCAAAATTCTCCTTCATCCTCCACGATCTTCCACACTTTGGGAGTGATTTAATAATTTGCAGTAATGTTTATTAAGTCTGTCATCTATGCGGGCCTAATCACTTGGTGATTCTTAAAACATTCCTGACAAACAGGCCTCATTATCAATCCTCTTGTATAAACAGGGATACCTAAGGCACAAAGTTGTCCCTGACCTCCTGATCACTCAGGAACATTAGGATTCAAACCCTAAAGATCTCTATCCAAAGCCTGCACTCTAAGGCACTATGTTACACTTTCATTCAAAAACCGAGTGGCTTCTCTGTGTCCTCTGCCAAAGGAGCGTGTGTAATCTGGGATAACTGTTCTCCTCTCCTTCTGTGCTCACTTTGCACTGATATTGCGACCTGTATTCTATGTGACAGTCCTGGAGTGGCTGTGCCCTCTAGGCCCCAGTGTATATGAGGGTGTCCACAACAAGGTCAGATTGAATCTGCATTACAAGGCATGGCTTTACTGGCCAGGAGTTGAGAATTCAGAGTTTTTCAGGTCTCAGGGTCACTCAGCTAGTGAAGGACAGAACCTGGCTTCAACTGCACTCTCTCTCATGCAAATCATGCTCTGCCCTTGCTTCCCACTACCACTCCCCTGCCTGCTTAGGACTTGGCAATGAGCCTTACAATGCTATTCCATTTTTGCTTCTCATTTTTCTTATAGATGTCATTCTGCTCTTTGAATTCCTCTCCATTGTGTTTCCCCACACATAGTTTGCACAAAATACTCTAAGAACAAAATAAGCATTTTCAAACATTACTTTCCCTGGGTTCTTTCAGGCTTGGGGGACACTCTTTTGTACCTCTAATTCGTTTCATGGGAATCAGAGATTATGCTGAGATTTTTAGTCTTTACAATTGACTCTAAAATGACTGTGAGTTCACAGATGGTAATAGTGGGTTCTTTTAAGTATAGAATTTAATGTTATGACATCAGCAAAAATCATATTTTAGGATACTGTAAAGCTCTATACCATAAGGAGGCAATGCTTAGTCAATTTTATTCTCTTGAATTGCAGGCTACTTCTGTGAAGTAGACATTGATATTTCTGTGAGGACAATACATCTTTTAAATAGGAAGCTTAAATAGTATTTAGTAGTAACTTTTTTTCCACTTTTTTATTGGTGCATTATGGTTGTAGGTAATGTGGGATTTGTTGTGTTGTAACTATCTTATATATCATTTTATAATCATTCTGGGTGAAAAATCTGATTTTTTACAAATATTTATGTTGGGTTTCTACATTACCTATTTAGGAAGGTAAGTTGATGATCAAAATTATAAAGCTCCTGTGAGTTTTCTTATGAGAAGAACTGAGACACTGATTTTCTTCATTCAAGATTATCACTGGATTTACCTTCTCTAATCTAGTATTCCACATTGTTTACCTGACAAAATTCAGATAACATCTAAAGTTTACCAGGGCCTCGTGCATATTAAATTAACTTTTGAATTAAAATAGCTCAGAATCATTGAAAATCCCTGAATAGAATTAATAAACCATTTTCTTCAATTTTATATGAAGGACATAAAAATGATAATTGGTACCTGCCAGAGTGTAGGGTACTTAAAAATGAATTTACTAATGGAATGCTGAGAGTACCCTTTCAAGACAAGCACAATCATCTGCATTTACATGGAAAAACAACCAGTGATTAGCACATCTGGGATTCCAGCCGAGATTTGAGGGGCTGAAAACTCACCTTCTTTCTGTCATGTTGCATAGGCATTGGAAAAAAATAAGATTTAACAGCATTGAGATCAGATTATATCTCTTTTCAGGGAACTAGTAAACAAGACCTTTCTGGAGTTTCTGGACAGGAAAGATCACTGGTATTCTGCATTGTTTGAGATATTCCTCAGTTATATTAACAAGTTATTATCTGTATGATTGAAGAACTGATCCCTGTTGATCATTTTGTGAGCTGGCCTGTAATAAATCAACATACGTATGGATAAGTTAACTATTATAATATAGCTCAGAATTCTAAACAATAAGTCAAAGGAGGAAATAGGGGAGAAAACAATTTCTAAGAGAACTGCTGGTAACTGTGAAGATAGAACTGGTTGTTTATATAAGAGAAAAAAATAGTGAAGTGTCTAAATTGACCATATAAAAATCAGTTTTATTGTTCAGAACAACATAAATCTATTTATGTATAAATCCTGCCAGCCAGCTGCTCCTCTATTCTGGGGAAGACTATGCACAATATTGCAGTTTCCTTGAGGACAGGGTTAAAGAGTATAAAGTGTGGACCTAATGGCTCTAATATCTTTCTCCTAGGAATTTTCTAAGCGGACAGAAGGTATTGCAATCCAGGCTGAGAACCTGGCTAAGGAAGCTTCAGAGATACCACTGGGGCCCAAGAATAAGCAATTGCTTCAGCAACAGGCTACGTCAATCAAAGAGCAGGTCAAAAAACTAGAAGACACGCTTGAAGAAGAGTATGTGCTTCACCAGTCCTAAGCTTTCTTCTCTGAGATAAAGCTTAATGCAGTCTTCCCTGTGTCTTGTTTTCAAAACCGTCTTTTAAGATCTCAAAGTGTCTGTGTATTTCAGCATGTCTTGAGATATGATTCACAGTTCAAAAGAAAGTATCCTCAACACAGGAACCAGTATCTGCAACAAAACTAAAATATGTAAGGGATGTGGCATTAACATCTTAAACTGATTTTGTTCACAAGAAAGCCATATTGATTCCATTCTGTGGCCTTTGTACATTGTAGACAAAATCTAGAGAAAAATGCCAATATTTTACTTTTTTAAAACTCTATTATTCTGCTGTCACCAGTTAGAAGGAAGGGGAGATATTTCGGTAGTGTCGATCTAGGCCTAAACACACATCACATAGACCAAATGTCTCCAATTCAAAGCTCATAAGCTTACTTACAGTGCCTCGGGACTCAAATTGTCACTGATTGACATGCTTTTGCAGAAATTAACTTTAAAAATCTATTTTATTTTTAAACATTAATGTTATTTTATGTGAAAAGAAACAAATAGCAGTTGAACCTGCTATAGATAACATATTTTTAAAAGTTTGCAGGGGATAAACTTATGAGGATATGTCCAATATTCCCCCAAATTATATGGCTAAATACTTCTGTGTAGTTTCAAATTAAGGACACATAATCTATTATTCTTAAGAAATAGGACATCTTTCTAAGGTGGATTTTAAATGTAAAAATTGTTTTTTAATAATATTAACACCTTGAAATTGACATTTTACATTTGCCCAAACTTTAAAAAATGATAAATATTTTATCTGAAACAAATATAACTTGAAACATTTTGAGGACTTTATATTAAATATCTTCCATCAAGTAATAGAAATAGTAAAACTTAGAGTTTACTAGAAAAGAAACTACTTCTATTAAGAATGCCCATTTGAATCTTATTTAAAATCTTGCAACATAACATAGTGTGTATTTTCTATACTGCTAAGAGCATTAGGCATACCCAGGGAATAAATTTAAGATTGCAATACCATTTAATTTGACAATCAATGATGCCATTGCTTTTTTCTTCATGTCTTCAAGTGCCTTTGGGTAAACAGGGATGTTATTTGCTTTTTTCTTTTTTTTTTTGAACCCAAGGACTTATAAATTCAATGATATGCTCTTAGTTTCCTACTCTTTTTTTTAATCTGAAAGCCATATTCACTTAGTTATATAGGTGTAGCTAATACAAACAAAATCTATAGTTGAAATTTTGTTACATATAACACTTATGTAGTCTAAAAGCAGGGTGCTCATGAAAAAAAAGTTTATGAAAGTCTTTTAGAATTAGGACCATAAAACATATATGAATCGCTGAAATCATTCTAGATTTTAAATCAAAAGGTGTAGCTGTAATAAAGGCAGCAGTTCCCGCCTGGCAGCAGGGGTTCAGACCACAAGTGCTATCTTGATTCATAGGACACATCTCCTAAAGATCTTTTAGTATAAAGCATTATGGTGGAATCTCTCCTTTACAGCAAAGAGGAACGTGTCCTTGAAAACAGGACTGTTAAAAAATGATGTACACTGGGATCTATTCTAGCATAGTTTATTGAAATAAGTCTTGGCAAGTACTGGTCACATGCAGCGTTTAATTAGATTATACCTGATTTGACCCCCTTGTACTCAGCAATATTTTGTTCAAAATGCGATTGCATTTGTAGCAGCCTCGATGATGCCTCCTTAAGAGCTCATTCTCAGAAGAGGTAGGAAGACTTGAAACCTGACTACTCAGATCAAGTGTGCATTTTTTCCTCCTCAAATATTTCCAACTTTGAAATAGTTACAAATGTCTTCACTATCTTTTCACCTGGTGTTGTTGTTCTCTGTTAAAATATTGCATTTTTTTTACTTAATTTGGTTAATTTTAGTATTAAAACCATGGAAATGGTGAAAAACAAGTGGGATCATTTTGGCAGTAATTTTGAGAACCTGTCCGTCTGGATAACTGAAAAAGAGAAAGAACTCAATGCCTTGGAAACTTCATCCTCTGCCATGGACATGCAGATCAGCCAAATTAAGGTGACCTGCTCGGATGTTACATTAATAATCTATGTCTAGCTTTTAAGATCTCTTTCTTACATTTATTTCACCAAAACCTATTTGGTCCTGAGACAAATTTTTCATTGCTCTGTGACTCAATTAAAATTAAGTTCACACAAAATGCCAACCAAGCTAAGAGATCTTGACTGACACTGGGTAATACTTTATACATGGAATTGTGTATTAATATTGTCAGACCTATGCATTCAAAGTCAATATTGTGTGCAATATCATTAAAATATTTTTATGGTTACATTATTCTTTTTCTTGATTTTGCATTAACCTCAATGGAGCGCTCTCTTGATTCTCTTATAAAACATGAAGTGTATCCATCATCTACAATTACTTTTTAAGAACTACTTGGATTGTTAAAATTAGTATTAGTGGTGTTTACCCTCACTGACCACAAGGGGGAGCTCAAAACACTACATTCTGTAGGTGAAGCAATCAGACCTGGTGGCTGTAATGTATTCGTTTATAACCTTGGGTGCGGATGGAGATGTTCTGTTACAGTAGCTCTCCAAGCTCCAAGATAAACATGTGATTAGATTATCATCGAACACTTCACTCAGTTTAAGAGAACTGAGCTGAAAGATGTGGGCTTGGAGTGCTCATTTATGCTTCTTTCTTTTATGTAACTCCACAACACACATTTTTAAAATTCAGGCGCTTTTTATCTCATTTTATCTTTTTTCTTTTTGGAATGGGAAAACGCTTTGAAGTTTCATTCTATTAAATATAGTAAAATAAATACCGAGGTGAGGAAACATTTCACACTATGGCTCAGAACAAGTTATTACCATGTGCAAGGTGGGAGGGTGCAATGTCACTTAGCTAAGATCACAGGTGGAACAAATCATCCCTGCTCATCGTACATCTTTCGCAATCAAGTACACATGGTGTGGCACACGCACAGCCTGCCCTGTCTTCTGTGTTGGATTAGAAAAAGAGCATAGTACATTTAAGTAGTTCTGTCCCCAAAATTTCCCCTTTAAAAATTTAATAGACTTTTTATTTATCCTTTTAATAATTAATTCCTTGCTATTTTAATTTATATTCCAGAACTTCTGAAATACATCAATGATCAAATATCATCTTGTTATTTTCCAGGATAAATGAAAATTACATATTTTATTTTTAAATACATAAACGGTAACTTGTGGATTTTCTTACCATCAGACTAGAAATACATTTTAATATGTCCAAAATGGCATTTTGAAAATGACCTAAAATATATTTTAAAATGTCAATATCAGGAAAAAATATCTGCTTCAAATAAGCAAAAATAGAGTGGAAAGATCTATGAAATTTGGCTTAATAGGCTCATATTCTGTTTCCCAACAGAAGGCTATACTATAGGAAATGATAAATAAATAATAAATAATAAATGTAAAACTTGTTATAGTTTTCTCATCTTAAAATAATCTTAAGATTAAAATTAAGCATTTTTATTGCTGTGAAGATAAATGCTGTGAGCTGTTTCGTGTTCATCATTCCACGCTGCTCCTGATATTGGTAAATGATAAGAACATATGCTAGATTCATCTTCCAACTTTTCTTGGCTGGAATTTCTATTTATTACAATGTGATTGGTTTCCATTTATGATTTTGTTGGTGACATGGATTAGTCCAATAACCAAGAACTTTCTTAGTCCTTAAGCAAGTAGTGTTGTAAGCACCCAGAAGAATTATTAGTGCTTAGAGGACACTCAACACTTATTTGTTGAATTGATGAGCAATTTTTGTAAGATAATCTTAGAAATCAGCAAAAAGAAAGATTGTATTAATGCTCAAATATTTATCAGCTATACCACACATATGAAAAATAAAATGAATAAATGGTGGTGCCTACCTGACAATCCTATGTAATTTATTTCTGATTGCCTCACTTAGAAATCACAAATTTATTCCCCTCTCCCCCCTGCCCCCCCCCCATAACAGTATTTTCCATTTAAGTTATTTGTAATTGAAACTTGGCTTGAGTTTTTGGGCATTATGTTTATTGGACAAGTGTGGCCCTTTTCCTCAGAAGATTTTTGTTTCACACATGAATAAGCCCAATGCACATTCTTAGTAGCCATTGGTACATTCTATGTATTGGGTTATATGTAAAATATCCTTTCTGCTTCAAATTAAAATGATAGCATGCAGTTTTTCCTGTAGAGTGCATAGCTAATGAAGAAAGTGGTCATTCTCACAACAGCAGCAACAGCAGCCCATGGGAACTGATCCCAAGTCTTGGGTCCTACTTAGCATGTGTGATCCCTGAGGATGGGAGTCAAGTGTCTTAATTCATTCTATATTTGGAAAACATGGGCATGCAACACAGGGGATAGATTGGAAAAGACTAGCTCCAAGTAGGAGTACAATCAGAAAAACTTTGTGTTAGTAAATCATGAAATACTCAACTACATTTTAGAAAAATTAATTGAATGCCAATATTAGTGTTCCTATGAATTCCTAGAACACATGGTTTCCCCACATCAATTGATTTAAGTGCTTGATCAATGAGTAAGCAGATAAATCTCTGTGTCTTTGGAGAGAGTGTAAAAGGTGCAGCGATATCCTCTTGCTAATCTCACTGCAAGCAGGAGCAGCATTTCTCTTTACTCCCTCTCCAGTGAACACAGCCACCACAGAGTGGTGTGTGCTGCAGATACTGTCTGTGTGCACGTCCTCCTCAAATAGTCAGGAAGCAAGGTGATGCTGGTTCACTTCTCCAACCACCCCCTCAGAGCATGTTTAGATGTCGCTTAAGGAGACTTTTCTATTTTTCCTTGTAGGTGATTTTATCATCTCAGGAAGGCAAGTTTACTCAGTTGCATTGTCATTTTCTTTTTTTAAATATTAGGTGACAATCCAGGAGATTGAGAGTCAGATCAGCAGCATTACAGAGTTAGAAGAAGCAGCTCAGTCTTTTGCTCAGTTTATTACCACTGGGGAATCTGCTCGAATCAAAGCCAAGTTGACACAGATAAGAAGATACTGGGAAGAGCTCCGAGAGCATGCTCAGTGCCTTGAAGGAACAGTCCTGGGGCATTTGTCTCAGCAGCAAAAGTTTGAAGACAGTCTTCAAAAGGTAAGAATGCATGCAGGCTAAAGTTACACATTTTGCATTGCGTTTATAGAAAAATGAAGCAAAAACTCCTTAAATAGTGTAATGAAGAAAAAACAACTTTCCAATTGTCTACCAAGTTGTCAGGATTGTCAAGTTGTCAGTTATGAACTAAATTCATAATTGTTTATAGGGTATCTTTTTAAGTAAAAATATGTCTACACAAACATACACACACAAATAATTATATAGGTACAATGAGCCTGTAAATGTCAGTATACATTATGTTCAGATAATCATTAAGGCTTAATTAGTTTCCTTTCAAATAATGGGACACATTGACTTTAGATTTTTAAAAATTCATTTGTCATCATATTGGAAGTTATTCATAGAAGGTAGGTACGATACTGTCTCAGTAGCTTTCTTTCTCAACTGCTTTTTCAATGTGTATTTTTCCCAACATTATTATATTTCACCTTTTTTTTTTTAGATCCAGCAGTCTGTGTCTGAATTTGAAGACAAACTTAATGATCCAGTTAAAATATGCTCTTCGGCTACAGAAACATACAGAGTTCTCCAAGAACATATGGTAGGAGCATGCATGCACACTTCTGCTTATTTATCCACTCTCAAATTTGATAACTCCAATTTAAAAAGAAAACAGTAAATATTTTTAGGAGAGTTAAAAATGGAAAAATTATGTTAAGGAATAAGATATTAAATGTATCTACTTCATATAACACAAGAAATGTAAGTATGCCAGTAAATTTTCACTAAAATATATATAAAATGAAAATTCAATTAAGAGATATTTCTCTTTTACTAAGAACTTATAATATTTTCAGATAGTAGTTTTAATAAAACCTTTATCTCTTGCCAGAATTATAGAAAATCAAGTGTGCAAAAAGATGATATAGCATGTTACATGTAGTGATTATAAATTAAGAATTGAATTTAAAAGACTGACATATTTAGTATATAAAATAAATGATTTTCATGTGCACCACAGATTTCATATTTCAACCTGTTATATTCAGGTGTTATATATATATATCCTCAGTGACCTGTTTCCAACAACTGGCTTTTAAAATCTGGTCTTTGCAGTGATCATTGTCAAATCTTTGGCAAGGCTACAAACAGATGGCATTGGAAGCATTAGGGGGAAGGAGCAAAGAGGAAGATACATGTTCAAAGAAATGATAAAATGAAGCAGGTTAAGAATAAACAAAATGAGCTGCAATGACAGAAAGCAAATGATTGACAAGGCACATCTGGAAAGGGGAGTGGGATTTATATTGTTTGATGTAATGAGAATGCATTTATATGACTTACCCAATTTTTAAAAATACTTTAAAATGACGAAAAGAAAATCCAATTTAATGAAATTACTCCAGTACACAACTAAATTGATAACAGAGTGCCGGAGAGGATGGCATTCTATTTTTTCTAATACTTAGATTTCCTAAAGCAAGTTGGTTTTCTATTCTGTAAAATGAGAGATAATGAAAGGACATCCTCTTAGGGTTCTTAGGAAGATTAAATAAGTTAATACCTATAGTGTGCATAGCACAGCACACTACCTCTCCCATTCTGAGGTGTCTTATTATTATCACCATTGAATTCTAACATTCAGCCATAACTCTTTCTCTCTGTGTGTAGGATATCTTTTTAAGTAAACATACATGTCTACAAAAACAAATATCTGAAATACACACACACACACACACAGACTCATATATGGAGTTTTACTATGTTGCCCAGGTTGGTCTCAAACTCGTTAGTTCAAGTGATCCTCCTGCCTCAACCTTCAGAGTAGCTGGAACCACAGGTTCACACTGTGCCTGGCTTCTTTCCATGTGTTTTTTTTTTTTTTTTTGTGGATGATATAGCATGTTACATGTAAGAATTGAATTTAAAAGACTGACATATTTAGCATAAAATAAATGATTTTCACAAACATTCTGAATTGTTGGGGAATGTGAAATTTATTCCAATCTATAGCAGCGCATTCTTATTAGAGAAAATCTCCTCACACCATTTTTTATCTAAAGAGAGAGAGAGAGAATTTTAATATTTATTTTTTAGTTTTTTTGGCGGACACAACATCTTTGTTGGTATGTGGTGCTGAGGATCAAACCCAGGCCGCACACATGCCAGGCGAGCGCGCTACTGCTTGAGCCACATCCCCAGCCCTCCTCCCACCTTTGACTTTGACATCCATGAAGTCACTTCCTCATTTTCACCAAGTCTTGCTGCAAATCATAGCAGATATTTTTTGGTACCATTGCCATTTATGACGATGGAGGGAAAATGTTTCCTGGTGACGGGTCTTACAAAGGAAACCCAGGTCTTGACTTTTAGTTGGTGGCCTCTGGTGGATGTTCAGCAGTCTCCCATCCAAAGTTTCACTTTCTGTGCTGTCAGTTACCTGTCGATACCCACAGCCAAAACTACTAAATGGAAACTACCAGAAATAATCATTTCAGTTTAAATAATTTTTATCACAGTGGATTGTTGTAGCTGTTTAATTTTGTGATTGCTCATTTCTTATTGTGTCAACTTTTAAAATTAAACTTTGCCCAGGTTAGAGGCCTAGGAAAGAGCATAGCATCTGCAGGGTCTGCTCTCTCCATGGGCTCAGGCATCTGCAGACCATCCAGGAACCTATCTCCTGGGAACTGGGGAGCACAGCCCTATTCTTTTTGCACTCTCCTCAGGACCTCTGTCAGGCCCTGGAGTCCCTGAGCAGCACAGTGACTGCCCTCTCTGCCAGTGCCCGGAAGGTGGTGCACAGAGAATCCTGCCTGCAGGAAGCGGCTGCTCTACAGCAGCGGTATGAGGGGACCCTTGGGAAGGCTAAGGAGAGACAGACTGCGCTGGAGGACCTTCTGGCCCACTGGCAGAGGTGAGCAGAGTGTCTGCTTGAGATACTGCCACTCTTCAACATGAAATGCTTTACGGACTGTCTTTAAGTGATGAGGAATTGGCATCCAAGATGTAAAACTACAGGACCTCCCAGAGGGAAGAGGATGTTTATACATTACACAGTTTGTTGTTGTTGTTGTTCTAACTAGTGATACATTGTACATACATGGAGCACAACTTCTCACTTCTCTGGCTGAACATGATGCAGAGCACACCGTTCGTGCAATTATATATGTACATAGAGTAATAATGTCCATCTCATTCCACCATCCTTCCCACCCCACACCCCCCTCCCCTCACTCCCCTCTGCCCAATTCAAAGTAACTCTACTCTTCCCTAGCACCGACCCCCTTATTGTGAATTAGCATCCTCATATCAGAGAAAATATCTGGACTTCAGTTTTGGGGATTGGCTTTTTTCATTGAGCATGGTCTCCAACTCCATCCATATACCTGCAAATGCCATAATTTCATTCTTCTTTAAGGCTGAGTAATATTCCATTGTGTATATTTATATCACATTTTATTTACACAGTTTTAAGTGGTGCAGTCCACACACACTGCTTTTTGTCCCTCACATGCAAGGATGACAAAGGCTATTTTGCATGGTTTATCATGGTTCACATTGGCCCTCTGACCTCAGAAAGGTTTAGTCTTCTGGCATGATGATTTTGGATGGATGTGTTCCTTTCCTCTGCTTTCTTTAGGCTCGAGAAAGAACTGTCATCCTTTTTGACCTGGTTAGAGCGATGTGAAGCCATGGCCAGTTCCCCAGAAATGGGCATGTCTGCAGACAGAGTCAAAGTGGAGGGTGAACTTCAGTTAATACAGGCAAGTTCAAGGAAATGCGAGGAAGAAAAATGAAGTGCTCTTTGTCATAGTTGTGTTATTTAAAAATAAATTAATAAGATAGGGCTGGGGATATAGCTCAGTGGTAGAGGGCTTGCCTGGCATGCACAAGACCTGGGCTCCATCCTGAACACCACAAAAGAATAAAAGAAAAAAAAACAAAGAAAAGAAATCTCTATCCCAAACTTCTTGCTTTGGTTTTGTGATCCCTGAAGCCACATGTGACATCAAGGTATGTATCCTAAAAAGAAGATAACAACCCTGACCTGAGAGACGAGGGAATGGCAGGTGGAATTCTGTGGTGACCTAGTTCCATGGTGCATGAGAAAATCCTGCGATATGATGTCTGGGATGGGAATAAAGCTGGTGTGCCAGGGGAGCTGTGAGAAGGATGGCCAGAGAAGTATATGGAATGAGGTTGACTGTCAGTCAGTCATCTCCAAAGCTGGTACAAGGTATAATCTCTCCATTTTCATATTTATTTATAAGAATTTTCAGTAATAGAAAAATCACTAAGAAAGAGAGAAATAATGCTGAAAGAAATCAACAGCCATGATTATTTTCAAGCAAGATAAAAAAAATATCAGTGATATCAAACATGGATAATAGGTAGAAAGATAAAGAATAATAGCTTATCACAACTTTGAAGAAGGCAACTTTTGAAACTTAAAAAAAAATCACGTGGCACTAATGAAGCTAGTCAACATTACTGATTTTTGGAGATAAATAAATTACTTGAAGTGATACTTGTCTATGCCCAAAATTCAATAGGCAAATTGCTTCTTAACAGAGATTGATTGTATTATTGATTTATATCCCAATTTTCTCCATCACCTTTTATCACAAGTTTAGGATAGAGCTTGGTTCTCTTCATTTTTATAATTTCTTCTCTTATAATTCCATTAGGGGATATAACAAATTAAAAATTTTAAAAATAATACCCATCAGAGGGCTGGGCATGGTAGTGCATGCCTGTAATCCCAGTAGCTCGGGAGGCTGAGGCAAGGAGGATCAGCAGTTCAAAGCCAGTGCCAACAACTTAGTGAGGCCCTGAGCAACTCAGAAAGACCCTGAATCTAAATAGAGAACAAAAAGGACTGGGATGTGGCTCAGTGGTTAAGTGCCCCTGGGTTCAATCCCCAGTACAAAAAAGAAAAGAAAAGAAAAGAAAAAATTCAGAGGTTATCTGTGGAATCTGAACCTATTGCCCATCTTCATTCAGTTCTTATCCTTCCTTGACGTTGAGGGGACCATATCCCCATTCTCTCCCCATTTCCAGCTTAAAAAGCATGGATGCTCTGCATTCATCTCCTGGAAAGTCCCTTCTCAGAAACCTACAGTGGCTACCCTGAGCACAAGGACAATCAGTCTGGTTCCTATAAGTATAGACAAGATGGTCCAAGAGGCTAAGTCACAGCTCCCCTCCTTAAAAACAGCAAAGCATCGACATGAAGATGTCCCAGTACATTGAATTGGACTCCTCCGTGTCTCCATGTGGAATCTAAGTGCTGTGCCTGGGAGGGCTGAGAGGGGCTCTAGGCCTCTGTCACTCCCTTGTCCACACACCGTGTACTGTGGGCTGACCATGAGCATCCATTCCCACCTCCTGGCCATCCTGGGCCCCTTCTTTCCTGTATACTGCTAGCATGTGTTCCCATTCTGCTTTGGGGTCTTCCCTGTCATTCACAGGCTGATTCTCTTCTGATATATACATATAGCAGTTTTCCTTTTATAATATACTGGGCTCCACTAGGAAGGGGAAAAGGCATTTTGATAAGCTTCTACTATGTGCTGTCATATGTACTACCCATGTCATCTCATTAACACCTCTTTGTGTTGTTCTCTATCTATATGAGTCTTTGTTAATTCAATTTTAAAATAAGCAGTTTTGTTCATGCAAGTTAAATAAGAGCCCTTCAACCCCACAATTTGGCCTCATGTGGTCTCTAAACAGAGAGAGACACCATGTTCCTGGTACCTAGAATTGCATCTGTTTTTGTTAGATGTTCTTTGGTTCTTATCCATCATACTTTTTCTGTGATTCTTTTTGCTTCCTCAGTTTCTTTGTTCTATAGGAAATTCACAGCTTTCAATTTTGCCTAACTTATAACTCAGACTCCAGAAAACTCATTCAGGTTTCAATAGCATTTAAACAATTTCAGTGATGGTCAAGTGAATCCATTGCTCAGTCAAGTAGTAGTAACTGTCTTGGCCCTAATGACCTCCATTTTGCAAGAATGTATCTGCGGTGGCCACCTTCTGTTGCAGGGCCCTCCCCATCCTGTCCTCTCACGGGGAGGTCTGTGACGTGTTCTGCTTTCCCAGGCCCTACAGGGGGAAGTGGTGTCTCAGGCCTCCTCCTACAGCAGCCTCTTGCAGTTGAAGGAGTCACTCTTCTCAGTCGCCTCCAAGGAGGACGTAAAAATGATCAGACTACATTTGGAGCAGCTGGACGAGAGGTGGAGAGACCTACCACAGATAATTGGGAAGAGGTTGGTTCTAAAAAGTCCTAAAAGTGTTCATTTATTTTAAATGGTGAACATAAATTTTTAAAAAACCATCCTTTTATTTTATTTAACTCAGCCATCAGGGGATTGATACCAGGCAGTGGAAGAAAACTGTCATTTTAAAACTCAGTGTCCTTAAAATAAGCATTGTTGGTGAACCTCAATTCAAAGATTTTGTTTTACCTGAAAGAGAAAATGAGTAAGCTAGTTGAAATATATTGAAGAGTGAAGGGTTGCTAGTGTTTTTTTTTTTTTTTTGCTAGTGTGTATATTATTTGTTGATTGAGCTATTTGCATAAGAAAAGAAAATGGTAATTAAAATTTTGTCTCCTGTGATATTTCTCAGCCAGAGGCATTTTGTACACATCATTTCATTTCAAAATTGATCTTTGGAGAGAGGGAGGGAAACTGTTCATATATTAAATGGAGGCAAAAGTGGATTAAATCTTAGTTAACTAGATGATCAGCAATTTTCATTTATCTTTCTAATTAAAAAGAGAACAGATTTTGTCTTTAAATTGATATTGATTACCCATATGATGATGTGAATCTTGGATAAGCATTTAACCATTCTGACTATTTTAAAAATCCATTCATTCAGCCCATATTTATTTAGTTTCTGAAATGAGTAGAGCACCCTTCAATGTGCGGTGGATCACTCCACTTTCGTGGAGCTTATATTTATTCCATTGCTTATTCATTTGTTCAATCATTGCTTATTCATTTGTTCAATCAATCAACAAATGCTTCTTGGGTATCTGCCGATTGCCAGGCACTGTACTGGAGGCTGGTGCCATAGAAATAAGCAAACCCTGAACTCAGGTATTTTATAGATTAGTGTGGGAACAACAAGAAAACCATTGAGAGAGGTGAGCATGGAGTATTCAAGGAATGAAAAAGAGGGACATTTGAACTGGGAAGTTCAACAAAGGAAGTTCCATAAAGGGAGTGAGGTCAACTCTCAAAAGATGAGAAATTTTCTTTAAAAATGAGCAGGATCTGTCTGCTGTCTCTCAGAGGGAAAATAAAGGACTTTTAAGCTAATAATACAAATGTGTGACTTTTTTAGAATATGATGAATTCCTGTAAGGATAATGTGTAGAAAAAATTTGCAAGGATTAGAATATGAAAGTTAAATAGTTGAGCTCTCTAATATGTACATTAATATGTGTAAAAATTTTGATAAAAATTTGAAATAGTAAAACGTTGATCTCTGGATACAAACCATTGTAATGAATATTTGATTGTAATATTATGTTTGGGATCCCAGTTTGGGATTCTCATCTCCTATACCTGTTATCGGCCAGCAGAGGACAAGAGGACATAGGCAGAGGCAGCAAATGGCCCAAGGCTCCAAGGAGAACTAAGTGGGTCTAGTGGGCAACAGACAGGAGTCAGAAGGAGTGCAGGGCCTCGTTGCCTCAGACGAGGACAGAGGAGCAAGTACGTGGGATCCCCTGGGGGGATGGCCTCCCAAGTACAACAGGAAACTGCTCCAGTATAGACACATGACAGGGATTGTTCTGATCCCATGACACCGTTTCTGACTAGTCTAGAGAGTGGACAGTAGGGAAGCGAAGGTGTCAGGAAAGAGGCCAGCTTAAACAAAGACTCAGAAACTCAGGCCAGGGTGAGCATAGTGGAAAGGAGAAGAGCAAAGCACCAATATATCTGGTGGAGCATGTGGGACCGACTGTGCACAGGCGAGAGGTGGTGGTGAGGAAATGAGGGGGGACCATCAGGGTGGGTGGTAGCAATATTAACTGAGACAGAGAAACTGTGAGGAAAGCAGGACTTTGGAAGAAGGAACTATCCACAGGTTCAGCTTGTCCATGTAAGACATCATCATGGGATAAGCTTCATTCCCAAAATCCGTCCTTAACCCATTCTGTTCACTAATGGAACATTTTAACTTTAAAACCCCTTTCTCCACACAGGATTAATTTTCTTCAGTCCGTGGTTGCTGAACACCAGCAATTTGATGAGTTCCTACTTTCTGTTTCTGTCTGGATCAAAGCATTTCTCAGTGAATTACAATCTACTTCTGAGATAAGCATCATGGACCATCAAGTAGCTTTTACTCGGCAGAAGGTAAATCTTCTGTTAGGATTAAAGAAAAAAAGGACTGGGGATGTAGCTCAGTTGGTAGAGTGCTTGCCTCACATTCATAAGGCCTTGGGTTCAATCCTCAGCACCACAAAATAATAATAATAATAACAACAAAATGGAGTCACCTACGGTAAGTTCTAAACAGAAATAAAGAAGATTGAAGAAAAATTTGTTCACAAGGGAGAGTTCTTGAATTACAAAGGAAAAATATGTGGCAGTAATCTAACTTTTCATTCATATGAAAATGTTTTAATAATCAAGTATATGGGTCCTGCCAATTTCTTACACAGATAAATTAAGCAGATAAAACCCTTTCAAGATAGAATAGGGAACTACAACAAGAAACTGTTTATTCATAGTGGAGCAAATTATTTGTAGCATAAAGTGATAAGAATGTTCATTTTTAGGCTTTTGAATTCGTTTTTGTTCCTGTACCAAAAATTAAAACAAATTGCAATGCTTTAATAATAAAGTTGTTCTGAATTACTATTTAGCTTGAAAGTATTTAAAAAGCCATGGCTTATTTATAAATTATGTGTTATGTCTATTCTGGCACCAAAAAAATATTTTAAAATCAGATATTGATTTTCAAGCATGGGGAAAGTGGAGAAGAGTTACATAATACACTTAAAATAAAATTTCATAATAAAATGTTTAGTATTTATTGGGTATTTACTCCTTGCCGAGTTTTGCTGTTTGGCCTTACAAAGAGCACACTTCTGTCCTTGGGACAGGAAGTAGTTCTGCAACTTGGAAGAATGTACCAAAGTCAGGCTTCTCCCTCCAAGGAGACTGGGAGAGAGGTGCTGCCTTCTGGGATGATTTTATTTCAAAGGAGGAATGTCCTTGAGAAAGACAATCCTGGGTTGTAAAACTGATCAGACTTTAAAAGGTGGATCTCAATGGGACAAAGAAGAATTTATGATTTGTAAAGCAAATGCTCTAAGAAAAAACAGTTCAGGAACCTGGGTTAGAGAACTCTCTCAATTTCATCATCAGACAGGGGCAGCTGTAAGGTCCTTGTGGTCAGGATTAGGACAGAAATTAGGATAAAATTTCTCATGAATGGGAACCATGCTGAGATTGTTGGCAGTTTTCTGCTAGATTTTCAATGTGGTTTCTTGTGAGCTAGTCCAATATCCTATATGGCAGACTCACATAATAATATATATATTTTTATATATGACATATATAAATGAACAAAATGGGAAACTGTGAATGTTTCTTAAAGACTCATTGTAGATGACCTTTAAGCATTATGCTATCCATGACACATAAAATCCAACTCAACCTCACGAATCCTGCTTCTCTGACTCATGGACTCTAGTGTACCTGAGGATTCAGCAACTCTCTCTTGTCTTCCAGGATCATGCAGCAGAAATAGAGAATAAAAAGGGAGAGCTGCAGAGTCTGCAGAGTCACTTGGCAAAGCTGGGGTCTCTGGGCCGCGCTGAGGACCTCCATCTGCTCCAGGGCAAGGCGGAGGACTGCCTGCAGCTCTTCGAGGAGGCCAATCAGGTGGTAGAGAGGAGGCAGCTTGCCCTGTCCCAGCTGGCAGAGTTCCTGCAGACTCACGCCTCTCTGTCCGGGGTTCTCCACCAGCTGAGGCAAACGGTGGAAGCAACCAACAGCATGAACAAGAAGCAGTCTGACTTGTTGGAGAAGGACCTCAGCGACGCCATTCAGGACGTTAAAGCGTTGGAATCCACTGCCATCGGTCTCGATGGCCTTCTTACCAAAGCCCAGTACCATCTGAAAAGTGGGAGCGGGGAGCAAAGGACGTCCTGCAGAGCCACGGCTGATCAGCTCTGTGCAGAATTGGAGAGGATCCAGAACCTGCTGGGGACCAAGCAGAGTGAGGCGGATGCGCTTGCAGTGTTGAAGAAAGCGTTTGAAGACCAGAGAGAGGAGCTGCTGAAAAGCATTGAGGACATCGAGGAGAGGGCTGACAAGGAAGGCCTGAAGGAGCCCACCCGCCAAGCTCTTCAGCAGAGGTACTCGAGTGGCTGGCGCTGAAGCCTGCTGTCCCTTCCGCTTTTCATTTCTTGTGGAGTGAACTTTCGTGCAAAGCTTTAGATAGTGCCATAGTTAGCAAATTTTAAAGATTCTGAAGGTAAAATTCATGGCTAATTCAGTTGAGAAGTACTCAAGTTTCTGTGGCTTCCTCAAGAATTTTCCTGCGGGTGAGATCTGAGCCCCTTTGAGATTGTATCTCCAGGACAGATTAGAAACCATGTTATATATTTGTGAGATATTTTAGAAGAAGAGGCACATCTTCTGTAGAAAGAATGAAGACAGAGATCCAAGTAGTAGTGGTGTAATTCTGGTGTAAAAATATCAGCAAATTCCTCTCTAGGGCCCACCAACCCCTCAGTAAAGAGCACAGCAAATGCATTGGCTGACAGTAGGTGGCAGATGTTGGAGGAGAGAAATCAGGGTGAGATAGCTCTCTCTCTCTCTCTCTCAGAGAAAAGCTTAGGAAAGTGGTAGGAGTCATCTTAGATCTTTGTTCACCCATCAAATGTGAAACCAGTCCACCTGACAGTCTGTACGGAGAAGGCAGAGACAAGGGTTCAGCACATCTGGGGTTGTCAGTGAGATCAGTGGAGAAGCAAAGGAATGAGAGTTAGCTTCCTCCGTAAATTTGACAAGTGAGGGTTTTTTTTCCCCTAATGTTACCTTTGTATCTATCTTTTTCCTTCTTAATAGAACCTTATCCCCATTTATCTTCTAAGGCCACTTTTGGGCTCTTGGAGCCAAGAAACAGTGGAAAAGCATCCCAAGATGTTCATGATTTTGTTAAGAATTATGCTGTCCCTGCTGAGACCATTAGCATTTGACCCCTTTTACCCCAAATCAAAGAAGAAGCCAAAGCATTAGTTAGATGACAGTGGAGTTAAAATCAGGACTCCAGCTGGGACACCTGATTATATCCCTTATGGGCAGTAAGCAAAAAAAAAAAAAAAATGTAACTAGTTTAATAATACATTCAGAAAAGGGGACGGGATCTGGGAAAATAGCCTTTAAAGAGAGAACAAGGTGCCTAGTGTTTCCCACATAGGAAAGAGCAGCCTTACCTTCCGGCCAACTCAGGCCAAGCCGACAGAAATGTTAAAGCTGCAGGAGAAAGGTCAGACTGGCCTCAAGAACCCCATCGGTATCCCCAGGTCACCAAGGACACACAAACACTGAGACAATGTAGCAGTAAATTGATGGTTGGTAAACCCCAACCATCCTGAGGTTTCATTCCACCACCTTGGGCACTCTCTTGCAAGGTGGGGATAATGACAACACCTGCCTGCAGCCACTCCACATTGGGAATCAAGGGGGATACCACATGTGCCCCTGCCTTACCCTCTACAGTATGGTACCAGTGTGAAGATGAGCCAGTGATTACCTCTTTGTGGTCACATTTTACAAATGCCTAAATATTGTTAGGGATAAAGAAACATGGTCATTTTCTCATGGTAATCTTTTCAATCAAGTAGGACATTTAAGTTCAAAAATAGGTATTTTCCACAGAACTCAGGAAAGCTAGTTTTGTTTTGAATGAAATAACTATAACCCTTCAATGTTCATTATTCTCCTGGGTTGGACCTCATGCACAGAAAGTTTTTTTGTTTGTTTGTTTGTTTGTTTTTGCACAACCTTGTAATCCATATTCACCTACCTTGACCACAGGGTTAGCCTTAGCCTTAAAAGTCTTATACCTCCAAAACCAAATAGAAAATTCAATCATAACAGAAGATGGAAAGAAAATACAATGCTCTTCAATGTTTTCTGAGGTACAGTGTCAAGTCATAATGCAAATTTAACTTTAAAAGCATCTTTATCAGTGGATATGCATTAATGTTCTTGCTGTGTTAAGTTTTTCCAGCTATTAAGCTGCATGCTTTCGGAACTCATCATGTGCTTACAAAAAGTAAAATTAGTTTACTGCCTTAATAGATTAGCAGTGAAACCATGTTTTAACTCACAGGTTGAGAGTGTTCAATCAGTTAGAAGATGAATTGAATTCTCATGAACATGAGCTATGCTGGTTGAAAGACAAAGCTAAACAAATCGCCCAGAAAGATGTAGCTTTTGCACCTGAAGTCGACAGAGAGATAAACCGCTTAGAAGTCACCTGGGATGATACCAAAAAGCTAATTCATGAAAAGTAAGTAGAAATGTCCCAGTTTTACTTTCAATTTCCATAATTTTGTGACATTAGGCCATTACCTAGAGATTTGTGATGATAGGATTATGAGTTGAATACCTTGCTCATCTTCATAGGTATTCTATATCCCTTTAGTAACATTAAAAAATTTGTTCTATGGAGCTTTACCGAGGATGTTGAGATAACGACATTAAGAATTCAGTGCTTTAAAAGTAGTTGTCAGGGTTGGGTTGTAGCTCAGTGGCAGAGTCCCTAGCATGTCTGAAGCCCTGGGTATGATTCCTAGCACTGTAAATTAAAAGTCGTCATCAACAATTACAAAGTGCTTGGATAAGTCTTAACTTCTGATTTTCTTTTTGTTTTGTGTAATTTTACTTGTTTGCATTTGAACTATAATTAAATACAATAAAATTCACCCTTTTTCATATACAATTCTATGAATTTTGACACACTCATACTGTTGTACAATCATCAAATTTCATGGTAACTGTTCTCCTACCAGAAAAAGGAAAAAAAAATCCTTCATGTCTTATTGTAATTGATATCACTTCCTTTTGTCCAGTTCCTCACAATCATTGGTCAGACTTCTGTATATGTAGCTTCGCCTTTTTTCAAAATCACATAGAAATGGAATCATATAGAATGTAATGTCTTGAGTCTGACTTTTATTTTTACATAGCAAAACATAATTGTATATATATCCTTGCTTTATTCTTTTTTAATAGCTAAATATCCCATTGACTGACTGTTCCACAGTTTTTCTATCAACTAGTATATGGATAACTTCCAGTTTGAATGATTATAAATGAAGTACCTATTAACATTCATGTTCAAGTTTTTATTTATACATAAATTTTATTTCACTTGGCTTAATATTTAAAAGTGGGATTGTGTTACATGGTCAAGTATATGCTTATAAGGAACTGCCAAACTATTTTCCAAAATGTTGGCACCATGTTGCACTCAAACATGTCAGAGATTTCTAGAAGCTCCACACCATTTGTATCACTTGCTATTGTCAAGCATTTTTCATTTGTTTGTTTGACTTTCTAAAAGATATATAGAAATATCTCATTGTTTTTAATTTTATATTTCCTGATTACTAATGATATTGAGCATGTTATTTGCCACACACACATACACACATACTTAGGTGCAAACTAGTGCAACCATTCTGGAAAGCAGTGTGGAGATTCCCCCCAAAACTGGGAATGGAACCACCATATGACCAGCTACCTATTCCTCAGTTTATATCCAAAAGATTTAAATCAGCATACTATAGGGATGTAGCCACATTTTTAATATTTATAGTAGCACAATTCACAATAGCCAAGCTATGGAACCAACTTAGGTGCCCTTCAACAGATGAATGGATAAAGAAAATGTGATATATTTAATAAAATATGTATATGTTTATATACTATATATAAATATATATATTTAACAAAATATATATACACATATGTATATATCAGAGTATTAGTCATAAAAAGCATGAATAAAATTATGCTACTTATCAGTAAGTCACCAGAACTGGAGAACATCATGCTAAGTGAAATAAGCCAAACTTAAAAATCAAAGGTCCAGTGTTTTCTATGATATGGGAAGCTCCACCAAAGGGGAAAAGAAAAGAAGAGGGAGAAAAATACCATAAATATATAAGAGATATCAGTGGAGCAGAGGAAGGGGACTGAAGGGGGAGGGAGAGGGATGGGAAGAGGGAGGAAAGATGCAGTGACCCTGACCAAACTTTCCTATGTATGTATATGAATATATCATAGTGAATCTCACCTTCATGCTCCTAAGTATTTTATTTGCTTTGTTTTTGTTTTGCTTTTCCTTCTTTTTTTGCCCCCAATATATGCCCGTATGAAGTAATTAAAACACCATGAAAACATTTAAAAAAAAAACAAACAAACATTGAGTGACTCAATCTAAGTAAGTTGGAATTGTCAACAACATATGCTGTTGCTTGTTTGTCATTGAGTTCACGGATTTTATTTTAATGCCCATGTGCTTCCTTTATTCATAAAGAACATATTGGACATTATTAGACATTAGTGTTAAGTAGCATTAACCAGCAACCGCAGAGGAAAAATGTGATTTTCTCTTGGTTCCAGCATCTGCCCGTGGATACTTGCACATAGTGAAATCCTAAGGAACTCTTGTCCTTCCTAATGTGACACTAAATGATACATGTTCTTCTATCGTTATAGCCAGGGTCAGTGCTGTGGACTTATTGATTTGATGAGAGAGTATCAGAACTTGAAGTCAACTGTGTCTCAGGTCCTAGAAAGTGCCAGCAGTGTCATTGTGACCAGAACTACCATTAAAGATCAAGAGGACCTTAAATGGGCTGTTTCTAAGGTAAAATGCAAATGCATTTATTTTGATATTACCACCATCTCCACCACCATTAATACCATTACCACCAAATGAGTAGTTTTGCTTCTTATAGAACAATTGTCCGAACAGATTTTTTTGTGTGTGTCAGTTCTCGTAGATATAGGTAATTCCTGCTAACAGCACAATTTTTTTTCTAGGAATGCTGATATCCTAGGATTCTAATAATTCAAGAAGCAATATTATATATATGTGTATATATATATATATATATATACACACACACACACACACACACACACACACACATACACATACATAGTGTGTGTGTGTGTGTGTGTGTGTGTAGAGAGTGAGAGAGTTAAATAATACCACTAATTTCAGAATAAGGTCAACCATGAATTAAATTTCTCAGAAGCAAATGGCTTTAAACTCTTTATCACTGGTGATTTTGCTAATCAAGGAAACATTTATGTCCACAGCATGAATCTGCCAAGAATGAAATGAATTGTAAGCAGAAAGAATTGGACAATTTTACCAGTAAAGGCAAACACTTGTTATCGGAACTGAAAAAAGTCCACAGTAGTGATTTCGCCTTGGTGAAAACTGACATGGAAGGAACCGTGGACAAGTGGCTGGATGTAAGACCTTTGCTGTAGGAAGAATATGTAGCAATAATACTGTGAATATGCAGACTGTTGCTGCCAACGGTATTTCCTTATATTATAAATGTGCTCAAATTTAATGTCCATTCCTGTTCCTCAGCATTACAAATAATAGTGCTAATTGTTTTACATTGAACAATAAATGCAATAGATGGACCTCAATCCTGTGGAATTCAACCCTCATAGTGAGTTATATTTTTGTAGATTTCAATAGACCTGTAGCCGTTCGTATCCCAATTTATGAATGAAAATTGAGTGTCTCAGAAATTCAAACAACTCTCCAAATGACAGAAACAATCTATGTATTGATTGGCATTTGCTTGAATCACATGTGCTAATTAGCTTACAATAATTTTGGTTAAACTTTGTGAGAATATAATTTTCTAATTAAAAAAGCATTCGTCAGGGAATGAGTCCTTGAAA
The DNA here is from genome assembly GCF_045843805.1 of Urocitellus parryii. NCBI lineage: Eukaryota > Metazoa > Chordata > Mammalia > Rodentia > Sciuridae > Urocitellus > Urocitellus parryii. The sequence continues at coordinate 13,973,474 of NC_135538.1, forward strand.
GCCTCATACTATCAATGACATGGCTTCTCTTTTCTGTCCTAGGTATCAGAGAAAATTGAAGAAAGCATAGATAGGCTGAGGGGCGGCCTGTCCATTTGGGAGGATGTACTTTCAAGTAAAGATGAGATCGAGGGGTGGTCCAATAATTCTCTTCCACAGCTGGCTGAAAATATCAACAACCTGAACAACAGCCACAAAGCTGAAGAATTTCTTAGAGAATTTGAGGTAAACTCACTATGCCTACATATGGAGCTGGGGGGTACATCATTGTCTTGAATGTGAGAAAGTGGAGTCTTTTCTCAGTTTGTTCTTCTCAAAGACACATAAGAGAATTACAAAACTCGAAACTCTCTTCTGCTATTTACTCAAAATTTTAATCAGCTCTGGGTAAGAGATTTTTTGTGCATTTCTATCATTTCTTATTTAGGGCCCTTTTTTGAAGTATTAATAGAAAAACAGAAGTCTATAAAATGTATAATTTTCTAATTTTTTTGAGAATAAAAATTATTTTTTTATTTTATTTTATTTTTTATTTTATTTTACTTTTATTTTTATTTTATTTTATTCTCATTTGAAAACGAAATTGGAAGTATTTGAATATGTAGTACCTATTTTGTTTTTGTTCAAGAAAAGAAAAGAAAAAGAAAACATGTTTACTACCTGCTTACAATGTGCTATTATTATGTTTGGTACTTGCTTCTTCTACTTCCTCTTTGGAAATAGAAGAAAATTGGAGATTCAGATGCCTCAGGCTTCCAAGGCAAGTCTCTGACCTTCTGAAGGTTTAGTAACCAATTTATTTAAAATTCGTTATATTCCCATTTATTACATACATTTATTCAATATTCATCAAATTATTAATGAATGTCTACCGTATATCAGTAAATGTTTTAGATGCTGAAAATTTAATAGTAAACAAAGTCCCTACCTTTGTGGAATTTGCATTATTTACATTACAATACATGTTATGTGTGAAATGCCAAGTACTAGCTGGGCTAGGATAAAAATTTAAGCAGGATAAGAGGAAATAGAGGAAGGAAAGATACCTATTTCACAAAGCACATAGCTGACTGTACTCTTGGTAACAACAGTGAATATTCCCATTGAACACTCTGGTACCCAGAATTGTATCTGGCACCATACACAGGAATTGGCAGATAAGTAAATGAATGGCCGCAGTATGAAAAAATATAGGCAAATTTGAAAAGTATTACCTAAGCTATTCTGTGATCTCTGACCCAAGCAATGTTTGATAGATTTTATAATCTAATTTCTAAAGGCCATCACAGCTGGAAGAAATTATGCAGATTAAAATAACCAGAAGTGAAGGGTACTGAGGTCTCTTTAGTTGCTATTGCTGATGTTAACATTACAGCTCAAATTGTGGTCTGTGCTGGATTCAATTTATACCAGCTCAAAGAAGTTGATTGTTGAATTTTTAAGAATTTTGTAAGTCACTTTAAACACAACCACTATTAAAATTGAGGGTGTAAATAAATGTGCAATTAAATAAATTCTATTTTAAAAGTTAATGAATACTCAAAATTTGTCCATCCTTCATTGTTCTACATATCACTATTGTCTAGGTCCCTGAGTTATTGACATCTGTCCCATCTTTATCATCTATATCAGAGATGGTGGCAATACTGTGGAATGATGTGCCACTGTGTGTATCTTGCAGGTCTCTGTGCAGTGACATTGTATTATAGCTAGAAGTGGTGGTAACTGTTATGGCAGTGATTTTAGGGTAGGGGGAGGCAGTTAGTTGTCAGACCAGTCTAGAATCTCCAAACTCAGAAATCCAGGGAGCCCATGTGCCTCAGACCCACGTTCAATGTGACTAGGATCAGGCCCTTACAGATGGGTGGTTTTGCAGGTGACTGTGACATACTTGCTAACAGACTCTGTTTACTGGAACTGGCCATCACTCATCAGTGCCTTTCCTGCTGCAGAGTGCTAAGTGTGGGTCAGTAGATCGATTCCTTAATTGCCCATCCAGCTTCTGCAGAGGCTAGAGGGCCCTACAGTCAGTTCCCCATCTTATTGTATAAGTAAATTACTTTCTGAATTCAGGACATCAGAAAGTTTGTTAGTGTCTACAAAGCACCAACATGCCATTTTTAACCTGAGAGGGATAATTTATTAAATGCTCCTTTGTGGTCCCAAATAACAAATGAAGTTTTTATAAGCATCTTTTTTTCCAAAAATGGTTCCTAATTGTTCTTTTTCTTTTCTGTGTTGGTGTTCATGAAAAGTAAAAAAGAAAAAGAAAAAAAAGGGGGGGGGGATAAAATATCAGTTGTCAATGTCCCAAGTAATCAGGTTTCTGCTTTAATAGTCTGACAATGTCTATTTGAAATGTTTCTGCATATTACATATCTATTATATATTATCTACAACCATTAGGCACTCTTGCTGTGTATTTGCTTTGAAATGCTTCTGGAAGAGTTTAATGCTGCCATAGTAACTGGTAAAATAGTCCTCTCAACGAATACAGGACAGCCCATTGGAAATCCCCGCTGACTCAGGGACTGTGGTCAGTGTTTAATTTTTTCCAGGAGCTTTTATTCTAATAAAGGAGGGTAGGGAGAAGGAAACGATTTGTGTACTCCCTTACATGCCAACTGAATGATAACTGGAGCTTTTTCCACATTCATAAGTAATAGCATCCCTCAGAAAATGAAACAGGGCTCTTTTTCTACACAGCTTAAAGTTGGTATCTTGACAGTTCTTGAAATTATGAAATGCTAATTACAGCACATTAGCATTTCTGATTAGTTGTGCTTTTCCCCTGTGTCTTTTATGTTGGTAGTCTGAAGTTAAAAACAAAGCACTGAAATTGGAAGAACTGCATTCCAAAGTTAATGCACTCAAAGAATTAACTAAAAATCCGGAAACACCACCAGACCTTCAGGTAAGCACTCAAATCAGATGTAATAGTCATGGTATACGAGTCTCTCTCTTATATTCTCCTCTCTCTCAAAAAAAAAAAAAAATTATATCTCTCCTTGTGTTACCATCTTCATCATAATTTCAAGCAAACATGTTGCCTTTATCTTATGTGGGGTTAAATATTAATGTCTATGGAATTCCTTGTGCCAATGTTAACATCATATTTCCAACTCAAGTATTATATGAGTAGTTCTTCATTCCTTAGTAAATTTTGGAAGTATCATCAGCCAGTGTTTCTCATGAACCATCTTACATTAGACAGGAACAGAACCCCTTTTATGAATATTGATGTTCTTATTGATATTTTCATTTGGTCAATAATTGGGTTTGAAGGGGTCATCACTAAAAAATCTCCCTACATGACTCTTAGAATGACACAAACTCACAGGAACCAAGAGTATGTGACAGGATGGAGCAGGGCTGGCCAGGAAACCTCAGTGCCTAAGCCCATCCTGGTAGGTCTCTTTGGCTCCTGGTATAGGGTTCTGCTGCACCCCTGAACCTCCGTTCTTGCTGCTGCTCCCAGGGACTTCCTCTACCTTGTCTTCTTGTTCCCTTGTCCTTGACTTGCTCCTTCTCACTAACCAGTCACTACCACAATTTTGCTCTCATTTGAGACTGCATGTCCACAACTTGGTACCACATGGGTTGATGACCATGAAAAGAAGGGTAGATGTTTCATTGGTATTAAGAAGCAAAGGAGGTGCTACTTATATTCAAACTAAAAAGGAGCTGTGTAGTCACCTCCTCTGAAGATATCAATGGCAACAGGTGAACTATGCAGAGAAGACTGAGCCTGGATTATCGGAGCAAGCTACAGTTCTACTCTTCTCTTTCTCTTGTCATACACTCTCTCTCACACACACATCTCGCTGCAACTTGCACTGATGAGATGAGCTGGGTTCAGAAGAGCTGGCTGCAACATTAAGCTAAGAAAATGGTGAGAAAGTACAGGACACAGAAGTAATTTTCTTATCGAGAGAAAGACAGCTTTTCGACCTTCAGGGGCAGCTTCCACAATGGAAGGTGCTGGAAGGCACTGGAAAGACAGCATGCACCTGGAATCTCTTTATTTTTATGGAGATAGACACACAAAGGAGTTTTGTTAGAATGTTCTTCACCAAAATAAGTCAGAGGATAAGGTTTCAAAGGGGGGTTGTCCAATCCCATTGGGTAATGCTTAAGTCTAGCGCTGAAGCAAACTTCTTTGCCAAGTGAAGGTGAAGAGCACTTGCTTTGCACAGGCCGTGGAGTGCAATGCCAGACTGACACCCCCTTTACTCAAGGCTGAGAGGGGATGCTTAGCTCATGGGTAGGTGGCCTACCTGTCCCCCCCCCCACATCCCACACCTATGTATATGAGGGAAGAGCTGTGGAGTGCCTTAGCTTGCCTCAAGTGTAGGCAGAGGATTTCAGTTGTCCCACCTGGGGAACAGGATTTTGTTCCCTGCTGCTGGCAGATTCTAGAATCTAGTTCTAACCCTGATACAGGCTGGATAACTTAATGTATCTGTGGAAGGAGAAGTGACTGGTGCAGCCTGCATCCAAAGGGCAGCTGGGGGTGAATGCCAGAGTGTGATCTCCAGCCCAGAAGAGAGTCAGGAAAAGAGAGAAAAGGAAGAATGCACCAGGTGAGGGCATCCTAGGTCAGCTGAGAAGGCCATCTGGTGGGTGAGCAGACCTCAGCATCCACAAGTTAAAGAGATGGCCACAGGCTGAAGAAGGAGACAGGAAGGAGGCAGAAGAGAGAGTGCGTCCCGAGAACTTAGTGGGAGGTCTCAGAAAGAAAGGGAGCCTCGGGAAAACCCACAGAAGCAGGCCTGCTAGAGAAGGAGTGAGCGTGAAACTCAGGTGACAGCTTACAACAGGTGTCACATGTTTCATAACCCCATGCCTACTTACTGCTACCCAAGCCTGCATGGGGTCAAGAGTCTTCAAGGTGGGGAAACGGAGTGAAGAAAGAGAAGAAGAGCTCTCCACTATGGGCTTCTTATATCAAGTTTGAGCTAGGAATAAGGAATAAAGCCTTGGATTTAAATGCAAAGCTTTGATTTTCAAACAAACCTGAATCTCTCGATTGTAGAATCGATCATATTTTGTAATTTATAGTGACTATCAGTCCTTTTGTTTACTAAGGGACTGCCGAAGTCACCTTTTCTGTAATACATCATCCTGGGAGAGAATGTATTCAGCCCCACTGGATCACAGGGAAAGTGGGATCCAACAAGAAAAGTGCCTTATCCTACAATCCTATAGGGCGTGGGCCCTGCAGAGAGCTCCATTTGGACAGGAACTGTGTGAGGGCTCCTTAGGAGAACTAAACAGGGTTTTGGTTGCCTCCTCAGCAACTCTGGGTTGACCTAGCTCAGCTTTCAGAGTGAGCTCACAGGTTCCCTGGAACCTCAGTCAGACCACCACTTTAACATCCAGCATTAACCACAGTCCTTAGTCTTTCCCGTTTCCCATCTCATGATCTGTCTGGCACCCCCTGCTCACTAATTTTCCCTCTTGGAAGAGGCATATTAGCATTGGAGCAGCTTCCACGGTGAGGCTTATGTGTTCTTGACAAAGCTGCACATTAACAGAATTCCTGCAGAGTGAGTATGCCTTTGGTCTTCACAGAGTTTAATGAAATCTTGCTTTGTATTTAGTTTATAGAAGCAGACTTAAGGCAGAAACTGGAGCATGCCAAAGAAATAACCGAAGAAGCCAAAGGAACCTTGAAGGATTTCACTGCTCAAAGTACACAAGTGGAGAAGTTTATCGACGACATCACAGCGTGGCTGGCAAGAGTGGAGGAGTCGCTGAGGAGCTGCGCCCAAGTGGAGACTTGCGAAGGGCTGAGGAAAGTGAAGGTGGGTAAAAACCATCACTGAGCATTCCCACTCCTGTGTTGTGTTGACTGTAGTAAAAAAATATAACATCTGCTTTCAATCATCCATCTTACTGCTGTGACCGACTAATTTATAATACTGGACACAGCAAAGTAATAAATCTGTGAAGAACTGAATGAAGGCATTAAGAAATCAAAGACAAATCTTCTAAAATCAGAAAGCATGCATTGCTGAAAGGTTCGTTCATAGGCTCTGTGTGTGTTTGTGTGTGTAGATATTGTTAAAGATATATAATTTTTCCGCAAAAGAATGAAGGCCATAGAAAAACAATTTGACATTCTATCCATGTTCAAGCTCAAATGTTAGATGTTTCTTTCATCACTTAATCATTTTTATGGTCAATGTGACTGCTTTTACCCAAAGAATGCTATAATTTTGACCAAAAAAGCAAGAAAACGTTCCAGTTCATTGTCATCTGCCCATATTACTAAGGGATTTCTTGAAGTGTGTGTAAAGGAAGTGTGTTATTTACCTTCTCAATAGGAGTAGCCTGTTCTCTGTTGGTGTATTTTCTTTCTATACTTGAGGCTAAGGACATAATATTTTTAAATTAAACTACTGGTACAATTCATGTAGCCCGTGACCCTGAAACAAAACTCAAGTGGTCCACTGAAGAATGTGAACTTATAAGTTTTTTCAAAAGTGACTCAAGCCAAGATCATGGGCTAAAATTCATAAGATCTATTCAATTAGCTTGAAATTCTAGACTACAGTCCACATTCTGGCCACTTATCAACAGCTCTTTGTTACCCAGGAGGACTGAGAAATTTTATTAATGAATCAATACATATCTATCATCACAATTTTTTTTTTAATCCCACCATCATGTATATACTCCTGAGTGAATTTCAGCAGCAGCAAATTCAGATTTAAAAAAAAAATACCATGGTGGCATGATTGGAGTATTTCTCTTGAATGTGATGAATACTCTTGAAATATACTTTTATTATATGTTATACTTTCATATGTTATTCTGTAGGATATACAAAAAGAGCTTCAAAGTCAGCAGAGCAACATCAGCTCTACCCAGGAAAACCTCAATAGCTTGTGCCGCAAGTACCACTCGGTGGAGCTGGAGAGCCTGGGCCGGGCCATGACAGGGCTGATAAAGAAGCAGGAAGCTGCCAACCAGTTGTGCTCCAAGACCCAGGCCAGCCTGCAGGATTCCCTGGAAAAGCATTTCAATGGTGAGCTTTGAGGGGCCTTAATATGAACGGTTATTTAGGAGAAAGATTCCAAACCAGATGCTGCTTAAAAATTGTCAGGCAAAAGTGTGAGGGAATTTTGCAGAAGGTTCATTTTAAATCCATTTGTGCTTTGAGAATGGAGCAGCAGAAGTGCTCTGTTGGGGGAAAGCAGGAGTCCACCATTTTGATGATTCTGAATTTCATCTGGGTTTTCTGCATAGGGTTTATGTATGTGGAAAATCACTTGTGCTGTTCAGGTGGTCAGCAGCCACTGCTCAAATAACTATGGACATTTTTTTATGCTAGAATGAAGTAACAATAAGCTTTGATGTTAGCAAAGACCATACGGTGACCATTATAGAGTCCAGGAAATTGCCAGTTATGACTCCTTCTGCTCCTGCTTCCGCATGGCTGTGCCTAGGTTGGGATGATGTGCATGCACCTGGTTCTATGAATTGGCTTGCTGGAAGGAGTAACTGGCTCTTCCCCGTGCCATGCAAATAGCTCCAACTCTCCAGAGCATCTGTCCCCTTGCCCTGTGACATGTTCTTCATCAGGTGAAAGAAAAGGGTTGGAAGTCGGGCATTCCAGGAAGACACACTGCTTTTGCAGCCTCTTGTCTGACTCTGCCATGAACAGTCATGGTTGTAAATCGTATTGTATTATTTTCTACATTATCACTTTCTTTTCTGGAATATTTTCTGAGACACAATGAGATGGGAGGGAAAAGGTAATTCATTGTGGTAATCCTGGGAGCTCATTCGGTGTTTGGGATTTATTCCTGATTTTTGTTGCTTTCAAAAGATTCTATGCGGGAATTCCAAGAATGGTTTTTGGGAGCAAAAGCAGCAGCCAAGGAATCATCTGATAGGACTGGCGACAGCAAAGTCCTGGAGGCAAAGCTCCAGGACCTTCAGGTAGGAAACCGGGCACCTTCACCTCTCTCCCTCCCCGCCCTGCCCACGCTGCGCTCAGGTGCCTCAGGTCAGCCCGACGCCTTGTCTTTGCCCACCTCATATTATTTTAGCCCATCTTTTCTTCTTCCCTAACACAATTGTACTTACTTAGTCAGAGCAACATGAAAAGGCACTGAGAAAACAAGTCCAGAGCATTTCTAGATCCCTTTCCTCTCCATTTTCAGCCTGTTAACCATTCTTTGGATTTTAATCAAAAGGAAAGCTCATTTTAATTTTCATAGTAGTAAAAGTACAAATAATTGTACCTGTTTTCTGTCACTGTCATGCTAAGAGGGTTTTTGTTTGTTTTTTAAGAAGACAGGGCTTGCCAGGTGCAGTGGCACACGCCTATAATCCCAAAGGCTCAGGGGGCAAGAAGATGGTGAGTTCAAAGCCAGCCTCAGCAATTTAGCAAGGCCCTAAGCAACTTAGTGAGAACTTTTCTCCAAATGAAATATAAATGGGCTGGGATGTGGCTCAATGGTTAAGTACCCCTGGATTCAATCCCCAGTACCAAATAAATAAATAAATAAATAAATAAATAAATCAATATTACCCATGCCTTTTTTTTTTCTTTTAAAATAACTTGTGGTCTAAACCTGGAGTGGGATATATTCAAATTAAATAATGGCTATTACAGGTTATTTGTATTTTAGTAGTCACGAAAAATGGATGAATTCAGGAAGAAGGCCAACATGAAGCAGTTAAGAAATGCCTTACAAAAGAATTAGTTCAAAATAAGTTTTGAGCAAGTTTTCTAAGCAGCTAGTCTGAGCAAAGCACTATGTTAATTATTGTTAAAAATAATGTTGAAATTAACAAGGACCCTGAGGATTTTGAAAGATGATGAAAGTGATATCCCTAACTCATTATATTAGAAATCAGGGTAGGAAAATTGTTTCAGGAAAGGAAACTGGTTTTGCAGGAGATATGGTGAATTCAGTTGTGAAGTTGACCCCTTTAAAGCTTGAGACACAGTGGAACTCCATGAAGAAATTTTGGAGTCACAGTTGAAATGACAATTTGGAGCTCAGGGAAGAGGAACAGCTAGCCCTGAATTCTGGATTCTTTTGCTTTGTTGGAGCACAGTCATGCACAAATCTTCCAAGGAAGGGGCTCATACTAAGCAAGGCAGTTTCCATTCCTGAGGACCAGACATTCTGTGCAGGGTGAATCAGAGGGTAGGGGAGGACCCCCAGTGGCCAATCAATTACAAGAATGTCACACTACTGTGTGAGAAGGTAGAACCTGTACTGGGTTAGGAACTGATAATGGGGAGACTCTGAGACCTTAATCAAAACCTCGTTTCCAACTAGTCATTGTTCCCACTCTGTCCTGAGTTGTTCCCATGTCTAGCTGGCACTGTGCTGGATTTCATGCCTGATTCTCACTCTATCCTTGTTAGATTTTTTTTCCTTCAGGTTTTATTTATCTTCTCTTGCTTTACCAACTCAGCATTGTAATGAATGGTCCCAAACACCAGGATCTTTGAATATTAGCAAATATTTAGTATTATTATTGCTTCCTGAAAACAGAATATCTTGGACTCAGTCAGTGATGGGCAGAGCAAGCTTGATGCCGTAACTCAAGAAGGACAAACTCTGTATGCATATTTGCCTAAGCAAATTGTCAGCAGCATCCAGGAGCAAATCACGAAGGCTAATGAAGAGTTTCAAGCATTTCTGAAGCAATGTCTGAAGGACAAACAGGCTCTACAAGACTGTGCTTCAGAGTTGGGAAGGTAGGTCATTCTGATGAATGAAGATTTTGTCACACACTGGGGGTATATCCAAAGACATAGATAAAATGCTATGTGAAAAAAAAGAATATTGAAATTGTGAGTTAAATTGTAATGAGTGTTGACCTACTTTAAGTGTGGCTTCATTCTAGTGCAAAATGGGTTGCTTAGGCTCTGAAATTATCATTTTCTATGTAGGAAAAATGATTATAATTCCTAGTAAATATGAAAGACATAATTTCATATAATTTTTGTCTATTAAGCTAACACAAATTGTTAGAGCTTTGATATACCATTTTTTAATTATTCAAGATTTTTCGTTGTGTCCACTTTTCCTGGAATAGAATAATGGCAGAAAACAATTACTGAATTTTGTGGATTATATTACAGCAAGTAACATATGTCAGTGGGGTTGAAAATGAAACTAGAAAGAGAAAAATTTCTTATTACCCCAGAGACAAAGGATGTCAGTATGACTGAATTGCCTTTCCGGTGGCCAAGTTATTTTGCCTGAATCTTGTCCATGTTTCTTAGAGAGTCTTCATTGTTATCAAAATTTAGGGCTTTTGTGCCAAATTCAAATTCCCCTAAGAAACAGAGACACAAAAACCATTCTCCTTTCTTTCCCCAAGGCTTCTGCTGCCCCACTTACCCACTGGCCCAATTCAAGGGTCTCTATAGTAAGATGAAAAGTTAAGTGCATGTTGACATGAGAATATTATCTTACAGTCAATTACCAGCTATGAAATCAATTCAGCTGAGTGGTAATTTTTTTTCCTCTTGTAGCTCCAAAAAATACATATATGATGATTTTTATCATCACTTTGTTACTAGAATAAGACAATTTGGATAGGCTTCTTGTTGAGTTGTCTTCTAACTTGAAAACTCATATAATCTTAATTGCTATATAAAATACATTGGACCTCAGCTCTTAGAATTTACCAGTATAACCAGCACATCAAAATTTCTCTAAGATATTTTCCTTTTCTTTAGCTTTGAGGATCAGCACAGAAAACTGAACTTATGGATCCATGAGATGGAAGAAAGATTCAACACTGAAAACTTGGGAGAGAGTAAACAACACATTCCTGAGAAGAAAAATGAAGTTCATAAAGTTGAAATGTTTCTCGGGGAACTACTAGCTGCGAGGTATGGTGTAGAGATGGAATAGGTTGTTCACTTGCTAATCTGTTTTGGTCTTGTGGGCTGGTTATTGGTTTGGTTATTGGTTGATTGCTTGGTTGGTTTCCGGTGATGATTTCTTTCATCTCTGAATGTCTAAAATCCAAAAGATCGTGCAGCATTCTTCATAGAAGTGTGGGATTCTGGAGAGAGTAAGATGGATGTAAGGAGTTAATTTGCATCCCAGGTCCATCTCCCTCTGCTCAGGAAATTGGACAGATCACTTATCACTGTAACTCCTGATGTTAGCCCTTAAACATTGTATAATAAATACTGTACCTTCCTCTATTGGATTATTTTGAGGATTAACAAAATATAAAGCTGGTATGAAGAAAAGAAAACTAGAGATGCACAGCCACTGTAATAGACAAAAAATAATGATACAGATCTCAATTTCCATATATTCTTCACATTTTGCAGCCTCCAGTTCTATTGCCCTATCTGTCCTTCCTCATAACATTATTAATGAAGCAAAATGTGTAGTCATTGAGTTGGACCCTCCTTGTGGTCCTCTTCTCTGCAGTCCTTCTTTATTGCTTCCTTACTGAGAAGACATGTCTTTCCTCTTTCCTGGGCAAAGTTTTCTGGTCTGTGCTTTTGACCTACCACCTTCATGCTCCACTCCTGGTATTTTTAGTTGTTTTCTTTCCTTTGGAAGGTAGAAGGCTTTCCATCAAGATGGTGTAGCTTGGCTTAAAACTTGGGCTTCTTAACCTCTCTCCAAGAGCCAGCGTACTTGTCTGTAAAGCAGGAAAGGATAGAGCCCACCCACGTGGATCAGCTGTCAGCACTTGAATGAATAAAACTCACCTATTTTGCTTTTCTGTTGAATCTTCTTTTTGGTCAAACATGCTTGGTTTTCCTTATCTTGAAAAACAAGTATGCAAAAGAAAAATGAATAACACAGACCAAACAGGTAACTATAGTCATCCACCCCTTGGTATCTGTGGGGGATTTGTTCCAAGATACCCATTGGTACCAAAATTCATGTATGCCCAATTCCCTATTCAGGATGGCATATTACATGCACTTTACCTATACACATCCTCCTGTGTTCTTCAGATTATCTCTAGATATCTTGTAATATCTACTACAATGTAAATAGTTGTTTTACTGCATTGTTCAGGGTAATAATGTCAAGGAAAAAAGACTATACAAGTTCAGTGCAGACACAATTTTTAAAAATATATATTAGACCCATCGTTGGTTGAATCTGTACATGGGGAGCCCAAGGATAAGGAAAGCCCACAGTTTTTGACAGATGCTAGTTTGATAACTGTTACAAAATTTTCCTGGGATGGTTGGTTCCATACCTGGGAGCCCTCACATACCTGGGGTTAACTCTTCATTGAGACTGCGCACCCAACCTCCAACGGAGTTCCTCAAGTTCCTGGACTTCAGGTCTTTGCCATCTTTGTGTTGCCATTGTCTAGTATAGTGCCAGAAAAGTAGAAAATGTTCATGGAATTAACAAAGTAATGGCATCATTCTAACCATATGACTTTCTAAAAATGACACCATATTTTATTTTGCTTTTGAAATATAACTTTTGTCTAGATACAGTGTAACACAAACAAAGCCACACTTCTCTTTCTTGCAGGCTTTTAAAATAACTTAATTCGACTTTCATTTCTTCTCCACAGGCTACTCGTTTGCATCCTTCACATCCACTTCTGCCACAGATACACTAACCCCACACTGGAGAAAGTCTCAAAGACCAAATCACCAAATTCACTGTCTTTCTTTTGTCCTCATTGTTTTTCTAATAACTGTAGTTTTCTAATAACTGTAGTTTTTCTAATAACTTAGACATGGATAAGTACATGGTCCCTCTTGAAGATTTTCTCTCTGATATGCTAGGACTTGCTTGCTTGCTCTCACGTTCTTTCCCTCCAAACTGGCTGCTTCTTCAGATGATCCAAATGTACCAGGCTGGTCAATTGGGCTCTTGCTCTGGGTCACCAGCTTCTCTCACTTGCTCTTCCCAGTCTCTGGATCTTTTCATCATAATGTTCCTAATACCTCAAATATTCTGGGGAGACGCCCTGTTTGAAAGTACACAGACCTGAGGCTTATTGCATGTTTATCATCCACTAAGCAATTCATCTTGTAGTTATAAGTGAAATATTTTGTCTTGAATTGTTCTTTAACTGACACTGTTGCTTAAGGAACTTCTTGTCTCACCAAAATATTCTAAGTGTACTAAGTGTCTTTTAGTGTAGGAATGTTGTATGACTCTTCATGTAGCTCAGGGAGACTCACAGGATGCTATTCACATAGTAGTTACTCAGAAACAAAAGAATAGAGACAGTGGAGAAGGTACACTTTAAGTTCTTTTTCTAGTAGTCCCAGAAATTGGTGTTAAGACATCTCCACACTTCTGTTTTTTCCTGATAGAGGTACTCTTAAGAATTACAAATTCTCTAGACTGGTGCTTACAGAGGCTTAGGGGTTAAGGGGGGAGATAAGGAGATGATGGTTGAAAGGCACAGACTTTCATTCTATTGAACAGCATGGTGAATATAGCTAAAAATAGAGCCTCGCGTATTTGAAAATTGCTAACAGAATGAATTTTACATGTTCTTACCACAAAAGGAATGCCAAGTATTTAGGGTAATAGATGTGTTAACCAGCTTGGTTTAGTTACCCTACACTGCCATCATAAGCCATAATGTCACTTTGTACCCTATAAATTTATGTAGTTATAAATTGTCCATTTATGATTTTAAAAATAATGTAAATGGTTGGTTAAGAAGGAGGAGGAGAAAAAGGACAGAAAAAGAAATCAGAGCTCTGTTGGCCTATAAAATGGGCTAACAGGCCACACCATGATTCTGTTTTTCCCTTGACCTTACTCACCTAGCTCTGAAGCAAGCTGAGCACAGGGCTCTGGATACAGCAAGGAAACCAGGAGCAATTCTACAATGGCCCAAGAAGGAAACTTTTTCTTTCAGATGTTGGGCTCTGCCCAACGTTGTGTTGAGTCTTGGGATTAGGGGAATGTAGTGGCCCTAGTTTTCTAGAGTGTCTGCTTCTGGAACCAGACAGGAATATTAGGTGACAGCAAGACAAGAGCAGAGGGCACAGGAGGGGATCTGCGTGCTGCTCCACCCCATCCTGGGTTGCCATGGGCGTTGCTTGGGAACATAGGGCTGTACATTTTAAGGGGCACCTAAGAAAGAAACAAGAGAGCAGAGGCACTCACAAAAGAGCAATCTCTACAGAACAACAGAGTATTGGGGCAATTTCAAGGTTTTCATGGTTAGAGTACTAAATAAGGATAGAGAGTTGCTAGGTGGAGAGGGAACCATGGCCCATTCTCTGGAGTGAATTCCTGGTGAGGTGGTAGGCTGTGTCACTGCTCTTTGGATGCAGCATGGTATAAATTGAATCACATGCCCCAGCACAGACACTGACACCACTAAGAGAGACCACACAAGAAGGCAAGCAAACAGCCCCATTCCCAGCATCTTCATTTTAAAAGTCACGTCAGCTGTGAGCTCTTGTCTGCTTCCTGCTCCAATGTCAACAATCATTTGTTACTCCTCTGTGCTCCAGAATGTTGGGATTTAAAAAAAAAAAAAAATTCTGGTGTTTTAGAGACTCTCTGGATAAGCTTTCCCAGAGAGGGCAGCTTCTCAGCGAGGAGGGCCACGGTGCTGGGAAAGAAGGCCGCCTCTGCTCCCAGCTCCTCACCAGCTACCAGAACCTGCTCAGGATGACCAAGGAGAGACATCGGAACTGCCAGCTGGCCCTGCAGGAGCATGAAGCTCTGGAGGCAGCCCTGCAGAGTATGTGGTCCCGGGTGACAGACGTTCGAGACAGACTCGCCTGTGCCCAGAGCACTGTCGGGAGCAAAGCGACCTTGGAGAAACGACTGTCACAGATACAGGTACCTGCAGATGCTGATTCTGGAACCTCCCCTTCCCCCATGATGAAACATTGCTTTAGAGTGAGCTATGAGTCTGTTTTTCATTTAATTTAATAAATAATCAGTCAACGTTGTTGAATACCAACTCCTCTTTAAGCTTTGGGTAAACTGCATAGAAATGTGTGGGCCACAAATGAGTCCCTGTGTTCTAGAAGTCCATGTTCTAGTGGGAAAGAGCAAGGTGTAAATTGGTACTTGCGGCGCAGGGCGTGTGTAGAAGCCATGGCAGAAGGAAACAAATGTGTGTTGGGAGCACAGAGCAGACCACCAACCCAACCTGCAGCCATGAAGGTGACCCTGAAAGATAAGAGCCAGCCAGGCAACAGCGATAGGGCCACCGTAGATATTGGGCAGGTGGGTCTTTATCTTTTAAAGAATTTCCTCTCACTCTTTGAAACCAATCAACAAAATTATCATTTCTGGGCTAGTGACCCAAATTTCTTAATAATTTAAATTGGAGTTGATGTTTCACTCCCAGGCGTCCCTGCCATCTCTAGTGTGTGGGTGTTACATGGCAACAGAGGCAAGAGCTGGTTCTTTTTGCTTTGTGATAAGGTGTCTCCTACCTTAAGTCTCGTGGCAAACAACCATTTTTAAAGTAGCAGGTCTTCATATTCTTACTGACATGTAGCCCTTCTTCCTTCCTAGGACATTCTCCTGATGAAAGGGGAAGGGGAAGTTAAGTTGAATATGGCCATTGGCAAAGGAGAACAGGCCTTGAGAAGTAGCAACAGAGAAGGTCAGAAGGCCATTCAGACCCAGCTGGAGACCCTGAAGAACGTGTGGGCTGACATCATGAGCTCCTCTGTCCATGCTCAGAGGTATAGAGTCTGTTTCTGTGCTTATTTACCCAAATAAAATCCAGTGGCTTGGTGAAATGATGGAGCAGTGCTAAGGTATTGGTGGCTAAGTTACCAAGCATGGATATTTTAGCTAGTTGGGAGCTGCAGGTCTTCCCTATGTCGTATTCCCCATGGGACAAAGACTAGCTTTTGTTTGCTAGCCTGTTTTGTTTTATTTCTAAAATACCTATGTCTCCCTGAGTGTGTCTCATGGATTCTTGCATATAACACAGGTCAGGAAATACCTCCTTCCAAGTTATTCAAGCAAGGATATGTGGTTCTTCAGTAACATTGATCTTTTTAAAGAACATGCTGTAAATTACATTGTTGGCAATCACTGAGTTTAAGTACCAATCTATTCCACAACCAAAAGTAGTATTACCCACCGTGGGGTTGTAGGAATGTGTGGGGAGGCTTTGATTGTCATAGTGATGGGGACATCCCAGGCATTTAGTGACTGAGGCCTAGAAAGATAACAGAGCATGAACCCTTCTCACAATTAAAAAAACGAGCCCATGCAGAATGCCTTTAGAGCTGTTGAAGCACCATATGATTTCACCCATGCAGAATCTAAAGTAGTTGAGCTCATAGAAGTTCAGATAGAATGGTAATTACCAGAGGCCAGGGGAGAAGGGATAGAGAGGGATAGGAAGAGATTATTAGTGGATACTAAGTTATAGATAGAAAGGAATGAGAAGCTCTAGGGTGCCATTGCACAGTAGGGTAAATACAGGTAATGATTATGTGCTGTACATTTCAATAAGTTTGAAGGAAATGCATTAAGAGTTTTCACCATATAGATATTATCAAGCACACACCTATAATCCTAGCAACTCAGGAGGACCACAAATTCAAGGCTAGCTTCAGCAAATTAGGAAGATCCTGCCTCAAAATGAAAAGAATGAGATGTATCTAAGTGGTAAAATGCTCCTGGGGGAAAAAAAAAGAAATGATCCATGTTTGATAAGTTTAACCTGATTTAAACATTACACAATGTAAGCGTGTATTGAAATATCACAAAACCCCATTGATATGTATAATCTTTGTTTTTATGTATCCATTTCAAAAATAAATTTAATTTAAATGAAAAGGAAAGGATGGAAAGAAGGAAGTCCCTGTACCAGATGCTGAAGAAGTAGAGAAGGGCTTGTTACACTAAGTGTGCTGTGGGGTGGTTGGGGTGCACTGATGGTATTTAAGATAAATAATATAAAATAATAATATAATATGTAATTAATAACCTGATTGACTTGTTGGAAAATGACCATAAATCAGTATTATACTAAAACACAACCCAGGATCTATATTCTGAAGGTTATATACACTCGAGAAACGGGTGCTGAATATGGTCAGGTCATAGCAAATGGATGAACAGAAGATTGAAGTTCATCACAAAACAAACCGAAAACCACTGTTGCTCTCCACTGTTGTGCAAACAATAAGCCATGGTTATGCCTCAAATTTGGGTGATTTTTTTTTTTTTTTTGCTTTTTCCTTTGACATGAGGCATAGCTGGTGATTCTCAAAGTGAACAGGAGCCTGTATCTTCTTTGTCATAGCTTCTACTCAGCAAAGAAAAAAAATATAGGTCCTGTTGGGTTTTTCTTAGTCCATAGTAGACAGCTGGAACATAATCTAGACTTCCCAATACTTGACAATGGACTAGCTTCATGAAATTTAATAGGAATGTGAGTGAATATATTTCAGATGCAGGTGTTTGAATAAAATGATAAATACAAGAAGAAAAATTAGATTTTTGACTCCACTTTTTCAGCAAGAAATTAAATTTGACACCTATGTATTGAGAAGAAGTAATGTTCTAATTATTATATTAACATAATGAAAACAAAATAATTTTGCCGTCCCTGAGGCTACATTCTGGAAAACTGAGTCAGCTTGTGTTACTAAGAGGTTTTAAAAGACACTGTGATACTGTAGAAAAATGCAGGTCTGGGTGGCTTCCGGAAAGGTGACATTGATTTGGACTTGAAGGTGTATATGCCTAGGTTCTTATTGAAGCAATAGCGGCAGTTTGAGCAAATGATGGAAGTTTACCAAGTGATCCTAGGGTTGATTCAGGGAGGCTGGGGAAGTCACTGAGGATGACTTTAGAATAGCTTGTGGGCCTGGGGTTTACATTAGTGGTAAAGCACTTGCTTAATATGCATGAGGCCCTGATTTCATTCTTAGCACCACAAAAAGAGAGAAATGTCTGTGAAGCTCATTGAGGGAGGGCTTTTCTAAATGCCAGTCTGGAGAGCCTTTTATTTGATTTTCTGGAGAACTAGTACCAGGCAATTATATTAGTGACTATATTTCTTATAAATACATTGAACCTTCATTTTTTTTCACACATGTAACATAGAAGCACTGATTATTTGTGTGTATGTGTGTGTGGGGGGGTGTGTTCCTAAATGAAAATCAATCTAATGCTATTTTTTACCCAGGAAGAATACCTTGAGTTTTGATATATAACCAACAGACAATTACTATCTGATTTTAATAAGATAAACTAAACAAGGATATTAGCAATTGATACATACCACCTAGGATTTAACTGATGTTCCAGCTCTGAGTTTTCACAACATAACATGCAAATTTAAATGTTCATTTAAGACAATTAACAGTTGTTAAAAAAAATCTCCAGATGTCTCTATGACTATAGCTTCTTACTTCAAATTTTAGCATAGATTTACTTGGTTTAAAGGAACTGTGCTCTGGGTTTGATGGATCAGAAAAGCAGGTTTCTCTCTGTGCTCAAAAGCGACATTATCATCACTTACAGTGGCATTAAATCAAATAGTTTACATGGAATAGTGACTTTGTGATTGGGTTTGGGTAGTATTAACAAGGCAACTCATTCTTACGACACGTGCCATTCATTCCAGCACTCTGGAGTCTGTGGTTAGCCAATGGAATGACTATCTAGAGAAGAAAAGCCAGTTGGAGCAGTGGATGGAATCCATGGATCAAAAAGTAGAACAGCCCTTACAGCTGCAGCCAGGGCTGAAAGAGAAATTCTCTCTGCTGGACCACTTCCAGTCCATCGTGTCGGAGGCGGAAGATCATGCCGGAGCGCTACACCACCTGGCCGCCAAGTCCAGAGAGCTCTACGAGAAGACACAGGATGAGTCTTTCAAGGAGACAGCTCACAAGGAGCTGAAGACACAGTTCCATGACATAACCACTGTGGCCAAGGTTAGTGTAAGGTTAGCCAAGAGACAGCTTCACTCTCAGGTGCAGGATAACTGTGGATTAAATTACTGGAGAATTTGGCTGCTCTGTGATGGCTGGTGTGTTTAGTAGCTAATAGAACAAAAGGATCCTTTCTTACCTGGGAATGCCATGTCTTTTTTTCTTTCTAATTTTGGGATTATTCTGTATTTTTTGACCTATGTGTTGCTAGTCGAGTCATCTTCATTCTTTGTAAAGTCAGTGTTTAAATTTTTTTTTTAGCTCAACACAATGGTAATCCTAGACCAGGAGGCTGAAGCAGTAGGATTGCAAGTTTGAAGCAAGCCTCCGCCACGTAGCTAGACAGCAATTTAGTGAGGCCTAAGCAACTTAGTGAAACCCTATTTCAAAATAAAAAACTTAAAAGTTCTAGGAATGTAGCTCAGTTGTAAAGTGTCCCTGGGTTCAATCCCAGCACCAAAAACTGAATGAATGAATGAATGAATGAATGAATGAATGAATAAATAAATAAATATTTCTTGTTCTTTTGACTGTTGCATTAAATGCAATTTTACTTACTTCAGTTATGTAAAAAGTATCAGTTTTATAAAAAGTATTATGTTCATTTCTTATCATAATAAACACTGAATTTCTCTGTTCTCCAAAATACAGGCTACTTTGTGTATTATAAATATTTTTCAATTTTTTACATGAATCTTTATTTTAATCTGTGATTTTTCTTTTGTGCATTTGTGAATGTTATAAAAATTAATGAAGAATTTTGTTGGATTTTGGAAGTCTGTCTTATTGATACTACAACTATTTAGATATTTATTCTTCTTTACTTTTATCTGGGTAATGATTAAGACATATGACTCTGGTTTCAGAAAACCCTGAGTTTGAATTGTGACTGACACTGTTTGGACGTGTGACATTGGGCATGCTACTTAACTTCTGTAAGCTTGAGTAACCTTTCCTGCGCAATGGAGATAGTGATGTGTCCCCATCACTGGGCTGTATGAGGATCTGGTGGACTAATGCACTTAAAGAATGCTATTTGTCAAGCTAATCTGAGAGTGCTTCAATAATAAAAACAAGTATTATAGTAATTGATTAAGTGGGTTGCTAAGCTACAAAAGAGCAAACTTATAGGGAAAATGGTTGTTTCCTCAAAGCAGTTCAGCTCAGGATTTGAGAGTTTTCTTTTTAAGATAGCAAACTCGGAGAAAATTTAGGAATAAAAATGAAGTCTTCCGAGATAAGAAACTTCTATCAGGCCTATCATCCTATGTAATTTCATGTTCTTAATAACAATTACAGCTAAAGTGGCCTTTTTTGTTCGTTTGTTTGTTTTCCAGGAAAAATTGAGGAAAGTGGAAGAGATTGTGAAAGACCATCTCATGTACTTGGATGCCGTCCAGGAGTTCACCGATTGGCTCCACTCGGCAAAGGAAGAACTTCACCGGTGGTCAGACATGTCTGGGGACTCATCAGCCACCCAGAAAAAGTTATCAAAAATTAAGGTCAGAAAATGGACAGATATCATACCACACTGTTCCATGGGTTCTTGAGTGCAGACAGCCTACTTGGGATAAGGATTGGGTAGATAAGATTCTGTTGTTGAAAGTGTCTCCTGGTTTTGGTTGGTATTTTTTGTTTTACACCTCAGTCATTCTAAACATAGATGAGATTTTTTTAAGAAATAATTTGAAAGACTTTAAACTAGTGAGCAAAATGTAACATTACCTCTGTGTATTTCTGTGTGCAAATGTTCTTATTGCTATCCTATGAGAGTCTAAGAAGCGTATGCCAGCCTGGTGGGCTGGCAAAACCAACTTGATGAGAACTCACGCTGCTTCATGTAGTGCAGGCTCAGGATCAGAGACCAGGGCTGAGCCTGCCTCTCCTGATTTTCTACCTGTGTCTTTAGACAAGTTACTTTGAGAAATGCCCTCAAATCTCTTAATTGGTTAAAAAAGAAGAAGAAAATGGAACCTGCCTCACATAGTTGTTTTAGGGACTAAGTAGATGATGCATATAAAACATTTGTTTTCCTTCGTAACACAGAGAGCATATTCAATAAGAAAATCCAGTGATTCGACAAATTGGCTATGGGGTGAAAAGGTGGGAAGGGTCAGAGTGAAGGTCAAATCTTTATCTAGAGTTAATAGAGCTATTGCCCCCTAGGACAAATTGGTACATGGACAGGAGCCTGGTCGTAGAAGGGGAGACAAGAGGAATTCAAGGAGGTACAGATGGAATGTGAGCTGCCATGTGAGAGTAAAGCCTAGAAGGCAGTAGAACGAATATTCAGGAAGCTAGGCTGAAGACAGTGTGGGAAACTGTGAGCCTATAGCTGGGAGTTGAAGTCCCCAGAGTGGGTGAAACCAACTCCAATGTATGTGGCAAAGAGAATAGTAGCCACAGAACCAAAGCCTTGGGTACTACCAAGGCTTCAGGGGCCATAGAACCAAAGAAGTTTAAAGGGAGAAAGAAAAGGAAAGGAGATGTAATCATGAGCAGGGGAGTAGGGGGCCGTGGTATCACCAAGAGCCCATTGGAGGAGCTGATCACTATCGCAGATGCAGCAAGAGGCTGCCATTGAGAAAAAGGCTGAAGAGAGCCTGCTGGATTGGACAGCTGGACTCTGGCACCTACCCGGAGAGCCATTTCCACAGCAAGGCAAGGTGAGAAACCAGATCCTGTGATTTAGGAGTGAATGGCAGGTATGAAGAAGAAATACTAAATATGAACTAATGTTTTGAAAAGTTAGTTTGAAAAAGTAAGATAACCCTTTGACAAAGGCTGCCTTTTGGATCGCAAAAGGCTCACTAGCTCTCTTTCCCTCTCTCTTAAAAAAGGCATTACAAAAATGCTTCCAAAAACAGAGGAAATACAGAAGGAATTGGCAGAAAGCAATTGGGATTTGGGAAGGAGAAAATGAAGCCTGTCAAAGACTGGCCCTCAGAAGGTCAGGTCGGGCCTCAGTGTAGGTGGGTGTGCGGTTCAAGAGACCTCAGAGGAAATAAAGCAGCTCCTCTGTCCTTGGGGGCCATGGCCAGCCCATTCCTGGAGTCACCACCTAGAAGAGGCCCAGTGTGTACCAGATGAAGGTGTGAATGCACATGTGTGTATGTGCAGGTGCTGCTTTTAAAGGACCCAAATACTAGACGAGAAGATGTACTTACAAACCATTCCAAAAGACTTTATAATAAGGTGTCCTTATTCAAAATCTGGATGAGCACATTGGTGATTGCAAATATTGAAATGACCCACTTTTCATGCCAAAGAAAACTGGTATAATGCCATAGAATATCTTAGGAAAACTATTTTTTGATAGTTGATATTCTCTGAACTCCAAATTTGAAATTGCTTACAAAGGCAAATTATTGTAAGTTTTTAAATCTATGTGTTAGACATAGATAGCATTTTTAAATTTATCTTTATTGAATCACTAATTACTATACACACTGATAAACAGAAATAGGTTTTAGAATCTCTCACCAAGAAAGGCCAATTATATATGTTAAATGCTGTCTGTAAAGACACATTTACACATGTATAAAAATCATCTTTCATGTGATTGTGCTTTGGACTATTGCATAACTAAGCACTTTCAAATGATCTATGCTGAAATATGGCCCTGTTGCTTGTAATTGTGAGAAGATAGATTTATTTCAAGCTAACTAAATTAAATGCTATACTGATTAGATAAGACATGCTTTATGCTTAACAATTTATGAAGCATGCATAATATTTAACTGCAAATTTTCTTTATTTGTTAATTACTAATTGATTTTTCTCCTTGAAGATTTTGTCCCTAATAATTATTTTTGTCTTCTATGTAATGCAAGAATGAAGTCATGATTTTCTAGTAATGGAAACAAAATCTTGGCATTAGCAATAGATATATAAATATATAAATACTGGATTATTAGTTTAAAAACTCTAGTCAAAAAACTCTCTTCTCAGAAAGAAATGCCACTATTTTTCTATTTAACAGTGCATATCTGAATCTTATTGTACTTCATGCATTAAGACTGTAAATTATATCTAGATAGTTAAATTTCTAGTAAGATTCTTTTAAAGGTGAAAATGACAGCAATAAATGATCCTAATCTAGGGGTCACTTAAAACTTTTCATTAAGCCAGTCTGTAAAGTTTTCATTTTAGTTGCTATAAAATGTTTGCTGAAGGTTCTGAAGTATTTGCAGTTGTGTGAGGCTCATTGTTTTGCTCTGGTGGGTCAGCTTGATTCCTGGTACAACAGCAATGTGATTTAAGCCACCAACTTGTAGAAGAGGGTGGAAATGGAATAGAGCAGAACACAGTTCTGGCCACCCATGTTCGTCCGCTTAGCAAAAGTATGGATTCAATTATTTGCAGGAGCAGTACACCACGGGCCCATATTTAAATCACTATCAAAACATTTCCATATACTTAAACAATGCCTGAGTTCACAGTGCCTGTGTTTCAGGATGTTACGGCTTCCTGGGTTATTCTGCCACAAGCCTGGGCATTCACAGTGCCAATTCCCTGCTAATATAACTTGGGAATGGGTGCATGTGTGGATTCTGGTTCCTTGTGCACACTTGCTCAAACTTCCTAGCAGGACAGAGTTCCCCTCTGCACACATTTGAAAACTTGCAGCCCAAGTGACTCACAGCCTCCTTGGTTTCCATGGCGATATTCCATTACAGGAGCTGATAGATTCCAGAGAGATTGGTGCAGGCCGCCTGAGCAAAGTGGAGTCGCTGGCCCCTGAAGTGAAACAGAACACAGCTGCCAGTGGGTGTGAGCTCATGCAGACGGAGATGCAGGCCCTGCGCGCCGACTGGAAGCAGTGGGAAGACAGTGTGCTCCAAACGCGGGGCAGCCTGGAGGACCTGGTCAGTCAAATGGCCCTTTCGGAGCAGGAGTTCTCAGGCCAGGTGGCCCAACTGGAGCAGGCCCTGGAGCAGTTCGGTGCCCTTCTGAAAACCTGGGCTGAGCAGTTAGCCCTCCTGGAAGGCAAGAACACAGACAAGGAGATAGTGGAATCCTGGCACAAAGGACAAGTAAGTTGGTTTCTGGTTTTTCATTGGTGGTTATGCTAAAAGAATAAATAAATAAATAAAAATTTAAAGAATTCTATTTTTTTGGCTCTTAGGATTGCTAAAAAGAAAAGTTTTCACTAACTAAAACCATGCAATATTCAGACTTGGAAGAAGTATTTGTCTAAATAAAATTGCCAAGTCAAAATCAAACTTTGGCAAAAATTAACATGTCAGGGAGAAGAAGCTATGTTTCCTGTAGAAAACATTATAACTAAATGGAGACATTTTACTTCCCGGCGTATGGTGTAAGAGTGTGTAATCCTGTATGAGGCACTCAGTCTGAAAAATGGCCTGTGGGCAGAGGCATAAATAGACAGAGTCATACTGTTTTCCTGCCAGTTAACCGTTGCAAACAACTAAACAATTGAGTTTATAGCTTTGAAGACACATTTAGTAGTCTACTAGAGCACAACTAATGGTTTTGACCCTGATTAGCTCTCCTCTGTGTGGTTTTGACAGCTGTACTTGAAATTAGCCTGTTAACACACGTTAACCCCACTCTGCTGTCAGGCTCCGGTTGCCTTCCTGTTTTCTTTCTTTTTTTTTTTTTTAAACAAATGGCAGCTCTTTTAAAATGTGAGAAAGAGAAGCAGGAAAGGAATAGAGAAGAATGGGAAGCAGCTCAAAATCCTCTCTTTTTCTGTGACTGTTCAGACTTAACTTTGAAAGCCTCTTCAATATTCGTAGTTTTATAATGCTCTGAATCATGGCTGGCCTTACAAGGAAGTCTAGTGAAGTAAACTTCTCTGCTTCTATTTATGTTACAATCATTTCAAAATAGCTTGGACGAGTAAGAAAGTCATGTCATATTTCAAGCATTGTCTTTGTTTTAAATCAAGCAGTTGAAGCAAGTAAGACTCACCAGAAATTAAACTTCATAATCATCTCTTTATTCTAGTTTGTTTATAATGTTTCTAAGTGTTATGGTTTTGTTTTGGAGGGTTTTTTTTTTTTTTTTTTGGATGCCTTTTTTGACCTTTAGATTTGTGCAACAGAATGAAGCATAGTAGTAATCCATTCAGCAGAACAAGGAAAAAGAAGTTGTAATTGCTCCATGTGATCTGATAGGAACATATCAATTATATTGTTTTGATTCCTTTTTGTGTCCTTTTCTTTCCATTCTTGTTCCACTTACTATTTTTTATTACACTGATACGATTACTGGAAAAATAGATGATGGATATAAAAATACATATGATAATGCAACAGTAATTGTGGATTTTCAGTTTTACTAACAAAGATGACAGCCCTCTGCTTAGGTCTGTATCTACCTTTGGCTCCAGAGCTAATGTTTTTGAGGTCAATAGTACATTGACAGACATTCATATCTTATTTCTAATAATAACATTTTACTTAAAAGTGGAAATAATACTTCGATTATGATGAACGTGTAGGAAGATGTTTGTAAAACAGATTTTCTAGGGTTCTTGTGTCATGGTTTTGCTGTGAGGCCTCGTTATTGCTGACAATGACAATAATCACAAACTTTCTCAAGTATTTCACATAAGTAAATAGTGGTATTCAAGAAATCCTTTAAAACATAAAACCAAGTATCAATAAAATATATAATACAGTGTTGCAACATATCATGTTCATTGTGTTTGCAAAACTCATTGATTTAAAAATATATTGGTTTGCTAGTGTTGGAAATAAGAGCAATTTTCTTTAGCTGTACAAAGAGGAAATGCAACTTGAAATTTACCTGACTCAGATATAACTTGATGCAGTATTTATATAATCAGAGGCTCCACTGGAAAATTTTCATTAAGGATGAAAGCATGGACTTTTTTTTTTTTTTTTTTTGGTGGTGCTAGGGATTGAACCCAGGGCCTTGTGCATACAAGGCAAGTGCTCTACCAACTGAGCTATATCCCCAGCCAGCATGAACATTTTTTAAATGTGAAGTTTTAGCCAAAGATTTTCACTGTTCCTGTCACCCAATATATAAGTGGCTGACTTGAATCTCAGTGTTCTTGCTTTTTTTTCTTTTTTTTGCTAGGTGGTAATTTTCTTTAGTTCTTACAATATTCTCCCTTACATAAAATGTGAACATTTGGAGTATCACAGAGAAACTGGTTATTTTTGTGAATTTTGTAAATAAAAATGTTTTAAACGCTCTGATCCAGTCACTGAGCTAAATAAAGAGTGGAAAAACCAAGAGAACCCCATCCCTGCGCTCATGTCCACAGTTCAGGTGAAAAGACAAACAGGTACAAAATCAGTGGGGACCCTCGTTGTAACAAGTGCCCATGAGGTGCTGTGTATCCTCAGATGAGAAATTCCAGGAGGCAAGAAGGAGTGCAGAGCATCCCTGGAGGAGCTGGGACTTGAGCTGAATCCTAAGGTCTGAGTACAACTTGACAAATAGGAAGGTGGGGGGACAGCCCCAAGATGCAGACTTTTACAAAGAGGTAGCAAAATCTGGGAAAGGAAACCAGAGAGCGGGAATGAAATGAGTAGTACATTGTGAATTTCCAGAATGATGTGATGAAGATGTAAAAGGAGTGAGTGATTGAAGGGACTCAGGTGCAACTAGAGCATCGCTGGCATGGAGTGAGAGGGGACACACGTGGGAAAGGCCAAGATGATCCTTAGACATCTCATGCACAGCAGGGGGAAGACAGTGGTACCCTTTACCAGGATGAGGCTGCAGCCTAGACCTGGTCTGTTGATGAGGGATGTGGTTTCTCTACAGATCTGGATCATCTCAGTAAATATCTTTGTCTAAAAATATCATCTGGGCCATCTCAATAAATATCTCAGAGGATCATAAGAGTAACAGCAACACTATTTGAGTCATTACTCATCTGTGGGTCCTTCCTCCTTAACTTATTTTAGCTTTTTATTTTTCATAACCACTATCCACTTAGTCTCATCTAAATATCCAGGAATCATTTTCCCACTAATTTTGCTAATTAGGCGTCTATCAGTATGCCAGGAATTGTGATAAGTATTTGACATCATGAGCTCATTTCCTCCTGTGACAGTCCTATAGGAGGAATGCTGTAATTGCAAATTGTCCTGCATTACCAGGTGACCATGGTTTTGATTTCAGAGTTGTACTCATCAAGCCCTGAGACTTTATTTTGGATGAAGTACATACAGTACTGTGATTATCCACATCTCTCTCTCATCAATTGAATTATGAAGTCTTCCTTTATTTATTGGAGGAAAGGTACCCAAGAATCCAGGAAAATGCTGGACACATAATAGACTTTAAGAATGAAACTAGGAGATGAATGAACTGCTAGTTTAGTTAGATAGACCTGTGGATTATAAAGAATTCTGAATGTCAATTAATTGTATGTACTCCATGAAATCAATTACTACGTATATTGCTAATCTAAAATAAATGTTGCTTTCTTCAAAATGATCTTTCTTTACCTTTACATAATATACACATCCCCTAATGATCTAACCAGACCATTTTTAATAATTTAGGATATTTTTTCTTTTTCTTATCTCAATTTGAGTCATTTGACCACTTAAGCTCTTGACTATTTTACATTTGATGCTGAAGTATATATTTGTGGCTAGAAAAGAATACAGGTGAGGTCCTACAAATAGGCCTCACTTCTTTACCGAATTTACTGTATTATTTTGTTCCTCACTAATAATTTATATGATTTAAATCACTAATAATGATTTGTGCATGCATAATGTGAGGATATGGAAATTACTTAATTTAAATGCTTGTTTTTTTCTCTCTTAGGAAATCCTAGATGCTCTACAAAAAGCAGAGCCCACAACCGAGGATCTCAAGTCTCAGCTCAATGAACTTTGTCGATTTTCCAGAGACCTGAGTACTTACAGTGGGAAAGTTTCTGGCTTGATTAAAGAATATAACTGGTGAGCAAGAACCTTCCAGGTGTTCAAAATAGTTTATTTTATTTTCTCTAATGTCTCACTATGCTGCCTGGGCTGGTCTTAAATTCCTGGCTCTCAAGAGATCCTCCTGCCTTAGCCTCAGGAGGAGGTGGGACAACAGGCACCATCACCATCTCAGCTTCAAAATATTTTTATACAAAGTTAGAGCTAAACTGAGCATGGTGGCACATGCTTGTAGTCCCAGCTACTATATTCCAACTGAGGTGGAAGATCACATGAGCTCATGAGTTTAAGATCAGCCTGGACAACATAGTGAGACCCCATCTCAAAAAGAGAAAAAAAAAAAAAAAAGTAAAGAAGAAAGAAAGAGGAAACGTAGACCAAGTAGAAGCTATTTTAAGTGTGATTTCAATAATAATTTTAGTTAAGCATAAAATACATTACTAAAAGAAATAAATGTATATTCTAAGAACTCATTTCTATCAAATATTATTTTAATCAATTTTATCTTTTTCCTTTTCATTCAGTTTTTAAATCATTTTTTTCAGTCTTTGTTTGCAAGCATCCAAGGGCTGCCAGAATAAAGAACAGATTTTGCAGCAAAGGTTTAGAAAAGCCTTCCGGGATTTCCAGCAGTGGTTGGTTAATGCAAAGGTCACTACCGCCAAATGTTTTGATATACCTCAGAATATTAGTGAAGTGACGACAAGTCTTCAGAAAATACAGGTAAGAATTTATCTGTTAATTCTAAT
This sequence comes from Urocitellus parryii, assembly GCF_045843805.1. Lineage (NCBI taxonomy): Eukaryota > Metazoa > Chordata > Mammalia > Rodentia > Sciuridae > Urocitellus > Urocitellus parryii. Next base: position 14,002,006 of record NC_135538.1, read on the forward strand.
AAGAATGGTTAATTAGATTAGAAATGTGCCTTGCATATGAAAGTTTTGCTTAACAAAATCAAATTTCAAATAAGTGCTTGACTTGAAACAAGGGAAAAGAAACTATTCCATTTATATTCATAAATGCATGCTATTTTATGTATTAATGAGAGGTTAGGAGATAATCAAAGCTCTTGTATGCAATGAGCAATGAGCCTGTACATTCCAAGTGGATTTTTGCATTCAATTTTCACTCCAACCACATTAGGAACTGTGAGGTTCTTATGGTTCTTATTTCCAATATACAAATAGGGTCAAAGAGTTTTAATGAAGTCACAGAGCTGATATGTAAAACAGCAATAGTTACAGCTGGATTTTGCTTGAGTTTGGAGGTTTTTTTTTTTTTTCCTAGTCTTCCTTCAAATAACTTCAACTTTGTGGTGCCACCTCACACTCCACCTTCAACCCCAACATTTTTTTGTACACAGTAACATTGTGTTTCATGCTTTTGCATGTCTGATTTTTCTGATTACAAACAGTCTTGAGTGATTGCTGATGAAATTTGAGTGTTTTTTTCCCCCAGAGAGGGCATAGGTACATAGAAAAACCATGTGTAAGTACCCACAGATGAAGTTTCTTTGCTGGAAGCAATCTCTGAAGTAGTACTGTCCATATACATTTGACTTTTTAATTTTTTTGTTCATAATATAATGAGATAACTCTTGCTTTGAAAATTTTCCCCATTGAAAATTCTTCCAGTTTTTCTCCAAGCTAGGGAGTAGAATCTTCAAGCATCAATTACCAACTTGCCTGTGCTGGAGAAACTCAGTATAATTTTTGAGGCTAGGCTTTTCTCTGACCCAGTCCCATGGATGGGGGTAGTACCTCCATTAAAACAATCGTTCTGGTAAGGTTCTATATAAGTTGATTTTTCATGACTATAATGATATGCCTGAGGTAGGCTACTTTGTAAATAAAAGAGGTTTATTGTGCTCACAGTTCTGAAGGTTCATGGTCATGGCAGTGGTGTCAGCTCAGCTCTAAGTGAGGATCTCATGGCAATGGCACCACAATGGCAGGAGCACATGGAAGAACAAGAGACCTCATCATCAGACAGGAAACCAAAGAGACTAGGAAGAAGCCAGACTTACCCCTTAAGAATAATCTTCTTCTGAGAACTAACTCTGGATCCCAAGAGAACAAACTGAATTTCCCCAAGGCCTGTCCCCAGGGACCTACTTTGCAATAGGCTCACCTCCTAATATTGCCACACCAAGGGTCAAGCTTCCAATACAGGATCCTTGGAAGACAAACTACACCCAAATTATAACAAGCCTCTTTCATCAAAATCCACAATACAGAACATCCATGCTTCTGTTTCTTGCTAGAATAAATAACCTTGAGCTTATGCTTTCCATGTCTTTTCCATTGTATAAAATATTATGCAACATTTTCACCTGAAAATGTCAATGGCTATTTACTGTATAATGTAGAGTTTTTGTTATTTAGGATGAGATCCCTCCTTGGATCCAGCCACATCATGGGAAAAGTACATGCTGTGGCCACACTGTTGAGTTAATCTTGGCATTATGCCATTGACTTGTCCTTCATAAAGACAATCCTATAAATTACTCTGCTGTTCTCTTTTTATAAACTGCTAATAATGGTGCCATTTACTCCATGTAACAGTGTTTACTTCATTAAGATTCCCAGGGAAATTCATCTGCTATTTCCTTCTAGGAACAGCTGTGCTTCTGCGGAGCAGATGGTTTGTATTGCACAGGTCCTGTGAGTCCAGTCCTGTACCTGGTTGTGTTTACTCTTGTTTTGGAAGCTAGGATGCTCAGAGTCAAAGTCAAAATCAAGCTCCGCCAATTACACAGAACTACAGGGCATTATTTTGTAAAGTAAACTTAGCCAGAGATCATTTTGCAACTCTTATTTTCTCCTGATCCTCATTTCCTCTCGTGTATTTTTTTATTTAATAGCTCATAGTTCACAACCTTTTTGGAATAAGCCAGGATTTATATTAATAAATAAAATACCTTACAACTTGACAATTAAAGGAAGACCTAGGTTACTTAGCATATGAAAATAGTTTATTTCTTTTCTTCACACTAAGAAATACATGGAAAAAAATCAAAGAATTTTCAAATATAGCATATTTTTCTTTTCTTTCTAGGAGTTTTCGTCAGAAAGTGAAAATGGGCAGCATAAGCTGAACACAATGCTATCGAAGGGAGAACTTCTGAGTGCTCTGCTGACCAAAGAGAAAGCAAAAAGTGTCCAGGCCAAGGTTGAAACTGCAAAAGAAGATTGGAAGAGCTTTCATTCAAACCTCCACCAAAAGGAATCTGCCCTGGAGGTATGATATGGCTAACCGCAGGGTCCTGTTTGTTGTCAGTTAAAACATAGTTTCAATGAGTCCAAGGACCTCGTCAATAATTGTAGTCACCGATCTTTGAATGTTGATGGACAACTGAATAGCTCTGAGACAGCTCAGTGCTGGGAGTGTGAGCAACCCTGAGGAAGGAGGTGGCTTCCTGCACTGTAGGGCCTCTCACCACAAACTTGCCCAAGCACATTCACTAGGGAACATTTAAGCACAGGACTGAATGTTTCATTTGAAGTAACTCAAGTTTGGGAGATATTCCTTTATGGCTACAAAATGCTAGTTATGAGAGGACGTAACTTATGCAAATATCAGGTAGTAGGTTTTTTAGGGGTTAAGTGTGCAAAGAGAGAAAGTTGATGCCCTTTCATTTTCTACAGAGACCATTTATTATGAGCACAGGGTTCTCACTGCCACACTGCAAAGGTTTTGTTCTTCTACGATCATCTATTTAACATATCAACTCTTCTCTCAAGGAAAATATGCAGAGGCATGGAGAAGAGAACATCTTTCCCTTTTAAAACAATACTTCCTGGAAAAATAGATCCTGAATGTAATCATGACCATAATTAGTGGGGCAGGGAAAAATAACTGTAGAGAACTACTATTCAGGGAGAGAAAGTGAGTATTTCCTTAATTCTCTCCCAACGCAGGAACTCAATGCTAACAGCTACCTTTCTTCCATCGCAGGCCTCATTCGATTACTAGCCATTGTGCAGTGCCCGAAATTCTACCACTAACCCTGTAGGAATCCTTAGTGTAATTGCCCTGAGCTCTGAAGCATCCACTGTGATTGCAAAATTACCTTGTTCAAGAAAAAAGAGGAAGAGGAGGAGAAGGGCCTGTCTCCTTAATCTGCCTCTCTTCATGATGGGTGTAACTCTTTGATTTGGTCCATGCCTTCCTTCCTCTCTCCCTTCTGTCCTATTAGGAATAATGACTATGATAAGCCAGGCACTGTGTGGCTGAGAGGGCCAATCTGTTGCCTTGCCTCAGAGAGTTTACTTTCTGGAAGGGTAACAGTCCCCAAAGAGCTATTTGTAATCTAATATAGGCATGTTCAGGGGTAGAAGTCACTCATAGACAGATGCCACTGACTATTTAGAGAAGTCAAGGAAGGTGTCCGGAGAGGTGACATTTAAACAGAATACCGATGGCCAAGCATTCTTTGAATTTGCCACCATGGGCATGAATTCCACCTAGAAGGAATTGAATGCACAGGGCCCAAGTGTCATGAGTGCCAACAATGAATGGGGGATGTTGAGAAGTCTGATACTGATGTGAAATTTTACAGCAACAACAGAGATAAAACCAGAGACAAAGATTAAGGCCAGACAGTGAACTATCTTTTGTACTAAGCAGTTTGACCTTGACTCTTGACTAGACTTCCTTATCTGAACCCAGACAGTTTTCCTAAGGATAAAACCTAACATCCTATTGTAGGGCATAGGAAGAAAATAAATTCATTCCATAACATGGATGTTTTGGGGCACTGAGAATTAATTTGCTCCTAGAACCTGGTTGAGAAAGGCTGAGTCAGCAATCTGCAGGTCTTTAAGCTAGAGATAAACTTGTTAGCTCACTGAGCACAGCATGGACCAGATGGGGAATAGTGAGTAGCTGGAAGACCAAAGAAAGCTTTTCATAATGGTCCAGCTAAAAGAAATGAGGGAACAAATTAAGGAAATAATAACAGGATGACAAATTCACCCCCAAGGTAAAGCTCAACAGGATTTGGTTGTTAATTATACAAGGGGCATATGGAAGAAGTTCAGTTTGAGTCCTCAGTTTCTAGAATGCATGGATGATGATGCCATCAACTGAGACATGATTATGGAAAGGATAATAATTCATTCAATTTAGTTTACATTAAATTTGGTGTGCCTGTAAGACATTCAACTATTAATGTCTTAACTTTCCAAAGTATTCCCATAGCCTACCCATCTCCCTCAGAGGTGAGTATAGAGTCACCAGTATCCCCTCACAGTAGATATCCCAGGCTGGCACAGATGGGGCCTAGGGCATTCTCCCACAGGCTCTGTTAGTCTGTACTACTTAGATGTTTCAACTAACTTTATAGACTTGCTTTTGGACAAAACTATCCCGAAGTGCTGATTTAATTTTTAAACTCTTTAATTGGTTCACATAGTAGTCTAAACAACATTAAAATTCACATCAATTTAGCACTTTATAAGTAAAGGACAGCAGACATAGACATCTTTGCTAATGTGAAATGGAACTGTAATGACATGCTATTAACTTTTGGGCTAATAGTTTCCTCACAGACTGTCTATGAGTATTTACAACATTCTTAGATGAGAAGCACACCATACTATTTGGTATTTTCTCTTTTGAAATCAGAATAAACTTCACTGAGAACATGAGAAACATGTAAACTAGATTGATTGATAGATTAGATAGATAGATAGATAGATAGATAGATAGATAGATAGATGATTTATACTTCTACAAGGTACCATGGGGTGTCCTGGGAAGTGCAAGGCACAGATTCTCCCTTCCCAGGATTCATAAGCTAGGCATGGAGACCAGCCAGCCTGCAGCAGGTGAAAATCACAGTGCAGCCAGTCTGTGATAAAAATCTGTAACCACTGGCATAAAAACAAATGCCTAGAAGTGAGAAGGTGGTGTGATCTCTTGGGTTTTGCTCAGAAAAGTTATAGAAACATATATTTTAAGCAGGAGAACTATAGAAAGTTCTTAAAGGATGTTCAGAAATTATACTGGTATCAACGTGAAGAACAAAACCTCCCAGAAGCAGGGAACATGGGCAGTAGGGGTGGTTCCAGAGGGAAGTAGGCTTTGAATTGCAAATAAAGAAGTTGGTGCTTGACTTTTGTTTGCTTTGCCCCTGATACTAAAACCCTGCAGAATCTAAAGATCCAAATGAAAGACTTTGAGGTAAGCGCAGAACCTGTGCAAACCTGGCTGAGTAAGACTGAGAAGCTGGTCCAGGAAAGCAGCAGCCGCCTCTACGATCTGCCGGCCAAGAGGAGGGAGCAGCAGAAGCTCCAGGTGATGAGACCTGATGCCTTGGAGAGCATCTTTGTCCCTTCCTCTGTCCACCAGGCCTGCATTCAGATGCATGCTGGGCACCCTGGAGTTAGACTATGCCACCTTGAGATGTAGTCTGTCCCTTCCCTCTTTATGACAGATACTGTATGTTTTCCTCCTTTCCTTTGAGGTTTGATTTGTTTCCTTCCCCCATGGTGCTCCACTGGTGTGTAGCTTGGAGATACAAAGGCCTTCAGGTGATGCCGATCGCTTGACAGTGTTTATTTCCATGTTCTGTGGTCCAGAGCTCTGTCCATCCATCTGCCGTGTGCTTTCCCCCAGCCTCTGAATGGTAACTTGCTTGTGCTTTTCAGTCTGTCCTTGAGGAAATTCACTGCTACGAGCCTCAGCTCAACAGGCTGAAAGAGAAAGCTCAGCAGCTGTGGGAAGGACAAGCTGCCAGCAGGAGCTTTATGCACAGAGTGTCGCAGCTGTCTTCTCAGTATCTAGCGCTAAGCAATCTAACCAAGGTAATGCCTGCCCTGCCGTGTGCTGTGTTTGAGTGCCATAGCGATGTTGGTGTTGCAGATTGGAGCTGTGCAGGGTGTCCATCTGACTCGCCCAAGGAGGGCATCTCCAACTCAGCAGTAAGACATGCAAGAGCCATCTCCCCAGGCTTGCAATTCAAGTGCATCATGTGTTCTGTGCCTCATAGTGTGGTTCTCTGAAAACATGAAGAGAGGTTTCAAAGACCCAGGAGGATTCCTATCTCCACAAATGCCACAAATACTTCATTTTTATTCCTGAAATGATATGTTCTTCAGGGCTTTGATTTTGGAGACTCAGGACATACACATAAGGCACAAGTCAGAATTTTTGTTCCAAAACACCTTGAATTAAATTCCGTTAGCAAAAAAAAAAAAAAAAAAAAAAAAAAAAAGGACTCAAAGCAGCTGAAATTTTATCAGACTCAATGTAATGAGTTGGGAATAATCTTTTTTGGTTTGCCTAAATTCCACATATTCATTATATAGTACTCAAAGATATACGGATTGAGAGTTTCAGTTTAGTTTCTAAAGCAGAGTTCAGAATTGTCAGTGATTTATATAACTGATTAAATATCTTCAACTAGCTTAGAAAAAAGGTAAATGGGACCCCCTAGGGCACATCGAGAGCAGTCAACCAGCATGATGCAAACCCATTCACAGGTACGCTGCAGGCCTGCCTTGGCCTCACTATTAAGTAAACTTACTTAAATAATTTGAGTCTGATAATTTAAGTCTTCAATTTTCATTATTTCTAATTTAATTTAACTTCATAATTTAAGTCTTCAATTTTCAAATATTTCTATCATTGAGATAGTCACACTGATATATTCTACATTTATACTCATATTTACTCTATGAATAAGTCCCTTTTTTATTTTTTCAAGAATCAGGTACATGCCTAAAATTAGAATGAATGATGAACAACTTTTATTCATTTGTATTTACTTAGATATTAACAAGCAGTAAGTATTTGCTTTAAGAATTATATCCTAGCCTTATAAAGTCTACACTATGTTGGATATGACCTATAATTAAATAAAACAACATGAGTAGTCTCAGCTGTATTAAAATATCACACTGCACTCTGTAAATATGTGCAATTATTATGTATCAACTAAAATATATTTTATTATATATATATATATATATATATAATTTAGAAATACTGTGAAATCTCAGGCAATTATTTTTTAAAACTGAAACAATGTATGTCAATAGGAGTAGGTGGTTTCAGTTGAGCCAGATGTGATAAACAAAAGCTGAAGACTACTATGACGAGGCATTAGGAGGAAATTCCATCAATTAAAGAAAGGTTTGGGCTGTGCAGGGTGGGGAGTGGAGAGTGAAAACCTGTCTCTGTCTTTCCCAGGAGAAAGTGTCGAGACTGGACAGAATCGTTGCAGAGCACAATCAGTTCTCCCTCGGGGTTAAAGAGTTGCAAGACTGGATGACAGACACCGTTCACATGCTGGATTCTTACTGTCACCCAACATCCGACAAAAGCGTGTTGGACAGCAGGATGCTCAAGCTTGAGGTGTGCATTTTAAGAGATCTCCGACTTGCAGAATTTGTTTTTCTCAAAATTTCTCAAGTTTCCTTCTACCTGGTCTGATCAGATCACACTGTGTCTAATAGAAGTCTCAGAATATTTTGTGGGTGTGATACCATTTGCTTATTATGATCATGCCCAAGCATTCATGGATCATTTGACCCTAGATATATTTGCCTAAAAATGCTTAACAAAATACAAAATAAAACCTACTGTGGCTGCTTGCTCGATATCCAAATAAGAAGCTAGTTTAAAATTATATGACCCATTTATTTTAAGAAAATATTTCAATGAAACTTTTTAGAGGGCTAAACATTGTCCACCTTATTCAACACATTTGCCTGCCTGTGTCAGTTAGTCTCCTCCTATCCTAAGGTATCAGTTCTATGTAGCATTTGTGATGAAAACAATTAATCTACCTTCATTCCTAGTCATACCTTTCATTCATATCCCCTGGGCGCCTTGCAGAAGACTGGCACTGTGTCTTGAAACCAAGAAATCAGACATGAGTAAGAAGTGGCCTTTGTCCTCAGGAATCTCATTGAGACTGAGGTTGAAATGCAGGGGACAATAACAGATGGGGATGTGTGTATGGGTGTCATGGACACTCAGGTGTGGAACTATGCAAGGGGGGAGAGAGCTGAGAAGTGGAGCAGGTTTCTTAGAAAATCAGGTTCCTACCCAAGTTTTTAAGAATCATGGAGGGAGTTATCCTGGCAAAGGTGATTGAATGGAGATTTGAGAATGGCACCAGGGAGGCGGCAAGTATGAGCAAGAGAAAGAGCCAACGTGACATAAGAAGTTGGTAGCAGTCCCTTCTTTCTGTAGCAGACTCAGGGGCCATGAGAGGCTGAACCAGGACTGGGGCGGGGAGGGTTGTGAAAATCCAGACAAAGAGCAGAGAAGCAGCTTTGCCTTTGGATGACACTACCAACTTTATAACTTTGAATTTAAACTTCCTTCTCACATGAGAAAGAATAAGGCTTATGAAGAACTTGGAGCACAGAATCTATTTCTATAGAAGTGTGCGTTAGAATCTCAACATTTATAAGCTCTGCATCCTGTGACCTTTGAGAATTCATGCATGCTACTGAAATATAGACTTTCTTCCCCTTGTTAAAACTAGGAACATAAAACGTCAGTGGAAGGAAGGCATCATTCAGAGAAAAATCAAAACCTTCAATGCCCAGGCCACTTAGAGACCAGCGGATATCTGGTGACTGGCTCCTGGCACTCACCAGCATCTGACTTCCCATGGGGCCTCCATGGCATAGTTGCATATGCCACTTTCAGGAGCTCTGAAATATTTGAAGCTGTTGCATATTTAACATGCGAATGACAAGGGGATTCTGTATTTGTTTCTACAGGCTCTGCTATCAGTGAAACAGGAAAAAGAGATTCAGATGAAAATGATAGTGACCAGGGGGGAATATGTCCTGCAGAACACTTCTCCAGAAGGCGTTCCTGCCATCCAGCAGCAGCTGCAGGCTGTGAAGGAGAGGTGGGCATCCCTCTTGTCTGCAGCCATTCGTTGTAAAAGGTAAGTAAAACTACACCCAAGCACTGGCAAGCCTTACTGAAGGATCAGCTTAATGTTTCAGTAACAGGCTGTTCTGTGGCTCCTGCCCTTTCCTTCCTCCCTCCCTCCCTCCCTCCCTCCTTTCCTCCCTCCCTTCCTTCTGTCTTTCCCCTCCCCCTACCCCTTTTTCCTTCTCTCTCTCTTCTCATAGCAAAAGAAACTAGCAAGTATAACCTTGCATTTACGTTGCACTACAGTACTATGACTACATTTTCGTATAACTAACTAAACTAACTGTTATTGTTTGCTGTTTAAAATAAAAAAATAAATAAGTGCTTTGTATTAGAGAAATACTTTGATTAAAACTGAGTATTTATGAGGGAGATGACCCCTGGAGATACTAGCTAGGCGTGGGAAAGAAAGCCAAGTAAGGGAGGCAGGCATTAAAGGGTGTATTATCCAACAGGTTGCCACGTGGGTCACCAGGAACTCACCTGGCTGGGTGACACAGGGAACTGTTGCACAGCATGTGCCTCAGAGTCATCCCACCCAAAGGCACAAGAGCAGAGGCATTTGCAGACACACTCCCATGAGTCAAAAGGGTGGAGGAGGGCTGGCCCCAGGGTGACAGTCCCCTGGCACTCCTCGTCGGCAGTGCCTTCACTCTGAGGGTGGATCAGGGATGAGAGAACATCCTAAGGCTGAGAGAGCTAGGGACTGGCAGAACAGAGCACTGGGGGTCTGAGGATGAGGACAAGGCACTGACAGCACCTGCCACAGAGGCAGTCAACTTGCAGCAGGAAAATCAGGCTCAGATGGTGAATGGAATTCATAGGATGAAAGGAATTAGGTACATAGCATACGTATGGACACAAAGAAGTACTTTTCTGCAAGAGAAATAATTGTTAGTATTTACTTGAAGGACTGTTACCCTATTTTCCCCTGGTGTTTTAATGACTTTTAAATCTCATGAAACATGGCTACTATGCTTTTTCTTCCTTCTTTCTTTCCTGCCTCGTGGGTTTGTGTACAGTTCATTTGTCTCCTGCTCTGAATGTCTTGCTGGACTTGATAGAGTTGAGTGTTGGTTTTCTTTGTGCCCAGAGTTTCAGCTCAACAGAAAAGTCCTGCTCTTCCTGAGGGCCTTTGCTCTGGGGAGCTAGACCTGCATTCGATGAGCCCAGGCAAGCTGCTCACTCGCCAGTCTGCCCCTATCCTGGGTCTCTGGATCCTCTGCTGACTGGAGTGGACACAAGAGGCACAGTGACAAAAGTCAGCTCCTAAGGACTCTCAGTAAGGATATTTTCTTTTCAAATCCTTTTCAGTCAGCTTGAAGGAGCTCTTTCTAAATGGACAAGCTATCAGGACGACGTCCGGCAGTTTTCCAGCTGGATGGACGGTGTGGAAGCCAGCCTCAATGAGTCTGAAAGGCAGTGTGCGGAGCTGCGGGAGAAGGTGACTGCGCTCGGCAAAGCCAAGGTTAGAGCTGGACTTCAGGTGCCAAGGATCTCCTATGGGATTTTTAGGATACCACAGTCAGATAAAAATGTTACCTGCGTGCCAGGACTGCACACATAGAGAGATTATATTTTGGCCTTGTACTATCATTTCTAATGGCTTCTTAACTTGTCATTATTTTCTTAGTAAAAAATTCCTCTGCTAGGAAAGTCATGTACACCTATATTTGGGGACACACACCATTTAAAATTTAGCCACTTATAAGACCTTTTCATATCCTCTACTGTTCACCACCAGGAAGTAAAATGCTTCTTTTTATCAGGTCCTTTTGAATTACTACCTACGTGCACTTTTTCATAACATTTTCATATTAGTATAGGACTGCATGTGAAGATTTTTTAAAATAAATAATATTAAGGGCATGATCTTTAAACTATTTCATTAATAAGTCAAACATAAACTTGGGGAAACCTTTTATTTGTGGCTACAACCCTGCTCCAGAGCATGTGTGTTGGAATATCATGTCCTAAGCTGACCTTATTACCTTCCGCACTGAAATTCTTCAGCTTTTGTACTCTCAGTTTGATTCTTGTAGATGGTTCCATACTGAAGATACTGACTCATTTTCCCAGGCTCCTCCTTCCTCCTCCTCAGTCACATCACCACTAATCCTGCTGATCCATCCGTTCTCCCCAACTCCAGTACACCCTAATTTCTCACCTTGCTTCTTGTCTCCATCTCCTGTTATCTTAGTATCAAGGTGAACATCTCACCTCCCTTCCACTTGCCTCTAAGATAACATTAGTCTCCCCCAAGGTCTGTAAGGATTGTTTTAATCTCCTCTGCCATCTTTCTCTCCTCCTCTTCTGCCCTCTCCTCTCTTACTGAATCTCATGCAATCTCTTCCCTCCTTGAGGCCTCCTCACTTTGCCTCTGCACCTGACAGCCTCCACTGACCTTTCTGAATTAGTCCAGAAATTGTTCTGGCTGCAGTACCCCTAACCCAGCCCAGATTGTTCTATTCTCTCAGAGCACTTACATCATATCTCTTTGTAAATTTTGTGTCCCTCTCCCTCAGTGGTTAGAGGTGCTTAATTTTGTTTCCTCCTAAGCATTTGGCTCTTTTTCAGATGCCAAGCAAATGATGAGTGGAAGTCATTTGAACGACTAAATGTTCTTATGTAACCTATGCAAGTCCCTTAATATTCTAGGTCTCTTTATGCATCTGTAAATTAGTATCATCATAATTTTCTGCTTCATAATTTATTACCTATTAAAATAATTAATCAGCTAATTAATTAAATTATATATCTATTTCAATCAGTATTTATTGAGAAGTTGCTGTAGGCAGGTATTCTGCTGCATTCTAGGTGAATAAAACAGGCAAAGCTGGGTTCTACTGGAAACGTATACACCAAGCAATAAGTAAACGAATCCATAAATAACTAGTAAGCTAATACTATGGAATGTGAGAGGAAGTAATTTGGAAAGGGCTAATGTAGATTTTTTGAGATCAAGGCACAGGGATGGTCTGAAACAGGAACATCTCTCTGAAACAGAATGTACACTAAGCCCTAAAAGACTTAGCAAAGAGAAACTAGTCTGGGAGGCAGTTGGGGAAAGACAATTCTAGACAGATTAAGTAGAATGGGCACAGGCCCTGACAGAAGCAAGGACCTGGTGCAATCAGTGATGCGGAGGAAGGCAGTGTACTGCTGGACCCGAGAGCAGCAGGCAAAGGTGCCACGGGGTGATCGGGTCCGGCAGGGACCTGATCACATGTAATTCCATGGTGGTGACCCTGAGGGTTTTCTACTGGGTCCTGCCACAGATGGGGAGATAACTGGTATTTTAAGCTGGGGAGTAATATGTTTTATTTATCAATCCTGAAACATTCTGTGGGGAGTATGGGACAGAGGTTGGGGCAAGAATTGGTGGCAGGAACTCTGTCTAGGAAACAGCTGCAAAGTCCCAGTGAAGGATGAGGGCACCTGGGCTAGGGAGCTTACAGTAGATGTGGGGACAATATCATGATCTCCTGGCAGGGGGAACTAACAGGGCTTCCTTATGGATAGAAGGGTGGAGAGGCAGGAACAACTGAAGACTTCCAGATTTCTGGATTAGCCATCTGGGAGGAAGTGGTAGCTTTTACTGTTTGAAAAAGAGGTTGAAGGGGAAGTGCATTGTACAGGAGCTGGGGCAGAATGGGGATGGGGCAGAACTGAGCAGCCCATTTATGGAGAGATTAAGTTTGAGATAGCCAAGTAGAAATTTAAAGTAGTCAATTGCAAAATAGTATCTTAAGATCCGGAGCAGATATGAAATATACACAAAGACAGATAAGCCTATATACATTCACATGTGTATCTATATCATTTAGATGTGTAAAATGATAGATGGATGGGTAGATGGGTGACTTGAGGTCACTTGTCAACTACGTACTTGAAGTAATTTAGGTTTAGCAGTATCACTGATACAGTGTTACAGGGAGTAACTGTTTTATTTATTTATTTTAAATGTTCTCTAGTTGTTAAATGAAGAAGTATTGAGTCATAGCAGCCTGCTGGAGACCATTGAAGTCAAAGGCGCAGGCATGACAGAGCACTATGTCACCCAGTTAGAACTCCAGGATCTGCAGGAACGATACCAAACAATCAAAGAGAGAGCCAAGGTATGGCTAACCAGGCTCCTGGAGACCCACCCAAACGGGGGTGTTTGGAGCTGTGCTTATTTCAAGGCTCACTGATGTTCAGTAATGACACCCTTGTAAGACCAGATAGAACAATAGAAACAAAATGGATTTTAAGATTTTAAGTGCATCTCTGGCAAAACCAAACAAAAACTTTCAAAATATTGTAAGCATTTATGAAAATTGCTGAAGTAGAAATAATTTCTCTAAAAATTTCTAGAAATGTACCAATTTGACAAAAATTTGTTGGAGCTTTATAATGAAAATTTATAAATGCTATAGTCTATCGAAAAATGAGAATTTTTTAAAGTAAGAAATAATCATAATATTTATCATTTTTCAAATAGACCATATGAAGAGAATTAAAACACTTTTTAAGAACATATCCTACCTTATTTGACAGAGTTTAGAAAAGTAAATCCAAAATGAGTCCAAATTCTCATCTAAGGCACAATATAAAATATTCAATTTTCATCATTAACAAAAGTGAATTTTTATGAAAAGGAAAAATTCTGTGTAATGTTTCACAAAAAAAAAATGAGAGATCAGGGAGTTAATTCAACAAACTGATCTTAAAATCCATTTTAATTCCTGAAATATTTGTCTCTTTATTTTGCAAATAAAATTTAAAGTCTTATTCTTCTAGGAAAGCATTCATATTCTAATGATTTAAAAATTGTGCTTTTCTAAAATTCCAAAAATAGATTCATAGGGCACTTTGAGACTATGCATCATAATGCATTGCTTTCTCTCTAAATTCTTCTAAATGCTAATTGCAGGAAGTGGTTACCAAATCTGAAAAACTGGTTCGTCTGCACCAAGAGTATCAGAGAGACCTACAGGCCTTTCAGGTGTGGCTGGGACAAGAACAAGAAAAGCTAGACGGATACTCAGTTCTAGAGGGTGATGCGCACACCCATGAGACAACCTTGCGGGACCTTCAGGTAAAATCTATTTTATCCTAAAACAAAGATTCTTCCTTCTGAATGTGGAATTATTTTTTTTTTTGAGCAATAGAACCTTGACATAATGTGACTTTGAGTCCTATAGAGAGCTTTATGCATATTAACTACAGTCCTGGTAATGTTTGATCCAGAGCATTCCGGGAGTTTGGTAATAAATGTGAGTTGATCATTTTGTGGGCAGTTTAGACCAGCAGGACTGGCTGTTGGGCTATTCAGCCCACTACCAAGGTGCCCCCTAACAGGAGTGGCCAGAGATCTAGAATATGGTAGTGACTGACACTCCTGCTTTGTGAGTCCCTGAAAGAGTCTTATATGTGGGACATACACAGGAATTGATGAAATGTGATGCTACTCTGAGACAAACTGGTAGAAATATCTTGGACAATCTGGTTTCAAGAAGAACCTTCCACATTGCTGAAGATATAGACCCAGGGTCAGAGTTCTAGAATAAGAACTAGAAGAGCTAGAAAAATTATTGGCACTCAGGCCAATTAGCTGCAATCTACGGTGAGATGTCAGACATTGGGGAAAGGGGTAGTAACATTTCTATTTACTCATTCCTTCCATTCATTGAATACCTAACAGAATGCAGATGCCTTACTAGTTTCTTCAGGTACAAATGATTGAGTTATTATATCTATATCTTCCTTTGAGGAATTTGCAATCTGGTAAGTAATCCAAACCCATAAGGTAGACAGCTATAATAATGAAGTAAGGCCAACATACACTAATGCAAGGGATCTTATGGTGTCATCAAAGAGGGGGCCCTTAATCTTACCATGAGAGGTGGGGAGGAGTCAGTGGCATGCCCCAAGAAGGGGTTCCCAGGAATACATGATAGAGATTTGGAGAAGAGTCAATGAGACCACTCCATGCCCCATCAGTATTGTGTACAACCTCCTAACGAGCTGTCAGGCAGGATTTGAACTGGTTCATAATTGGGAAAGATGTCCCTTCAACTTGGACAAGATGGAAAATAAGGGGCTTTCATGGTTATCATGGGTATATAAAATTTTATTTCTGTTGGGTTTTGGTGTTGTATGATATCAAAAGAACAAGTTTTGGATAGCAAGTTTGAGCTCTCATCCTTGGTAGGACCTGCCTCATTATGTGACTTTAGGCCCAAGAGAACCCTGACAATTTCAGCTACAAAGTCATTATGCAGGTTAAGTGAGAAGGGAGGGAATCTTTATTTAAATATCTGGTTTATTCACAAAATAAACAAATAGAAGTTAGAAGGGTGACAATTTTGTGTGCTTGCTCAAGGGTCTTATTCATCCTACCTTAAAAGAATAAGATGTCCTAATCCTCCAGGCTTAGCTGCTGTAATTTATTTGAGTACTGTTAACTGTTTTCTGTGAATAACCCTCTCAGCACTTCACTCCGGACAGGCAAAGGAATTGGGCCAACAAGTTACCAGATGTTTCTCTTGTTTCTGGTCACAAGAATACATTGCACTTCAGTCAGATTAATTGCTCAAACCTAACTCCAACCTCTGGCTTCCCGATCGTTAATTCTTACACTGTCACATTTGGGTCACTACATGTGTTCATAAGCATGGAGGACGCAGAGGCAGGAAGCAGTGGTGGAGCACTGTGATGCTCCAGGTGGGAACAGAACTCCTTCAGGATCCTGCTGTCCTCCTGCAGTGGTGCAGGGATCCGCCAGCAACATGGCCCATAAGCAGGAGTTACTTTATATGAACCAAAGCCCTAATTTGAGTCATAGAACATTTATCTATATCTAAGTATCAAACTGTTTTCTTGTCAGCATAAATACCTGAGATATTGGAAATATAAGAATTTTCCTTGGAGGATGATGATTTGTTTAATAGATTAAACTATCTTATCATATACAGGAAGGGTGATATACTAGGAATATTTAATAAACCAGGGCAGTGATCAGTTCACTCCAGCTCCTGGCTCTAAGGTCTGTGTTTTAAGTAGAGTGCTTCTAGAACCCCACCACCACCTTCCTTCATGTGCTATCTGCAGCTGTAAAACTGGTGCACTGGCAAAGCGGTTGTAGCATAGACCAAAAGGCCCATAGAACCTAAAATTCTTACTGTCAGGCCCTTTTTATAAAAAATCCACTGACCTTGAATTAGGAAAAAAGATTACAAAAAACTACCTTGGACATAGTCTAAGAATTTTGGAACACAATTACTGTATTTGTGGTCATTTGGATGACAGTTTTCCCATATGGATTGTTGTTCTTTTTCTGTGTACCTACACAGTCACATTACATCATTCTAGGGGTGACTTTATATCTGAAGAAAAATGTTCTATTAGTTGGAAACATTTGAGATTGCTATATTTCTGTAAAAATGATCAGATACAGCAAATTCAAATGGTTCTATGTAATAGTAAGTACTTCTTTCGTAATACTGTATGTTTACAAAATATGTTGGTACCTTGAACATTCTTGGAGACATTTGACTTAATTCCTTTTACTGTAGATGATCATATCAAGAGATAATATGGATTAAATTTTTGTGTGACTAGAAATAAATATATTTCATCTTGTTTTGCCAACATCTTTAAAGATACAAGATTTTTTTTCTTTCTTAAAGAGTTTATGCTATGCTACAATTTCAGTATGAATCAAGTCTTAGAGCTTATGCTCTTTGGTAATTGGGGGCTTATGCCTGAGCGAAGGAAATATATTCGTACCTGGTACACCTGGTGGGCAGGTGTATTGAGTCAACCTCCCAGATTTGTGTGCCTCCAGACCCAACTTTTCTTGACCACAACATTCCCTAGGGTATAGCTCTGGCAAGGATCCCTCCTTAGCAAAAAGGGGACCCATTGTTCCTTTCTCAGCCACAAGTATAACACTGAGCTCACTTAATGTCATAGCACCAGGCCTCAGGCACTCTAAGCTGATTATGAGCCATAATGAAAGTAGGTTATTCTTTTGAACAATAGTCCTTTAATCATGAGTGGTTTTGCCTGTGAACTGGAAAGTCAAATATAGTACAAATCATCATGCAGTTAGATAAATTCTCTCACATCCCATATTTCAAGTATTTATTCAGAAACCGGTGATTGGAAAAATTGGGGGAGGGGGTTTACATGTTGATAATTTTAATTAGAAAAATTTCAGAATCTTTTTCCAAACTTGGGAAACAATATTCAGTGTTCGGTGCACACTTTTTATAGCCTGGAATGAAATCATTTATTTCTGGCATGAGGTTCAAGCTGGTCCAGTTGGCTTGGGTGAGATGACACAGGTTGACCCCCCACAAACGTGAGATATGAGGAGTGACAGCCATACCTTTGGTCCTCAGGAACTGCAGGTGCACTGTGCAGAGGGACAGGCACTGCTCAATTCAGTGCTGCACACCAGAGAGGACGTGATCCCATCAGGCATCCCCCAGGCAGAGGACCGGGCGCTCGAGTCGCTCCGGCAGGACTGGCAGGCTTACCAGCACAGACTGTCTGAGACCCGGATGCAGCTCAACAACGTAGTGAACAAGCTGAGGCTGATGGAGCAGAAGTTCCAGCAAGTTGATGAATGGCTAAAAAAAATGGAGGAGAAAGTGAGTCTCAGGACTGGACGTCAGTCTAACCGAGCCACCAAGGAATTACAGTTACATCAGTTGAAGGTGGGACTCGTGGAAATATCTCATCCTTGTTAAATCTTGCATTTTTGGTTTCATTACGATATTAGCAGCTGCTTGTCCAAGGCTTAGATGTCACAAAATTAATTTCTGCTTGCCTAGAAATTTAAAATAAGTGGACCATTCTTCTTCCAGTAATTATTTTGCAGATTAGTCTTTGGTAGGATATAGTTTAATGGAAATATTTTGTATTTTCTTCCCATGCATTTTTACCTTGCTTTGCAAAAATACATAAATGATAGCATGATAATCATTTAAGTTTTTGGTTCTATTGTGAGATTGCTCTTATGTGGTATATTCATACTTTAAAATTAGTCTTATTCTAATTTTTATGCTATTTCCATGCTCACATCTAAAATAATGCATATACCATGGGATTTTTTTATGATTCACCATTTTTATAACCAATGTAGATGCAACAGATGACATAAAACTTATATACCACTTCACTTTTTAAAAAGTATTTTAATTAGTATGGAGATTCCTCAAAAGACTAGAAATGGAACCATCATATGACCCAGCTATCCTACTCCTTGGTATTTATCCTGAAGAACTAAAATCAGCACACTATAGTGAAACAAGCATACCAATGTTTATAGCAGCACAATTCAGAATAGCCAAGTTATGGAACCAGTCCAGGTGCTCATCAACAGATGAATGGATAAAGAAAATGCATTATGTATGCACAATGGAGTTTTATTCAGCCATAAGGAAAAATGAAATTATGGCATTGCCAGTAAATGAGTGGAGCCCGAGAAGATCATGCAAAGTGAAAGAAGCCCAACTTAGAAAGTCAGGGGTTGAGTGCCTTCTCTCATATGCAGAAGCTAGAGAAAAATAAGAGGTAAAAAGGAGCTAGGAGATCCCATGAAAATAGAAGGGAGATCAGTGGAATAGAAAAAAAGGGAGAGAGGAAGAGGAGAGAAGGATGGGAAAAGGGAAAATCTGTGGAATAAAATTGGTCAAATTATGCTATGTACATATATGAATACTCCACAGTGAATTTCACCCTTATGCAGACATATATAGCACCAATTTTAAAAAGCTACAAATTAATAGAAGGAAGACCAACAGAGTAGAGTAAGGAGAACATGGTGGGGAAAGAAAAGAGGAAGGTAAGGGGAAGCACTGGGAGTAAATTGGAGCAAATAATATTCCATACACATATGATTATGTCTAAATGAACCCCCAATATTACATATGACTAAAATGCAGTAATAAAAATGTCTTAAGAAGAGGGTAAAAAAGGTTTTTGAACTGAAGTATAATACATGCAGAAAAGTATCCAAGCTCAGAAGCATGCATGCAGTTTTTATCATCTTGTTGCAAGACAAATTTTTCACTAAGATTATATAAAACATGTTCTCAAAATTATATCTTGCAATATATTCTAAACACATGCTGAAATCATGCTTTATCAAGAAGATATTCATAGGTTTTGTCTTAGTCAACAAAGGCTGGGGGTGAGTCTCTCCCTCTGATTCTTTGTCATTTCAGAAGTGGCATGATGAAGTGGTGGGGCACAGAGATGAGGTGGAGGAAGTGGGCGCCAGAGCACAGGAGATCCTGGACGAGAGCCATGTGAACAGCAGGATGGGCTGCCAGGCCACACAGCTGACCTCCCGATACCAGGCCCTGCTCCTCCAAGTCCTGGTGAGTGCATTGTCGGCCACTCAACGAGGCGCCAGCCGGCCTTCCGCTCATCAGCCTCCATCCAGTAAGATGCACATCAATCCTCAGGGGCCCTGGCCCAGGTCTTTCATGTGTGGCTCCAATTTCTCTTTTCTTTCCTAGGAACAAATAAACTTCCTGGAAGAAGAAATCCAGAGTTTGGAGGAATCAGAATTCTCTCTCAGTTCCTATTCCGATTGGTATGGCTCTACTCATAAAAACTTCAAGAATGTGGCAACTAAAATTGATAAAGTAGATAAAGCCATGATGGGGAAGAAGTTGAAGACCTTGGAGGTAGGCACACATTCTTCAGGTTTGTCTCTGATTTACCTTCTTCCTATCACCTGCTGCCCCATTCCCCTTTGTAGATAATGGAAACGTGTGTTCATCCTGACCACACATTTAGTGATCCTGATTCTGCATTTCATTCAAAACTCCAAGGTTAAACACTCTTTAAAGTAAAAGCTGGCTTTCAATTATTTGTGATGTGTCATATATCTAAATGACATATACACAGCTGCCCACAATGTCTTAAACTAAATTCCAGTTTGTCACTTGACTATTAAGAGAGAAAAACATCTATCTCAAATTTATGATTTGTTATGGTTTTTTTGCCTTAACAAAGAGTTTTAACTCAGACCTCTATGGAGATTGCTGAGAATAAGGGCACCACAAGTTTGTTTGTTTTTTTTTAAGTCTTTGATTTAGAAATAATAATAATAATAAAACTCTATTAAAGTAATGAAAAGAGAGTTTCTGATTCCTGACAGCTCAGACCTCAAAAATTTATTTTAAGAGGATATAGAAGAACAAAAAATGGGACTTAAAAGCCTTTTCTTTAAGAGGAAAGAAACTAGACTACCTGTATCTGCTTTCTATTCACTGACTTTTGCAGGTTTTGTTAAAAGACATGGAGAAAGGCCACAGTTTGCTAAAATCAGCCAGAGAGAAAGGTGAGAGGGCTGCTAAGTATCTGGAGAATGGTGACGCAGAGACATTAAGAAGAGAGATCCATGACCACGTGGAGCAACTGAAGGAACTGACCAGCACTGTTCGGAAAGAGCACATGACCCTGGAGAAAGGTCTTCACTTAGCAAAGGAATTCTCAGATAAATGTAAAGCCCTGGCCCGGTGGACCGCAGAATACCAGGAAGTCCTACGTGTTCCTCAGGAGCCCAAAATGGAACTATATGAGAAAAAAGCTCAGCTATCCAAATACAAGGTAGTGCCTGGCTGCTACTCCAGATGTGGTGGAGGGCTTGTGGGTCCCCATGGGAGGGAGGTGATTCCAGATGTGCATCTCCCTGATGGTGCTGATAGCTTCCCTGATGGCTCTGTTCCACTAGTGGCCAGTGATGTCGTTGTAGTAAGTGAGTTTATTTAACTAAATACCTTGCCTTGGAGCTATTTTTTTTCCATTCAGGAATCTGATATCCAAAAGTTTGAACTATCAGTTTATTGATTGTGACAATCAACATATGGAGAATTATCTGGAGGATCCCTATACCTGATAGCGTGACCCAGGTATAGGGATCCTCCAAATAAATCTGCTGTCATCAGGACCCTGTACTTATAAATTTTACCTGACCCCTCTGAAGGCTGTCACTCATCCTTTGATATTGAAGGTCTTGAAGCTGGCCTGTAAATTGAAGAATGAGATATCATATCTGAAAAGAATAAGTTCTACCTAACCAACTGTAGCTAAACACCTTAGAAATTTTTGAAAAAAAAAATATATGATACAGGTACAGACATTTCATCTGCTCAAATTTTTGAGCAATTGGCAAAGCTTATTTGTAAATAGTTTGTGTTTTTGAAGGCCTGAATGAGTTAGTGATGGTCTGTAAGAATTACAGAGTGTTAGCTTCCTGCCAAGCTTTGGAAGCTTATGAAAACATCTCCAACCAATATGTCTAATTCTATGGCGACCTCTCCATCAAGCCTAGCGCTTCTCTTGGAAGATGCCACATAATTACCACAGCCCTTCCTCCTCCCCCATCCCCACACCAAATCCCTGAAATGTTTAAATAGCACTTTCAACCCAGTCTCAGCATGGTCAAGGCTGGAATCCATTTCCCTAATGCCACGCCTAAACTATTGCTGGAACAGACTTCATGACCTCAAAATCAAAAGATAGTAGGTCTCACTCAGTGGTATGTTTTGCTTTCTTTTGTGTTTTCTTCTTTCTCTGCTGAAAGGAATGAAGTAGGAAAAATAGAAAATATATTAAATTCAGCCAGACTTAATTCTTTTCCATAATCTCTTCTCCACATTTGAAGGGCGGTCTGAGGTCCTGCTCTCCCTCTGTGTAGCCCTGTGTTATCCCTGATGAGCCACACCCTCCTTGGTGATTTAGACTTCCTGATTTATAATGTGTACATCAAGTCTTTCTGTGAGGTGGGTCATGTCAAGGGTTCCGAAGGTATGTGAGCTGACTCTGGTTTTTCTTTCTTACTTGTTCAAGTCCCTACAGCAAATGGTGCTGTCCCATGAACCATCAGTCAACTCAGTGAGAGAGAAAGGTGAAGCTCTTCTGGAACTGGTACATGATGTTACTTTAAAGGACAAAATAGATAAACTTCAAGGTGATTACCAGGACCTCTGCAGCATGGGAAAGGTAAAGGGAGATCAGATTCAATAAGAATGTATAATTGCCAAAATGTGATCCCTAGCGTCTCCTTCTCTGTTAGATAGCTTTAAGAACTAGTATGGGTAAGTATTTTTATCAGCTGCATTTAAATTGCATAATGTCTTATTAATTTTTTCCATACCTGATAGCTTTCTTTTTACTCATTTATTTACTGTTTTGGAGCAGGGAATGAAACCCAGGGCCTTTCAGGTGTTAAACATCATTCCATCATTGAGCTACATCCCCAGCCCCACTCCTAGTCCTAGTTTTCTGATATAAGTAACTCTGCCAACCCTATGAATTGCCCTGGGGTTTTTGAAATGCAAATCAGTTTTGAGTGGGTTTTCTCTTGAAAGTCATCTCTAATGGGCACCTGGTTTTACAGGAGCATGTACTCAGTCTGGAGGCGAAAGTCAAAGACCATGAAGACTACAACAGTGAGCTCCAAGAGGTAGAAAAGTGGCTGCTGCAGATGTCTGGCAGGTTGGTGGCACCTGACCTTCTGGAGACCAGCAGCCTGGAGATGATTACCCAGCAACTGGCCCACCACAAGGTACATCTGTTGTCTGAAGAGCTGACCACAGGGCACTTAACTGTCCTGTGTGTGTGTGTGTGTGTGTGTGTGTGTGTGTGTTTATGTATGCACACGTGCACACATGAACAAACAGGAATAGCACTGGATTATAATGACTGCACCTAAAGAATGAAGTCTGAGTCTGACTACTGAGGACAGTTGAACTGGATACTTGGGTGAATCAAGAAAAATTCAGTCCTGGCATTCAACTTCTGAACAGATTGTTGAAAAGGCATTGTTGTTTCTAGCTTCTATCATAATTGTTGGAATAGTCATAAGAGATGATGCTCATGAAAGCATTTTGTGAACCACAAAGTACAACACTGAAGTGAGATAGTCTTATCTTCATTAATATGCGTTTTGGTAATAACATGTACCCTATGGCATATGGTCACAATTTTATGGAATAAATTATTGGTGATCTTAATGGTGATCTGATTTAGCCATGATGTAGTCAATATCTGGTGGTAGGCTCTAGGAAAGCCAGTTAACCTCTCTGGGCTTTAGCATCCCTGTTAGAGGTAGAGGTTTTATTTAACAAATATGAATAGAAAAGTCATTACTGTACATAACACATGCTGTTAGGCACTGAAGAGGTCCAACCTTGTAGATGGTCTATCCCTTCGCAGCCTTATGAAGTAGTAGCTCTGTCCCAGCTTGCATCTTTTCAGTCAGGTGTGTGCAATTACTGACCTAACACTGTTGGAAAAAATGGCGGACCCAGCACTGCTGAGGAACCACTGGAGTTCCCCTTGGGCGTATTGATGTATCAAACCAGGCAATCCTGTGTTGGAGTGTGCCACTTGTCATTAGCATTTTGTAGCAATAAGGAAATTAAAATTGGATTTTAAAAAGTTGACTCACCATCCCCAAATGATCTGTGAGAACGCTCACTAGAGAATACATGGGTGTATGATGGTGTGAGGTAGAATCCAAGAGAGCTTTGTCTGAAGCTAGGGACTCTGACAGTGACTGCTGTGTAACCTTGAGTGTGTCATATGAGGTCTCTGTGCATCAGTCTCCCCATCTGTGTAACAATGACAATACGCATTTACTGGGGCTTATAAATAATTCTGGGGCTATAAGAGGTGCTCAATAAATTGTAAGTATAAGGACTATTCTATTAATATAAATATTATTAGATGTAAATTAGATACTATATAAATTTATTATTAAATATTAAAGATATTACATTATTAAATAAATTGCATTAAATAAGGGCTGAGGATGCAGCTCAGTGGTGGGGCACATGCCTAGCATATACAAGGTTCTTGGTTTAATCCCCAGTACCAAAAAATTTAGATTAAATAATAATTAGTTTGTTTTAGATAAAAATAACAAGAAGTATAATTGGTAGATTTGACAAATGGATGACAATCCCATTATCTGTTAACAATACTGTGGAACAGATCTCTCTGGGACCACCCATGAACACATTCTAGTCTTTAAATTACTTCTTCATTCCCTATGAAAGTATCCCTGCAGAAATACATGTGTTTTTTCTATAATTTGTTAATATGTAACCAAGATAAATTGCAAAACTCTTTCAAAAAGTTTATTACATGATGAAAGTAGTTACCTTTTCTTTTGATGAACAGGTTGTTTCGAATTACTACTAAAATTCTTTTCGAGTTTTATGGGTTTTTTTGGTTTTTGCAGGCAATGATGGAAGAAATTGCTGGTTTCGAAGAACGTTTAGACAACCTTAAAATTAAAGGCGATACTTTGATCAGCCAATGTGCAGACCATCTTCAAGCAAAGCTGAAACAGAATGTGCGTGCTCACCTGCAGGGCACAAGGGATAGCTACTCAGCAATCTGCAGCACAGCCCAGAGGGTGAGCACCACAGAACGTTCTATGACAGTGACAAATAATGGAGAAAGGATGTGCAGCCTAGCGGTTTTCACAAATAGAATAGAAGCCCCAGTCCTTGGGAAAGTTTTGGTGTTGCCCCAGACAGGAAATTAGAGAACAGGTTTCATAATATCTGTGTGAAAATTTACATCATACATTTGATCAGTATTACTAAATGGCGAGTTTCAGACATTCAGTTTTATACAATCTCTTTATTACAATAATTATGAAAAACTTTTTAAACGTTTTCTTGATTTTGTTTACTTGCATACATCAAAACTTTCTTCTAACTTGCAATTTATTCCGTAACACTAGAATAAATGTATTTCATAATTTTTGCGATCATTTTTTGTGATTCTGTGCAGCTTGGGTTCTGCTCTAATACTCTTTCTTATGTATTAGTTTAGAAATTGACAAAGGGAGTATCAGTTTTGAGTTATACTTTTAATGGGTGTATTTTCACTAAAGCACAATCTTCAATGTTATAGAAATAAGTCTAAGATGGGTAAGAATTGTTCTTTTAATAAAAATTTAGTATAATAAATAAATTGCTTTCTATTATTTAAACAATTTAAAATGATATGACAAAGATGCTTTTATAAGTTTTCTAAGGCCTTCCATATGCTTTTGCTACTGGGCTAGCCAGTAAGAACTAGTGAGACAGAATGATAGGGAAGATGATCTGTGTTTATCATGATAAAAAAAAAATGGTCCTAGTGATATTGACTTCTGAGACGTGAAGTAATCATTTTCAAAAAGTTAAGAGCAAAAGAGGATAATTGCAAATGATACAGTGGGAAAAGGAGAGAGAAGAAAAAAGTCAGAGGATGATATGTGGAAACTTTCTGGTAAGTTCATTTACTCACTCATTCTGCAGGGACATTGAGCCCTGACTTTATAGCAGTGGTTTTCTTTTTCTTTTTCTTTCTTTCTTCTTCTTCTTCTTTTTTTTTTTTTGATATTTTTTTGCATTAGGGTTACAATTTAAGTTTTCAAAAAACACTAGTAAATGTTGGAAAGACAGACATATTTTTTAAATGCAAAAAAGCTGATAAAACTCTAAGAACATAGTCAGATCTGTACTCCATAATTGAAGTTTGCAAAATGATAGAGCACATAACACCTGTCCTTTTAATTTCTGTTTAGAATAAGTATAAATAAGGGTAAGATTCAGTGTCAGATGAAAATGATGAATTTAATGACAGAGGAAAAATGGCAATCAGTTATTAGTTCCATTGTATCAAAAATGAAAGAAGTGCCAGTCTAAATTCATATTCTATTTTCCTTTTCTCTTTTAATAGTTTGCTCAGAAAACATCATAGATTTATTTCATCTTGATCTCAAGGAGATGCATAATTATTTCCCAATGTCTTTTTTGAATAAAGTGAAAACTGGTTAAATTTTTGTGAATTAATTAATGAGATGTAGTAGGAATGCATGAATGATTCTGGATTATCGTGGTTCTGGAACATAGCTTCTAAGATGAATTGAGGGCATCAAACTGCCTCCTCTCCTGTGTTATAATTTGTTCCAGTTTGATCCTACCCCTATGCCAGAAGCCTCACATGATGAGAAATATTGGTTATTTTTTCTTAGGATGGTGTTTTATTTTTGCTTTTAGTTCTTAGCTTAAATAGAAAGAATAATAGCTGTACACAGGGGGCAAAGCTGAAGAAACCTCTGACTTGTGTTTATGACGGTTTACTTCAGTGACTGTGTGCATTCTAACACATTTGGATACTTGCATGAACACTGCTCATGTTGTCTTCCCCTAATTAACACATTACATTGTGATTTATGGTTTGAGAAACGACAAACTGAGGGGTGTCCATTGTATTTTGAAACGTTTTGGAACATACGCAACTCACTTCAGGAGATGTGTATGGTGTCAGGAGCCCCAGGGAGAAAATGAAACCTGATTCATGAACATCATTTAATGCCAATGGTGTTAGGCTACAGAAAGCAGCTCTCATACCCCCACATGACTTGTTCTATTTCAGGTGTACCAGAGTTTGGAACATGAACTTCAGAAGCATGTCAGCCGGCAAGACACTCTGCAGCAATGCCAGGCCTGGCTTTCTGCAGTCCAGCCAGACTTAAAACCCAGCCCACAGCCACCTCTTAGCAGGACCGAAGCCGTTAAGCAGGTAGTAGACTCCTGGAAGTTTGTTATTCTTATGAGTCATTCAGACATTCAATCAAAATAGATTAAGGGCTTTTATATGACAAACTGTGCTGGCGCCGAAGATTATAGAAGTCTAGATAAGGTGTGATGTGGACTCTAGTTGAGTTTGCGTTCCAGCCAGGAAGATGGATATAATGCTGATGTGTGGACCTGGCAGAGCAGAAGGGATATGGGTTCTGCAACCAAATAAGAACTCCAAAACAATCTGTGTGGTGACTACATCTAAGTCACTTTCTCTGACTCAGTTTCCTTCTATGTAGAGCAATGATTACAAGTACAGTCATTTCTCAGTATCTGCAGAAGGTTGATTTCAGGATATAAAAATCTCAGTTGTTCAAATCCCTTATGTCAAATGGTGTAGTCTTTGCATATCACTTACTAACAGCCTCCTATCCACTTCATCTCTAGATTACTTATAAAACCTAAAGCAATGTAAATGCTTTGTAAACAGTTGTTACATGCTATTGTTTGGGATCAACGACGAGCCTGAACATGTTCCAAGCACAACTGTACATGTTCAGTACATAGTTGGGTTTTTCCAATAGTTTTTGATTTGGAGTTGGTTGGATCTGTGGATATGACACCCTCCCACACAAAGGACCAGCTTTGCACATATTTCTGAAAGTTTTCATGAAAATCAAATGTCATATCAAAAATGAATGTAAATGGAAAAATCAATGCAAGCTTCTCCCACGGGATTTTTTTCCCACATAAACAAGGTGCTTAGTAAATGATTACTGAATAAAGAATGAATGGAATGTTAATTATCATCATGTGAAAAGAACATACTGCAAGCTTAAAATTGTACTGCTAAGAATTCATCAGAATACGGCAGAAACATTTTTAAAAGGTTTTTACTAAGCAGCTTTTCTATGCAGCATTAACCTTATGGGAGTATATTGTAGAAGGATTTTGTTATAAACCTTATTGCTTCCAGTTATGAATTAATGGTATTAAATCATTTAATTTTCTTACCACTAACTTTGAGATTAATGTAATACATTTATTCATTTAGTCCCCACAGAGGACTGTCTACCAATTTCATACCCAAAGTATTCTTTCTGGCTTAAATGATTTATGTTATTTAAGTCATGAAATATTCACATAAATTCACATGTTATACTTTATAAAAAGTGGTATCTGAGTAAATGAAACATGTCTTTCTTTGAGTCAAGGAGAGTGAATTAAGGACAATATTCTTATTTTTCACTAGTCAGAGAGTTTTCTTGAGTCCTTCCTTGTGTTGTGGCTCTTTGTTACCAATGTATTTTTATTCAGAACAATCCAGAACAAAGCTTAATCTTTCTCCTTTGTTAACCAAACAGAAATAAAAGGGGTAGAAATAAATATTAATCCTAGTGATCTTTGGCTAGAACAGGATATGATTTACTATATTTTCCAGCATAAGTTACAACCCTAGGCAGATTCTGATCCTTCCAGATAATGAGGCCCCGTGGCACACCATCCCTGCTCACCGTTTCTCTAAATGCTCTGCCCCTCCCTTGAAAGCAGCCAGGAAAGGAAAGAGGTGGTAGAGACACATCTGCATCTCAGATGCACTGAAGGCAAAGAAGGGATTGTTTTGTTTTGTTTTCTGTGGTGCAGTCTTTGTTCTGTTAAAATTAGTATTTCCCTTGACAGCTACTGTGTTCATGAAAAACTGAGCAGGCTCTTAGTGGTTGGCTAGTGTACGGAGGTGACTGGAGATTGCCACTGCTCAAGACTTCAAGCAGAGGCAGCCTGGCCTTCTGCCTTTGACTAGTGGCATCACAATGGCCGTGGTCCCAAGATGTATTTTTGTATCCCCAGTACCTCTTCTGTGCGAAACACTCCACAAAGTGATAACATGATCCACGTAACCACAAGGAATAACACAATGACTTGATTTCATTGGGAGTGCCACGTGATTTTATAAGGCATAAAAAGTGAATTGCAGGGATGGGGAAGAGTACTATCAGATGTGCCTTTGAAGTTAATTTTAGCAAAATTCCTTTGTAACTGTTTCTGCACTGATAATTCATATTCTATGTCCAGTGCTTTTGGAATTAGGCCAACTATATAAATCCCCAAATAAACCAGTATTCCTTTAAATTAAATATATTGACAAAAATAAAATTCTGATATCTTAGACTCTTCTCATTTGCAAATGTTGCTGGGAATATCTAACTGTCCCTGGGTCATAGGTCCATGATGTGCTTTTGCACACTGGTTAGTGACTGAGGATAGCATTTGGAAGTGAAATACAGTTCATTTATACATTGAACTTAAAAAGGTGCTACTTCTGACTTAGTAGGAAATGGATCTTTGTTTTATCTCCATGAGAATGGTCTGTTCAGGGAATCCTTGGTGTGCAAAGGAAAAGACAGAGATAGAATAAAAAAAAATTATGCCCCATTATTGACATATTTGACAAAATTGTCTCCTGTTTTTATAGGCAGACCTTTTACCATACAACCTGCTGTCAGTATTGCTTTCCTTCCTTATCCCTATTTATGGAGTGACCAAGAGACACCTCCCACCACCTCAGCCACCACTGTCACCTCATGTCCTAAGAATAGACAGGTCATATAATTTGTTTTCCAAAAAGGAACTTTTTAAATAATAAAAAGTCCTCTTTTCTTAATCCAGTTGGAACTAGAACAGTGGTTTATGACTTTCGGGGAAGTGGTTACTTTGTTCCCAGGGAACATTTACCAATGACTGGACACATTTTCGGTGGCAATCATTGGGAATAGTGGGGGGTACTACTGACCTATATTTGGCAAAGGCCAAGAATTCTGTTGAACATCTTGCAATGTACAGGACGTAGCGTTGACGAGGCAATTGACCTCAAATGTCAATAGTTCTGAGGTTAAGAACCATGTCTCTGGACTAGAGGCATAAATCCAGAAAACTGGGATGTATGGTCAACTCCCCTGAAAGGGCCTCTGTTACTTGGGCCCTACCCTCCTACCTGACCTCTGCTCCTGCAGAGAACCTGGATAGATTAAAATGGTGTCTGGTTTTCCCCCTTTCCTATACCATGCAAACATCTCTAATTACAACGAGAAGCAGATGGTAGACAAATAGAACCATCAATGTGTTTGAATTCTCTCCTGTGTGTCCCTAACACATATCATGGCTATAGTGAAGACAGTGAGTATAGCAAGATTATTTTGGAAATGTCAATTAAACACTAGCAGTGATCCAAATATTTGTTCCCTAAGAGTGTACAAGTCTGTTCCACTCTGACAGTTGCCTTTTTGCAGGTCAAACACTTCAGAGCTTTGCAAGAGCAGGCGAGGACCTACTTGGATCTCCTTTGCTCCATGTGTGACTTGTCCAACTCTTCAGTGAAAACCACAGCAAAAGACATTCAACAAACAGAGCAAATGGTAAAGAAATTAAAACTGCATTTACTTGTCTATTTTATTGCATTCTCTTGCTTGAATGGTAAACATGGTTTAAAGAATATATCTATTGGGTTATTCTTTTATTGGTGCTCCTACACATTATAATAAATGGATATTTGAACTTCGATCAAATCATAGAATGTAAGCACACTTACCTGATGACACACAACTCAATCATCAGTTGGTCCCATTCAGCTTCTATCCTTAGCCCCTTCTTCTCTGTTCCATTCCTTCTCTTTTTCCTATTTTCCCATGCTTTTTGTCCTTTTCCATATATTTCTTTAGGAAATATTTAATATGAAGGGCCTTTTGACTTGACTTTAATGGATCAGGGATGCCAAAGAGCATACCATCTGTTCCAACCCTTCTGACTTATTGGTAATGGCTATCAGTAGTGTGAGAAGGATTCTAAAACTGTCTGGCCAAAGGGGAAAGTACTGTGATGAGTTAGCAGTTTCAACCACAACAGAGAGAGGGCAGCACAGAGTCACATGCTCATGGCCACTGCCCCTGCAAGCCTTCAACACTTCAATGCAACACTTTCAGGGGAAAGAGGAAAATAAGACTTGCTTTTTGTACTTATTAAATATTCAGAGAACTACAAGATAATTCAAATTTAAAAATCTTAAAACAATAAGTGTCTCTTTGTAGTAAAATTAACCTGTCTTTAAAGCCTTATGAAAGATATATAACTCACATTTTTTTTAAAAGAGAGAGTGAGAGAGGAGAGAGAGTGAGAGAGAGAATTTTTAATATTTATTTTTTAATTCTCGGCGGACACAACATCTTTGTTGGTATGTGGTGCTGAGGATCGAACCCGGGCCGCACGCATGCCAGGCGAGCGCGCTACCGCTGAGCCACATCCCCAGCCCATAACTCACATTTTTAATAGAAATGACTGATTGAAACAAATTATACAATTTCAAAAACCAGCAAAGTGAATCTAAAGAAATATCCAAAATATTAGCAACTCAGTGTTTTGCAAGGTGGAAAAAATGTACAATAGATAATAATATAAATGTTTTCTAATAAACCCCAACACTGAATTCATGAATCAAACCGGTGTGTCTACTGAAAGGCCCAATGTGAAAACCATGAACACAGCTTTAGAGCTAATAAATTCCTGGAAATTTCTTGGAGCTTCACAACACTGACTAAAATCATGTGGCAAAACTCTTGGACATTTACATTCTTTAGAAACTCTAAATCTAAAAGAAAATCTGCTTTTCTTAAAGCAACTAAAGAAGGCTTTGGGGTTTATCCACATGTGAACACACATGCACACACAAGTCTGTGTGGCAGGCTCTGCACATACACCTGTTGAGGACTTGCTACTCTGGTTCTTTGAGCACATGTGACTATTTATGGCTGCTGACTTGTAACCATGTGTTTTCTCGAGATTGAGCAAAGACTGGTCCAGGCACAGAACTTAACTCAGGGCTGGGAAGAAATCAAGCACCTGAAAGCTGAGCTCTGGATTTATCTTCAGGATGCTGATCAGCAACTGCAGAATATGAAGAGAAGGCACTCTGAGCTGGAGCTCAATATTGCACAGAACATGGTTTCCCAAGTAAAGGTGGGAATTGATTTGTCTCCAGGGGAGATTAAGGAGGCCAAGATGGTAGAAAGACAAAATGTTTAAACATTCACGTCAGTATGCCTTGGTATCTGTCAATCCTTAAATATCATTACAGCTGCTTAAGGAATAAGACAGAGTCAAATAGCCTTCCTTTGGTGCCAGGGACAGACTGATCAGAAATTTTACATTCATAAGCCAGACAAGGTGGTAGCACCTGTGGTCCCAGCAAATCTGGAGGCTGAGATGAGAGGATCACTTGAGCCCAAGAGTTTGAAGCCAGTCTGGGCAACATGGTGAGACCTGCCAAACTCAAAAAGGAAAGACAAGAAACAAAAAAAAAAAAGAAAGAAAGAAAGCAAACATTCACATATACTCTTGCAGTGAATGGCCATTTCATCAGGAGATGTTCATTCTACACCTTCCTCCTGAGTTAAACATCTGTCATTCAGCCTGGGGAGCCAGAAGAGCTCGCTACTAAACAAACAGGAAATTGTATTTTTTTTATATTTTCATCACAATATTGCTAAAGTTTTAGGATAATAAACCTATCAGTTAATTAAAATGTAATATAAATATCATACTATTATGTATGATTTAAATTATAATAGAACATTGTTATAAACATAGTAATTGATTGGAAGGGTCAGCATCTCTACAAACTCTTTAAGACTTATTTTTTCTCTATAACTATGAATCATGCATATATTCTACTGGAACATTGTTTGCAAATGCAGACAAAAGATCAGGGATAACATCAATTAGATTTCTTTTTTTCCCCCAAAGCACGAACTTTCAAAAATTTATTAAGAAAACTAAGGTCTAAGTTCAAAGTAAGTTACTTTTCTCTTTAGAAATGATAAGATTGTTTCATATTTATCAGATTTCCTTTACACTTCCCAAAACAACACAATAAAAGAAAGTAGCACAGTGTCTGCTTCCTATACAATTGGGAATTTGTGTTCATAAAGAGCTAAGGTACGTTTCAGATTTTATCTCCAGTTTTCTTCATATTAAAGAACTTAAAATGCTTAGAGGTGTCATGTCCACATTTAACTCTGATATTTGGGAGGGTCTGTTATACCCAACCTACTTTTTCTGGTTTCCTTTAGGATTTCATGAAGCAACTGCAGTGCAAAGAGGCATCAGTGGGTGCCATCTTGGACAAGGTGAATAACTTAACAAAGAACCAGGAGTCTCCAGAACACAAAGAAGTCAGCCACCTGAATGATCAGTGGCTGGATCTGTGCCTTCAGTCTGACAAGCTTTGCACGCAGAGGGAACAGGACCTTCAGCGGACAAGAGATTACCACGACCGTATGAATGTTGTTGAAGCCTTCTTAGAAAAGTTTACCACGGAATGGGATAGCTTGGCCAGGTGACAGGCACCCTCCCTTGGGCCACCATAATGCTAAATCACAATTTTCTTAATTTCTATAAACATTTAAAATGTCTTATTTATGTTTTTAACATCATTGTCTATCATTATCAGTATTGGCAAAACATCATTGTGAACCTAACATTGTCATATGGATATAGAGTCACAGCTTACTAGGTTAATATTAATTCCTTATGAGCAAAACTGAAATGTTTTGTTGTTTAGAAAAAACATTGCTTTTCTCAGTGACTTCAAAGAATATTATTCTGTGACCTTATGAAATATTCCAAGAATACTTCTAGTTTTGTCTAATTACCAGTTGTGGGGCTACTATCCAAGAATTTATGAAGTTAACACTTCTTGAACCTGTATACTCCAGAGGTTTCTATTCAAGTCTGTAAAGTAATACATCTACATGAGTCAGTCAAATTTGGTTACATTCTAGAAATCAGTTAACAATCAAAATTCACTTAATTTGTATCCTTTGAGATTCTGAAGTAACTGAACTTCTCTTAGTTTTTTTTTGTGTGAAATATAAGATTCTTTCCTGCCAGACACTTTGTGTTGTTATTTGAAAACCATTCCCACAATTTTGAGGAGAGAATACTGGGGATTGAACCCAGAGACTCTTTACCCTAGGCTACAGAATTTTTCATTTTGAGACAAGGTCTTGCTAAGTTGCTTATGGCCTCACAAAATTGCTGAAGCTGACTTTGATGAACTTGGGATCCTCCTGCCTCAGCCTCCCGAGCCATTGGGATTACAGATATAGGTCATTGTACCTGGCTTAAACAATTTTGAACACTCAAACTATAAAAATTTGCACTACTTCTGTCAAGATTTGTTGGCTCATGAGAATGAAAACTGCCTACTTAAATCAGTGGGGTTTTCTTATTGTGCTTGCTTATTTATTTTATTATACTATTTTCTGATTTGTTTACTTTTCCCTGATAGTCAGCATTTTATTGGTCTCTGGGGTTATATACAATCAATAGTTGCAAAAACCAAAAGTAAAAGCATACACACATTTCTGAGTTTCAGTGGGCCTTGCAGGTGCCTCAGATCTGTTGTGTCCAACATAGAACTTTCCATACTGCCTCCCAACCCCAGCATCTCCTGTTTCAGAGCTGATCATTTTATAAATAAGATTATAACATTACACCTTCTTTGGTATGCTTTGTAATCAAGAGGAAGAGACTTCTTCATATTTTATACTTATTTTAGAGACTTTTAATATTTAAGTACCTAACTGTACAAAAATATCTAAGTACACAACTAAGTAGCTCTAAGAGCTGCTGGTCAAATCTAACAGAGGGTACCATCTAGCAGGCTTTTGTTCTTTGGATCACTGAATCTTATGCTCATAAGAAAGTAAATAAATCATGAATCACTTGTTATTTTTCAATGCCATTTTCAAAAATGTGTGTCTTAATGTTTAATATTACACATATCATTTGGTTACTATGCAAATTCTGCATAGTTGATAAGAGACAGAGAAAGCTACAAACATATGGTGCCTACCTGTAATCAACTCTGAAGGGTGAGGCAGGAGGATTCGAAGTTTGAGAACAACCTCAGAAACTTTGTGGGATCCTGTCCGAAATTTTAAAATAACAAGAATTGGGCCTGTAGCTTAGTGGTAAAGCACCCCTGGGGTTCAATCCCCAGTACCAAGAGCAGGGAGGGTAGGAAATTCATCTGGCAGATGTGATTGGAAAAGGAGAGTGGACAAGCACTTAAGAAATTTGATTGGTCTCAAGTGTTGACATAGAAAAAGATGAATGAGACTTCTCTTCTAGCCCCTCTGTGGATAACCCTAAACTGAGTACTCACGATGGTCCTAAGAACATCCACTTAGAGAGAATGGTGAAAGATGACTGGTGTGAAGAACTTCACTCTTAGATCTTTCCATATATTTACAGATCTGACGCCGAGAGTACGGCTGTCCACCTGGAAGCTCTGAACAAGCTGGCATTGGCATTGCAGGAGAGAAAACACACCATCGAGGACCTCAAAGAGCAAAAAAAGAAGATGATAGAGCATCTGAACTTAGATGACAAAGAACTGGTCAAAGAACAGACGAGTCACTTTGAACAGCGCTGGTTTCAGCTCGAGGACCTTGTTAAGAGGAAAATCCAAGTGTCTGTCACCAACTTGGAGGAGCTGAACGTGGTGCAGTCTCGATTCCAGGAGCTAATGGAGTGGGCAGAAGAGCAGCAGCCCAACATTGCTGAGGCCCTGAAGCAGAGCCCCCCTCCCGACATGGCTCAGAACCTCCTCATGGATCACCTGGCCATCTGCAGCGAGCTGGAGGCCAAACAGATGCTCCTGAAATCGCTCACCAAGGACGCCGACCGGGTGATGTCTGATCTTGGCCTCAACGAGCGGAAGGTGATCCAGAAGGCACTTTCAGATGCACAGAAACACGTGAATTGTCTGAGCGACCTAGTAGGCCAGCGAAGAAAGTACTTGAACAAGGCCTTGTCTGAGAAAACCCAGTTTCTCATGGCAGTGTTCCAGGCCACCAGCCAAATTCAGCAACACGAGCGGAAGATCATGTTCCGTGAACACATCTGCCTGTTACCGGATGACGTGAGCAAACAAGTGAAAACATGCAAGAGCGCACAAGCCAGCCTCAAAACCTACCAGAACGAAGTCACTGGACTTTGGGCCCAGGGTCGCGAATTAATGAAAGGAGTCACAGAGCAGGAAAAGGGCGAGGTACTGGGTAAGCTCCAGGAATTGCAGAGTGTCTATGACAATGTTTTGCAAAAATGTGGTCATCGGTTACAAGAACTGGAGAAGAATTTAGTTTCAAGGAAGCATTTTAAGGAGGATTTTGATAAAGCTTGTCACTGGCTAAAACAAGCAGATATTGTTACATTTCCTGAAATCAATCTCATGAACGAGAGCACAGAGCTTCATTCACAACTGGACAAATACCAACATATTCTTGAACAATCTCCCGAATATGAAAATCTTCTACTTATACTCCAGAGAACCGGGCAGGCCATGTTACCATCGCTGAATGAAGTCGATCATTCCTACCTGAGCGAAAAGCTTCATGCTCTGCCCCAACAATTTAACGTCATCGTTGCCTTGGCTAAAGACAAGTTCTATAAAGTCCAAGAAGCAATTCTGGCTCGGAAAGAATACGCTTCCCTGATAGAGTTGACCGCCCAGTCTCTGAGTGAGCTGGAAGATCAGTTCTTGAAGATGAGGAAAGTTCCCACCAACCTGGCCTCTGAAGAGTGTCTGTCTCTTCAGGAGGGCTGCAAAGTCCTGCTGGGCGAGGTGGCAGCCCTTGGGGAGGCGCTGGATGAACTGAACCAGAAGAAAGAGAGTTTCCGTAGCACAGGTCAGCCCTGGCAGCCAGACAAGATGCTGGACCTGGTGGCCGTGTATCACAGGCTGAAGCGACAAACAGAACAGAGGGTCAGCTTATTGGAAGACGCCACGAGCGCTTACCAAGAACACGAAAAGATGTGCCAACAGCTGGAGAGACAGCTGCAGGCTGTGAAAACAGAGCAGACCAAAGTGAATGAGGAGACGTTGCCTGCAGAGGAGAAGCTCAAAACGTACCACTCGTTGGCAGGAAGCCTGCAGGACTCAGGGATCCTGCTGAAGCGAGTGGCCTTGCATCTGGAGGACCTGGTTCCACAGCTGGATCCCTTGGCCTATGAGAGAGCCAAGCAGCAGATCCAGTCGTGGCAAGAGGAGCTGAAACTCCTGACCACTGGCATTGGTGAAATGGTGGCAGAGTGTGAGAGCCGAATGGTGCAGAGCATCGACTTTCAGACAGAGATGAGCCGCTCCCTGGACTGGCTGCGCAGGGTGAAGGCCGAGCTCACTGGGCCCGTGTGCCTGGACCTCAGCCTCCAGGACATCCAGGAGGAAATCCGAAAGATCCAGATCCACCAGGAAGAGGTGCAGTCCAGCCTGAGAATCATGAGGGCCCTGAGTAGCAAGGAGAAGGAGAAGTTCACCAAGGCCAAGGAACTGATCACAGCTGACCTGGAGCACACCCTGGCGGAGCTCGCGGAGCTGGACGGAGACGTACAGGAAGCCCTGCGCACCCGGCAGGTAGGAGGACGCCGCATGCTGCTCCTTTGTAAACTGGTGTGAGAAGCGTCTTTTTCAGTTGGTTTGTTAGTCAACATTGCTCCCTTCGATATTGCTTTCTCGATACTACAGAGAATCATCTTTAAAAGTGACTTGAAAGGATGTTTTTATTGCTTATGTCCATGCTTTTCATGTCATAGGGTTTCCACGTCCACTTCCCTTTGATTATATGAGTGTAACACCTCAGTGATCTCTCACCTTTAGGAGTAAGAATAAATGGTTCTAATAATAGAGTTCACAGCAGATTCAACCAACCTCAGACAGCAAATATTTTTTAAAAATTCTGAACATGTTAGACTTTTTTCCTTATAGTCGTTCTCTAAACAACTATAAGGAAACATGATCACAATTCATGATCACAATTC
This sequence comes from Urocitellus parryii, assembly GCF_045843805.1. Classification (NCBI taxonomy): domain Eukaryota; kingdom Metazoa; phylum Chordata; class Mammalia; order Rodentia; family Sciuridae; genus Urocitellus; species Urocitellus parryii. The sequence goes on from NC_135538.1 coordinate 14,039,485, forward strand.
ACATGGTATTCACATGGTATCATGTATTATAAGCCATCCAGAGGTGATTTAATGTATATGGGAGAATGTGCACAGGTTATGTGCAAATGTTATGCCGTTTTATGAGACTTGAGCAATTGCAGATTTTGATATCTGCAGATGTTCTGGAACTAATCCCCCATAGAGACCAGGGTAAACCATATTAGGACATAGACAAAATTAATTAAGAGCGAATAGTGAACAATGCCCTTTTTAAAAATTTTTTATTTGAATTTTTTAAAAAATAAATGAAAGTGGAATGCATTGCAATTCTTGTTACACATAAACATCACAATTTTTCATATCTCTGGTTATATATAAAGTGTGTTCACATCAATTCGTGTCTCCATACATGTACTTTGGATAATGATGTCCATCACATTCCACCATCCTTGCTAACCCCCAGCCCCCTCCCTCCCTTTCCCACCCCACTGCCCTATCTAGAGTTCATCTATTCCTCCCATGACCCCCTCCCTACCCCACTATTAATCAGTCTCCTTATATCAGAGAAAACATTTGGCATTTGTTTTTTGGGGGATTGGCTAACTTCACTTAGCATTATCTTCTCCAACACCATCCATTTACCTGCAAATGCCATGATTTTATTCTCTTTTATTGCTGAGTAATATTCCATTGTATATATATGCCACATTTTTTATCCATTCATCTATTGAAGGGCATCTAGATTGGTTCCACAGCTATTGTGAATTGTGCTGCTGTAAACATTGATGTGGCTGTGTCCCTGGTATGCTGTTTTTAAGTACTTTGAGTATAGACAGAGGAAAGGGATAGCTGGGTCAAATGGTGGATCCATTCCCAATTTTCCAAGGAATCTCCATACTGTTTTCCATATTGGCTGCACCAGTTTGCAGTCCCACCAGCGATGTATGAATGTACCTTTTTCCCCACATCCTCACCAACAGTTATTATTGTTTATCTTCATAATAGCTGCCATTCTGACTGGAGTGAGATGATATCTTAGAGTAGTTTTGATTTGCATTTCTCTAATTTCTAGAGATGATGAACATTTTTCATATATTTGTTGATTGATTGTATATCCTCTTCTGAAGTGTCTGTTGAGGTCCTTGTACTTGTTCAGGTCCTTGGGCCCATTTATTGATTGGGTTATTTGTTTTTTTGGTGCTTAGCTTTTTGAGTTCTTTATATACTCTAGAGATTAGTGCTCTATCTGGTGTGTGAGTGTTAAAAATTTTCTCCCAAGCTGTAGGCTCTCTATTCACCTAAGTGATTGTTTGTTTTGCTGAGAAGAATCTTTTTAGTTTGAATCCCATTTATTGATTCTTGGTTTTAATTCTTGTGCCATAGGAGTCTTATTAAGGAAGTTGGGGCCTAATCCCTCATGGTGGATATTAGGGCCTATTTTTTCTTCTATTAGACTCAGGGTCTCTGATTTAATTCCTAGGTCCTTGATCCATTTTGAGTTGAGTTTTGTGCATGATGAGAGATAGGAGTTTAATTTCATTTCGTTGCATATGAATTTCCAGTTTTCCCAGCACCATTTGTTGAATAGGCTATCTTTTCTCCAGTGCATGTTTTTGGCACCTTTGTCTAATATAAGATAAGTATAATTTTGTGGGTTAGTCACCGTGTCCTCTATTCTGTACCATTGGTCTACCAGTCTGTTTTGGTGCCAGTACCATGCTGTTCTTGTTACTATTGCTCTGTAGTATAGTTTAAGTTCTGGTATAATGATGCCACCTGCTTCACTCTTCCTAATAAGAATTGCTTTAACTATTCTGCTTCTCTTATTTTTTCCAGATGAATTTCATGATTGCTTTTTCTATTTCTATGAGGAATGCCATTGGGATTTTAAACAATGTGAAACCTGGCATTTCTAAAATGGTGCTGGTTGGAGAATCTCTAAATAGGGAGGGGCAGGTGGATGATGGTGTGGCCCTGGCCATGATGCTGAGGCTGGTTTTTCTGTGTGGTGTCCTATTAGTTGACCTCTGTATCCCTTCCTCAGGGAAGAGTGCTTCCCTTCCCTGTACCACAGATGAAGCAAGGCTAGAGTATCCATTAATGGCTAGACTCAGTGGCAAGGAATAGCCTGTATGGACCTTCCCGGGTTGGCCTCCTAACCCAGCTTGCTCTGGGCCTGGCAGGTTCTGTGCATTTGGGACTAAGAAGAGACATAATAGTCCCCAGAGCATTACTTTCTTTAATCCCCTGCCATTTTTTCCCTCCCATATCTGTCTTCAACCCCTCAGATTCTAGATTTCAACCAAACACTTAGGTAAAAGACAACTTTCTTCAGGATAATATAGAATTGCAAATATAATATGTGCAAATGTTATGCCATTTTATGAGACTTGAGCAAGTGCAGATTTTAGTAGCCATAGCCTTGGAGTAATGCAGCCTTGGGTATTAATTGCAGCTATTTGATTGGGGCAAATTAACTACTCCTTTAAGTTTCATTTTTCTTTCTGTGGAAGAGGAATAATAATTTCCCCTTGTTAGTTGAATCTTCCTGCATAGTTCCTTATGGGAGGTAGCCCCTGAGGAATTTTAGCTATCAGTTACCTTTATTTTCCACATAATTAGGGTTGACACTTTAAATAGTCAAACTTCTATCTTAATATTGGGCTATAATCAACATAAACTTCATCAGGTAAAATTCTAACTTCTTTAGCCTAAGTCCATTTAGGTTTATTTATACTTTTACCTTTCATATAATTCAAAACCATTGTTAAACATTTTTTTAAAATTTCCCTATAGTTAGAGACAGACCTAGAGTGAAGGCTTAGAACTGAAGTTTTCATTCTTGAAAAACTTCTGTCATATAAGCTTGCTTCTTTTATTGGTGATTTTTGAACCAAAATCTTAAAACTATTAAGATGTCTCTACTTCTGCCATCCTGTCTTACTTATTGCCTTGGCCGAGGCCACTGAAGTTCATGCTCTCAGGAGCATTTCCAGTCCCCACTGCTAAATCTCTGCTCTGCCTACCTGTGCTTTCCTGACTTGATACTAATCATCCTCGCACTTTCTCTACCTCTTCTCTGTATTTGCTTACACAGCATGGCTTTTGGGTCCATTTATTAATGACTGGTCAGTGTTTCCTTTCTGTCTGGCTTTGAAAGGACCATGCTTCCAGACTTATACTTTTCTATTTTAGTTTCTATTCAAGACTCAATTCCAGACATAGCTATTTGGTCTGGTGAATGCCAGTTTGGAAGTTTGGTGGCATTGCACCTTTAACCAACTGAGACCTAACTGCACCTTGCTGAACATTCAGTCTGCCACCTGATACTAAGCAGTGTATATTTTCTTTAGAAAGCAAGGGAAATATTAGAACTAGCTGAGATACCAACAAACATTTCTCTTCCATTCACTTTTTTTATTTTAACTGCAGTGATAAAATTATAACAAGAATAGCAGAAGGCAAAATAAAAAATAATAATGGATTGCACTATAAAAAAAATTCCACCGATTAATCAAGTCATTTATTCACATGTTTACAGACTGAGGACTAGAAAATAAATGGGAAAATGAAACTATTTCCTGCAAACATGTTGTAACTGGGAGTTGATTCTATTTGTGCTTACTGTTTTTCAGGCTACCTTGACTGAAATATACAGTCAGTGTCAAAGGTATTATCAAGTATTCCAAGCAGCTAATGACTGGCTTGAGGATGCCCAAGAAATGTTACAGCTGGTAGGCAATGGCTTAGATGTGGAGAGCGCAGAGGAGAATCTCAAGAGCCACCTGGAGTTTTTCAGCACAGAGGATCAATTCCACAGTAATCTGGAGGAGCTCCAAGGCCTGGTGGCCAAGCTGGACCCACTGATCCAGCCCACTGGCAAAGAAGATCTGGCACAGAAGATGGCTTCCCTGGAGGAGAGGAGCCAGAGGACCATCCAGGGCTCACATGCCCAGTTAGACCTCTTGCAGAGGTATTTAGAGTGGTTTTATACCGTATATTTTGACGAAGTGAATTTTCACACAGAAAATAGTAATACACTATTGACACACATTAGTGTGTACATTTATTCTTCTCTCTTAAGTATCCTTAGCCATATTGACACCAGAGCTCTGCATAGGAATGTGTGATTTCACATTGCTTATTGATTTCTGTTGAAATCTTTCAAGATGTACAGTTCAATGGCAAGATTATCAGAAAACAAAGGAAGAGGTTATTGAATTGATGAATGATGCAGAAAAGAAATTGTCTGGGTTTTCTTTGTTGAAGACTTCTTCCAGTCATGCAGCAGAAGAAAAACTGTCGGAACACAAGGTCAGCATCTTGGTGGATTTTTTTTAATACATCTTTCAATAATATTTACAATGAGTTTTTGTTTGTTTGCTTGTTGTTTGTTTTATTGGTGCTGAGGATTGAACCCAGGTCCTTGTGCATGTGAGGCAAATACTCTATTGAATGAGCCATGTCCTCAGTCCCTTATAATGAGTTTTTTGACCCCTGATGATTCCAGATTGTTAAATCTTTTTTTTAATTGAGTTCCTTAAATATAATAAAGAGACAACCTTATTCCATAGAATTTTTAAGCTAATAAAATGTTGCCAATATTTTTGGATTTTCGTTCCAAGTGCATAGTTAGGATTTATGAAGAATTCAGAGCAATTTGCTTCTGATAAGATGTGGTGCTTAATAAATGTCACTAAATAACTTCCTATGGATAACTTAGGATAATTCAAACAAACTTTAGAAAATCATAACTGAGCCTTTCACATCTAGAGCAGCGATGTAAGGAAGACTGTAGCATACTAAAATATCCCATTCAATTTGCTTATGTTTCTGTTGCTTTTGAAAAATGGGAGAAATGTCATTTCAAGTAGCAAAAAGAATTTTTTACTCAATAAATAAATAATACTTATCTCTTAAAATATCCAAGTCTATCTCAGTCGAAAATATAAATAAAAAGTAAGGGCTATTAGAGGAAAATAAAGTTAAGCGAAACATATCTATCTGCATGTAATTTTTTAAATTTCACCCAAATCCATAGAACTTAAAAAATTATGCTCTCCCCCATTGATGTCTTTTTCTCTCACCTGCTTCCCCAGGCTTTAAAGTCAGAAGTTAACTCTTTCCGGGAGAAAATTGTGGCCCTAGAGGAGAAAGCATCCCAACTGGAGAAAATTGGAAATGAGGCAAGCAAGGCCACCCTGAGCAGGTCAATGACCACTGTCTGGCAGCGGTGGACCCGCCTTCGTGCTGTGGCCCAGGATCAGGAGAAGATTCTGGAAGATGCAGTGGAGGAGTGGAGGGGCTTGAATGATAAGGTAATTTTCATTATTGATGGGTTCAAGTTAGTATTTTCCTTACCACTTGGAGTGTATTTTGGAAAACAGTATTTTGCTCCTTTTTGAAATAGACATTATGGAAGTAAAAAGTCGTTTTTGTATGTGTCTTTTTCAGTGATGTGAAAACTAAATTGTGAAACAAAACACATTGTTCAATATGCAATGTAATCCCAAGTCAGGGTCAAATTATTTCAATTAGTCAAGAAGCAATTACGGTTTGAAAGGAGGCCTTGAAAAAATACTTTTAAAATACCTTATCTCTGTCATAAAAATCATCAAGAAGTCAACTCATACACCAAATCCTATATTTAATGTCTTCCATCTTTTACGCAGGGGTCAGTGTTTTAGCCTTTTTTTTTCTTTAAATAACTCAAAGTACCCATTCACATTAATTTAAATATTGGAAAATTTTTTCATGTGTTTGGATTGTTTAAAATAAACTTCTTTCTATATTTTATATAGTCTCTGTTCCTGATCTGATTTTGAGATTAAAAATTTACTCGCAGAATTAAAGAGGTGGCTTTTCTCTCACGTTAAGAAGATTGTTCTGGTTTTAATTTTCTGAAATTTAAAGTTCATGTTATTATCTTTAATGTGTTCTGATGTATTAGTGTCAAATGTGGCATTTATTGAAATTACCCTATTTTTTTCAGTTTATTTTTGAACTTTATAATATGTACATTTGTCATTAGGTTAAGAAAGCCACTGAAATGATTGATCAGCTGCAAGATAAAATGCCTGGAAGTTCAGCAGAGAAAGTTTCAAAAGCAGAACTCTTGGCCCTTCTCGAACACCATGATACATGTGCATTGGAGTTGGAACAGCAGCAACTGGCCTTGGGCACACTACAGCAGCGGGCACTGAGCATGCTCCAGGATGTAGCCATCCCCAGCCCTGGAGAAGAGCCACCCATCCTGCAAGAGATCACAGCAATGCAAGATCGGTGCCTCAGGTAATTACAAACCTGCTCTCATTCTCTGTTACTATATTTGGCCTTGACCCAAAGGGTCATCTGGGGTACCTGGGTATGGATGGGAGTCAATGCCACAGTCAAGATGTGGGGATCTGTTCCCATTATCTCTGTATTTCAATATTCTATCTGGCAAATGCATTTCTGATCATACTTAAAAATCCAATGGTGAACCAAACAGGCTCATTGCCTATTTTCATGCAGTTTGCAGCCAGATAATGGAGATGAATGAAAGGAGCCATTTCAGGAAACTATGAAAAGTCTGCTAAGGGAGTAGAAAGCCCAGGCAGCTACTTTCAGAGAGAGTGCTGAGCAGACTTTCTTCTAACACTCAAGACTAAGTGGTCCTGAGCTAGTCATGAGATGGGGATGATAAGTAAGAAAGCTTGGAAGGACACACACACAGTCAAGGAGCTCTTTGGGTGGTGTAGAGAGGATGGGGTGATTTAGGAGAAATAAAGCTTGACAGCTAAACAGCTGAGAGCTATTTAGAACTTGGATTTGATGAAGTTTGACAGCTCCTTGACTGTATAGGGTGACAGGGAGTTAGGAGCTATGATGACACCAAAGTCCAAATATCTAATAGCCATTTGCTGCAGTGAGTTTAGGAGAAAGTTAATCTTGATGATATGTAACCAGCCTGATTCAATCTTGGGCCAGGAGAAAACATGTCATTAAATAATTTAATTCCCATATTAACTAATATTATCTCATATATATACCTCTTTAAGTCATGGATGAAGTCAGGGTGATCTGACACCACTTATTGAAAATTTTTTTTTACTAAATTTATATTAACTCAAAGAATTCAAATGTGGCATTATTAATGTCAATACCTGTGAAATGTTCAAAGCATGATTCTTTCCATAAAGGCTATTTCTAACAGCCACAAATATCCACTATGCACTACTTTTAAATGCTGACAATTCTGTTCCATTTGAGCAGATTTCCAAGGGGGTACATAGTCCAAGAATCTCCAACTGCTCTAGCTAGGGAAGTTGGTTGCCGTTCAGTGCAGGGGAGAAAGTCAACTCAAGTTTCCCAGGAATAGATTACTCACTTCAGATAATACACTTTCTTCTGTCCTATGTGAACTTAAGTTCTACTGAGCATTATCTGACAGTTTCGGGGAAGTGTACTTGCAGAAAAGAGACAAGGTTTCTCTCTCTCTCTCTCTCTCTCTCTCTTTGATAAAATGATATCATATATGAGGTGGTTCCCTTCATAATCCACTTCTTCTTCCTTCCCCGATGTTTCTGAAGCATGCAGGAGAAAGTGAAGAATAACGGAAAACTGGTAAAGCAGGAGCTGCAGGATAGAGATGCAGTGGAAACTCAAATAAATTCTGTGAAATCCTGGGTTCAAGAAACGAAAGAATATTTAGGGAATCCAACAATAGAAGTTGATGCTCAGCTGGAAGAACTGCAGGTAGAGAAATCTGCTCATTCTGTATACTCTTCATTCTAAAAGACAGTTGGCCTCATTTTAATTAGACACCCTCGCTTACATATAATAAAATAGAGAATTTAAAACTTACGACAGGAATTATATGAAAGGCCATTAGTATGACTTCACTGGATTTTTTTTTTGCTTGTCTTGTAAAAGGAAACAAAATTCAAATTCAGAGATTAAAAGAAAGTTTTTTTCTTATTTTTTAATATATTTTTTAAATTGTAGATGGACACAATATCTTTATTTTATTTATTAATTTTATGTGGTGCTGAGGATCAAACCCAGTGACTCACACATGCTAGGCAAGTGCTCAACCACTGAGCTACAACCCCAGCCCAGTTTTTTTTTTTTTTCTTTTCTTTAAGGAAAGCTTGATTTTCTTTCTCTAGTTCTAAGCTTAATCATATTCTATTGGTGAGCAATAGAGAGCCTTGTCTCTATACCCATAATGATAACATCTTTACCAGACTCCCAGAAATTTCTTATTTCAATCTTTTATTCAGACCCTCTTGACAGAAGCCACAAATCACAGGCAGAATATTGAGAAAATGGCTGAAGAACAGAAGGAGAAGTACTTGGGTCTTTACACAATCCTGCCTTCTGAAATCTCTCTGCAGTTAGCTGAAGTCGCACTGGACCTAAAGATCTATGAGCAGGTACATTTGCCATCAAGGAAGAGGGGCTTTCTATTCTTCTATGGGTCAGTCCTTTTGTATGAGAGTTAATGATTTTCTTAGAAACAGAATTAAATAATAGATTACTATACAACAATAATACCAAATTAGAAGTCTTACTCACAGGCAAGAACCACATTAGATGATCATAAATATGAATAACAATGTTACACTATTAAAGAAAATTTATCTGCCTCCCCTCAGTTTTGAAACAATGCTTAAAAAACAAAAAAATAAGGTGTACTACATGTGTTTAAAAGTATTTATTGAATACCTCCAGTGTGCCAGGAACTCTTTAGTTGTAGATTTAGTTCAGCAAGATGTAGGTAAAGACATTTGAAGGAAGAAACAATCAAGGTTAAAAAAAAAAAGAAAAAAGGAAAAGAAAATGGAGCGCATGCTGGTGGATGTGTGCTGTAAGAGGAGGGGCTTCAGTTTGGTCCTAACTTCCAAACAATTGAGGAAAGAATGGCAAGACACATCCATGTGTACAAATTTTAAAATAATTTTTTTACAAAGAAAGACATAGTCTTTTCTGGTACTGAGACCAAAGGGAGGTTTCTATCTTTGGTCTCACAAAGAGCACACTCTTTCATGTCATGGAAAGTGCCTCATGTAACGTTTGTGTGAAAATAAAATGGATTTTTAAGAGTGTCTTAATGATTGAATACTAAAGTCACTAAGGTTTAGTTGAAACCATTCTCTGTGAAACAGAAAGAAAATATACAGTAAATCTAAACTGCTGCAAGAAGTGAAAATACACAGCACAAAATTCAATCTTAAGAGGCAGAGTATTTTAAAAATCTCACCAAAATCCAATGCTACTGCATCATGATTTTGATCTACACTAATACATACTATTTTCTATTTGAATATTTATTTGGCCTATTGGATTTCTTAGACATTGGAAGGTCTATTGGGAAAGATGACTTGGCTAGTTCGTATCTTTTTAAAATATTCAAATTTTTCCTTTCCTCTGGCTCCATTTATCTATAATAGTTATTAATATACCTTCCTGATACTTCATCACTCAAATAAAAACTAAGTATGCTAACATGTACTCTTTAGGTGATATGTTTCTTCTCTAAAAAACAGGTTTTATTAAGGCCTTTTATGTGGGAGACGTTCTCCTTTTTACCATCTTCTTTTCAGTGTTTTATTCTAAGCAAATATAGAATTTTTTTTTTTATCAAATCCAATGAGATCCATTAGAAATTTGTAATGTTAATTTGTCTCTTCACCTTCCTTTCCTTTGAACATACCTTTATACTACACTATGTGGATATAATTGGGAAGTTAAGAAAAGAGATCATTACCAGAACCTTCTGAAACAAATTTGTTATTTTGAAACAAATCTCTGTGCCTCCCCCTATTCAGAAAGGTTTTTCTATTTTATAAAGAAAAATACTTAGAGAAGGTTGTGGGCCCAAAGTACCAAAGTTAGTAAGTGGATTAGATATGATTCAGCAGTCCACACAGCCATCCATAATGAGTGTTTTGCAAATATTTAGTCAATGAATCACAGTACACGCATTGATTATCTTCTTGCTGCAACAGCAGGAGTGTAGTAAATGCAAGAAGATAGTGGGAAGTGTGGTCTACTTGAAATCCAGGGGAGCTTGCAACTAACTGCTTTGACCAAGTGTGTCTAGGTCAGAGTAGCACTATCCACCTGAAATGTCCCTAGTCAACATCATTTGAGAATTTTAGTATCTATTATTACATTTTAACTATGGTTAGTTTTGCTGTTCTCATTGGTTACTTAGATCCAAAACAAAGTGAAAGAAGTTGAACAGAGTAAGGCCATGAGCCAGGAATATGGCCGGCAAATTCAGAAGATAGCCAAGGATCTCACAACTATTCTAACGAAGTTGAAAGCAAAAACTGAAAATTTAGCTCAAGCTAAAGCTGACCAAAAGGTAAGGAGGAAGGAGAAGCGGAAATATAAAGGGTTCTACTGAATAAATTAAATAGATTTTTGGAGCCAGTTTTATTTGTCAATATGGAAAAAAATTCAATAAACTTCACTAAAACCTAATAGTAAAAGTAAGTAGTAAAGATATTTTATACATGTAATAACACAAATCTACTTACATAATTTATCTCTGTAATTGGGCTTATTAATAAGTAAACACACGTGTGTTTATGAGAGAGAAGGTTACCAAAGATTAAATGACAATTTAGGAATACAGGTTTGCAAATTCCAAAGCGAATTAACTATTTTCGGTAGTCGATTCTGTGTCTGCACCTTGTTGATGAGTTAAGTCACTCCAATCCATTTGGGTGGGGCAGAAGGAAAATGTTATCCCTCTCACTCAGGAAATAAACACCAGGATTACAACATATCCTGATCCACCTTCCCCACCCAAGAAACAGAAAAGAGTAGATTGCAGTCGAATTATTACTTATAATATTTGGCTTTAAAAAATATTTAAAATATTCTTCTGATCTTAAAAATTCTTAAGAATCTTATTTTCTCTATCTAATAATCTTTCATTTTGATTTCATTGAGGTGCTGGGAGAGGAACTGGATGGCTGTAATTTGAAGTTAGTTGAATTAGATGCAGCAGTACAGAAGTTCTCGGAACAGAACAGCCAACTGGGCAAGCCATTGGTCAACAAGATAGGAAAGCTGACTGACCTCCACCAGCAGACCCTCAGGCAGGCTGAAAGTCGGTTCTCCAAGCTCAACCAGGTATGTTTTCCAAGCCATTAATTGAAATGCTCTAAGACAGAAACTTTGGTCATCTGCCTTTCTCTTTGAAAATAAATGAAAAGGTAATATTGGCAAGGATGCAAGATGAAGTTTATTTCATACCATGCCTGTGTTCCAAGGTTTTATAGGTGAACCCATGTTTAGTTCATATCAAACCATATTTTACATTCACTGTCACAGGTAGTCATATAAATGAATTTTGGGGGCAAATATTTTGCAAATTGGAGAAATACTTAACAAAATGAATACATTATCCATTAGCAAGTTTTATAAAGTTAGTTTGGGACAAAATTCATTGATCTTAAAATATATATAATATATTTATAATAAAATATATGTAATATATATAATATATTCACTTATTGTGTGTGTTCACTTTTTCTTAATAGAGTCAGATAGCATATCCATTTAATTTCTTGATGGTAGATTGTACTTCTGCAAATCAATTAAGCATTATTTCTATAATCAGGGTCAGGTTAAAAACAGGAGTTGGTACCGAATGAATTGTAATATTGGGGTTTAGCATGCTGTCATTCCCATCTGTCACCTCCTTATACAGTGAGATGTGGAAAAGGGATAGAAATGATCTAGAACAGGTGAGATGAGGATGGAGAATAAGGAAAAGAAAAAACATCCCAACATATGAAGGACTTAGATTGTATCCCGAGGACTCTGGGAAATCTTTGACAGATTTTTTTTACAGGAAAGTGATTTTTCATGATTCCCTTAAAAGTGATATTTCATGATCCCTTTCAGTCTCACAGAAAAAAAAAAAAAGTTAACCTCCAGGGCTGTTGTATCCAAAGAGACAGATCAAAGGTTGATGTCTAGCTCAAAAGGTGAGTTTACATTTGTTATCTGGATGTTAATGATTTTTCAGGCCGCATCACATTTAGAAGAATACAATGAAATGCTTGAATTAATTTTGAAATGGATTGAGAAAGCTAAAGACTTGGTACATGGAAATATTGCATGGAATTCTGCAAGTCAGCTTCGGGAACAGTACATTTTGCATCAGGTAACTTTAGGAAAAAGTTTTCAAATAGTAATAAAGAGCAATCTGACTTAACTAGCAAGATTGGCATGAAATATAGAGAGCTGTGATATAAAATTATGGTAGGTACCAGATAAAGAATGACAAGTGTTCAGGTTTGACAGAAAGTAGCGACCTGTGAGATTTCATTAGACTGTATAAGTAAATATTCTCTGTTTTCCCAAGATTTCCCTTTCCCCAAGACCGAAAACAATCAGCCTTAAAGAATTCCTTTTTTGCAGCTTCTTTGAAAAAATTATATGCAGGGAAATTCTTCCTCATGAAGAGATTGAGTGGAGTATGGAAAGATTATAAATGCCATAGTCAAACTGAGGGGGAACCAAGCTCTGCTGTTTGGGACTGTGTGATTATTTTGAGCAAAATACTTTGCCTCTGTTAATTCTGTCTTTTCACCTACACTGTGGGGATGTAGATAATATTCATATGTCAGACTTGAGGACCAAATGGTTTAGCATACCTGCCAGCACCTGGTCCTCAACCTGGCTGTACAGGTGTCTGTAGGAGTTTTCACACCTTCTTCCTCTCACCCTCTGCCAAGTCTCAGTCATCTGACTTTCCTCAGGAGTCAAGGTCAGCTGGAAACAAATCATGAGTCTAATCACATGGCCGTATTACTTCATTTCCTCTCAAGTTATGTGACAAAAATATTCCTTCTCTTTTGGTGTTATTATTCAGGAAATGACTTCATCCTTAGGCTTGAGTTAGATATAGATACCTACTAGGTTAACAATCTTGCAATAAAATATAGACTAACCGAGGTTACACAGATATCCTCAAGAATTCTAGAATTTCTCTTGTGTCTTTTAAATTAGTCTCCTTTTGTTTTCCATTTGTCATTTGTCATTTACTGGAATGCTTTATCAGGTCCTATTTTTTTCCCTGTGTTCACAATCTTGCTTCTCAATCTTACACTCTCCTCCCAAGCTGTCCTCCTTAACTACATCATTGTTCTGTAAGATATGCTTAGATGTTAACAGATAAGACTTAAATTACAATTCAGTCATTAACCATGAAAATACATGCTAAGCACAGTGTAAGTAGCTGTAATTCCAGCTCCTAATGAGTCTGAGACAGGAGGTTCAGAAACTGAAGGCCAGCCTTGGCAATTAATCAAGACCATGTCTCAAAGTAAAATAAAAAGTGCTAGACATGTAGCTCAGTGATAGAGAACTTGCCTAGCAAGTGCCAGGACTTGGGTTCAATCCCCAGCAATGAAAGCCAAAAAAAATATATATATATATATTCAAATTCTTCAGAAATCTAGAAATGCAAGTTTAAGCAGAAAAGAAGGGAGAGAATTTTAATTAACAGTATTTTTTCAAAGTTTATACTTAAGGAAGTAAGAGCTTTCAAACACTGTTGGTAATCTGGTAAAAATCATTTTGAAAACAATTAGTAAAATATATGATGATCACCCAAAATGTCTGACCTACTGATTAGGTCAGAGTAGTGACATTTATTCTTGGACTTATTATTATTACTAAGGCTGGAATCCAAAATGTAGAAAATTTTTGTGCAGTATTAATAACTGTAATGGAATCTAAAGAGCACTTAACTGTCAAACAACATTTCTGAATAAACATTTGCATACAATGTAATATAATGCAATCTTTGAAGAGATCATGAGTTTTTTTTTAATTTCCTTCACTCATTCATTCTTTTATTTTTTAATTATTTTATTTTTTAATTCAACAAGGACTCAGAAAGTCCTTTCCCAATCTAAGAATTCTGGTAGGCATTTGAAATACAAAGAACATTCCTGTCCCTCCTCCCATGGAGTTTGTCAGTGAGAGGAGGGGACAGAAGGTAGATCATCACAACTCAGCTTGGTAACTGCAGAGAGGGGACTCAGGGTGCCTGAGGGTCCTGCAGGAGGTGCTCAGGCCAGACTGCCTGGCTGGGCAGGAAATGTTTGAAGTGACACTTGCTGTCCTGAAGACTCCACACCCTGTTTGTGAAATGTGTTTTCCACAGAAACACATTGTCTTGCTCTAATCCCTGCAGTCAGAGTGAAAGGTGCTCTTTTTTTAGTGCAGAAGAACTGGAAAGAAGAGAGATAAGAACAGAGAGATAAGAAAAGCACAGATAATAAAAAGCCTGTTGAGAATTTGGACTCCCTTCTAGTCACTCCCAAGCCTTTGACAGGTTTTCTGTCTGCAAGGGAGGGGTTCAGGCTTGTTGAACCTGTGGAGAACAGTATTGGGTGAAAGGAATGATCGAAAATTATTTCCATGCAATTTCCCTTCTCTCTCCCTTTCCCTCCCACCTCTCATCCTTGTTTAATGTTGGTCTTCTTCTCGTGCTCTTCTTCCCTAGTCTGTTCTTAGTTATTCTCCTTATATCAAAGAAGACATTTGGCATTTGTTTTTTAGGGCTTGGCTAGCTTCGCTTAGCATAATCTGCTCTAATGCCATCCATTTCCCACCAAATTCTATGATTTTGTCCTTTTTTCTCAGCAGAGTAATACTCCATTGTGTATAAATGCCACATTTTTTTTATCCATTCGTCTATTAGGAGACCCTCAGGGTTATACAAAATTACATACAAGAGGAAGTGAGGGGAAAGGGAAAAACAGTACAAGGGGGAGGAATGAATTACAGTAGTGGGGGTAGAGAGAGAAGAGGGGAGGGGAGGGGAGGGGAGGGGGGATAGTAGAGGATAGGAAAGGCAGCAGAATACAACAGACAAGAGTATATCAATATGTAAAGCAATGAAGTGTAACTGATGTGATTCTGCAAGCTGTATACAGGGTAAAATGGGAGTTCATAACCCGCTTGAATCAAAATGTGAAATATGATATATCAAGAACTATGTAATGTTTTGAACAACCAACATTAAAAAAAATAAATAAATAAAAAGAAAAAAAAAAGAAAATTATTGGTACATTGTGATTTTAACTGACTAAAAATACGTAGGCCCACATGGACCAGCAGTTCTCTCTTAACATTATCTCTGGGCTGTGAGATGATAGGATATTTTGTTTTCATCCTTACAGTATCAGTATTTTCCAAGCTTTGTTTTTTAATAATACATATGTCTACATTCATTGTGGGAAGAAAATGTACTTCATTTTTTTTAAATGGAACCTAGCCCTTAACAGTGATACCCCCTCCCCATTCCTGCTGTGACTTCACTTTCTGTACTCATCCACCCCTGTGCCTCCACATATGCTGTTCCCTCAGAGTGAAAGGCCTCTCCCTTCCTCCTTCTTTCAAAACATGCTATCCTTCTGACCTAGATCAAACATCACTCTTCCGTCACTCTTCCATGGGGCCTTCTCCCAACCTTCCAGCAAGTTGCAGCACATCTCACCTGAGGCATCTCTCAACGTTTGGTCTCTCTCACTCTACTTCTCATATATTGCATATTTGTATGCATATATGTATGTGCATGAAATATCCACTTGTACTATTGTTAGTCCCAATAGATGACACCATCCTGGATGATGAGTGCCTCTTGATATTTCAAGTCCACTTTTATCTTGTCTCACTTAACACAGGTGCTCAGAGTTTTCATTTGTAATGTTCTTGTCTTGTTTTCAAGTCTTTGGGCAATATGCATCCAGAATTTATCTGTAGAATATGAACGTTACTGCACAGTAGCTGTGTAGTGAGAAACACACAGTGCTGCCTGCAGGTAGCATAAATTTCCACTTAGTTCTCCTTACTCCTTCCCATACCGCACCATGTCAGTCACTGACCCTCTGCCTGCCTACCTGCCAATGGTCATAAATATTGTCAATTCACTCTAGACCCTGCTAGAAGAGTCTGAAGAAATTTACACTGATCTGGAAGCAATGACGGAAAAATTGCAGTACCTCTCTAGTGTATACTGTACAGAAAAGATGTCTCAGCAAGTGGTGGAACTGGGACGGGAGACTGAGGAGTTGCGGCAGATGATCAAAATTCGAATGCAGAACCTCCAAGATGCAGCCAAGGTAAAAACAAAAAAATAAATAGAAAAAAAAATCTATCACTAAAAAACGGTATTTCCACTGTGGAAAGAGGGTGATGTTGTTTCTTGACTATGATGTTATTTTTAGGAATTTGGTCTGTAAGTGCAATAGACTGGTATTTAAATGGATTTTACCCTCCAGGATATGAAAAAATTTGAAGCAGAGCTGAAAAACTTACAAGCCGCTTTGGAACAAGCCCAGACCACCCTAACTTCTCCAGAAGTTGGGCGTTTGAGTCTCAAGGAACAACTGTCTCATCGACAGGTAAGCAAAAATATTTCAAGGCCAGTGGGCAAGGACCTATATTTTAAAAAGAGCCAGGCAAACTGCTTTCTAAATTCAGTTATGGTCTTAGCACTAGATGCATTATTTGAAAACATACACATTTATAACTTGTGTCTAGAATTCAGTTCTTGTCTTTTGCTTATGCACTAAATGATGGGAACATTAAATTTCTGAACTATGACTTTTCAGCATTTGCTGTCTGAGATGGAGTCACTAAAACCGAAGGTGCAAGCTGTGCAGCTCTGCCAGAGCGCTCTCCGGATCCCCGAGGACGTGGTGGCCAGCCTACCGCTCTGCCAAGCTGCTCTGCGCTTGCAGGAGGAGGCGAGCCGGCTGCAGCACACAGCCATCCAGCAGTGCAACATCATGCAGGCAGGTGCAGCTGTGCCCCCAGGCTCCACGGTGGTGCCCACGCCCACAGAGCCATCACCGATGAGTCATGGGCTGCTTTTCTTAGCATTGTGTGGGTTCAGCCATCCAAACACATCCAGAATGTTAAATTTGACAGACTGTTTTGATTATATAAAACAAGGAGATTAAACTGCTATTATTTGGATCACCCACAAAAGCCTGAGAAGGCACTGTAAAAATATCTTTGGGTGAAAATCATCTTTTGAGGCTATTTTAAATAAAGAACAACTTGTGTAGGTTAATTTTGTATGCAATGATATAGTTTTTGGCTTTTATTCACCCGAGAATCACCCAGAACCAGGAATATGGACTTACTGTTATCATATGCTGTAGAATTTTTTCATATTTCAGTTTATTGATTCATTAAATTCATTTTCTTGCTTAAGAAGCACACCCAAGCATTAACTCTTAATCTCTTCACCTAATAAGAAAAATAGCATTTTCCACCATAAAAAGGACATTAATTGCATAAATAGCCTCTCATTAAAATCTCTAGTGGTCCATTTGATCAGCTATCTTTGCTCCTTATACTACTTTGTAATTCCTTAGACATTCAATTCCTGAGGTTAGAAGTCATGCATAATTCATATTTTAATTCCCTACTGCAACCTTTAGCTGAGTGTCTTTCTTACTTGTTATTCAGTATTTCTCAGATGGAGAAATGAAACAATTCCATTTTACATGCTGCTTCTACCTTCGCACCATTACTTTTAATCTTCAGGAAAATGTGAAAAGAAAGAAAATTCTGATTAATCAACTGTTTTTATTCCATTCATAGTTCGATTACAATATTTTAGAGGAAAAAAAACTTGAAAATATCTGAGAATTTGGACCATCTAGGGATTTCATCCATCACTTCTTGTGTTCCCTACAAACACAAGGAGACAGAAGTCAACATTATCATCTGCAGACAGTGGTACAGTCACTTACTCAATTATTAATAGAGAAAGAAAACCATTTGTTGGTTATTTTTTTCCTTTCTAAAGGAGGCTGTTGTGCAGTATGAGCAATATGAGCAAGAAATGAAGCATCTCCAGCAACTGATAGAAGAAGCGCACGGAGAGATTGAGGACAAACCCGTGGCCACCAGCAACATCCAGGAGCTGCAAGCCCAGATTTCTCAGCATGAGGTGAGATGGAAGTGGTGGCCAAACACCAAGGGGCGGACACTGGCTTGATTGGGGACTAGAAGAGAATGCTTTTTTTTTTTGTCCTGCACACAATGTGTCAGTTCCTGGGCAGCCGCTTTGGCTGTCTTTGCATTTTGAGTGCAGTTTTTGCTGACCCAGTAACACAGGTCTGCCCCTTGAGTCCACAGCCTCTGTGTTGTTCATGTCCGTTATTGACCAGGACACACTATCTCCTGCACCCAAAATAGTTAATACAAGTTAATACACTAAATATTTATATCTGAAAACACAGTCTGCTTCTGACTTTAAAGCCCACAAGAAACAACAATGCAAATGCTTTGCTGCATTGTTCACCCTTAAAAAAAAAAAAAGTATTTCATATTAAAAAGAAAATTGTTTGCCCTTTAAAATATCAGCCATTTCAGTTCCTTTCACTAAAATCAGAAAATCGTCTATGTCATTCCTTTTGCTAATTTTTTAGATGGGGCCAGTCAGCCTTTTCTCCATTTTCAAATACACCTCCTTTTTGACCTTCAGCATCGTGAAGATCTTAGGCCCTGAACCCTCTTCATGCAGACCTCAGAGATTCTAGCCCCTACAATGATTGAGGCATTATACTTAGCAGTGCATTTCCTTTCCTGGCCAGTTAACTTCTGTATGGGTCAAGTTCACTTTTTCTCTTGGGGGCTGGTTCTTAGCACCATGAATTTGGGTGACTATATTTCTCTGTGCCTAAGACACTTTATCCTTCTGTCTGCTCTATCTTAACTTTGCCATAAGAACAACAGTTTTAACAAACCAAATATCATGGTAAGATTTTCAGAAGATTCAAATGTTGCCTCTTAAACTTGGAAAATCTTTCCATGCCCATTCCTAAATGTAATATTTAAATTTCTTGATACTCATAGTATACCAATCACTTATATTTATATATGATTTTTCAAAATAACTTAAATAAATATCCCACCTATATTTGCTTCTACAACTGTAGACTTCTGTGTTTCTCTTAAGCATTGGTTAAAAGAAAACATATAAATTCTTGAGCCTATTTATGATGTGCAAATTACATTATATACTACAAATTTATCTCAAATCTATTCCTATCGCATAAGATGCAAAATTGGGTTACAATAGCTATTTTAATATGATCCTGAATATATTTTTTATGCCTTGTCTTGGAATAATAATTGCTATTATTACTAAAGATTTTTTTGTTTTATATTTTCAAAAACAACTTAAAATTTTTACATCTTTAAAAAAAAAAGATTAACTCTGTGAGGATTGGCTTCTTTAAAAACCTTTTTACCAATAAGAAAGCTTTTTATTCATTGAAACCAGACTCAAACCCAGTATCTTTGGCTACAAATTCCATGACTTTTTCGCTGTAGCAGAAACTATATAGTCTAGGAATTGCAAAAGAAAAACGATGATGTCACAGGAAAGTCAATGACTTGTCCAAGGCTGCAGAGTGAGCTCTCCACAGTCAACACAGACCATGTCCTCTCGGCTCCCCGCCCAGGAGCCAGTTCATCTTGTCACACTTTCTCCTCACAAGTCTAAATATTCATGTGGATATTTGCCAGTTCTGTGATTGGGAACACATTTATAAAGATGTTTTATACATTGTTTCATGAAAATAAGGAGGTTTTATACCCGAACCTGTGTGAAGTTCATAGAATGTATAAAATAAACACAGGAAGGAAAGTGCTGAATGGAGAAAGGTCAAGTGATGATAATGTCAACATTTGGACCAGGATTTGTTTTCTTGGGTTCTATGTCTGCTTTTAATTGAATTTCAATCTAAAGGTGAATCTGCTTTACATATGGAAAACTTCCTTCAACCCCCCAAAATACCTAAATTGATTCACCTTTAAGGAATTCACATTTTACTTTATATAGTTTTTCAGAGGTTGCATTTGGTTTGAAAAGGATGATCCTGACACTTTTAAATCAAGAGAGAATACTCATTTTGTTCTCTCCACCTAGCACAGAAGGTTTGCTCCAGTTCTGAACACAGAGATCTACTGTCCTTTGCAGGCCACTATACCTGAAATCCCCACTTTTGGAATCTTTCCAAAAATACCTAGTGCAAATTAAGAATGGATGACACATTAACATTTTAGGACTCTATTTTATTTAAGCAAATTTTCCATAGCATGAATATCCAACCCACAAAAGTCATATAATCCAAGCAGGTTTTTCCTTAAGGAAGAAAGTTCTAGAACCACATGGGTCGACTGTGAAACAGATTCTCGAAATGTTAGTAAATCAAACTCATTGGAAGCAGTGACCAGAGCTGCATTTTTAACAAATAACCTGCCTGAGATTTATCTACAATACAGCTGATATTTCACCTTAGAAAACAAGCACTTGCTCTCAGCATGTGCACACCTGTCTAGCCAGAGTACTGCAGTATAGAGCTTGACCAGCCATGTGGGCACTACGTGGATAAGGGATGAGACTAACTTTGTCTACAATTTTCCTTACATTCACCATCATGGGGCAAGCCATTATAAGCTCAGTATTCAGTAAGCTGGAAGATATCTCTTCTAGGTGCATATTGCCTAATAATAATATGTATCATTTACTGGGTACCCATGTGCAAGCCACAAGACTAGATGTAGTAAATAGCTATTTAATCATGAATTTTAAAATGTATATTAGGTTTAATTATCTGCAGCCACAAAAGTAATGATTTCTATTTTTTAAACTCTTGTTTTAAAAATTCCTACACTGCACTGTAAAAACTCAAGAAGAAAGTCATTGACTGAGTTCTGCTGGACTTGTTCTCCCTCTACTCTGTTTTGGTCAGGAAAAGAGAAACAGAACAACAGCAATAACAAAATGTTGCATGTGTGTGTGCAACAGATACTCATATCTATGAATGAACTTATATGTGTACAAACACTACCATTTGAAGAGGTTGATGTTTATTATTATGGAATGTTTTCCATGCGAAACACTAAAAGTTTCTCAAAGGAACCAAATAAAAGGAAGAAAAAGAATAAGCAGCAAAGTATTGTTTTAGTATTTAGAATTACCATGCTCCTAAAATGGATGTGGATTACCTCTTTAAGAGCTATGTCCTATATCCAGCATATTATTCCAAAAAGCTCTTAATAAATAAGCTCTTAGTAGAAGAAACCTGTATCTCTCATAATTTCTTTTTCAAAAACAGATGAAAGTAAAAGTCATTAAGTTAGAACAGCACTTTAAATCTAGTTTGAAGCATCAGAAACATTTGAGGCTTGGTGGAGTGAGAGAAAATGTAACACACGAACTAAACTGCAAACTTCAATCTGCATAAATATTATTTCCCATGTAATATCCTTCTTATCTAGAGGCAAAATAACTCCCTGTGGCCTCAGGAAGAGATTGGCAGTTAACTTGGTGACTCTATCATTGCCATTTCTGTTGGACGTGCTCAGTGGATGGTAAAAGCTGAGCATTGCTTTTTTTTTTTTTTTTGTAGTTATATTCATCACATGACCTAATTTCCATGGCATGAACCATCTGGTAAATTTTAGATGCTTTAGGCATTTTGAAGAAAGTTTCCGGTTCCCAAGGTGGGGAGTTCCTGATTGCACTGGGAGCGCCTCTCAGGAAAGCCCTTCCCCTGCAGCCGGCTCCCTGCCTCTTGCGGGTGCTGCGGGGCGGCGCCGTGGCCCCGTGGAGATGCAGGCGGCTGCTGCTGCCACAGTCCACATCCTGCCTCGCAGGCTCTGCCATCCCATTGGCCGGCGCTGCAGGAAGATGAACGCCACTGCTTGTGTTTCCTTTTGATGCTGCTCTGACAACACCGGGGGGAAAATGTTTTCTCAGGAGCTGGCGCAGAAAATCAAGGGCTACCAGGAGCAGATCGCCTCGTTGAATTCCAAGTGCAAGATGCTGACGATGAAAGCCAAGCACGCCACCATGCTGCTGACGGTGACCGAGGTGGAGGGGCTGGCGGAAGGCACCGAGGACCTGGACAGGGAGCTCCTCCCCGCCTCTTCGACCCACCCCTCTGTGGTCATGGTAAGGATCGGGTCAGTCCCCACCGGCTTTTCCCTTTGGAGGGGAGCCTAGGTGCTGTTCCCAGAGCATTCCCAGGGCTCATTTTAGGGATCAGCTTTAGATCTTGCAGATTCCAATTAAGGAGCAGTTTCCTTAACTCCCTTTTGACTACAGTTGGGCCTGAGCCAGTCTTTGACACTGTCAACAGTGCCTGTTGAAATGAAACTATTTGCTTGAGGCTGCTGAATTACTTCACCTGTCCAAGATCTGCCCTGCGTTTATTTACAATTGAGCAATACTACTGAGAGGCTCTGAGCTTTATTTTTAAAAAAAGAAAAAGAAAAAATCCTCTGTATAGTGTTCTGATGTCCTGTAGGATGGGAAAAATAAGATATGTATTTTTAATGATGTTCTCCAAGCTAACTAGTTGATTAGATATGTGCATATATTTGTTGTATAAATTTAGATGAGAAATTATTATGAGAAAAAGAAGAAATTTCAATGTTTAGCTTTGAATTCAAAGAAATACTCCATTAATCTCTATTTTGTATCATGATATTCCCATGCACTTTGCATTCATCTAAAATGCATTGACTGTTTTGGTAATGTCAGTGTTTTATGGTGCTGTATATTTCCCCTCCTATGTAATGTATAAACATACATGAGTCCATTTAGCAATATGCTACTTTGGATGCATTTATCTCCCTAGGACATTTGGAACGTGAGTTGTCATGAAAGGCCCTTTTCTCGTTTGTAGGATTTGTGATTTTTCAAGTCTTTTATAAAGACAATTTTTTTAAAAAATTAAGTTTTTAATTAGCAAAACTCTTGAATGTGGTATACATCTTTCATTCCTGTACTAACACAGAATTAATATGCAAATTGGAGTCTCAGTCATTCTAACCTTTGTTATATAATTATTAGTTTTGACCTGTGCCTGGCCAGGTCCTTTGTTAACATAGCTAACTGATTTTCATGTCCTCTGGGATACATTTTATGTGGCAGATGACTGCAGGTCGCTGTCACACTTTGCTGTCACCTGTCACTGAGGAGTCTGGGGAGGAGGGAACCAACAGTGAGATTTCCTCTCCACCTGCCTGTCGCTCCCCTTCACCTGTGGCTAATACAGATGCTTCTGTTAACCAGGTACCTCCCCCTTGGTGTTCTTCTGACTGTGAGCTCTGGGCAGATGCAGGACTCCATTCTCTCTCTTCCTTAGACTATGGGTGTGAAGCTTGGATTTCATTGCATTTAGTTCTGGGGCCTCACCATTAGGTGTTATAGTCCCACAAACCATGATTGTCATGTGAGACTACTGGCCCATTATGTCATCTCCTCTCCTGGGCCACTGACAGTGAGATAAGTAAAAACTAGGCCATGCAAATTACAGCCTGGGAAGGTCTCTTTTAAGATATGATGGCCTTTATTACTAATAATCTTATGCAATGGGGTACTGCATCCTAACAGAAAATGAAAAGTCTCTGTCACTATTGTAAAATAACATAATTCTATGGCTATGTTAACATTCATTGAACATAGTGTTGATATTTACTAGCTCAGATTTTGATTATGGAAAACTTCTGTTCCTTATGTTATACTTTTTAAATTACCTAATTGTGAAGAAATTTAAGGGATTTTTTCCAAGATATATTTTGGAATGCTTGGTAGGTTTTAATTTTCTTATCTTTCAATAATCTTACAGTTTATTTCCTATAAAATCAGGCTAATATATTGGTAGGAGATGGGTTTTAGCATTTACTATTGTAAAAATAGATTATACTAAATTAAATGTCAAACATTTTAAGAGTGATATTGGATAAAACTAAAAAAAATACTTTTACAGTAACCCAGACCTTTAATGCATGTTAACTAAAACTTATTTTTTTTAGCCAAAACAATTAAAAATAGTTTTAATCATGTTACTATGAAATTATGTACCTGTTCAAAAGAGTAGAGATGTATTACCAAGGAAAAGCATGAAATAGAGCAAATGTTTTATAGGATATACTATAAATAATCATATTATTTTTATTTTAAAACAGAAACGTTCCAACAGAGACTTCTGTGATCAAAAGAACTCCCCTCCCAATTAAAAGAGAATATAAAATTGGCAAAACCTTTAGATAATACAGTTTGTTTGGTAAAAATCAATATAGCTCTGGGGAAGTTATTAACTCATTCTGCATCAAATATATTCTGAGCACCTGCTTGGCACAGATGAGGGGGCAGTGACCCCATGCACAAAGACTTTACCCTCGAGAGAGAGAGGTAAACACTGGACAAATAAGAACAGAAGTAATAAGAGGAAATAAAAAAGAACAACCCAAAAGGAGAAGTTCAGGGGACCCTGAACATAGCAAACTGTTCTCTAAATTCTGATGTAAAAATATATATTACTCATCTTTGATGAGATGTTCTTCCCTATAGTCACAGATGTTATTAGAATCAGAGAAATTGGGCTCTAGTCAGCTGCTTATTGTATTCAAAAAAGTTTATTCTATATAATATACTTAGAGTTCTTAAGTTTTTCAAATTGGACAATTGTGATCTTGAGATGAACACTGTGGAATGAATATACTTTTTCTAAAATTGTAAGTCTCCATGCTACTTAGCTCTTGTAAAGTGTCTTTCAGTGTACACATGAATGTGCCCCGTAAATGATAAAGTGTGAAAGCATTATTATTATTTCTTGACTTAACTGTAAAGCTTAACAGCATCCTAAAACTGAGTGAGGTGAGATTTTTTTTGGTGGTTCCATGTTAGCAATTCTCCCCAGTCACAGGAAAATATCAATTAAATCACATCCTTCATCTAATACACTGATTAAGGGATGCTGTAAGTAATACTGGAAGGGTCTTTATTTATGTTAACTTAGTCCCTTTACTCTGTGAAGCTGTTAAAAAGCCATCATATTAAGCTTGGCATTGCTGGAACAAGTGAATGCCATTATTTTGGCCACACGTTATTCTTGCACAGTAGTGTAAATCAAATGACAATAACAAACATGACCATGTAACCAGTGGTGCATTGGGTGACACAATTGTCTCTTGAAACTGAGGAGTATGTTTAGGATCCCCTTAAGTTCCAATTTTCAGACTCTAAGCCCTGTACAGAATGTGCACAGAGGTTTCAAGGAGCATCCAAATATAACTGCTTTATAAAATCCCAGATGTTACAGGTTTTATGTTTGCTGTTTCTGTAAGTACATCTCCATTACCTAACTCCCTCTGGGTTGTGCTTGCTGTTTCTGTAAGTACGGCTCCATTACCTAACTCAGTCAGGGTGATCTGTCTGTGACAATAGCTCCAAGGTAAAATACAATAACTTAGCTCACTGGAGAGAGAAACAATGAGGCATCCCCAGAATTTTCCTCAGGCTTCTATGTCCTCTTAGATGCAGGACTTAAAGAGGTCACAGAAGGGGTAAGAGAAGTGAGTTTGCAAAGAGGGATAGCATAAAGGGCAAGCCACTGGCGTCTGGGTCAGAAGTGCCCATGAGTCTCAGTCCTTCCTCTACTGAGCTGAGTGCATCTGCCAAGTCCCTCCGCACTCTTGTGTGTAAGTGTGAAACAATATTTCTTAATTTACAGAATTGTGAACATCAAATATGTTTCTAACCATCAAAGTACTTTTAAAACTGGAAAATGCAGATCAAAAAGTAGCTACGGCTGCCCAGGTTTATTTCCTTAGCGATCTACTGGGTGATGATTCTTCTAACTTAGGTCCATAAGCAATGAGAGACATATTTCTAAGCATGATCTCTCACGATAGTAAGTGCTGACTTTTGTAGTTTTTTATTGTATCAATTGATTTATTTTATTGACTTTATGTAGTTTTCAAACCAAGTTATTCATTTATAAAAAGTGATATATTTTCAAAACCTTTTAAGAAACTAATTGTCATTCCTGTTTTTAGGCCTGAGCCATATATACACACACAGCCAAAGTTTTTTTGGTGTGTGACAAGTTTATTTTGTTCTTGTTTTTTTGGAACCTTCTTTATTTATAATAGAATATTTAATTTAAACATTCTACAATATTTCACCCACGTTTTGCTTTTCCTTATCCATTTTATAAGACCCTTAGTGGATGCTTGAAACCATGTATAGTACTGAACCCATCTGTGTTTTTTCCTGGATATACCTACCCATGATGGAGTTCATTTACAAATGAGGTCCAGTGAGAGAGAAACAATAATAACAGATCAGTTATAACAATATACTCTAATAAAAGTTAATTGAAATTTATGAACCGTTTATTTCTGGACTGGAATTTTCCATTTAAAATTTTCATACCATGATTGACTCTGGGTAAATGAAATGGCAGAGACTGAAACCATGGATAAGGGAGAACTCCCGCCTTACTTTCCATGCGTATAAAATAAGATTGACAAAAGTGCTGTGACATGCATGGTTGATTATTAGCATACCTGCCTGCCTTTTGTTTACCAAACTCTCTAGTGTCCTCAGGAAAACTGTCACAGTCTTTAAAGAGCCCACAGTCTCTGTGAGAACAGGCAAATGATGAGACAAGGGTGGCAAGTGACCAGACAGGGTGAGATGGAGCAGAATGTGATAGGAGGCCCTAGAGGAGGCACCTAAGCCAGGTGGGCTTCAGGTACAGGTCAAAGAAGGGGCCCCCTGTGGGAATCCATTGAGGCAGGAAGAAAAGTGACCCATCAAGGCAACTGCAAGTAGTTTTAGAGAAACAAAGGTTTGGGGAAGTGGGTGCAGAAATGAGACTGAGAGGATGCAGGAAGCACACATCACCAAGGCCCTTGGAGGCCACACAAGTGAACTGGGACTTCATCTAGACTTTAATAGCTAACTATCCAAGGGAATTCAACAAGCAGCTATGCACAGGCTGAACTTCAGAACAGACCATTCAGTAGGATAGAGGTGGGAATAGTCAGTCACAGAAGCCAGTTAGGGACAGAAGACACACACTCATGCCTGGCTCATCCAGGTGCTAAAAATGGGAGAAACAGGCCAGAGCCTCTGTGAAGGTTGCTGTGGGCATGTAGACACGGGGTCTAGTGACAACGGTACATACCTTCAGGTTTGCAAAGGAAGCCGTGAGTCTGGATTTTTAATACAATCTATTTTAGTGAGGATAATTAAAAAAAAATAAAAACTTAAAACACCGTATGTACCAAACTAAAGGCATGCAGACCAGAGGCAGCCTGCAGGTTACCAATTTGCAGTCTTGGAGTTAGGAGGGTAGTTGCTGTAATGAGAATTTGAACTTTGGTTCCTGGAGGGATATGCGTCAATAGAACTTTATCCTTACATAACCAGTGGCTGGTGAGGGTGAGAGGAAATTTATAGCTTAGATGGGTGTAAGTTCCATGAATTGAGAGAGAGAAAAGCCTTTATCACTTTTTCCTGAATTCATTTCTCATTTTCGTGAAAATATTGAGTTTGAAGAGCCTGTGAGATATATGTGAGCAGCTGGATGTGTGAGCCTGGAGCTTATAAATTACCAACATTGAGGAGTTAGTGGAAAAATAAATTACAAAAGAGAAATATTGAATGACCAGGGAACTGAGAAGAGAACAGAGGAGTAAGTGGAAAGTGTTTCCGAAAGACAGTGGTCAGTCGGTGCTATTGAATGCTGCAGAGAGGTCAAGCAAGGGCAGGACTGGAACACGGCTGTCATATTTCAAGGGAAAGAAGCCACTGATGACGGTGGTGCGAGAGGCCTTATTGTGGTCATCAGGGCTGAAGTTCATTTGGGCATGGAGGGGTGGGTTGAGAGGGAGAGAGTGACATTGCTATATATACCGCCATTTTCAGAAGCTGGATTATAAAGTGACAGGTCAGGCCTGTGGCACAAACGGATCCATCTGCAATGATCCATCAAAGTGGGATGGGTGGACATTTCTAGATTGGGATATCAAGAGAAACAAAATTATAAAGAAAGAGCATGTCTAGGTATTTTTAGATGGGAGAGAGTTGTCTCTATATGCTGAGGAGAAAATCATCCAGAAGGAAAGGCCATTAATGGATTGGGGTCCTTGAAAAAGTTTATGGGACTCTGACATCAATGGGAGAGACCTCCTTTAGCAAGCCAACTGGCAAGCATGAGGTAAGGGTGAGTCCAAACAGAGCCAGATTTGT
This sequence comes from Urocitellus parryii, assembly GCF_045843805.1. Taxonomy (NCBI): domain Eukaryota; kingdom Metazoa; phylum Chordata; class Mammalia; order Rodentia; family Sciuridae; genus Urocitellus; species Urocitellus parryii. Next base: position 14,067,545 of record NC_135538.1, read on the forward strand.
GAATATTTGAGCTGATGGCTCTGATTGTGTGTGTGTGTGTGTGTGTGTGTTGTGTTTCACTCTGGAAAGTAAATCTGAATTGAACAATGGTTCGGATTTTCCAGGTTTGTAAAGCCCAGGTTAAAGGGGCAAGGGAAACAAGAGTATTGGCAAGAAAGGAGCATAAGTAACTTTAGACGTAGCAAGAAATACCTGTGACGTGAACTGACTCAGTGAGGACCATGCTCAGGGTGTGGGGTCTGAAGTGGAGCTGAGGTGAGCAAGGAGCAGTGATATGAGCCTGTCAAGGACTTGGGAATGCCACAATAATGCACTCAAGATGGCACAGGGTCAGGAGTGAAGAGGAGCTGTCTGCCTGTGGCCATGCCATCAAGAAATGTTAAGGACTCATCTAGAAGCCTCTGCACCAAATGCATAGGAGTAGTCAGATGTTATTTCATTTAGTCCTGAAGGTCACCCAGTGTTGAGCTGTGCACAAGATGCTGCAGTTGTACGTGTTCTTAGGAGAATGTCTACCAGATCTCAGGTGTCCTGACTCCCAGTCTAAACTCCAGCTGCTGCCCCACCCTGCTTCTTTAATACTTCTTACCACTATATGATTATCAGGAAGGTTCCAGCATTTTAACCTCATCTAATTATCTTCAACAGCACAACTGCAAATTTAATGAACTTTATAATCACGACTCACAGAATATAAACATTGCTCTCCCTATTCAATTTCCATTAAGATACAGATGCACATAGAAACTATTGGGAAAATCCATCATTACATATCTCAGTATAGTAAAATCACTACCATAAATACAAAACATGTTATATTACTCATGACCCAAGAGATTAAAAAAATTCAAAAGCATGGATTTTTACTATTCCCTTTGATCATATCTTATGTACTTCCAGGAAATGAATAGGAGAAAACTTTGTTTCTTAGTTTCAACTTCCTCATTATATTTTCCTTTATATAGTTTTAACATTTTAAAATTAATTTCTATAAATAATTAAGTCACAAATTTTGAAGATCTAGCTACAGCTGCAAAATGACTGTCTATATGTGTAACTTTCTTAAATCAGATACTTTTTAAAAGACGGTTCAGCACTCTGGTCAATACCTTGAATAACATTTTTAGAACCAAATCATTTAGAATTCCTCATTTTGTCATACTAGTCAATCAGCCAAGTTCTTTGTATGCCCATTTTACCAAATATAAAATTAGTTTTGGTAACTTAAAATATTGGTAAAGTTATTTATTTCTTTTTAAATAAACCAAAATGTTATAGCTATTTCAACATGCTTCTGTATGTGTAAATTCTTCTTGCTAACAAGAATTTACTGATTCAGAGCCCCAGTGAGAGATGCAAATCCTAGACCTTTACTCACATGACAGTACCCAAAACAGGTTGTTCTAGACTCTGTCTTTCCTTTTGAATCCTCCACTGTGCTCTCTCTCGCAGGACATTGCTTATTACCAAGCCTTGTCGGCTGAGCGGCTACAAACAGATGCTGCGAGGATTCACCCCAGCACAGCGGCCTCCCAGGAGTTCTATGAACCAGGACTGGAGCCCTCTGCTACTGCCAAACTGGGTGATTTGCAGCGTTCTTGGGAAACCTTAAAAAACGTGGTAAGCCCTTGAAATGTGGGCTTAGTTAAAGTCACCAGACACCCATTACCTTAGGTATTATCTTATGAAATGCTTACAGAGTGTTACACATCCACTACATGGCTGAATACCCTTGGGTAAAGCGGTGAGGAAAGAAATGTCGTAACCTGGAAGATAAGAGGTAAGAAACTGCTGGTAAGATCCCTTTTCTTGTTTAGATCAGTGAAAAGCAGCGCACCCTCTATGAAGCTTTGGAACGGCAGCAAAAGTACCAGGACTCCCTCCAGTCCATCTCAACCAAAATGGAGGCCATCGAGATGAAGCTTGGCGAGAGTCTCAAGCCCAGCAAGAGCCCAGAAAGCCAGATGGCCGAACATCAGGTAAAAATAGTGATGACTTCAGCTTCCTGCATGATTAAATAGGTGCTACAGGCCTGTTGGTTGGGCCTGTGTTCAGAGAGCAGACTGTCCATTCCATCACTGCTTCAGGAGAGCTCTAATGAGGAAAAAAAGAAAATCAGACCTCCACTCTGATTATAAAAAGTTGCATGCATTAATATTGATTTTGCACTTTTATTATACAAAGTGCATTTCCTTGCAGTTGCCAAATTGTTTTGATTTTGTTGTAGAATAACGTATCCCAAATCTGCCTTCTCTAGGTACTAGCCAGTATGCTCCCAGTGGGCAAAGAAGGGAAGATAGGTGTTCTACGTTCTAATCTTGTCAATGTTCTGACTTCAATCATTTTTAAAAGATTATACAAACTAGCAAAGCTTCAGTTTTAGATGAGAAACAGCGGATTGCATTAACCTAAATTAGAAAATGATGTTAAAAATTCATCAACTTAAAATTCCTGCTAAGAACTGTGCCTATTTTAAAGTCTAGTTGGTACTTTAGCAATACTATCCGATGTGCTATTAACACACAATCATATTTGTGTGCTATAACTTGGGGCCTGAGGAAAAGTAAGATATTTTTAGACATTAATGAAGAGCTATAAAAGCATAATGTGCTCATTAGCTTTATCTGCTCTACATCTTTATGGTTTTAGAAGCAAGGATAACCTTAGACTATGTTGCATTCTTTTGCAAGACAGGGAGGGCCTTACAGTATAACAGAAAAATGAGAACATTTCATCTAAAGACAGCATATTGAGAAATAGTGGTTTCAAATTTTTGACACTCTGGTAACTTCTCAAGATAGAGATCAAGTGCCTAGCACCCATTTCAGAACTTATTTTGATAAACTTCCTTCAGAAGGTCTTTCTGCCATGCTGAAGTCACCATAATCCTCCAGATTTAGGAAGTGTTCTGTGAAAGTGTGTGATTAGAACTTTGTTATTCTAAACCAGGTGGCTATTCTACTGCTCTCCAAAGCCCTTTACCTTCCAGAAGGGCCTCAGGGTTGCGCAGTCCTCTTTAGCTGATGCTCTCGTCTTCTAATGGCCAACAGCCACCTCATTCTCATCTGAAGGGGTGTGCTATTGTCCCCAGGGTGCTCCTGGCACTCCTTGCTGTTCCCAATCCCTTAGTTCTGTTTGTCCTGCTGTCCCCTGGACCTTGTCTTCATGTCATCTGTAGAAGGGGAGTACCTCCCCACCTCCCCATTTGATGAAAGTGCTGCTGGCCAACTTGGGCTGTCCTACATATGGTCACTTTCTTTTAGCATCCAAAAGGAACAGAGCATGCATTTTCCGAGGGCTACACCAGAGAGAAGTTAAGAGTCAGACACTCAAATTCTTGAAGCTGATGAAATATAGGAAGGTTTAAATAGTTTTACTCTTTCTCTCTACCTTCAGGTCACATCCACCTTCATTCAAGGTCCATTGCCCTCTAAGGCCACAGTTCCCAAAACCCTTCCCTGGCTTTCACAGGAGTTAGGAATAGCAGGGAAACAGGATTCTGGTGACTAGCCATGACTTTCAGTTCTTAATTGAAGATGAGAGTTAGCTTCCACACCATTCATCAGGCTTTAGTATGAAATAACACATAAATGGATTATAAAGCAAAACTATTATTTCGTTCAAAGGATTTAGTTTAAAACACTCAAAACTGCACACTAGTATTAAGCATTATACATTGAAAGTGAAACTGACTCTTCTTCTAATTAAGGCCCATCACAACTCTGTTGATTTTTTGGTCCCTTTATGAATTAAAAACTGCAGTGCTAACCATCATAGCTGTGAGAAAATGTAACTGATTTGATGATAATGACCGGACATCGGGACTCAGTAATGATATTCATGGCTCTAATGGGAGAAAGAGAAAATGTAAAGAACATTCATATATCACCAGAAATCTAAAATTTTCCATCTGAGCAATTTTTGCTACTTTTTACTGTCTGTGCCTAAGTTCTACAGATTCTGGGACAGAGCTGCCCACGAGAAAAGCTAATGGTATTACAAAATCTAAATGTGTTCTTGGCTTCTGGAATCGTCCTTTAAAAATGCCAAGCACTATTATAAAATTGCTGTTTTTACAATTTTGAAAAAGTCCAGTATGCTTTTTATATTTTTAAAAAATTATATAAATACTCTCATTGTTATTCCTTTCTTCTTAGAAGTAGAGTTTCTTTATAATTAACTCCATTCCCACATATTCCCTCCAAATACTTCTCTAAGTAATCTAGGTGGAGTAACCCAGACTGACCTCGAACTTGTGTTCTTCCTGCCTCAGCATCCCAGATCACTGGGATTGCAGGTGTGCACCACCATGCTGGGCTCAGTAGAAAATAGGCTATTCTTAATTTGTACAGTCACCACCTCCATTTAATCTATATGAAATGTTCCAAAGCATTTTCCTCACTCCAAAAGAATACCCTACCCATTAAGCTTAACTGCTGCTGTCTCTAAAGTATGAACAGAAGCCTAAATCTAAAGGATGAAAAACAGCAATTTTTACAGCACCTAATCCTTTTGTTGCTTAATTCAGAGAGCAATTTTAGAATAGTTTGAGTTAGAAATGAAGCCAGCAGTTTAGCAGCACACCTGGTTGTTCAGATCCAGGGAGATTAAATGAGGACATGTATTGATTTTTGATTGCTTCATGATTCAGATATCATTTTTTTCTATCATGAATTAGAATAAATTCAGTTCAACTAGAGGTGTTGAGCATCTATGATGTACACATCAGAAAGACACGCTTTTCATTAACATATGATTTTAAAATATGCTATCCTGGTGGTGGGAATTACCAACACATTGCACAGAAAGTTAAATGTAACTGTGGGCTAGAGAGGTGGAAGTAGATTAAATGAGACTTAGCAAGAACTTTGGGGAGATAGAGTTTAAAAAGTTGGAATGACAACAGGAGTGGGTAGGAGGCACTATAAATGTAAATGTGTGTGGAAAGAGAGTGAGCATGGTGTGAAACCATGAGCAGGCTCTTCTTGCTTCTGTGAAGGATCAGTGCAAAGCAAAGAGACATAACGAGGTCAGTCTAATTATGGAGGAGCCTATAAAATCAGACCAAATAATATGATTTTATACTTTTGGAAATTAGGTAAAGCAAGTGATCACATAACATTAGAAAATAAGTTACTAAGACAAAAAGTACTTTGAATCATAACAAAAGGGACCATATATTAATTTGATGCAATCTTGTTTAAAAATCTCAGCAAGTTTTTTTGATGGAGATAAATAAGCGAACTCTAATATATATTGCAAAAATATCAAATGCAAAATGTCAAGAGCAGCCAATACAACCTTGAGGAAGATAAATAGAGTTGAAAGACACATCCTAACAGATTGTAAGACTTACAAAGCTCTAAGAACTGAGATAGTATGGCATCTGTCAATAGGACAGAATTAGAGGCCAGAAATAGACTCACATCTACATAGATACTTGGCTTATGGCAAAGATTGCACAAAAAACAATAGGTGAAGGAAAAAGAGTAATTTTGATTCCTACCTACAGTGGACACAAAAAATAAATTTAGATGAATTATATATCTCAACATAGTGCTGGACCAAAAAAAGGAAAAAAAGGGCAGGGGGGTTTAAAATAATGCTTCCAAACTGTCTGCGGTGAATATCTTAATTTCTAATCCATCAAAGACTAACACTTTGTAAAATTAAATGAAAGCTTGTTTGATGTTATGACAGTGTCAAATTGCTATAAAATTTCTTAACACCTGTTCTCTATCTTTATCTCATAAAAATCCTGATTCTGTTTCATAAGAACCATGTTTTGGGTAGCATTCATTTTGTTGTCCTCCTTCCTTCCTTTTACCCTCCCTCCTTCCATCTCTCTCTTCTTTCCTTCCTTTCCTACTTCCTTCTTTTCACCCTCCCTCCTTCCCTCCCTTTCTTCTTTCTTTCCTTCTTTTCCCCCTTCCTTCCTTTTACCCTCCCTCCCTCTCTCCGTTCTTTCCTTCCATCCTTCCTTCCTTTTTTTCCTCCTGTGCTGTGGGTTGAACCCAGGGAGCCTCCGGAATTCTAAGCATGCCAGTGCCACTGAGCCACACCCGGAGGAGTCCAGTACCTCTTTAGAAGATAACATAATAATATATTCATGACATTCTGGTAGGCAAAGCATTTTTAAAGTAGGACGCTGACAATCCTATTAAGGAAAACATCAATCTGTAATAAAATTAAGAATTTGTTTATCAAAAGATGCCATTAAAGGATTTTTTTCCCAAAGCAGAAAAAAAAATAGGAGCAGATATTTCCAGAGTGAGAGCAGACATTTGCAATACACAGAAATGAAAGAAACACAGGCACACAGAATTCTTCCAGATCTATAAACAGCACTTATAGATCAATAATATTAATAATTAATAGAGGAGAATGCACAAGAGTTTTAGCCAGCAGTAAGAAGAGATGGCCAACAAGTGTCTGAAAAAGTGGTTGGTGTCAGGGAGCAGGGAAATGCAGATTAAAACTAGCAGGAGGTTCCACTGTGAACCCACTAGAAAGGTTTAAATTAAAAAGATCCACAAGCCAGTTGATAGTACAGAATGATACAGGTGAAAATAAGCAGCTCTGTGTGCAGCACCATCAAGCCTGGCCTTCGTGGTACGAGTGAACCAAGCCAGGTGTGAAGCAATGATTCCTTTATGATTCCATTTCCATTAAGCTGAAATGTAGGCCAAGGTCATTGACCATATTTACAGGTCAACCAGTTGGTGGGGGAGGAGCCACAGGGAGGACATCAAAGGGGCAGGGCATGTTGAGTCCTGGATGCTCTATTTCACCATCTGGGTGGCAACATGTGTGTGTGCATTTTGTGAAAATTCACAGAGCCACACACTTCGCTGAATGTAGGTAATATTGTCAGTGTGATAGCCTCTTAGAAATCAATTGGACAGAACATAATATTAGAGAAAGAGAAGGTTTTTTTTTAAAAAAAAAATATTTGTTGAGAGTGTACTTGGAGGAGGCGCTTGTCTACAGCAAAACTTGCAGTACATGGGAGATATGGAAACTGTCAAACGTTAACTAATATAAAACTTGTGTTACTTGACTTGGCCACAGTCACCTCTCCTGTTATGGTGCCTTTTATTTCTAGCATGCCATTCAAATTCCAAATAAGAATTTCTTGCAAAGGTTTCAGGTGAAGACCAAGTCATAAAATATGAAAAATTAGAAATGAAAACCATGTATAATTGTGGTAGATGTTAAATGGGAAAACAGTGCTATTGGCAGAATGGTAGAGTTCCTTTAGATGGGGTGTCAGGAAAGGCATCTGAGGGGTGACATTAACCTAAGACTGAAGAGTGAGCAGAGCTGTGACACACACACACAGTGGGAAGAGTGTTCCAGCTTGAGGGAACAGCATGTGCAAAGGCTGTGAGGCCGGAAAGATCTGGGGGCCCTGGAGACAATGAAGAAGGCAGGAATTCAGAGAGCAGGAAGGGGGTGGGTGGTGGTTCAAGAAACAGGAAGCCTGAGGCCATGCAAGTGATAAAGAGTTCATATTTCATTTTACAGACAGGAAGTCATTAAATATTTTGAAGTAGGGGAATGAGAGGATTGAAGGGATATTTTTTAAAGGCCATTGTAATTGCTTTGTAAAGAGAGGCCTGAGAGACAAGAGTGAAAGCAGGCAGATCCACGGGGAATCATTGTAGCCATTTATACAACAGAGGAAGCTGACTTTGACTTCGGAGGTGGGAGGGTGGAAATGCACATAATGTAGATGTGCAGGATGTATTCTGGATTTGGTGGCAGATTAGATATGTGAATGAAGGAGATGATGGTGTTATTCCCAAGTCTACAGCTTGAGCAGTGAGGGGGAAAGTCAGGGAGAAACCAGGCTTTCTATTGTCAAAGGGCAAAATCACAACAACCTAGTTTTAAAAACTTAGTTGGTTTTATTTTGGATTCTGGAGTCCAGCAACACTTCATTCCATAAAACTCAGTAATGTTCAAAGGGGTTGAGTAGAAGAGATTGGTTTTATAGACCAAGAATGTCCAAAAGAAAAGAAAGAATAAAAACTGATGGGTGGGTTGGTTATTTGTTTATTATTATTTTTGCGGTGCTGGGGCTTGAACCCAGTTTTCCGCTACCACTGAGCTGTACCCCCAAGTACGTTTATTTATTTATTTTTTAAACAAGGTTTCCCTAAATTGCTCAGGCTGGCTTCAAGCTTGAAATCCTCCTGCCTCAGTCAGCTTCCTGAGTAGCCGGGATTACCATTTCAAATTCAGTTTCCCTGTAAGACAAGGATAAGGAGGCAGACTAGGAAAACAACTGATCAGTGAACTTCAGGTTACCTAGGTCCCTTCTTTTGTATAAGAATTAAAACAGATACAACTTCCTTATGTTGATTGAGACTAGGCTACTTGAGAAATTCTGTTAATTTCTCATTTCTCCTGGTTTCTTGGAAGGTGAGATATATGCCTTAGATTAGGTTGGATGTCCTGGAACTTTAGCATGAGTGACTCCAATTTAATTTTTTGGGCCAGTTCAGGTGCACAGTTTTTACTTAACAGCATTTAATGTGATGGAAATGCCCATGAACTATGTAAGTAGAACACATAAGTCTGAAGCTTAGGACACACGTCTGGGTTAGGGATGTGCCTTCAGAGGTGTGCAGCATTAGCATTTGAAACTTTGGGTATGGACCCCATTAAAGAGGTCTCTTGTAGCCTGGGAGAGACTGTGAAGAGAGGAGAGGGTGGGAAATGAGCTCCAAAGAAACTTCACCTCTTAGAGTTGAGAAGAGGAGAAAACCCAGGAATGTGTCACAACACGGAAAAAGGTTACCCACTTCTCCTGTCCTTTTGGATGGATTTTAATTTCAGCTTTGACTCGGACACTTGACACAATTGAGCCTTGCCTATTGCCCCTATTCCTGTGCCCCCCCCAACCCCCATTACAGATGAGCCTTTTGAAAGTTGCCACAGTCTGGCTGGGCACAAATAACCGAGCAGTAAAAAGGGTTATTTTAAGTTTACCTTTGGGGGATGTATACCACTTTCCAATTCCCTCTTTTTGCTTTAATAAGTACATTTTAATAGTTTGATGAGCTCTTTTAACTATGCCTTATCCCTGTGGATTGTATGGGATTCCTGTTAAGTGAAACATTAACTGATTTTTCTTCAGGGATGATGTTCCAAAATATCCTATATACATCCTTTGGAAATTTAAAGATCCTTTTAAATTCAAGTCTTCCAAAAGCATTTTGCCTTAGTTTTTAGAATTACTTTAGTCCTTTTAATTTTTTGATGTGGTTTTAAACCAATTTCCTTCTAGTTTAATGTTTTCTAAATTGGCTCTTGTCTATAAATTTTAACACCCTCATCTGAGACTTTTAATTTCTGCACCACCAGAAATTAAAGTTCATGGGATTTTTGAAAAAAATTACTAATAATCTCCTTGTTCTTCTATTTTATCCAATATTTGACTTTAAACTTCTCTCTTCTACCTTTTTCTATCTTGAATGTCTGTTTCTAATAGTTGTCTTAGCTTTTTGCATTTTCTATCTTAAATACCTTTACTTGACATTTTCAGCCATTTTCTATCTTATTTCTATCTTCTAGTTTTTTTTTTTCCTAAGGTTTGTACATTCACCCTTAGTTGCTTTTTTCCTCCTGGTTTTCTTTTGTTTCCTATTTTGTGGGTTTAAAATTCTTGTCTTCCTACATCTTCTCTATCTTCCCACATCTTTTCTATCTTTTTTTTTCACCTTCCTATACTTCTGTCTTCAAAGCTTTTCACTTCAAATTTCTAATCTTCTTTCTCCAAATTGCTTTTATCCTATTATCTTCCCATTTTCATGGGTTTTTTTTTAAGTAATGCTTTTAAGATTAACTAGGCTTCGAATGACGCAGTCGTTCCTCCGTCATGAAGGCATCTTAACCACCTTCAATTTAACCTTTTAAAGCCTTTTGCAACATACTTAGACATTTTACAACTTTTTACTTTACCACACAAAGATTATCTCATCTAGAAACATTTCTTTTTCTTTTAACCTTCCATATTAAAATATATTTCCACATCTTGAATCTTTTAATATCTCTTTTCTAGCCGTTAACCCTTTTTATAAATTCACATCCTGAAACAACCCTTATAAAATTTCTGATTTAGACAAATTACTCTACTTTAATAAGATGAAATAATTTCATGTTTTTTATGGTACTATAATATTGTAATTGAAACCCATCTGAAACTTCTTATACTCTTTGTATATAAATTACACCTGATAGAATCTTAACTCTTAGTAACCTTGTTTTAGCAAAGACACAGACACAAAGCAATATTAAACTTTTTTTCCATTTACCAATTTATGAAAACACACATGATGTTTAAATATATTACCTTATGGAACTTAATAAGTAAAGAGTACTTGATTTTATATTTAGTGGTTGATGTTTCAACACTTTAGCTTTGTAAATTAATCAGATCTTTGTAGAAACCAAACAGAACTAGCCATCTCTTTCTTGTTGAAGAAAAATCTTTTTACAGGATACCATGATGGTCCCATTGTGATATATTCAACAACTCCTCTTTAAAAAGCCATGGGCTACATTTTTGTATTGTATCAACATATGCCCTAACTGTTCTTGGTCTTCTCCTTCCTCTAACAATTTCTCTTCCTCAGGGGCGAACAACTTCAAACCTTGAGCCAACCATTTTCCCCAGTTTGCCTGAGAAAGTTCTAGGGACAGGCAACTTGAAATAAAAACAAAATAAATCAAAACAAGAACACATTGTTTTTTGAAATGGTCACCCATTCTTTCGCTCTCCTTCAGGGGCGAGCAATTTCACTTTCCTCCAAGCTTCAGGCGTTCCCTGTACGGGCCACCAAATGCTGCAGTCTGGCTGGGCACAAATAACGGAGCCGCCACAAAGCCTTGTAGGTTCAAACAGCAACTCTTTATTCCCGAACTCTCACTGGCCCTCTACACACACTTCCCAGAAACACACTGCCTCCACCGGGCTGCGCGCCAATTCTCTCAGAACCCTGTGAGAACTCAATGGGAACTCCAAAGTAGCAGGCGCCTGAGGCAGCAGGATCCACCCTAATCCAAGCAGGATCCGCCCTAATCCTGGAGCCACCCTAATCCCAGAGCAGAGTCACCTTTCAACCATTCCCTCTGGCAAAAATGACAGGCGTCATTCTGACTAAACTGTGGATCTCAACAGAAAGTCAGAAAGTTTAATTAACTGGTTCAAAGTCACTTTAGGTAGTGGCCTATATAGTATTAAAATCAGAAACATCCTGGCATTCAGTCAGTATTTCATTTTGACACTCAGGTGAGTAGCCCCCCAATTTGCTGGTAATATGACATCCACAGGGACCGTCTCTCACTAGTGGCAGTGGATGTGAGCCTCTGCCAGTGCCGCTGCCCCTCTGGGCTGAAAATGCGTGCCTGAGCATGACTGCTTTTCCTGCAGGCCCTGATGGATGAGATCCTCATGCTCCAGGATGAAATCAATGCACTGCAGTCAGCTCTCGCGGACGAGCTGGTGTCTGAGTCTAGGGAGTGTGACCCCGCAGAGCAGCTGGCCTTGCAGTCCACGCTCACCGTCCTGGCCGAGAGAATGTCCACCATCAGGATGAAAGCGGCTGGGAAGCGGCAGCTCCTGGAGGTGAGGCGAGGCAGACCTTGCCTCGTGCTTCTGAGTTGACCCTGCAGGTCCTGCTAACAGGTGTGCAAGTTCTTGTGGTGCTCAAGGATCCATCCACTGTCCCCCACTCCTGAGAAGGTGCATGGTGTTTGTACAGGATCCTGTGCATGGAGTGTGAGTCAGGGTGCAGCCATGAATGAGTCCTTTCAGCCCCTCTGACTCATTGCAGGCAAAGACCTTGTGAAGGCCGCACCAAGCACTCAGGAGACTTGAGCCTTGCGGAGGGCCATTGTAGGTCTGTGTGAGGGTTTGCTGTGTTTAAATAGGGGTGCTTGACAAATATTAGTAGTACTATAAAGACTAATTCTTCTTAGTCTCTGCTAACAATTTAAACACAATAATTCATGAAAATGCTCTTGCAACGTGAATGGTTTTCACGTTACTTAATTTAAATATTATTCAATACATAGATTTCGGTGTTAATACTATATATATGCTAAAATCAGCAAATTTTCTTTTTATTTATTCTCTTGTAACTCTTGGCTTTAAAGAGTATATATGATGTTTGCATTTTTGTATTGTTGCTCCTATGATTTGGTTAGACCACAGGCTTCACAGAGACTCCTATAATGTGTGGCTCATTGTACCTCCAGGGCCCAGCAACTTCTCTGGCACATAATTCCTTCTCAATACATTTCTTATTATATAAATAGAAGATCATTTTATTTAGCAGCTAATTATACTGTAATTCAATTTATCATGACCCTATTGTGTAAGCTCTTTCTAAACTTACTTATGTAAGATTAGTTAAATTATCTCTTCATGTATTTCTAATTTAAGAGCTATTCAAAAATTAATGTGTGTGCCCTACTTACTAATCTCCATGTTAAACAATTGTATAAAATTATGATTTAAAATAATAATGAATTATTAATAAGATAGTTTTAAAAATAAGGTATTTAGCTGGGTACCTTTAATCCCGATGACTTGGTAGGCTGAGGCAGGAGGGTTGTAAGTTTGAGGACAGCCTTAGCAACTGAACTGATATAATCAGCAGCATCATTCAAGTTATTTGCTGCAGTCTGGCTGGGCACAAAATCACGAGCCACTCACAGCTTTGTAGATTCAAACAGCAATTCTTAATTCCACACCTGCCCTCTACAAACACGTTCTGGGGAAAAATTCACGTTCTGGGCAAAATCCACTTACTCCACCAGGCTCTAATCAGCAGGATACGCCCTATTCCTGGCAGGGTACACCTTAAACCTGGAACCACCCTAAACCCAAGGAGCAGGATACTCCCTAAAACCTGATCCGCCCTAAACCCAGATCCGCCCTGGTCCTTGAGCAAGGTCACCTTACTCAAGCATACATGCAATGTCACTGCAAATGTCCAAGGCAAGTCCATTTCCACGAGTCCTTCCTCTAAGCAACATGGGGTTCACTGGCAAGGAAATTGTCATACCTAGTTGGCTAATGGCTCTCAGCAGTTATTGCCTGGTCCTATAGGACAGATCTGGACCCTTATGATTTGATTTGAGAATGCCTCGAACAGCTCTCAGTGCACATTAGCATCATTGGGTAATCTTAAAAAATAAAATTATCTGAGACACCTCGAGAAATTCTGAATTTTTGTTTTGGGATGTGATCCAAGCACACACATAAAAAAACTTAAAAAATTTAAAAAACTTAAAAAACTGTTTTTTAAGTTTTCCAGGTGTGCAGCCAGAGCTGAGAACTCCCTTGTGCTGAATCTTAAAGAGTTCACCTTCCAGTGATCCGTGTTACATTCTGCTTATTCCATTAGGAGAAGTTAAATGATCAGCTGGAGGAACAGAGGCAGGAGCAGGCCCTGCAGAGGTATCGCTACGAAGCAGACGAGTTGGACCACTGGCTCCTGAATACTAAAGCCACCCTGGATGTTGCACTGGGTTCACCTAAAGAGCCCATGGACATGGAGGCCCAGCTGGTGGATTGCCAGGTACAAAAGTGGTCTCAAAGGACTGTGCCAACACCACAAAGCACAGTTTTGAACTAGAGGCCTACTGGTAAAAAGTCTTGGTGTGGGTATAAAATGTGCTCCCTAAGTACGCACACAAATTCATTAGAACTTAGTGAAACCCAAACTTGGACTTAGTTTTTCAAAAAGATTTATTGAAAGGATCTACTTTAGAAGATCTTTAGTTTGTTTCCAAAAGGACACTTTTAAAGACTATAGATATACGAATGCTTGTGGTAAAAAGAAAAGCAAACCTAATGAGAACAATTGGTATCATGGAGTCAGATTGTGAATAAACACAAGAAGCATCTCTAGGAACCTGTTGTGATTTTTGGTTCTAATCCTGGTTTGTTATTTGGAAAATGTTTCCAACCATCAGTTTTAGGCGGACAAGGAAACCAAACATGAGAAGGTTGTCTTTTAAAATTTGTACATTTTCTTCCTTCCATGTTGAGTCTCTAGAAATTAATGTGAGGGGTAATTGAATTAAGATTTTTATTCTAATATTTTCTCTTTCCTTTTTATTGTGGAATTTCCAAACACACATATAAGTAGAGAATAAGATAATGAACTCTCATGAATTCATCATCCAACTTCAATGATTGTCAGTATATTAGACTTCACATATGCGTGAAGTATGCTTTCATTGAAATAGCAAGGAAGTGTCTAGAAAGCCCAACATAGCATGCAGGATTAAATATCACTATGCAGAATTTCATAGTTATCCCATTTGAAATAAGAGGAAATATGTAAATATCTTTAATTATTTAACTCTGCCTTCATTATTTTTATTTTTATTTTTGATAGGGGTGGATTGAACCCAGGGTTGCATTAACACTAAGCTACATCTCCAGTCCTCTTTATTTTTTATTTTGAGATAGTATTTCACTAAATTGATGAGGATGAATTCCAACATGCTTTCTTCCTGCTTCAGCCTCCTGAGTCACAGGGAATACAGGAATGCACCACCACAACTGGCTCTGTCTTTATTATTATTATTTTTATTTTGTTTTGTTTTAAGTTCATTATTTTTTTTTCTTTTTTGATTTTATTTATTTATTTATTTTTGCATTACAATTCTTAATACACTTTTATACCATAATTTATCATATCTCTGTGTATAAGGTATGTTGACACCAAATTCACATATTCATACATGTATTTTGTATAATGATGAGGGTCTCCTTTCACCATCCATGCTCTGTCTTTATTTTTTAAATGTAATATACTACATTGGTCATTCCCGTTTATAATTTGAGATTCATAATATTGATTATTGTTACCTTAGGAAACTTACCTGTGTATATTTGAAACATTATTTTCTGTCGTGATGGTAGAGGCAGTCCTATGTGAGTGCTTTCTGTTCTGTATATCTTCTTTCCTACTGTTTCTATTCTGGAAATAGACATCTATCTTTAACATTCCCATTTAGCACTTCAAATTAGCATCTGAACTGGGATTTCAAACTATGTTTTGTCATTACTGCCACTCTTCTCTTTGGTATAAATCTATTTTTATGGTAAGGCATAAAGCAAAAATTATATTTCAAGACTTTTACAGAGTATTAAAGTAGTGTTTTGGCCTTATTTTAGGACACTAGAAGCAGATAAAATTGAAATCACACCAACAAACAGTTTATTAAAATCTAAAAATCACTATATAAATTAGATTTTCAATTTAAATTAATTGAAACTTAGAAATTAAACCAATTAAAACCTAGTTAGTTATAATTTTAATATCAAGCTAGAGATGTAGCTCAGTGGTAAAGTACTTCCCTTGCATGTGTGAGACCTTGAGTTGGATCTCTAGTACTGCAATCAATGAGTTAATTAATCAATTAATACACTATAACATTAAGCCAGTTAAAGATCTAGACAGTTAAAATCTAGTATATGGCAGAGGTATAATAATTAATTAATTATTATATAATAATAATTATAGAATTAGAGCCACTGGATGGCTTTTATGCACCAGGTAACTTTCCTTTGTAAACCCTTTTCTTCATGAAAAATGCCACAAAGACTAGTACAAACTAGGGTGGAGTCATTCCTATATATTCATATTATTATATTTATTTTTGCTTCTGATTTTTAAGGAAATTAAAATTAAATATCTTTTGGGACCTCAAGAAGCATTATGGGCCCTCAGTGGCTAATATGCCTAATGGAAAAAATCACCCCTGCATAGAATTGTATTAATTTCTCAAAATAATATTCAAGAAATCATTTATTAATCCCCATTTAAGTTATAAAGTTTTGCTCTTCCATTTGGTTCCAATTCTTTGATTTGAAGTTAGTTTCTTAAAATTGGGATGGGCCAGATGCGGCAACTGAGGAGGCTGAGATGGGAGGATTCCAAGCTTGAGGCAGGCCTGGGCATCTCGGGCGGGTCCTGTTCTGTCTCAAAATAAAATACAATATAAAAATGGATTGAGGGTGTAGCTCAGCAGTAGAACCCTTGCCTCGTATGTGCAAGGCACTGGGTCAGCATCAGAAGGAGGAGGAGGAGGAGGAGGAAGAGGAGGAGGAGGAGGTTGAAGTTGTTAGGATAGCACTAATCTAATAAGGAAAATATACTTTTTCGTTAATTAATTACTTGATGGAATAAAAGTTAGAAAGTACACCTCAAAAAGAGTTCAGAGTTGACAAAGGTAAAAATAATTTTTCTAGGGGGTAATTATTATTTTTGTGTGTGTGTTCCTTTTAGATATACATGACAGTAGAGTATATTTTTACATATTATACATGCATGGAATATTACTTCCCATTCTTGTTGTTGTCCATGATGTGGACTTTCACTGGTGATGCATTTATATATAAAAGTAGGAAAATTATGTCTGATTCATTCTATTGTCTTCCTATTCCTATCCTTTCTCCCTTCCTTCATTCCCTTTTGTCTAATCCATTGTCCTTCTACCACCCCCCCCCAACTTGTTGTATTTTAGCATCCACATAGCAAAGAGAACACTAGACCTTAGGTTTTCAAGATTGGCTTATTTCACTTAGCATGATAGTCTCCAAACCCATCCATTTACTGGAAAAAGTCATAAAGTCATTCTTTCATAACTGAGTAACATTCTCTTGTATATATACCACATTGTTTTTTTACCCATTCGTCTGTTGAAGGGCACTTAGATTGGTTCCATAACTTAGTTGTTGTGATTGAGCTGTTATAAACATTGATGTGGCTGCATTGCTAGAGTATGCTTATTTTAACTTCTTTGAGTATATATTGAGAAATTGGATAACTGGGTCAATCATTCCAAGTTTTCTGAGGAATCTCTACTGCTTTCCAGAGTTTTTCCAGGGTGGTTGCACCAGCTTACAGTCCCACCAACAATGTCTGAGTATATATTTTCCCGACATCCTCACCAACATTTATTTTGCTTGTATTCTTGATTGTTACCATTCAAACTGGAGTAAGATGGAATCTTGGTGTAGTTTTAATTTGCATTTCTCTAATTTCTAGAGATGTTGAACATTTTTTCATATATTTGTTTACCATAGGCAAAGGGGAAAGAAGGAAGGGTGAGGGGATAGGAATAGGAAAGAGAGTAGAACAAATCTGATGTAATTTTCCTGCGTTCAACAATATATTTGTAATTTTTTTTTCTGTGAAGTGCCTATTCAGTTCCTTTGCCCATTTGTTGACTGGGTTATTTGGATTTTTTGGTGTTAAGTTTTTTGAGTTCTTTGTCTATCCTGGAGATAAATGATCTATCTCAGGTATAGGTGGCAAAGACTTTCTCCCATTCCATAGGCTCTCTTTTCACACTTTTGATTGTTTCCTTTGCTGTAAAGAAGCTTTTTAGTTTGATACCTTTCTACTTATCAATTCTTGATTTTACTGCTTGCACTTTAGGAGTCTTGTTGAGGAAGTCAGCTCCTAAACTGACATGATGGAGTGCTGAGCCTACATTTTCTTCTAGTAGGTCTAGGGTCTCTGGTCTGATACCTAGGTCCTTAATCCACCCTGAGTTGAGTTTTGCGCAGCGTGAGAGATAGGGGTTAATTTTCCATTCTGCTACATATGAATTTCCAATTTTCCCAGCACCACTTGAAGAAGCTGTCTTTTCTCCAGTAGATGTTTATGCCTCTTTTGTCTAGAATAAAGTAACTGCATTCATGTGGGCTTGTTTCTCTGTCTTCTATTCTGTTCCATTGGTCTTCATATCGGTTTTGGTGTTAATACCATGCTGTTTTTCTTACTATCGAGCTTCTACCTTGAAAAAAAGGAGATTATTTGGCGTTTTCCTTGGATTTAATTTCACATTTTAAAGGAAAACCCTATAACACTAGGGTTTTCACAGAAACAAGGAAACACTTTTAGAAATATAAGGTTAAAATCCATGATGCATCAGTGTGGTGGTGCATGCCTGTAATCACAGTGGCTTGGGAGGCTGAGACAGGAGGATAGTGAGTTCAAAGCCAGCCTCAGCAACTTAGCAAGACCCTAAGCAGTGAGATCCTGCCTCTAAATAAAATATAAAAATGGGCTGGGGATGTGGCTCAGTTGTTAAGTGCCCCTGGTTCAATCCTCGGTACAAAAAAAAAAAAAAAAAAAAGAAAAGAAAAGAAAAAAAAATCCATGAAGCTAAAACAAGAAATTAAAGCAGCAACCTGAGAAGAATCAACCCAGAGAAGCAGAGAATCCTTTTTTAAAAGTTGGCAAGGAAAATGTGCATCATGTGATTTGTTTATATTATTAATCAACTAGTGTCACAATCTAACACTAAAATATAAAATAATAAAAATGTGGTAACACTGAGGCAGATCTTTCTTCCTATGTGTTAGTAGATATAAAATGTACTTCCCATGTGGTTTTTCCTTGCATTTCTTGGTATAATATCTAATCATCAAAAATAGAAAAATTACAAAAGCTTAGGCAATTTAAAAAAATCTATAAACCGTTCTTCAAGGTTGTGGGAAAAGGACAGAGACGTCACGGACGCCTGGTCGTTGGGTTAAAGGCAGTTGTGTTTTGCCCTGGGAAACAGTCTTTGCAGAAGCTGGCAGGATGTGCGAATGTCATCCTTATTTCTCTTGTTCCAGAATATGCTGGTGGAAATAGAGCAGAAGGTGGTGGCCTTATCGGAACTGTCCGTCCACAATGAAAACCTGCTGCTGGAGGGCAAGGCTCACACCAAGGATGAGGCTGAGCAGCTGGCGGTGAAGCTGAGGACCCTCAAGGGGAGCCTCCTGGAGCTGCAGAGAGCCCTGCACGACAAGCAGCTCAACATCCAGGTGAGGGCTTGCTGCTGGAGGGTCTCTTCAGGTGTGTGGTCCAGAGAGGGAGAGGTGGGTGGGATGCACACCTACCACACTGACCCGTCAGCATGCTATGTGATTTACACTGACTTCAGCACAGAATTTAAATAGGTGTGTTAGAATTACTTGATGCCACCAACATAAGAACTGCAGTTGTGGGAAAAGAAAGTACAAATAATTATGCCCAAATTGAAAGGCAGATCATGGATGTAGATATGCTGCAACGTGGTTCCATTTCTTTTTTATTTCTCCCACCTTCACTTCTTTATATATGCTCAGACTCTTTTATTTGGTGCCCATGTTTTTAGTCAGCTATTTTGCAGCTGTGACTAAATGACCCCACCAACACCACTGTAGAGGAGGAAACGTTTATTTGAGGGCTCACAACTTCAGAGGTCTTAGTCCATAGAGGCCAGCCCCATTCCTCAGGGCTCGAGGTGAGGCAGAACAGCATAGTGGAAGAGTGTGGCCCAAGGAAGCAGCTCACATGGTGATCAGAAAGCAGACTCTCCACTTGTCAGATACAAATAGATAGCCCATAGCCATGCCCCCAACAAACCACTTCCTCTAGCCACACCTCACCTGCCTCCAGTCACCACCCAGTTAATCCCATCAGAGATTAATCCACTGATTAGGTTAAAGCCCAGTCATTTCTCCAGACCTCCTTGCATTGCCTTACACGTGAGCTTTTGGGGGCACCACATCTAAACCATCACTGCCCACACGTTAGAATCATCATGTATTTCAGGTGAAGTGAACCTTTTCATATTGTGTAGGGATCTTAATTTTCTCTAGTGGTAATTTTCATGTCATATTGCTACAGCTTTTTATGTAATATTTGCCTGAAATATCTTTTAACTTACCTTTGATTTCTACCTTTCTGTATTTTTATGTTATAGGGTTATTTTTTGTAAAGAACTGTTAGTCATATTTTCTTGATTTTAAATACTTAATAATGAAAATCCCTAATAGTGAAAATGGATTAAAAGGCAAGTTTAATACATTAAGTTTATCATGATTACTGATTCTTTAGCTTTTATTATTTTACTCTTTGTTTTCTAATTTCATCCTGCTGTTTCTCTTATTCTTTGTTTTTGACATTCATATTTTTAAGTGACTGAGTGATCTTTTTTGATTTTAATCCCCTCTGTTTTACCATGCATACCTAATAAATTCTAAGTTAATATACTAATCTCCCTCCAGACCAATATACCTTAGAAAACTTTCATTAAGTTCCTCCCATGCACCTTTTATACTATAATTATGCAGCACTTTCATTCTTCTATAACTTACTGTTATCATCCTATGCAAAACTTAAGCAAATATTTGTTGAGGAGTTACTGTGTGCCAGATACTATTATATGTGATGGAGTGAAGGAGCATGAAAAACAACTTATATCTATATCTGTTCCTATCTTCAGGAGATTAAGGTTTAGGGGGCAGGTAATAAATAAAATTAGAATGAATTATTATATAACAAGATTATAAAAGAAATTATTGGTAACCTAGCAAAAGGCAAAAGGATAGGGAAAGGCAGGGCTGGGAGGATTTGCAGCTTTAAACAGGGTAGCTAAGGAATCTTTGCAAAGTTTACACTGAAGGATGAACCATGTGGATGTGAGGGAAGAGAGTTCCAGGCAAAGGGAAGTAAGTACAAAGGTTCCCAGTCTGTCCAAAGTCAGTGTGGCAGGAAAGGAGTAAGAAAGAGGAGAGCAGTAGAAAATGAGATCAGACCATGCCTTAGCCTGTTAGGCTGCTATAACAAAAATGCCATTATCTGGTAGCTTACAGACAACAGAGATTTATTATTCACAGTTCTGAAAGCTGAGAATCCAAGATCAAGGTGCCAGCAGATTCAGCATCCAGGGAGAGATCTCTCTCTCTCTCCGATTCATAAATAGTGTCTTCTCACTGTTCCTCACATGGTGGCAGGGAATATCTAGTTTTCTGGGCTCTTTTTTATAAGAGAGCTCATTTTGTTAGTAATCACCTAAAGTCCCCAGCCCCTAATATCACCACCCTGGGAAATAGATACATCTTCAGACCATAGAAATGGGCAACAAGAGGCCCTGGGACTGAAGGACCTGTGAGCATCTTGTGCACTTTGACTTTGATTCTCGGGAAAATGAGAAGTTATTGGAGTCTTTGGGAACAGAGCACTGATATGATGACCTTGTACCTGTTATAGGGGACCAGGGTGGAAACTGAGGGACCAGGGAAGAAGTCATCATGGCACAGAGGAGCAGGTATCAGAACTTGTCAGATTCTGGGTCATAGAGATGAGGAGCAGATTTGGGGGAAGAAGGACCAGCTGGGTCAACGGATTGTTTTTAGGTCAAGATGCCTATCAAAATGTCAAGTAGTGGTGGAAATTCAGGGCAGAGATCTCGTCTGGAACCATTAGCCTCTGTCTTCTATTTTCTCAGTGTAAGATGAAATATAACACAAGGTAATATATTTTCTCAGTTTGAACTAATGTATGTATTTTTCAGTTTTTTGCTTAATCATATGATCAGGAAAATCAAATCTAATCAACTTGAAACTTTTAGAAACCATGGAAGAATTTAGGAAGATCATTGGTTTGTTAAAAATAATCCTCAGTACTATAATAAACAAATAATCTGTAACTTTCATATATACAAACAAAAAACAAGCCAGGCTCAGTGGTGCATGCCTTGAATCCCAGCTACTTGGGAGGCTGAGACAGGAGGCAAAAGTTCAAAAACAGCCTAGGCCATTTAGCCAGACCCTGTATTAATATATGTATTTTTAAAATTTTATAAAATAGGACATGTACCTCAGTTGTAGAGTGCTTGCTTGGGTGAGGCCCTAGACTGAATTTCCAGAATTCAATTTCCATTACAAAAAAAAAAAAAAAAGAAGAAGAAAATAACTATAAAGTTCTGAAAATGAAGAGTTATCAGGGGTCATTAGTTTAATATATTAAAATGTAATATTGCATAATTAAAATAGTTTGACATTGGCACAAAAATATATAAGTAAAAATTTAACAGCATAAATATTCCAGAAAGGGATCTTGGCATATAGAGGAATATAATAAATGTTTAGGGTGGCATTACTAGTCAGTAGACAAAACATGACTCTCTCCATAAATAAATAGGCAAATCACTTGAAATATGATAAGCTGGGTCTTTTACCCTATTTATTTTTGTGATACTGGGGATTGAACCCAGGGGTGTTCTACCACTGTGCTACATCCCCAATCCTTACTATTTTTCATTTTGAGACAGTGTCTAGCAAAGTTGCTGAGGGTGGCCTTGAACTCAGGATCCTCTTGCCTCAGCCTCCTGAATCACAGGAATTATAGTCATGCACCACCATACCCAGCTCCTCCTCCTTTTTTTTCTAAACTGAAAAAAATGTATCACAGATGGATTAAAGATTTAAATGTAAAAATTAAATCCTATGAAATGTATCCTATGTATAAGTATTGTTTTTTTAATCACATAAGACAGAAAATTCCTGCCAGTATGCCCTGAAGCCAGAATTTTAGTTTTTCTTATACTACTTTATGAAAGTAAAAATGTTTTGATGAAAAAAAAGAAAGAAAATTAACCAAGATAAAAGACATACAAATAGGGAAGAAACTATGTAATTCACAAATCTTTTATAAGTCACTAAGATATGATGGCCTAATAGAAATAGGGTCAAAATGTATAAAGAGATACCTCAAATAAAAATAAAAAGAAATGGCCAATGAACATGTGAAAAGATGGTTTGAACTCTCTATTGGATAAATTAATGCCAATAAAAACAAAATACTACTTTCCCTTTAAACTTACATCCTTCAAGGAAAAAAAAATTGTGGAGACCCTACAGAATGGGAGAAAATATTTCCCAGGTACTCTTCTGACAGTTTATGTAGGATATATAAAAACCTCAAAAAACAGCACCCAAAACCAACCCAATAAATAAATGGGCAAATAAACTAAGCAGATACTTCTTAGAAGAAAAAATACAGATGGTCAACAAATACATAAAGAAAAAGCTTGACATCTTGGTCAATCTGGGAAAAGCAAACCAAAATTACTAATTACTAGTATTGTGATTACTAATTACAATACTAAGATTTCATCTCAGTCCAGTTAGAATGACAGTCATTAAGAACAAAATATAATAAATGTTGGGTGGGGGAAGGAGTGCTTATGCACTGTTGGTAAGACTGTAAATTAGTATGGGTGCTCTGGATCAGTATGAAGCTTCCTCAGAAGGCTAGGAATGGACCTACCATATGGCTCAGCTATACCACTCCTTGGTATTTAGTCATAAGAAAGAAAATCAGGGTATAGCAGCCGTACACACATACCCATGTTCATAACAGTCCTTACTAGCCAAGTTATAGAACCAACTAGGTGTCAGTCAGCAGATGAATGAACAAAGAAAATCTGGCATTTATACACAGTGGAGTTTTACTCGGTCAATAAAGAAGAATGAAATGCTGTCATTTCCAACAACATAGATGGAAATGAGAACATGTATGTTAAGTAAAATAAGCCAGACTCGAAAAGACAAGGGTCATATGTTTTCTCTCATATGTGGAATCTAAAGAGAAAAACAGGGGAAAAGGAGAGAGAGGGGGAAAGGGAACATCTCATGAAAATAGAAGGGAGACCATAGAAAAAGGGAGGAAAGGGGACCAGGGGAGGAGGAGAGGGGAAGGGAGCTATTGGGAAATTAAATTGACCAAATCCTGTTTGGGGGTGTGTATGAGTATGTCACAGTGAATCCTGCTGCTATATATAATTATAATATGCCAAAAAAAAATTAAAATAAATAGATAAATTTACCTCCTCAAAATGCAACCTGACTATAATTAAAGTAAAAAAATGTTAAGAATATTCAAATTGCACAAAACTAGTGTGAAAGTGCACAGCTCCATTAGTTTTGTTCAAGGTTTTATCCTGTACCATGTGATGCCTTTTGGGTTTCCCTGGTGCTCTGTAGTGATGTAATCTCTAAAGCCACTGAAAGAGGAAGGTTCCAGTGTTTGACGGGGGTTAGCCATCGTATGCAGTGGCCTCATGTTGCCCTGTATCTCAAGCAGCTGGGAAAGGAAGGGGTGGCCGGATGCTCCTGTGTACCCCCTGGGATTCACGTCAGTGACCACCAGTCTGAAGGCTCAGAACCTGGGAAGGGCATTCAAACGAGGAGATCAGGCCCAGTCAGGCCCTGGGCAAGTGGTCTCACATCTAAGGAGCAGCCCATTTTGCTCTTATCCAGAGTCACAGGGACCGTTGCTAGATCTGATGGCTCTTCAAGAGATGGGAAATTTGGATTTATTTATAAAATCTCTGGTTTTTACATATTGACATTTCTAACACGATAGTTTAAAGCATCCCCACAAGCCTGGAGTCCCTCTTGGGCCACCATCCTGCAGCTGCACCCTGTTTCTACCAGTTCTTAACTAGGTGGCCTGGACCAAAGACCGTGAGCTTTCTGCAGCTTCTTTATCATCAGTTTCTTCATCTGTGAACTAGGGATGATAATATGTCAGTGCCCCCTTCTCCCCTGGGATGACCCAAGACCTCTAGTGGGGGTGGGAAACCCAGCCCTATGCATGCTAGGTTTTTCCTATATGTACATACCTATGAGAAGGTGTGATTTTTTTTTTAATAAAAGGCACCATAGTATGAAATTGGCAATAATTACTAATAATAGAACAGAACACTTATAACAATAAACTTTAATAAAAGTTCAGTGAATTTGTTCTCTCTGTCTTGGAGAACCAACACAAATAATGTTTTTCAACCATGGTCAACTATAGCAAGTGAAACTAGAGGAAGTAAAACCAGATAAGAGGAACATATGGTATTAAAGTTAAAAATTTTTGCCCTGAGGATTTGTTTTGAGGTTTGAACACAAGATCTCAAACATGGTAGTCAAGCATTCTATCAATTAGCTGTATCCCCAGCCCTTTTTTATTTAATTTAGAGACAGAGTCTCCCTAAGTGACTCAGGCTGGGCTCAACCTTACGATCCTCCTGTCTCAGCCTCCCAAGTTGCCGGGATTACAGGCATGTACTACAGCACTGAGTTTATCCTAAGGATTTTAATGCAAATAATGCTTACAATAGATGCTGAAATCATAGCAATGTGACAGTGATGACCAGCTGTTTCCACTTAGAATTTAATAAATTTTAAATAAATAAAGAATTTTATTATTTATGGAGGTGCTCTCGGCATGCTATGGCCGTGGGCCCTCACCCAGCAAATCCTGCTCAATGCCACAGGAATTATTTAAATTGAATAAAGTTCTGACTCTGCCCCAAGTATAAACTTTCCTGAGAGTGCTGCTGGGTGATGTGTAGACAGTAAAAATGAGGTAGTGTTTTACTGCATTGGAATCAGTCACCGGTTATTTTAAAAATAGCTATAAATTCTATCATCTTTCTTCTAATGGAATTTCTAATATATAAAATATTAATGGGGTTAAAAAAAGAATTTTGCCTTTTCAAGGTTATTTTTTCATCCATGGAAATAAAAGTAAGCCTTTTTGCAATATTAGTGCCATGGAAAGAATAATTTCTCTTCAGTAGAACACAAAAAATAATTCAGATATGAAATTAGCTAATGGTCATGGGGGAGGGGGATCCTCCATTGAATGTAGAAGTTGGTAAGGTCCTGTCCTTGAATGGGAGCTGACATTCAAGTCTGTCTTGAATTACTTTTTTCATAAAAAGCTTAGGTCAAGCCTGACACAGTAGTGTATACCAATAATCCCAGCAATTTGAGAGGCTGAGGCAGGAGGATCCCAAGTTGGAGTCCAGACATGGCAACTTAGCAAGGACCTGTCTCAAAATAAAAATGAAAGTGGAGGAAAAAAATTCTGGGTATGTAGCTCAGTGCTAGAACATTCCTGAGTTCAATCTCCAGTACCATTATAAAGAATATAGGTCATTTCACATATTATCCTACATCAAAAGAGCAGAGAATTTGCCCTCTATAAATAATAAAATGCCTTATAGAGATATGTTTTATTTAATGTTCAGCATCTCCCAATCCTACTAATCTTCCAAGGAATGTTCTTGGCATAAGTGGTTACTGTGTAGTATTTCCAAAATAAACAACTCTGGTAGCCCTTCCCATTGCTACTCTGGTGACAGAAGCTGCCTGACTTCCTAGTCCCCAGATCCCAGAGAAAATTGTTGTCACACCTCACAAAAAGTAATTACCAAATCACATTTCTCCTGCCAGGGCCTCCTCCTCCCATGGGGAAAGGAAATGAAATTTGACCTGGATTCTTATTTATTTTTTGCTTCCTGTGGTTAAACTCTTAGATTTCAAAATGACTAAGTCAGAGAAAATTTCACAGACTGAAAATCCAACATTACCACATAGAAAACACATATTGTGCCTCTGCTGCTGAGTTTATTATTCTCCCCTGAGTCTGTGGACTCCATTAGCCAAGTAAGATAGCCTTCCCAGGTCTAAGTCCTAGATCCCAAATGTCCTTCTGCCTGTAAATGTGAAGCGTATTCTTAGGGCTGACATTGCAGTTGTCAGTTTTTGCAAGCACACATTATTCTGGGAAGGATAGGACCCTGAGAAAAAGGGTGAGTGGGCACTGGGTCGGGGAGAAGTCTCCAAAGGAATCTTCCAGCTGGGCTCTGAAAAACAAGCCTCTGCTGAAGACCAGAGCCCAGAGGAAGTGGCCTGGATCCCAGGGGGGCCCTGCCAGCTGGAGCAGCTCTGATTGGAATGGCTTTAAAGGGTCACTCTGTGTCAGCCCTGTCCTTCCCTTCCAGTCCTGTCTGACCCACTGCTTCCTCCCTGTGTGGAAGAGCCCTGAGCGTCTCTTGGAGCTTATTCCTGGAAGGTGGAGCACCCTGAGATGGGGGCAGAGAACTTGTTGCATGTTGAAAATTCTGCGCTTCAGGGTGGGAAGAATACCCACCCACCCCAAACACCCCACCTTCCGGAAGGTCACTGCTTATCTTTGAGAAATGCACCTGAGAGGGAGGCGAGTTTTCTAATTGTTTACTTTTAATTATTATTAGTCGTGTTTAATAATCATGCAGAAGGGTGAGCTTCATGGTGGCATATTCTTATAGGCACACAACAAAAGAAGATCGATTTCAATCCCCAGGACCTCCCCTTTCCCTGCCCCTCCCTCCCTCCCTCCCATGGTCCCCTTCCCCCTTCCTACTGGAGAGGAAGGGGATTTTAATGAACTGGGTGTGATCAGTCCCCCATTCTGAAAATCCTACAAAATGCAAATAGCATAATTTAGGGCCTAACATGATTCTAACTAAGCCACTTTTTTTTTTTTTCCTGGAACATTGGATGACCTTGAAAGAAAGGAAAAATACTTTCCAGCTCACTTGGACGGGCTCAGAACAATGTGGGAGAGCTGGGTGTGTGTGTGTGTGTGTGTGTGTGTGTGTGTGTGTGTGTGTACGGGTAGAATCTTGCCTCTGAGTTTGACTGATGGCTTCAGCCCATTTAGCTCCAGGCACCAACACCCATGGTGGGAAGCCCAAGGGCCAGTCCCTTCCCTCACACATTCTGCAGTTTAATCCTGAGATTCCAGTGAGAAAGATCAGAAAGGCGAACAAGCCCCGTCTATTGCCCAGGGATGGTGAGTGTAGGATTCTGAAAATAAGAGGGAGAGCCAGGCCTGTGTGGGTTGGAAACATGGGTCCCATCCCTGGGCAGACTTGGTGAAGAACCACGGGTGGGGCAAGCATCTCCAAAATGGGTGTTGGGACACTGCTCTGTGCACACAGCCTGTGCGGTGATCCTACTCTCTGCTCCATCAGACCAGCCACACTGGCCCCTTCACTGCTTCTGTGTGTGCCAAATTTCTTTCCTCAGAGGGCCTCTGTGCCGTCTGCTCCTGGGCCTGGGGTGCCCGCCTGGGTCTCTGCTGGGCTCATTCAGGGCTCAGAGCAGTTCCCATCCTGAGAAGCCTCCCCTGCCCTCTCTTCCCCTTGACCTCTGGCCAGGACCTTGCAGCCCTCACTACCTTGGCTTTCCAGCTGCTCTTGCTGGGGTATTGTCTGTCTCCCCGCCAGGGCCCTGGCCTGACCTCTGCTTTGTGGAACCCCGATTCTTCATGTGTGTTTAGCGAATGAGTTACATTAAAATTGCATCATTGGCCATTTGACATAAATGCAGGTGAGTGGAAAGGCTCTTGTTCAGACCGAAGCCACGTGATAGGCGGCATTTGGGCACCTTTCAGATTCCCGTGGAATAGCCAGGCAGGAAGGATGAGCTCTTGTCTAGGTGTAAGGACACTTTTATCTTTGTCCTTGTTCAGACTTCATCAAAGCAGTGGGTGGCCTGGTGGTGTAGCAGAGGGAGGGGACCTCATTTCTCAGAGATCTCGTCTTTCATAATCATTTTAAAGATTCAGTTCATTTTTTGAATTTGTAATCCACCCTGCCCACAGGTAAACAATATTTTTATTGTGCTACTTGGAATCACTTTGGGAAAAAGACAATTAAAGCTTTCTCATACTTGAGCAAAGTATTTGTCCTACAGAAAAATCTTTAAATATAACTATGTAAACAGCAGACACTCAAAAATCAAGAATTCTAGAACCACTTCAACTCCAGGGCCCAAACAGTTAGATGTTGAAGGCCTGTAACATCCAGTGTCTGGGAGAGTCCCTGCCTAGTGACTGTGTTGCGACTCTCATTCTCTGTGGTTGATCACATCCTGCAGCCCTGGAGCAAGGGCCCAAGAGCCTGGAGTGTGGAGGGTGGGACAGAGAAGTCCCAGCCACCCTGGGAAGCCCTCGCCTGGACTCCTTGTCTCTGTGGGACAATTAATTTTCTTCCGTGGGAATTGAAAATCAAGGTTAACTTCTTGAATTCATGAGTATGATATCTTACCTTGTAGGGCTATGGACTTCTTCTCAAATACACTGAGATCTCTTTGATTAATAACGTTTTAGGCCAGGCATGGGGACACATGCCTATAATCCCAGTGATTTGTGAGGCTGAGGCAGAAGGATATCAAGTTCAAAGCCAGCCTCAGCAACTTAGTGAGGCCCTAAGCAACTTAATAAATGACAAAAAGATGCCTGTCTCAAAATAAAAGATAAAAGGGCTGGGGGTGTAACTCAGTGGTTTTATTCCTCTGGGTTCCATCCCCTTACCAAAACAGAAATAAATAAATAATCTTTCAGAAAAATCTTTAGGAAGCAAGCACCTGCCACATCTTGCATGGTATGTATCATGTGACCTAGAGAAGGGAAAATGTGACACTTTCACGGGAGAGGCAGTGAATTGTAGTCTATAATGATCATTTGAGTAACACTTTACCTTTGTATTATTTTTTTAAATCATAAAAGGATCTAGCATTATATTTTTGTAAAAAGAAATTCTGTAATAATATCTGGTGATGACCACATTGGAAACACATGGATTTCCCCTCAAATATTTCTGGGGCATAACTATCTGTTTGTTGTTCTCAATCCTGAAAATGCCATACATTAGATGGGTTTTATGTCACTGTCTTTTTAAGAATGTGGCTTCACATCCTAACAGAGCAGCTTTGGTTATCATACAGACCACACTAAAAAAGCATTCTCTCCATTTTTGGTGAAGATTTTCCTGTAGAGAGCATGACCTTTGATTTCTGCCTCCTTAAAAGCAGGGAGCTGCCCAAGAGAAGGAGGACAGCGATGTTGACCTCACGGCCACTCAGAGCCCCGGTGTGCAGGAATGGCTGGCTCAAGCTCGAACCACAAGGACCCACCAGAGGCAGAACAGTCTCCAGCAACAGAAAGTAAAGCTCCTCTTGCCCTCACTAGCCCACAGATCTGCCAAGGAAAGACCTGGAGGGAAATGCTAAAATTACTAAAATCCAGTTGCTTTGAATGAAGCAAGATGTGATTAGCCTTTCAATGTCTTTACTCATGACCATTGTTATTTTAGAGGGCAGCCTTTCAGGAAATCTTGTTTTTAAGTTTTTAAATAGTATAACTCAACTATAACCCACCTCTGCTTTTAGATTAGCCCTTGTTTGAGTCTTCTACTTTATTACAGTAAAAATTGGGGATGTGACTCAGTGGTAGAGAGCTTGCCTCACATGCTGCTGGTCCCTGGTTCAGCATGCAGCACTGCAAGAAAACAAAACTAAACTCAGGAAGGTCTTGGGGAATTGGTGGAAATCTGAATTTCATGTTTCTTTTTTTCAAAGAAATGTCATTTATTTTTACTTTCAAGTAGACACCATCAGAAAACGTGTTGTAAATTGTTACCTAGTGAAACAATTGAGTTTTATGAATAAGATTTTTTTTTTTGGTCCTTGATAACACTGTTGTATAAAGGGCAAATTAAAATGTTTAATTTTCCCAAAATACAAATGAGTCTCCTGCAAATAATGAAGGTGAAACCAAATCCGTTGATAATCCAATTTACACAGTAGTGAGCTGGGTGTGGTGGCACACCCTTGCAATGCCAGCTGCTGGGAGGCTGAAGCAGGAGAATCAAGTCCAAAGGCAGCCTGGGCAATTTAGTGAGAACCTGTCTCCGAATAAAATAGAAGAGTTTGGGGGTCTAGCTCAGCAAAAGCATACTTGCCCAGCTTTATTGAGGCCCTGACTTCATTCATAGCATTTCAAAAAAAAATTTAAAAATAAAATAAGTGAAGAATAAAGAAAGCTGGTGCTTTCAAGAATCTGTTCTGGCAAACAGGTTTTTTTTGTTTTTGTTTTTGTTTTTGTTTTTGAAAAGTGAAAGTTCACTCTATGCCACTAGAGGGCACAATTGTCCAGTAAAATTTTATTTTGCCATTGATTGACCCAGCTTTTTCAAATATTTTTTATCAAAGCAAAAGAAAACTGTATTATACAGATATGTTTGAATATTTATCTAAATTCTATCTTGAAATCATACCTTTTACGTAATGTGCAAATTTAAAGCTTACTGCCATAGTTCCCCGAGAATTTTCTAAACAGAACTGTGATTGTCAACAATGACCATGAAATGACCAAAAAGTGTTTGCATTTGTCCTCTCCCTTGATCAGGAGCTGGAACAAGAATTAGCTGAACAGAAGAGCCTCCTGCGCTCAGTAGCCAGTCGTGGAGAGGAGATCCTGACCCAGCACTCAGCCTCAGAGGCCTCCGGTGGCCTTGGGTATGTTTCAGAACACTTCAACTTTCTCTTTTTCTAATTGTGTTTCCCCGACACTGGAAGAAATGGGATCAGCTCATTCAAAATTTTATTTCAAATGTCCTATGAAAAATGTGGTCATTTGTTTTCACTTTAGAATACTAAATGTACTTGCACGTTGAGTATTTATTGCAAAGCACAAGCCTCACCAGTAACCGTAAGGGCTAATTTCTTTGCTTACCTTCCCATGTTCTGAGCACATCTGTCTAAAGAAGATGTTCATAAGTTCATTTTCTAAATCAAATAGGAAATGCATTAGAAAATTGGATGTATAATGTTTCTAAGTGAATCATAGGTAACTGCAGAGCATTTCCCCCTAAAGAGCTTATCTTCCTCTATCCACATTCCCAAAAAAAAAAAAAATGTATGTAATCTCTAAAATATCTGGACTTTTTTTCAGTGGGTCAGTTTCTGTAATTTCTACTGTAAAGTCCCTGAGTTTGGAATGGGTCCAGAGTGGAGACTTTGAAAATCTTAAACACAGAAAAATGTTAAAAGGAAAATGAAGGAAGTTGGAGAATTTCCAAGTTTCAGAATTTGATTAGAAAGGTAGGGAGGTAAAGGTATTGCAACATCGTGGGATAGCTGTAATTTTTAGTCAGCTGTGAGTTTTATTCCAGTTCCAGAGCTATCACCTGGGAAATATCACTCAACTCTGAGCCTCGGGTTGCTCATGTGAAGAATTCAAATAACAAACAACAGCCATCATCACAAAAGTGTTGTGAAACTGGGTGGTTGGTGCATGTCTGAAATCCCAGGGACCCAGGAGGTTGAGGCAGGAGGACTGCAAATTTGAAGCCAGCCTCACCAGCTTAGGGAGACCCTGTCTCAAAATAATAATAATAATATTTTTTTTTAAAGAACTGGGGATGAAGCTCATTCGTTGAACACTGAGCGCCCTGGGTTCAATCCCCAACACCAACAACAGCAACAAAAAAATTGGAACTATCAAACAAGAAGATATATTAGACAACTTAAACTAAAAAAGGTTTCAGCAAAAGCTCTGTGTTTGTGTGTGCTATCTATCTTTCCACAAATAACTTTGACCTTGTTTTCCACTTCTGAACATTTTTCCTCCCCCCAGGGAATATAATGTGAAAGAGGAAAGTATGTACATTATGAAGGTGATTTTTGAAATAATATTAATAATGCCAAATAATTGAAAAGGCAGAAATGCTCTCTGGTGTGGAAAAAAAAAAACTAAAGAAAATCTGTGTAAATGTATATCTAAAACTTAACAGTATCATAAAATGTATATACAATACTAGGCAAAAATGTGAATTAAAATTGAAAGTGTAATGTATATGTGGATATAAACCAAGATAGAATATGGATAAATCAAACTAACTTTGGTGAGGGCAGATGGGAAATATTTTTTACTATAGGTATACATAGAGTTGGGCTCATCCTGACAAACTCAAACATGCATGGAATTTGATTTCAGTTCATGATCCTCCCTCCTTTTCCCTCCCCTCTCCCCTGTACCCTTCCTCTTCTAGACTTCTTTTTACTCATCTATTTATTTATATTTGACTGATTCTTTTAACTAATACATAAAGGTGAAATCCCCTTTGGTATATTTACATGTGCACATGATATGACTTTTTAAAAGAATTCTTTCTGCATTGCCTCCCATTTAGATTGGGGAAATTTTTTTTTAAAAAAAAAACTTCTTTATATTTAATCAATGCTGACAGAATGTTGCTGACTATCACATTAGTGCTGATCATATACGTAGATGTAGATATACATATTACTAAATATAGTTATTAAATATTTCCCTGATTTTATAATACTTATATATATAAATGAATCAAAAGTGGTAAATGAGTAAATAGGTATTTGAATTTCCAACACATATATACATATATGAATTTCAAAGGCATATGATAAAGGATAAATGACAAGATGCAATTGCAATAGGGTTATTATGACAAAGTACATAGCAATGCAAGACAAGAAAGCAAAACCAAGAAACCAAAAATAGTGACATGGTTAAGACATGTCGATTTAAAAGAATAATGATATTCTTTTAAATCGACATTAATCGATAATAATGAACAACAATGATATTTATAGTTGGGCTGTAAAAATTGTGACCAAAACATGAGGAGTTTTAAAAAAACATCTCTTGTCATCATGTTTGCAAATGGTAATAAGGAGCTGGGGATGCAGCTCAATGGTGGGGCACCTGCCCAGTATGAACAAGGCCCTGGGTTCATGCTCCAGCACTGCACAAAAAAGAGGGGCTGGGGAATAAAAGACAACAAGAGCAGATGAGGTCAGAAATAAGTACACCTGTGTCTGGAGCAAGCCCGTCTCGACTGAGACTTGCCTTCAGTGTGCGTTTTCTGTTTCCAACTCCTCTAAGATGTTTGCCTGTCCCTTGCAGTTTTCTGTTTCTTTCCACAACATTATTTTTACAAAGAGCCCGTGCACACATTTCATTCTCAGGATGTGTATAGTTTCAAAGAAGAAGTAGCTGGGTCTTCTGCAATTTTTTTTGCCATGATTTTTTTTTTCCTTCCCTGACCTTCAGCGCTGGAAAGAATCCAAATGACAGACAAACAACTGGAAATTGCTCTTTTCAAATATAAAAGTATTTTTAAAAGAAATTTGTAGAGAAGTACTGGCTTTCTATACAAGACTCACTTTGAAGACTGCTGATAATTTTTTTTTTTCATGTATATAAATTCTTTTACACAAATTCCTTTGAAAACTTACCTTTAAGTGGAGTTGATTTTAGTTCAGCCAGTTCTTTCAAGTCCCTGGGGACCAACCAAACAAATAATCATGAATTAAGTGATCTCTAGAAACCAAAGGAAAAGTTGTATTTTGGGTTAGAACAGAATAACATTTCTAGGGGAGAAATATTCATTTTTCATTATATTCATTGTATTTGTTAAGTCTTATAATTATTTGCTGATTTTCTGCAGCTGTCAAATGTGAACTAGTTTGTGTGGGATGCCCCTGTAGGAAGGGCATGACCTGCTTTATATACTCAGAAATTTACTATATAAAGAAATCAAATTTCTTGCATGTATGATTTTGTCAAAATGAACCCAGACACTGCATATAATTATAATGCTCTAATTTAAACAAAAGAAAGCAGCAGCAGCAGCAGCAGCAGCAGCAGCACCTGCATGAAATGTGGTCTTAATAGAGGGCTCCTTTCAAATCTCCTAGGAAAATCAACTGGAAATTTATTGATATAAATGTGAATGGAAAGGACATTTTCCTTGCGGGTAGTGAAATGCTGTGTTCTAACTGAAAACTAATTTGCTGCTGGTTTTGTTTTTTTTACATGTGTCAATGATTAAATATAAGAATATGGATCTTAATTCTTCCCCTGTTTTATGATAAATTTTTATGCAAACATAAAAAGAAAACATAATGAAGAGATTTAATCTCATAAGAACTTTAAAACGTTTTTCTTTCTTAAAAAATAAAAAAAAAAAAACAGAAAAATCCAGAGACTAATTGTTGCAAACCCTCAACTAGAGGCATCTGTACCGTTTTGTCTTTTTTTTTCATTCAATGTTATTTTCTTAGCTCAACCATGTCAAAACAGACTTAGTTCTACATTCTAACTGCTGTTTTACCCTTCCTTCCTTCCCTTTCTTTGCTGTTACTCATATTGGAAGTACCTAGCATGTCTCCAATAGATGGGAGAGATCCTCTGAGTTATATCCTAGAAATAGAATCCCTGCATCACAGGATTGTGGAATCTTAAGTCCTACTTCAAAAGGCTTACCTGAGACACTCCTGTATTTATACATACTCTGAAAAAAAATTGGTTTCAGGGTCACTACCAATGAACTAGTTAGCTGCCAATGAACTTGTTAGTTCTTTCCACTCAAGCAAAAGGCACTGTCAAAATATTTATTCATAGCTCATGTGCCTTCCAGATGCCATGGAAGGTCCTCAAAATACCTCCTGACACATTAATATCAGAACTTCAGCTCCCTCGATTATCATTGTCACCATTATCATTTTTATTAGGCTGCATTTATTAAGTGGCTGTTGTTTGCCCCATAGGGTTGTAGGCATTATGTATTTGTTATCTTACTTTCCATAATTCTGTAAGATGGATACCGTCTTCATTTGTAAGGTGAGACAGTTGAGTCTCAGAGGAAGTAACACGTTACTCAGTGTCACAAATGCAACATGCTGGAGCAGCGATTCCTTCCCCCCCCCCCCCCCCCCCCCCGCTTCCTGTGCTAAGGAGGGAGCAAGGCCTCATTCATGCTAGGCAGGTGCCTTATTCTGAACCACACTTGTCTCTAGAGAGGGCTCTGATCTAGATGCTCACTCCAAAGCCACAGTTTCTCAGGGTCCCCTCCTTCCCCCAAGCTCTGTCCTTCCAGTGCATGTCCTGACATTCTGTAGGCTCACGTCATGGTAAAACCTCTCATAGACGAGTTAACATTTTCAGGGTTTTGAACTAATTTGTAGACTAGATATCAAAGGATGCCGCTCCATAATCATACTGCAGTTTTTGTTAATGTATTTTTAAAATATTCATTATGCTCACAGTTAAATTGTGAATAAGACGATACTTAGTTGTAGTCTCTGTATTTCTGTTTCAATTTATATTTTTAAGGCATAGCTAATGACCAAGGTGATCTTGCTCCAGTTTGTAAGTTCAGGCCTAGGACACACAATGTGACCTCTCTTGTTGCTTTTTTTTTTGTACACATTGTAAACTTAGACTATTTATTCTTCTAATAGCGAAAAACCTGATGTGTTATCCCAGGAGTTGGGGATGGAAGGGGAGAAATCATCTGCGGAAGACCAGATGAGAATGAAATGGGAAAGCCTGCACCAAGAATTTAGTACCAAGCAGAAACTACTACAGAATGTTCTGGAACAGGAACAAGAGCAAGTGGTATCAAACGTTTTGCTTTTCTATATTAAGAAACATCAGAGATGTGTGCCTTATGCTAAGGGAATGTGTGCAATGATCTATATTTTCATTATCAATTCCAAACTAAGATATGATGCAAATTATTCATCCTATATTTTTCTTAACAAGCCTGCTTCACATTTCCCTTAATAATTGTATATTTCTATGTGAAAATTTATTTGATTTCCAGGTAATATTTTCCTTCAAGCATGATTAATATCTGACTCCTCACTAGCATAGGCCATTAAATTTTATTTTATTTTTTCCCACATGGAAAATTATGGATAAAAATTGAGGATATACACATCCAGGGCAAATGGAATTCCACAAATCTGGAACTAAGTTGTCAAGTCATCTTATTTTCCATGGCTACTTCCAGTATTTAATAATTTTAAAAGGTCTTAATGAAAAACATATTGGAACCTCAGAGGGTCTGAAGGAAGGGAAGCCAGTGGTCAGCTAGAATGGTTACTGACCCCTGTGTCAGGTTGGGTCCTGGGATGGGTACTGTGTGATATTGGGCTTGGTTCCACCGAGCATGCCAAGTTCAAGGGAATTGAATATGGCCACAGAAGGTCCCAGGTAAATAATCACTGTTAGTTCACTCTATGGAGAAGCCAGGGAATAACAGGAAGTCAGAGGAATTTGAGAGTTTGGAGAGTAACCAGGGAGCCAGGAACCCAGTCATGCCTGGGATGCCTACCACAGTTGTGGCTCTGGGATTCTGCAATAGGAGCCTAGGCCCAGGTCTTGAGCCAGAGCATGTCCATCTAGGCTCATACCAAGACAGCGAATTTTTGTTAGGATGAATTCGAAGACCTTTACTGTTGGTCTTACCACTCTGGGCACAGCTGGCTCAGGGACTGGGGGAGACTGAACTGGAAAGAAAGGCGTCAGTACTGCATGACATCTGGGAGGGCGAAGCAGGAGCTGTCAAAGCAGGCACGAGGATATGGCTATAAGTGGCCAGGACCAACTAAGAAGAGGCATCTAACCTAAGGGCCACAGTGTGTCACCTTGTGTCTGGCGACCCTTGCATATGTGTCTCCAGAGCCATGCATTTCTATCCCACTGTCCAAAGCCACATGGCATGACATGCCTGCTCCCACCTCTCCCGGCTGCTCCAGCCAGGGGGTCTGCGTGAAGAGTCACCAGCTCTGGCCTGGGGAATTTAAAGCATTCGGTTCCTGAAGGCAGCATCTCCTCCAGTGAGCACTTAAATGAGAAAATGGGGACATAGTACCTATGCTCTTAAATAAGGTGTCCCTGTTGGCCTGCAGCTTTACAGCAGGTCAAATCGACTCCTGTCTGGCGTGCCACTGTACAGAGGGGATGGGCAGGCACAAGACAAATCCGCAGTGACGTCTTTGCTGGATGGACTGAACCAGGCCTTCCAGGAGGTTTCGTCCCAGGTAGGCCTGTGCCCCTGTGTGCTTGTCTTGTCTTGGCTGGGCCTTGCCCTGCTCGCATGGGTCCCCTCTGCCTCTGCAGAGCTGTTCCACCCCTGCGCATGAGCACTGAGAGCCAACAGGAGGGATGAGCCCTGAACCAAAAGCCACTGGTCCCTGGAGTCCCTCCTAGTATTTTTGATTCCTCAAAACACTGTCATGGGTTCCTTATCCCGTACCTGCTGCTTCTCAGGGTGGAGGAGCCAAGAGGCAGAACGTGCACCTGGAGCAAAAGCTGTACGACGGAGTCTCAGCCACCTCCACCTGGCTAGATGACGTTGAGGAGCGTTTGTTTGTCGCCACCGCACTTCTGCCCGAAGAAACAGAGACGTGTCTCTTCAACCAAGAGGTAAGGATGGCAGATTCTGTGTGAGATTTTAAAGCTCGATGAGTTTTGATAATGAGTAATTAATTTCCAATATGAAGGTATGAATAAAACAGATCTAATGAAGCACAAAGGTGTACTCCCAAGTAACACAGTGCAGGACAGAATTGTTTGAATACAGAAAAGCCTCATAGATATGTATGCCTTTTTTATCCCTTATATTGTGTAAAAAGGGGGAGGAAAAACGCAAAATGCTAGAAAATTATTGCATATCATCAATCTGCCATATAATGAAACACATGCTTTAAAAACAATACTGGATTCCTACATTGTGCTTTACAAGACTCATTTTTTTTTGTATCAGTTTGTACTATTATGAGCTAATGATGTAAAGTTGTTGAGAAAAAAAATCTCTTCAAAAGCAACTTTCCACTGGGCACAATGGCACATACCTGTAATCCCAGTGGCTAGGGAGGCTGAGGCAAGAGGATCAAGAGTTCAAAGCCAGCAAAAGTGAGGTCCTAAGCAACTCAGTGAGAACCTGTCTCTAAATAAAATACAAAATGGGGCTGGGGATGTGGCTCAGTGGTTGAGCGCCCCTGAGTTCAATCCCTGGTACTCTGACCCCCCCAAAAACCCCAACTTTCCTATTATGCATAGAAGTCTGGGGAAAAAAAGATGAATTGGCCTTGATGTAGAGATTAATAAGCAGTAAGATTTAGTGGATTTTCTATGAGGAAATGACTTTTTTGCATACTGATTCAACGATCTAAACACAGAAACAAAGTTTCTCCTTTATCAACCCTAGGCCCTTGCCAAAGACATCAAGGAAATGTCTGAAGAAATGGATAAGAATAAGAACTTGTTTTCCCAAACTTTTCCTGAGAATGGCGATAACCGGGATGTCATTGAAGATACTTTGGGGTGTCTTTTGGGCAGATTGTCCTTACTAGACACAGTAGTGAATCAGCGATGTCATCAGATGAAGGAAAGACTTCAGCAAATACTAAATTTCCAGGTAAAGAGGAGTTTTCTGTTTTTTCCATTTTTAGGATACAGTCAGTAATAATCAACAGGGTGTCTCATTGAGGTAAGAAAATCTTTTTTTCTTTCAAGTGTTCAATGAAGAGCAAGAGAATTACATGCAGATGGAACTATAGGATTAGAAAACAAAATGTTTCATGCTTCTAGAAATGGAAGGTTGAGAAAACGACTCTAAGTGCTGAGTAAAAAACTTAACTTCAACCAAAAAAGTCAAATTTTTTGCTTATTATAATCAAAGTTTCCAGGGGCAGTAGTGGAGTTCTGTATATATTACCCAAGAACATGCTGCAGCTGCTACGATGTGGAAGGTACCCCAGGCTTCAGTACCCGAGAGGTTTCTGATTGCTTCTACCTGTGTTGAAATGTATGGCACTGCCTTCCAACCCTCACCCTCAGACTCACTACCTTTTTGCTTCATTTTGGAATTCTACACAATTATTTCGATGTCAACTAAATAGTAGTATGGTCATGAAACTTTTCTTATATGAGGGTACACTAAAACAAATGCAAGAGCTGCTGATAAACTTTTAATATTGATTTTTCATTCCTAGTAAAATGCACCATGTGGAAATATTTAATTTTAATTGGATGCTTTTTTTTTTTAGAAAACATTCTAGATATACAAAATAGATGCTTCTAATTAGTCTAGCTCACAGATTGATACAAAATTTTGATTTGCAAAAAAAGAAAATACTAATATCAAATGAATTCTGTATTTACTTAGACATGTGGAATTTTCTAGATAGCCATCTAGTGCGACAAATTACCACTACCTTCCAGAAGTCTACATTCTTAAAACTATCCATTAAAAGTGTTGCAATCGTGTGGGTTTTTTTTGGACTGGAGAGTGAACCCAGGGGTGCTTTACCACTGAGCTACATTCCCCCCACCACCACTTTTTTTTTTAAATCTATTTTTAGCACAGTCACATTAAGTTGCTGAGGTTGACTCAAACTTATGTTTTATTCATACACACAGATTTCAGATGTGTTATTGTATTTAATCAATTCAGTATCCCTATGTGTTAATTTTGCACTCTGGGTTCAAAATCTGGCTCTGTCCCTTACTGTAGTATAAGCTGCTTATCTTCTCTAAGCAGTTAATATCTTCAACTATTAAATCACACTCTTAGTAATTTTCTCCTAGTGCTGTAAGAACAAAATAAGTTAAAATATGTGAAGTGCTCTAAGCAGTGCCTGATACATGGGCACCCAGCCAATTTTTGTTGTTGTAGTTGTTCTTGCTAATAAGCGTAGTGGTAGAGGATCTAAAACCAAGAGAAAGGTTGAATTACTCCTTCATGGTTATCAAAGAGCACTTTTCTATTTTATATTATGGCAAGAGAGATGGAGACTAATAGTCCTCTGAAGATACATTCTGAAGGCAGAGCCAGATGGAAAGCGTTTGTTGATGGTTTGATGTAGAGAATGAGAGACAGGGGGAATGCCCAAGAGCTCCAGGGATTCTGACTTGCCCCTTTGGGGCCCTTGACCAGCAGAGAAGGCTGGTGGATAGCAGTGGGCACGCCCAGGTTACTTGTGGTACCATTGATTGCGATATGGGGCACAGAGTCACAGTAGACATTTGTGTATGCAGGTCTGTGGCATGGAGGAATAGTCTGGAAGGGACATTCACATCTGTGCCTTTAGGTTGTGTAGTACATAGCGAGGAAAAAAAATTCACTTCAAGTCAGAAAAGCAGGGATTATTGTTTAAGTGTTTTGTTTCAGATGCATATTTGATTGCATGTAAATATACTAAGTATGTCTTAAACAGACCATTATGTAATTTATGAAAATTTTTTTCATTTCTCTAAAATTCATCTTTCATGAACTAATATACTGAGTTTTAACAGCATGCTAGTCTATCAGCCGTGCATGAGGGGAGAGTAACTGTGAAAATGTATGTGTTTCTCAAAGGTGCATTTTGCTTTTTTGAATTGCATTTCTTATATTATTGTC
Source organism: Urocitellus parryii (assembly GCF_045843805.1). NCBI lineage: Eukaryota > Metazoa > Chordata > Mammalia > Rodentia > Sciuridae > Urocitellus > Urocitellus parryii. The sequence continues at coordinate 14,108,252 of NC_135538.1, forward strand.
CTGACATTTTAAAATTTTGTTGGTAATTATAACCAGTCACAGGAAAATATGAACTAAGCATGAGTACTTTGGAACTAGGAGAAGAACATGCAATCACAAAACTCTCTTTAAATCATGTTCTCTATTTTCCTTTTGCCAACAAGTTTCTACTTGTTGGTGGCCAGCTCACCAACAAAAACTGACAATTCAAATGTTTTTGTTCCAATTTAATTGAAAAAAGAGTTCCAATGGTAATATAATGAAGGATCAAGTCTCAAACCATTTGCTCTTACTTTGTACCAAGCACCTGGTGTGCTGTCAGTGCTCAAGAGTTGTTGAAATGGCATGTCCTCCTTTTCCAAGCCAGCTTTGAGCATCAACTTTTGCCAGACTCTTAACACAATTCTAAATCCAATGACAATGTGGAAGGGTCCCTAGATGCTATGTCTGTTATGTCTATTATGCTTGTGGAACCACAGGCAAGTCAAACTGTCAACTTCTGAATTTATTTTTTTGTCTCATAGACTTAATCCAAAATAACTTTCCTAAATAGGTAATTCAGTATTTGAAGTCATTTTTTAAAGTGAAAAAAAAGAATCATTAATGAAAGAGTGAGGCAGTATCACTAATTTTAAAGCTTGAAACTTTCCATGGACCCTGATCCTCAACAACCAGAACCCTGCCCCTTTATACCCTCCTAGTAGCTCCACTGACTACAAAAAAAAAAAAAAAAAAAAAGGACATATTATCTTACTATATAGATAACTTGATCATCTTGCTGTATCATTAGTAATAATAATTGGTTAAATCTTTTGGGGTTTTAATCATAATGAATTTTTAATCTTAAGAAAATACCAATGTTGGTAAGATTATTAGCACCTTTTAATATTTTTATTTAGTAAGTTTTAAATCAATCACATTATTATCTATCTTCTTGAGTAATCTCTCTCTCTCTCTCACAATAATTAGTGTGGCTTCCAGAAATGTAATCTTGGTTCCTATTATCTTCAGTAGAACATAGTTAAGAGAAAATGCACTATTAAAAATATAAAAATGACATATGAGAAGTAAACACGCATTCTTCATTTCTAACCTATGAAATGTATACTGTTACCCTTTAGATTAATTAAACTGACTTTATTATAAATATATGGATATAGTGGAGACTTTATTGCTTTTATATCTGTTCAAGTGAATGAGAAACATCTTTCACTGTGCTTACAAGATAAGTGTGTGATGATTCTAATGGCATGTATGACCTTACCTTGAACACATTGAGTAAATGCAAATGTTATCAGAATTCATGCAAATGATTCAGGTTTTCAATGCTGCTATAATAATTTATTTAGTTGGCCTCTGAGCTTGAACATGGGTTTGAATTCCTCTTCCTCCTCCTCTTCCTCCTTCTGCTTCTTCTTCTTCTTCTCCTTCTCTCTCTCTCTCTCTCTCTCTCTCTCTCTCTCTCTCTCTCTCTCTCCCTCCCCCTCCCTCCCTCCCTCCCTCCCTCTCCCTCTCCCTCTCCCTCTCTCTCTGTCCATTTTCTTGTTTCTTTTTTTCAATGTTAGGGATGGAACCCAGGACCTAGCATATACTAGGCAAGCTCTCTACCAGGAAGCTCCACCCCCAGCCCTCCATGTTCTCCCCTGCATAATCCACCCATTCCTTTGCCTTTTGGCCCTGCATTTGCAATATCACACCTCCACATGGCCTTAAAGTTGGTTTCTTTTCCTTGCTATGGTTATCCTTCCCTTAAGTCAGGATTCTTGCACATGGACTCTGTATTCTCATACTTGCCCCCAGTGAGGAGGACGTGAAGAGCTGAGCTTCATCCTCCGATGAGCAGCCAGTCCTGCATATGTGTTGGGTGACTAATACGATACAGAATTTTAATATTGCTGATGTTTCTGGGAAGTTTGGAAGTGTTTTAATGTAAATATTGTTACAACTCCTTATTTCCTTTGACATTGAGTACCGAAGTTCTGAGAGCTCTCTCCTTTTTTGTAAGAGTCTAACTGCATATAAGTATATTGAACATTTAAATGAATCTTTAGGAACAAATAACGTGACTAAGACCTTTTAGTGTTGTCTCTTAAAGTCTCTGGTCCTAATAGATAATATTTATTTTCTTAACTTCTGGATGGAATTTTATAAAAAGTTGCACAAATTCTTTGAAAAGAATTGAAGAAGACAGTAAGGAAAGGAGAAGAAAGAGAATGAAAAGAAAAATATATTATTCCTAAAAATCATATTATTTCCCAAACTGGGAAACACCTGTAGATTGTTTTCTTAGATAAAAATAATTCTATTACTACTGAAATATTCAAATGTGTTCATTTATTTCAGATTTAACAAAATTAAGAAGACCAGTATTATTTATTACTTATATATGTCAACTCCCTTTCATTATGTGGAAAATGCTTTGTGTAGTAAATTCTTCAAAAGTCAAGTTTTAGGGCTGAGCATATGGCTCAGTTGATAGAGTGTTTGCCTCACAGGGACAAGGCCCTGGTTCAATCCCCAGCACCACCAAAAAAAAAAAAAAATCAATTTTAGCCCCAAGATAAACAGTTACTAGTCCCTTTTACCTTCCCATGAAACATTTTTGTTCCTCCTGAAAATTAAATCCTACACAACTACCATCAACCCTGAATATCTGTGGGTTATACACCCACTGATTCAATCAAGCACTGATTGAAAATATTTAGGGAAACAATTGTGTGCACTCGTGTGTGCTTTTCCCCTGCAATGGCATTTACCTGTGAGGTATTATAAGCAATCTGGTGTTTGGGAGGATGTGTACAGGTCGTATGCAAATTTTATATCAACTTCTATAAGACATTTGAACATCCCTGGATTTTTGTATTGGGGGGTGGGGGGTCCTGGAAACAATTCCTACAGATACCAAGGGATAACTTGGTATAATTTCTAGAAATCTATATTATATTTAGGATCATTTTGAATTCTCTGTTACACATGCTAAGTCTTCCTGTTGTTTTCCTCCTTAGAATGACCTGAAGGTGCTGTTTACATCATTGGCTGACAATAAATACATCATTCTGCAGAAACTGGCAAATGTGTTTGAACAGCCTGTAGCAGAACAAATAGAGGTATTTGCAGCTGCCTTCTACTAGAAAAGCAAATGCACAAATATCTGGTGTATTATGACGTTTCAAAGAGTCTATGAAAGATTAATGGCTTATTGTGGCATTTTTTTGTTTGTCATATATTTTCGTTTTGAATGCTGGATTTGAATATCATATCTGGTGACACTGACTCTTGTCACTTCTGTGTGGACCTAGAAAATGTAAGATAGGTAAAGGTGTCAGTGACAGATGCTGATCTGAAGAAGTTTGCTACCCAACAATGTGATTAAACATGTTCCCAAGGACAGAAGGTCAGGCTGTCCTTGGAATGGTAGAAAGAACTCTAGACATTCAGAAGGGGGTAAATTACCTCCAGCAGATAGAGAGTCTGGGAAGACTTCGTAGAAGGAAATTGGACATGCAGGAGATTTGGACACATAGTGACTTAGAAGGAAGGTACCAAAGTCCAACAAGAAAAAAGGCATAAATTCAGGAGACACAGGTAATCCAGTCAGTTGAATTTAGCACGGATGAAAACTATGGAAAAGAAATAAGATCGGATGAGTAAACTTGAAGTAGTCTGGAGGGCCTGCAGAATGTCATATAGTTTGATTATTCTGTAAACCAGGGGTCTCTACAATTCATTGATTATATACCCCATTATTTAAGAATAATAAATAGATATACACCACAACTACATGCGTATTTACTTATAAATTATAAGCAGGCACCATGCTATCTCAGAAAGCATATACAAAAATGAAAATTAAGAATGATTGTGGTCAAATGCATAGTGTTTCATCCTGGTTGATCAACTTGCAATCTTCCGGGTACTTTTACTCACCTTGGAGAGTCCTGGCAGAGGAAAGTCATGAGGATGTTGGAGAGGAAGAATGGATGTCCGTTCCAGGTCCCTTTTGTGGATGGCCATCATGGCAGCAGCAGGCTTAGGAAGCAGGAAGCTGCCCTGAGGAGAAAGTTTGAGAATGTGAACCAGGGTGTTGACAATGAAAACAGAGAGAGGTCAAGAAATGAGAAGGACACTACACATCAGCTACTAGGCATGATGGGAAGTGTGTGTTGAGTGGAATTTTTTACCTCATTTCTGTGGACCCCAAGGGATCTTTGGGTAAACCACAAAGAATAACCTGCAATAGAAATCTCCCACAATACATACGTGAGAGGGAGACCTGAAATCATTTGCAGAATAACATGTGAATCTGCATTTTTATCGACCCTAGTTTCATCTGATTTTAGAAGAGATTTCTCATTTACCCCCAATTAAAAATCATTGTTATATTATATCTTCCACATGAAAAGATCTTTTAATTTTTTTGTTTATAACACATGTGATTCCAAATGAGATTTGAACACCCGTGGTGATATCTTGTGTTAGACTTCTTATGTGAAAAAAAAGATAGATGTGATCACAAGTAACATTTTTTTTTTTACTAATTATTGACCAATATAACTAAATAAATGTCACTGAATAAACAATTTGATTATCTATTTGAGTAAATGGAAAGCAGCTCATGAGTGTGCTAATTCCACTCCTATCCTTCTTGGATTAAAAAGGTAAAAATAGCAGAAGGCATGCAATGCCACTCCTCAGGGTATTTGCTCCTCACCTGAGTCACAGGGCTCCCCCTAGAACACACCTGTTGCAGGTGAGCTTGGTGCATAGCTGTCTTCTTAGGCTGCCCCTACATTTCTCCCTCTACTGCACCTACTCTTTGCTGAGTCCTGAGCCTTTCTTTTTGTTAGATTGCTTTCTTGTTTTATTAGTGCATATGCTTCCTAAGAAAGTGTACATGATAGCTATATTTTCAAGCTCTTGCATGTTGACATATTCTTATCCTATGTTCACATTTGATTGTTTGGCACTTTATAGAATTCTTGCTTAGAAATTTCTTTTGGAGTTTGGAAGCTTTGACTACATTGTTTTTTTAGATTCCAGTGTCAGATTGAGGAATCTAAAAATCATCCCGACTCCCTAAGATCCCCAGTGCTCTGAAATTTCTCAATCACATGCCTTGGGGGAGGGTCTATTTTTATCCATTGGGCTGGGAACTCAATGGGCTTTTTTAATTTTGCAAAATTCTCATCTTTCCATTCTGGAAACTTTTCTAGTCATTTATTTAATATTTTTTTTTATTTCTTCAGTTTGTATGTCTCCCTTTTCAATCATATATTGGATATTTTTGTCCAATCCTCTAATATTTTTAATCAAGAAATCTTTTTCTCTCTCTGTCCTTTTGCTCTATTTTCTGGGACTCTTCTTCAGTTTCAGCTCCATCCATTTCTTATTTTGTGGTTAATTTTCCCAAGCTTATTTTGATTCTCTGAATCATCCTTTTTTATAGTATCCTGTTCTTTTTTTAATGAGTGCATTATCTTTTGTAATCTCTCTGGGTACATTAATGATTTATTTGTTGGTTGAAAATTTTCTGTATAATCTGTTTTGCTCCGAGTTGTTTTTATTTGTTTACTTAGGTCATTCTCTGTCTTTCATGTTGGAGGTTTTTCTGAGGTATACAGGCATGTTTTATTGTCTGTTTACATTTAGGTTGAGGACAAAACAGCAGAATGGGAACTTTAAGTAAGGATGGAGCTTGACAAGTTTGAGATAGTGAAGGGTGATGTGTGGGGGCCATTTTGGAAAATCTTTGTGTCCAATTTTTAGGGCTTCTCTACTGGTCTTAAGAGATTTTTTTCCTTCAATCTATACTACTGTCCATGGCAGTTCTTGAAAGAGAAAAAGACTTGAGCATTGTATATGGCATTTTATCATTTTATTCCCCAGTTTTCAATCAAGCACTTACCTTCTCCCAGAAAATGAACTGTCAGTCTTTCATCAGGGAGGGGAAGGGGCAGTGTGGAGTGAGGAGGGGACCTGGGGATTTAACTGCTCTTCAGGTAGCTTCTTACCAGCCCTCTTTCTCAGCACCCTCCTCCTTGACTCAGAGTTCCTGAGATTCCCATGGTTCTAAATTTGATGGTGTGGATCTTCTGAATCTAGTGGTGTGGATCTGCTGTAAGATTAGGATTAAGCTCCCACACTTTCTAAGTCATGTTTCATGTGCTCTTCCCAACTTCAGCTTCCAGGATTTTGTTGGTATTATCTTCTTGTTCCCTTGCCGTTGTGGATTTATGGGGGTAACACTCCAAAAACTAGCAAGCAAAATGTTTGGTGTGATTGCAATGAAATTTTAGAAAAGAAAAAATACTGGACACACCACGCGTGCTTCATCTGCCATCTGGAGTTCAGGTTCTTTTCAGCCTTCAAGGACAACTGATACTGCACTTCTTCCAGGAGCCTCCTTAGCCCAGGATTTGCTGGTCTGTTATGTCTCTTCTCCAGACTCCTTTAGTGGAGAAGGGTTGCACCATAAAGTTTAGCACTTAATTGTGTTCAGCCTTGTTTGTTTTCCTCTGTCTTCCTGACCAGACCATCAGCTCCTTGAGGTCCAGGATGAGATCTTGTGCTTTTTCTACTAAAGACAAAGCTCTGCAATGGCAGCCACTTTGCTAGTTTCTGCTTGGTTTATTTTCCATTTTACAACAATGAGAGAGCCTCCTCACCACGCTGTCAGATATCTCCTGTTGCCTTCCTGCGTCTCTCTCCAAAGGTGCTTCCCGCTGCATTTCAGGAAACAAGACATGATACCCTAGAAAATGTTATGCAAATACTTTTGCCAACATATTCTACATCTTGCTTCCTGTTTAGGTATTTCTATTCACCCAGCCCTTCTCCCAATCCTCAACCCCACATCCTTCCTACCTCCTTATCTCTAAAAAGGTAGGGCTGTACTGTAATAAAGGGGTTTCTTCTCTTTTTAAAATATGACCATGCTCTTTATGTTTTGTTGATGTGACTCATTTTTGTTTGTTTGTTTGTTTTTGTTTGTTTGTAGAGGGAAGAAGAACAAATAGAGCCACAAAAATCAGACTTTGTGCAGGAGTGGGGGTGGGGGTGGAATTGTCCTTAGGAGTTTAATGAAATGACATAAATCTTACCTAGGCAATACAACAGGCGGAAGAGGGACTAAAGGAACTGGATGCAGGAATCACTGAATTAAAAAGGCGTGGTGACAAATTGCAGATGGAGCAGGCTTCCCTGCAAGAACTCTCCAAGCTCCAGGTACAGTCTTCAGTGGACTCTATCCAGGTGCAGAGGTACATTCTAACTCAGGGTTGATAAAATATTATTCTATTTCCTTGGCTTTCTTTTTTTTTAGGTTTTTTATTTAGTTGTAGGTGGACACAATACCTTTATTTTATTTTTATGTGGTGCTGAGGATTGAACCCAGTGCCTCCCACATTCAGGGTGAGTACTCTATTGCTGAGCTACAACCCCAGCCCCTTTCCTTGGCTTTCTTTATAAAACCCCAAATTTAGGTCTCAACCTTTCTTCCATGTAAGTCTTAGAAACTTTTCTTAAGCTTTTCTCATATTTAGTGCAATAAAATGAATTACATTCACATACTTCTAAGATTCACATTTTTTTCTGATATTTGCATTATTATTCTGGTGGCTAAAAATATTATGATCTAGTTCAATAGTAACTTACTGTCTTCGACTCAGAAGATAAAAATTATGACCACTCCTACTTAGATAAGTTAAAACGGGAATAGGACTATATTTCATTATCTCCCCAAGTATTGAAGTAATACTTTTTAAAAAAAGGTTTTTTAATATTAAAAAACTGTAGCTTATTTTTCTATACATGCAGAATGGAGACATTGTTTCAATTCTAGAACAACAGCAAAAGAGAAAAATTGAAAAAGTAGAAAGTGGTTGAAATCTAATAGACTTCCTGGCATCCTTAGGAACAGAGAATAATATTTGGAGATAATTTGCTTTTCTAGATCAGATACAAGCAAAAGTCTGATATCAGGGTGGGAAGACAATTGTAAGATACTTGACCAGTGAAATTTAGCATCTGACAATGTAGTTATGTTATATTAAGAAAAAATTATGCACAGGCACGTACAGTCAGAGTCTCTCTCTCTCTCTCTCTCTCTCTCTCTCTCTCTCTCTCTCTCAACCACACACACACCTAAATACACACACACACACACACACACACACACACACACACACACACGGGTTTCTCTGAATGTCTATTGCAAAACAATTGAGGATTATAGTATGAGTCAAGTCCAAGGTCACAAGTTCCTTCTTTGGAGAACATGAAATAGCTCTTAGAAGCAAAAGGCCATTTCCATTTTAACTGCCCCATTCCTTTATCTAGCATTGCACAGTGTCATAATCCCAAAGCTTTGCCTTGCACTTTTTAGATGGTTTCCCACCAGAGCTTCAGTGTCAGGTGTAAGAGTCCAACATCACAGCTGCAAATCGGCATTAAGGCTGAACTTTTCCAGGCTGAATCTTCTGGCTGCTCATCCTTGAGATGATGCACTGAGCAGGTCCATGTGCCTCCAGTAAATTTTCTGTTTGGCACATCATCATCTCCTGGAATGTCTTCCCAGATTAAATGGTTATTTACTCACCACATTTGGCGAAAACATGGCCCTTTTAAGTCTTCAAGTCTTTCTGCTCACATCAAACTCCTCTGTTTCTCTAGCTCTTTATTTCAAAGACAATCCCAAATCTGATATCGTTTAGCAGACAGAAATGTTAAGGATACTGTATTCAATTATTCTAAAATTATATAAATGCTGAGAACATTGTAAAAATTAAAATTGTATTTTCTATGACACCCCCTCAGCCACATGGACACTTTTTCACCATGTTCAGCCCACATCTCATTGCAGACTGTTGGCTTTCCTGAGAATAGAGTTGTCAAATCTGTCTCCTGCGCCATCTCTAGGAAACTCTTTTTTATGTCCTTTGGAATCTTAAAATATTGAGCTTATTTTTTTATAGGCATAATTTTTTTTTAGATTTTTAGCTTTTTTTCCCCTTATATCTTTATTTTCAAGTCCATCTAAATTGTATTCTGGTGTATAGCACCTGGTAAGGCTCTGATTTTACTTTTCTCCAAAATAGTTATTTCCACATTATTGCATATTTTATCCTTTGCTCCACTGACTCCATCCTTAAATTCTCGTGAATGCAGTTCTTTTTTCTTCAATTCCTCTTTTATGCTTTATTGCCTATCAATATAAAGCAAAGTTAAATTAAAACAAAAACTAAACAGAATACTGAGCAAAATTAATTTATTAAATTAATGAATTTAATTAAGCGAACTTGTATGAAGTCATTGTAAAGCCACAGGTCTGTAAACCACATATTGTAGGCATTGGAACAGAAGTCAAGAGCTTGCAGTTTTTGAAAGAAGTCTTCCAAACGAGGCTCATAAGAGAGATAGGCAGGTGATCTACATGCAGAGGAGACCTGTGGGTCATAGCAGAAGGAGCTTCCTTGGTTAGGTAGTGGACCTGGCAAGTAGCACACACTGAACAAGGTGCCAGACTGTCAACTGAGAGTGATTGTCACCATCTCTGTGTCTTAGGACATGTATGATGAGCTGATGATGACCATTGGCTCTCGGAAGAGTGGTCTGAACCAAAATCTTGCTCTCAAGAGCCAGTATGAAAGGGCCTTGCAAGATCTGGCTGACCTGCTAGAAACCGGACGGGAGAAGATGGCAGGGGACCAGAAAATCACTGTGTCTTCCAAAGAGGAAATCCAACAACTGCTCCACAAACATAAGGTAAGGGAAAGAGGGAAAGAAAATGTGGTTGTGAGAACAGTCTCAAGTCCTGATATATATCTAGTAACACCTACTATCCTAAGTCTTTTATAAATTTCTATTTACATAATTTATTCTTTATAATGATCACTAAAAATGTATCTTAATCCCAGTAGCATTTAGTAACACAGAGAAATTATGGTGTTTCTATGATTTTGTAAATTAAATTAACTTAATTATATATTTCTATAATTCTGTAAATTAAAAGAATAACTACAAGTAGTTTTGCTTCTCGATTACCCACTAGGATTTAAAGGCTTTCTTCTTACATTAACCATAACCAAGGAGAAACTCAAGGACTCCCTTCAGAGGATCCCAGCTTCATTTTTAACTCTACTTTTTCCTGTACGTCTCTTGTGGTCATTGGTTCATCTAGCCCTGGGGCTGTCTCTGCCCTCTCTTGCCCTGGCCTAGGACTCCCAGCTCTGCTCTGGGAATGCAGAGCTGCCCGCTCAGGCCTAGGTTGGGGTTTATATCCTCTCCATGCGTCATTCAGTTCTGCCTTTAAACACATGCTTCTTCAGTTGCTGTGAACCTTGGAGATTTTCCTGGGGACACTGAGTCCAATGACTTCGTAATCAAACTTGGTAAGCCTGAGATTTCACCATCTGTGTGGGCCAAACTCAGGTTGGACAGTAGTGCTTAGTGAAACACACCACAACTAACGCTTGCATTCCTTAGCAATGACCATGGAAAGTTTCCAAGTCCAGAAACCTAGCTTCCCAGGCCACAGGAATTCCCTGTAAGGAAACAAACAAGCAAATACATCCCTGTGGGTTGTAGGTGGTTAACATATTCTACCATGATGTAGCTCTGGTGGTTTACATTGGTAGATGTTGGGAACTGGGGGAAGGAAATTGGGATTTCTTGCTATTTTTTTTTCCCAGAGGTTTTTATCCAAAGTTTTATGATTTATTAAGGCTTTATCATTTGGCTTTGAAAACATTGCTTTAAAGTTAACAGCTGGTTTTTCTCAAATCTGACCGTAGCCATAAAAAATCATTCTGAGTTATTCCAGAAGGAAAGCTAGGATCAATGAATAAAAATAACAAAGAAATAAAGCTCAGTAGAAGACAAACTCTGAAAGGAGTAAGTAGGCTGTCCCTGAGCAGAAGCCTCCATGGTCATGAGAAGTCCAGCCAAGGCTGTCGGGTGGGATGGGGGATTAGGGATGGGGGGTAGGGAGGAAGCTTGAGGGAGGAATCTCAGCTCTCTGCGAATCTTGGCTAAACAACCTCCAAGATCTCTTCCAACTTTAAGATTCTTTGATAAAATAATTGTCGGTTAAAAATAAAGATCTAGCTTCCACTAACAAGCCCATGTTCCGAGCAAGAGTTCTACAGTGTTGGCAGGGAGCATAGATATAGCGGTTGATATTTCACAGCTCTGCTGTGACTAGCTGGGCATCTGTGAGTGAGCTACCTGGAGGGGCAGGGTAGCTCGCTGTTCTCCTCTGTATATGGAAACAAAGCTACCCTTCTCAGAGAGCCATGGATTTAGCATGAGGATGACATGAGTCAGGTAAAGAGTTAATGGAGCACCCAGCAAGCAGTAAACACACAATTAATGGTGTATGTTCTTATCCGCTTTCATTCAACATCCAACATCCATTCTCAGCATTCCAGTTCTATAATTCTGTCCATGGTGCTGGGTATAGAAAATAGAATAAGGTCTATTTCCATCTTCCAGAATCTACTACACATGTCAAGTAGTATTTCAAAGATGTTCATAATGTCACACAAGGCCTTCGATACTGTGGAGGTAAAATATGAAGAAAATTTTTAAATATTTAATTGGTGAACATCAAACTATGTTTGGAAGCAAAAAATAAGTACAGCAAATAGTTTGGAAGTTCAGAAAGTAGTGCTCAGACCCAGCCATGGACGGAGAGTCATTAACTGTGTTATGTGAGAACATCTTGAGAAGAACAGAGTTAAACAGGGGCTGGAGATAGGGTGTGAGGGACTGGAGATAGGGTATGGCCAAAGAATCCAGCAGGCCACTGGTGTGGTGGGGTTAGTGAGAGACAGTGTCAGGGAAGTAAGGAAGGCCAGAGTGCAAGGGATGAGGTATTAGAGGGCAGAGGAGATTTTGTTAAGCAGCTGGTCATCTATGAAGAGTTTGGTTTGGAGGCCATTGTGGCTAATATACAGTAGTGTACAGGATGCACTTAGATGGGGAGAAGAGGCCAGGCAGGAGACCAGAACCCCTGTCTGGTCAGGAAGCCTCTTCAGGAAGTGATGCGTACCTGGGCCAAGAATGAGGTGAGAACAGAACAGGTGGCATGGTACCACCCATCTATTAAATGAGCCTCATCAGCTTTCATCGTTGGAGCAATGTTTATCTGGAAGTAGTGTCTGATGAATTGCTGACCTCTTTCTACCTGCAAAATTGCAGGAGTACTTTCAGGGCCTGGAATCTCACATGATCTTGACAGAAACACTCTTCAGAAAGATCATCAGCTTTGCAGTCCCAAAAGAAACCCAGTTCCACACAGAGCTGATGGCTCAGGCATCCGCTGTCCTGAAGGGGGCTCACAAGAGAGGCGTGGAGTTGGAGTACATTCTAGAGGTGAGACTGTGGCCAATGCAGCACCTTCCCCGCTGCAGGGCAGACCTTCAGGGAGAGATGAAGTTTATCTCCTGGAACCTTGGAGCTGGCTGGGCCATCTGGTCCAGTATTGTGTTTTTTTTATGGCTATGTGATGCCTTGATCCTCTTGTAGTTCCTATTTACATGTGGGTATGTGCTGTACCATGTTGTAAGTCAGCTGGATGAATACTGACCTCAGACTGCATGAAGAGATTTAGGGGTTTAATATTCAAACTGAAAGCCTAATTAAAAGCATGTAAAAAAAATGTAAAAATATACCTCTGGCTCTGTCCCCAGTGCAATTGCTTTTGTGATAAGACCTGTCACTAGGATCCAGAAGCCAGAGCTCAGCCACCTGGGTCCATTTTTTCTGCTCCAAAAGCAGAAAATCAAGGATTCATTTAGTAGCAGCCAAAGAACACTGGTTTGAAATCAGAAAATCTGGGTTCAGATCAGAGAAGCCATTTGTAATATCCCCCTTAGTTGTAGGTCTGAATATGCTGACCTGCTAATCACAAAAGGATACTGTGAAATTTCATTTTTGCATTAACTTAGTCACCCTCATTCATCACCAATAAATGAATCAAGTATTTGTTCATTCAGCCTTTATCAAGCTGCTACCAGATTTCCAGGCACTGGGGACACTGCCCTCGGTGAGCTCATGGTCTAATGAGGCAACAGGCAAGCAATGGGCCAAACATAGTACAAAATGGAAAGTTGTACAGAGAAGGAAGCACACTCCATGCTATAGATTAGAAGAGGGATCTCAATTGTAACCAACGTTCAGACTTAGAACAGGGATTGGCCCGCGGGCCAAATATGATGTACTGCCTGTTTTTGTAAAATTTTATTGGAACATACAAAATAAGTTTTCTCTGGTTATACTTTATCTATGGCTGCCTTCACACCACAAGGACAGATGTGAGTAGTTGCAATAGGTACTGTACAGTCTCCAAAGCTAACATGTTTACTCTCTGGCCTTACATAGAAAAAGCGATGTGCACCACAGGTGTGTGAACTTGAATACCAACAGGTGCTCAGTAGAGCCTAACTGACCAGCCACTGTGAGAAATTATGGATATCATGGTCCCTTCCTTTTTTCCATTAACGAGATCAATTGCCCCAAGAAGCTCCAGCTTTCTCGTTCTTCTTTCCTGTGAGAGCGGGAGAGATTATAATCTCTCTCCCCTTCCCTCTCTTCCTCACCCACTCCCCCAGCCTTTTGTGGATTATCTACATTTCATGTTTACATTTTTCTAAATCTTGCCTTCTTCACTGGGCCAGCATCATCATCGATAGCTAACTCTAAAAATTCCAAACATGGATTTCCCCAAAGTGCTAAAATTTGGAAAGAAATTTATCAAATTTTTCAAAGTCAACATTTGAAATCTTGGATAACAGTCACAGTTAAGTGCTCTGTCGGTCTCCGAGATAGGCATTTCACATTTATAAGAACGCATCCAAGTTTGACACAACCCTCTAAGATATATCATGAACCACTGTTTTAGGAGTGAGCCTGGGAGCAGTGTCTTGCCAAGACGAGAGTTTCACTGGGAGCACAGTCAGCAGTCACACCATCTCTGCCTGGTTTCACTGACTGAAAAGAGTGTTTTCAATGAAACTGACCAGACTGTGCCATTGAACCACAGCATCCCGTGCTCACACCCAGACTCCCCCACCCTGCTCAACTCAGACTTATTCCTCCACAGCCCAAGAACTCTGTATGCCCTGAAATTTACTCTTTGTATTTTTTTAAGTTTATTTTTATTGTGGATTGCCTATCTCCCTTCTCTAGGATGTAGGTTCCAGAGAGCCAGGGATTTTGAGTTTGTTTTTTCTTTTTTTATTCACTCCTAGATCTGGCAATTGTTTAGTATTTGGGAAAAGTATGGACCTTTACTGTTATGCTCTGTTGCCACTCTAGCAGCACATCAGAGTGGAAATGCATATCGAAAAACTGCTGATCTGCACTATAAATTATGAGAAAAAACTTCAACTGATATTTATTTTAAAAGTCTTTTCCAGCTTCAAATAATAAAAAAAGTCTGAATTTAGGAATAAGTCATTTGATATTTTTATTTAACAGAATATCTATAGTAGATATTTATATTTTTAAATGTATGCATTTTAAGTATTATTTACAAATCCATTATGCTTAGTTCACTCAGTTCATGAAAAGCAAACATGCCTATCCTTATGCTTAACTCCTTCCTGGGGTAAAGCATGAAACGAGGCACACCAGACACCAGTGACACTACATGCATTGCTCCATTTATAATTAATACCAGCGATGGAGAAGGTAGTGATTCCCATTTTAATATTCTGATGAAAGTCCAGAGATTTAGTATCATTCATGGTGATGGAGGTAATAGTGGCAGTCACCAGTATCCATTTACAATACTTTTGAGGGCCGCCATCTGATTACTGGCTTCAAAGCCATCTTTTGCTACCCAAAGCAAACCCTACGTAGCCTGAAAGAGAATCTGTCAAGCATATATTTTGTGCACAAGGAGGAATAATGTTCCCTAAGGAGGGTTCTTCTGCTCATAGACTGATGTTGCGTTTCTAGACATGGTCCCATCTGGACGAGGACCGCCAAGCACTCAGCAGGCAGCTGGAGGTGGTGGAAAACAGCATCCCGAGCGTGGGCCTGGTGGAGGAGAGCGAGGACAGGCTCACGGAACGCACAAGCCTCTACCAGGTTGGGTCCCCATGGCACATGTGGCCATGTTTCCTTTAGAATCTTCCCAGTCATTTTAGCAGAATCTAAACAAACTTGTGATCAAATAGTTATACTTTTCTTTTACATTATTGATATTGTTTTAAAAAGGTAGTTTTGTCTGTGTTACTTATAGCAGAATATTTTTAAAAGTCTTTTTGGCTGGGCACAGTGGTATAACCTGTAATCCTAGTGTCTCAGAAAGCTGAAGCAGGAGGATCTCAAGTTTGAGATCAGCCTGGGCAGTGTAGTAAGACACTGTCTCAACATAGAAATAAAATAAAATAAAATAAAATGAAGGCTGGGGTTGCAACCCAGTGGTAGAGCATCCTTGGGTTGAAAATAAAGGGGGTGAGGGGTGGGGCATGGTGGCACACGCCTATAATCCCAGACTCCAGAGATTAAGGCAGGAGGATTACAAGTTTGTAGGCAGCCTCAGCAACATAGCAAGACCCTGTCTCAAAATTAAAAACTTTAAAGGGCTTGAGATGTAGCTCAGTAGTAGAGTACCCCTCTACTTATTGAGATCCAATCCCCTTACATACATACACAAAAAATTATGATTTGGGGTCTGAGGGTACAGATAAATTGTAGAACATTTAGATTTGCAGAGGCCATAGGCTCTATACCCAGCATTAAAAAATACATCTTTCTTCCTTCCTTCCTTCCTTCCTTCCTTCCTTCCTTCCTTCCTTCCTTCCTTCCTTCCTTCTTTCCTTTCTTTCTTTCTTTCTTTCTTTCTTTCTTTCTTTCTTTCTTTCTTTCTTTCTTTCTTTTTAAATGAGAATTCACTTTGAAAATTTGGCAAGCATTTTCACCAGAATTTTGTGTATTTTTTATCAGTGTCATACTATTCTTGAATTAATTAAGTGTGACAATTTTAAATGCACCTAAAATTAATTTAAAAAACGAAAAGAACATTTTTAGTTGGGATATTGATGAAACTTTCAAGTTTTCAATGTTAATTGGGTGCATATAGTTTATATTTGAATACAGATAACGGGAATGTTATGGATTCCAGAGAAATTGTAATTTTCAAAAAATATAGTATCCAAACTTTTAACAAAATATTGCCATTATTTTAGCACTTAAAATCCAGCCTTAATGAATACCAGCCTAAATTATATCAAGTATTAGATGATGGAAAACGACTTCTGATATCTATCAGCTGCTCTGATCTAGAAAGCCAACTAAATCAACTTGGAGAGCGCTGGCTCAATAATACCAACAAAGTGTCTAAAGAACTTCACAGATTGGAAACAATTTTGAAACACTGGACCAGGTAACAGGATATGTATTTTGCATATTTTGGGATAAGAGCTGCAGTGTATTAATAAGAGTGCTTGACTTGGAAAAGATACACAAGTTTGGAAAATTGCACAGTTTGGAAAGTAATAACAAACAGAAAGCCCCAGTTGGACTCTTTTGTAATTGTATAAACACATAATTCAAAGTGAGCAGGGAGGTATAGGTGCTTGGTGCAGCTTACCTCTAAGCTGTTGTCCTCCTTTGCCTAATGATTGTAACCTGGGTGTTCATAATAATGCCTTAGGAGAGAGAGAGAAGAAAAAATGTTGATTAAGCAAGCGTGCTTCTCAGGGCAAAGGAAGGTGCACAGGAAAGGGAGATGGCTAACTGTTTCATAATGAAATACTTTCTTCCTTTTTTTCAAAGAACTTTATATACCCATCGCCTAATATTTCTAAGAAGCAACAATGTGAAGGAAGAGAAAGTTGTTTTCTTTTCTTTTTCTTTCTTTTTCTGCTTAGGGATGGGAGGTTGAAATGCAGAGAGACAGACCTGATCAAGACATAAACATTAAGAGAAAAAAATTTCAGAGCAACAACCTAGTGCACTTTGGTTCTAAATCTATCAGGTCTCTTGTTTTCAAACTGCATTGGCAAATATCATGAGTGAGTAGAAGATGAGGGTTGAACGCTTACTTAACAGACTCATTAATATATTCCCAGGTATCAAAGTGAATCTGCAGATCTGATTCGCTGGTTACAATCTGCAAAAGACAGGCTAGCATTTTGGAATGAACAGTCTGTGACAGTCCCTCAAGAGCTGGAAATGGTCCGTGATCATCTGAATGCTTTCCTGGTAAGTTTGAGAGCTTAAAGCATTGATTTGATTTTGGTTTTCAGGCCTGACCCATACCCAGAACAAAGGAAATCAGCTATCACTGGGCATCCTTAAAAAACTAGGTGTAGGGGATGGGGTTGTGTTCGGTGGTAGAGCGCTTGCCTCTCACGTGCAGCGCCCTGGGTTCGATCCTCAGCATCACATACAAATAATAAATAAATAAATAATAAAGTTATTGTGTCCAACTACCTCTGCAGAAAAGAAATATTAAAAATAAACTAAGCTGTAGAGAATGTATCAATGTTAAATATTCGTGTTCAGTACTTACCAAACTAATGGGACTCATCTCTATTTATACGCAGCATTCTTTTTTGCAAATAGTTCCAAGTAGCAATTCACTTCATTTTCGGGCAAACATGCTTCTTTGCTTCCTTCTAGAAGGTTCTATATAACACTTCCCTCAAGATGTAGGGGAAAAAAATTGTTTTGCGCACTGAAATGACAGACCTAACTAATTAAACCTAATCCAAACTTTGTCACTTCTTTTAGGAGTTTTCTAAAGAAGTGGATGCCAAATCTTCCCTGAAATCATCTGTCCTAAGCACAGGAAATCAGCTCCTTCGGTTAAAGAAGGTGGACACAGCTGCCCTTCGTACTGAGCTGTCTCACATTGATGGCCAGTGGACTGAACTGCTGACCAATATTCCAGCTATACAAGAGAAGCTTCACCAGGTAGGGAAACAAAGATTGGTTTGTTTAGTAATAATTTAGGTAAGTCATAGTAAGTGGAGAACTACATTAATCTGTTTGGGCTCACAAATTTAAACCACCTGTTTCTTACAACTTGTCTTTTCTCTCTCCTAGTGCATTACATTTTCAAAATTATTCTACAAATCTCCACTGAGATAATGTTTCTTCCCAAAACTTCTTTAATGTGTGTGTGTGTGTGTTAGAATCTTTGTCTTTATTTAAACTCTGTTTTCTTTTGGATACAATGAGGGCAGCTACATTAAATGAGTAGTTATGAAGATGTATAACATAATCTGGTAAAAGGTCTACATACAAGAACACAACTGGCACTTTATAAATGTCAGTACAAACATCCTTTAATGACAATGATGTGTCCTGAGAAACATGTCCTTGGGACATCTATCATTGTACAAATATCATAGAATGTATTTACACAAAACAAGATGACTGTGATGTCTTGAAGTGACCCAGTCTATGGTATAGTCTCATCCCATATGGGGTCTATTATGGGGAATAAGATTTGGTCCATGACTGCTCCCTTCTTATCTGCAAATGCACCAAACATCCCTGAAATCCCAAAACACTTTATCTTTTCCCCTTTGACCTTCACCATTGTGCATCGAGTGGGTTCAGTGTATATGCCCTAGTTCTCCCAAGTCAGCATTTCTCCATTCCTGGGGGGCAGGACAATCTCATGTTCATTTCCACCACACAGAAGTTGATCTATGAATATTTCAAAGTAGTTACCTTTGTCCTTTCAAAGCAATATAAGTGTATGCATAAAAATGTGATACATTAAGTAAAATTCAGAATTCTAAGTATATTTGAAAGACTCAGAAAATTGGCTATGCTCTTTGGAATAAATACTAGCGTGCCAAAAAATCTAGAAAATGATAGCTTGTAGTGTGGTGTTTTTCTTCCTTCTTTTGACATTCCTGAGTCATAATACACAGAGATTTTACAAGATAATTAATAAAATACATCTGTTAAATGTTTTATTGTTACACATTTTTAAAACTCATAAAACTAGCTTTAAAATAAGAACACTATTTTCTTCTTGATGGTGTTTTGATTAATTAGTTAATATTTATACACTGTTTATAGTATTAGATGTCAAGTGCACATAAAATGACTAGTATTATTCAATGCTTGCCTGATGTTTCAAGCTTCTAAGATCTAAAAATGACATGACAAGTGTTATTTCTATTGGTACGTGGGTAAGAACTAATGTATTCTATGTTAGGAAAAACTGGGTTGGATTTTAATTCTTGGACTTGTTCTCTCTCTAACATGGACAGCTCCAAATGGACAAGCTGCCTTCCCGCCATGCCATTTCTGAAGTCATGGGTTGGATTTCTCTGATGGAAAGTGTTATCCGAAAGGATGAAGAGGACATAAAAAATGCCATAGGTTACAAGGCAATTCATGAATATCTTCAAAAATATAAAGTAATTAATACTTTTTTTGTTTTCAACTTTTACATATTTATACCATTTTATTTGAAAGAACTCCAAAACTCAAATCATGAAATTAGATCTTGGAACATATATTTCATACATAGTGGCCTGATAGGCATGCAAAAACAAGAAAATTGCCTCCCTAGCAATTGGCACAGAAAGGTTGCCCAGTGTTAGGAATAACTTTTAGTAATTTTTTTATTTGAAAACATTTTAGGTATCATAAAATAAATATAATTGAGAAATATTTTTATAGGGAGGTTATGTAATTTACCAAATTTTATATCTTCTGCTTAAATATGTATATCTGTGTGTGTATGTTTGAATAACATATACAAATATGTAATTCAACTTCTGAAAATAATGGATCAGTATTTTATACATTACATCACTTGTGCAAAGTGATAATATCAATACTACTGTCATTTAAGGCTTTCCTCCTTCCCATATGATAAGACATTTTAACGTGTACAAACTTGTTTTCCTATTTCTTCCTTTTTTTAGGGTTTTAAGATAGACATAAACTGTAAACAGTTGACGGTCGATTTTGTGAACCAGTCTGTACTACAAATCAGCAGTCAGGATGTGGAGAGCAAGCGCAGTGACAAGACTGATTTTGCTGAGCAGCTGGGAGCAATGAATAAAAGCTGGCAAATCCTGCAAGGTCTGGTAACTGAGAAGGTACGCCAGGTGGCCTGCGGCTGCCACACTTCCACGAAGCTCCAGAGACAGGCTCACTCTGTCAGGAAAATTCATCTCACAAGTAGTAGGGCTACACGGGGCCCTAGCTACTCAGGACCATGGCAGTGAACCCGGCCTAGCTCTCACCTGCCTTTGGCCCTCTTAATCTGCTCTTGGTACATTTTGTATGTTCTTTAAAGATGCATCTAAATTCCCCTTGCCTTTACTTCAAGCTGATTTTAGTTCTCTCTTGCTGACCAATATTGCACATTGATTTGCAGTTAATAAAATTAATCTTTTAAAATACAGTACAACGGGTGGTATTTTAACAATTCTTGGTGCAGGAAATGTGTCCAGACTAATTAGCCTTCTCACGATTTGATTTCAACATAAAAATCACAAGTTTCCTTTCACTGTGTTTGTTCAGATCCAGCTATTGGAAGGCTTGCTGGAATCTTGGTCAGAATATGAAAATAATGTGCAGTGTCTAAAAACTTGGTTCGAAACCCAGGAAAAGAAACTGAAACAGCAACATCAAATTGGAGATCAGGCTTCCGTTCAGAACACACTGAAAGATTGTCAGGTAAGTGGTCTGATTCTCATGCACCGTTTCATAACTTCACAGCATATGCCAAAGGAGTTTATAGGGTCTGAAATTACAAGTTAAATACTTTTAAAAATTGACATCTGGTAACAGATTTCTCTGATGATAGGAGCTGATAAGAGTTTATTGGGCTTTTTTCACCTGTTTAAAAAATTTGAAATTAAGAAACTATTCAAATATAGTCATAAGTAGAGAGAAATCAGTGAATTCCATTTACTGGGAATTAGCAAGATTTCAGGCATTTTGCCTGGATTATTTCTTTTTTCATCAAGATGTCATAGTCCCCTCCCCCAGATATCATGTCATTTTAATCCTCTATACTATAATACACATCTCTGAAATATATATATTTTCTTATGCAACCATAATATCACCACAAAATTTTAACAATAACTCCTTAATGTTATTTCATATTCAACCCTTTAATCATATTCCCTTAATTGCCATTAAAATATCTTTTTTATTCAAAGAATACAATATCTTTGTGGCACATTTGCTTGTTGGAGTTCCTAAGTCTCTATTATTATTATTATTATTATTATTATTATTATTATTATTGATACCATTCACTTGTTACAGAAACTGTAGACTAGCCCATGTTCAGGACTGGTCTGAGCATTTCTTAAAGGTATCATTTAACTTGACTTCTCACCTCTGTATTTCCTGCCATTGGAACTCTGCTCCAGAGGCCTGATTGCACTTCTGTGTCTCCTCCAAGGCACATGCTTGACAGAAGACCCTTTTCTTCCCTGTTTGTCGCCTAGGAAAGCTCACAGAGTCTACTCTGTTTTTGATGAGGGTGGAGGATGGAGCTGTCCTGTTCCAAATGTTTTCCTATAACTAACATTTCCTCAGGGATTCTTATGTATACAACAATTAGAATAAATAAATAATTTTTTTTAAAAAAATCTATGTACCTAACAATATCATTGCTAATAAAGAGTCCAAATCAAAACAAAGAAACAAAAGAAATGTGTTCAGATTACCTAGAACTGTTCTTTTACAGTGTTCCCTATGAACCATGAAAAACTCAACTGAGTAATCATATGAAAAAAAACTCCTTCCCCAAATCTGTTTCTCCAATTTAGATTTAGAAAAGAAAGGACTTTGATAATTATTTTCCTTCTCAGTAATGTGTTTTCTGTTGGGGACACATGTAATGAGAGCACTTATATATTTAAGCATTCAGTCAGAGCCTTGGGATTCAGAGAAGGAAGACCATGTGCTTCCAGGCTAATGGGCTGTAAGTTTGAAGGTGCACAAAGATGACAAGGAACTTCCAAAAGGAAAATACTTTTAAATACTCATTTTTAAAATGCCTCACATCTGAAGATGGGAATATGGAAGACTAGAGATCAGAACTCTGCAGCACTTCCAGTTCCCTAGGGGCCAGACATACCTTCTAATTTAAGGCTACGAATTCAAAAACCTATAAGTAATTCAGAATTTTGAAAATTTTATTTTTAAAGATGGAAAGTCAGGTCTTTGGTTGAGTTTCTTACTCACCTTTTTTCCCCCTTTTTCTTTAATGTGCTTTTTTTTCTGCCATTTTCTATTTAGTTTCTTTTTCTATGCGTGTCTTCTGTTCAACAGAGAGACACACTGCTATCTGGAAAATCTTGCTCAATCTTGTCCAGGTTTTACTCCTTTTAGGACCAAAGTTTTTGTCTTCCAGAGGGTCAGTTCAGGCAATGTCAGGAGAGAAAGTTTACATTGGGGTTTTAAAAGCTCTATACCAATGCCAGTTTGTGATTTAAAATGAAAAGTCATCTCTTTGAAACCAAAAAACCAGAAAGAAAGTAGCCCACACAGTTATTTTGGGACATTATACATAAATCACAATAGCGTAGCTGGAAGGTTCTATTTGGCGATGCTACAAACCTTGATAAAATTTATTGTCATTTTTGAGAAATTGTGCCTTTGGACTAAAGTGTGAAATTCAAGCCAGCGTACTTAAATCAGTGGCTGGATTCAAACTCTATTTTGCTTTAAAAATCTTGAATATTTTTCCAGTCTTTTAGAAGTGATTTATTAATTTAATGTAACATTAAAACTGATATTTATGATTTAATCCAAGCTGAGAATGATTTATTAGAACAAAAAATGTTAGGTTTGGTCTTTCTGATTAGCTTCATTGATCAGAAACAGAACCGTCTTTTAATTATTACTTAAAGGAAGGGAAAACACACCATTATTTTATTAAAAAAATATACTTCTGTTTTCTTTTATGCCAACGTACATGATCAGGGCATTTTTGAGATGTATTGCTTAATACCATTTACTGAAAAGCATTAACACCTGTGGATAAATGGAGATTAAACTTAATTTCTAATGAGTGAATTAAATATATAAGAATTATATATTATTAAGTATAACTTAGGATTCTTATGTGTGGTTAATTATTTCTTAAAGAAATAGAAAAGATTTTCAAATGTAAAGGTAATTATATTTTCTATACTGCATAAAAGACCTGTAATCTCAGTGGTCACAAGTTTCATTTTGCAGTTGCCAAAGCTGTCATGATATTGACAGAATTATAAAGTAGACATGATAGGACAGTATGAAAAACAAAAATGCTCTCTCTAAGCTGCTAAATGCATGAATTTCTAATTCATACACCAAATAAAAATTGCTTCATGCTAAAAAATAAATAGATTTAAATAGAAAAAAAAATAAATAGATTTACACTGAAGTGTGGCAGATGGGCAAATGGCTGAATACATTATCTTGCAATTGTCTAGTTTTTGATAGCTTAAAAGATATTTCATATACATTTATCTAATTTTATGCCTTTAGAAAAGTAAGCAGAAAAAGTATTATTATCCCTATTTTCCAAATGAAGTGGAAACAGTGGAAAAAAGTTGAATCACAACAGAAACAAAAACAAAAAAGGCAATAATAATAAGAGGCACAAAATCTGTAATTAATAATAAATGGTACTCATTAATACCTTATCCACAGCTACCCATTTTTAATATCTGGGTCATGAGAAGAGGTGAAAATCTTTTATTACATAATTATGACATTATCCAAACTAAAAGTATTTGGAGATTTTCTCCTTTCTCCCATCCAGGGCCTTCAAATCTATTTTTGACTCCCGAGGATAGGAATGTAAGCATGTGCCTGTCTTACCCTATCACCCTGACCTGCGGTTTGCACCCTGTGCAGTTTTAGGTTCAGTGGACCCTCCAGCAGGGGCTGAAAGGTTTGGGTTCTGCTTGCTGCTCCCACTTTTATCAGCTCTGTGATCTAAGGGACATTGGATGGCTTCACCTTGCATTTATTTGTCCTTAAAGTGCTCATGGCCATCTCTGTGACATTAAAATATAAGTTAGGACTCTGATATATGGTTACAATGAGCTTCAGAGCTCTTCCTCATTTTATTTTTCTCTCTTCAATGTTTCATTGTGAGAGTAGAAAATGCACGTCCTAAAGAAAATGAAAGTCTATAACTTTCAGAATTACACAAAATCAGAGTATTTTAGAGAGAAAGGATAACAGAAAAATTTTTCCCTGTCTTCTGAGTTCCCAAAGGTAGAAACTGAGGCCCAATGGAAATTTCCCACTTACCCAAAATGATACAGCTTAATAGCAGTGGTGTCTGAGACTTAAGACACCACTCTCTTGCATTTTTTCCTATGAGCTGGACTCATGTGAATAGCAACGTCTATGAATTTAAGAAGATAAATCATATTACCAATTCCAACATGTATTTTTCCCTGAAACTTTTTGAAATAATGACATGATACCATTTATTCATCTAGTAGGTAATCATATTTTTACATTTTTTTAGGTTATGCTGATATCCCCTAGACAAAAAGACTATTTTTTCACATTTAAGTGTAGGAAGAAGTATTGCTGTGGAGACCCTCTTTTGGCAATGATAATCTTTTTGGATGTGTAACAGGTTTTTAGTACTTAAAATTGTAATGGCTCAATTTCTGTGCACCCCAGAGTTTCATAATAGAACAATTTAAGATGACTATTTTTTAAACCCTTCAGGATCTAGAAGATTTGATTAAAGCAAAAGAAAAAGAAGTAGAGAAAATTGAGCAGAATGGACTTACTTTGATTCAGAACAAAAAAGAAGAAGTCTCTGGCACTGTCATGAGCACCCTGCGGGAGCTCAACCAAGCCTGGGCGAATCTGGACCACATGGTAATACTACTTGAGGAGACTGGCTCCAAGACTGTTCGCCAGCTCTTGTCCTAACTCTGTGTTTTGGGTTTCTTAAAGTAATCGAGTAAATAATTATTGAATCTACCGTCTCTTTGTACTATTAAGCCCATTTCATTAACCTCCTTTAAAAAACAAGAGGCTAGTTTCTGTGGTTTCCCATAGTAACCATGATTATAAACATTTCCCATCCGTTGTCATAGCTATCGAAGCTGTCTAGGCACAAAAACTTTTCCAGTGTCTATCCCCAGCCTTAATCTCTCTCCTGAACTCAAGACAGAGACAGAGGTAGACATCCAATCAGTATATAACTCTCCTCTTGCATGATCAAGGGACATCTCAAACTTCCATGCTCAAACTTCTAATCACCCCCCACAAACCGACTCATTCTGCCATCTTGGTTATTGCCAATTCTGCCCTTCTCGTTGCCTGGGCAGAAGACCTCAGAGTCATTCTTCACAACTCTTTCTCTCATCACCAATACTTAGTTCATCAGAAAAGCTTGTCATCTGTGCTTGCAGAACACATTAGAATCCAAACCCCATCCCCACCTCTACAGCTAGCAAACAGGTCTAACTTACTGTCATCTCTTGATTATTTTTAGTGGCCTCCTAACCAGTCTCCAAGGCAGAGGTGCTGATTAACAAGGCAGTCAGATTATACCATTCTTCTGTTCAACTCTCATAGTAGCTTCTTGTCTTGTTCAGAATGAGACCAAAGCCTGCCTAGTAATGATCTGGCCTTACACTCTCTCTGCTGCTGCTTGCACGTGCCTCTCTCTCTCTCTCTCTCTCTCTCTCTCTCTCTCTCTCTCTCTCTCTCTCTCTCTCTCCCCTCATTTCTTGATGATATCCTGGAGGTTCTTTTGCTTCTGCTATACTGACCTCCCAATATCCTTGAATTCAGCAGGCATGTCCCCTACTCAAGGACTTTGCTCTTGCTGTTCCTTCTGCCTGAAACACCTTCTTCCAAGTATCGCATGGTTCCTTCCCTGTCCTCAAAGCCTTTGCAGGTTCCCATCTCATGAAGGGCTTTCCTGACCACCTGTTTTATATGACAGCCTTCTTCTCCTTACCTTTCACCCCCAACTCTGATCTGCTTTGCTTTTACCCATTGAATATATCGATTTCTAGCATTCCATGTCATTCCCTTGTGTGTTTAAAGTTCTTTCACCAAGACGTAAGCTCAGTGAAGACATTTGATAAATATGTACCAGATGAAGTTTAGAATCCTCCAATAGTAAGAAAAAGTGCATCAACAAACAGTAGTCCTTGCACTATGAGCCCCAGTGCCCTTCAGCATGTACTTGTACAGATAGTTTCTATCCACACAGTACAGAGATGGGATCTGAGCTACAGAGGTTAAGGGACAGGGACTGATGGCAAAGGACTCCTGCAGCCCATGCACCCTGCCCAGACTCCCTTTCTCCTCTAGCCTTTCCTCATCTTCAGCCTGACTTGAAATGTATTTTATTGTAAAAAATTTATATATCACAGAAATGTCTAGAGATAATCTGTCACCTAAGTATAAATTAAGTAGCTCTTTCATGGAAATATTGCCTCATGAAAAACAAACACAAGACAAAAAAGAAATAGGCTATTTAAAAACCCTCCTGGCGCTCCTTTCCTTATTGTGTGTGCCTTGAGTCTTCCTTAGGACAGGCCTGGCCCCGTCTGTAGACGTGGGCCTTTCCTTTTCTCTGAGGCAGCACTTTTTAACAATGCCTGAAACCTGGCCGAGGTTTTTAGATGTTTTCCATCAAGTGGGACATATATGCCATCATTTTTACTATTATTTAATGATAACAAATGCTCATCTTTTTCCTAAGGTTGGGCAGTTAAAGATACTGTTGAAGTCAGTTCTTGACCAATGGAGCAATCACAAAATGGCCTTTGAAGAGATAAACAGTTACCTCATGGAAGCCAGATATTCTCTGTCCCGATTCCGCCTGCTGACCGGCTCCTTAGAAGCTGTGCGAGTGCAGGTGGACAACCTTCAGGTAAGGAATGAATACAAAGCATCCATACATTCTTCTCAATTGGAGAAAAATGGAAAGATCAGAAAACAGCCACATCACCGGAAATATTGCTGTATCTTTACATTTAATGTTTTGAAAAATCTTTAAAATTAATTTTAGCCCATTTCTTGTGACTTAATCAAATTTGCTCTTGGATACCAAATTCTGGATTAGCTGGTATTTAACCAAGTGATGATTAACATCCTATTATACAGATATTCCTGTAATTGTGTTTTGTAAGATGATTTTTATATCCAAATCAGCTTACTGGAACAGTTGGCACTGCCTTTGATGTCTTCCCTTTCTCTTTTTGTCCTGCCTCTCCAAGCATATTTTAAGGGATTAAAGAAAGAAATAGTAAGAAAGGTAAACACTTAAACCATTAAGTGGTTTCCTTCCCTTCAGTACCATGCCAGGGGCCTAGCCCATGTGTCCACACAGTCCTCTTTTTCAGCCCTTACAGCTTGGTCTCCTGTCTCTCCATTACCATTTTGTTCAGTCTACAATTCAGGGGGTGGCTATTGTTCTTAAACACGGCACTGTCTCCTATCTCAGGTAGCTGCCCTCTGATTCACTCCCGTGCTCCCTGGGCACTGGGCCATGCTCACTGTTGCTACTCTTTCTTCTTGACTAAATAATGTGGATGGTGGGCTGGTCAGGGCAGGCCCATGAGGGATAAGATGCCAGCAGGAGCCCACCTGTGCCCTTTATAATTCTACTCCATGTCCCTGTCCCTGGCTTGGCTATCAAAGTTGTTATGCTCAGACCTCATCTGCAGATTTTCTTAAGGGAATACTTTTATTGGGTAAGATGAGAGGGAGGAAAGATGAAATATATGAATGTAATTCCTTTAAACTTTAGTTACTGAACATACTAAGAATCATGAAAACTCATTTGAGTATAGTAAATTTATAAATTACATCATGACTTTGAGAAAGTTAGAAGTACTTTTTAACTTAACATATTCTGTGTTTTGTATCTACCAGATTTGTCTTAAGATATGAAAGAATTAAGGTTCTTTTCCTTGAATATTTTGATTTAAGGGCAATCAGATGTTGGTGTTAAAAAGTGCTAAATTTTTGCAGCCTACTTCACCAGTGGAATTTTATTAAGATGTGAGTCTGTCACTACAGTGATTTTTCTCAGGAAAAAAATCTACTAGTTTCCTCCCATCCTCAGTGGAAGACTCCACTATGATAGTTGCTCTGAGCATTTTTGAAATATATGATGCATTATTATTAATTATAGCCACGGTTCTGTGCACTAGGTCTCTGTGGCTTATTCCCTCTGTTTATCTGAAGCTCTGTAAACTTTGATTAGCATCTTACCTGGTGACTGCCATTCTGCTCCAGCTTCTGTGAGTTCTGTTAGACAAACACTGATATGTGAGGCAATGATATATCAATCACTTAACTGAGTCATCCCACAATGTAAAATATATCAAATATATCACATGGTACCCTATAAATCTATGCAATCATTATTTGTCAATTAAAAAATACAATTAAATATTTAAAATTCTTCTCAAGGGAAAGACATCCAGTGACAGAACCCAGAGTTGGTTCTCAGAAAAGTTTTGACTTGGAATCTCAGTTGTCAAGTGTTTGTGGGAGAATTACTCTAAGCATGTAATAGAGACCTGGGTTTTGGCTTTGGGGATCAAGGGGAACCAGAATGTGACAGATGTACACGCACCTCCCCCACAGCTTCCTGCTGGCTCCTGACAGTGACACCCTGAGTGAGCTTCTCCAGATTAATCCCCAGGGTCAGTAGAAGGTTCAGTTACTAAGCCTACCTTTTCACAGCCATAAGAACAAAGTCATTAGAAAGAGAAGAAATGACTACCAAAGAAAGCTTATCAAGCATTGGAGCAAAGCCATATATGTACATAAATCTGTTAATTATTTTAAACTTGCTTATCACTCTCCTTGGGCAGAGTCTTCATGATGATCTAGAAAAGCAGGAAAAGAGCTTACAAAAATTTGGCTCTGTCACCAACCAACTGTTAAAAGAATGTCACCCACCTGTGACAGAAACTCTCACCAATACGTTGAAAGAAGTCAATATGAGGTATGGCATATGCTTACTACATACTATTTATATCCCAACCTTATTATATGGTTGAATTTGGCATTTTGTATTGGAATTCTGTGGATTCTGTTCTATTAATGTTTTGATTTTCACTAAATGAATTTAAGGGTACATAGATTGACACCATTTAGGAAGAACTAGAACTGCCACATCCATAAAGATTATCCTCATCTCCATTATCAACCCCTGAAATCTGAGTGTGACAAGTTACTTTTTATGATGTTAAAGAGAATGAGTCATCCCAGCATTATTTTCATATTCACATGAACCAGGATCATGAAAAATAAAATAGTAAATAACTGCATTTGGTGAGAGATGATAATCTGCCCATGAGTGTTGGCTATTATTTCCAGATGGAATAACTTGTTGGAAGAGATTGCTGAGCAGCTGCTCTCCAGCAAGGCCCTCCTTCAGCTCTGGCAGAGATACAAGGACTACTCCAAACAGTGTGCCTCTACAGTCCAGCAGCAGGAGGACAGAACCAATGAGTTATTGAAGGCCGCCACCAACAAGGACATCGCAGACGAGGAAGTGGCTACATGGATCCAGGATTGTAATGTATGTTTGGCAACTACTGTGTTGACCCAGCAGGTCATTCTTGGCCGCCCTAAGTTTAGCAGCGTTGGGGCGTATGTGTGTAGCCTTCGGATATGTCTCAATATGTGAGATGATCATCCAAAAATTATTGTCTTGTGTATTAAATAGCCTGCTGGATTTTCAGAACACAATTGCATGTGTATAAGATTTATGGGGTCCCCTCCGGTTATTCCATTTTTTAAAAAAAGAATTGTTTTCCCATATTTCCCAATGGAATACAATTCATGTGAAAAATGGGTTATATGTTTTTGCTGAGATGCTCACGATAAAACTGACTACATGGAGAAAAATATCCTATTGAATAATGTTTTTTAAAATCTACTATTAAAGATATCATCCACACACATTTATAAGTTAGTTATTTACTGTGAAAGCATCTACCTAATAGCTTCCTCCAAGAAATAATGGGAGAAAGAAGTCTTTCTCTCTTGATTTACTTACATACTTCTTCTTTATAGCTTGTAGATAATTCTCTTTTCACTATAGCTGCCAATAGCCTACTTAAGATTTTCAAGAAAGGCTCTTCTCTTATTTCATCCATTACATGGCTCTTACCATCCGTCCTCATTTGTCTTTATTTTAGTGGGCTCCTCATAGAAGTCTTCTTTTAAACATTTCCAAATTAGTTTATTAGAATTAGGCAAGTTATGAAAACTATAGAAATAAAAGTTTAATACATTCTGAGTAATCAGTCTGAATAATCATTTTAAAGCTGAAGAGATTAAAATGTATAATGAAGATAAAATGGTGTTTTTTTTTCCACATAGTTTACCCCTCCCTACAAGATTTGTTCAATTCTCTTGAGTCATCTGCTATCACTGTCAAGGTTAACAGAGCCCTTTATTTTTCCTCCTCTCGCAGTGGTCCCTGTGCAGGTCTGGCAGGTTCTGTACTCTCTGCCGCATCTGAGTGGGGACCAGCAGAAATCGAAGTAGCTACTTGTTGTCTCTTAGCAGGGGTAGAAACCAGAACCAGGGAATTTCCTCTGACATGTATTTTTTTAATAGTTTGTTTCATTTTAATTACTTAATTTTTGGTTCTCATAACATGCTTAATATATTAGCAAAGTGAAACATTTATTAATTTATTCTCTGACATGTATTTTTGAGCATTAATGGGCTGCACAAATTGTGGAGGTGAGAGATGCCATAGAAAGAATAGAGGTGTAGACCATCCTACCCTGTTCATCTGAGTCACTACTGGGTGCTACACCCTGCTGAAGTGGTGGTGGTTGTAACCATAAAAGATACATATACAAGATACCATGGCTGCACTAATCCTTGGTGTATGTGATAAAAATAAGTAGGATAACCTAAAACATAGCACTGTGTCTTTAATTTGATACCAAGCACATAAAGATACAGGAACAAATTATCAAAATGTTTCTAGTTATTGCTTCTACTAGGGTTCTTTTCCTTTTTTATGTATGCTTTTCTACATTTTTCCCCAGTAAACTCTAATGAACCTATGCAGCTTTTATTACCAAAAGAGTACTTGTGTATGTGCATGAGTGCGTGTGTGTGTGTGTGTGTTAGGTATGTAAACACACGTATTTAGAATGTTCGTACACATAATTGATATTTTTAAAAACTGAGTTTGCTTCCTAGTCATTTTTTTTTCTGTTGAAAGTTATTTAGTGTAATATTTTCACAATTAAGAATTGTCTATGTCTTGGGCTGGGGTTGTAGCTCAGTGGTAGAGCACTTGCCTAGCATGCATGTGGCACCAGTTTTGGTCCTCAGCACCACATAAAAATAAATAAATAAAAAATTAAGGTATTGTGCCCATCCACAACTAAGGGCCACGCATCTAGATAGACATCTGTGTCTATATCTACCTAGATGGGTGGCCCTTTGTTGACTGCTGTTTATAACGGCATGATGTTTCCTGGTGGGCATAATGATTTCGTCTTCTACAGGACCTTCTCAAAGGACTGGGGACAGTGAAGGATTCCCTTTTTGTTCTCCATGAGCTGGGAGAGCAGCTCAAGCAGCAAGTGGGTGCTTCAGCAGCCTCAGCCGTCCAGTCCGATCAGCTCTCTTTGACTCAACACCTAGGTGCCCTGGAGCAGGCTCTTTGCAAACAGCAGACCGTGCTACAGGTACAGAGCTCATGCTCAGTGTGTGTTATGAACTGGGTGGCCTACAGTGTCTGGGAATAGACACAGGAAATGGAATTTTCCACATTGATGCAGTGCCTCCCCCAGGACCAAACAGTTAAAAGAAAGCAAACTTGGAAGTTCCAATGGGGGCAGAGGAAGGTAAGGGGTTTGGTCTTGTTGCCTTCAATGTAATTTTAAAATTAGTCTAGGTAACAAACCCCTAAACCATGCTTGCCTCCATAGTATGTCCAATTAATAAATAGTAAGTGGCTTCAGTATTAATATTCATATTTAACTAAGGTTTTTGCAAGAATTGGAATTTTCTCAAATGTCTCATAATTTATTTAGAGAATAACTTCAGTTATTGGTTAATGGTATCTAGAAATAATTCTTTTTGTTAGAAAAATGACATAAATAAAGAAAAGAAAACTTAAATCATTATAACCTTGCTTTTTCAGAAATAGCATCTCATAAATGTCAATTTGATATAACAATGTGAAAAATAATTTCCAAATCCACTTACCCTTTCATGAGATTTCACTAAAAAACGAATATATTTCACTAAAATACCAATTTCTTTTGTGGAAAAAAGGCTGGAGTAGTTGACTATGAAACCTTTGCCAAGAGCTTAGACGCTCTGGAGGGCTGGATGGTGGAAGCCCAGGAAATACTGCAAGAGCAAGACCCCACCCACTCCTCTGACCTCTCCACCATCCAGGAGAGGATGGAAGAACTGAAGGTGCGTGCATCTGAGTCTTCCTCCCATATCTTCTAGTGTCTTTCCTCAGAAGCTTCAGGAAAACTCAGAACTGGTGTAGACCTATTTCCTTTCAGGGACCTAAGAGTGACGCTTTTGAAGCAGCACGTGTCATTTCAAAGCTCAGGTGAAATTGCATTCTATCCAGAAAGAGCCCAGGCAACTTTTGGGTCTCTTACTGCCTGGATGGTTTTGAGCAATTTATTTAGGTTTTTGTCTCTTTCTTTACTCGTTTGTAAAGAGGGAATAGCAAGGGTACTTAGCTCCTGGGTTTGTTTTGAGTTTAAAATGTGTGATTTCTTATAAAGCTATTACAACAATGTTTGATTCATGGTAAGAATTCAATACATGTTAACTATGCTGTTATAACCATCATTATTATTAAATAGTGAAGCAATAAACAAATAAATTAAATATAGAAGAGTAGGAATAAACCTTTTCAGTGTGATTTTCATCCTTTGTCACTTCTACTGAGAATTGCATATGAGTTAAATAAATCATGTGAATAATAAACCAACCTATTAACACCCAAAAAAGGGTAATGAGTAGTTAGGTAGCATAACAGCCATAGTGGTGTAAGCTGATGAGATTCAGCTTTTCCTTATTTGCACCTCTGGAGATTGCAGGCAAGTAAGTGGTCTAGAAGGCCAAAGACCAGCTTCTTCCTGAAATCAGAAATTCACTTTGTGCCTTAAAAACACTGGTGCCTTTTCTGACACTGGTGCTGAAGTTGCCTTTCAATCTTGTTTGCAGGGACAAATGTTAAAATTCAGCAGCATGGCTCCAGATTTAGACCGTCTAAATGAACTGGGATATAGGCTACCGCTGAATGATAAGGAAATCAAAAGGATGCAAAATCTGAACCGCCACTGGTCTCAGAACTCCTCTCAGACTACAGAAAGATTCAGGTAAACGAGGTATTTTGGTCTCCCCAGTTGGCTTAATGCGTTTTGTTAAAGGAAGAAGCTTATGTTGCTGTAACAAAATAACTATAGACAGGGTAACTTAGAAAGAAAAGAAATGTATTCTTTCACAGTTCTGGAGTCTGGGAAGTTCCAGATCAAGGTGCCAGTAGGTTTGGTTTTCTAGTGAGCTACTTTCTTTAAGATGGTACCTTCTTGCTGCATCCTCCAGAGAGGCAGGATGCTGCATCCTCAAATGGGGGAAAGGCCAAGAGAGCCAAAGGCAGCCTGGAGACTCCTTTTAAGGGTTTTACCATCACTCACAAAGGGGAAGTCCTCATGGCCTAAATTTTGGAGGGGACACATCGAAACCAAAGCCCTAATCTGTCAGCCCAATAAAAGTTTATGATTTGTGTGTATTTACAAATTTCAGGTTATTCTATTAGTTTTGAAAAACTTGAATACTAAATGTGGGAAACTCAGATTGTAAAGTGGTTTTTCATAAACAGGAAAAAAAACTTCTAAAGTAAAAATATATTTGAGGGACATGCAAAATTTTCATTATTTTTAAAATGTAATATTTTAAACTGTTACTTTTTTCAATCTTTCTTTTTTTTAAAATTTTGCTACACAGCATGAAAGCTATGCACTAGATTCAGTTAGAATTGGAGACAGGGAATATTTAATCTAGTTTTATATGTTAGAGGTATAAGAATAAAGAGCAAAATAACTATTCTTACATATCCTTCATTCTGTCAGTAAGTTGCAGTCATTTTTACTACAACATCAGACTTTCTTGGAAAAATGTGAAACATGGATGGAATTCTTGGTCCAAACGGAACAAAAGTTAGCAGTAGAGATTTCAGGCAACTATCAGCATCTATTGGAACAGCAGAGAGCACATGAGGTGGGTAATGCCAGTAGTTTGGTGGGTACCAAGATGTTCTTGGCTTTTGGAAGATGCTACTAACTTCCACCTGGAGAAAATGAGTTTTTTCTGTCACATGCATCATTTTTGCAAGCTTGAATTTTAATATCTTTTTTTAATGGGATAATTGTTTCATTTTTTAATGTTATTAAGATTTTTTTATTGTTTCTTTTTAGTTATACATGTCAGTAGGATCCATTTTGATATAATTGTACAAGCATGGAATATGTCTTACTCTAATTAGAACCCTTGTTGTTGTGGGATTCTCTGTGGTGTTTTCATATATATATGAAAAGTATGTCAGATTCCTTCCACTGCCTTTTCTTTTTCTATCCTTTCTCTATTTCCTCTATTCCCCATGTCTAATCTACTGAATCTTTATTCTTCCCCACCCTGCTCCTTATTGTGGGTTAGCTTCCACATAACAGAGAAAACATTTGACCTTTGGTTTCTTAGGACTGGCTTATTTCATTGGACATGATAGTTTCCAGACCCATTCATTTGCTGGCAAAGTCATAAAGTCATTCTTCTTAATGGTTGAATAATAGTCCATTGTGTATATATACCACATTTTCTTTATCCATTCATCTGTTGATGGGCATCTAGGTTGATTCCATAGCTTACCTATTGTGAATTGGGCTGCCATACACTTTGATATGGCTGTGTCACTGTAGTATGCTGATTTTAACACCTTTGGATATATACCAAGTAGTGGGCCAGCTGGGTCAAGTGGTGTTCCATTCCCAGGTTTCTGGTGACTCCATAATGCTTTCCAGATTGGTTGTACCAATATGCAATCCAACCAACAATGTTTGACTATTCCCTTTCCCCCATATCCTTGCCAACATTTGTTGTTACTTGTAATCTTGATAATTGCCATTCTGGTTAGAGTGAGGTGTAGTTTTAATTTGAATTTCTCTAATTGCTGTTGACAAAAAAAAAAAAAAAAGTGATCCGGTTCTCTGCTCCAAAGCTGTTTGTAGATATATGTCAAGCATCAATACTTTGTAATGCATAGTGCTAGAGTTGTGCTTAAGGCTACATATTGGAGATAGAGCTGGAGAGGAAAAGGAGTGCAGAAAGCCACACAGTTTTCCAACTGCATTGTAGACTGCATACCATTGCCAAGGCTAACTGCTTAAGAGAATATGCTTGAGCAAAAAGTTTGGGGCCGGTGAAAATCTTATGTTCTTTAAAAAACATATTAATTTTATAGCAAGACACCAATCTGTCAAATATCTCCAAGCATATCTCTTAATCGAACTGTATTATAATTATTTCTCAAGAAATAAGGAGAAAGAACTACATACAAATAGTATATTAATTAATTTGCCAACTCTAACCCTATTTTGATATGTATTGGTGTTTGTCCAATACATGCTCATAGAAGGATGGGACATACCTAAGAACTGAGAGAAACTTGTTTTTAAAAAGAATAAAATGAATTTTAAAATGTTTTGCTGGAATTCTAAAAATAGAAAATTTAAAGGTAGATATTTTCAAATCCAGTTTTACTGAGCTGACAGATGAGGACATAAAAGTCATGGATCAAAACTACAGTGAGACACCATTTTTCACCCACTAGGATGGCTAAAATGAAAATCATGACAAATATTGGTGAAGTTGCAGAGACATTGCAGTCCATGTGCATTGTTGATGGGACTGTAATGTGGTGAAACTGTTTTGGAAAACAGAGGATCATTTCTCAAAATGCTAAACACAGAATTGCCTTATAACCCAGTAATGCCATCCCTAAGTATATCCCGCACAAAACCTGGACAAGTGTATGTTCATAGCAGTACCTTCATAATAGACAAAGTAGAAAAAAACCCAAAGTCCATCAACAGATGAGTGTGTAAATAAAATGTAAGCACTCTTCAGCGATATTGCAACGTGGATGAACCGAGAAAACGTCACGTGCAAGAAGCCAGTCACAAAAGGCAACATGTTACTTGGCTCAATTTATATGAATTATCCAGAGTAAGCAACTGATAGAGATGTGAAGTAGATTAGTGGTTGCTCAGAGCTGGGAATTGGGAGGAAATGGGGTCTGATTTCTAATGAGGACAGAATTTCTTTGGGGATGATAAAAACATTCTAAAATTGATCATGGAGATGGTGGCACAAGTCTAGAATATAATAAAAGTTATTAAACTGGACATTTTAAATGTGCAGATTTTATGACATGTGAATAATATCTCAACCAAACTATTTAAAAACAGTGGAAATAATTTGAAAGACGTTTCTATTGATTTAATAATGAAATAGTTTTATTAAACTAATTAATTTGAAAAACATTTCAGAAAGACCAGAACACAAATTATTCATCAACTTACCTTATTGAGGGATTTAAAGAGAAAGAAGGGAAACCTAAATCTACTTTTAGTCATTAAGTTTATTCCAAAAACCAAACTTTAAGCCTACTTTAATGGTCTAAAAATAAATATTCCTACATGTCAGGATTTCACACTCATCGTGATTCAGCTGGAGATATTTTCCATAGTCTTGCTATACCCAGTGCATTTGAAAGGTTATCAGAAAACCGGTCACTAAAATTAGGAACTCTAAAAGTATGCTCTTCTTTTTTAAAATTATAGTTGTTTCAAGCCGAGATGTTCAGCCGTCAGCAGATTTTACACTCAATCATTATTGATGGGCAACGTCTTCTAGAACAAGGTCAAGTTGATGACAGGTAGGATCTTTGATAACTTATTATGAAGAAAGCTTCCAGTAAATTAGTCATTTTCCTTTTAATGAGCAGATTAGAGGGCACATAGCCAATCTTCTCAAGGCAATTGTACTATCGTGGAGTCTCAGTAATTGGAGGGAAGGCTTGTCTGAATCTCTGAAATGAGTGAGTATTGAATCCTTTTAGAGAACAGCTATTATATGATATGAAGGACATAGAGTAATTGGAAATCACCTAGCCAACCTTCGCTAGTCATCTGTAGAGACTGGAATTAATGAATAGATCAGAATGAATTGTATCAATGGTTCATAAACAGATGCTTCTAATATTCTCATGCAATTATCGAAATTGTATTCCTAAAAGGAGGATAGATATCACTAGTCCATCTTTCTTACTCGGAGATGAAAAACCTGAGACCCACAAATGTGGACTGATTTGACCAAGGTCACAAAACCAAGGAGCAGCAGACTCTGGCTTTATGCTCCTGGGTCTAGTTTGTAGTCTGCACAGCCAGCCTTCCCAGGCCACAAAACTTCCTCCATGTTTGAAAATGATTTGTCACCATAAATCTGATTACATTCTACCTGAAATACTTCTTCCTCTTCATTTACATGACAAATTATCTCTTTAATAAAAATTCAGAGGTAAAAACATAGCTTCTCTTCCAATTTACAGCATGTGAATTGGTAATTCTGTGCAGTATTTTCATTTCCTAGGAACAATATTTTATTTATCTTATCGACTTTCCATGGTGATATTTGGAGAATTAAACTCATTTGTTTTATTATATGCATACATCTTTCCCATAGTTAGGACCAGTAGTTGTGATTATACTTAACTTTGTGTATTTAAAAAAAAAAAAACAGAAAATGAATCATTTTATTGTGGAAGGTTTTTTTTTTTTAATGTTTTGGAAGTAATTTCCGTTTTTAAGTGGTTATTTCTTTGGATGTACATAAAAGATTTTCATAGTTAAGGTTGGAACAACAAAACATGATACCATATTATTC
This sequence comes from Urocitellus parryii, assembly GCF_045843805.1. Classification (NCBI taxonomy): domain Eukaryota; kingdom Metazoa; phylum Chordata; class Mammalia; order Rodentia; family Sciuridae; genus Urocitellus; species Urocitellus parryii. Next base: position 14,146,187 of record NC_135538.1, read on the forward strand.
TTTCCTAAGCAGGCCAAACTTAAATGCAAGGTTTACTGAGAATTTAAGACCTTCAAAATAAAACAAACTCAAATGCAATTAACTTTTAGCTTTTGCTTTATCATATTTTAGCCAACTTTTTAACAGTATTATAAACATTCAAGTCATTATGTTAAATACAATTTACAATTCCCCTATAAGCCAACATCTATTAAATTTTAAATGCTAACATTTAGGGGAAAAACAACAACAGAGAGAAGAAAATTGGAAGATAAGAATTTTGATAGTTGCAATTAAAAAAAGAACCATCAGATTAGAACCTGCTGACAATAGGAAGGTTCCAGATGACAAATGTACGTGACTCTCAAAGTTCATTTATGGTCTCTGTTGTTTAGAGCTTAAGCAGTGGGGAGATGTGCTCTAAGTGGTTTCTTGTGCTGACAGGTAGCTTAGGGCCACCGGGCTACACAGGGAGGATAGAGCCCCATAGAGATCCTGGGTGGTTACCTGGCACAAAGCAACACACACATGAACCATTCCACATTCCATGATGTTCTCATTCTGATTTGACAGATGTTATAAATGTTAAGGAAGTATCATGAAGTTAATTTGCACATTTGGATTTGACTGTGCTTGATTTGACAGATGACTTCTGTTTTTGAAAGGAAATTCATATATATAATCTATACATAATACACACACACACACACACACACACACACACACACACACACACATATATATAATATCCCCCGCTTTGCTCTATTCCTCTCCACTCACACACTCAGGAAGAGAGTGACAATGCCTTGTCATAGATTTTTCGACCTGTACTGAGACATGGAAACACCATTTACCTACACCAATAGTCTAATTTTGAAAATTATTTTCAGTAGACCCCATAGCAGATCTTGGCATAATATTTTAAAATTGATTTGTTTGTTTGTTTTTATGATACTGGGGATTGGTCTAGGTGTTTTGCACATGCTAATCAAACACTACCACTGAGCTACATTTGTGCTCTACCTCAGCACTTTTTTAAGTTACCCTGGCTGGCCTTGAACTTTTGATTCTCCTGTGTCAGCCTTCTGAATAGCTAGGACTAATGGCATGTACTACTGCACCCGGCCATAGCATCTATTTTAAATCCTTTGCCTTAGATCACTTCTCAGGGCTTGCAGTCATTGAGAAGGTATGCTCCCTCTGTTATGTGGCTACATCCAATAGAACAGTCTTTTCACCGTGTAATCACCTCTTCTCCAGGGATGAGTTCAACCTGAAGTTGACCCTCCTCAGTAATCAGTGGCAGGGAGTGATTCGCAGAGCCCAGCAGAGGCGGGGGATCATCGACAGCCAGATTCGCCAGTGGCAACGCTACAGGGAGATGGCAGAGAAGCTCCGTAAATGGTTGGTGGAGGTGTCCTATCTGCCCGTGAGTGGCCTTGGAAGCATCCCCGTGCCACTGCAACAAGTCAGGACCCTCTTTGATGAAGTGCAGGTAGGATGCAGAACACACTATTCTCCAGCCTCTTCTGCATTTCCAACTTGACCTTAGCCTCAGGGCTTCAGAGGTACCCTGGAGTGACAGGGGAATTAGAGTCAATATTATTCTCAAATGTGAACTGAAAATGCAAAGTGATTGCCCTGCAGACGTCTGAATGGTAGGGTCAGAGTAAACCTCAGCCTCTCCCAGAGCCTCTTCTACTCCACACACCAAAGCTCACAGCAGCTCCCTGCAGCCCAGCTAGAATGTGTTGATTATGTCTGTTTTACTCGTGAGCAATTTAAACATGTAATGCCAGCACTCCAGAGAAGGCTCTGTCCTTGAGTTCTTTGTCCCTGCCCAACCAGCTCCTTACTTTCACTAGCCTGAGATCTGGGGCTATGGCATCTGAGACAGATACCTCCCAGCACTCTCACCCATCCTTCCCCCTTGATTCATGGGCTCTCTTCCTTTCAAGGTCACTGTTCTGTGGTTCTCCTTTTCCAAATGTCTTTGAAAGAACTCATCTACAGATAGGGCTTCAACTACTCACTACCAGCAAAAAAGGAGCAAATTGGTATCTTCTGGTCACATTTCACCTGCTATGGTTTCAACTCCTGTATCTGGCCACATTTTAGATTGATATCTGTGCATTTCAGCGGTAACAACTCTGTGTCCCTCAACAGAGTTTGTGATCTCTGAAACAACATTCTTTGTTTCCCATGTCCAGTGTAGGAAAATGTTATCACCAGGGATCTGGTCTATCAGTCCAGGACCCCTAGTGTCATTGTAGAGCTGTACCCCTCCTTGTCTGTTGCTCCCCATATAAATCTGCTGCACGTCTTCATCCTCATGGCCACTGCCTTGAATAAGGCATTCATGACTTCTCACCTGAATGGACAGTAGCTTTCTTACCTGTCTCAGCATATCCAGTACGCACCCCTCTTCCATCCCACTTTCCACCCTGCTTCTGAATGCTTTTATTAAAACCTTAATTCAAACACATTACTCACCTCCTTAATATTCTTCTGTGGCCACAGTTCTTTTTACTCTAAAAGAACAAATTTCTGTGCTGCAAGATGTAGTCTTGCCTCATCTTTGACCATTCTGTTAACATGCACCCCATACTCCAGCCACTGAAAAACTACATCCTGTTTTCCTGGACAGTGGACATGCGCATCCTCAGTTCCCTGAGGGAAGGTGTTCTCTCCTCTGCTTCTGCTTCGACTCATCACTTAATAAGATTGCCTTCACGTGTCTTCCAAGAAGTCCCAAGCCACTTCACCACTTGGGGGAAGCTATGCTGTGCCTGCCATGCTCTATGTTCTTGGCACACCAGTTTGATAAAGCAAATCTCATATTATATCCTGACTGTATTTGACTTCAGGGTAGAAAGGAAGCCTTTCCCTGTTGTGTTCTCATTCATTATACGTGGTTCATTCCTGCACAAAGTACCATCTCAACAAATGCTTGCTGGATGAAAGAGGGCAGGCTGCATATGCTAACATGCGGGGCCACTATGAATACTGATAGTAGGAAAAGGATGAAGAAGAGTCGAAAAAGTAAAAAGTGACCCTTCCTTTCAGTTCAAAGAAAAGGTGTTCCTGCGACAACAAGGGAGCTACATCCTGACGGTGGAGGCTGGCAAGCAGCTCCTGCTGACTGCAGACAGCGCAGCCGAGGCCGCCTTGCAAGCTGAACTCACTGAAATCCAAGAGAAATGGAGATTGGCCAGCATGCACCTGGAGGAGCAGAAGAAAAAACTGGCTTTCTTGCTGAAAGTAGGTTCAATTTAAAAGGGCCTTTTAATAGTTGTACTGTTTTCTCCAATTGTTTTCCTTGCAAATCAGGTATTCAAAGATCATTGAGCAATACCTGCAGGATTTTGAGCCTGTGCGTTTTATTTAAGACTTTGCCCTATCTTGCAGGAACTGGACAAGTTTCTCCATTTTCAGCATTTCATTTTTCAGGACAATCCCCCAACAACGTAATTGAAACTGGAAGAGGTCTGTCCATGCTATGAATTCTGATTAATGGCCATTGCTAAGGCTTAGCCATGAGATGACTTTATAAAATTAGACAGAAATTCAAAGCATTGGTTCCACTCCCTAACCTCAAACTCCAAAATGGTTCTCAAGACTGATATCTCTTATTTTATAGCAGGGGAAAACCAACCCAAAATGATACTCTGAAGTTGGCTTAGTTTACCAAAGAAGGTTGCTGGGCAATAAAATCTCCAGGAGGAATATGAAGCCCTTAGTTGGATACACACTGCATACTATCACTTAGGAAGTTGAAGGGAGCTTGGATTGGGCTACACCTGCCCCAAGAAATTTTCACCCTTATTTTCAAATTCCAGGTATAAAACATAATTAAATCAGGAGCTTAAAAAGGGCATGTGCCCTAAACCTGGGTAAAACCAAGTTAAAACCATAGTAAACCAAGTAATCTGGTTACTGGAATCTTTCCAATCCCCGGACAAGTGGTATATTACCTGGTACATATTGAGCACTAAATATATAACAGTAATTAGCATTGTTTATGTCATAATTTAAAAAAGTGAACACAGTAAATGCTAAATTATATAGGTTGATAATCACCAATAATTCAATGAGATTATCTATTAAAGTGACTTGTCACTTTTTTGGATCAAAGGTAATAACTAAAGTTAATGGAGCAGATTTTGCTCTTTTATTGTTTAAAGTCCACACACCCATTTGATTTGTTCTACTGAATTTTAGTTAATGATATATTACCTTCTGAGTGGGAAATAAGCAATCAAAAATACCCCTAGGCATCTATAAGTCACTATTATTTGCATACAGTGCAATTCATCGGTAATATAATATGCCAAATTCATCTTGCTTTCAGGAAAGGATTTAAAACATTGTAACTCGCTCTGTAAGAGAACATGTTAATCATATATTATTCTTTATTTGTGATGTGATTTTTGGAGACATTCCTGAGATTTAATGAGGCATGGTATCTGAGTCACTGCCTTTGCCGAAGACAAGTCTGTCTGCTGGTTGGTGTATAAAACATCCGAATTAATAGATGCTTACAGACCACAGCATTAAGCTATTACCTTAGAATTCATAGAGCAAACAGACTTGATTATAGCTTCACAGTCTAAGTCATTCTTGGAAAGGGAGAAATCCCTGTTCTTCTCTTGTTAAAGCTTGTTATATTTTGAATCATTTACTTCCTTCTATCTGTTTAAGAAAGTATTATAAAACTAAATTTTAATGTTTTTGGAGCTTCATTTCAGGATATCTTTGCACCACAGCTATAATACTTATCTATTTTTAGTTCTCAATCTAATGCTCCAAGTATGTATGTCAAAAATAGTCATTATAATTCCATATTCTACATAGTCACTTGCTTTACCGATGCCTCAAAGTATTTTCACAAGAATGAGTTGTCCTTGTTTCTGTGAGATCAATGAATAATTACTGACTGCATTCTTATAGATTTGGGGATGTGTGCTGATTTAAATGAGGAAGTTTTGTTCATTTTAAGCAGGAAGAGGACCTGTCTACCCTCACTATGCTGGTTATAGGGATGAGAGAATATGATTATACACTCTAGGAAGTTTAAAGAGAAATGAGAATGTGGGACCAAACCTTTGGTTCGGTTAAAAGCAAAAGACACTTTGGGTAGGAATTACTTTGGTCCTTACTTTTTGTGTCAGTAAAACAAAACAAAAGACATTTGTAGTGATAGACGGTTGTGGTTGTAGTCACAGTTATACCTGTGGGTTGTCATTGCAAAGGATAAATAAATCAGGTGTCAGGAGAGAAGACAGGAAGAATTCTAGGAAGGAAAGACTGGGCTGTGTTGGACAACATAGAGGAGACTTGTTTAGTTGGACTTACTTTTCCATGGCATTGAGATACCAAATAAGAGTTAACTTGTAGATATGGTGCTATAAATATCCGTCTCCATTGTGGAGATTTCATTTTTTTCTTAGTTTTTAATTACTCCTTCCACTCTTTTCCTTAGTTTTTAAATTACAAAAGAAATACATGTGTCATAAAATTTCACATAATAATTGAGGTATATAGAGTACAAAATGAAATTCCCCTTGAACCACCATTCAAATTGTCTATCTCTGCCAAGAGGGAGCCATTGCCACCAGTTTGTTGTGTAACATTTGAAAACAAAGCCACACAATGCCTGTTTTCTTTTGTCAGCCCGTGGAGACCCCCAGGTTCTATGCTGCCATGCTCTACCACTCAGGGAGCACTTACCACTACGTGGCATGCTGGATACATATTTCTTAAAGTGTGCCTTAGCTCTCTTCCCCCACTTCTTGTTTGTGTGGACTTTTACGTTCTATACAACCCTTTGCTACCTGCTTTATCAGTAACAAGATAAAGCCAGTCAAAGACTCTGCCCATCACTGTTGTATTTCCACTTCTTTGACAGCTCATACCCATGTGGCTCATACCATTAATGAATTTAATCAGACTCAGGGTTACATTGTTTTTACATTCGCTCTCTCTCCTCTTACTCCTATGTGTTTTTATAGCCTCTTTTTTTAATCCCCTGTAATGTATTGGGGAGAGCATGGGCGTTGAATGCAGTTATGGATGAAGTGAGCTGAAAGGCACATTGCCGCATCATACCCCTGCCTCTGCAGACAGATTTGGATTCAGATAACATTGCTGAGTATTCATGATTCTCTGGGTGTTGTGTTTGTTAACACCCATTGCTTATTTTAATTCTCTGACAATTATAGTTTGTATTATTTCCATTTTCATTGGGAAACATGAGACACAGGCTTATCAGCTTACTAAAGTCATGCAGTTAAAAGGTAACAGAGTCAGAGTTGGACTCAACTCTCAGGATGACCGCATGCTGCCCGTGGTGGCAAAGGGTGTGGACTCCCCTTCTCACTGTTGTTCATCAATGTGACTTTAATTCTTTCTCTGTAATTAAAAAGTGTTTCTTTCTTGTTTTCTAATTGATTTCCAAAACAAAACAAAAAACATACCAGGCACAGTGGTGCATGCCTGTAATCCCAGCAGCTTGGGAGGCTGAGACAGGAGGATCGTGAGTTCAAAGACAGCCTCAGCAATGGCGAGGCACTAAACAACTCAATGAGACCTTGTCTCTAAATAAAATACAAAAAATAGGGCTGGGGCTAGGGCTCAGTGGTTGAATGCCCCAGCTCAATCCCCAGTACCCCTTCCCACCAAAATAAACTGACATGCAATTTCTTTTGCTTCCATTATAGGACTGGGAAAAATGTGAAAAAGGAATTGCTGATTCCTTGGAGAAACTGCGAACATTCAAAAAGAAGCTTTCCCAGCCTCTACCGGATCATCATGAGGAGCTTCATGCAGAGCAAATGCGGTGCAAGGTGAATTACTGGATGGAGATAATCCCTGTCACCCATCTTCTGCCTGTGCAGGGATAACGCCTGCAGAAGAATAATCCCATCAATCTTCTCTGGCTGTCTGCATGCATATGCAAAATCCCAGGGGACTGCAATAAGACAAATAGCTCCTAAGTGATACTTGCTTAGCTCACTTATTGCAGTGAGTGAAAGTTTATGAATTAACCTGCTGAAGCAAATGAAAATTAAACACAAACATTAAAGATATTTAAAAGCCAGGTCAAGAGCAATAAAAGCAATCTTTCTACAGCATCCACACTGAGGGATCATTTTAGCCAGAGTCTACTTTACAGAAAGCATTGGCAGCCTGGACAATCTGTTGTCTATGGCTTGCAGAAGAACATGCCCTCCCCTCCAGACTCTTCTGCAAAGAAAGCAGGAAAAATTGCTAACCTCAGTTGACCAGGAGTCACCCAATCCTTATTACTCAGGGCTCTAACTACTTAAAGATTATGATCAATGCTTTAAATCATGCTTGAAAGCAAATTGGTAGCTAATACAGACCACTCCCTGCATGATGAAGTCATGAATACGTACATGATTTAGTGGCTGTAGGATTCATCCCATTTACACCTTCTTAGCCCAGTAAAGCTCGAGACTGGTCCTCAGCTGAGCAATGTACCCATCAGATCAAAAGTACTAATACTTTTTTTTTTCAAATTATACATGTCCTCATGTTCTCTAATTATTTGTAAATTATGGCTGTAGTGTAATTCTAGTAAAATTTTACATATACGGAAGTGATATGGATTTTAATTGGAAGTTCTCTGCCTCACTTTGATTAAGAAATAGAAATGTTGCATTTTTAATTTACCGGAACAGTTTGATCCTTCAAGCCAAGAGATTATTAAGTCTAGAAATCTTGATAAGTGTGGATGTAAGAGTTTTTCCTTCATACTAAAATTCCAAAGATATTCTTTGAGACATGAAAAGGCAGTTAGGAAAAAAATTGAAGGTGGTACGCTTCACATCTCAAATGGCAAGTGAATGAAATATTATTTTGAGGTGTGATGTTCAGAAGTTTGTGAAGATGACAAAGGTAAACAGTTATTTTTAAGCCTGTGATTATAAATTTACCAAAAAACTATTAAATACAGATTCTGTTAAGTAAGAATGGACACTGATTAGGCTCCTCTGTGTGCCAGTGACCTCATGAGTGATGTTTCAGTTGGTCTGAACACAAGTCAGGAGGACATTCTGTTATTGCCTTTTTGCAGATGAGAAAACAGAGGCTTCTAGGAACTAAGTAAGTCTCCGAGTTGATGCATTTAAAGGCTGTACTTTTCCCACACTGACTCGCCTCATGGAGAATGTTCAAAGCAGTGGGTCCTGATGTTAGTGTTGTTTGTTTTTTCAATCTCTTCACCAAATCTGCTGTTTGGATTGAGGACCAGGAACTGGCATAAAATGAGCAAAATCTTTACATTGGTATAACAATTTAACATCTCCAAAGGTGTAAATGTTGCATTTTTAAATGTTGCATTTTTAATTTACCGGAACAGTTTGATCCTTCAGCCAGATGCTGTTTCTAAGGAGTCTCATTTTTTCATCTCCCCAAATACTGGACACATACTCTGCTTTTGAGTTTGTAGATTCAAAGGATGCCTTTCAATCTGGCTCTCTGCTCCTCTTCCCCAAACAACCTTAGCAGCAAAACAAAGCAATTACTTGGAAAATCAGGCTAAAACCTTGTTTGCCTAAATTGCCTGGAAAGTCAGCCTCAGACAGTATTGTTAATTACTTTTGCCTTTGAAAACTTGTCTCCTGTGTGAAGAGACAAAAAGGAGAAGGAACCAACCATGTGAAATTTTCTATTCATACGCTAAATTAGCTGGATTCTAAAGGCAACAACTGGCAGGGAACAAGAGTTATACAAATTGCAAAATCAGCCATCCATCAAAGTATTGCAAAAGTTAATGTCAACTCTTACAAATATTGTTATAAGATTTTTTTCTCCTTAAATCATTTCCCAAAAGAACAGGGTACATAATCTTTTTCAGTGACTTAAATAAATTTCTGATCCTACAGAAAATGTATTCAGGGAATTATTTTTAATTTAGTAATAATAGTTCTCCACCGTTATCTTGTAAGTATACATCACAGAACATAGCAACTCATAGTGTATGAAAATGAAAATATTTCATTAGTGTGATCAGTAACTTAGGACAAAAAGAAAGTATGGGTTATGTGTTTATGACGTCAGTTTAAAGTTCAATGCAGTGCTGAAACATCAGTTAGGAGAAGCCATCAAAGAAAAAACAAGATCGTTGAGGTGGTAAATAGATGTTAGAAAGATTCTGTAAGCAAGTCTGGTATCAGAAGAACTTGGCAATTGATCAGATTATGTAGGAAGAAAATGAAACAGATCCGACGTTAGAGAATGGAAATGGAATTTTATCTGGAAGGATTTCAAATGATGTGAGAAATTGTTGACAGTAGATGACAAGATAACTATTAGAGAAAAATTCTAATAAGTAAGAATGGGCATTTATTAGGCCCATTTTTTCAAGAATCCTTTTCAAGAACTTCTTTTTTAATCTAGGAATTAGAAAGTGCCGTTGGGAGCTGGACGGATGACTTGGCAGAACTGACATTGCTGAGGGGCTCCCTGTCTGCCTACATCAGTGCTGACGACATCTCCATTCTTAATGAGCGCATAGAGCTCCTGCAGAGGCAGTGGGAAGAACTGTGCCACCAGGTAAGACCAGTGCCATACGTGGAAAGTGACCATTGTGATGGAAAGCAGGGAGGTGATTCAGTGGCAGGTGGCTTGACCAGGTTTGGACCCACCCATAGCTTATGGTACCAGCTAAAGAAGAACCCTGTGGTTATTGCCAGAACATTCCAGACCAAGACAACTATGTCTTACCATTGTATCTTTGATGCATCTAAACTGGATTCTCTCCACTCCTTTCATTGGCTGGTGTAGTATTTTTAAGAGGAAGTGCAAAGCTGTGGTTGACAGATGTGATTATTTTGCTAGGTAGATACTAGTGGCATCTTATATGTTTTAAGCACATGAAAAAGTATTGTTTTATTTGCAATTGCAGCTAACACTCCAGAGCTAGTTCTGTTATGGAATATTTATTGTTACTCTCATCCTAGTTGTTTCCTGGTAATTAAAGGGTGTGTGGCATGGTTAGTCATACTTTATTCATGTTTTGAGTACCTTTCTGTGCGTGCAATACTTTAGAAGAGATCCCAGGTTGGTCTTTGAGTTGGAAATGAAAGGGAAAAGTTGGTGGAAAGGCAGTAAGAGGACACCCTGGACCAAGAGAGTATCAAATTGCAGGCTTGCAAATGAGCAGACAGCTGCCCAAGAGGCTTATGGACCTACCCTCCAAGAGGCAGGGCCCAAGTCTGTCTCTCCCCATCTGTAACTATGCCCCATGCCTAGCACATTATAGGCTATGCCACTTAATTATTCAGTTGAATTGTTCATTGCCATTATTGTGAATTTGACCAGCCGTAATAGATGTTCCCACCATCAAGCTTACAAACTTGATTTACACAAACTTTTACAAAGAAAACCATGTATAACCGGGTTAAACACAATATGTGAAAATATATAAAGATATAAATGAGCTAAGGATGACAGGGATTGAAGAGAATGAAGGAGGTGCTTCTTGGAATGGGTAAATCTTCAAGGGAGGCCTGAGATGGAGAGCGTGGAGTGAGATTGGTGTGCGGGGGACAATGGATGCAGGAGTAAGCTTGCAGCTGCAGTAGAGGCCAGAGACGCAGGCCTTAGTGGGGCATATGTAGGTGTCATCTGGTAGAGGAAAGGCTGTGGAAGGGTGGCCTCTTGGTGTCTATGCCAGCTACACTGCTCTACCATCTCTTTTCTCTCCCATCCTTCTACCTCCTCCAACTTTAGGGATGCTTATTATCCTTGTGCTCCAGGAACTACTAAACAGAGGCTCAGAGCCTCTTGGTTTATTTGACATCAAGAAGAAATATGTTCTTACAGAAACTTCCTTCTGAATGTTTAAATGAAAACCCAGAATTTTCTCATCTTGTGAACCAAAGGGGGACTCTAGGCATACATGGTAGATGTGTGAACCCTTTTCTGGTGAATATATTCTTGCAAAAAGCAGGACACAGGAGAGAGGCTTTCATCAGCCTGTCAGTGATTCACGTTCCACATGAATGTAGCTACTTTTCACAGAGCTCTGTATTCTCAGCAACCATGAGAAACCTCCATCAAGTTCCTCATAGGAAGTGGCACTATTAATCACCACACTTTATTCTTTTCTGATTTCTTCAACCCAGAAGGAATACATTTCCATAGTCACTCATCCTGTCATTTCCTGATGTAACGACCTTACCACGATGTATAAATGGAAGCTATTTTGTGGTGACAGATGATGGCAAATTTTTACAGCATGATTCCTTTACCCTTATTGAGCCTGTTCATCTATTTTTAATTTTGAGAAAAGTTTAGTACTACTTGCTGTCTTCATGTTTTTCAACATTAGACCAGATCCATTTCTGTAGCTAATGGAATCCTGCAGAGTTCTTCAGAAAGGTGACACCTCAGAGTTTGGCCGTTTCCTTGGCAAACACACATGAACATCCCTCCCTAAAAGTCTGATCATGCCACTCCTCCTGCCTAAGCTGATGATTTCTTCCCTTCTGATTTCTAGCCTGTGGTCTTTCATATTCCACAACCCTGTGGCATTGTGACATTATGCTCTGTCATTGAGATTTTCTTAGTCCTGTGAACTACCCTTTCCCTTTTGTCTGTGCTGTTCCATAGCATGGCATTTTACTTTTTTGTTTGTGATCTGAATCCAAAAGCTAAGGTGCAAAGACCTTTTCTCTGTATGGCTAATGCCCACCACAGCTGAGTGTTCACTGTGTCTGTGTGTGTCTGTGCAATATAGCAGTAGAGGGGATGGAACCCAGGACCTCGCGCTAGTGAGGCTACTGCTCTGCCAGTGGACTATGTCCCCAACCCTATACATTCTTTTTTTTTTTAATTTTATTTTAGTTGTAAGATGGATGCTATCACTGAGCCACACCCCAGCCCCCTGAGTATTAAAAAGATATAGACTCTATGTCTTTATGCTTCTGCTCCTCCAATGATAAAACAATGACACAAGTTTTAATGTTTTGGAGGTTAAGATTATGGTCATGCAATATTCTTTGATTTGGGAAAACTTGTTTAACAGTGCCATGAAAGTATTACTATTATTACTGATTCTTATACATGTAGATGTTGCAAAAATGACCACTAGATACCTAGGCAACAGTCTGTTTGAAAACACATTTTGAAAGTTGCTTTTGGTCACAGAATATGCTGTGAAGAGATTAATGCTTTGCACCCATGCATACATCAAGATGTAAAGGAGAGGAAGCTATGGAATACATAGTGTTTCCAGAAATTTCTATGTCCAAGTGTCCTGAGGACCTTGCTGTACCTCATGGTACATCAAGTTGTTTGCCAGCAGGACTCTAGTCATGGGTTTGGTCAAGGTGCCTACATGTCAGTCTTAAGGAAGGAGGTGGATGCGCTGCTAGTTCTTGAGTTGTTTCTGGTGAACTTTTGTCGAGCGCGGAAACCACAACAGGAAGTGAGCCTGTGCCTGTTGCATTGTACAAGTCAGAAACTAAGTTCGAACACAGCATTGTCCCTGCTAAGGAGCAGGTATCCTGTTCCTGTTCTTCTAAAGTAGCTGATAGGAGTCAAGAGTACCTGACAGCAGGTAAGAATGAGGAAGCCGGACTGTGAGTAAACATTGCAGCACAGAAAAAAAAAAAATGTATAAAAGAAATCTGTTTTTAAATAGACTCCCCAGGGGGTAGTCAAGCCTATGTACAGCCATGGGTGATACTTGCTTTTACTTCTGTTTCAGTTTGAAGAACGGTGTATGTGGAAATTCTAGTTGAAATATAAATTTATAACATCACTGTAATTGCTCATTTCTTTTCCCTGCAAAATGTCATCGTCAAAGTATGTGAAGCAGAAAAGGATGTACTTCCTGTTCAGCCGTCTCCTGTTCTGCAGGCAGTACAGTGTGTCTGTGCCTGTAAGAAAATGTAAATGTGTGCTGAGCTGATAACATAATTTGAGAGATTTGACTGTAACCAAGCAAAGAGATGGTAATGTTCATTTATATATGGCCTAATATTGGACTTATAAACAACAAAAACAAAAAAAACCCACTTCATTCTTCTAATGAATTTACATTTTTAACAAAATCTTTTGGCCCCCATTGGCAGCCACTGCTTATAGCCTACCTGCTGCTTCTTAAGTCTCAAGTCCATGATAAGCGGGGCAGAGGTGCTTTCATAGTGCGTGAATATACACAGACACTGAAGACACCAGTGCCTAGAAGGAAGCCAGCTAACAGCTCCGGATGCCCTGAGTCATGCACAACAGTATAGACAGAGTGAAGCAGCAGCGTGGCCAGGGCCGCCCTGTCGGCCTTCAGAATGTGCCAGTCTCTTCTGTCCGCCTGCTATTTCCTGGTTCATGGGAATGGTGCTTGGCACAGTGAAGACACACGCTTACCATAAACAATAAACATGTGATGAATCTGGGGAAGAATTAGGATTAATTTGTAAGTGAAGAGTGTAAGGCTTAGAGAAGATGAGTAACCTTTCCCACGTTATCCAGAATCGATGGAGATGGGTTCTCAGGTGCCTCTGGATGTTTGATCATAATGTTATATTGCAACCTGTAACAAAGACTCAAGCATGGCTGGACCTCTTTTACTCACTATAAACAGACTATAAACAGATGCCTCAGAGGTGTTCAGTGTCACTCTTCTGATCCCTGTAATGGGGATAAGACCACCTACCTCTCACAGTAATGGAGAATAGATTTTTCTATCATAGGATCACCCTCCCTGAAGACGTGGGTGAGGGTAGCCCCAGCTTGCTTCCTGGATGGTGGCCAACATTGGGGTGAAGCTACTCAAAGCAAGACAAGTTCACCATATGGTCAGGGGTTTCGAACCTCTTTTTTAGAAAGCAGTTACCAATTATGAAAACACAGTTTCAATTTACAACATCAGCTGAACCAGAATCTTAACTACAGCCAGGGCCCTGACTCGGGTGCTGTGTGACCCACTGGAGACCCACTGAAGAATTAGTCTGAACATCCCAGCAGATCAGAGCCACTGTCTCTCAGAGTTGGAGAGGAAAGGGGTACTGAAGGAGCATGCTCCCCAGCACCGTCCCCAGTGGGGCTTAAAGTAGGTGACATCTGCCCAAAAATTTTAACATTTTAACCTGTGGTTTTTTTTTTTTGTTTGTTTGTTTTTTTTAGCTTTTTCTACTCCCCACCCCAAGTGAGCTCATTGCCCTCTAAGCATTTCTGTATTAAACTACCTCAATGAAAACTAAATGTTCAGCTAATTATATTGATGGGGAATCCTTGATGGCTTCATCAGTGACACCCAACCCAGAGAAATATTTATTTTAAAACATCCCAAATAGCTCAAAAGATTGAATTTCTAATATTGAAATTTCAAAAACTATGGTGAGTTACAAACTCACTGTTTAGACGGGCCCTGAGAAAGGGGTCTTCGGCTTATGTCCTAACTCCCTACTCTTTTCTCAGATATAGAAACACAGACATTTGGGTTGTATGGGAGCTAAATTATCTGCCTCATCATTAACAGATTCATTTCTAGACAGGAAGCATATGGCACCTTCAAAATAGTTTTCATTTTCATCTTAGAGATTCCTTTGATGTATGTATACTATATCAAAACACACTCTACTATCATATATATCTAAAAATTAACAAAAAATAAATTAAAAAGAAAGGAGATTCCTTTAAAGCTCATAAAAAAGCAATTGAATTGATAAGCTAAAGCCAAATTTTAACAATTTTAGAGTCTAGGGTGTATATCATTGGTGCTTAGCATACACTTTGTATTTGTTTGAAAATTTCCATATTGAAATGTTGCAAAGAGAGAGAGAGAGAGAGAGAGAGAGAGAGAGAGAGAGAGAATGAATGAATCAATAGTTATGTATTTGATGCAGTAGACTCAATAATGGAATGGCTAGTATTACCGACAGGTCTTCAAACCTTACCATTCAAATCATATTTTTTTTTGGCTAATGTATAGTTTAGTTCCACTAGAAAAATTCCTTAGTAGCTCAACCTCCCCTGAGAGAACAAAAGGAGCATAAAGTGAGAGAACTTAAGAATTCTAGAATCATTCTAGACTTAGAAATGAAAACAAGTATCTATAATGTTCAAGGAACTTTTCAAACTCAATAATACACCACTTTATTTAAAAATGGGCAAAGGAATTCACGAGATAGTTCTGCAGAGAAGATATACCAGGCCAGGAATCATATGAGAAAGCTCTTACCTTCATTATCATTAGGGAACGGCACATCAAAACCACAGTGAGGTAGCACCTACCACCTGCTGGCATGGCTGTCATCAAAAGATAGATGATAACAAACTCTGGTGAGGAGATAGAAAAAGTGAGCCCTTACTGCTATGGGAATGTGAAGTGGCGTAGTTACCTTTGAAAACAATCCTGGCTGTTACCATGTGACCCAGCAATTGTATTCTTGGGTGCATACCCAAGAGAAATGAAAATGTGTCCACGTGAAGGCTTTAGCATGAAGGCTTAAAACAGCATTATCCATAGTAGACTTAGGGTGGAATCAACCCAAATGTCCTGAATCAATGAATGAACAAATAAAATGTGTTATATCCGTGCAATGGAATTTATTTAGCAATATAAAAGAATGAGGTATTGATAGCTCTGAACATGGATGAAGCTTTAAAATACAAGCAAAAAAGCCAGTTATAAATATCCACTTACTGTATGATTTGACTTACAAGAAATGTCCCCAATAGGCAAATCCCCAGAGGCAAAAAGTAGATTTGAGTTGGAAGGTGCATGGGGAGAAAAAGGGGAGTGACTTGTGATGACTACAGGGTTTGTGGGGGGCTGTGCATTGATTTGGGATGATGCTTCTGCAACTCCGTTAGTAAACACCACTCGGTGTATACCTGAAGCAGATGGATTGCATGATGTGTGAATTCTACCTCAGTCAAGCTGTTATGCTGAGGGGGAAAAAAAAGACAAAAACAAAAAACTAAAAATGTTGAAAAGAGTAGAGAAATAGAGGAACTTGCCCCAAGTGGAGTTGCCAGGGTGAAGCTGAACAGAGACACGTGTTCCTCTTCAGGCTCCTCCCAGGTCCCCTCAGCTCCTCTCACCTGATACCTGAGGCTCTTCTTCCCTCTTTCTTTCCTTCCATTTTCCCCTTCCTTCCCTACTTACACTTTTTTTTTTTCTTTCTTTTTTCTTCCTTCTTTCTCCCATCTTTTCTCTTCCCTTCTTTCCCTCTTCTTTTTGGTCCTTCTGCTTTAGTTCTCTGTACCTACTGGTCATCTGTCAGACCTAAGCTGAGCCAGCTGTGCAAAGTTGAACCTTTAACAGGTCAGTGTGCAGGGCACCTTCAGAAAAGAAACCCAGGGCTCAGCATCTCCCACCTGTGGTGGACCACCAATCCTGAATTTCAGGAACAGTGGCCTACAGGGCGCACAGCGGTGGGCTGAGCCCAGGCACCTGGTCAATGCTGCTCCCTGGGGTGTGACTCCCCCCTCCTTATCCTTTGGCATCTTGTCCTGTTTTAAACTTCCCAGGTCTCCTTGAGGCGGCAGCAGGTAAACGAGAGACTGAATGAATGGGCGGTCTTCAGCGAAAAGAACAAGGAGCTCTGCGAGTGGCTGACTCAGATGGAGAGCAAGGTTTCTCAGAACGGAGACATCCTCATCGAGGAAATGATCGAGAAGCTCAAGAAGGTACGGGCAGGCAGGGCTGCCTGTGCTTCCACTCTGCCAATGCTCAGGCGTTTCCAACCCGTGCAGAGTGGCCTTCCTGGGGATTACTTGCTATCAAGGGAACACTGGGTTTTAAACATCTTATCTTCTTGACACAAACAGACCTGCATGAAAGGCCAGCTTCATATACGAAATACGCAGAATACTTTCAGTTTGTGGTAACACAGATTGTCTACTATGGATTATTATTAGTTTTATCTCACTTTGGTTTTCTGTCTTGAATTTTAATCACTAGATTAGAACTAAAAGAAAAAATTCCTAGGGTAAATTAAACTGAAATTCCTATAAAACCCCGTCTATAGATCAATAGGAATGAAGATTTTCCTGGGAATTTTGGCTTCCTGTTATTTTCAAGTATTTGTGTATTATTATTTTCTATATTCATTTGAATCCAGAATATTTCTCTTGTCTGTTGAAAAGTGGGGCTGATCAAATTGGCCAACATTTGAAAATGTTTTTTGATGATTTCAGTATTGCTTCTACATTGTTTTTGTACAAATAATCATTTCAGAGTTATTTTAGTTTATGTTTCTCTTTAGCACATATCATCATCTAAAGTATGATGTATTTTTCATTTTTACCTGTTCATGGTCTATCTAGGATATAGGCCCCCCTGGACTGTCAGTCTCACTGGAACATGGACTTTGTCTTGTCTATTATTATCTCCCCTGCACCCAGAGCAGTATCTGACTTCTTATAATCACTTAATTCATATTTTGGAATGAATGAATTATGACTTCATTCATTTAGAAAAGAAATATAAATGATTATTAGAAAAATTTATCTCCATTCATTCATGCACATAGAAAAAATACCCTCAGAGGCAACATGCAATATTAATAACTTTAGAGTAGTTTCAGTATAACACTGCAAATTCTGAGTAAGCATTTGTTTATTTGACATTGTAAAGCTTTAATATCTGGGTTGAGACGAAACAGATTTCATTTTAACATCTGCTAATGGTGGCACCTTGCTAGTTTCTGTATATCTGGGAATGCTATACTAGACGTGATGAAATGCACTAGCTACTATAGTGAAATTTGCTAAAGAATAAGTTTTGTTTAAATGTACCTATATATGCCCACTGCTTTTTAACATAAAATTCAGAATGTATATTTTTGGAGTGTGGGAGAAAAAAAATCTCTTGAACAAAATAAAACCATAATTAAAATTTAGAAAAACTTTAGCAATTCACATAGGTAATTTTGTTACATTATTTGGAATAATATTAGAAATACTCTTTAAAATTAAATTTTTATTTTAATTTTAACTAGGATAGTTAATACTATCCTAGTTTATATATAGAATAAGTCATGGGATTTAGACAAAAAGTCTTTAAGAGCTTGCCACTCCATGGTGTCTCTTTTGTAAAGGAAGAGACTTACTAAGAAAAGACTTGTCAATTTTGACAATACAGAAAAAAAGTGGTAACTAAATGGAGCCAAAAATATTGATGTCCACTGGCATTGACATTAACAAAATAGTTCAAATTAAATGATAATCCAAGAGGATTGTAGTAATTTCTTTGAAGTAAACATTTCTCAATAAAATCATCTCAAATTGGTGATGAAATATTAAAACAACTAATAAGTGTATATAATGTTTTGGTCTTTGAATCCCATTGTGTGAAATAACACAAAAAGGCCAGTAGGCGGGCGGGGCACTGGGCATGAGGAGGGCCCTGAGCCCTGGGAGGGAATAAAATTTCCTTGGCCCTCCCATTCCTTTGAGGCCTTTTGCTTAGGTAAATGACCTGGCAGGTAAATGGCCTGTTATGACACCAGCTTTAGAGCAGAGAAGGTTGAAATATCTTTGCTCATGAGGAACCTGTCTTCATTTATTGTTTTGCTGAGGTACTATTTACTTCAACCAAAAATGAAAAAAAAAATTGATTCTAATGATTGGATACTATTACTCACTGTGACGAGAGAATAACAGGGTTACTGGGGGTTGGGAAAGGGTTTCATTATAATTTAAGTTATACCTTTTAGTGCCTATCTCTTGCAAATAGACCACATAAAATCTGCTCTACCTATTGAACCAAAACAATCTTTAATAGAGGCTGGGTCAGAAACTGGATAAATCAAGAAGGTTGTAGACCTATTGACTTGTTAAAATTAATGACTATTATTCATAAGACGTTGTCATTGATTTATGTGTTACAAAATAGTGGCTTTATGTAGAGATTACCTTTTTAAAATGAAGGAATTCTTAAAATATTTTGCACAAATAACATGCCTGACATACAAATGCACATACACAATTCCCTGTGTGTGTGTGTATGTGTGTATGTGTGTGTGTATTTACCTTATAAATGTCTTGTCATCTCTTTGTATAAGAATTAATTCTAAATATAACATCAGGTTAGGGATTAGAGCAATAAGGTATAATTTCAGTGTTAAATCTTCCAAATTTTGTCATTTTGTAGTTATCTATATATTTTGTTTTTAGTGCCCATTTTAAGTAAACAAACAGCACCTCCCATTCTGTTCAACAACACCTGTATACAAATTTAATCCATACATGCTGAAAATAATAGGTACTACTAATTCTTGTGCACGGATGTTCACATGGTGTTCCTCATGCCCAAACTATTTCTCAGCAGTAGAAAACCATAATTATCATGTTTCTAGAAGAGCTGGATGAATGCATTAAGCATATGCTTTCTGACCTCTGTGATTGCTATTTATTATGCAGGATTATCAAGAGGAAATTGCTGTTGCCCAAGAGAACAAAATACAGCTCCAGCAAATGGGAGAACGACTTGCCAAAGCCAGCCATGAAAGCAAAGCTTCAGAGATTGAATACAAGCTTGGAAAGGTCAACGACCGGTGGCAGCATCTCCTGGATCTCATTGCAGCCAGGTAAAAAGGACCTGATTCAATAGCACATGTGTCTGCAGAATTTTAAAGCCTTTTATTTCAGCTAAAAGATAAACCAACAAATCACTCTCTTTCTTTCTCCTGATGTTATTCTGCCATTTTGACGTTCGTTCTATTCTCATAAATGCCACTTTCATTAACTTTAAAATTCTCCTTATTTCACAAATCTAGTGTTGTTTCATGTAGCTGAGAAGGAAGGGAGAGAGTCACATCCAAACAGCAACCATTCCCAAGAAAAGATATTTATTTCAGGAGCATCATAGGTAGCCTACAGCCTATGGGGAAGAAAAAGAAATCGCTGACCAGTATTTGCAGAGGATATTTTTGTTTTAAATATATATTTTAAAAAGTTTATAACATTCCTATTATATTTTTGGTTAGCAGGATGTGGGAATAAAGCTGATTGTTGCTATTTTTTGCTTAGTTGCAAAACTAAGCTGCTTCATTATTTGTAATTTTGTGCTTAGTTTTAATGATAACTCTGAGCACCTTTCTCCTAAGAGGCAGATTATGTTCAGTTTCTACTGGGGAAGGTCAGCATGAATAAAGGGGATAATAATCAAAAAGAAAAACATGTGAGGGTCTTTACCAGCAGTATTAATTCTGATCTGATTGAATAATGTACTGTGCTGTTTGATATTAAAGAGGGAATGATTAAGTAGAGGCTTTGTTTTAGGTGAACTTGGCTTCATGTGGGAATCCATGAGGCCAAGAAGCTTTATCCATTCTACTCGCTGTATATCACAAGCACCAATAATACTGCCTGGGGCTGAGGATGCAGCTCAGTGGAAGAGCCCTTCCTTGCCTAGCATGTGTGAGGCCCTGGATTCAGTCCCCAGCAGTACAAAAAAGAAAGAAGGGGAAGGAGGAGGAATATGAATAAACATAATTTGGGCTCAATAAATATCTCAATGAATCTATTCTTGTATATTTGAGCAGTTAGGAGGGTTTGGGGCTACTCCAAACTTTTTAAAATCTGGATTCCTTTCCTTAGCCTTGCTGAATACACATAAAGCACCACAATTCTGTATGCTGATTATGAAAACATTAGTGTACTTTTTTTTTCTATAAGGAAGACATCAAAGAGAGTCTAACTCAAGAAGTTGAGATTATTATTTGTTTTAGGGGTAATGAAATAAAAGTGCAAAAAGTGCTTATCAATTTTTTCAATGTTTAACAATTGCACACTTAGTAGCTAGCTAACACTTATCAATCTGGGTTTGTATGAGGACTGTGCTATAGGCTTCCTATGCATCTTCTCACCTGTCATTCACAATACCCTTTGAGGTGGTCCTTATCATTGTGCCCATTTTACAGAGGTAGAGACTGAGGCTCAACCTTGCCCTGGTCATACTCACATTGCATGGCAGAGCCTGTGCTACCTGACTCCAACATCCTATGGCGCTATGGGGCACGATTCTCTGCTGCCTGGCTAGTTTGTGACTTCTTTTTCCTTACTAGAGAGACAAAGCAGTTCAGTGCAGGTTAAGTTCTGGTAATCATTCCCACAATCTCATTTTTCAAGCCTTTGTAAAGCATTTGCAATGTGAGGACCATTAAACTCTGAGCGTGCAACTATAGAGCCCTCTCTCCTCAAGAGGTCATGGTGGGCAAAAGAATTCACAAAGGATGGAGTAAAACCATGTGCTCAGAGCTCACTGTGCCTAGACTGAATGGCGCATCTTAGCTGAAGTTATCCCCTGGTATCGACACACAGAGGTTCAGGATCCCAGTGCTACTTATAGCCTCACATCTCAGTCACTACAAAGATAACAATCTCTTAATTTAGAAGGAGAAATCGGAGACGGTTTTGCTATAAATACCCTTCTTAGGGAGATCTACTTGGTAAACTCTTCCCCCACCTAGGTTTTCTGTCAGATTCTGACTCACAGATTGATCTTGCATGTTCATGTAACCCAGTTAAACTAGTTAAACTTCTCTTATAATTTCTGATGGCCATTTGGTATGGAGGATGGGGAGGTACTGTGGCAAAGGTATTTGACCTTAGACTTACTGTACTGTGGTTGCCAACCGCTACTTAGCGTATGCCCAACCCAGGGATGAGCCAGCATCACACAGGTGTGCCATGCTTTCTCCCCAGTCACGCCTGCTTGTGTTATTTTTGTGTAGCTATTCAGGTGAGAATTTTATAGATGTATTTAGTTCACTTTGTGAATGACTATTGATAAACTTGACTGGATGATCTATACGTAAGGTACACAAGCTTTGTTCCAAAGTCACTAAGATGCTCGTGTGTACTTTCACTTATACAGTCTCATCCTACTCAGGTATATTTCCTATGGGAATGTTTTGTGGATATATTATCTATTTCTAGTTGTTTCCTTCAAAAATGGACCAGATGATGAGCTGATCATTAATTTGCCCCAGAGTTTTAATGCCACATGGGATTCACAGTCTCCCTTTTGGCTTTCCCAAAAGACACCCGACCATCCCCCCTGCTTTCTGTTTCCTGGGTCACTGGTGCAGAGACCATGTGAACATATCCCACACCTGTCTCCAACTGTGAACGGCCAGCGGAAATACTCAGTTCTGTGATTCAGTCCCATTCGGGGACTCTTCCAACTTTTTTCCACGCTGATTCATGAGACCAAAATATGACCCACTGGGTGATTTTTTTCAAAAATGTTTTTTATATTTCTTATATACTCATTACAGGACATTTGGAAACTTAAAATTCACAAAAAAGTAAAAAGTTAACAGAAATCTCACCATGCAAATGAATAGATATCTTTTAAATAATCTTTTGAAATGAACAAATTAATTTTTTTAGCCTTACCAGGGGACTAATATTTCCTCATTATATTTTCTCACCAGTAGTTGAGGTAAAGAACAAGCTCTTTCCCACAGAATCTCTTCCCTCCCACCTTCCCTGTCCACCCCTCAAACTCCTACTTACACCCCTGTGAGCTGCAGATTGGACAGAAGGGAAACAGAAGTTGCCCCGGGTGGCTGGCACAGCTGGCTGTAGCTGCGGAGGCTGGGTCTGTCCTTTTGCATGTGGGCGTCTGTCTTTTCCGCGTAGCCCTCTAACCTGACAGCCCGCAAGCCCAGTCATCTGCCCTCACAGAAGGGGCAGAACATCTGGAGCCGCTTTCATTTCGCTCTCTCCTTTCTTCAGACCTTAGCCTCCTCCTCCTTGCGGATTACGCTGAGCTGTTTCCCCTTCTTACACTCGTGGCCTACATTCCAGGAGATCAGGCCTGGCACATGTTAATGAATGTGGGTTTTATTTAGAAACATGACCACTTGTCACTGCCCAGTGTCATGTTATCAGGCAGACAGTACCACCATTTGTCCAGCGGGTGCATTTTCATACTTCTGGGCCCGGAGAGGGGGAAACGTTCAGCCCCACGCAGGATCTAGCTCTTGGCTCTGCAGAGCCTCACTTTGGCAAGTGGAAACTTCATGGTGGTGGCCGAGGACTTGCGTGCCCTGAGGATGGCAGAGGACGGCTGCGCAGACGCGGATCTCCCAGACTGTAACTGCGATGTCACCAGGCAGGCATCTCCTTGAGTTTCTTCCATTGTGCATAGCTCTCGTGTGACGTGGGTTTATAGGGTAGATGCTGGGAGCTTTAATTCAGTATGGCTTTTGCCAGCCTCACCTGAAGGTGGTTGGTGTCCGGAGACTATAGGCTGTGGACCCCGCAGAGCTATGTGTTGGCTTGTTTTAATGTTCTTCTGATAGACGTGTGCAGCTGGACGAAAAGGTTAATGGACTTCATTATGACTTGGCATTCCAGTCGTCTCTGGACTGTGTGTGTCACACAAGAAGTGTGGCTACAGTAGAGAGGACGAGACTCAGGAAAGAGATTTAGAAAAAGACCCAGTTAGTCCCTCATCTGCTATGGAAAAGATGGGTGTCTGATGAGACTGAAATTCAGCTTTCACCAGTTCCCAGCTTTGTAGCACAGCTTTCCTTTTAATAAATAAGAATCAGATATTTATCTGTTAAATAAAGAAAGTTGCTTTTGTGTTTGTCAGTCAAAGCCTTATAAAATGTTGAAATTAATGTCTGAAATAGTAATGAATGCATTGTTTAAAGACTTAGTTCATGATTTTTTTCAATTAGAATAACAATATGACAGGTATTTTTATTTTGTTGTTTAAAAATTGTTTTTCTTTTGTCTCATTAATCCCCTAAATAAATTCCTATAGATTCATAGGATTTACCAATGGCACTTTTCATTTTATTGTATTTAGAATTTGGACTTTGTTTTGGGGGGCGGGGGTTATAGGCATACTAAATTAGTTTAAGGAAAGTGGTGCTACATAAGTGTATATATATATTAGATACATAGATATGTGTGTATAAATGCATATATGTGGGAGTGTTCATGTAACAGCATTCATATGCTGGACAATTGGATTTAATAGCAGAATAAAGGTCAAGTTCCTGAAATGCACACTGGACTGTGAAAAGAGAATGATAAGTTGTAAGAACTGTAGATCTTTCTTGCTAAACCCACCCAGACATGGGACACACACAAGCATCTATTTTGAATTATAATCCTGGATGCTACCAAAAGGAATGTTGCTCAAACTTCTTACAATGAAGGATAAATAAAAATATTGTGACACTGTAGCCAAGGATTTCCTCTAAAGAAATAATGGAAAAAAACATGAGACATTTCTCCTATTAAAGAATGAACCCTGCCCTGCAAATATCAAGTTTAATAAGCCATGGAAAATATATAGGGGCCTTATCACCCATGTCCTCCTCACATCCACCCCCTTCAACACACACAATGTGATTTGCTATTTATAGTAAAATATGCTTCTTAAAAAATGATAGAGGAGGACCACATAAGTGTTCACCCCTATTGACTTCACTAAATTTACACCTTAGTTTGAAAGAGGAACTTGTCCCTAATGGACTATATGAACAAGCATTTCCATGTCACGATGCCCTTGACATATTGCTGACTAACCACTCTGCCTTGGAATTCATTCAACATTATACAGGATTAAGAATTCTGTGATTTATTTTGCCAGTATAGACAGCTCAATGGAATAGTGTTTACTCATATCCCTTTGTGCTTTGGATCTTTTGATCATATTTATGAGTTTGGAACCAAGAAAATGAATGAACTTTAGGTTTTGAAAAATAGACCATTTGCAAATGTTGTACTTAGCAGAAACAAGTATATACTTAATATTAAATATTTTTTTAAATATTAATTGAATAAAAATATTGTAGTTAGAATACTAATTATTGATCGTTAACAGGTATTTAAATCATGTTCAACTTTCTGCCAAACACTGAGCTTAGCTATGGCAGAGAGAAGGAAAATCCAAATGTGAGAATTCAGTTTTGCCTTTCCAAAGAGGTTGCCATGGAGGAAATCAACTGGTGCATAAATAATCCCAGGGAGTTAAAATAAGGTTAGAGAGAAAACTAGCACTCCCGCCACTAATAAACCCTAATGGGATTATGAGGTTGCAATTAAACCCCGTTCTTAATGCATAGTCAGCATCAGGACCTTACCTTGTCTGAAGACAGGAAGCTCGTCAAACAGGAGAGATTATGGGGAGGATATTCCTACAGGGGTAACATCAGGACAGACATCTCCATTTTATGTGCCAGTCCTGTCCCATCAGAACCGTAGATGGCAGACCATACTTTCAGTCTGGAGCACTATGGCCAGTACCAGCTTAAAGTCCCTTATTCACACCACAATCATTATCAGAATGTACTGCCTTACATTTGCACCCAGTTGCTTTCTAAAACTGTCACTCATTGGCTGCTACCCAAGTGAATTTAGCCTTATGTATGAGAGAGATGAGTGTGGATTGTCTTGAAGTGCCCAAGGGGAGTTGTATGTAATTAATGCTTATAAAGCTAATTAGAATTCTTATCTTGAGTGAAATTAATTTGGGGATTCTTATTTTGAGTGAAATTATGAGTCATGTTAAACATGGCAATGCATTTTAATTCCCTAGCAATAAAATATATTGTGGAATATGAACATCATTTTTTTAAATGTACATTTTCCCCAAATAATATATGATATTATATAGAAGAATGCTTTTACAAATGAAAAGTGTTATTCATATATAGGCATTACTATTAATTCTAATTAACCAAATATAGATGTTATTACTATTATTGATAGCTGACCATAATGAAAACCTTTTAAAAGCATTTGAAGGAGGAAATGTGATTACATTATCATGTGGTTACATTTTCATTTGAGAGAGAAATATTGATTTATTGAAACTGTAATAGCAGTGAAGATATCAATTTTTAGGAACTAAAAATAAATAACAATATCAAAATATTTTGATAGGAGACTCTTTCTTAAGGGTACTGACTCTTGGAAGAGTAGTATATCAGAATCACCTGGGTGGAGCGAGAGCACTGGTAGTTGGCACGTAGGGACTGAAAGCACACTCAGGTGATTGTGTACTCCAGCTTGAGAAGCAGGAAATATCCGATGACAGTGAGTGGAAGTTGTCAGTCTCTGAGAACATTTTCTTGCAAATCCCTGACTTTAAACATACCATATCCCTACAATCTTAAAAATCACAGTTCTTGACTTTTTTTCAAAAAGATGTCTCTTCATTTGGGTCAAGTTGATACCCTAGGACATTGAAATATTTTGCTTATCTGCTATTCACCTATACTATGAGCAGTGCCAATGGGGTAACCATATTTCTTGAACTGAAAATAGGGCTCATGGTCTAAAGGTAGAAGGGAATCTTAAATAGGCCAGACCAGAAGTCTTTGATCTTATGCTTATTATCACTATGATCCTCCTTTTTGGACCAATCTACTCTCCAACCATGAAAAGTCAATTATGCCTTGAAGACAGATCATTCCAGAAGTTCCATACTGTAGTTATGCAGTTTCATTGCCTACTTTCTTAAACTTAACTACATTTTCTTACTGTAACTTTCTTACTTGATTTAAATGCATTCTAATTTCTATTTCCACAGTCTTTGATGAACAATTCTTTGATGAACTCATTGCCAGGTGCTAGATCCTCACCTTAGGCCTCATCATACTGCATTGCTGTGCTGTGTGGGAGACCAGTAGTTTCTAAATTTTAGCATGCATATGAATCACTTTAAAAGTATGTTAGTCAGTTTTTCATTGCTTTTATTAAAATACCTGACAAAAACAACTTAGAGGAGGAAAGGTTTATTTGGGCTCTTGGTTTTAGAGAATTTAGTCTATGGGCAACTAGTTCTGTGGCCAGCAGCGTCCATTGCTTTGGGCCTAGGGTGAAGGAGAACGTAACTAAGAAGAGCTGCTCAGATCAGAGTAGGTGGAAGCAGAGAGAGAGGAAGGACCAGAGAGAAAATAAACCCATCCATGGCACACCCTACTGACCTAATTCCTCCCACTAGGTCCCTCCTCCCAGTAGTCCATCCAGTGATTGGTGGATTAATCCATTAATCAGTAACCCACTGGTGAGGTCAGAGCCGTCATGATCCAGTCATTTCCTAAGAACCCCTTCTCTGAACCTTGTTGCAACTCTCCTGTGCTTCTTTTCCCCATCCTCTAACTTCAGCCTCCCCAGCACTACGCTATTTCTCTTCTGTTTCCTAGGCCAGGAGTGTTCTGCTTGGCTTTCTCAAGCAGATACAGCTTCAACATTATCTCCTTACTTGTCAAATCCAACTCCTCAATGGGAAGAATGAAACTTCAGCCACCACCGTTTTTCTACCACCTGGCTTCGCATTGTCCTAACACCACATGTGTTTGTAGAAGCAATGAAGGGAGGAAAATATTCATTATTTATTCATGCATGAATAAATAAATGAAGGATTACCTGAACATGGCAAGACAGAATTGATCATTTCTGATTGATTAACCAGAGACTTGGTTCATTTCTTTAGTTCTCACACATTGTGTCATATTTCATTGTTGGTCCAGGTTTCCTTTCAGATTGTACATTTCAGAAGAGAAAGAATAGTCTTATTTATCTTGATCTTCCCAGCATCTCACGCATGAGATGTTCTCCCGATTGTTAGATAAATGACAAGCATAGAAAAAGCACTTTTTCCTGCGTCTCTGGAAATAATTGGGAAAGGCTTTCCTTGAAGCATTGAAGCACTAATCTGGGTGCTGAAGTGGAAGATTGGATAGATACAAACTTCATACCTTGGACCTGCGCTCTGTTGCTTATAATCCACCAGGTCCTCAGTTACCTTTATTGCAGTCTATCCCCAGCAAAACTTGAATTGCTTGAGTGAATATGTCATCTCTCTGAAATTATCTCTAGTGTGCTTTCCTCTTTTAACTGAATTTCCACCCAAAAGATGCTGAAAATGCAACCCATGGGGGCTGCATGTGGGAGCAGTGTGTTCAGGGCCTCTCAACAATGCTCCATGTTTCACCTTCTCTGCCCACAGGGTGAAGAAGCTGAAGGAGACTCTGGTGGCCGTACAGCAGCTTGATAAGAACATGAGCAGCCTGAGGACTTGGCTCGCTCACATCGAGTCAGAGCTGGCCAAGCCCATCGTCTATGATTCCTGTAACTCTGAAGAAATACAGAGAAAACTTAATGAGCAGCAGGTAAAACTGAATGCACTTGAGATGAAATCAAATAAGCCATGGAACACCTGTCCTCCTGGCTGGGCTACTGTGATTGAGATGGTGACTCAGGGTGGGAGGCCAGGAGGAACGTAGGCAGGACTGGGGAGGAAGGAAGGCTTTGCATAGGAAAGTGTAGGAGGCAGACAGTTCCAGTCACTGCAGAGCTGACTCTTATAAAGATGCTTGGGCCATTGTACTGATGGTCCTCCAAGGGTGCTAATCCCTTCAAGGATTCTAAGATGGTAGCCGGTAAGGTTGAGTTGCAGTGATATTCATTTATTTATGGGTCACTAGCCCACTACCATAGACTTAGCAAAGAGCCTTGTCTTTCAGTGTGCAGCATCTGGAGAGAGATTACAATGCATGATTAGAATTTTAAAAGTTTTGTTCTGCAAGGATTGATTGCACAGCCTTTAGACCACACACTGGTGATAGATCACATTAAAGGTAATTTCACCTTTGTGTAAACAGCGAAGAGCACATCTCATTCGCAAACAATGTATGATCCAACAAAGCAGACTAGATGACCCTTCAAATGCACAAAGGAGAATTTTTTTTACTTCTCACTCCTCTTGCTTATTCATGCTGGTGTTTTAGACTCTACTTGCTAGTAATGAGCACCATGAATTCCTCATCAGAAGTCTTCAGATTGCTTTTGAAAATTTTACCCAGACTCTGTTTCCTTTGTTACATTTAGGCCATTATAGACACGTTGCTAAATTTAAAAACATCATAAAATGTAAACAGTACATAATTTTATTAAAATCCTATGAGGTAGGTAATATACTTACTGTATTTTTTACATGCAACCTAAGCCAATGAGAAATAGGTGCTAAAGTATAGTGATATATGTTGACTTTTTTAAAATATAAAATTAACATTGCATCTAAAAACTTTTTGTTAGCAGGATATTTTTCAATTTTTATAAGATTAAAAATATCCAGGTGTGGCAGTGCGGACCTGTGATCCCAGCAACCCAGAAGGCTGATGCAGGAGGATTGCAAATTTCAGGATAGTCTCAGAACTTAACAAGACCCTGACTCAAAAACCAAAGCAAACACACACACACACACAAAAAAAAAAAAAAAAAAAAAATCTTGGGAATGAGAGTAGCCAAGGAAAGGCAAGACTAAGATTAAAACCGTCTGAAGGACGCTAATGTTTGAGATTTTGATGATTGATGTGTGGCTTATAGTTTGCTTTAAATTCCCTAAATTCTTTTGGATAATATGATAATGATGTGTTTGAGTAATGAGGATTAAAATGCTAATGACCAGTATTGTCATTTAGCCAATGTATGAAAATCAAAACAGTATCTAGTTGAATATGACAAATTGTTCATATGCATTTATAGCTCAACCTACTATTAAGTCTCCAATAAAATGATGGTCAAAGGGGAAAAAAGGTCAAAACCCACAATGGTAAATAGAACAGGAGAGAACATGATAGAGATGACAGGCAGCCAATAGAATTTTGAAAGACAGAAAATGAATAGATGAATACTGATGGCGCTGGCAGAGTGGAGGATGGAGAAGATTGATTTATGCCACCGAGTCCAAGTCAGGCACAGAATGGTGATCAAGTAAAGCTGAGCCGGTTGTCTGTGGAGCTTCAAGGGGGAACATTGCATAAAAGTATGATTCAGGAGTGATGAGACAGGCAGAGCCCCCTTAGCCCAGAAAGCCAGACAGCCCTATTTCACTTTGGCAAAAGACCAGAGGATAACCCTCAGGAGAAGGCAAACCAGAGGAACTTGGGAGTGGGGATCAGAACACCATCAGGCTGGTATTCAAAGTAGGGAGATGAAGTTGGCAGCCAGCCCTTCTTTCCCAGCTGGGCTCCAACAGTGTCAGAGCCAGGCTTACACCCCAGCCAGGAGACTGGAGCAGTCACTATAGAGAAACAGAGAAACAGACCCCCACAAGGGAAAACTCCTTCAGATGTGGTACTAACAGGCACCCGGAAAGGCCACGCCCCACCTGGCTCGCTGGCTGGCATGGCCTAGACATGTCTTCCTGTAGCCGATTCCTTCTCAGGGACGTGTGGATGGTCAAGAACCTCTGTGGTTTAAGAAAGCTTCTACCCCCTACATTGGAAACAAAGGCCAAAATAAATGGGTAACAGGGTAAAGAAAGGAAGAATCAAAAGGAATACATTATAGAAAGAGGAAGAAATTTTATTTATAAAATGTTCTTATAGAAACTACAGATTTACATTCTAAAAAGAAGAGGATGCCATTGTTATTTTTTAAAAAAGGAATTTTCAGAAATGACAGAATCTCCTACAGAGTAAAACAAAAAGATTCATACTTAAAAATATGAGAAAAGTATAAAAAAATTAATGCAAGAATTTCAAAATTCAATTATTGCATAAAATTTCCAAAAAGAATTTTTTTTAATGGAGGAAGAAATTATCAAAGTGCTAATGTTAAAAAAAAAATGTAAAACAGACATTCACAGATCATAAGGGCCTGATAAGTGTCCAGGAAAATTTAGAACAAAGCAAAACCATCCCAGGACACTACATTATAAAATTGCCAAACATGAACAATAAAGAGAACTCTAACCTCCAGGATATATAAAGAATTAAAGAAACTTAACACCAAAAAAGCAAACAATCCAATCAATAAATGGGCTAAGGAGCTGAACAGACACTTCTTAGAAGAAGATATGCATTTGATCAACAGATATATGAAAAAATGTTCAACATTTCTAATAATTGGAGAAATGCAAATAAAAACTAAGATTTCATCTCACGCCTGTCAGAATGGCAGTTATCAAGAATACAGACAACAATAGATGTTGACAAGGATGTAGGGGAAAAGGCACACTCATACTTTGTTGGTGGAACTGCAAATTGGTGCAACCAATCAGGAAAGCAGTATGGAGATTCCTTAGAAAACTTGGAATGGAACCACCCTTTGGCCTAGCTATCCCACCTCTTGGCCTATACCCAAAGGGCTATACTTAAAATCAGCATACTGTAGTAATGCAGCCACATCGGTGTTCATAGCAGCTCAATTCATAGTAGCTAAACTGTGGAAGCAACCTAGATGCCCTTCAATAGATGAATGGATAAAGAGAAGACCTTTAATGTTTCCAGGGTGAAAAAACTCTGACTTCTCCCAAACTACACTGGAATCTTGGAGACCCTGGCACACTTCCTTTAAAAGCTGAAAAAGAGCTTAGCGTGGTAGCACAGGCCTGTAATCCCAGTGACTCAAGAGGCTGAGGCAGGAGGATCATGAGGTCAAAGTCCGCCTCAGCAACATAGTGAGACCCTGCCTTAAAATAAAAAATAAAAAGAGCTGGGGATGTGGCTCAGTGGTAAAGCACCCGTGGGTTCAACCTTAGGTTCAGTCCCTAGCACTGGGGTGGCAGGATGGGGGATTTGAAGGAATGATTAGTTGCCGCAGGCTGGCTGGGCACAAAATCACGAGCCACCACACACCTTGTAGATTCAAACAGCAACTCTTTATTCTCAAACTCTCACGGGCACTCTACACACAGGTTCTAGGGAAATCCATGTTCTGGGCAAAATTCACGTACTCCACCAGGCTCTGAATCCCAAATACTTTCTGAATCCTGTGAGAACTCAACAGGAACTCAAGGAGCAGAGGGGCCTGAGGCAGTAGGATATGCCCTATTCCCAGCAGGGTACACTTTAAACCTGGAACCGCCCTAAACCCAAGGAGCAGAATACTCCCTAAAACCTGATCCGCCCTAAACCCGGATCCGCCCTGGTCCTTGAGCAAGGTCACCTTACTCAAGCATACATGCAATGTCACTGCAAATGACCTGGGTCTAAAGGCAAGCCCATTTCCACAATGGAGAGTCCTTCCTCTAAGCAACATGGAGTAGGCTGACAAAGAAATTGCCATGCGTCATTCCTACTTGGCAATGGCTCTCAGCAATTAGTAATTTAGAATTGTATATCTTTCCATTTAATGAACAAAAATTTACCTCCTATGAACCCATTTACAGGAAACTAATGAAAAGTATTCTGCATACACTAATGGCACTAAGTGATAAGAAACATAAAGCTTGAGAGAAAGAAAAATGGAATGATATTCATCCATAAAGGAGAATGAAATTGTGTCATTTGTAGTAAAATAGATAGACCTGAAGGACATTATATCAACATTATGTCAAGTGAAATGAGACAGAAACAGAAAGACAAACACTGCATGTTTTCTCTTAATATCTGGAGTTTAAAAAAAAAAAAAAGTCAACCTGAATGTAGAATAGTGATTGCTAGAAGTCAGGAAGTAGAAGAGGAGGGTATATGAAAGGCGATGAGATTTGATCATTGTGCACTTGTGTATGATAGCATTTCATTGAACTCCATTTATATATATAATTAATACATGCTAATCAAAAATTTTAAAAAATTTTAAAAGGGAATTTCCAGGATAAAGATGAAGGGAGTCCCTGAGGACAGCTGACCTATAGGCCAGTGAGCTGTGGCCAGTTCGGAGCAGGGGTGAGGGTACTTGAGGAAGAAAACAATACTACATCACCTGCTGGACTAGGACATTTATTATTCCCATAGGAGAGAGACTAGAAACAAGCAATATATGTTTGAGACAGAGGATTGCTCATTCTAGAAAAACAGAATTTTTAATGCAAGAAAAGAAAACCCCTCCATTTTTGTGTTTCTTTTTCCAATGTACTGAATTCTTACAGAATTATTTGGATGGAATTACAGACTTGAGATATATCCTTGAAATGGCTTTAGGTAAAATTTGTCAAATTTCTCTTTGTTAAAAGAAAAATTAATTCAGAGATTTTATGTGATGATTATTTTTTTCTTTTCTTTTCTTTCTTTCTTTTTTTTTTTTTTTTTTGTACTTGCAGTTGAACCCAGGGACATTATACCATTGAGCCACATCCACAGTCCTTTTTTAACTTTTATTTTGAGACAGTGTCTTGCTAAGTAGCTTTGGACCTTGCTAAGTTGCTGAGGCTGGCCTAAAACTTGTGATCCTCCGGTGTCAGCCTCCCAAATTCCTGGGATTACAGGCATGTGCCACCACATTGATTCATATGCGTTAAGTTGAGACCATATTGCCAATGGAGGTTAAAGCTGAGATTAAAATATTATTTTATATTAGGGTTCATATATATCACTATAAAATCACTATTATTTCATATGTTAAATGATTTTATAGTGATATATATGTTGATTTCAATAAAAACTTTTGAGTCCTTGGGAATTTTTGTCAAAATGTTATGCTTTAAGTGTGTAGGCTTTATTCAGATGCCTAACACTTTTTCCTAAAGTTTATTCTTGCTCTCATATAAGTCTCTATATTTTTTAAGCACTCATTGAGTTTAATTTGTGTAGTTATTTTATATTTTTGAGATCAGCAATCCTTTGATGTCCTCTTCCATATAAGTGTAAGAGGCTATGCTAGAGATTTGGAAAGAATATTTACTAAATTAGGAATTTTTTAAGATAATTTATTTTCTAACATCTAGTTTATAAGATCTTCAAAAATCAACCAAAGTTACTGTTTTACATTCAAGATGTTAGCCTTTTTTGCAGACATTATAACATGGTGTTAAGGACAAAAATAAGAGAAAGAACATCACAGGAATATAAGTTCTAGGTATCTAAGTTAAACAATTATTAGAAGAAGAGACAACCTTGGCAAATCCAAGAGCTGCAAAAGAAACTTGCTAAGGACGATAATAAAGAGGACAAGCAGAAACCTGGACCTGCAGTGGAACTCTTACCACAAGTAAAGAGATTTTGATAGTCAGCTTTCCATTACTGAGAAGAAATGCCTGTGATAAGATGCTTATAAAGAGGAAAGGTTATTTGGGCACGTGGTGTCAGAGGTGTCTATCCATGGGCACTTGGCTCTGTTACTTTGGGCCTGTGATGACCCTGCACATTATGGTGTTCACCTGTGGTGGGCAGAGGAGGCATAAGAGAAAAAAGAAGAGACTAGACTCCCCAAATCCCCTTTATGCACACACCCCCAGTGACCTCACTTCCTTTTCCCCACCTCCTGAAGGTTCCACCACCTTCCCATAATATCACTGGTGGCTGACCACACCTTTAAGATAAGACCTTTGGGAGACATTCCAAATCTGAATTATAGCAAAACTCATGGAGAAAATAAGAAACACATTGTATTTACATTATATGCAGTTAACATGAAAGTTTACATGTAGGAATTAGGGGAAATTTAACTTCTAGTTTTTGTTCCACATTTAAAATCACACTCTGAGAAAGCTGCTGATGCTAATGGTGTCATATATCCTACAGAACCTAGGTCCCTTAAACCACGACACCTTTTAACAATGTGTGGTATTAACTGTTTAGAACAGTTTGCAGATCTTTGAGGTTTAAATTGCAGTTCTTGAGTACCAACTATAATAGGTGCACATAAATTTCATTGAGTGATCCATCCATTAGAATGGAAGCAGAGTTTCTAGAGTTGAGATGAGCATCACATTCATTTTCCAATCATGAAAGAAGGGTAATCCATTCCATTAGTGTAGTCCATTCCATTTGTTCAGTTTCCATTTTGGCACTGTTCATGTAGCCAAAATATTTCTAGATCCATCTTCTCACACTGTACCCTAGAACTTGCCGGACTTCATAAATGTGACTCCAGAAACTTCATTCCATCAAAGAAGTGAAATGCTAGTCACTGGTTAGCCTACCGTTTATCAGGCAATGAACAATGTGGCAGCTTCTCCTTTCCATCTATGTGGTATTTGGGAATAAAGCATGCTGCATTTCCCTGCAGGAGCTTCAGAGAGACATAGAGAAGCACAGTACTGGTGTTGCCTCCGTCCTTAACCTGTGTGAAGTCCTGTTGCATGACTGTGATGCTTGTGCCACCGATGCCGAGTGTGACTCCATCCAGCAGGCTACTCGAAACCTGGACCGGCGGTGGAGAAACATCTGTGCTATGTCCATGGAAAGGAGGCTCAAGTGAGCTGGGGTGTTCAGTTAGGGAAGAGCAAAGACCAAAAAGGAAAAAAAAATTTAAAAAAAGACCCAGAGTATCCATGGCTCACTGTTTCCTTTTGGTTACAGTGTCCAAAAATAGCCTTGGCTTCCCCAACTTACTGCCATCTACATTTAGTTGGGAAAATAAGTAGGTGTAAAGGTAATATATAAATATAACATGCCGAGTTGTGTCTGACCTTACCAATTAAATGTCATACAGAATAATAAAACAGCCTTGCCATGAAGGAATAACTTTGCAGAATTTGCAGTTGTAAAAAAAAAAAAAAGTGTCATTCTTTTACTAAAAATTACATAATGAAGAGACACATTCTTCATCTTTAAGCCCTTTGAAATTTAGGGTTGCAGAAACCTGTGATGTGTTATTACAACATTATCGTAATGACTTAAAACACAGAATCATCATGCTCTCTGGTGACTTTTAAAAGCTTGATATTTATCTTGCTGTCATAGGTTGACGTCGGGTGAGTGTGAAGTTGAATTTAGTGGGTTTTCAAACCTGGTATATTTTAATGGATCATCAGCACTCAATATGTTGCATTTCAAAATTTCCTTACAAACATCCAAAGCAGCTCACATTATGTGCTCATGATATTCAATTTGACTAATTCCACTGCAGGGCATGCTTAAAAAAAAAAAAAAAAACAGCTGTTTTATTTTAGCTCAAACAGTTGTTTCGCTCTCTCTGGTCAGTTTGGCTCAAGGCAAGGTTATTGTTTGGCATAGCAGTTGCTTATTTGGGCACTCTTAATCCTGTTGCAGGCATCAGACAGGGTTCTGGTGCATAAACAGTCTTAAATAATGGGAGTCTGTTCCTTCATTTTCTGTCTCAGAATCGAAGAGACCTGGAGATTGTGGCAGAAGTTTCTGGATGACTATTCTCGATTTGAAGATTGGCTGAAGATTTCAGAAAGGACTGCAGCTTTCCCCAGCTCTTCTGGGGTGCTCTATACAGTTGCTAAGGAAGAACTAAAGAAATTTGAGGTGAATTAGAATTCCAAATATTTAATGCGTTATTTTGCTTTTGAAGTAGCCAGCTAGGAGTTGGTGTCCAAGACATAAACTAACTCTCCACCCCCATGCTGTTTGTTCAAATAGCTGGGTGATGACTTTGTGGCCACTTTGATATTGCCCCATAAGAAGGGGTAAAGGAAGTGGGTAAAGGAAGACTTTATTTCCATTTCAGATTATGGAGAATTACAAAGTAATAATAAAAAGAAATTGTATTACAAAACAAGACTTGTATTTTGTAATAATCTTGGCATTATTTTTATTTCAAAATTCTTCTCAGTCACTCATCTTTTCTGAAATTACAATGTGGTAGTGTTCTATATTATAAAAATCTATCTTCTACATGTTCTTTCTCAATTTTTTTCTTTTACTGAATTGGAATGCATGTGCATACATATGAGTAACTTTAATCATTGATAAGATAGGGTTGGATCCAGAATTGAATAGGACATTTTTATTATAATTCATGTCTTTTTAAAAATGTATTTTTAATAATTTGTTCTTTGGGGGCTGGGTTGTGGTTCAGTTGTAGAATGCTTGCCTGGCATGCATGAGGCACTGGGTTTGATTCTCAGAACTACATATAAAAAAAATTAAAAAATAAAGGTCCATCAACAATTAAAAATTATTTTTTTTAAATTGTTTTTTTTAGATATACATGAATATATTTTGACATATTTAAACAAACATGGAATACATCTTATTCTAATTAAGATCCCAGTTTTGTGGTTGTACATGACATGGAGATTCACTGTCGTGTATTTATATATGTGTATAGAAAAGTTAAGTCAGATTCATTGCACAATCTTTCCTATTTCCTGTCCCCCCACCCATTCCTTTCATTATAACTCTTTTCTAATCGAACAACAAAGACCAGTGTCCTCTTGACTCACCAAGACTTTTTAACTCCATGGAAATAAAAATAGCAGTAGTGTAATAATATTCATAAAGAAAAAAATCATTCAGTAGTTGATTCCATCTCCTCGCTGGTTTGCACAATCTTGAGTCTACTCCATCACTGCAGTACCACAAAACTCCAACTTCTCAGCAGCCTCTGATCTTCACAGAGCCTTGACATAGCCTAAATTGGACCTTTTTTTTTTTAATTTAGAGTTTCTTTTCTCTTTCGTTCCCACTGATAAGCAGATGTATACTCATATATGCTGAGAATGGACAGTTCTGATGCTTTCTTATCATTGCTAATTCTGCCCCAACCTTTTCAAAATGTTTAGAAATAAGATTTTAAAAATCCAACCAAGTCCAGGAGGGTTCATTTTTACCTTCCAACATCAGTTAACCAGGCATTTACTGAGGCCTATGACGGGAAATACAAAGTTTGCTTTTTGTGCTTGTGGGGTTACAATCTAAGAGTCAGATGAACAGCTATGTGAATCTATAATAATGTTCAATTACTGTGTGAAATAAATGAGTTGCTCTGCCTAGATTTATACAAAACTATCCCACTAAATTCCAGGGGAAAAAATGTTCCATATAAAAAAGTTTTTCATTAGAAAACTTCTAGTAAAAAGCCACAGTAAATGGCAGTAGGTTTCAGGTCAGCCTGATGCAGACCAGTGCTACTGGAAGTGCTACTGTCCTGAGTCTTATTGCACTCAGCTTCAATAAGGTCAAAACCCATATAATTGGCTTATACTACAAAGAAGATTATATTTAAGATCCTTCTTGATGCTATTTTAAACTCTGAATTTACAGCGAAAGTTACCCATATAGTCAGTTCCTCTAATGATTGATGCCATCGTTTATCACCAATTGTGTAGTAAATTTTTTGAAGAGATGAAAATAAGTCACAAAAAGAAAATTTTGCTTAAGGGCAATCCTTAGCCTATTCCATTGCATAAATGTTGGGAGAGACCTGAATGTGCTGGGGTGACTCCCCTGGGTACTTTACCACCAACCTAGTGGCCAAGCAGTACCTTGACTTCTAGTAACATCAAAAGCCAAACCTGCCTTGCCACTTTCTTCACTGGGGAAATAACTTAAAAATTTTATAGAAGTGCCGATTGGACTCACTGGGTTGGAGGCTCTTAAGACAACTCTCAGAAAGAAAACATTTATGAGGCAGAAACGTGATACCATGCAAACAATATGAAGAGCCAAGGAAAATAGAATTTCAGAATTTAGATGAGTACAGTCTGATTCAATAATTATAAAGTTTTTAGTCTAGTGCTAAGATAAAAATCAGTCATAAATCATACAAATAAATTCTGAAAAAGAAGCTTCATTTTATTTTGGCCAAATGATTCCTGGCCTATTGTATATTGTAGCAACAGAGCAGCCAGGTATTTAACTG
The DNA here is from genome assembly GCF_045843805.1 of Urocitellus parryii. Classification (NCBI taxonomy): domain Eukaryota; kingdom Metazoa; phylum Chordata; class Mammalia; order Rodentia; family Sciuridae; genus Urocitellus; species Urocitellus parryii. Next base: position 14,184,629 of record NC_135538.1, read on the forward strand.
CAGAATCTATAAAAGGCATGTAGCATGACTTAAATAGTAACCAGCACTAACATGTTTTATAAAAACTGTGAATAATTACTGGGAACAACAGATGTTCCAAAATTTTTTTAAAATGGAAAGTTACTTGTGTTTTACTATAGTGCTTTTCTGAAAAGTTGGTAACAGCTTGCATTTAGAGGTCCTTCCACAAAAGGTGGTTTTAATTTCATTCATAATGGACACCAGAATTGAATCCATTTCTGAGAATTTAGAAAACTACATAATTCACAAATAAGTAGTTCTGTTATAGATATCTTTTCTCAGTATTGATGCTAGAATTATTGAACACTGCCAACTCACATTTCCCCATATATATACTTTTATACTTGGTTTGTTTGATAAGAAAATTTGTTTTCAGACTGTTAATTATTTTAAAAGCCATATTATATGCATATGTGTTTATATATATGCATATATCTACATATACATATATATAGTGTATGTATATACACATATGAATATATGTGCATAAATTTATATGTATATTTATTTACAGATACATTGATTTATTAGTATTTCCCATTTTCTTACAGATTCTTGATTGATTCATGCCTTTCCTTAAGCTAGGCTGATCAATGACTCTGCTTTCATCAGGGGACATGCACCTCCAATACAACCCATCCTTTCCCTCTATCTGTGGTAGCGTCCCTTCCATCCTCTCTGACCCTGCTGTGGGAAAGCCAGGAGCCGTGGCTGAAGGTCCTTCACTGATCTCCCACACTGACTTTGATCTTCTCTGTGGTCTTAGGCTTTCCAGCGACAGGTCCATGAGAGCCTGACCCAGCTGGAGCTGATCAACAAGCAGTACCGTCGCCTGGCCAGGGAGAATCGCACCGATTCCGCATGTAGCCTCAAACAGATGGTGCACGAAGGCAACCAGAGATGGGACAACCTGCAGAAGCGTGTCACCTCCATCCTGCGCAGACTCAAGGTTTCCCTTATGCCTCCTCTGAGACTAAGAGGCCCAGGGGACGGGGCTGGGCCCTCTGAGCACAACCCTGAACCAGGATCTCAGTGGTGGGGGAAGGTTGGGATGGCAAGAGGGTAGTAGGGGCAGCGATCCAGTGAAGGTTCCCAGGGTTCTCTTTCCTTGTTGAGAAAATGACTCTCCAGAAGGACATTGGAACCGGCTGTGCCACCTCAGCATGTTGGCATGGACTTTTTAATTGCTATGTTCTTCCTTTCTCATCCAGCATTTCATTAGCCAGCGCGAGGAGTTTGAGACTGCGCGGGACAGCATTCTGGTCTGGCTAACAGAGATGGATCTACAACTCACTAATATTGAACATTTTTCTGAGTGTGATGTTCAAGCTAAAATAAAGCAGCTCAAGGTAATATATACATTATTTTCAAATGACTTACCTCACGTGATACAAGTCAGAATGTGCAGATGGGGTCATTGGTCAAGTTAATATCAGAGCTATTAACTTGATGATGGATGCAAATATTGTCCCCCTCTTTTCCACCCACACTGTCTGTGTTGGTAAATTTAAATATCAAAGGATCTTTTCTAATATTTCCATTTCTGCCTCCTAATCTGACTTGAAATCTTACGTTTAAATTTAGAGGGGTATAGCCTCTTGGCCTGTCATCATATACAGTAATTCTAACATCCCCTACATAAAAAATGTTTTTCTAATGTAATGAGAAATGTGTAGTTATTGTTTTATATCAGTGAGAGCAACAACAACAACAAAAAATCACATAGGATTTGTGCTCCTTAGGCCTTCCAGCAGGAAATTTCACTAAACCACAACAAGATTGAGCAGATAATTGCCCAAGGGGAGCAGCTGATAGAAAAGAGCGAGCCCCTCGATGCAGCAGTCATCGAAGAGGAACTGGACGAACTCCGTCGCTACTGCCAGGAGGTCTTTGGGCGAGTGGAAAGATACCACAAGAAGCTGATCCGCCTGCCTGTAGGTGACATTACCCTTTTCTTCCATGGCCATTAGATCTAAAGAGAACTAATTACGTGGGATATGGTAGAATAGTGAGGAGGATACGAGCCCAGACTCTGGAACTAGACGCCTGGGCTCAGTCCTAGCTTTGACACAGGCTGGTTCTGTAAACTTAGAGCCAGTATTTACCTTTCTTGCTTCAGTTTCCTCAACTGTGAAATGCATTTCCTTGCAGTAACTACCTTGTAAAAGGATGTATTTGATGGTTAGGTAAGTTAATATAAAGATTTGAAAAAAGTTCTGAGTGCATATCTTCTATGCAAGACCAAGAAGCTTCTAGAAGAAATAGGGAGATGAAGTGAGACATGTCAGTAGTGGCTCAGCTGATGAGGTTGTGTTTAGGTGAATTTGTTCTTCTGCTTTCCTACTTGCAACCATAAACACATCTCATCTGCAGAGGCAGTGTTATTAGGATGTTGGGAATCTTCTCTGAGGTCATGTATTTTGGATCTGCCACATAAGGCCAAAAGGGAAGCTAAAGTTGTATTAGTGATTTCCTTCTGTTACCAATATATGGCATTATGTACCCATGGTATAGTAGGTGCAGTGCTAGGTTACCTTGGTTTACATCATCTTATTTAATTTTCTCATAATTGAAACTGACTTTAATATTATTCTCATGTTGCTGGCAATAAAATGGAGGCTTATATAGACTGATTTATGAGGCCTTTTCTAAGTGACCAGAAGAGTCTTATCTTCTTGCTCCCGGGAAGTTTGTTCTTGCTGCGTGGTAGCCGTGTGGCCCTCTGGGCTCCAGTGCTGAGGTTTGCTGAGCGGTGGAGCCCGAGAGGTGAGGGCAGTAACAGAGTTGGCTTCACTTCCCTTCTAGCTGCCAGACGATGAGCATGACCTCTCTGACCGCGAGCTGGAGCTCGATGACTCTGCTGCTCTCTCGGACCTGCGCTGGCAGGACCCCTCTGCGGACGCACTCTCCCCGCAGCCTTCCTCCAACCCCTCCCTCTCCCTTCCCCAGCCCCTCCGGAGCGAGCGGTCGGGAAGGGACACCCCGGCCAGCGTGGACTCCATCCCCCTGGAGTGGGATCATGACTATGACCTCAGTCGTGACCTGGAGTCTGCCGTGTCCAGGACTCTGCCCTCTGAGGATGAAGAGGGTCAGGAAGACAAGGAATTCTACCTCAGGGGAGCTGTTGGCTTATCAGGTAGGAAAGCCATCCTGGGTGCCAGCTGGAGGGGAACAGAAGAGAATTGATACTAGACTGTGAGCCATCTGAGGCTCGGGGGCGATGTCCCTGTGGTGGCTTAGGAAGTGCAGTCATGGGCAACTGGCCTGGAGTTCAGAGGACAGGCTTCAGGGAAGAGACTTATAAGCTGAGACCAGAAGGATGAGGAGCGGTCAGTAAGGTGGACATGGCAAAGTTCAGAGGAGAAGGGAGGAGCTCTGCCCCTTGCCCTGGGACATCTGAAGTTTTTCCAGAGTGGCAAGACTGTAGGTTAGGTGACATGGAGTCGACAAAGTGACCCTGGAAAGACAAATGCCTAGTCATGAAGTGGTCTGTTCACCATGTAAGGAGTTTGGTTCTTGCCCTGAAGGCAGTGGGGATCCCCAACGGGGTCTAAGGAGAGAGGTCATCAGATGCATAGTTTCATATTGGATCAACTAGATTCTATAGGAGGAAAGCATATTGGGCAGAAGAGAGTCCAGGTGGAAATGTTTTATAATCCAGAACAGAGACAGTATGGTGGTCTGAACTAAGGAAGAAGCATTGGGTCTAGGAAGACTAAAGGAGGTGAGAAACCAGGAGGAGAAGACTCCTCCATCCACCAGATGGAGACAGTTTTCTGACTGGGGCTTGATGTAAACATTGTGGGTGATCCTACCCTTTGAGTATCACAAAAGGGAGAAAATGTTTTGGAACAACTGGGCAAGGGAGGCACAGCAGTGAGATGGGATGTGCTGTGTGGGTGGTGTGTGGCCTGATTTAGAGATGTTTGAAGAATCCCTGATGCCGTGATCCAGGAGTTGATGCTTGGGTCTGAGGTTCAGGACCCGGAAAGTCAGATGAGCTAGTTATCCACTTGCAAATGGTAATTGTCCCTGAGTGAATACAGGGAATCACACAAGAAATCTGTCTAGAGGAAAACAAGAAGGACCAAAACTCAAGGAGGAAATAGAGTGAGGGGGGGGGGGGGTTAGATAGAGAAGGAGGTTCATGGTATGGAAGATGAGTAAAGACAGAATAAATCATTGGAGGTTGATTAACAGCACATGAAAGTGCATCTCATAATCCTCTAAAAAGTTTGTTTATTGCTGATGGTTCACATCTGAATTCCCAATGCATGTGACTTTGTTCTAAGAACAAAAATGAGTTCTCACATTCCCATTTTCTTGACACCAGAGCCCCTTAGCTAGCTAGGCATATGTCATCAGAATCAGCACTATCTAAAATGTTGCCATCTACATGACTTGTAGAGCACTGAAATGTGACTGTGCAAATTGAGATGGGTTGTAAATGGAAAATGCACTCCTTACACACCAATTTCTAAAGCTTACTACAAAGAAAGGTTGTAAAATATCATCAACATTTATTTTGATTACATCATAATTTGGATATGTTGATTCAGTAAAATATAGCATTAAAGTCAATTTCATCTGCTTACTACTCTCTACCATGGCTATTAAACCTCTAGAATTACATATGTGGTTTACATAGAGAAAATAAAGGTCAGTTCTGTTCTAGAATCTGGGTTGAAATTCCTGTTCTGCCTCTAAAAAACCTGTTTAAACTTTGATATGTAATTTCATTAAACTGGATGTCAGTTTTCTTATCTATAAATTGGAAATAATACTACCAGTCATGCCGTAGGGTTTCTGGGAGGAAAAATGAGTGCTTAAAACAGTGCCCAGCTCAAAAAACACAGTCCTTCAACGTGAGTTCTTAGTAGGATTCATTTCTGGAAGTGTCTGGTGAATGTGCACACTCTCCTCTGTGCACACAGGAGCCATCTGTCTGGAATAACTAACTACCTCTTTTTCCCCAGGAAAGTTATTTTCCTGCCACAGGGAATCACGTTTCCAGTGTAGCTGTCAACTTAGACTGTGCTCTTTTTGCAGATGTAATGATCCCTGAAAGCCCTGAGGCCTATGTAAAACTCACAGAAAATGCAATCAGAGATACCTCTGGTAGGCATGAAAAGCCAGAGCAAGCCTCCTCTCTCCTGCTGTAACCAGCCACCTCTCTTAGCACAGCTTCTCCATCTCTCACAGCTTCCGGGCTCAAGCATGCTAAGGCACAACCTCCCTCAATCCCCACTGCACTAGAAAAAAGCAGCCAGTTGACCAACACCGAGAATACAATTTCAGTAATCAAGTGCAATGAAATAACTTCTCGGCTTGTCAAATGATAATCAGTCTCATTAAGTGCAGACCTCAGATGCCCATTAACAGCAGGAAACATGAGAGGGAAAGCCAGTCCTCAGCACTGAGCCCTGGCACTCCACTTGATGGTGGCAGCGTCAGCTTCTGGGGGTTGTGACCTACCTCTAGCTGGGTGAGTGACCCAGCACACCCTCCATGCAACCTGCTCATCTCAGAGGTCCCATATAAGACAAGGGTGAAATAAGACTTCAGCTCTAAAAATCCATCATTTTCATCTAAGGAGTCTTGTAAAATAATATGAAATGAAAAATGTGTTCCACAATCTCTTGAGCCTTTGATTTCTTAAAGGATAATCTCTTCTTGAAACAAGAAGAATTAAAGAAAAAAAATGGAACTGGTTTTGCTCAGTATTGCATTAGACAAATGGTAGTTCAGTATCAGTAACTGGGGACAGTTGGGATAACAGTGACATGATCATGGAGTTACTAATTTGCACATCAGTTTCTAAAGACAAGCAAAAGAACAGGAAGTGAGGTGACATTGCTGAATGGGTTATTTTCTCAGCAATTGTCAGTGAGAGACCTCTCCCAGGTGTACTTAGAGGGCTTCTTTTGCAAAAATAAATAAATTTAATAGCGCTTACTAATATTTTTTCTGCTTTCACCCTGTGCCAGCTCCATTCTGATGATCAGTATTATTGTTCAGTTTGAAAGACTGTAATACACACACACACACACACACACACACACACACACACAAATTCATTAGTGCAAACACAGGCAAATGCATACACGCATAGTATGTCACAACTCTAAGAGAAGAATCAGCCAACACCTAGGCAATAAGTAAGACCTTGCCTAGATGAATGTGCTTAAATCTTAACTTTCTCTTCATTTTGTTCAGGTTTTAGATCAAAGTTAATCACTGTCCAGCATAGTGGCACACACCTTTCTTTAATCCCAGGGGCCAGGAGGCTGAGATAGAAGGATCACAAGTTCAAAGCCAGCCTCAGCAATGGCGAGGCACTAAGCAACTCAGTGAGACCCTGTTTCTAAATAAAATACAAAATAGGGCTGGGGATGTGGCTCAGTGGTCAAGTACCCCTGAGTTCAATACCCCCCCCCCAAAAAAAAGCAAATCACTGCTAGTTTGATGTCTCCATGTCTATTCTGAGCTAGTCTTTTCCTGGTTAACTTGAATTTGTTCCTTAAATGATGCAGTGTCCCAACAACCTGGGCCTTTAGTGGCACTGTGGTCTCCTGTGGTACAGAAAGGCAGGATAGAGAGTGCAATACCCTCTACTTAGTAAATGACCACAGAAAAAGTCAAGGAAGTTACTGCCTCCTGCTTCCGGAGGAGTGCCAGGCACCATTTCAGACTTTCAGAAAGGCCTTCCACTATCTACAGCATTCAGGTGACAGGGGTTCAGCTGGGAGAGGAAGTGGACACTCAAGGTTATTCAGAATCAACTGCAGAACCCTTTTCAATGTCCAGGCTGCTGGCATTCGAGGGAAGCACACTCATTGGTTTAGCCCCTTAAACATCTAACCCACCAGCACTGTAATACTAAATTTGCTTTATAATTACTCCCAGACACACCCCTTCTATGCTGCCATAGCTGAAATAACTTCTGAAACTTCTCCTTGAATGTTAAACTTGAACTCAGTCTAACAGCATGGCCACTGAGCATTCTTATGGTTGGCACTGCAGGAGATCGCAGCGCCTTGGAGTCACAGATCCGACAACTGGACAAAGCCCTGGATGACAGCCGCTTCCAGATGCAGCAAACTGAAAATATTCTTCGCAGCAAAACTCCCACGGGGCCAGAACTGGACTCCAGCTACAAAGGCTATGTGAGTAACTTGACCATCCTACTCCTGACCTGCACCCGGATCACAGTTCAGTGACATAGAACGGTCTGTGTGCCCTGTGAGGGCTCTGAGTGTCCTTGAACTCCTGAAGGTGGATTTGCAGGACAAAGCCCTGCTATTTAAAGTTTGAGTAGAACCTGGTCTGTTTTCAGAGCTGAGCCCACTTTAATAACCAGCCTGTTCCTTACACTGAGCACTTAGGAAGATCCTTTAGTTGAATGCAACAAAAGGCTTTGGCTCCCAAATGTCATTAGGCATTTATCCAATTCAACTAATAATTTCTGAATCAAGGTTATCCTTGAAAGAAGATTTTAGCTAATAGATTACTAACATGGAATTTTTTAAAGTTCTTTTCCTGGGCTTTTGATTCACTGAATGACCTTGGGAATCTTTTTTAAATCTTTGTTTTGTTCTTTTTTTTTTTTTTTTTTTTTTTGGATTCCTACGGATAAAACTCAGAGCCTTGTGCATGCTAGGCAAGGGCTCTACTAGTGAGCTGTACCCCAGCCCATCCTCTGATCTTTGTGTGCTCATTTTGGAGAAAGGAATTACAATTGTTATGACTCAAAAGAGGAATTTTGGGAAAAGACATCAAGGGATTATGTATATCACCAATTTTATTTGTGCAGCAATTCTCTATGTATTTTATCTCTCATAATTTTAATTCATCCTGCTTCAGTTATTCATCAAGTAGTTCTTCTCAGAGAAGGACCTGTTTCCTCCACATACTTAAGCAAGATAATTTTAGGGTAAATCTCTTACCTGCTTCAGATCTTCTTTCACATTTAAAAGACTGCTTAGTAAAAAGAAAGAAAAAGTAGTTTCCCTAGTCTACTTATAATTCACATGTACTACTTTTTTAAACCAGGAAAGGAAATTGTTCTAGCAATAAATGTTGATATTAATTGTCCTTATAATTGCTTCTATATAGTAAAACCTGCCTTTAAATGTATAATTTTTAATCATTATGCTGACATCACTGAAATTATACTTATCCTCAATCAAAAGTAATCAAAGTAGCTCAACAGCACTGTTATCTGTTTTAAGGGCTCTAAGAGATAGTGTTATGAGCTATACAGCAAGAATGCCTTGAGGTGATTTATCCTTTTAATATTAGAATATTGTAGATGATATTAAAATGGATTTGGCAGCTTTTCCTTTGATTTTAGAATTTAGTCCCTCGATACCTATTAAATATTGCTTAAACTTCCTTGTAAAACACTGACTTTAATATGGCTTTATACTTTTAAGTATTTTAATTATTTATTTCAGAAACGTTCTCATGAGATTTGTGGTAATATCGGTGCTTCCACATTTCAGTTTGACAAAGAAAAACAGAGAGCAACTTGCCAAAAATTATATATTGCCTTGCCAACCGAGGCTCTTGGTTTTAAGTCCCAGATTGATTTAATCTGTTCTGATTTAGGAGTTTAAAAAAAAACCCCGAGGGCTTCTCTTGCCAATCATGCATGCAGAGCAAATCTTTAAGGCATAGCTTTCTTATGTCATTCCATATCTATCGATTGTTGAGATAGCATGGTTTTAAACTATGCCTACTTTTAGTAAAGAGGCACAGAAAAGTATGATACAGCCACTGCCCTCCCCCGGAAGTAAAAAGGGGTCTCCCCTGGAAGCTCTTGTCCTTGTGAGAGCTTTGGTGACAGGGGGCCATTTCTTATGTCTAAACAGATGAAACTGCTGGGAGAATGCAGTGGCAGCATAGATTCAGTGAGGAGATTGGAACACAAGCTGAAGGAGGAAGAAGACAGCTTTCCTGGCTTTGTCAACCTGAACAGCACCGAGACCCAGACAGCTGGTGAGTGCACTGTGCTCATTCAAGACATTACGAAAAAGAAGATCCTGAAGCACTTTGTCACACCCAAGTTCTACCAAGTTCTGCTCAGCCTCCTTCTCTTCTGTCCTGAGAACTCTCCAGGGTCTCCTGTTCTCCCATGACAGAGACAGGAGGTGAAGGTCATTGTGGTGGTTTTCGTATTCTGTTTGAATGAACTGTCTCTGATGTAGCTAGTCAACTTTTTAAAAGTATGCTCTCAGAGTCTATTATAAGAAGGAACCAAGAACAGAAGGATTTCCAGTATGGAAGTTCCTCAAAAAACTAGGAATGGAACCACCATATGACCCATATCACCACTCCTTCATATTTATCCTAAAGAATGAAAGTCAGTATACTATAGTGATACATGCATACCCATGTTTGTAGCAGCACAATTCACAATAGCCAAACTATAAAAACAGTCTAGGTGTCTGTCAGTGCATGAATGGGTAAAAAAAAAAAAAAGTTTTATATATATATATATAATTCAGTCATAAAAAGATCAAAATTATGTCATTTGTAGGAAAATGGATAGAACTTGTTAAGCAAAATAAGCCAGACTCAAAAGTCAAGGGTCATACGTTTTTCTCTTATATCTGTAAGCTATAGGAAAAAATAGGGAAGAGAGTCTTATGAAAACAGAAAAGGAAACCAGGAGGGTGTTGGAACAGGGGAAAGAAGAGGATTGAGATAGAGGAAGTATTGGAGAAGAAATTGACCAAATCACATTGTTATATTGTATGCATGTATGAATGTGTAGCAGTGAATTCCACTATTATATATAATTATAATGTGTTACAGTTTTACCAGTATAAAAAAGAATGGAATGATCTCTTCATGCATGTGGCTGCTCATTTCTTCATAAAGCTCTTCACAGTGTAGCTAATTTTTCTTTACTTCATTATCATTATAAAAACAAATGGGGAGAACACAAATTGGACCCATTTAGCTGTCGTTTACAAATGACAACAGAAATGTCCAGCAGAATCACTTTTCTTTCTGTTGCTCCTTAAAGTTAGACACCACCATATGATTAAAGCACTCCCTAAATGTCATAGGTGGAGAAACCCCTCACTGTTCTGTGCATGTCTTGCCAGGTGTCATTGACCGATGGGAGCTGTTACAGGCCCAGGCCTTGAGCAAGGAGTTGAGAATGAAGCAGAACCTCCAGAAGTGGCAGCAGTTCAACTCGGACCTGAACAACATCTGGGCCTGGCTGGGGGAGACCGAGGAAGAACTGGAGCAGCTCCAACGCCTGGAGCTCAGCACCGACATCCAGACCATCGAGCTCCAAATCAAAAAGCTCAAGGTAGCTACCTCTCCCTCTCCCTCAGCAGCCAAACAGAAAACCACCACCCGCCAATACCTGTTCAGAAACTGCTAGCTCTGATGGTTTTATCCTCATGGAGCAGCAGAAGAAACTATCTAACCAAAATGAACAAGAATGCTGCTCTTGGCCCCATACGCCCCAAATCGATGTGTTTCATAAATGCAGTTTGGAAGAGCAGAAAGAAGGACCATATTATAATGAATTGGTACTTTAAGAAATAGCTCAAGTTTTATGAAAGATCCAGGCACCTCTGAGACCTATTTAACCTCTTGATATGGGCAATATCAGTATACTCATAGTCATGCATATCTCTATCCATAGCTGGAAAGAAACATTTTCCAAGATTGTATTTGTGTGAATTTGTAAGAGACCTGATAAGACCATTTGAAATTCTCATTTCCCAAATTGATTTTGATTGTTATGGCAAAAACAGTTTTACTATAATCAGTAAAACAAAACTTTTGAGTAATTGTGATTAAACGCCTACTTTGGATTTGTGACTGGGAGGATGTGGTGTGCAGATAGCTTACCTTAACTCCAATTCCTTATCTGAAAACTTCTTAGTCCAAGCTATTGAGCTGTCTTCATGTGGAAACTTGTAAGCATCCCCTGGAGCGGGGTTTTGTTTGATGAACATTCAGATGTGCTAATCCTCAGAATGTTTCTGCCCAGAATCTTCAAGCTCAGAATTAAGGGTGCTGTGTTTGTGTTCCTGTGGTTTTAGCATATGCTATTTATTTGGGGCTGTTATCTCTGTTGCTTGATTTTGAGTGGTTGTATTATTTTGTTTTAAATTTTCAGACAGATAAATGAGTCTTCCCCAAAGATTTCCCACAGTTGCATCCTGTAGAGAGGTCTCTGCACCAACCCTGTGAATTTCAGGACAGAGCGCGGGAGGGAAGATGCAATTTAGAGTATCTGCATACTGAACTGCATTTTTCATTAGAGTCCCTAAGTTACTCTAGCTAAAGAGTATTTTAGTGTAATCAAATTCCTTTGAAAATTGATAAAGAAAGTACTGGCCAGAATCTGAGACCTCAGGAGATCAGGGCAGGAAAATAAAGACCTTGGAAGTTAGCCTGTGTGATAAGCAGAAGGGGTCCTCCTCTGTAGCCCTTCCTCTTCCCTCCTGTTTTCTGTAAATAAGTCTATGGAACAATTAAATGCTTTCCAATCTATAGACCAGGATGTCAAGAACCCCTTGAAAAGTGAAAAATGAAGTCAAGTTAGGGACATAATAAAACTAGTAAGAAATTATAATAAAATACAGCCTGGATAGATGTGATTTCCACAATTGCTCCCCACCCCCCATAAGCTTGATCTGTGGATGTTTAAATAACATCCAGACACTCCACAATTAATATGTGCTCAAGTTCTTAGAATTGAGTTCTAGATTGTTTGGAAATGCACGAAGTCAAAAATCAGTCATGTTTTTTTTGGGTGACATCAAACTAAACTGTTTAGCTCATAAAATACCCAATTTATTCTCTTTATCATCACAAGAATATGGCCTGTGATGTGGTGATGTTCTCAGCCAGTGAGCCCCTGTGCCTACAGTTTCTGGGCTCTGAAACCCACTATCAAAAACTCACCACTTCATTCTATGCACACAAGTTGAGCACCATTAGTCTAGTGAACTAGAATTAAGAAATTAATCATTTTATGCACAAGATTTTTTTTTTTAAAAAAAAAGCAGGTGTCCAGCTGCCCAAAAGTGTTGGAGCCAGGTTTCTGTTTTGTTTTATTGTGGCTGAACTACTGTGCAAGAAATCAAGTTCAATAGCTTCCTTAGTTCATTGCATGTAGCTATCATTTCTTCCTTCAAAGCTCCATTTTGCTTTATTTATCATTTTCATTCATTGATTTTGCATTCCTATTCCTCAGAGCCTTGGCAACCATTCTGAAATATTTACTAGTCATTCTTTGTTCATATGCACTCTTGAAAAATGTGGGATTTTGTGTGCATTCAGGTATTAATGCTCATCCAGGTTTGGATTTCTCATACATCATGTTTTCTAAAGATCTATCTGTGTTGTCAAGTGTCCTGTAATTGATTTCTTGTGATTACAGTATCATTCTCAGTGGCTCTCATCATCTATTCTTTAATGGTCCTGTTAAAGGCCAGTTTTAATAAATGGATCTTTTTATAGGAGTAAAACATGTTCCAGAGTTTTAAACTACATTTTAAAATGTTTTTATCATTATGGTCCTTGTTTGATTGCTCGCCTTTCTCTTGTAGGAGCTTCAGAGAGCCGTGGACCACCGCAAAGCCATCATTCTCTCCGTCAATCTCTGCAGTTCTGAGTTCACCCAGGCTGACAGTAAGGAGAGCCGGGACCTGCAGGACCGGTTGTCCCAGATGAACGGGCGCTGGGACCGTGTGTGCTCTCTGCTGGAGGACTGGCGGGGACTGCTGCAGGACGCACTGATGCAGTGCCAGGTGGGTGTGGCTTGGCATTTGGAGACTTGAAGCCATAGGTTCATATCTCAGTTACCTTAGAGGTGCAGTTGCTCCCCCAGATCAGTGTTTGAGTGAGATAACTGTGCCTCCAAACTTTTCATGTTATTGGAGAATCTGTACTAGTGACTGAGGTATAAGGACTCACATCTCATTTTCTTCCCATCTCTCAAGTTCTGCCCTTCCTTCTTTGACTCATTCATTTATTTCATTCATTCATTCAAGACATACTTCTGAGCACACAGCTATTTCTTCAAGATCAAAGGAAGATATTGCAGTATCTATTTATCCATTCTTGCCACAGTTACTTGCTGTTTCTACTGTGAGCCAGATAGGTCACTGAGCAGCTATGATACAGTGTAGCCTCTGCTTTTGTTAGGAAAACAAGACAAATAAATGCAAGGACGTAGGTGACAAGAGTAACTGAGGAAAGCCACTTTGGGTGGAAAGTCAGGAGCTTTCTATAGTCCCTTGAACCAACCTTGGAGAAGGATGTTGCTAAGAAGGAGATGCAATGGATGAGAAGTCCCAGAAGCAGAAAAGGGCATGGCATCTTTTAGGACATGAAAGAAGCCAGTTTGACCAAAATATTGTGAGGGAGTCCGAAAATGAGCAGAAGGGCTGGGGAAGTGGTCAAGAGCCAGATCCCACATAGCACTGCAGGTCCTGGCCAGGAGCTTGGGTCATATTCTAAGCACAATGAGATGATGAAGGAGGTGAAGCCTTTTTGAAAGCAGGTGCCCAAGCTGTTGTTGCACACCACCTCCACTCCTAGTGCAGCTTCTGGCACATAGGAGACCTTCACTGACTGCAGGCTGAATCACTGAGCAAGTGGGTGAGTGAAGGGGGGAGATGGGATTGGGCCTGGGCCTTCAAACATGGGAAGGTTTTCTGAAAAGAGATAAGAGGAGAATTGTTTTCTTCCAGACTATTAGCATGACTCTTCCTGTGGGAAATTGAGTATTTTGATACCAATTTACTTAATATCTAAATTTTCCCCCCAAGTAATAATTGAGATGCTTTTGGTAAGAAGATGAACTCCAGATTAGATCATCAGCACCAGGAGTCATGCATCTGATGTTAAAATCAATGTGCATTTGCCAATGGTAGCCATTGGAAAGAATGGAAATATACTCTAGGGAAATAGGTTATCCATGGTTTGTATATTTTGGTAGGATTTCCATGAAATGAGCCATGGTTTGCTTCTGATGCTGGAGAATATCGACAGGAGGAAAAATGAAATTGTCCCTATCGATGCCAGCCTTGATGCAGAGATACTTCAGGACCAACATAAACAGCTTATGGTAAGAACTCTGGTGGCCTCGGCTTGGTTATTTACCTTTTGCATTATAATCTCTCACACCCCAACTGAAGTCCCCAATTTAACTCCTGTGGTTTTCAGTTTTTGTGAAACAAATATGCACAGAAGACGACATCGGCCAACTTCAGCCATTGCTCAGTTGTATTACTCTTATCTTTCATTAATTAGTTGTGTTAATCTCAACTATCTTGGGTTTATTATGGCAGCTTTTTGAAGAATGATGTTTATTTTTAATTTAAGCTTTATATGTTGTATCGATGTCCCAAAAGTTTATTTGGTGACTTATTGTAAAATAATATAAAACAATTAAAATAGAAAGATTCAGGCCTTGTTAAGAGGAACCCATGAAACATGAACCTTGGCACCAAGATTTCTGAAAGCAAAACTAAAGAGAAACATAGTGCGTTCACTCTCTGTCATTATCTGACAAACAAAATATACCAGTTCTTAAGGATCAAGATATTTTTCTAGCACTAAACTCAAGCAGAAATTGACTTAAAGAATCATGTTTCCTTTTATTGGCTAAACAATTTATTGATAAGTGCAACAAAAGAATTACCTTCCACAGTTAATTTCTCTCTTGAATAAGAAATTTATGCCATGCTAGGCCGGGTAGGTTCTTATAATGATCTTGGAACAATATAAAGGATGCTGTATTTTGCAACTTTGATAGATGATTAGAAAGCATATTTGAGTTCCATTAGGAGAAAAATGTCTTGCATGTAGTGGCTTTCTGTATTTTTTAAATATTATATCTTAACTTTTAAGAGTTACCAAACTGCAGAATTGGCAGTTTTTAATTTAGTACCATAAGGATCTTAGAAAACAAGAGCTATGTTTTTATTCAACTTTGATCTCTGGCATTAAGCTGTGAATGATGATTCACCCTGTATCTTTTTAAAAATCATGACCAGATATCAGAGTATGCCTAGACATACCTGAATTTTGTTATATCTAGATGTTTTGTTTTTCTGTTGAAAAGACAAAGTTTCATTTTCATGGACCTTACATTGTAAGTATTTTCATATGCATCACCTAATTTAAACCTTATAAAAACACTTGCCGGGACCAGGCAGCCAATGAGGAACTCAGATCGGAGAGGTTCAGAGGCCTTGGGGAACATTTTTGGCAGAGGCAGAATTAGAACACAGTCCCCAATTCCCAGGCCAGGGGCTGCAGCATTGTTTTGGGTGCGAGCCCATCATTCTGATGCTCAGATATAATTGCTCACTTTGGGAACTTACTCCAGCTATTACAAATTCTTAGAAAAAAATATTTCCTATTCCATACATTAGCAAATAAGGCGTGAGCTGTTGGAGTCCCAGCTCAGAGTGGCCTCACTGCAAGACATGTCTGGCCAACTCCTGGTGAATGCTGAAGGTACAGACTGTTTAGAAGCCAAAGAAAAAGTCCATGTTATTGGGAACCGGCTCAAACTTCTCTTGAAGGAGGTCAGTCGGCATATCAAGGATCTGGAGAAGTTATTGGACATGTCGAGCAGTCAGCAGGTAAGCCTAGCCAGACCTCTATTTACAGGAAAGCCAAGGTCATCCTCTCCACCTGTGGTAGAAAGGCTTTAAATGCAGCACTTACCAGAATGGATGCCCACCTCCGGCACTGCTGATCCAAGTCCTGCCTTCAAGTTAAAAAGCAGACTCATAACTTTTCATGACAGTATGCTACTATTGATTCTCCTCAATCTAAACGATGTCTTGTACTTGTTTGCTGCCAACCCTATTACCACCACTGCTGTAGAATTTTATTCTCCCTTGTTTAGTTAAGAATTCACACATTTTCAGATATTCAGCCCTGGTAGAGCAAACCAATTATTGCCCACGTGTTTTGTATTCAACACTTGAAAGGCATGAATTCTTATGTATATGGCAATTAATTCATAGAACATGGTCTTTTGCTCATTTATCTTTCCTATTTTTTTTCAAGTCACGGTGCCATGGTAATATTCTTGTTTTAAGAAATATACTTGTAGGCCCACCAGTGCTTGGAGAGATGGCAAACATTCAATCATGAAACCCTGTCATCCACACAAATGTGTTGTCCTTCTATAAGCATGAAAAAGAGCCATCCACTCTAAATAGCAACTGTGCCAGAAAGAATAGGCTTTCTCTGATTCCATAAGGTAGACTCCTGGATGACCCTCATTTGTTTCTGACTTCAAGACCTGGCCTGAGTGAGCCTTCGGCAGACATCTTCCTCTCCCAAGCCAGTATCAGCTCATTCACATCCATGACACTGAGAAATAATAAAGTTGCAATAACAACCCTGAAGCTGCTATTTCCAGAAGGGCCAAGCTTGCAGTCAGAAAGCCCCTGTGCACTGGAAGGGTTAAGTCCCATTCTTGCAATTGTCTGATTCCATTTTTCACAAGGAATGGTCTGATTTTTATGGAGGAGATGAAACGATGTAGGGCTGGGGTGAGAAATACATTGTGTAGACAGAGCTGCCATGGCTGTGGGTTGTGGCCTTGCTCAAAGAACTTTCCCCCTTCTAGGACTTGTCCTCCTGGTCTTCTGCTGATGAGCTGGACACCTCGGGATCTGTGAGTCCTGCATCAGGAAGAAGCACCCCGAACAGACAGAAATCGGTAACTTTTCACTGTTCATTTTCAGGTCACCCATGGGTGGGGGACACTGGGGTATGAGAGTATTTGTGCCTATCACAGGGTCCACAGGCTCAAAGCAGGAGTCCCCAGGCAGGAGAGGGCTGTCACCAGCGTAGAGCTGCTCTTAGCCCTGCCGCGTGCCCTTCCAGCATGTGCTAAGGAATGGAAAACAGCAGTTCTGTTTTTCAAAAAGAAACAGGACTCAACGTGTGGTTGGTATGCAGGAAAAAAAAAAAAAAAAAGTATATGTATGCCTATTTTTGCTTTTGCTCAAGTGGCCATTTCCAGAATGGTGCTCCTGTGTCCCTTCAGCGGCTCCTTCCTTCAAAGCACCACAGCTGTGTCCACCTAATCCAGATGGGCCGCCACGTACCAAGTGCCTGAGCCAGAGGTGGGCACGGTGAACATCCTGTGCATCCACTAAAGGTGGTTCTGTTGTCCCTCAAGCTGAGGGGCTTCTGAGTGGTGGTCCTGAAGTTGCTTCGTGACTGTTCTGCCCTAAAGCGGCAACAACTCGAGCAGACCCACCCTCAAGGCCCTGGTGGGGGCCGCTTCACCAGAGCACAGTGAGGACAAAAAGACAGATCTGGCCCCTGCTACCCTCTATACCTTGATTTCTCTGTGTAAATAGAAGCTTGTTTTTTCTTTTGTTATTTTTTTTTTAGTCTGGCTTTATGATTTTATTCATCCATTTTTTTTCAGTTTTTAGAAGTAATGATTTTATTTGTACTTTTTTTTGTTATAGACACTTATGTTCTATGCTGACAAATGTATTATTCGTTTTAGGATTGTTTTTTACTACATTCACTAGTTTCCTGTAGATCCTAGTTTAAGAATGTAAAGGAATACTGGCTTTTCCACTGAAATTTTAGCTTTGATGTAACTTGTTGGGCTCCATCACTATGAACAACAATGTCCTGTGATAATCCAAAATTTTAATATGATTGGAGTGCTCCAAAAGGTGAAAAAATATGTAAAGTGTTTTTGAAGTACATAATTGGCTATGTCTAATTATATAGTAAATATACGGAGACACTCATTTGTGCTTCTTTCATGAAAAGTGAGGGAAATTATGCCCACAGTGGTGTGGACGCCACAACTTATGTTTCTTTAAGGATGTATAATGTAGATGTGAATTCGTTTTATTTCTTCGACACAAGAAAAGCCAGTTTCCTTGATCCGTGGGTACTGATCATTTCATTTGGTTCGTTGTTCCTTTGCTGCACTTTTAGTTTGATTTTCATCAGTAGCTTGTCTTTATTTGCCTGGACTGAACATTCTTCTTTCTTTACCCCTGTTCATTGCAAACAGCCACGAGGCAAATGTAGTCTCTCACAGCCTGGACCCTCTGTCAGCAGTCCAAATAGCAGGTACCTTGTTCTCCTGGTTTCCACACTGTTCTAGAACTCCAAGAGGATGATGAAAATGGTCCATGATGTAGGGAGGCCTGTACGTGGTCTGCCTCACTCATTTCTGCCCACACTCTTTCCTAGTAAATTGGAAGATGTATTTCTAAAAGGAAAGTACAAATCTGGACCTTACCCAAATTTTAGCTACACATAGTCCATCTGGTCCTTTCCAACAACGTGTACTCTGAGTGTCCACAAGGACTCAGTACGGCTGTGGCACAGCCACCTTTTGATTCATGGCAGACTTTCATCATCCTCTTTCTTTCTAGATTTTACAATAAGACAGGTAATCAATCAGTAAATTATTTTACCATTTACAGAACCCACAAATCTGCATAAAATATACTAACATCCCCAGCTTTTTATTTTATCTTCCTGTTTTATCCAGATTGTGGGTTTTGGCTTCTCAAAATGACAAGTCCTAATTTGGTGTTCTTCACTTAAAATTTATAAGCACCTTCTCCCTCTCTTCTGGCTTGCCCTAAAACGCCAGCACACTCAGCCACGCACCTTCCTCACACTTGGCAGACTCTTTCCTCTGGACCCAGGAGCAGTGCTCCCTAGAGCGGCTCTCCGCTGGTCTCCCTGCTCCACGCCTTGTCTGAGATCTGTTCCACAGTTAGCAGTGCTTTGCCTTCTCTGTCGTTGGTGTGATGTCTGTGCTCCTTCGCCTTTCCACTAATCAGCTCATGTTTCCCCAGAAAAATTTTTTTTAATGAAAAAATTGTCCTTGAAGCTGGATTTTTCTTTTTTTTTTCTTTCTTTCTTTATTTTTTTATTCTAATCCCAAGCAGTTTATTGGAAAAGTATTTGTCCCCCTGGAAACTCGATCTCCACTGAGCAGGAATCTAAATTCCTGGAAGGAGGGTGGGGATGAGGAAAGATAGAACTGTAAACCAAGTAAGAGTTTTAGTTTTCCAGCTGTGGCCTGAAGGACTGGCTATTTCATTTGGTCCATCAAAGTCTCGCAGAAAGGATTTTGATATTTTGATATGCTTTCACGTTTTAAGTCTCCTTTTACCATTTTTTTTCCTTTTCCTTTTTGTTTGAAGATGATTTAGTGGAATCTTTTTTTTCCTATCTCCATAACAAAATAATAGCAACGATATTTGGAGAAACTCCTAGGTACTTTGAAGGTGATCATGGACATCTGAGGGGGCTCTGATATTTACTTAGGCCCCTAGAGCAAAAGACAGTCGTGTACTATGGACAGATTATTGTGTTATATAATCTCTCTTCTCCCCACACATTGCTAATGTGCCATGAGCAGAGATGAAGAATATCCTCATAGCATTCCTTTGAGGAAAGCAGAGAACAATTCTTTGGTCAAACCAAATGGTGGAGCTGAGAAAGTGAAAATCTCTTACCCTCTTATTCAACACTGGTAGAAATCACCTTATGGTTCCCAAATATCACATCTGTGGGCTCCCTCAGTTATTTTGGACAGTCCACAGATCTTTTGAAACATCAAACGCCCTAATGTCTCTTAGGGTAGCAGGAGCTTCCATGCACCTCCTCACAGGACTTTGCGGCTGGGACAGCCACCTTCTCTCTGCCACGTCCACAAGACGCCTTCAGCTCTGCTCTGCCCTGCACTGTTGATTAACATCTTTCTAAGCATTCAGCACAATGTCCACTTGGCTACTCGGGAGAGGGTGGAATACCAGAATGGTGTCCTTCATCAGACACCTTGGCAGACGGGCTATGGTTGAATGTTCCCAGGCTTCTCAACTCCTTGGTATTTTAGCTTGGATTCACCCAAACCTGAGAGTGAACCAGAGAGGCTCCAGGGGAGAGTGGACTTCACTCACAATCCATGCTGCCAGGGTGTCCCTTTACCTTGCAACTGGAGATACCTTGCATTTGATCTTGCACTGGCCCAGCACATTTGAAAGGTTAAGGCCGAAGCACAGGAGTTTAGAATGTTGCCCTCAGTTCAACAAGAACATTTTAGATACACACTTTTTTCTGAGAAGGAAAAGGGGCTTTGTTGAAAAAGCCCAGGTGTTCATTTGAAGAGAGTGGTCACTTACATATCTCCTGGTGTTTAAATAATATACCAGCCTGTTACATATTTTATTTTGACTTGATGGTGACAATTCTGTGTCCTCATTTAATATTCTAAACCTGCATAGGGATTGAGGCCAGTAGTTACTGAACACTTACTATGTTTAGGTCCTAGGCCTACATAATTAATATAATATTGTTTCTTTCATTAAAATACTTGTTGCACCAATAATAAGAGGCTTTCAGATAATTCCTAAAATTATAAGAAATTGAAAAAAAATCTGTGCACACACTCATAATAACTCATAATTTTCATGATTTTTATTTGAGGGTAAACATACCTTAGAAATGTGCTTCAAAACAATGTTTGTGATGGTCCATCTGGTACAATTTTCATACATCGGACTTAAAATTTTCTAACCCAATCACCACTTCAAACCTCTACAGTTGATGAGTTGAAGTTGACACGTGGGAAGATTTCACTCCACTTTTCAGCAGGACAAAAAAATAATTGCTCTGCAGTCCAGGCACAGTGAATGATGATTTCATCCGAAAACTCAGAATTATAAAATGCAGAATTGCCGTGGACACAGTTAGTCTTTGGCACCTTCTGCACAGAAAATTAAGATGAAATGAGAGTGGCAAATGCTGGCTTAAACACTGAAAGGGAAAAGAGGCCTCATTTAAAAATCCATCCAAGGTGGTCAAATATATTTAAGCAAGCCAGTGGGTGTTTTTGCATGTACACTAAAGTCTTGCTCAAAGTGCTGTTCCGTTTCTCCTGGAATTTGTTTTCAAATCTTTTCTGTTGCACTTTTCCTGGGGATCTCTTTATTCCAAGCTTTCAAAGAGCTCAGCATAAAGCAGTTTGCCCTGAAGGCAGGGTGCCCACCCGTACTCCAAGGACAGCTGTAGGGGACAGGCTCCAAGAGGTATGTCTTTTGCTGTTTTGATTCAGTCCTTCCCAGTCTTTCTGGGGAACAAGTCAGGCAGTTGGAGAAATTTGTCACACTTTTGAAATCAATACTAGTCAATCAGGAGCGCTTCCTGAAAGCAGAGGCTGAATCCAGCCAACCCCCAGGGGCATGAGTCAACATACCCTTGGTATAATTATATAGATAATAATGACAAGTTCCTGACATCTATTTAGTATTTAATATGTTCTAGGTGCCATGCCAAGTGTTGTATGTATATTACCTCATCTAGCCTGCACAAGAACCTTATGGCACGTGAACCCAGGTAGGAACTCGGGTCTCTCCCAGGTTAACCCTGACATGTTAACAATACCACTCTACTGAAAGACTGTCAGTGGGTAGGGGGACTCACAGAACAGGTCCCCAGGCTGCCTGAGGTCGTGTAGGAACAGCCAGAATATTTAGTTTGAAATAAAAGGAGACTGGAGTCCTAAATTGCTTCTGGGAACTTGTCTTCTGAGCCACATATTTTTATATGTAAATAAACACTGCAGTAAACACTGCAGTTTCAAAGACTTATAAGGGGCAGGTAGCAAGATCATGGATAGCCTATTTGGGGACAGTGACAAAACAACAACACCTGGGCAGTTATTTACTCAGAAATTTGAAGGAGTGAGAAGAATGAGAAACAAATAAATATTTGCAGTAGAGGAGGAGACCATGTTTTCCTGGACAGAATTACCTAAAATACCTGCATTGATCACCTTCCTTGAATACATTCACATGTTTAAGTTTTCCTATCTAAACACCACCTGCATTTGCTTGCATGGACATGGTAAGATCAGTGGAGAATGACCAGTGATTAGTCAACAAGTCCCCAAGACTCTCAAAACTGGGGTGACCTTAGGTCCATAGATAAATATTAAAAATACCCTTTCACTTTGGGATCATTAATCTACTGGTGCTAAGATCTCTAGAACAGAGTCATCCTCAAGGAGAAGCAAATTTGAGCATGTTGAAACTGGTAGTTACCACAAGTGGATAGGGCACTTTTCTTGGTGGATGGACTAGATGTTTTTAAGAGCATTCAGCTGTGGGAACAGTCACTGACTGGGTACTGTCTGTTATCTTTGACCTTTTCTCAGCCCATTTCTGCTCCCTATGTTGGCATTCTTCAACATTAGAAGTCATGCACCAATTACATTTTAATAAAAAATTCTCTGATGCTGTTAAATGTGCCATGTCCTCCAAAAGCCTCCTTAACATGTGAGCCCATGTTCCCAAAATAGTGACCTTTCTAGTTTTTCTCAGGAGAGAATTAGTCAATGAACAGCCTTTGATGTGATCTTGATCTTTGACCTCATGGCTCAGGAGAGCTAATGATTGATAAAGAGGTGTTCTCCCGCTCTGTGGGTGGCATTAGCAACTCTATACACACCTGTCCATCACTAAAGTCTTAAATTGTCTCCTATTGAAAATGAATCAGTGAGATATTTGGAAATGAGATAGGATGGGGCCATTCTGTTCTAACTCAGCCAGTTACAAGTGGTGACTGGTGTTTGCCAAATCATATTTTCACATCAACGGAAGGATATGCCAAAGAAAAACACAATCCAGAGTTTGTGGGTAGCTTATTCCACCTTTCTCACGATGTTTTGAAACAAACCATTGAAGCATAAACTGTCAGACTGAAATTATTTTAGGGCACTAGGGCATTGAGTTTCTTTGCAAACAAGAAAACTGAAGGCTAGAGAGATAATTTACTTGCCCGTGATTATACACCTGCCTGGAAAAACAATGTCCTTGTGTCCACACAAGGTGATAGGTGTGATATTCTTAGGCTTTCTGACTAGAGGCATTTTAGATACAAAGAAACCACTTTAAAATACCTTCAGATGCAAAGATTTCTTCTTTGCTTCTGCATGTGAGATACGTGGGTCATAAATTTGACCTTCATGTCTATAATTCATAATCCCCAACCAAAAAATCATGGCCTCATCAAGCGTGTGGTGGGCAGGGATTTGGGAACTCTGAGTTCCTGCTAGAGCTCTTCCTTTCGTCTTGATACTTGAGACAAGTCGTGTAGCTCTCGACAGAGTCCATGTTCTGGTCATTCACATCCCAGGCTTTAAATCTTGATTCTGGCTAGGTAAACTTGGGCCAACTGCTTTATTTTCCAAGCCATTTTTTTCATCACCTATGAACTGAAGCTAATAAGCCTCAGAGGTCTGCTGTGAGATTAAATGAGAGAATCCAAGATAAATGCTTACTTAAGAGTGTTGCCTAGCAATCTGGAGTATGAATGTTAACTATCCTTAGCTACTTATCTCCCAAATTAGGAGATGGATTAGATACTGTCTAAAGAGGCTTGATCTCAAGATGAGTATTTTATAATTAGATAGCTTGACATGCTTCTGTTTTCCCTTTCATTAGTAAGGTATATGACTTTTTTTTTTTAATGCTCTACTATATTTCCACAAAACATACATTTTTTTTTTCTTTTTTTCTGCTCTTCAGCTCACTAGGAACAGCTCACTGGTCTTACCATAGGATAGTTAAGCAATTCAACCACTAGATGGTGATTGAACTCTTGTAGCCTCTCAGTTGGGAGACTGTTAACACTGACAAATTAGAAGCCATAAATCACATAAGACATGGAACTGAGAAGTTGGAAGACCATCAAGTCTAATTTGAAGAGGTTGATGACAAGGTTGGCACTTAGAGGTGAACTCTAAGCAGGTTGTTCGAGGTTATGCCACCATTGGACGTGAGCTTCAGAAACAACAAAGTCCTCATATAGACCAGTCATTTTTTTTTTTCTCTCCATTACACTCCAAGAAGCATGCTTGGAAGTGGCAGAACAGAGCTGCTTGGGGCTTCTGCAGAACTAATCTCTCTCTCATGTTACTTTGATGGTTTAATAAAGAGTTTTGCGTAGTCCCTGTGTTCCCTTTTAAGGGGATTATATGTGTTTTTTATCTTAACACTTATTTTCTCAGGTGCCATTTGTCCCCCATGGATACTTGGGTAATCTGTCTTTAGAAATTAACAGCTAATAGGTGAGCTAAAATGCAGAGTATTCTTATGAGCCAAATCTGCAGTTACTAATGCAGTTTTTACATCTTCATATGTTTCCAACAGCCTCCCATTCGATGTCTTTACATTTAGTGCTATTAAACTATTAGGGAATTAATTCATCCTCAATGTGTGGGACTGTGTCTTCTTTGTACATCTGTTCTTTGTGCTCATGCTGTGTAGGTGTGGGTGCATACGAAACAACTCTTGTAATAGCATTTGTACCTTTCATCTATTCCACCAGTGACCAAACAAAATGCTAATGGCTACTCTCAAGAGAAAACAGGAGCACCAAAATCAGAAGCCACTTTCATATTCAATATTTCCCAGCACTCTTTAACATGAATACTGAAAATTTGTGCTTCCTCTCAAATGTACTATTTAAAAGGAAGATAAACACAAACTAGGAAATTTTGAGTCTAGAAGGGATTCAAGATGACAAACCATCCTCTCCAGAAAAAATGGTCTCCTTTTCCCAAAGCCACATAATTAGTGACAGGATCAGCCTGGAAACTATGTCCTTTAACAATAATTCTTAGATGGGTGCCATTGCTTTTACTTATTCATGTAGCTTTGGAATCCACTGATGTCAGGGCCAGTTGCTGGTTCAGTGCAAGATGAAGCCAGGTAGACTCTAAGTAAAGTTCCTTGGTTTGTGCCAAATGACCAGGACAGTTTTTATCCTTGGGTGCAGATTTCAGCACACCCAGGATGGCTAGATGGGGTACTTTGTATGATTCTCTCACAACAACTAACTTTGCCTAACAATAACGCTGATATTTTTAAATCAAAAATGTAATGCCTCAAACATCTACACTTTAATTATCCTGGATCTCCTTAATTTATGCTGGAAAATGTATTTAGAGCATTTATTTTTATTGATAGAAAAAAATTTACCAAAATAAGGGATAAAAGGAATGGAATTTCAGCTCAGTTAGTTACCTTTAGCTAACTGACGACGTGGGAATTGTTAGTGCAGTTTCCAGAAACTCTTCCTTTGGTGGGGGGAGTCCTGGGCATACTGCTAAAGGATGGCCACCCACTGTCAAGTTTGCATGGCCCTTTGGCTTCCCGGAAGGTGCAGAAACAAAAAGCAACATCCACCTAATTCTTGAGTTATTTATGTTGATTCTTCTCTCAGGTCCACAAAAGGTGGCTGCGATTCCTCCCTTTCTGAGCTACGGCCAGCTCGGTCAGGCAGAGCCTTCCTGCTCAGAGTCCTCCGGGCGGCTCTCCCCCTTCAAGTCCTCCTGCTGCTCCTCGTGGGGCTCGCCTGCCTTGTACCAATGTCAGAGGAAGACTACAGTTGTGCCCTCTCCAACAATTTTGCCCGGTCATTCCACCCCATGCTCAGATACACAAATGGTCCTCCTCCACTCTGAATCAAGCAGATGCTGGCTGCAGAAGCGTTGGTAGCATCGGGAGGATTGGGCCAGCAGCAAGCCCAAACCATCAAAGGATTTGATCTTGATGAAAGCCCTCCATGTGGCAGCTTTAGCTCTCCTCCATATCCATGTGTGCAGACCACGGCTTCAGATGTGGTTGATACACAATGGCAGGAAGAGAGTAAATGGAAGGTTTCAAAGAAATAGTGTTCCAGACTCTGAGCCTTAGCACTGAAGTAAGGACATCCAAAGTTTCCTGGACTCATGAATTCTGGGCCATTGGCCCATTCAATGCATAGCCGAGGACTTCAGTAGACCACCTGGGCAGCTTTCCCATGGTGCTGCTCCACCCACCCAATCAACCAAGGACCCTTATCATACAATCTACCAACCAATCAGTGCTGAAGAGATTTTAGAACCTTGTAACATACAATTTTTAAGAGCTTATATGGCAGCTTCCTTTTTACCTTGTTTTCCTTTGGGGCATGATATTCTAACCTTTGCTTTAGAAGCACAAGCTGTAAATTCACAAGGCACTTTTTTTAAAGGTATAAAAAAAAAACAGATGTAATAAATAAGATCATGGAAGGCTTTATGTGAAAAAAGTTGAATGTTATAGTATAAAAAAAGATATTTATGTATGTACAGTTTGCTAAAGCCAAGTTTTGTTTGTATTGATTTATTTGCATTTATTATAGATACTGTACAATATTTTGTCTGTGCTTTTTTTTTTTTTCTCCCTAAAAAAAGAGATTCTAAATTTCATTATTGAGCAGGCACTGATCAGAATGAAACTTGATCTTCTTTTTGTGGGATGAGTGAAGATGGAAAATCAGTATGTATTAAAGGAAAAGGAAGCTTGGAAACAGTACATATTTAGACACAGAGGAACCCGGAGGATGGCTTTTTCCCTCTTCCTTCCACAGCCAATCAGATCTCATGCATTCCTGCTTCCTGACATCTTCACCCTCTCTTCTCCATTTGCTTTGCACAGTTGGAAGCACCTCCTAGGGACTCCTGCCCAAAGCCCATTCTCTGATCCATCCCAGGGGTATACAACGGCCACATGAACCTTCTTGAAGTCCTCTTTTGTTCCAGTGCCTTCTTTGGGCTGGGGATGTAGCTCAGTGGATGAGCACTTGCCTAGCATGTATCAGTTCTTGGGCTTAATCCCTGATACCAAAGAATAACAACAAACAAACAAAACAAAATAAACCAGGTTCCTTCTTTGCTACAAAAATCTTCTTTTGTTCATTGACTACCCATTAAGTATGATTTCGGCCTGTCATTCAAGTCCAAATACATAAGATTTTATTCTGCCCCTCTGACCTTGCCAACTGGCAATCCTTGTGGAACCATGTGATACTCATGGCATTTAATCTGTCATTTAATAATTTAAGGAGAAGGGTACACAAGACCCAGATTTCATGCTTCTCTTGGAAATAGAAGGCTCTAGCACCTTGAGCATAATACCCTGCATGGCAACAATGGCTGGGGCTTATTGGCTTGTCTTTAAGAACTGGAAGGAACCGTTTTCATTTGTGCTTATATCCCATCAACATATCTCATTGTCTGTAACAACCTGTAAGTAATTGAGTTTATAAAACCTGTTCTAAATCCAAGATGGAAACTAAACTGAGGTGCCCTGTCTTCCCAGGCTTCCATTCCATGAAGCATGAAGGTTGAGTGCCATCCCAGGCAGGCTCCTGAGGCTTCCAAGCTTTCAGATTCCTGGGCTCATATCAGTCCTCACCTGACCCCTGGGGCAGGACCTGAGAGCCTGCATTTTAAACAGGTGCCTGGGTGGCTTTATTCCTACCGTTGACAAGAATGCCCTATGTTTTCTTATTTCCATCTTTTTATTCTCACCTTCCCTTTGTTCTTCCCTTACGAGACTTAGCTGAAAAGCCGCCTACTCCATGAAGATTTCTTGGTGGATCTTCTATGGTACTCCAGACTCTTCTGAACCAAACTTCCCTCTGTGGCTTTTCTAGCATGTGGACTGTGCTTTCTACCTTCAGGCTGCACCTTTACTTTCCCCTACCTGTCATGCCCTCAGGAGCAACATTCTTTTATAAAGAAGACAAAACTATGCTTTATGTGTCCAGTCCTCCTGCTCTTGGAGAATGTCGATTGGAGTTGGAGGGTTCCTGTGCACCCATCCAAGAGGGTCAGTCCTCCCTCATTTCTCTGTCGCTCCTGGCCCTTAGGCCTGGAAGCAGAGGCCTTGTCCTGGAGCAGTTCCCCCTTCCCCACCACACCTTGCCACTGTCAGGGAACTCACCAATGTGGGGCAGGAGGCATGGAAAAGGTGAGCACAAAGGGACTTCCAAGGCACTTCTGCTCCAAACAAGGTAACTGACTTCCTTGGCATCTCCCGTCACTGAAGAATCCAACGTTGAATGTTGCAGAGAAAAAAAAAATTCTTTTATTTTATATTAAGTTATTTTGTTTTTGCTGTGCTGGGGATCAAATCCAGGGCATCACATATCCGAAGCACATGCTGAGCCACTGAGCTACACCCCTGGCCCCTCTAGAGAAAAACATTAACTTTCTTTTTTAACTATACTGGGGCTCTATTGCAGTACACCTGCTCTTCATGTTCTCTACCACTGAGCTACATCTCCAACCCTTTTTCAAAATTTTATTTTGATACAGGACTCATTAAAGTGCTAAGGATAGCCTCAAATTTGTAATCCTTTTGTTTCAGACTCCCAAGTAGCTGGGATTGCAGGTGTATGTCACCATGCCAGCCCTAATTAAGAAAAATCTTAGAGTACAATTTTTGCCTTTCTAAAACCCTGTGAAATGCTCACTGGGGTGTTTGACCTGCATTTCCTTAATTTTTCTGAATACTTAACAGCACACTGGAAGAATAAAGAAGCAGGGACCCCTGGGGGATATAAGCACTGAAGCCCAGAGGTCAGGGCTTTCCCCAGATGATATAGCTCATCCCAGGGAATAAGGGCCATGCACGAGACAGATGAGACCAGGGCCTTTGTCGGAGGCCTCACAACCTCAAGTGCCTTCTGAAGGAGGGGCCCCGGGTCCCCTTAGGAGCATTGTCCCCTACACCCAGCAGCTCCCCTGGCAATGGAGAGAAGGATGTGTACATCAAAGACTTCATGGAGAAACAGCATTTTAAAAGAAGATGAAGAACACTGATGGCAGTTGAAGGGGCTCGTGTTTCTATAGCAAGGACTGTCAGGAGCTCTATTGTGGCCTGCAGAGCAAGAATAATGTCCCAAGTGTATGATGGGTAAGGATAGGCACCATCAAAGAACTACCAATTGACCGGAAGGCGGGGAAGGGAAGGATAGTAACATTTTGGTATTGAGATTTTCACAAGCACACAAGAATTATTAGAAAAGGTGGACACAGAGAGAATTCATAAAGTGAAGCTGCAAATTAAAGGCTTAGAAACTAAAAGTAGTGACAATAAGAAATCCAGGAAGGAAGGAAAATTGTGCCCGAGGAGCAGGAACAGGCCTGGAAGATTGGGCAACAACAAATCCCCTTGTTTTTTTTAAGAAGTGAGAAGAGATACCTTCAAAAGACTCAGAATGGAAATTCAGCAAACTGAGGGCAGAGATTTATTGTAAGAGGGCAGGTTGGGATAGACTGATTTATAGCCTATACCCTGAGACCACATATTAAGCAATTATAGCTAAGAAATTTTATTGGCAAGCCATATAAAAGATTATAAAGCAAAGAATATTGGAGAGAAATAATTTATCCAAGCTAATCATGGCCAGAGAAGCAGGGCTTCCAAAGGAACTGAGCTGGGTAAGATTCAGGGCAGTGCCATGGCTGGATTCTTTGCTCTGTGCCCAGAAAATCCACCCTCCTCATCACCAATCAACTCCAGGCAATTGCACACCCATAAAAATAGTCCCAGAGCACATGTCAAATAAGCCCAAAATGCCTGGGAAGAGCAGCATCCAGTAAATGGCACTGTGTGGCCTGAACTGCTCTAAGATCCTCAGTCTCAGCCAGGACCTCACAACTTCTTGTTAATTACCCATTTGAATGGGTAATTACATACAAATTTCCTCTCCTCTTAACTTTCTCATCCAATTGATGTCAATGTAGGATGTATTTTTAAAAAGAATGACTGTCCGTCTATGGAAACAGGGTGGTTTACAAGCCTAGAGCCAATTTTCTGCTTAGCATGTGCAGCACTAAAATGATAATTTGGGTGAGGAAAGGAAGGATTCTGTTGGGAGTGGTTATTGCAATTTTAGATTTGATAATACATTGGGATAACTGTAGTTGATCATTATACCTAGAGCAACTCAGAGATAAAGAAACTGAAAAGGAATGACTTGCATTCTTCAGTTCCTGGCTTCTCCCTAACCTCTCCCATGGAGTTGCACAATGTCCAGCAGGAGGCCACTGGGACTATCACAGAGAGGCCTGAAATAGGGACCACCTCCCTTTCAGATGAATCAGTAAAACTGGGAAGACCAAGGGCACTTACTGGAGTCTCTGCTGAGCAGCTTCCTGCAGCCTCTGGAAAAAAAAATGTGATCTGAAAAAATGTGCTATATATGTGTAATATGAATTATAATGCATCCTGCTGTCATATATAACAAATAAGAATAAAAAATAATTTTTTTAAAAAAGTTGAGAATAGATCATAAAAACCAGGCAATGAATGCACTACTATCCAAGCTGAACCATGAGGAATGCTGAATCTGGGAGCCAAGGAGGCCAGGTGGGACTTGGGAGTCATCTTTCTAAACCACGAAGGTCCTGGGAAAATGAATCAGCCTTGCAAAACTCTTCACCTGTTACTCAGTACAGTCATTAGAACATAAAAGAATTTGAAGCCACAATTGTATCAAAACAAAGTCCCTCATAAGCTGTGCCATAGACACTGCATTGGATGCCATAGGTAGTCCAGAAGAAATCTAACTTCCCCAAAGAAGATGCATACCAGGGCCTTGAAGATGTGCACTCCAGGCCAATTCTGAACCCTGCTGGACACAATTTTGAGGCAGTCATTGGCTCAGAAGGCAAAGCCACCAAGTAGTTGGAAACATGCACAGCAGTTTCATGAAGCTACCTCCATCCCTAATCCACAGTTTTAGGCAGGAACCCAGCACAGCCCACCTCCTCCGCCTGCACTGCACCTTTCTGTGAGCTGTACAGATTGATGGGGAGCTGCAGGAATGCAGGTTGTCAGAGGTTTCCTAAGTGCAGTTCCTAATCAGAAGCACCTGTGTCACCTTGGGTTCTAAGATGGGCTTCCAGACCACTGCCTGCCCCAGATTGCCCCATCCTAGAGCCCTCTAACCCTCCCCCTGACTGCCATGGCAAGTGGTATGAGCAAGTTTCCCATCTTTCCCCATAACTCTTAACGTCAACTTCAACAACCAGTAAGTTTCCACATGAATCTGGATTTTCAGTTTGGACTCTGTCCTGTGCTGTTGATCTGTCTGGCCATTGCAGTGTATATAGTATAACTGACTATAATGATAATACATATGAATAATATACAAATACAGTAAAATGCCCAAGTCAATAATACAAATATATAACACAAATATGTTGTAACTCTCAATATACTAGTATCATATGTTGGTGACTCTAGTGTAATCGTTAATAATCTTAGGACAGGCACCATTTCTCTTTGTATATGTGTCCATTTAAAATTAACTATTTTAATTACAAAAGATTCTCTTCTAAAGATAAATTTTTTTATCATTCTCTTGATCATTTTCCAATTTTATGTTACCTTTCTATTGCCTTTTTACTTTTCTCAAACAACATACACAGTTGTTTTTAATCAGGGCTATTTATATTATTCAGTGATTTGCATTTTTCACTTATATTCTGCAGATATGTCTGTACATATGCATTCATCTTCACTGCACTGAATATCACAGTATATTTTTAATTAAATTTTATTGTGTATATTTGAGGCTTACAACATGATGCTCTGGGATATATATATATATATATATATATATATATATATAGTAAAATAATTATGATAGTGAAACAGTAGAAGAGCTATCATCTCACTTAAAAATTTTGTAGGCGTGGCTAAAATCTACTTATTTAACAAGAATGTCTAGTACAATACAATTTAAATTTAGTCCTCACAATGATAGTGAATCTCTAAATTTGCTCATCTTACTTATCTACTAGTTTGTGTCCTTCGACATACAATCTCCCCATTTTCTCCTCTCCCCTCAGCTATCCTTTCTCTGTCTCTGTGAATTTGAAGCCACAATTGTATCAAAACAAAGTCCCTCATAAGCTGTGCCATAGACACTGCATCGGATGCCTTAAATATATGTCTCTGTGTATTTGCCACAACTTGAATGGATCTGGGGGACAGTACCCTAAATGAAATAAATCCATGTCTTTTCTCAACAGTTGTTTTCTCCCAGGTGCATGCTATTAAGCAATGCTGCAGTAAACATTCTTGCATGTACATGAAAGTATACCCTTGTGTAGCATGGCTTTTATTTCTCTAAGGTGGCACCTATTTCAAGGTGGCATTACTGAATTACAAGGTATGTATGTTCTAACCTTTAATACATTTTAATGACTTCATCCAGATTACTTTCTGAGAAAGTCATGATGAGTTACAGTCCCACCTTTTCTTAGAACCTCCCAATTATTAATTAATAATCTGCTCCCAAATTATTAATGTCCAAATTCTACATTTTCAAATCTCTCAGGAACTTTGGAAAACTTACAGCCCCAGGATTTAAAACAATTAAATACTGGTCATGGTGGTGCATCTGCATTTGTTTGAAGCTCCCCAGACAATTTCCCTGTATGGCAGGACTAGATGTTATCAGTTTTCTAAAATATTGCCCAACTCAGGCAACAGTAGGACATTGTTTATAAAATTTGCATTTTCATGACTAGTTTATATGTTAATTGTTTCATTTGTAATATCCTTTGACCATTTTTCTATTTTCTTTTATATTTTCAAGGAACTCTTTGTATATGAGGGAAATTAGCCCTCTATATCATTTGTGTTAGCTTTAACAGTTCTTTTAGTTACCAGAACATTTAAGTTTGTATGTTATCAAATCTGATAGGTTTTTTCCTTTGTAGATTCTGAACACTTTATATCAACAAGGCCTTTTCCATTCCAAGATTATGCAAATATTGACTTGTATTTCCTTCTAATATATCTACACTCTCCCTGGAATCATTTTTATAGTTAATATAAAGGAATTACTAGGGCATTTTTTTTAGAAGAATAGACAATTGTCTTAAAACCAATCAGGCATAAGAAATATATGCCTCCTGTTATTAATATTCTTTTTCTTTTTAATAATCTCAATGCCAGTCAGTTTGTGCTTGTTTAATAAATAGTATTTACTATGAGGCAACCGTTTTTAAAATAAGATCAATCTATGTACATATTGATTAGGGGAAGATGCCTACCATATAATTTTAAATTTTAACGAACAAGATCTAGAATAATTTGTATAATATAATCCAAATTTCATATAAAGAAAGCTAAATGTATCTTACATAAAGCAAAGAAGTTGCTCTGAGCAACACAAATGAATACATGACGTTGTTACTGAAGTCATAGGGAGAAACAATTTTAAACACTTTTATTATTTAAATTTGACAGTTATTATTTGGCTTTTTAGACCCAAATTTCTGTAAGGAATAATGATAATTTTAAAAAAGAAAAAAGTACTTCTGTTGTTCTATAAGGAGGCAATATTTGATTTGCTTTTTTAATTTAGAAGAAAAATGTTTGTATGCCCCAAAATAAATGGTTACAGGTCCTTTATTCAAAGTAGCAGAATCCTATTGGATGACTTTACTCTAGATTTCATCCTGAATTCCTGGTTTCAAGGAAAAATAACAAAGTGACAAAAGCCACCAATTTGTGATGAGTCTCACTGTCCGGGGGACTTGCAGAATCCCAGGAGAAGAGTTTCCCTAGGGGAGATGTCCTCATGAGACTCACTAGTTCAAGAAAAACCAAAAACCTCTTAAGCTGCTGTCTACCACAGAAGTCACCCTGCTTATCGGTACCCTCAGGCCATCAGAGGCAGCGAAGTGAGTGTCTTGGGGAAGGGCTGGGCAGGTCCTCCCCGTGCCTTTCCTGACACAGGCCTCAGAGACCAATCATCCTGTTGCATTTGCCTTGAACTCTGATCCTTCTTGGGAACCTCCCAGGAGATATGCCACTCAAGCCGGGCTTTGCGTGGGGCTCAAGTCCTCCTCTATGTTCACCCCTGTCCTGGCCACCCTGTGGATCAGAATGGGAGAACAGATGGGGCAAAGTTTATAAAGCCCTTTTTGTCCAAGTCTTCAGGAAAATCTACCTATAGCATCAACTCTGGAGCCAAGACATCTGGGCTGAATTTCCAGCTCAGCTATTTCCTCAGTAACAAGAAAGTTACTTAACCTTTCTTTTCCTCAGTTTCCTCTTCTATAAAATGGGATGATAATAATACTTCCTGCTGCAGAGGTTGATATGAGGATTAAACAGAATATATGTGGTGTGTTGAAACAGTCCAGGCAAGTATGAAGGGATAATTATAGTATTTTATTGCTGTTCCCTCCGGCTTCAAATTGAATTTAAAAATGTCTACTGGGAAGAGCTTACCAAATCTTCTTCCCACATATACTTTAGAAAAAGAAAACAGCTTAGAATCTTTTTCTTTCCTCTTCTCTTTTTCTTTTTAAATGGTGGTTACAAAAGCCACATAACAGGACATCTGCCCTCTATGAATTTGCATGTATACAGAGCAATATTGTTAACTATAGGGACAGCACGGAGGGCAGATTTCTGTCTGATTTGACAGCCCCTCAGGAAGCATCTGCCCTGAG
Source organism: Urocitellus parryii (assembly GCF_045843805.1). Taxonomy (NCBI): domain Eukaryota; kingdom Metazoa; phylum Chordata; class Mammalia; order Rodentia; family Sciuridae; genus Urocitellus; species Urocitellus parryii. The sequence goes on from NC_135538.1 coordinate 14,219,013, forward strand.
CCCACCCAGGTGTGTGCAGCCAGCAGGGCCTCACTCTGTGGGCTCCCATGCTGCACCTGCAGAGGGAAGTCATGGCAGGACCATAGCCTTGTAACCTCCAGAAGTACAGTCCAGGCCTTGAGTTAGAAATGGCATTTGTGTTGTAAAACAGAAAAAAACAAAATGCCTAAAAATGCGTCCTTGGGACACTTCACAGAAAAAGTGTACTGACCCTTGAGATAGAATTGCCTAAGACAAATGCCATTGGTGGTGGCATGCAGCAGGCAGAATCCTTTCTTCAAGGAGACTTCCGGAATGCAGTCCTGCAGGGGCAACTCAGCAGCCGATCCCCTCTGCCGCACTTCTATCTGAGTGCCCTTTAGGGTTCTTCCCCAAAGACAACCCTGCGGCATCCATGAAAAATTCATCTTTCCTTTTCTTCCCCCCACCCCATTCCTTGCCCTTGGCTTCTATGTAGGGCGGTGGGACAAGACTTTATCGTTAGTCTTGAGAATGGAAATGGCATCTGCTCCTGTGAGTGGTGAGCACAGAGGGTTCTGCAAATCCTTTGGCGCTCCCAGGTTGTGTTGCTCATTTCCTAGTTGGGACACCTGCCAGGCCAGCAGCCAGGGTCCTTCCCTTGGCTGCCAATGCTGATGTCAGGAATTTAAGGGTTCCAGTCCCCCTGCAGGGCTGCCTTTTCAGAGTTAGGCACATCTCGTTGGCATAGGGAGGGTATGTGTACCCTGCTTATATGTAGAATGGGAAATGATTGAACTTACAGAAGCAGAAAGCAGAATGACAGTTATCAGAGGCTGGGGGTGGGGGGCTGGGGAGATAATCCAAAGGGACACAACTTGAGTTTGAGAGGAAGAATAAGTTTGAATTTGTTTTTGAGATTTTTTTTTTTTTGCAGAGCATGACAAATACAGCTAATAATCAAGAACTGTACCTCTCAATATTGCCGATGTTCTTATCAAGAAAAGGAACAATATGATATGTATACATACAATTTTATTTTTTGTAATAAGTAAGTAAATAAATAAGAGGGGGATGTATGAGGGTCTTCACAGAATGGGCACTAAGAAGGGGATGGTGACATAGTTGGGCAGGTGATAAACCTTGTTCATTCAGGTTTTTGGATGCTTTGACCAGCTGGATGAGGTCCTAGCACCTTCTCCTGGGGACAAAACCAAGCACTTTCTTCTCTTTGAGAGCCTTGCAGTCCTCCAGAGACCAAAGCAGTTCTGGCAGCTTCTGAGATGTTGAATCTCCAGTACCAGAGGGCAGCTGAGAACTGGGAATGAAAGGATCTCACCAGTGGGGACACTTTAGTCAAATGGGACACAGGAAATTTGAAAGAGCATCTATTTTATCTTTTTGCCTCAATGCAGTTACAGAATATGGATGAAAAATTCCTCCATGTGATTTAGCCTTCCCATTCCTGGGATAAGGCTTAGCTACTTTTTTCCATAGGAAGAAGCTGCAGCCAACCTTGGTTTCTACCATCTGTGGGTTCAGTTCCTTTTCCTGCCTGGAGCCAGATTCTTATAATCTGGGACTTTAACCAGTTGGAACCAACATTGCCAAGTAATTAAAATAAGATTCTCTCCTCAAACCTCCAATCTTTTTATAAACTTGAGGATTTTCCCTTATACAGATGAGCATCCCTAATCCAAAAATCTGAAATCTTTTATAATGCTCCAAAATCTGAATCCTTTCAAGTGCTGACTTGATGCTCAAAGAATTTTGGATTTTGGAGCAGTTTGGATTTTGGATTTGGGGATTAGGAATGCTCAAATGGTAAAGTTCACGAAAATATCCCAAAATCGGAAAAACTTAGAAATACACAATACTTCTGGTCCCAAGCATCTCAGCTAGGGGACAACTGACCTGTGTGCATTTCTATAGCTTTTGGGAATGGCCACCTCCTAGGTGGAAAAGGGGAATATGATCCTTCACAAGTGGAGAGGCACCACAAGAGGCCTTCTGGTCAAGGTGGTATATTGCTTTGAAGGATCACATTTGCCTTAAAAGTTCATTGACTTTTTCCTTTCTACTCATAAATATGAAAGCTCATTAAAATGCAAAATTGGTGTTTTCTCTTTAGTATATTTTTCATATGGACTCTGTGACTTTAATAATTTCTAGGAAGCTCCAAGTAGTACTTCTTATTACTCAAGTATAAGGTTAGGAAGACTCAGCCCATATCTGCTCTTCACCCATTTCATTTCGGAGGTTGGGAAAGTTACATAACTGTGTTAAGCCTCAGATTCCTCACCTGTAAAACAAGGATAATCATATTTTTGCTTTCATGGGGAGTGGTAAAGAGTACCTGGAAATAAGGACTAAAAGCCGTCCCTGGTCAAAGGAAGCCTTCAATAAAAGGTACTTTTGTATATATGAGTGTGGATGTGTGTGGTTCTTCTCAGGGTAGAAAGGAGAATTAAACATGATCTCATCTTCTAAGAGAACCTCTTCAACAACACTTGGACTTAGTTTCTGCCAAGTCCATGGAAAATTGCCTGCTGTTTCAGGAATTCTCCCCACGTTCACCTTCCTGTCACCAGGTACTCCAGGCCATGTGTAGGCAGTTTCATTGGGAAGTTTGTCTCTATCTTGAATGTACATCTCTCCCCATATTTGGATCTATTCTTTTTGTGGTATCTCCAAATATTGCAATTGTAAACTCACAAAGATGTGAACTTAGGACTAGCTCCTTTAATGCACATAGTCCAAATAAGCAAACTTATGAAATTTTTGCTTCCCCAGAGTAGACATTCTATATTTTTGGAGAAACAAATCTAAACTTGGTAGTTTTGAGTGTAAATGTCTCCCAAAGCCTTGAGAATATGTAACAATGGAGAATGTAATCTTGGGCCAGTGAGCACATGGAATCAACCCTCAGTTAGCCATTCCCACTCTCATACACTCCAACGGAAAGACGTGAAATTCCATAGATTGCCATGGACTGTCTCAAAACCTGGCTGATCAGGGAAAATAGCAGAGAACACACATAGACAACTCTGTTCCTTGGTATTTTGAGAAGGGTGACAAGGGACGAACGAACAGGGTGCTTGGAGAGGGTAGATGCCTGGCCAAATGAAAAGACTGATAACTGCTGGATCCAAAATGCAACTCAAAAGCAGAAGGAAACTCACGACAGCAAACATTTCAGCCCTCTGCAAATTCATCAAAGGCCTGAAACAATAGGAGAAATGTTCAATGCTTGAAAAACTGCTTAACTTTGGGTAAGTGAAGGTTGAATTTGTGGCATTTTGCCTGGGGCTGTGCCCATTCCCCACCCTCCATTGTTGGGTCAGCATCAGAACACAGCAGTTCATGAGGACCCACAGCTTTGCTGCTGGTGTTTGATGAAGGATCTAAGGAAGGCTCCAGTGAAGACAGAGAGGAAGAAATAGAGCTAGGTACGGGGCACAGAGCTTCCATGCCCTCCCTGGGCACCATCCTCCAGGCACCGGTCACCTGTTGAATTATTCAGAGCCCTCTGAACCCTGCCCTCTTGGGCCCTTAAGGGAGGCCTCACTACACACACACACACACACACACACACACACACACACAATCGATCACATCTTTGGCCATTGGTGAGCAATGCAGCGCTCAGCCTCTCTTCCCTTCCCACATGTTGGAGCTGAAAGTTTCCAATTTTATACAAAGTTGGTTCCTGTACAACCAGCCCCCACCTCAGACTAACCCAACACCCTCCAAGAGTCACCTCAGTAGAACAGAAGGTGTTCATATTGTCACATGAGAAGTGGTGTCTCCCGGGAAATGTCTAAGGAGTTTCCAGGGAGCAGGGATAACTGGACTCAAGACCAGAGGGGTTCTTGGCAGATGCATCATTTAGAGGCCCAGACAGAGGCTTATTTAGAAAGTAGGTAGACTTTTAAGGAAGAATGCAGGCAATCTCCAGGGAGAGCCCTTTGGGAGTTCTCTTAAAAGAAACTCATTGTGGGGTGGATATGGGAAGGTATATAGGAATGATATCAGTCTGGTGACCTCAAGATGGTTTTTGATAGTTTGGTCGACCTCCAGATCCTTAGGTTGACATAGTCTTTGTTATCTGATCAATAGACTTCACAGTAAACCCCCTACATTATAGGTTCCTGAAGGCATCATACCTCTTTGTTAATATAATTATTGGGGGGAAAATATCACTGCACACATAGATTTATAGATTTCTCAGGAATTTGGGAGTAACAGATCTAGAAAAGAGAGTCTCAGGATGTGACAGTCTAGGAAAAATATGTAGAACTTCTGAGTTAAAATGTTCCTTTCTTGTCCTTCCTTTATGTCTCCTTTTTACCTGTTTTTTATTTCTTCTACCCTACCTCACCCCCTACCAATTTAATCCCTTAATCATAAGGGACAATGAAGTTTGAAGATCTGTCTTCTAGGGTCACTTTGGACTGATAACAGACAATGACCCTGCCTAGGCAAGGACTGAACATCTTGTCCTGTCTAATCTACAGGGGACAAAGAAAGGCCAGGATTTGTGGGGTGTAGAACCATTCTTTGATAACCTTGAAGAAGAGTCACATGCCTGTGAGATATTAACCTCCTCCCCACCCCCATGACAGTCAATAAGCACAAAGAGTAAGAGAGTCCCTGAGTGGTACATACAAACAAACATCCTTGCTCAGCTTTCTCACTTCTTTTGCAAAATACTTGTAAATATTCTAGAGGTTCATGGAAATATTGATTGCAAATTTTGTTCAAGTCTTGGGATGGATTCCAGACTTGTCAAGGTCTTGATTCTGCAAAATCTCAAGAGGGACTGCATGAATTCTAGATTCACAGATTCAGAGAGTGTGCCCCTGTGACTTAACAGCTGTGGGAATGCTAAGGAGAACCAGAAAAGGGCCCTTTCTTTTGGGGTCAGAAGAAGTCTTCCATAAAGCATCTCATAAGGGCTTGTTGGGAGAGAGGTTGAGGAGCAATTCTGATTCTTAACACAGCAATAGGCTGTAGAGGTGACCAGGACACTGATTTCTCAGCATTGTTTTGCCAACGTAGTTTTGTTATGTAAGTCAGCCCCCTCGACTTTTCCTGGGGATCAAGGGTGCCAGGAGGTTTGAAGATAGTGAGCAATGCCAACAGCTTTAACACCTCCTGGGATACCTTTCAGACAAAGAAATGTCCATTGTCACTCTGAAGTGACCTAGCAAGTCTAAATCTAGGAATTATTTCTTTTAATAAAGGTTTTAATGACTTCTTGGGCCTTCTCAGTTGGGTCGGGTATACTTCTATCCACCCAGAAGAGGTTTCAGAAAAAAACAGAAAGAATTCAGATTCTTCCTTTATGTCTCCTTTCTAGCTATTTTAAAAATTTCTTCTATTCTACCTCAGTATCATCTCCACAAAATTCTAAGGAATTTGGGAGCACTATGTCAGGAACCAGGGTCCCAGGCCAGATATGAGAATAGAAGATTCTCCTTGTACACTCATCTTCAAGACTTTCAGGAATTCTGTCTGAGGAAATGGGGGTAGAGACCAAATGTACATTTCCTACTTCATCACAATAACACAATAACAACAAAAAGTCAGTATGGAGGAACAGAGGGGGAAAAAGAAGATGTATTCAAACCAATAGCAGAATGGCCAGCGTGAATCCATTTGGTGTAAGTTCCCTGGACAGCAGCAGGAGGTGTGGCCCTAATGGGTAACAGGCAGAGAGTCTTCAGATGCCTGGTCCTGCTCCAGGCTCTGCAGGAGTGGGTGTTGTGGTTTGGATGTGAGTTGTCCTCCAATAACTCTTTTGTGAGACAATTTCAAGAAGGTTTAGAGGAGAAATGACTGGGTTATGGAAGCCTTAACCCAATCACTGAATCAATCCCCTGATGGGATTAGCTGATTGGTAATTGAGAGCAGGTGGCTGCAGGAGGTGATTGGGGGCATACCTTTAGGGTGGAGATTTTGTCTCAGGCAAGTAGAGTCTCTCTACTTCCTGATCATTATGTGAGCTGCCTCTCTCTACCACACTCTTCCACCATGATGTTCAGCCTCACCTCAAACCCCCAGAAATGGAGCCGGCTGTGAATGGACTAAGACCTCTGAAACTGTGAGCCCTCAAATAAAATTCTCCTCCTCGACGATTGTTCTGGTGAGGTCTTTTAGTCACAGCAGCAAAAAAAGCTGACTATCTTCACAGGTATCCTATGGGTTGGGTAGTGATCTTATTTCCACTTTAGAAATGAGGAAACCAAGGAAAAGAGGGATTTAAAAAGTAGCCAGGGGAATGATAAAACCAGAAAATCAAATAACTCCTGGTGTCCTATGACTAAAATGTGATGAAACCAACCCAGCCTAGAAAATAAGTGAGTTTGGCTACACAATAGCAGAGGACTCTTGGAAGAGAGGAGAAAGGTCAGCCACTGCCCTTAAGTGTCCTCCATGGATGAGCCAAAGTAGTCTTCACAAGGCAGGAGGGAGTATTCTCTTTCCCACTCTGTGCTAAGATTTGGATGTGATATGAGCATGCCCCCCTACCCACGCCCCAGGGTTCTTGTGTTGACAACTTGGTCCTCGGTGTGGTGATATTGAGAAGTGGAGGAACCTTTAAAAGGTGGGACTTGGTAAAAGGTAATTAGGTGGGGGAGGTGGACTGAATTTATAAGAGACTAAAGTAGTAGCTCACGTGGGATCCTACACAGATCTCTAGAGGGAAGGTGGTTATAAAAAGGCAGGACTGGCCTCTCCAAGCTCTCTGGTTTCCTGTCCATACCATGTGATCCCTATCACTCTCACACCCACAGTAAGGCCATTGGTCTTGAGATGTTGCCAGAGCTGGCACCATGATGCTTGGAACTTCAGCCTCCAAAACCCTGAGTTAAATCAACCTCTTTTCAAGTTACCTAGCCTAAATATTTTGTCATAGTGTTACCCCTGTTTACTGGTGTGACGAGTCCTTGCTTCCCCAATGCTGAAGTATAACTCCAGAGAAGCACCCCAAGGCAAGTGTAGAGGGGAAAGTAGAAGCTTTATTAAGGACAGCAGAAAAGACTCCTCCCGGAGGAAGAAGGGGACCCAAGAGGTGGAATCTGTGGAAGGGGGAGGTCTTCCCTCTTGTACAGCTAAGGTCTTCATTCAGCTTTCCTGCATGCATTTCTGTGGGTTTTCCTGTCCTTTGTCCTGTTATCTTGCAGTGATAGAATGTAGGTGGGGAGACCCAAAAGGTGAGGGGCGGAGGGGGTCAGAGGAGTAATCTTGGGCAGGAAGGGCCTGAGGCCTCTTTTGATTAGCACCTCCCTATTTGCTGGGAGCTGTTTCATTAACATTTCTTTAGAATGGGCTCTGGGCCTTGGGAACTTTAACATTCCAAGTGCTGCTCTGCTTTCCCTGGCTCCATTCTCAACATGGCCTTCATTTTTTATTTGACTTGATATGAGACCCAATTTACCTAACTACACTAACTACCTATCTTTAAATCTGGCTTCAGTAGTAGCTATGGAAAACAGACTAATACACTTTAGAGGAAAAGAAAATGAGGCACAGGGAAATTAACTTACTGAAAATGGCAAGGTAAATGGTAGGATGAGGATTCCAACTGAGTAATCTAGATTCGGAGCCTGTATGTATGTGATGTAGCTCTCAATACATCATGCGCTCCTCTCCCCCGTTGGTCAGGTGAGTCATACAGAAAACAGGTAACTCTGAGGGGAAAGGATGTCCTGAAATGGAAACCAGTCATCCTGCTTTACCTCCATGGTGGGGATAACAGGTTTTTGATCTAAGCATATATATTTCAGATCATTCAATCATCGATTCACTCTTTCATTCGTAAATAAGGACTCAAAAAGCTTCTTTGTCTCTCACTGGGAAGAAGTTGGGGCTAAGTAATAGAATACAGTTATTCCAAGGAGAAACTTATTTAATCCACCTCCTCATCTTACAAATGGATGATGGCTTATCACCATTGTGTTGATAACCTGAAGCTCTGAAAAACCAATTGCCAGTGATCCTAAAACTTGCATGTGATGGTGCCTCCTCAGTGTCTACACACCTGAAGTCAGTGCCATACACCTGCAGTGGGGGCGCGCAGGGGAGGGGGATGGAAGATCTATGTTCTACAGATCTTCCAATCACCTTGATTTCCCATGAAACAGTAGTGAACTATTAGCAACAAGTACAGCATAAAAACAAAAGAAAACAAAACGCAATCTTTCATTTAATCCTTTATTTGAACATCAAATAGGTTGAGAAAATGTTTTACAGGTGCTAAAGCATCCTGCTGGATTCTTTACTTTTTCAAGGTGCAAAAGAGGTTTACAAGTGTGTTTCATTAAACAAAGCAAAGCTGCGACAAAATGGAATCACATCAGCATGAGCGCATATCACTCCATCAAACACAATTGGGCATTTGAGCCTTTTCCCATAAAACAAGAGCTCTACACTGAAGAATATGTGGTGCACCAAAAGCATCGTTTATATCTGTGAGAGAACAAAAACTGGCTTAATGTCACTTATTAATTCAAGTCTCTATGACCAATGACCTCTCTGTGAACACAAAGGGGTCCGTGTCTTAGGCACCTGTTCATGGGACTAAATGTTATTTCGAGGGTGCACAGCTCATAAAAACACACTAAAGATGGGTTTGGTTGGGACATGGCAGCATTTACATATTTAAAAAGTTCAGGCACATTTGGATGCAAAAAAAAAAAAAAGGAAAGAACAGAAATTTTTCTTGAGTCTCTAAAAGACAGTGCAAAATTGAAGTGCCATAATAGAGGCAGTAATTATTAGAAAGTAATTTTAAATGACTTAAATAAAAGACCACACCTTAATTTAAATGGAAAAGAAATGCAGCTAGAAACAGAGCATAATCACACTAATGAAAAGATGGATATTTGGGACCACAGTTAAATTCATTTGCTCCAGTTAAGAGTAAGTAAATTTTCGGGGGATTTAATCTAGGGAGTGTGCAGTGTTATCTGGATCAACCTCCCAAGACTTGCATGGAAGAGAATCACAGTTGCCTTATGAGCTACTCTGTAACTCTATTTGCCTTTCAAAGAACTAGTTTCCCCAAGCAGATCTTCCTGTGAATATATAGTCATTACTATGGTCCTAGTGATCATCCCCAGTATCCACAGTCCGTCTCAGAGTTGCAAGTATTAATAGGAAAGGATTCATAATTGGTTTCATGTAGCGATAGAAATCTTCTAAACAAGTGGCCTAAATCAAGGGCCATTTCAATGAGTAAAATTTTAAATACAGAACACCTCAATGTGATTAAGAGTAAATTATCAGTAAGTCACTTATTTATTCAGCCTCCAAAAGGCATAAGACATGGCATAGTTAAGCATATTTGCAAGACTACTAGGGAAATCTATTGAAGATTGCACTGCCTTATGGGCTGAATTTCACAATCTCCATCAATAGGGTCTTCTCTTTGGAATACCTAGTCTCCTTATTTCTGCATGATAGCATTACAGCATCATTACAGCAAGCTAGGCAGTGGGTAAAAGAAACTCAGACCCCTAACTATTCTTTGGACGTCACTGCTGATGCCACTTTCTTCCCCAGAACTCAAGCCACCATTTTGGAAATGGCTGTCAATGGAGCTAGTTATTTTTGGATTACAGTGCACAAGCAGAATACTGAAACTTGGTGCCAGAATACTTTCAATATTCTTATTCCCCTTTTTCCCATACATCAATCTCCCAAACCCACTTTCCCATCCTATCTGTATCCTCCAGGTAGATCATGTCTTTCAAACTTTAAGTTGGCTCAAAGTGGGGGGAAAGGACAGGAAAAATTATTCAAAATCTACCTTATACTCTACAGCAACATCAGCTGGAAAATGTCAGCAGCTCATTATTGACACTTCAAATAAGGATAAAAAGAGATTTCCAAAATTGTTGTAATTCCCGGGCTAACATTTCAACCATCTAATGTTCTTGGCCCGTTTCAAATGTAGTAGTATCTTGACATGAATACAAACACAGTAGATGAATAATGTAAAACCCTCCACTGTATTATTGTTTGGATTTAGCTGGTATTACATCATCTATAGTCCTAGAGGTTTTTTTTTTTATTTTGTTTTTATTTTTTTTAAAAGAAAATCTCAGTATAAACATTAAAAAGAACCCACTGACCCATTAGCTACTGTCCAAAAATATTACTACTGATATTTTGGTAAAAGCAAAATTAGCTGCCCTGAATAATTTTCCTTTTCAGGCATAATCTCTGCTACATAAGATTGTCTTATCATTCAATATCCAACAATAGGCATGTGGATTAGTGCTATTTTGTCTACTGTGGATACAAAAGTTGATATGAAATGTGATCTTCATTTAAATGAATAATCACCAGGTTTCAGGCATCAATAACTGCATACATGACAAAGGTAACTTGAAAAGTATACAAAAAAGCTAAATATTTTTCCTTGGTTTTTGCATGTTAACCCAGTCAAATTAAATCCAGAACAGAATCATTACATTCAATTGTCTGATAAACAAGCAATGCAATCTCAAAAAAATATATATTATACTATATAAGGTGCTTCTTAAACAAACAACAAAAGAATTATGTTCTTAAACATATTCTTAATGCAGATACATAAAATTGCCCCCAAATTTAGATGCTCATATAAATGGAAAAAAAAAAATTTTTTTCTTGGCCCCCCCAGTTTCCCAGTCCTTTGGTAGAAATTTAACTGGGCAACCAGAAATTAATCAAACTTGCTTTTCCAAACAGGACATACCAAGAGAAGCCTAGTAGCTCTCCAGGGGTGTTGGCAAACATGTCACTTCTCAATGGGGTTCGAATTACAGACTATGAAGTCAGGGAAGGAAATCAAACTTACTTCTTAGCTTAAAAAAAGGAAATAGCCCACAATTGCATTAAAGAAGCAAAGACCCCAATGCTGGTCTCCTCCTGGCTTATGAAGTTTTAGGACAGGAGATGGGGGGTGGGGCGGGGAGGGGCCGATTTCTTCCCAAGGGCATGTGCGGTCTCACCAGCCCCCACAGCCTGAGTCCAGTGCTCCTGTCACTTCTCTCCTTCCCTCCTTCCCTGCCAGGAGCATGCTGGGCCAACTATAGGCACACAGCTATCCACTGCTGTTCTTCCAATGAGGACCACTCAGAAAGCAAGAAGGGCAGACTACCCTGTGGACCCTAGAACAGCCCACTGTGCACTGCAGGGTGGAGGGCCTGGGAGATGCATCCTGGGAGCTGCAGCCTGTGGCCATGCTACTCTGAGCAAGGCTGACCTTGCTTTACAGATTTATCCAGTTTCTCCCCAGCTTACTTTCCTCTGGAGCAGCTACAATCATCATGCAGTGTTACTATTTAGCCCCATGCCCCAGGGCTGAAAAAAAAAAAAAATTCAAAAACCAGGAGGAAGCCGGCTCATTGAAACTCCCCTTTTGCCTGATGGGCCTGACATGTTAAAATTCAGTGGAGCTCACACCAGGAAGATCCAAGTACAGCGCCCTCTGCTGATAAATAGGAGACCCCACCGCGACAGGTCCTGAAAGCTGTTTCACTGCAAGTGCTGGGCGCAGAGGGCTTGCTTCCATAAATAAAAATTAAAACAAAAAAACTCGAGCTTGTCCCTCATACAGAGAGACTGATCTGTGTGGGGGTGACTTAATTGAAATCGACTTGCTGACTTCCCACAGGGCCTTGGGAAGCAAGAATTAGCCAGAACCCATGATCTGTATGTAGTGCTCTAGAAATACAGCAGTAGAGATGTCAGCAAGTTGACATGATCTTGACAATCAGGGGGTCTTCCTTCCCTGTGTGTGTCTTGTATTCCTAGAGGTGAAATGAATAGACAATCACTAAATATAATGCTACAGCCATGCAACAGAACAAAATGATAAAAGGCATCACCTTGATAAAGTGACACATGACTACAGGAATACAAGAGGATGCTAAGGAACCCTTGAGCTAGCTTTCTCAATGTCATAGGTTAAAAGAGCCACTATCAATTCTTTCCTGAGGCTTTTTCTTGGAGCCACCACAAAGTGCTTATCAGAAGTGAAATGGCCACTCTCCGGGCCTGGGCCTCAACAAGTAGTTTCAATGCACAGTCACCTCATAGGTTGAGTTCAGTCGCGAAGGGCTATGGGAATCCTCATTCTCAGTCAGGTAGCAAAGGGGGAAGAGAGCTGTTACCAAGAATTGGCCTTGGACCCCCTTTGGCTGTTCCTAACAGAAGATATATCACTAAGAACTGAGCAAGCAAATGAATGGCCACTCATACTAGAAAGCCACTGGTGGTGGATGCATGCCTGGTGTGTGCAGGAGACAGAATTCTGCTAAAGTGATGCTTGGCTTGAGTAAAATGCTGCAGGGATTCTCAGAGCTTTGGGAGAGGCCGAGAGCTCTCACATTGTGTTGGGGAAACCCTCTGCTTCCTGGGGGATGTAGTATGTCTGCAAGGAATGTGCTGAAGTGGAGCCCGTGGTGGCCAGCAGGCTCTGGCTAGACTCCTCTGGGGACCCTCCTCCACGGCTGGCTGGGGCGTGCAGGCGGTGGGCATCCAGCATCTCCAGCAGCAAGTCGTATAGGGGCACCACGTTCTTGCACTTCATGCTGTACAGATGCTCCATGCCCTTGTTGCTGGGGAGGGGGCACAGAGAGGACCGCATTAGACACCAGCGGAGCCCCAGGACACCTGAAATTCCCAGGGGAAGTAAGAAGGACTCCAGGGACTCTTGTAAACCAGTCTCCCTTCCCGTTTAAAGACCCATCTTTGGACGGCACCTGCAGAAACCTGCAGACTGCTGAGACCCCCGTCTGGGACTTATCTTCATTTGTGTTTCATTTTCCCATCCTACAAGGGCAGTCCCACCCCCCACAAACCCACTCTCCCTCCAGTCACCTCACTGAGAGCGTACTGTTTACGCAGGTGACTTTCATCCTGGCATGAGACCCTATTCCCCTCTCTCACCTTTACAGGTAAAAAGAGAACAGGAGAGGTACAGCCAGGCAGGAGTGAGACTACGATATCTGAAGCTGTTCAAGAAGCTCCCTTGCTTAAACCTCTCCATGGCTTCCCAGCAAACTCAGAACCAAACAGAAATTTCTGTCCACACTCTCCAAGGCCCAAGTGACCTTCCTTGTCCTCCTTCACGGTTCTCATCCTGTCTTCTGTCCCTAACTCACACTCCTTAGCCACACTGGTTTTTGTGCTCTCCTGTGAAGGAACTAGGATCCTCCTAGATTTAGGGGCTCTGCACCTGCCAATCTCTCTCCCTGGATGTACTTCCCTAAATCTTCAAATGTCACCTCCTCTGGGAAGTGTCTACTACCCCCATGGCACGAGGCCTGGCCCTACAGTCTGAGCTGCTCTCTTGTGAATTGTTCCGTCTTCCTTCTTACAGTTAACACAACCTGGAATTCTCCTGTGTGCTCATGTGTGTTTATCCCCCGCCCCCCGACAGACACACACTCCACACAGACACACACACACACACACACACACAACCCAGCAAAGTACAAGTTACAGGAGGAGAGGATCTGTCCATCCTGTCATCTACCATAGCCTAGAACTGTGTCCGGAACTTGGTGAGTGTCTTGCAAATGGGGGTAAATCGGCAAGGGGAACATAGGCAAATGTCACTCCTCTCTGTCACATGCCCCTCCTCTACCCTCCACCAGCCACCTCTCTGCTGTTCTCACCACAGCATGAGGTGGGAGGGGGCTGCAACAATGACTATCTAGCTTGACATTTCTTAAGAAAGAAAATATGTATCATGAGGAGACAGGACGAAAAGAATGTCCTGGAAAATATTTGCAGTGTTGGGGGCGGAGCGGGGGGTAGGCAAGCACAGATTGGGGTCCTGGGGTGGAAACCCAGCATCAGAGTCATCCAGGTCTACAGCCTATCCTAGATGATGTGTTATTTTGTTACTGTTTTGCTATTTAATTTAGATGCTGTTAAAGTTAAATGCCCCCTGGATCCGCCACTGTTTGCTTGTGCAATGTAATGGATCACATTTACAGTCAGATGAAATCTGGTGTTAAATTCTTTGAATAGCAGCATATGGCTGGAGCCACGCTTGTCAAAACAGAGTTCTGGGACTTAGATTAGCTGTCGTGAGGCACCAAAATATTATTTTGTATATGTGTATGCGTGAGAGAGACAGAGGGGTATGGGAATGGAGGGAGGGAGAGAAAGAGAGAGAGAAGAAGAGAGAAAGAGAGTGAGGGGGTGGGACACTCAAAGCTTTCAATAAAACAGCATCTTTCTCTAGTTTTTCACACAATTCCTCAAGAAATTCTAACAGAGCTTCCACTCTGCTGTGCCCAGTAAAATCAGCCAGGGCTGGATGTCTAGTGCCAGTATACTTAATATATAACCCGTTTAGCTTGCTAATGCTGTCAGACTGTTAATGAATTTGATTGGTCATCGATTCCTATCAACAAATAAACACATCCATGGGGTGTGGGATTTCTATAACATGCCTGAAATTCCCAGCTCAAAGTAAAAGACGGTCTGTTTTCTTCCAGGTAAGGTTATTGTCTACACCAGGTAATCCGGCAGGATATATGATATTCTGAGCCATTTTTCTGCTTCTTTCTCTAGGAGGCTCATCAAAAGGCAAAGACAGGAAAGGGCTGGATTGTTAACCCTGGTGCAATCACCCACTGTACCTGGCAGTGTGAGTCCTTCGTCTGCTACACAGGGATTCTTGGGGAATCCTGAGAACAGAGATTGTAATCACTTTCTCCCAACTTACCCAAGTGGAATTATTTACTTATGAATTTCAAATTCATAGGAAGAGGAAAACCTATCAGGACTCATTTGTTCACTGATTCATTCTCTCATTCATTCATTCACTCGGTTATAATTTTATGAGTGCATTTTGTATGTAAGTATTCATCTACAGCACTCTGGGGGATATAAAGGAAAAAAGGTACTTCGCTTTTCTTAAGAATCTAACAATTTTGCAAGATTGTCTCCAGAAAGGAGACAACTAGGACTTTGATGGGAAAAACTTCTTGCCATTTGAATCATACAGCTAAAGATTAAATGAAGCTCCCTTGAAAATGAACTATTTCCACTCCCTCTAAACATCTTGGTCCTTTCCTCAAAGATACCTCTTTTTGATTCCTAGGGTCCTTGTATAAGTTCAAGGTCATGCAGGTTTTATCACCCATGGTACTTGTCTCTAGTGCTATCATTTCATATCATTGTCATTATCGTGAACTTTCTGGAGTCTGTGATGAAGAATCCATATTTTCTTCATCTCTTCCCTGCAGGCTGAGCTCTGCCTATGAGAATGGCATCCCCTAAGCCTGTTGGCAGCCAAGTTTCATGATTCTTTAGAAAAGAAATGAGGCTACCTTTACGTTTTGGCATAAAGAGATTCTATTTTCTCTGTAAATAATATTCACTGCATTTTACTATGTGCTTAGCACTGTGCTGGGTTGTGTAGGGTATACAGGGTAAGACAAATTGTGATCATAGCCTCACAGAGTTTACGGTCTATTTGGGCAGGAGGTTAATGAAATGGGCAATAACAATTAAGAAGAACAAGTCTAAAGGATCAGGTCATACTTTCCAGAAAGGAGAGAGATCTAAGTGATGACAAGTTTGATTACTATTTAGAAATATTCACACACACACACACCCTGGCCACCATGTGTCCATGATACTTGACTTTGGGTTTCACCACCTGACTTGGTTGCTAGGGAAAGTTAATGGAAATGACGCACTTGCCCAAAAGGGCTTGCTTCATCTGCCTGTGCCCAGCACACGCCAACCTGTGGGTGCAAGGAAGATGCACCAGACACATAAAGCTGTCAGCTGGCCTACCTGTAGGGCTGCAGCATGAAGCAGACTCTCCCACCTGTGCCCTACAGATGTGTGAGTGCATCCAGTGGAGATCAGCAGAGCTGCCTGGCCCATCTGCGGCCTGAGGTGCAGGCTCCCGGAGGACTTAGAGAGCAGCTTACTATGGAGGCAGGGCTCAGACTACAAGGAGGTCCCTGTAAGTTAAGTAGGGCTGGACCACGAGGAGTAACATAAACAAAATGAAGGGATTTATATAACTTTTATTTAAAAGCAATGGGAAGCCCCTGAGAGATTTTAAGCAGGGAGATAACATGATCAGATTTGGTATAAGAATGATCACTCTGGCTACATCACGCAGGATAGTTTGAAAGGGCCAAGATTAAAGGCAGACAGACATGTTAGGTGGCTGGTACAGAAAGGACAGTGGAAATGGAATAGAGATGACAAGGAGGGGTTAAGGAGCTATGGAGAGGTCAAGTTTGACAAGGTTGGGCATCTCAACAGTCTGTCATTTAGGATCTCTGAGTGTAACTCAGGCGAGCTTGGCAGGGAGCAGGAGGGATGTGCCCCTTCAGGAGAGGGGCATGTGCTGACTGACTTGCTTTGATTGGCCTCCTCCCCCACCCATAAGACTTTGCACATGCTTCCAACCCAGCACACACACCACACTCTCTATGAAGCATTCTCCAACACTTACCCCATGACCTAGGCAGAGCAGCGCCTCCCTCCTCTATCCTACCATAACCTGTGAGCTTATTATGTACCCAGAACTGTCCAAGGGTGCTCTCCATATATAGGCAGTGGTCCTTCCTGAGCCAGCTGTCACACAGGGCTGGGGAAAGCTTCCTTTAGGTCTCTCCCAGGGGACCCCATGGATGACTGACCTCATGTGCCGGATGTGGGAGAGGATGAGCAGGAGCTGGGCCAGGCGCCGGTGCTGCTGCTGCAGGGTCAGGCCTGCCTTGGCCATCAGGTGGATCAAGGTGTCTGTGATCTTATCAAGGACCCGGTGGATATGGTCCTTTTCTTCCAGAGACTTCAGGGTGCTGGACAGAAATGTGTATACTCCTGAATGTGCACAGAAAGAGAGACTCAAAGAGGATGAAGTCTTGGAGACTGCAAATGTCCCTGAGACAAAATAGTGAGCCAGAGCCCATTCTGACACAGCAGTACAGCAGTAGGAACGTTCTGGAACCATTTAAGACCAAGCGACTCCATGAAATTCCTAATGAACATGCAAGTCTGGGGGCCGCCAGAAGCCAATATGGCCCCTTGTGTCTGAGTCAAGATTCCTAGGATAGAACTGTGAGCATTGGGGCTGTGGGACACTGGCCACCCTTCTGGGGTCTATCTGACACCAGTGTGAACTGTCCATTTAACACTGACCACAACCCTGTGGGGAAGCCACTATTGTTTCTTTTCAGGGCAGAGGGATGCTCTGACCTGCTACCAAGCTTGCACAGTAGTTACAAAGCTTTGTTAGCACAGCTGGTGATGAGAAAGCAGACTCTAGGAGTCCTGGTGGTTGCTTGGCTAAGTGACTGGAAGGTGGCTTTCCAGGTAGGATTTGCTTTGCTTCTGTGTTTCCAGTGAGATTTGGGGC
Source organism: Urocitellus parryii (assembly GCF_045843805.1). Taxonomy (NCBI): domain Eukaryota; kingdom Metazoa; phylum Chordata; class Mammalia; order Rodentia; family Sciuridae; genus Urocitellus; species Urocitellus parryii. Next base: position 14,236,372 of record NC_135538.1, read on the forward strand.
CTAAGCCCTTTTCAGTGTCAGCTGATGGTTTAGGATAAGGGTGAGTGCAGAGGATCCTGGAAATAGCTGTTTCTACTCCAGGTAACCCTCTCTTGCCTTTCTCCAGCTCTCTGTGCCACAGGTAGGGTCAGGACTGCAGCCGAGACCATCATGCACTCCATTCTGGACAGTACCAGTCCTGAGCTAGACAAAAGAGACCCTTTCTGGAATTTTTTTTTCTTATGTTTGAGTTCAAATCTAGGGCCTTGCTTACTCTGGACAAGCACTCTGTCACTGAGCCAGAGCAACAGGACACCTCTCTTCTGAGGTTGTACATTGAAGTTGTAAGCTAGAAACCCCTTCTTCTAGGGTTGCTAAGCTAGGAGATGAGAATGCTGTATAGGGCTTTAAATGGCCCTCTTTCTAGTACATGAAGCTCTGATCTGCAGAAGGAGCTTAACAGCAATAAGGAGAGAGAGAGAGAGAAGAGAGAGAGAGAGAAAGAGAGAGAGAGAGAGAGAGAGAGAGAGAGAGAGAGAGAGAGAAAGACAGAGAGAGAGAGGTCTCTATTCAGTCACAAGACCCTAGTTCTTACATAGTTTTCATTTGACCTTTGAGTTTTCATAGTATCCTTCCTAACATGTGAATCAACAAATTCTCTCTTTGCTTAAGATAATAGGGGTTGAGTTTCTGCCACTTTCAACAGAAAGAATCCTGACTATTCCAGTAAATTGTGAGCTGAGCCCCAGCACAAGGTGGGGAGGGTTGAGGAGTGTTAAGAAGGGCTGGATGGAATGTGCTTGTCTTGGGACCACAGATTTTCTCTCAGCTGAACCTCCAGAAATAAGCGCTTCCTGCTCAATCACACTATCTTATAGGGAGTAGAAAGCACAGAGCTTTTCTCCTAATTATACGTTTTGCAGCACCATTTTTTGGTCTCCCTTCATTCAGCTCTCTGGCCATCTCATGACTAATTTCTCCTCCCCTCTCCTCACCAGCACCTTCAAGTTAAAATCTTCCTAGTTTGCAGCCCCCAACTTAATACTGTTAAATGTAATTCAAAAGTTACTGCCCATGCAGCAGTCTGTGGGTTGGGATTAAAGAAAACACCTCCTTAGAGGAACTTATAGTAAACAGAGTTGTAATTGCCTAGAATAGAAAATGGCTAAGGTTTAAAACAAACAAAACAACAACAACAACAACAAAATAAGAGTGGCTAGCATGCCATCAAATAGCATCAAGTCATTTTTGTTACCTGGAGGCCATGGATCCAAAATAAACAAAGCACATAATAAGCAAGCAGCAGACAGGTAGTGGGATAAGAAGGAAATTGCAAAATTCCTTCACTTACATTTCATGTGGGTTGTTGACAGAGAAAGAATGTGTCTATCAGAAAAATGGGCAATGTCCAGTAGCCATGGGGTTGGATTGGACGTAGCACGCAGCATGGAGATATGCAAGGGTGGGTTGGGGTCAGGGATGGCCCTGGCTAAGCTCCCCATGGGCTCTGCCTCTCAAGGTCTGTCCTTTATGTCATCATTCACAGTCCAGCTTCATCTGCTACAGGTCCTGCCATGGACTGGATATGCTGGGAACTCACCCAGGCCACAAGGCTAAGTCAGTCCAACTTGAATGATGCAATTTCTACTAATTTCCTTTTCTGTTACCACCCAGGATACTGGCCTCATTCACTAGTGACCCCTTCCTTGTTCAAGGGAACCCAGAAACGAGGGTCAAACAGCACAGAGGGTCCTGTTTGACCCTTGTGCTTCACTTCTCCTCCTACTGTGGGCTCAGTGGCAAAGCACACACTCTAGACCTTCATCAGTCCTGGGGGCCAGCATTTCACGATGCACTTTCCAGTGGAGGTAAAGGAGGCAGCACTCAGGCTTGAGCAAGTCAAGTTTTCTCTTGGCCTGCCAATTGCCTGTCCCCCTCAATGAGCATGGCTGCATGGGTTCCTTCATCCAGCAAGCAATAACTGAGAACCTATTGTGTGCATCACTATGCTCTTTGATAGGGATTCCATGCCTTATTTCCTTTCAAGTGTTAATATTTTAAGAGCAGATATTGCCTGTGGAGAGAGGATTTTCTTAACAGTGACTCTCGAGATGTGGGCCATTCTCAGAACAAGCCTGTTTTTCCAGTCCTGCTCTGGCACCAGTACAGCTTATCATCTCATCCTTGTCAGCAGATGCTTCCTAGCTGTGCAAATATACTTAGAAATAAAAATACAGCCCTGTAAAAATGCCAATAATTGACAACAGCAGCCATCATCTTTTGGGGCCTTTCCAGCAGAATGTGGTCCATGTTTGCTGCCTATTGCCCTTAAGGAGCCGTTTGAGAAGCAACAGCAATCCAAATTCCCAGAATGCTTCAGGTTCACTGGCAACCACTGGCAATGAGCAAGAGCAAAGCAGGGCTGTTGGTAATGTCCATGTCCCAGATGGCCTCTGCAACTGCTGGAAGGCTGCTCCCTGGCTCCCTGCAGCAGGAGCCAGTGAGCAGACACTGAGAGCCTTCGGAGTCTTGCAGCAAGGCAGACTATTGCAACTCTGGAGATGGGTCCAAATCCCCAAGACAGCGCAGGGGAGAAAAGAAAGACCATTTGTATGTCCCTGCCCATGGTTGGCCTGGTAGGCAGATCTGAGATTCTACATACTCTGAATCTTGCAGCCACCATTGAGAGATTTAGAAAGAGTCTGTGGGAAACACACTGGTAGAGAAGATTGGGGAGTACAAACACACAGAGACCCCCATGCGCAAGAGATCTTGACTTTCCTCTCCTGTTCTCTGGATCTCATGAATTGGATTCTGCTCTCAGGCACCTTCTCTCCTGCATAGACACCTCTTCCTGCTTCCCTTTCCATCTTCACCCCATGCAATCTCCTCCTTATTGCTCAGCTCTTTTCTAGATAGTAGTGGCTTCTGGAAGCTGGGGGAAGGTAGGCTTGGCTCTGCAGCACACAGGTGTCTGTCTGCCACTGGCGGGAGGAAGCACAAGCAGCCCCTGGGGTCCTCAACTTGCCCTGCCATTGGCCTCCACAGGGGGGCACTGTGGTAGAGAACTGACCAATGTGGGTCCCTGGCTTACCAGCTGCTTGAGGACAAATTCTTCAAGCAAGGCCACATTCCCTTCCCCTCCCCTTTTCCAAAAGGAAGAATGTGACAATAGGCCCTGGGAGAGTTCTTCAGTCTATGGCATCTTGATAAAAGAGGGAATGGGAGGGGGAATGATTCAAAGGGAAAAAATAGCAAAGACTAAGTCCACAGCTGTCAGTGATCTGGGCCAGGACACTGTCACTGGGCTTGGATGAGGAGGAATGCCCAGCATTCATCGAGGACCCTGTGATGAATCAGCACGCTGGCATTTTTGGGTTTCTGCAGAGAACTGTTCCCACAACCAAATAGCCAAATAGTGTGTTGGCTCAGAAGTGACTTTGAGGCCCAATGGCTTGATGACCCACACTTGTGGGCTTCGCCTCAGCTAACCGTTCTTCCAGGGGGTGGTCCTGTCCCTGATGGAGTCTTGGGACAGCTCATGGTTGCTGCTGCCACTTGGTGGCAGGGGCTATGCTAGATGTCCTACAATGCTCAAGACAGCCCCAGACAAACGAGGATTTTCCCCCAATCTCTACTTCTCTTGAAAGTCCTACAATAAAAATTATTGCAAATAGAAATTTGTAAGAAAAAAATTTGAGAAGTGGGCTGGAAGTGTAGCTCAGTGGTAGGAAACTTGCCTAGTATGGGCAAGGTCCTGGGTTTCATCCCAGCAACAGACACGCACACTCACACCATTTCAAAAGCTTTCACAGGCTGTACTTAAAAGTCTAGTACACAAACTGGTTTATAGGGAGAGAAGATTAAGCAGAATGCATTTTCTCAAATTATTAAATAACTGCTTCTCTTTATGCAGTCTGTCAAGTGAGGGCATTGTATAAGCTTTCCATGTGCACATTCAGTTGGATGATTTCAGGGCTACTCTGCAGGTACTACAAAAAATAAAACCACAATTGGTTGTGAATATATAGAGAGGAGATATGATACTCTTCTAAGCAAAACTAGAACAGATGATTGTAAAAGAGTAAACACCGGTGGAATATTGTGCTATTGCCTCCTATACATTTTAAGTAACTTTATAACATTACTTATAAAGGAATCCATTTTGTGAAAAGTACATATTTAAGATATTTGGGGATTCTTATTCTTTCTGTCTTATGTTGGCACTGTCTTCTGAGTTTCCCATGTACTTCCTGATACCTCCTCTGTGTTTGGATGTTACTTTTTTCCAATCTATCATCTAGTCTATCATCTAATCTGTCATCTTTTCCAATCTATCATTTAGGATCTAGTCTCTAAGGCCTTTTCAAGTTTAAGAGACTGACTGAATATCTGTCTTGAATGTAGTGGGATATTAGGGTATGTTTCTCAACATCCCAATGTATCCCATTATCCTAGCCTATTAAGATAGGAGAGTTGGCACTTTCTCATCCTACATCGTAACAAAGGAAATCACTTTTTTTCCACCTTTTTATTGGTGCACTATAATTATACATAATGGTGGGATTCTTTAATACATATTCATACATGCACACAATGTAATAGTCATGATCAATTCCAATCCTCAATATATCTCTCATTTCCTGTCTTTCTCCCTCCCCCTGTCCCTTGTCTCTAGTGAATTTCATGGAATCGTCCACATACACACACCTGTCTTTTTCTTCTGAGACTCCACATATAAGAGAAAACATACAACCTTTGGATTTCTGAGTCTGGCTTCTATTGCTTAACATGGTGTTCTCAAGTTCCATCTGTTTTCCAGAAAATGTCATAACTTCTCTTCTTTATAGACAAATAAAATTCCATTATGTATATATACCACATTTTCTTTATCCATTCATCCACTGATGGACACCTACGCTGGTTCTATAGTTTTGCTCTAGTGAATTGTGATGCATAAACATAGGTCTGCAAGTATCACTATAGTATGTTGATTTCAGTCCTTTAGGATAAATATCAAGGAGTGGTATGGGTGGGTCATATGATGGTTTCATTTCTAGTTTTTTAAGGAACTTCCATACTGATTTCCATAGTGGTTGTACTAATTTGCAATCCACCAATAGTGTAAAAGTGTTCCTTTTCCCCCATATCCTCTCCAGTGTTAATTATTGTTTGTATTCTTGATGGCTGCCATTCTGACTGGAGTGAGATGAAATCTTCATGCAGACAGAGAGGGAATCACTTTGACAATAAACTTAGAATAATGCCCAGCGTAGGTAAAATTACTTCACTCTCTAATTTTTCTTTCACCTTTACACTCTGGTTTTTCTTGGCATGTTATTACTAGATCTATTTATTTTTCTCATTTTATCATGTACAAATAGGCTATGGTTACTTTTTCATCTTCTTCCTCTGGTGTCCATCTCTAGCTCTGCTTTTTTCCTAGGCCTGTACTTGGACAGAAAGGCTTCTGATCATCTTATATCCAAACATTCATTCTGAATACAGGAATGCATTTTACTTACTGTATTGCATTTTCTACTTTTCTTAAGCCTGGATATCTATATTGAAATAGATATCATCTTATTTTAAATGAATTCCATATTATTCATCTTTTATATGAGAGTTTTCAAAGTACATTGATTTTTTTTTACTATCATGCATCTAGGTGTAATATTATCTATTTCATTTCAAGATAGTCAACGTGGTGTTATGTATATTTTTATGTTTTAAATGCCAGGAGGCACTTCCATATTTTTTCCTATGTTTGTGATTTCCAATCTTGGCTTTCTTTCAGAATCTTCTGTGGAATTTTGTAACATGCAGCTACCCAGGTTCCACCCTAACACGATGATGGGAAGCCAAGGGAGGAGTCTGATATCTGTGATTTAAGAACACCCTCCATTAAGAAGACCATGCAGCCAGGAAGAAAAGCCATGTGATCACCTTGGTTTCTTCATATTGTGGCTCCTAAAATGTAAATGTGGCTACTGAAAGTATATATCGCGTGTTCCATGAAAAGTGCCACAACACAACAATAACCTCGGGAAATTGTCTTCGTGGATGTCCTGGACCACTTGTGCTCCCCTGGGCCCCTCCCACTTCCCGGCCTGGCTGGTGAGAATGGAGAGAACTCCGGGGATCTCCTTGGAAACCACTCATTTAAGAAAGCAGAGTCCTCATTCACCTGCGTCCCTAAATGACCACGTGGAAGAGGACTGTGACACCGGGTTAGAAAAACAGGCCATTTTTCCTGTGCTCTCACACCACAGCAGACACAGAGGACATCTGTGACCCTGAGAAGGGTGGGGAGTCTCCTCCCCAGCTGGTGTCCTCTAATTCAATTTGGTTCTGACCCCATCAACCTGGAGATGGCACTGGTTCCCACAGGTGAAGGCTCTCTCCCCAGGACTGGGATCCCACCCCCTTCCTATGCCAGTCACTAGCTCCCAGTTGCTCTACTTGGGCTTCTGACCCACCAACTGGAAATCAGGGTTCCCACAACCTCCTCCTTGCTTGAGTTACACTAATTTGCTCAAGCAGCTCACAAAACTCAGGGAAACATTTATGTTCAGCGGTTTATTATAAAGGATATTGCAAAGAGTACAGATGAAGAGATGCCTGGAACAAGCAGAGAGCAGATGTCAGGTCTTCTCAGGGCTCACCACCTCCAGAAATTGCCACATGTTCATCTATCCTGACGTACCTGAGCCTTGACCTTTGGGGTTTTTGTGGAGGCTTCACTGCATGAGCATGACTGGTTACACCACTGACCACTGGTGCCCAACTCAGTCTTCAGCCCTCGAATCCTGCCTGGTCTTTCTAGGGATCAGCCCCCATCCTCCATCTACCTAAAGGCTGCCAGCCATTAAGTAAATTCATTGTCCCAGAAAAAAGACACTATCACTTTGGAGTGTCCATAGACAGGAAACTTCTATGCTTCTACTGATGTGTAGTTATTCACCTGGTGAGAATCCACTCATAACCCCATCTTTGTGCCAATGTGTGCAATGACACTAATGTGTACAAGACCACACACTTCATAGAAGTCCGCTCTCAGTGGTCTCCATGTGAGAGAGATCAAAGTGAAGTTGAGAGTCCCTGCCAGAACCCGGCGTGGGAACATGGTGGCCCTATTCACTTGGCAATGCTAGGTCCCTATGAGTGCCCTCTTGGCAGCAATGACTATGAAACTATGTATTTCTGATTCAGTGACATTTGTCAATTTGGTAATTTTTTTTTTTTTTTGGTGAAATGTACTAGATGTTCTAGAAGGTAAATACTTGGTCATCAACACAGTCAAACTGACTCAGAAGAAAAATTTCTTAATGATGACTTCAGATGAACTGACTCAGAAGACTTGAGGGAAAACATCTTAAATGTGGACTTCTCTTTTACATTTAAGTGTCAAATACGTTTCACTTTTACATGTGAAGTCCCACTTCTTAAGCTTTTTTAACCACTTACCCTTATTCCTTTTAGGATAAAGCCATTGTGGATATATAGTTTGTTTAGGAGTCTTAGTTTTGTTATGTTTGTAATATATTAAAAATCATCCCAGGTTTTACCTCTTCAAGGTCAGAAAGGAAATGCTCCAAAGATACACTTGGTGGAAATTGTGCAGTCCATCTATTACAGAGGAATTTGTACAAGGTTCCACGTGGGACTCCTAACCACAGGGAGCTGGCTTAGTCTCAGGAGGTCCTGACAGTTTCCTTTTCTTTCCAGAAAAGGCATTTTCTTAACTGGTATTTTAAGGATCAGGGAGCAACAACACAGAACAGGAAGCAGCTCTGACATACTGGGGCAGATTTTATTTTCCAAAGATGACCATGCCAATATCTCCTATCCACATGGCTTCTATAAGGACATCTTGGCATTCTTCTTATGGAGATATGTGGTCTGTTCACCCTCCCTTGAATGTGGATGAGCTCATAACTTGCTTGTCATCAATGGAATGGGCTGAAAGTGACTTTGCATGACTTCTAAGCATATGTCATAAAAGGTCATGAAGCTTTGACCTTGTCAGCCAGGATATTTGCTTTGGAAGCACTTGCCACCTTCTAAGAGGTCTAGCATTCCATGCTGTGGAGAGGCCACAAATGGCCATCCTATTTGATCCCATTGATAGTCCACCCAATAGCCAACATCAATGGCCAGTGAGCCAACAGAGGTAACTCCAGGTCACTTTAGCTCATGACAACCAAATTACCCCAGTTGACAAGTATCCTCATCTGAAGACCCTAACACCACGGAGAGGAGACTGTCATTCCCTCTGTGCCCTGTCCAAATTTATGACCAATATTTTAAGCCATTACATTTTCAGTTAATTCATTACACAATACACAATGGCAATGACCAGAAGATGCTTTGACATCCACATCACACACCTAGGGAGGAAAGTGATGAAGAATAAGCAGGATGGAAATTAGGCTCCTAATCTTGAAGGCTATGTGAAAGATGGAATTTGGGCTTCGAATTCTGCATTATGAACTCTACCACTCACCAATGCTTTGGTCCAGCCTCAGTGTTATAAGGATTTCAAATCATCCTAAAAGCCTGAAGGAGAGTTTTCATGGTGAACAACTGAGTCCATTTTATTTCATTAAAACCCTATGACCTGGTAATGGAATTTGTCCTCCTTTTTGGTTTGGCCAGGCAAAGAAATTGAGAGCCAAATTGTGGACCAACCTAGGAACTGAACAGAGGTGTACATCTGTGTGCTCACCTGACTCCTGAATTTATTGCTTTCTTCATGGTATTATTATTTTATGCAGATTTTGTCAACTGTTAGTTTGCCCCTTTGCCTGGCATGAAATTTGGTCAGTCAAACCCTCTGTGGAATAGGCAGTGTATGAATAAGAGAATGGAAAAGAGGCTCCCTTGCTCTCTGCCAAATCAATGAACGGTGTTAGTGTGAGGAGAAGTGTTTATAAAACATCATGAAATATTCATCTGACTTAGCCTCGACTCCAGGAAAAAATGACAGACAACCTAAGCATATGCGGTTAGCTGATTTGCACATGGTCACATCATTCTGAACCAAGCAGCCTGCTTAGCTACCCTGTGATATTCAGCTCCAGCAGCTAATATGTGAAGTCATGCCCTCTTCACTCTGATCTGCATGTCTATCTCCTCAACCACAAACCTTCAGAAGTATTTTTCCTTTTTATCCTAGTTATAAATGGAAATGGCTGAGAGTTTTTTCTGGTTATTCCTGTTTTAGAGAGCTAAGTGGTCATGCAGGTTGTATGTATCTTTAGGTAGATCCATCCCATCATTTTCAGTGTATACTAGAGTGGATTTAAAACTCTATTGAATAACTGTTACAGGTTTACTTTATTTTTCTTAAGGAAAGAAAACTTATACTACACAAACCGAGGTACAGGATTTTAGAATTATAAATTTAAGAGATGCCTTAAGATCATCATCACACTTCAGACTTTTGAGAATCAAAACAATCTTTGTACAAATAGTGAACCCCATGTAAACTCTCATATATAAACTGGGTGAAATCAGACTTTTCTGATTCAAGCAGGGAGAATGATAGGGGGAGCCTAAAGCCGACTCTTGCTCTTCTTGCTACCAGTACCCAATCCTGTGGTGGCTCTGTGGATCCTTCTATAGTGCTTAGTTTTGGCACAAAAGTAAGTGCAAAAAACATTGATCTCCAGAAAATGAGAGGACAAACCAGAGACTGGAAAAAATATTTGCAAAAGACACATCCAATAAAGGACTATTATACAACATATACAAAGAACTGCTCAAACTCAACAAAACCCAATTTAAAAAATGGGCCAGAGACCTTAACAAACAACTCACCAAGAAAAATATACAGATGACAATTAAGCATATAAAAAGATACTTAGCATCATATATAATTCAAAAATTGCAAATTAAAACCACAATGAAATACCACTGCACATATCTTAGCATAGCCAAAATCCAGAGCACTGACAATAGCAAATGCTGACAAGGATGTGGTGCAACAGGAACTCTTATTTGTGTTGGCGGAAATGTATAACAGCGATTTTGGTTTTTTATTGTTACTCTTGATCTTTTTCTTTTCCAATGTTTTTTAAATTGGTGCATTATAATTATGCATAAGGGTGGAATCACCATTACATATTTGTACATGCACACATTATAACAATATAATTTGGTAAATTTTATTCCCCATAGTCTCTTTTCTCTATTCTACTTGTCTCTCTTTGATTTTTGTAAGACTCTCCCTGCATTTTCCCCTCCTTTACCTCTAGCTTTCACATATGAGATAATATGTGAGTTTGGCTTCTTTCACTTAATGTAATGTTCCCAAGGTCTATCCATTATCCTGAAAATAACATAATTTCATTTTTTATAACTGAATAAAACTCCATTCTGTATGTCTACCATATTTTCATTATCTGTTCATCTATTGATAGGTTGGTTCCATAGTTTGGCTTTGTGAATCATGCTGCTATAAACATGAGTATACATATATCACCATACTACAATGACTTTAATTCAGAATAAATACTAGGGACTGATATAGCTGGGAGCAACAGTGATTCCATTCCTAGTCTTTTGAGGAACTTCTGTACTGACTTCCACAGTGGTTGTACTAACTTACAGTTCCACCAACAGTGTAAAAGTGTTCCCTTCTTCTGCATCCTCTCCAGATTTTATTATTTTTTGTACTCTTGATGGCTGCCACTCCAGCTGGAGTGAGATGAAATCTCAGTGTAGTTTTGCATTCCCCCAATTGCTAAAGATTTTGAACATTTTTCAAACTTTTTTTTGGCCATTTGTAGTACTTTAAAAGTGTCTGTTTAGTTCATTTGCCCATTTATTGTATGGGTCATTTGTTTTTTAGCAGTAAGTTTTTTGAGTTCTTTGTACATTATGGATATGAATCCTCTTTCCAAAGAGCTAGCAAGTACTTTCTTCCATTCTGTTGGTTCTCTCTTCACCCTCCTAATTGTCTCCTTTGCCGTATAGAAGCTTTTAAATTTTATGTCATCCCATTTACTGATTCTTACTGTTATTTACTGAGCTTTAGGAGCCCTATTGAGGAAGTCATTGTCTGTACTTATATGTAGGAGTGGTGACCCTACATTTTCTTCTAGCATTTGCAAAGTTTCTGGTCTAATTTTAGGTCTGTGATCCATTTTGTGCATGGTGACAGAGATGGATCTAGTTTCATTCTTCTACGTATGGATAATTAGTTTTTCCAAGTACTATTTGTTTAAAAGGCTTTCTTTCTACCAACATGTGTTTGGGGAAACTTTGTCAAAGATCAGATGTCTGGGTTTGTCTCTGTGTCTTCTATTCTGTTCCACTGGTATATGGCACGGCCACTTTGGAGAACACTTTGGCAGTTTCTTAGAAAACTAAACATACCCTTACCACACAATCCAGCAATCATGCTCTTTAGCATTTGCCCAAAGAAAATGAAAATATATTTCCACATAAAAACTTTTCATGGATGTTTTTAGCAGCTTTATTCATAACGACCAGAATTTGGAAGTGACTGAGATGTTCTTCAATGTGTGAATGGATAAACTGATACATCCAAACAATGGAACTTTTCAAGCTACTGAGCTATGAAAAGTCACAGAAGAAACTTAAGTGCATATTACTAAGTGATAGAAGCCAATATGAAAAGGCTGTATGTGTATGAGCCCAACTACATGACATCCTGGACAAGGCAAAACTATGGGGATAGTAAAAGATAAGTAGTTGCCAGGGGTGGCCAAAGGTAAGGTTGAATAAGAGGAGCACAAGGATTTTTAGGGTAGTGAAAGTATTTTACAGAATAATACAATAGTGGAGACATTTGCCAAAAGCACACAATGCACAATACCAAGGGCGAACCTTGGTGTGACCGTAGATTTGGCATGATAATGATGTGCTAGCAGAGGTTTATTGATTATAACAATCATCCCACTCTGGCTGGGGTGTCCATAGTGAGGGACACCGTGTAGATGGCGGAAGTGGGTATCTGGGAACTCTCTGTAGTTTGCCATGACCCTAACACGATTCTGAAAAGTGAAATGAAGTCTGCTAAAATGTAAAAAAATAAAGTTCAAACCACTGATTGGATGCAATTATTTTAATTGTTGAGAAACAGGAGCTCAAAGAGGCAAAGGTACTGGAGCTGGAAGATGTGTGAGCTGGAGGGAAGTCAGGTAGGGCAAAGAGTCTGGACTTGACTGAGGTCACCCAGTTGGTAAATCAGTGACAGAACTTGAACTAGAATCCAAACATCCCTTACCTTATCCCAGTGTTCAAAAACTACTCAAGGCATTTCCTCACTTCAAGGTTGGAGAGAAACTAGGGATGGCTGCCAAAGGACTCACCTCCAGAGTTCTTTGAGAAAACAATAATTTTCCTGGAATGATTTAGGAGTGATTCTGCTTTTCAAAACAGGGTTCATGATGGTGTGGAGAAAAGGAGTAGACATGAGCAGATTATCTTCTAAAATGTCTCTTTAATGAAGGACTTTCACCAAAATGTTAACAATTATTACTTTTGTGTGATAAAATCATGATTACTTAGGAGACTATTTTTCTTGGTGGCTTTTCTCTACTTTGCAAGTTCTCTGCCTTGGGCATGCATTATTTTCATAATTTGATGGAGAAAAGTGCTTTTAGAAATTAAAAAAAAATCAAAGTTCCTTTCATTCCTATTATTTCACAAACTGTCAATACCCAGACTGTTGAGAGGGAAATACAGCTGGTAAATGGATACTCCAAAGAATTAAGGAGCTTGCTATAGAAATATTATTTATTACTGTTTTCATAATATTTCCATCTTCTCTAAGGCTGTTCACATTTATGAAACTCTTCAAATCTTATTATTTCACCAGGAAATGGAATTAATGTTACTAAAAGATTTTTAAAAATTATTTTCCTTAGAAATACCTGAGATGTCATCAATAAGCTTAGCTACATATATAAGTACAAAGAAGGTCAGCTTCAAAGAGTGACCATGCATGGTCCCCAGAGGACTTGCAAGTTTGACTGCCAAGAGAGCACAGGCTCAAGGTCTTACTAGCAGGTGCTCAGGGCTTAGCTCTTACTAAGCGTGAAGGCTCCGCTAATTCAATGATTCACATTCCCTTCCAAAAGAAAGGGCTGATGCTTCAGGTGTCATGGTGAAAAGGCATTTCACATTCAAGTTCATTCATCACTGTTGTTGATGCCAATTTTAAAGAATAAATAAACTTCCCCTGCCATTTTCTTCCTGACCCACATGCTGAGCTTCCTCGGAACTGGCTACCTGTCCCAGCTGGACTATGGAGTCTAATATCTGCCTTCCATTGCAGAGAACCTGGAGAGTAGTTTGCACTTGATCCTTGGGGCCTCAGTGTATTTAGACAGGACACAGTATGAGTAAAAGTAGGGCTTGTCAGAGGAGGGCACACCTGGAGAGAAGGGTTACATGCTAAACTGCTTCTTCTAAGTTTCTTACTGACTAGAAAAGAGCACGTCCATCACACAAAGCCCAGAACCCAGATGGAGCAAAATCACTGGAGGAGCCCGGATGTCCTCTTGTAGAAAAGTTTTAAGAGAGATGTGCTTTCAGATCTTCAACCTCTTGCCTTTCTTTCTTTCTTTCTTTCTTTCTTTCTTTCTTTCTTTCTTTCTTTCGAAAGTATTGCTTTTTTAAAAAGTCTGTGGCACAGGATCAATTGCAGAAGGTAAAACAAACTATCAACCCTGTGAGTGCCCTCACTGCCTGGAAAAAGAGTAGCTCACCAGCACCATGTCTGTGCAAGTCAGGACACTTAAAATGAACTTAACAAGCACCTGTATGGCTCATTAAGCAGATAACATTCTCTGATAAAAGATAATCTGTGTTTATACTATAATCTGTGTACAATTCCTGACTGCGGGTGTTTCAATGCACAGGCAGTGCCTGGCCAGGAGGACAATGCTCTCTGGACTATCCAGCAACCTGCACTCGTGTTCCACGGTGCACTATAAACTTGCATTTATGTGCACACTTGCACTCCCAGTTGTGTAAACTGGTAGAGTTTGCTGGAGCTGTAGGCAATATGTATTAAGGGCCTGAAAAATGTTTAGGCCTTTTGCACCAAGCAAATCCACTTCTAATAATGTATTCAAACTAATAATGAAAAGTGGACAAAGAGGTGTTGAAAGTGCAAAGTTACCATTATTTATAATATCAGAGGAAAGCAATCACTTTTAAGTGTTTAACAATGAAAGATTTGTTAAATAAACCAAGTTGTATCCTCATGATCAGCATACATCCATTTACAACCTTATTTTAAAAGAAAGTACAGGTGTAGAATTGTAATTAGATACATAAATATAAAGACAGTCATTTATCACAGAATGACATTTTTGTTCAGTGATGGACCACATATGGGACAGTGGTACCAAAGACTATAAAGGATCTGAAAAATTCCTGTTGCTTAGTGATGTCATAGCCATCATAATGTCCAAGTGCAAAGTAGCACATGATTGTGGGGGTGCTGGTGTGGATAGGCCAACTGCACTGCCAGTAGTAAAAAAGTGTAGCACAAATATACGTAGCACATGATATTGATCACAGTAACAAAGGACTATGCTCCTGGTTTATGTATGTGTGTGTGTGTGTATAGTCAGCTGCTGTATCACCTGGGCAGCCTCATGCAATTTGTGTTTACTGAGTCACTTGATTGCATTAAGAGGCTACAAAGAGAAACTGACCTGAACCCACTACATCTGTGCAAATAAATGTACTCTGATGTTCATACAGCAACAAAATCACCTAATGAAGCATTTCTCAGAATGCTTGCTGGTCATTAAGTCACACAGCACTATTTATGAATACATGCACACTGCGGTATGGAAAAGAAAATTTGCCTCATGCAAATTGTTAGTTTCAGTAGCCATTGTTCTAAGAGCTGACTGGCATTAGCAATACCCTACGAGGTAGGCATTACTACAATTTCCATTTCACGGACAAGGAAACAGAAGCACAAAAAGTTGAAGCAATTTCTCCCAATGTTGTATGACTAAGAGGCAGCAAAAAGAGGACTTGCACTTGTAGCCAAAGTCCCTTGTTCTTAACCCTTACACTGCCTTGTAGGATGGTGCATCAAAGCATTAGTGTGGTTGGTTAACTGCAGGTGGTTCCATGTTTCCTTAATTACACATTTTGTCTAATTTTACATTTTATATGACTATACATTGTTGAATGCACTATATTATAGTTCTAATTTTATATTTAAAAAGGATAATTCTCTTGTCATATCTGTCCTTTTCATCAGACTGTGAGTTCCTTAAGGTAGAAGTTGTTTCTAATTACCATTACTATTTCCACAGCTGGTCCAACCACTGAGTCACCCCATGGAGCCATTCTTGGGTTCCAGGAAACAGTCCCTAGGCCCCACTTGACATAAAACCCAATGCAGAACTACTGTTTTCCCCATTTTACAGAGCGAGTAACTAAAAGCAGCTTTGTATTTCAGCACTTAGCACAAGAACTGGAATGTAGTAAATCCTAAATTTGGGGTCCAACTCACAAGTAATACTCCATATAATGGGAGATTGCTGTCTTTCTTTATGGCAGAAGAAAAATAAAACCTACAATATGGATATAAAGTAAAATCTCAGAAACTAGAGCGGAGGCAAACCTCAAACTCAACACAGCCACATGCCCCTGAGGACTGTGCTGAGGGAGGCTGTGCCTCTATAGCAGGGCTGGACATGAGGAAGATGAATTTCAGAGCAGGGATCTGGTTTTTCCATCTGTCTTTCAATCCCAGGGAGCAACAGGAAAAGCAACAGTGCCATGCCCATGGGTAGGTCTTCCAGGTAGGTGCAGTCCAATTGGGTTCAGACTTTAAATTTTACAGACAAGTTTGATTCCCCACTTCTGTTTCTGAGGGAAGTATACATTTACTATTATGCATGCCTTGAATGCACACTCAATATTCAAAATATCTGGTGTAAAAAGAAAAATCCATTTAAAAAAAACCAGAACTTTATTTTTATTTCTGGGCTCAGGACTTTGGTAGGGTTTTTCTTATCTGTTGTTTTTGCTTAGTTTCCTTTGGTTCAAGGTTCAAAACTGTTATAGTCTACAGTTCACAATGCTGGGCACAAATACTAAGAATTTTAAAGTCAGCACTTCAAGAGTCTGTGGGCATATTATTAAAAAACATGGATCTACACATTATTCAAACTTAAGAATGCCAATTTATTGTAGAGAACCCACAGAGGGTGTGCCAAAATGGTTGTCAAATCAAAGACCTGAGCGGTGGCATTTCCTTCATTGGTGTCCATGAGAGCAAAACATGATGAGCAGGTTCTCCTCCTGCCGAGGCCGGAACATGAGTGGATAACTCCTCCTGGTATCCATAACAGACAGGGATTCCCAGTCTCTCAATACCAGATGCCTTTTGCCACTTCCCAAGGATTTATAGTAAAACTCCCTGTTTCAGTCTGTTTTCTTTTGCTAACAACACAAATTTGATTAAGTTACAAAGACAAGAGGCCTGTTTTGGTTCATAGTTCAGATCCAAGGAGAAGGGACCATATGTGGTAGTAATTTTCCTGCCTGCAGGGTCCAAAGGCAGCACAGGATATCCTATGGCAAGAGACAGGAAATGCACGCAGACATTTGTGCACATTTTTGTGTGTGTTCTCTGGTCTCTCTCTCTGCTTTAAAGCCATTCAATAATGGGGACTCCCACCCTGATGACCCTGATGATCATAAGCACTACCCAAATGCCTCACCCCAATACACTGTAGCTAGATTGAGTTTCTAAACTTTTTTTTAACCTTTATTTTGTTTATTTTATTTTATTTACATGATGCCAGGATCAAATCCAGTGCCTCATGCATGCTCGACAAGTGCTCTACCACTGAGCCCCAGCCCCATCCCCAGCCCCAGCCCCAAGTTTCTAAAGGCTTAATCCCTCACAATGGGGATTAAACTCCACCATGAGTTTTGGAGGCAAGAAACCATATCAAACCATAGCATTCAACCCCCTTTTTCCCCAAATTCATGTTCTTCTTACATGAAACATACAATCATTCCATCCAAATAGTCCCAAAGTCTCATCTCATTCTAGTTTTAATTCAAAAGTCCAAAGTCTCATCTGAGTTTAGAGCAAATTTCATCCAGCTATCAGTCCGTAAAATCACAAGTTATCTACTTCCAGTGTACAACGGCAAGTCAGGCACAGGACACGCATTCCCATTCCAAAAGGGAGAAATAGGAAAGTAGGAAAGAGTAATCAGCCCAAAGTAAGCCAAAACCCAGCAGGAAAGATAAAAAGCTTAAGACTTTAAGTTTAGCATGCTGTATGCACTGTACTGGGTAGAGAAGCCCCCTCCCAGGGTCTTAGGCAGCCCTCCCTATAAGGCTTTGGGTCACAGATCATGTTTAGTCTCTTGGGCTGGCTCTGCACACAGCCTGCAGCTGTCTGCAGTGGATTTTGCATATTGCTGCTAGGTTTCTTCTCTGGGATTCCTGCTTAGGCTCCATGAGGCATTACCCCACTGGAATTTCTGCCCAGAGGATCTGACTCTAAGGCATTCTTTTACCTGGCTTTGTAGGCTTTCCTTTGAAATTTCAATGGGCATCATCATGATATCATAACTCCTGTATCCTGAGCACCTGCAAAACCAGCACAATGTGGACACTACCCAGGTCTGCCACTAGCACAAATGGTGGAATCCTACAAGGAATAGAATCCCAAAGACTCTGTGGGAAACAAACCCCTGGACAGTGTCCCAGGCTCAGTCTCTAAAACAATTTGCCCTTATCTGGGCCTGTAATGGGAGAGGTCATCCTAAGATGGCCTCAGGACCTTTTTCTCATTGTCTTGACATGTATCTGTACCAATTGCTTTAACTGGCTGCATCTCATTTTCTTCTTTCAAATATACTTTTTACTCTTTACCTGGCCATGCAAAGAATTTTCCAAATCTTTCCTTTTTATTTCCTTTTGCTCCAAAGTTTCACTCTAAAGGTGATTAAAAACAACCAGTAATACCTTTGCCACAGCCTGAATGCAAGTCCCCTTTGCCAAAAGTATTAGTCCATCACTTTCAAGTTGGGCCTTCCACATAAGGCCAAATAGAGGTGGAGGGCATGAATACAATACAGTCAAGCTCTTTGCAAGAGTGAAACAAAGATGGCCTTTCCTCTGACCTGCAGTACGATCCTCATTTTCATCTGAGACTAGTTTCCTAGTCGCCTGTCTTCTGAGCCCTTGCTAGAATTGCCGATAATGTTCCACTCATAACATTTGAGGCTTTTTCTAGTATTTTCTTCCAAAACCCTCCAGCCTTCATCCATACCCTTACACTTCCAATGCTGCTTCCACATATTCAAGAACTTGTTACTAGTAACAGTCCCATTTCTTGGTACTAATTTTCTGTATTCATTCATTTTCTGATGCTAATATCACAATGGCACAGACTGGGTAAGTTATAAAGAAAAGAGGCATATGTTGGCTTACAGTTTGGTTCGCAGGGGAGGGTCCAGGCTTTACTATTGGCAGAATCCAGAGGCAGTGTGGGGCATCAGACAGCAAGAGACAGGCAGTGTGTGCACATGAGTGTGTATTATCAGAGCCTCTGAAGTTCGATCATGGGGGCTCCACCCTGACCTTATGTAACCCCAATCACCTCCCAAAGGCCCTACCTCCACCTCTATTGTTGGCTTAAGTTCCATTTTCTTCATGCTTCACAATAGGGGTTAAACTTCAGGGTGACTTTTAGAGGTAACACACTAAAGCCAGAATTAAAGATAGTTATTACAGAATTAAAGTCAGTGTAAATAGGTAAATTGGGTTGAATTGAGAAAATGGAGGCCAGTTTGGGTCTGGGAAGTTGGAAACTGCCCCTGAGAGATTGAAATGTTAATGCCTTCAGAGATCTTCCTCCACCCTTGTCTGGATAACCTGCCCCTATGGCTAAGGTACCATGTCCCAGGAATTGTCCCTGCCTACAGGGAGTTGTAAAAGTTGTTAATTAATGTGTCCTGGGCTGCTTCCTGCCCGGATCGCTCCATTTGGCCCTTCTCCCTGTCCATCTGTTCTCCCTTTTGGCCATCCCACCAGAGCATCTCCTGGACCTTATCACATATGCAGGAAGGAGAGAGAAGGGGGAAGAGAGCAGGAGAACAAAGAAAGTCTAGGATACATAAAACAGGCAGAACACTCTCATTTCTGGGGATACCAGGATAGCAGCTATGGCCCTCTTGTCCCTCCCTGGAGAAGCCTGTATTATCCCTTTTTAAATAAATCCTGCTTTATATGCTTTCCTCAGCATGCTTCTCTAATGTTATACTTCAGTATATTTGGAAGCAGGACTCAGTGATAATTGGCCTGTATCATATTTGGAGGTCCCACCGAGATGGACACCAAAGTAAGCTCCTCTTCATGCACCCCACATCTGTTTGAGGTGCATCTTTCTGTCTTTTTCTTTGTGGAGAATGATAATGGGGGCACCTGTCGGCTACTTATATGCAGTTAGTGCAACCACCATTCTTCAAGACTTGGGGAAAGATTTACTGGCCTAGGCAGCTCCCAATCTCTTGTTCTGAGCAGACCAAAGCCACTTCCTACTTTTCTTTTTTTTTTTTTTTAAAGAGAGAGAGAGAGAGGAGAGAGAGAGAATTTTTAATATTTATTTTTTAGTTCTCGGCGGACACAACATCTTTGTTGGTATGTGGTGCTGAGGATCGAACCCAGGTGAGCGCGCTACCGCTTGATCCACATCCCCAGCCCCTACTTCCTACTTTTCTATGCAGGCCTGGAGAGCAATGGGCATAAGTGCACAGTGTCTCTAGTCCTGGTCTACCTCAGATACCTGGAGGCAGATGAAGGAGCTTGGAACTACTGAGGAATTCTGGCCCAGACCACTTTTGGGTAAATTCCAAAGGTTCCTTCTCCAGATTCCACTCCCCACTGCCCTAAGGAATATCTAGGATGACAGGTCCATAAGTGGCACTGAGGGAAAGGGTCTGTTACAACTAGCCTCCATGTGGCCCATACAATATTCTCTGTACCCCTCTCCCAATACCACCCCTCCAGGGTGCTTTCCTTCCCTGATCAGACACTATCAATTCAGACCAAGCTGAAAACTGTTAGTAAGAAAACATCCATGTTCCCTTTGTTTGCATACTTAGCCTTCACTAGCCAGTTAAAATCTTCCCGTAACTGTTCCTCTGCTCAAAAGTGTTCAATATATTAAAAAAAAAAAAAACTGCAGGAGGGAGGCATTCTATTTTAAACCAATCCCTCCAATAAACTCTGGGGAAAGGGCATTATGCACCTAACAATCAGTAGATGTTCCCTTACTCTCCAGCAAGTCCTTTAGTCTACAGGGCAAAAAAATAGGCAAAGAAATGTACAATTTCCTTCTTTTTTTCAGGTTTTTTTTTTTTCATAATCAGGAGTTTTATAGTGTCAGGGAGAAAAGCAGTAATTTCCTTAAGTTTGAATCCTCCAAGGGTCTCTGGCATAGGGCAACTGGGACCCTAGCACTTTGCCAAAGGAGGCCAGAAATAACTTTGGCAAAGCTAGGTGATGAGAGATGGGTTTTCTGGGCCATATTGAAGCTTAAGCTTAGGGAGCCGTGGCAAGTGTTAAGATAGTAGCTTCACCCTCGACAGTGGGCAGGTTCATCACTAGCCTGCATACTGGGAAATCACAGATGATCAGGAAAAGTGCCTCATTTTCTTATGTTGCCAGGCCTGACCTCAATAATCTCTGCCATGAGAGGAGAGAGCCTTAAGGAATTACCTACTAAGGGAGAAAAATCAAGGGAACCCCCTCAATTTAAAACAGATAAGAATAAAATTAGGGAGATTTTTCAAAGGATCCAGATAAATATATTGAGATGTTTCAGAACTTATGCCAGGTGTCTGACCTCACCCGGAAAGATATTATGCTATTTCTTAACCAAACTTTAAGAAGGAAGCCACCCTAAAAGCAGCTGAACAATTTGGGGGTGACCTACATCTTGCCCAAGCCCCAGCAGTAGAAACTAGGAACAAACCTAATTATCATCTAGAGCACAGGAAGTTCCCAGAAATGATCCTAACTGGGATCCAAATGATGAGCAGGATGCCTGGGAAATTATTACATAAAGCCCTCAGGAAAGTCCTGCTATTTTCATGAAAAGATAAAGGGAGACAAAAAAAAAAAAAAAAAAAAAAACACCCTGGATCCTGAATCCATAGAGGTCCACTTACTTTTAAGAGGATAAATTTATCATTCAGTTGGTCCCAGAAATTTGGAGGAAATTACAAAAATTAGCATATGGCTCTGATCAATCCTTAGATGATATCCTCAAGCTTGCAACTTCTGTTTTTTTTTTTTGTTTGTTTGTTTGGTTGTTTCATAATAGAGATCAGAAAGGAAAAAAGAAAGGGAGCATAAAGACAAAAAAAAGGTGTTTGGGTTTTTTTTTTTGTTTTGTTTTTTTATTAAAGATCATTCAGATCCTTAATTGCAGAAATGTCTAATGCCCTACAGCAGCCGATGTAACACACCTATTTTGGGTGTTCAAAAGCCAAATGGGGAATGGGGCCTAGTGCAGAATAATTAATGAAGAAGTCATTCCCCTCCACCCTATAGTTCCTAATCCATATACCCTGTTATCTGAGATTCTAGATGCTGCTGCTTGGATTACTGTGTTAGATTTTAAAAATGCCATTTTCTGTATACCCCTAGACTCTCAACCACAATATCTGTTTGCCTTTGAGGAACCAAATAGTGACTCTGAATTAACCTAGACAATGTTGCATCAAGGATTTAAAGATAGCCTTCATCTGTTTGGATTAACTTTAGCTACGTACTTATCAAAATTCAGAGATAAAACATCTGTAATTGTTCTCCAATATGTAGCTGACATCCTTTTTTTTTTTTTACTGTGCCACCACTCAGGAAAAAAATCAAAAGGCCACTACATTAGCTGATAAGGGTTATAAAATCTAAAAAAGAAAAAAAAGAAAAAAGAAACAAAGCTCAATTATGCCAACAACAGGTTCAATACTTAGGATCAAGCCGTTTAAGGAACAGGCAAGCTAGGACAGGAAAACAATCCTCACAGGACAATATCCTCTACCTGAAACAGTAAGGCAACTCAGAGCCTTCTTAAGATAATTGAATACTGCCTGCTTTGAATTCCTGGTTATGGGCAATTAGCTAAGCCTCTTTACAGCCTCTTTAAAGAAACCCTACACTAAAGAGCAAATACCCTGATGTGGGAACCAGATCATATTAAGACCTTTAAGGCATTAAAAAGGGGACTTACTCTAAGCCCCTATCCTCAGTCCTCAGTTTACCTACTGAAGAAAATAATTTTTAAATTAATTTTTAAAAATTTATATATGACAGTGGAATGCATTACAATTCTTATTACACATATAGAGCACATTTTTTCATATCTCTGGTTGTTTACAAAGTATATTCACACCAATTCGTGTCTTCATACATGTACTTTGGATAAAATTTAACCTGTTTGTCACTGAGAGAAGAAATAGCCCTGGGAGTGATCACACAAAAGAATGGACTTGCTCAACAGCCAATGGTATAGCTCAGTAAGGAGCTTAACATAGTAGGTTCATCCTCAAAAGTAATGGAAATAAGGTATCATAATTTTCTTTTTCTTTTTTTCTTCCAAAATAAACCTTCTCTATTTTATTTTTTCCCATTTTTTTTGTTACTGAGGATTGAATCCAAGAGTCCTTGACCACTGAGATACATGTTACATCCCCACCCCACCCCCTTTTTTATTTAACTGATTTTATTTTTTTAAATATATGTCAGCGGAATGCATTATAATTCTTATTACACATATAGAGCACAATTTTTCATATCTTTGTATATAAAGGAAGAGGAGGTGGGAGGGAAAGAGAGGAGGCAGGGGATTAGCAAGGATGGTGGAATGTGATGGACTTCATTATCCAAAGTACATGTATGAAGTCAGGAATTGGGTGTCAACCTACTTTTTATACAAACAGAGATATGAAAAATTGTGGTATATATGTGTAATAAGAATTGTAATGCAAAAAAAATACATGTATAAAGACATGAATTGGCATGAACATACTGTATATACAAAGGTATCATGATTTTCGATGTCCAAACCTGTCAGATTACCAACTAGGAAAAAAAAAAATTGGTTAAAATGCCTAAGCATGAGGTTTCTGCTCAGAATAGCAATTTCTCTCATCTCCTTCCAGATCTCCTGGAAGGGCTTACATTGAAATGTAAATGGAAGAAGCTTGCAGGCTCAGTAGGAGACCAGTCTAAAACCCAAGGGGGAAAAAGAAGTGTCTTTTGCCTGAACTCATGCTGTCCTGAGCCAAAATTATATAATGCTTTACTGAAATAATTAACAGCCATGTCATTTTTTTTCTAGGACTCCTGTTTTGTTCTTAGATTCTATATGTTTTTGAGCTCATGATTTTGATCCTACATCACTTCTATTTTTTATTCAACTACAGAGTCCTTTGAAACATCTGAAACATTGCAATGGAGATTCACCTACAAAAAGCTACAAGGTCTTTGCTTTTGTATGTGTGCACAGTGGTGTATCATGTTGTCTATGTATGAGAGTATCATGTACATGATATTAAAATTGATATATAGATAATGAGCACTCACAAATCAAAATTAAAAAAATGAATTCAAATACCTTTAATTCATGTGATTTAAAAAGGGTCAATTTAAATTGGGTAAACAAATAAAGGTAAAATGTCTTTAAAATTACTTAACTCACAAGTCTCTCTAGGTGGTCAAAGAATTAATAAAATGTCAATGTCTATAAAATGTCTAACATCCATTGTTTCTAGGACTTTTCTTCAACCAGGAAGAGATGGCAAATACTGTTCAATACACTTGTCTGATATCTTGGTTTTTACAATGAGATAAATAAATTTGATATGTAAAGGATTACTCATAAATGTGTTTCTTAGAGACATCTGATTAATTTACAAAGTTAAAATGCTAACTGTTAAATATAACATCAAGTAATCTTAACTCTCTAAGTTCCATAGGAAAACATACTTAAACATTATTGGTGTTTTGATTGGAAAATAAAGGGTTTTTAATTGCTTTGTGTCATAACTAAAGACAAGGTTACTAAAAGTTAAGTCCCAACAGGTATAATCCTATATACAAAGGACCTCAAAAGGTTCAACTACACTTCCATTAAATACTATAACTTTAATATATATAAAATATCTCATCTTAGTAAAATGGAGTAATTTATCTAAATTCAGAAATTAACAAGGGTTGTTTCAGAATGTAAATAAAAAGAAGGATCAATGGATAGGAAAGAGAAATTAGAAGGTTCTAGATATAAAAATATACTTAATAAAAGGAAAAAGAAAATGCTTCTGGGTAAGAAAGTCTTTGTGTGATGAAATAAACAACATGAGGGTCTAAGTAAGTGATAAGAATGTCTGTGTAAGGAAAGGGCAAATTTCAACAAGTTTGTGTGTAACTAAGTTGGTTTTATATATATATATATATGTTTTATCATATATATATTTTTTATATATATGATGTAAACCAAAGTTTAATCTACGTGCTAAAATGGCAAGGATTTCTTAAAATATTAATTTACTAATGATGTTTCTGTTAAGTTTTATTCTTTAGAACAACTAGTCTTGAAGGAATTAAAGTTTATACAACTGTGATTAAACAACAATGGTTATTTTGGAGTATTATATTATATTACAGACTCTAGATTTTTATTTAAGAGCTAAACTCGATTAATATAAAAACATCAATGTAATGGTGGTGGTATTACTCTTCTTTGTATATTAAATATATTCTTATATTGCAGGTATACATGTCTTTAAGGTAGAAGGTTTAAAATAACATTTTTATCAAGCTGGTGTTCTCTGAACTAAAGTTGTCTGGTAATTTTAATTTTAGACTTAAAAGGATAACAAATTTTATTGGGGATTTATTTATATCATGTTCTATAACTATATCTGTTATCAATAATATATATATACACACACACACACACACACACACACACACTAAAAGTTAAGTCCCAACCGGCATAATGCTATATACAAAAGAACCCTTTTAATTTACATATATGTGTGTGTGTGTACACACATACATACAATTTTATGTTACTTTTTACACTGGGATAAAATTTAAATGTATTTTTTAAAGATAATGAAAGCCTGATCTATTTAAAGGTTAATATTGTAAAATATAAAACCATTTTGCCACTTTTTCCACAAAAAGAAGGTTAAAAGTTCTCTTAGCCTTTCTTTAATTCATTTTTACATGTAATATCATATTATATTAGCTAACATTCATATAGACGCAAGAAATAACATGTAACATTTGAAAAATGATATTTAAGAAAGAGGCAAAGATCAGCTTCAGAACTAGAACTAGATTTTTGAGGAGCCCTGCCTTACCTGAGATAAGGCTCTGCCTCCAACCTTACTGCATGTTCGAATGTTTCCAAATTAGGCCAGACTTCAGTTCATTTCAAATTGTGTTCAAAAGATTGATTTTTTGATATAAAGATTATTGTGATCTCAAACAGGATATAATGAATAAATAAGCCAAAATTCAAGATAACTGTTACACAAATTAATTGTGTTTTTTACTCTTGTTAATTCCATTTTGTATTTTCCTTGTAAACTCTATAATTATTACCTATTTATGCTTTGCAGAGGTACTGTTTCAAGATCACACAACCTGGGTTAATGTAAGATAATAAATGGTCACCCACAAGATAATGCAGACCCCAATTAAATAAAAGGGGTAAATGACTGTGAAGTTATAAACGTTAAAGTTAAAGCCAAATACTCTCATTTTAAGACTAATGAAACTGGCTTGCTAGATATTTAAAATCAAGACTTAAAAATTAAAGTTAAATTAAAAGGACCAAGAAAACCAATATGTGGATCTTACCATCTCAAATTAGCCTAAACCAGGGAACAGAGAACTTTCTAAAGAGCTTTGCAACTCTGGGACACATGGTCTCTCCGTCAGGGAGATTAATGAGACACTGGAGAAGGAAAATCCAATCAGTGCACTTGCTATGAAGAGGGGGGTCATTGGAGAAGGGAGACATCCCTGATGCTTCCAAGGGAAGCCACATGGTCAGTGAGACCTCAACCCATCTTAGGGCAAATGTCACTAGCCCAGGTAAGAAGCTGCTCTCAAGCTCCCCCATGAGTGACCCCTGTAGGAACTCTGCTGACTTTTAACAACAGATAGGAATAAGATCAATTTGACCAGTTTGATCTTAAATATCTAGCAAAAATAGTTAAAACCAAAACACAACCACTCCTGGGCATTAATAAACAAACAAACAAACAAATAAATAAAAAGCAATAGTTATCTCTCCCTTCACCCCACTGAAATCTTTAAAACAGAATACTTCCCAGCAAAGAGGTCTTTTTCTCAGAAATTCTAGTTTAAATGCTGGTCTGCAAGGCCCTAAGGGCTAAACAGCCCATCTCTCTGTTTCTCTGCAAAGTCAATATCTGAAGAGTGAAACAGGCTCCCGTTTCATAAGGATTTTTGAGTAAGTGTCTTTATGGTGGCAGCAGCTTTCTGTCCAGTCTAGTGTTGCCAAATCAAATAGAAAACACCCAGATAAATTTGAATTACTTTTCTTTTTTTTTCTTTATTCTTTTTTTGTGGTATGATTCTGGGGATTGAACCCAGGGCCTTGTGCATATGAAAGAAGCACTCTACCAACTGACATATATCCCCAGCCCATAAATTTGAATATCTGGCAATAAAAATGTTAATTTGTCTCAAACATAATATATTCAATCCTTCCTGCAGAAACCAGGCTCTATATTAGAAAAGATCTTTCTCACAATCTTACTGGAAATGAATGAATAAGATGTTGGCAAAAGTGAGTGTTGAGGCTCTCTTTGCCTACTTCCCTGAGAAGGCTCAACTCTCAGCAGATGGTCTGTCTTCGGAACCAAAGGAGGAATAACCAGAAAACTTTGTGGCAGGTGTTTTGAAAACAGAAGCCGCCTTCTATTTGTTTCATGCTGTCATTGTAATGAATATTACATCATTATGTGATATATATTATGCCATTATAAGACTACCTCTTGGTACTTCTAATGTTTACTATTTTACTGGATGTATTTTTCAGTAACTTTTTGTAACTTAACAATTATATTAAAGTAATTTTATATAAACTTTTAAAAAAAAAGCAATAGTTAAAAGTAACTTAAGATTTGTGTTATTAAGAATGTAACACTTGTGTTAGCCCCTAAGAATAAATAAGACTGGAGGCTACAAAGGAGAGACTTTCAGGCAGGAATGCCTGATAACTATCAAGAGAATCTTCCAAAGCCAGGATTTTTTTGTAAGTTTAAGGCCTAGAGCTCTTCCTAACCTCCTACACAGGCAGGCTTAATCAGTGTTTGCTAGTATGATTATCTAGCCTTAAGTAACAGAAATAAAGAGATCTCTACTAAACACAGAGGTCATCATACCAATAAAATCATCTTTTCCAAAAATCAGCTGACATTAAATAGCTTACCTACATCTTATGAGAATGGACATCTGTGATATTAAAAGTTAAGTGTTGTGTTTACATTCCTGATAACTCTGGCAATGTTAAAGATTTATATTCCCAAATAAAGGCCTTGTCCTGTCTGGCCTTGTTATAGGGACGACTTCTTAGCTCTTGCACCTCCTGGTGAGAGATTATTGACTTCTAAAGCATCTAAATAAAGGCCTTGTCCTGTCTGGCCTTGTTATAGGGACAACTTCTTAGCTCTTGCACTTCCTGGTGAGAGATTATTGACTTCTAAAGCATCTTCATGATATTCATTGACATGTTCCAGATGCTGCAACATTCATTATGTATTAATCTCATTTCAATATTCATATATTTTTGTTTCTACCTCATAGAATCACCCATCCCCAGGTGACCCTACAACCTGTTCTTTACAACCAGACTATTACCATGGACTTCTCAACCAACCCAATTTCAAAAAGGTAACTCCTAACTGCTTGCCCCACTCCACACCACCTCCTCTCAGCTCCAAGCAGCCAGAGAGGTCATAGTCCCATTTCATTACAACAGTAAGGAGTTCCTAAAATTAGATGGGGGAATGATGCCAGAATTAAAGAAAAGTAAATTGGGCAAATAGGTAAATTGGGTCCGATGAGAGAAGGGAGGCCAATTTGAGTCTGGGAAGTTGGAAACTGTCCCTGAAGGATTGAGATGTTAATGCCTTCAGAGCCCTTCCTCTACGCTTAACAAGATAACCTGCCCTTGCTCCATGGAACCTGTAACACTGTAAAATGATATTTGGTAAAGGTAACCTGTCCCGAGAATTGTCCCTGCCTACAAGGAGTTGTAAAAGTTGTTAATTAATGTGTCCTGGGCTGCTTCCTGCCTGGATCACTCCATTTGGCCTTTCCCTCTGTCCATCTGTTCTCCCTTTTGGCCATCCCACCAGAACATCTCCTGGGCCTAGTCATGTATGCAGGAAGGACAGAGATAAGGGGGAAGAGAGCAGGAGAACAAAGTAAGTCTAGGGTATATAAAACAGGCAGAACACCCTCACTACTTGGGATACCAGGATAGCACCTATGCCCCAGTTGTCCTTCCCTGGAGAAGTCTGTAATAGCCCTTTTAAAATAAACCCTGCTTTATATGCTTTCCTCAGCATGTGAGGAAGCAGGACTCGTCACCAATTACCAGCGGTATCAACACCATATTCATAGTACTCTTTTGATTTCCCCAGGCTATAGGCACTTGGTTGGTTCCCAGTTTTCAGACCCTCCAGGAGAACTTTGAAGGACCAAACCCACCCCATCTCAAGGGCATCCTTCTTCTGAGACTGAGAGCTTTTCATTCCAAATGAGAAGTGAAATCCTGCCTCAGAATTTTCTGGAGGAATTCACTTATTATCTGCTAAGAAAAGCAGAGTAATTTATTTCATGGAGCCCAGAGCCAGGGTATTTGTATTTGGAGGCCTGGGATAAAACACTCTTGCATGCATGTGTATCCCCCACATGCCGCGAGCAAGTGCAAGATGCCACATGAACTGTGTGGCCAGGCTCTCAATTGTCCAACATTTAGTGAGCGTCACTTGGGACTGTTTTACACACTGGCTTCAGGGAAGCAACTTATCAAAGGGCCTCTATTACCACCCCTTCAAGTAAGTGGTGGCATCCCTTGTATTGAATTCCAGTCCTCTCTGATGACAAAGATCATGCAATGTCACATTTTCAGGAGGTGGCCATGAGGCTTGTTTAAAGCCACACTGGAATTTGTTAACAGGTGAAGGCTCCAAAAGTTGAGTTGCTGCCTGCACAATCCAGTCAGCCAGAGAGGAGACAATGAACCACTTAATAACCGTGAAGTGCCATTCATCTCAAAATAATGACAATAAGCAGGCTCCCCGGAGAGGAAGCTTGGCATTACAGAGAACACAGAGATAATATAATCAAACCTTTTTCAATGGAACAACAATGGGCATCCTTGGCAATGTGCCCATTTGTGATTTCCAAGGCTTCTTCCTGTCAGAAACCTTTAATTGTTGAGAATCAATGATCCTCAATGTTTACAGTCAATATGTTTAAAAAAAAAGTTCTTTCATCTAAATATAGGGACCCTCTGAATTACTGTATTACTTCTAAACTTAAAAACATAAATGCTCTGAGTGACTGTCTAATAACACAGAACAAGTGCAAATAATCCAGCTCTGGAGAGCTGGAATATTCTTTGTGATAGAACTTGTTAAATTTAATTGTGAGAGAGCTGAGTGAGGTGGCTCATGCCTGTAATTCCAGTGGCTTGAGAGGTTGAGAAAGGAGAATTGAGAGTTCAAAGCCAACCTCAGCAAGTTAGTGAGGCCCTACGCTACTCAGAGAAACCCTGTCTCTAAATAAAATATAAAACAGGGCTGGGGATATGGCTCAGTAGTTAAGAACCCTGGGGTCAATCCCTGGTATAATAATAATAATAAATTGTGAAAGAAATGCTTCCTTGACCAGAGTGTGGCTACTGATGAAGACAGAAAAGGCACTTGGATGCCATGAGTTCAACATCACCTGCTTGACTTCAGGACACCATGATGGCAGGTACACAGTCAAAATAGCCTAACAGTTTTAAATTTATGTCCACTATATCTGCTCCTGTTCAACATTCCCTTGCTTCACTAGGGTACACACTTTAGAAATCCTGCCATAATCCTTTCTAGCATTCTGTTTTCCCTTACATTTCACCTTGAGTTTTTAAGAGTCTGTGGACTTTGGCCCTCATCCCTCATTATTCCATCAATTGAAAGAGAAATATTGTCCCAAGATCAGTTCAGGTAAGGCCTTCCAGGACAAGATGTCCTGTTAATGGTGTTTTGGGGAACCAGCAGCACATGAAGAGGACTTCCGGGTGGCTGGAGTTGGTTTGTGGGCCAGGAAAAGAAAAAGGCCCTACAGAGAGACGAACACCCAGGAGCTGGAATCAGGAGTCTGACCAGCTCTCCAGGCTCCAAGGAGCAAAGTGAATGAGGCTCTTCAGAATAAATATGTAGAATTGTGGTCAAAAAGTGTTCCAAAAAGGGAGGAAATAATTATTAAATTGAATTTCAGACCAAACAAAGCAAACTTTCATTAGAGATTATAGATATATGCATATAAAACTTGGATACATGGATTTTTCTGAGTTTTGAAAAAGGCTTTTTAAAAAGGTGGAGTTCTGACTGGGTGTGGATTCTGAAAGTTAAGAGAAGACAGGATGGTTGGTGAATGAGCTGCGGTGATTCTGCACTGAGTCCCGTAGCTTCATTAAGCTTTCAACACTAAAGTTCAATCACCATCAGTTATTACTCTTAAGATAAATCTCACTCTAACTTTTTCTAAACATAATTAATTAACACAGTTGTTTAAAGCTTCAGGGTAACCCTCACAGCCTCTACTACTTTACCTCCAGGTTCCTGCATTTCTTTCATAAGCCTTTCAACTACAATATTTCATTGCATTGCAAAAATACAGTAATCCACTCCGTGAAGGCCAGGTTCTCATGGGCAATGAGGACGCAACTCCTGAGGACACTACGTCCCAAGAACTGCTTTACACATTTTCCACAGCATTTCCTCCTTACCCACAGCAGCAGCATAGGGACATCGCTTTTTTCTCTTAATAATTTGATATTATCTGGAGCTATAATCCTCCAAAAAAGAATGATATATTTCAGAATGGTAGGAAAAGGCTGGGGAAAAAATAAGGACTTTCAAGGTTCTCCAGGCCATGTTCAGCAAATAAGCATCTATTAAACGACTGAATGGTGCAATATATGTTGACAGGCTAAAGACCATGAGGAATACAAAAATGGTATGAATAGTTCATGCAAGAATTAGGAAATACATGCATACAGAACCAGAGAATAACTTAGGTTAAAATGAAAAGCTGAAAGAAAAGAAAAGTCATAAAACTGTGACATTCATTTTGGTATATTTGGCACAAAGATCACAGTGGGGATTCACTAAGCATTGGATTGTTGAATAAGTGAATGGAATTATTGATTAAAGAAATGAAATCGATTAATTAAATGGTAAGTTTTTCAGTACTGACACAGACTAGAGAAAGAAGATGCATTATGAACTGAGCACTAGAAAGATTTCCCAAGTAAGAAGGGATCTGAACTAGACCTAGAATAATGCAAAATATCTGATCGCTCCTGGGGAAGATGGGAAGTCACCTGGGGTGGAAGGAAGACCGTGGATAGGCACAGGGTTGCCTCCTCAGTCTCCTCTCCCAGCTCCAACACCTCAACCTTCCTCTACTCCTGCTCCTTAAGTGCTGTGCCCTGAGCTCATGTGTTCTGTTCTTATTCACCCTCCTCCTGAGTTCAGCCCAGCTAGTTCTCTGAAGTCTTGAAGCTGGTACAGATTCTGTTACAGCATCTTTGGTTTAACCAGGAACGCCTTTGTCCTTCAGTGCAGAAAAACAGTGCTTGTCCGATATATGATTCCGGTCTTTTGCAAGCAAAACAATAAATTATTCTAAATGAGGCAAGAATTGTGATGGATATCTTCTCCCAAGCTGCTGTGAATTTCTGGCCTTTAGAGAATTCCAGGAAGATGTTCCTGGCAGGTCCTCACACTAACCCTTCAATTCTCCTTGTGCCTCTGCTCCAAAATCAGGGCCAACGTGAACACGGCCTTGTCAGACTTTTGACAGGCCCTTGAAACAAAACCTTAGGCTCCTCCATATGCTGGGGATTTGCTGCCCAGGCCTAGGAAGCTATCTTCTAATTCAGGTTTTCTGAACACTTCCAGTGTGGCTTCTGTCAGAGGCTCCTGGAATCGGAGTAGCTTTGTAATTTGTCTCATGATAGGTAAGATGTTACCCGAACAAAACCATGAACTAGTTAGGTTTTTAGAAAAATCTTT
This sequence comes from Urocitellus parryii, assembly GCF_045843805.1. Classification (NCBI taxonomy): domain Eukaryota; kingdom Metazoa; phylum Chordata; class Mammalia; order Rodentia; family Sciuridae; genus Urocitellus; species Urocitellus parryii. Next base: position 14,268,732 of record NC_135538.1, read on the forward strand.
CCCCTCCATTGTGTGTGTGCACGGGGGGAACCATTGGTGGTGGTATTCTTCCAATGACAGGTTGCTTTCTTTACTCAGAAAAAGGCTCCAATAACATACCATTGTGTTTCAGAGGCTGTCCACTTTGATTCTGCTTTGATGGGGACAATATGAGACATCAGGAGCTGCGCACAGCAGCGGATCTGCTTTTCCAAAACAGCTCACTTTTGTGTTAAGAAGAGTGGTTTCACTTGTGACAGGGTTGAGAGACTACTTTCTGCTCTGTTCCTGCTCCCTTGAGCCAGCAGCACCGTCCTTGACGGAAAAGACAAGCTGCCAAGCTGCTGCACTGTTATCTCATGAAAAAGAAAACTGTAAACTCTATCAACATTACAGGGCCTCGTATTTCCAAAACAGTGTTCCAGCCCTTCAAGAGCCAGCAAGCACACAGAGGATACTAAGAAAGGAAGGAACAAGGACAGGGTATAAAAGGTTACCTCGCATGACAAGGAGTCAGATGGAAAGGACCAAATCCCGCCATGAAAAATTCAGTATTGAGGTTCTAGGGCCAGTCTTTGAGTAAAAATGTTCCAGTGAGGGCTGAAAGTTTTTCTCCCTGGGTTATAACTGAAAGTTTTTCTCCATGGGTTTTAAAAATCCTTGGTCTATGAATCTAATGTTTTGGTGGTAATATTATGACTTTTTTTTCTTTTTTTTTTTTTTTTTTTACCAAATGTTTAAAAAAATAATAAAACCCACACTGTCCTAGGAAGAGAAACAATCAAAATTCAGGGAAAGGCTATCTGGATCCGAAGGAGGTATTTTTTCATTACCAAGAGTAAATAAATCACAGGTGTTGATTCTACAACTCTGAGTAATGCCACTTCCTGTCTGGGGTATCCTTCCCTGATTATGAATTTTGAGTTTTATTTTTCAGTGCTGGGGACAGAATGTAGGGCCTCACGCATGCTAGGCAAGCACTCTACCTCTGAGATAGACCCCCAACCCTTTTATGTTTTGTTTTGAGCCATAGACTAAGTTGCCTGGGCTAGTCTCAAACTTGTACTCCTCCTGCCTCAGCCTCCTGAGGAGTTGGGATTGCAGGTGTGCACCACCACATCCAGCCCCTTTCCTGGTTAAAGAGGGAAATATGTCCCAACACTTGTTAGGCCCGCTTTCCCTGAAGTTAGCAGATTTCCCACATGAAAGCTCTGCGTGTGTGCCAGCCTTCCACCAAAGGAGGAGCAGGTTCAGGACCTGGCACTGTGCAGCCGAGTGGCACTGCTCCCAGAACTCTCATCCAATAAAGAGCCATTGTGGGATCTGGACCCTTCAATGTACAGGACAAATGACTCAAATGAATAGGCACAATGCTTGTGAGTGAGACCCGAAACTTGAATGGGGTGGTAATCACTTCCTCCTCCGAACAGACCACAGTATTTTCCAGGGAACTTCACTCTGTAACGCAGTCCTTGCCTCGTGTAATAGTACCGATTTCCATTTTGTAGTTGATAAGTGAGCATGATTACTGTGACAATCATTAGGCAGTGAGTTGCTAACACTGGGGGGCGGGGGGGGCAAGAGAAGTGGAAAATTGTTTGGGGAGATGGGATGGGATTGGCATTCCTCGGGGAGAGACAAGAACATGCAGAAAGACAAGAAAGTGCTGTATTTGATCAAACAGACTGTGATAGGTAATGATGTAAGGAACTAAATTGGACCTGAGGCTTCAAAATAACTATGATTTCACCATAAGAATGACGTAGGAGGCACAAAGTAGGGCTGGGGGCGTTCAGTCCCCACTCAAGGTATCCACTGAGCAGGTGGCACTCAATTGAGGGCTTCCAGTCCCTGAGGCTATAGACCTGGTTCTTGACCCACACATGAAGGGGGCTGGGAGGAGTAAGGGTGTTAATTCAGCCTTGAGCCACCCTTGCCATCTGGGTGGCCTGTGGTGACTCCATGCCACGGCCAGCCTCACTGTAGAAAGACAGAAAAGCAAAGCCGATCTGTTGCCCCTCTCAGCTAAGCTTTCTCAAGTGCATAAATAGGATGGGACAGCAAGAGTAGACTTCATGGGCAGGTGAAAAATGCTCTTGCTGCTGCATTCCATGATGCTCAGTTTTAGTAGCTGGTTTATTTAAGCTAATTTGATCAATTTTAACCAGAAACATGATCTGTCTCAAATAACTGTCTTTATTACCTGGAGTTGGAAATGGTCATAATTTTTCTTCTTGGTGTTCCTGGGGTTGGAACACAGAGCTTTGCACATGCTAAGCATACACTGTACCATTGAGTTGCAATCACCCCAGCCTACAGATCACAACTTTTTATTAGTGCCTCTAGGTCTGCTTACTTCTGACATGCATAACTCTCAATGAATATATATTACCTACATCCACCATTTTTAATTTTTTAAATCCCTACATCTGTGAAAGGATGCGCATGTTTCAACCAAAAGGCCATTTGATTGTCTGCTATCATTTTCACTTTTAATATTTGACTAACATTGTTCTAGCTTCCCAAGAAACTCACAATGATGATGGGTTATTTTTAAACATGCATAATGTCTTTCCATTTATGACACCATGACCTTGGAGTGGGTAGGTCATATCTTGCTAAAAAGTACAAACAGGTATTTTTTCCAACAATCCAGTATTAAGTTCTCACATGTCATCAACTCACCAGAATTAAGCAAAATGATAGATTTGAGGCACACAAACTCCTCTCCCTGCAGATTCATCATACGGAACCGGGTCGACGTAGCCAGCAACATGTCAAAGATCTCCACCATGCCCTCTACACATTTACCCTGATTCCTACAAAAACAAATTTTTAGAAGCATTAAAGGACAGGAAAGTTTCTGCAAAACCCCAAATTACATTTATAAAAAGCTACCGACTCCAAATCTGTAATAAAAACCTGCAGCCCATCCTCTTAATGGAACATGGACATTCATTTGAATTCCAGAAGGCAAGATGAGCAAAGATTTTTCCATCAATAAACATCTTCACTTCAAATTCCTAGAAAAGATGTGTTTAGTTGCCAAATCTACGACATTAAATGTGGAGTTCTTCAATCTATAGTCATTGAAAATAATTAAGATTCCGGCCATTTTTTTTTCTAATACAGTTCATTGTTCTGTTACTGTATTCTAGATATTGTAGTAGTTATGAGAATAAAAGGGGAGGGTTTGCCCTCAAGATGCTCGTGACCTTCAAGTAATATACCAATGTGCCAAGAAATTTACTATGGTATGAGTCTGGGCTGGATCATTGGTGTTATAAAGGACCGTGGGGAAGAATGTACCTAGGAAGTGACATTTGAGTTAACCCTAAGAGAATGTAGGATTTCCTCAAGTAAGTATATGAATGCATAACTAGAAGAAAGTCCTACACACAATGAGAGCAGCAGGAGAGAACATAGAGTGGTGGCTGTAGGTGATGAGGACACAGGAGACGAATCCAGGAAAGTAGGCCTGTGTAGCTGATGAAGCTTCTCCTAGACCCTCAAAAGAAATTCAGGCCTTCTCCCCTTCCAACAGAAACTTGGCATCAAGGATTTCACCTCAGTGGTTGCAACTATTAAATAAGCAAATTCAAAAGGTCATGAGACGTAATATTTAAAAATGCACACGGCCATATCCTATCCGTGGGGCTGTTTCAGAAATAAAGAGAGATACCATATATGGAAGGAATCCATTCATTTGAAGGCATGATATGTTTGAAAATTTTAAAACACAGAAATAAGTTAAAAGAGTCTGTGCATATTCAGTCATTTGTAAAACACATAACATTTAAACATGAGCAGAAACATAATTCAGGACTTCATTTTGTCTTTGATTAATAGATCCTGGAGTTCTTTCTTAACCCAGTTTAACAACTGAACAGTTATCACTGAACAGAATGCTATACAATCATTTGTCACATAATGATGGGGACACACTCTGAGAAATGTGCTGTTAGACAATTCTGTCACTGTGTGATCATCATAGAGTTTAGATAAACTAAGATGGCCACAATGTCACTAAGCAATATAACCTTATGGGAACACCATTATACACGTGGTCCATGGTTGACCAGAACATTCTTAAGTGGTATATGACAATTTATTTATCCACCTCTTTTTAGTTGATATCTAGCTTGATTCTAAGTATTGTGCTGTTACAAACATTTCACAAAATGACAATCCTGTGTTTATGCCCTTGGACACATATAGATAGCTACAGAATACATTCCTAGAGTTAGAATCGCTAGAACAAAGGACATAATATATTTTTATTTATGATAGTTAAAATATTGGTTTCAAAGAGCTTGTACCAATAAGCTATTGGTAGAATATTTTTTTTCCCCTTATTCTGGCTATTGAACCCAGAGCTTTGCATACTAAACATGTGGTCTACCACTAAGGTACACCTCCAGTTCCATAGGAAAATATGTTGACATGAGATTTTTCTCTGAACTGCCTGCTGTAGTAATTTGCCCACATTTTTCAGTTGGGTTATTGGTCATTTTCACCTTGAGAGAGAGAGAGAGAGAAATTTTTTAATATTTATTTTTTAATTTTCGGTGGACACAACATCTTTGTTGGTATGTGGTGCTGAGGATCGAACCCAGGAGGCACGCATGCCAGGCGAGCGTACTACTGCTTGAGCCACATCCCCAGCCCTCCATCTGATTCTGAGGAGATATTTATATATGATAGTAATTAGTGCCATGTCATACATATTTCTAATACGGTTTTCTCATGGTTTGTCATCTTTTAATTTTGTTTCTGGCGTTTTCTTCCTAAAATGATTTAATTATTGTAGGATCAGATCTGTCAAACTTTTCATTTATGGCTCTAGAACACTATGTCTTGCTGGATAAGGTCAGTCCCCATTCCAATAACACATAAATCTTATGTTTCCTTTCAGTAACGTTCTATGCTTTTATGTTTAAATTTTTGATTTTCTGGAATGTATTCATTTTTTATAATGACTTTATTAAGAGATACCCACATGCCATATAATTCACCCATTGAAAGAATACAATGCAGTGGATTTTGGTGTATTCACATAGCTGTGCTACCTACCCTCTTGTGGGATTTGTTTTGGTGTCGTCTTAAGATAGGATTCAGCTTAACACTTTTTTCAGGTAGCAAGTTGGTGTCCTCAACACCATTTGGGAACAAACCACCGGCTTGAGATACACTAGGGACTCTTGATTTTCATTTCCAGAGTGTTATTTTTCCTGTTGTCCAAGTAGTAGAATTAGGACTCTAAACTTTCCTATCCAACCACACTGCCTACATACTAGAAGGAAGAATCCTAACAGAAAGATTTTCTTTGTCTTCCTTTCTTTAATTCAAAATTATGAGGATCTACTATTATACCAGTCTTGTGCTCGACATTAGGGCATAGAGAAGAAAACAATGGGAATCTTAAATGAAGAGGTGAAAATTGGGAGCATAGGTGCAATGACATGAGATGCCATCCACAGAAAAGGTCCAGAAAGAATCTCTGCATCTAATGTCAGTCTCCACCAATTCCATCTGTGTCAATATTGAAGCATTTGCCATGGTATGTTCGACACAGTTTAGTAAGTGATTTTAATGTGAAATACTTAGAATGCTAGGTGGCATTTGGCAGGGTTGATATTTAAGTATTAGTTACGTATATGTTGATGAATAGAGAGATGAGTGTCTGTCAAGGGAGAAGCATCTAGAGTACAAGTGCTGTGTGCATTTCACGTTGACCATGGAAATCTGGACGTACAGGGGAAATTTTAAAAGCCATATTGCTCAAAGTGAGGATGAGAGAGTGTTCTCGCCAAAGGGGCCCTTGGCCTTAAGTGGAGAGGGCATCCTAGGAGTGGGTTTTCCTTGTCACCTAGCTGAATTTTGCAAATGTGGTACATTTTCTTTCCAGTGAAAAAATAAACAAGGATAAGGGAAAATGTTTGGAAGATGAAGCTTTAAAAATAACAACTCATAGCCAAAATAGAGAAATGTTCCTTTCTCAGTATAAAGTCTCTGTTTACTTAGCAGACTGCACACCAGCAGGGAGGATGTCTTGGTGTGGGAGGAAGCCTGCCTTCACCTGCTGTGCGCAAAAGTTCAGTTCAGAAACCGAGAAAGTAGAGTCTGAACAATTTTCCTTTCTTCTCGTCCTTTTTCAACAGTCTCCCACATTTTCTGATGAAGGAAAATGCCGGAATCGTTCTTAACTCTTCCAGCAAAGGTGGATTTTTCTGCACTCTCTTTTCTCTGAATATCCTGCTTATCCCCATTAGCAATTATTATCTGCAGACATAATGCTGACTCTGCAGTATTCATTAGAATACTGATGGGGCATACCCCCAATTCTCAGTTCAGTTCTCCCCTGGAGTGTGTGTGTATTCCTTTAGGGATGTGGAGAGGGCATGCATTGAGCGGCAATCACAGGGCATGAGAGGAGGTCCCTGGAGTCTCCTTTCATGTGAATATAGGTGCTCCACATTCTGGTGCATGAGTCTGAGACACGCACTCTAAGACAGGCACTTGTCTTCTGTCTGGTGCAAAGAAACTCTCACTGTGGGTTGAGGTCAGAGCCCCGTCAAAATATCCTGCACCAACTTCAAGGAGCAAATCAGATGAGAGCATTTAACTCAGTTTTTCGAAGAAGTGAATGTATCCACAGCATCAAAAAGGGGAGGGCGGTGCTGAAAATCTGGAGGTAACATTACTGAAAGACAAGATTAGTGTAAATCCATGGAGGTGCTCCTGAGGCTGAGAAACACACAGGTTGTGGAAAAAACAAGATGTATTTTAAAGGAATCACAGCGCCAGTCATAGATCAAAAGCAACAGTTTACCAAGCCGACCAGCCCATGACTCCCACTGTGAGACGTGACAGCCTGCCATGACTAACTCCTTCGCAGATTATATCAGGCAGCTTTTCAGAACACCTCGAAATCCCCTTGTGGGGAACCTTGTTCTGCCACTGACCCTCTTCAAATGCGGCCCATTGTCACTTAAGTAATGAGAGAAGGAACAGGGCTTGAAAGAGCTCAGAGCAGGTCTTGGATACTTCTCTATAAAAGTGAAATCCTGTTTTTCAGAAGCTTCAAGTTCCTCTTCTTCCCCATGGGAAGGAAATAGAGATGTCTAATAATCAAATCTTTTATATCTTCAAAATATGCTTTACAAACTGTAATGTTACCCATCAGCCTCTCTTGCATGTAAGGAATTAGAGAAATAGAAACCAAGAAAACCCAGATCAGCGTAGGACATTCAATGAAAAATAGCACAATATGGTTAGAAAACAGTTACAAATTAGATACTGTATAAAATCAACAGTGGTAAGATCAGTCATATTGGAAGAACTTGACTTCAAAAATATTTATAGGATCATGAGGTTTGCATCTACAACTCTGAAGCATAGAAAGAAGAACTGAAAATGGCAACTTGTAAGCAATATATCTTAAAAGATGCAATTTTTAACAAGTGATTTAGGCTCTGTATCCCAGAGCCTATATGGGTTCAAATCTTGATATCACTACTTAGGAAGCATGTGACCATGAATCTGTGACTTTATTTCACTACTTGTTTCTGAATGAAAGGAGAGACAGAATCACCCATATTGGAATGTAAGTTGAATTAAAAAAGTAAAGAAGCCATTGGGGAATGATGATTCTGATACAGCAGTTAGATCATGGAGGAGAGAGAGATGGGTGCCGGAAGTGGAAATACTGCTATAAAAAAATGTTTAAATGTTTACTTCCTGAGTGCTGGGTAGTAAGGAAATAGATACTGCAGCAAGCTCCGGAACCCTGCTACAACATCATAAAACATCTGCAAAAACTTGGAAGGCAGACCAAGTACCCAGAGAAGTGGGCAGAAGGAGTCAGACTTCAGTGGGTACTGTGGCTGCCATCAGTAAGGCATTTTCAGAAAGAGGTGAGCTCAAGCAGAAACTGAAGGGAACGGAAAAAAAAAAAAGGTAGATGGTCTTACAGATTTGGAAAAAAACAACTATTTCTGGCCAAAAAATATTAAGAGATGAAACCGAAAAGGGTCTTGGGTAAGAAAGGCTCAGGAAGGCTCCTCAGTTTACAGAGTACAGCTAGACTCCCATATCTACGCACTCTGCATCCTGTGGTGCTTCATACACTGTATGGTTAGACCTACCGTGGATGTACCTCTACTGAACAAGTACTGAGCAAGAACATTTTTCCTTGTCATCATTTCCTGAAAAATGAAGTATAGCAACAATTGACACAGCACTTACAATGCATTAGGTATAATACGTAGTCTAGAGATGATTTAAAATTCATGGAAGGGTATATATATATTTCATGTGCTAATTTTATATATGGGACTTGAGTCTCCACAGATCTGGGTATCCTCAGGGGTCCTGGAACCAATCCCCTAAAGATATCAAAGGATGACTACAACATAGTCTCATGGAAAAGAATAACTCCGAAAGGGTATTACCTCCCATCCAAGCGCATCATTCAAAAAAGCCTCAAAGGAGTCACACACAAATCATAAGGGAAAGGCCAAAAGACTAAGAAGCCAATGAGAATATCAAACTTGTTGGTGAGAATGTAGGAAATATGGAGCCCTTGCACCCTATTGGTAGAAATGTAATTGGTGCAGCCATTATGGAAAATAGCACAGAAGTTCCTCAAAATTTTGAAAATAGAATTATCATGTGATCTAGCAACGTGTCCAAAGGAAACATAATCAGTATGTCGAAGAGATATTCCACTCCTGTGTTCTGGAAACATTATTCATAATTGCAAAAAAGTGGAATCCACCTAAGTGTCTATCAGTGGACGAACAGATGTAGAAAATGTGGCATGTACATATAATGGAATATTGCTTAACCTTGAAAAAGAAGAAAATTCATTCTTCAATGATATGGATGAACCTAAAGTACAGAAAGACAAATGCAATATGGTCTCACATATGTATGGAATAAAAAAGTGTCCATCTCACAGAAGCAGAAAGTGGAATGGTTACCAGAGGCTGGGAAGGGAAGGGGGTTAGGCATGGGGGATGTTGGTCAAAGGATACAAACCATCACTGAGAGAAGACCTAAGTTTAAGGGTTCTTCTGGGCAACATAGTGACTACAGCTAATAGTATGCGTTGCATCCTATGCATCACGATTGCCCAGAGAATGGATTTTATCTCACCACAAATAAAAGATGCTTATGTGATGCAATCCTTTTGTTTAGAATACGTATATATTTCAAAACATCATGTCGTACACCATAAACCTATACAAATCTTATTTGTCAACTAAAGCATAAACAACAATAATAAAATAAAGAATAATCGGATTTGAGAACTGTCTCTAGCAAAGTACTTTGGGAGTGGTTACAAGTGGTTGGAACTGACAAGAAGCATGTAAATCGAAGCCTCCTAGGTTGTGGAGACAAGTGTCCTACCAAAGAAATTACAGCTTTTGATTGTTCTGAGCCTCTGATCCTCAAGCCTCAAGGGTCCGTGGGCAGGAAGTGCTCTGACCACTAGAGAGCCCACCACTGCCCACTTCAGATGCGACCACAGGGGATCAATGGGAAGAAAAACCTCCCAGTAAGTGAATGACGGAACGAAAGACCCTCCCATCACAGTGGGAGAAAATTAGAGCACTTTGCTCCCAGAGAGCAAAATTAGGGACTAATTAAAGAACTTTCCAGCTCAGGAGAGTAGAAGCCACCATGAATCTGGCCACCAGAATGTCCTAGCTCCTATGAAAGCGTGACACCGAGTCTTCCCTTCTTCCATTTCTCTGTAAAGAAGTCTGGATCACAGTACGTTTGCCCTTGCTTGATCACGGGGTATCGGGTACATCTTGTGGGTGAGGCTGCCAAACCAGGGAAAGCCACATCCATCCTTGACAGAGAGGACAGCACTTCATTGAGAAATCTTTGAGCTGACTCTATGGGTAGATGTGATGGGATCCTCTCCCTGGGGTGGTGCTAAGTGTGTTCTTTGTGTGGGACAAATAGATATTTGGCAACCAGAAGTGAAGGCTGTGATAACAACGATGACAGCCGTGTTCCCCAAAGCACTTTTCCTTGTTCTCTTGAATTCCCACTTGGAAGAGACTTCCCAGACTCCATTACTGGTTAAGAGTGGACTATGACTGGGCTCTGGCCAATGGAAAGTAAGCAGACACTGCTGACATCTCCTTTGTGATGAGGTAGTAAAGAAACAGATGTGCTTCCCCAGACCTCTACCGACCACCTGAATCAGGAGCCCTTCAAGGACCTAGTAAGAGACAGAGGTACAGACTAGAAAGATTCTGGGTCCCTTAATGATAGGTTCACCTAGCAAGAGATATACCTACTCTGAAAAAAAAATGTTTTGAATAAGAAATAAACTGTTATTAAAATTTTAGAGATAATTCCTCCCTGTTCCAACATACTCTCAACACACAGAAACACATGGGATGCAAAAGTGCACCTATCTTCTGTAGACATGGGTACTGTATGACCAGGGGGGGATAAGATATGGAATTCCAGGGGTAGGGATGTAGCTCAGTGGTAAAGCACTTGCTTAACATGCACTCATGAGATCTGGGTTCAAGTGCCAGTGCAAAAAAAAGGGGGGGGGAATGTACTTTGATAGCACCTTGCTTTAGAGATTTGAATCATTTCCAATGGTGTGATTAGTAGAAGCACAAAAGAAGATGTAGCATTTGACATGGGTCTCCAGGGGAAGGGTGAGTGAGGAGGAAGGAAGGTCTAGGCCCCGGGGTGGGAGAAGTGGAGGTGGGGCCATGGAGCAGGCTGAGCTGGCTATTTCTAAGGAGAGAAACTTGCAAAGGGGGCTTAGTCAGAGCGTGAAGAGTGGTTAATAGAAGAGTCACAAGATGATGGTGGGAAGAAGAGGGCTTATCAGTGGGTGTCGGTATCAAGTACCATAAGCACTTTGTTCTGATTAATTTGGCAACAGTGCACAAAGGAGAGGAAGGGAGGGAGGAGAGAAGTCTGAAGGAGACCTTGGGGGTGGGTTGGGGCAAGAGCCACCACAGTGGTAAACAAGAAGAGAGAGTTAGAAAGTCCCCTCGAAGGAAGAGCAGACCCACTTAGTGACCGGTCCACAGTACTAGACAGACAAAAAAGGGTCTAAAGGGTCCTCTGAAATCATATGCCAGGATGAACTGAAAAACTATAAAAGAAATAGAGAAATGAGCAGAGAGAAGGAAAGTCAGAGGTCTTTAATTTATGAGAACAACCTCTCCTAAAAAATTATCGAACTTAAAAATTCATAGAACTGTGTAACTAGAGATGACAAGAAGATTAAAGATGTAAAATAAATTAAAGATATATATCTGAAACCTGGGAGAGAGAACATGCTACATACATCAGTGCAGAATAGTTTTTCCCACGTGCCATAGGGGGCATCTATGCAAATCACCACATGAGAATATACACATTTTTGGAAAGGGTGCCCAGCCCAGTTGTCCACTGTAGCCATCGTTATACGAATGATCCCATGTTGATTCGTGTCTATACTATTTCCAACTTTTAGCTACAAAAAAATGTACGATTATTCTTATAGATATGTTTCCTACACTTGCCAAAGTGTACAGAAAAAAAATCCTTACATATGTGATGTCAAAGAATAGAAAAGTTTAACGTCTTACTACATATGGCTAAAATGATTTTCAAAAATGTTATGCCAACTTCCACAGCCCTTAGGAGAGCAGGGACATATCCAGAAACTGAGATTTTGAAGCTACCCAAATCGACTGCACTCATTAGGGAAAACAGAGGTTGAGAGGAAGAGGAAGGAGGAGGAGGAGAGCAGGAAAGAAGGAGGAAGAAGGAGGGTGGGGGAGAGAGAGCCAGAGGAGAAACAGGCTGAGCAGAGGAAGTTGAGGGGCAGCAGCGTCTCTAGCATGAGAGACAAAAGCGTGGAGCCAACCAGGAGGGCAACAGTCAGAGATGTGGCGACACAGGAGGAACCGAGATGCAGAAGGTCTGAAGGTCAGACAGAAGAGGTAGTGGGCTCAAGCGGGGACCTGAGGGAAAGGGAGAAGAGAGTCGTGGAAACAGGCGAGAACAGATTCCGTGTCATCACAGGAGGAAGAGAGTGCTTTTTTCCTAACTCCAGAGTTACAAGCTATAATGTCAGCACAGTAAGTCTACATTCAAAATAGTTTTGTCTCAGTTGTTTTGAGAAATGGAAGTGTCATTATTTGCAGAGCATATGGAAAGGTAGACTGAGGCATGGAATTCAGGACACCCCAAGCATCTGTAAAAGCCACTGGAGCCCAAGATTGGATCAGGCTGAAGCTCCCTGGCATTGCCTGGGATTTCTGGCCCTGGCCCCTTTCTCTGTGAGTCCACGTCTCACTCCCGGCCTCGCCTGTGAGCTGCACAGCTCTGCAGAACCAACGCAGGCTTCCCAGGACTCTGCTTGTGCTGCCTGCTTGGACTATCCCCCCACCCCTCCTGCCCTTGGAGAACTCCTTCCCAGCTTCTAAGGCGCAGACAGGCTCTAGGAAGACTGCCCTGAGAGCACACCATTCTCTTCCCTTTTCTCCCTTGGGTTTTATACTTTTCCCGGGTGTTGTTGGACTATCTCTTTTATCAGTGTCAGCAAGCTGTTTCTCTAAAAGGCCAGAAAGTAAATATTTTAGGCTTTGGGGGTCATCGAGTCTCTGTTGCATTTCCTCAGCTCTGATGTCTTAGCATCAAAGCAGATGTCAAAAACGTATGCTCAAGGCACATGTCTAACATGCATAAGGAGAGCATATCGCATGTGCTCTAATAAGACTTCACTTACAAAAACAGTAGCAGGCTGCATCTGTCCTGTGTTCCTACTTTGTTGACCCCTGTCATAGATCCCTGTTGTATATTTCATGAACTTATTGGCCACTACTGTGCTCAATATGTGCCCACATCCAGTGGGTTGGTAAGAATGTCGTGATGAGTAGACAGGAATGTGCAAACTCAGAAGGAGCTTACAATAATCAGAGTGGCAGATAGTTTTCAAAAGAAAGAGAGTCATGGTTATTGATAGAAAGGAGGAAGTCGTGATATTGCACTGTACTACGAGAGGGGGAAACAGAGCCCCGTGTGGAAGAGAAGCTTGAGAAGGCAGCGGGATATCTAACTAGATGGTGGAGAATGGATCTGGAACTCAGGGAAACTTTGGGATCAGCTTTGGGAGCTGCCAGGGGGGAATGTCAAGGGCATGGAGGGAGAGGAGAGAGAGCACGGTGGGGGAATACAGCCTAAGAGGAAGATGAGCCTGCGAAGACACAGAGAGGGGCACTGGGGAGCAGAACAGCATGGGAGGAGGGCATCGCGAGGCCAAGAGGAGGTGTCGAGAGTGTTGATGGCTCAGGGGAATCGAGGAACATAAGCATGAGTTTGTGGGCCAGATTCAGATGGTATCCTGGCTTTGTTTCCAGCAGTCTAGGTAGCCAGGGGATGGAAGTGAAGAATGTGGATGGTGGAGGTGGTCCAAGGTAGAAGACTGACCCTCCAGGCCTGGAGAAAAGTTGAAGGCTGAGATGCTAGAAGGTAATTTTGCAGTGGTTGATTCTAGGGCCTAGGATGGACCAGGAGTCAAATGGAAAACTATTTATAGTAAAAGAAGAGGAAGGAGCAGGATCAATAGTAGGAAGGGGTGAGAGGTGTGGAGGAGGCCATGGAGACGACCGCCCTGGAGAAGGAGCTTCCAGTTTAAAAGACTGCAGGTGGTGGGGTCCCCGGGGGCAGTTGTGCTAATGCAGAGGACAAACCAAATAACAGAAATGGGGAGCCATAAAGACACTGAGACCAAGTCCGTGTCACATAACAAAGCACAATATGAAATGGCTGGTGAAGAGTTGACAAAAGGCCTGACTTTGAAGAACAGCCCAAGGTTCCTTTATGGCCAACCCCCACTTTGAGGCCTTTTCCCCTGAAGACTTCTCTGAACAAAGACAATGAGCAGAAGGTTGCCAGACCAGGTTTCACAGTCTCACTAGAAGGACAGCCACCTCCCTCATGCCCAACCTTCTTCCTGGCCACCTGTCAACCCTGATGGCCCAGGGTCAAATTCTAGGTTCCTGTGTTAGTGTCCTTTAACTATCACAAGCTGTATTGCAAGGCAAAGGAGCTAAAACCAAAATAATAACTAGGAAAAATATTATTTCTCTTAGGAGCAAGTTTAGGTAGGGAATTAAAGGGCGGGGTGGGGGGGAAATGGAGTAAAATAAACACAAACAGGAGAGATTTTAAGAACACAGCCAGAGGATCCTCTTCTCAGAGTTATTAGGAGGAAATGGAGATGACTATGTCCTGTGATTCATTTAGGAGGATTGGATTTCAAGTGGAAATGGCTCTCGGGTCCTTTACCTTGAGAAGAGTTGCTATGAGACAGAGAGCAGTGCCAGCTTCCCCGGGAGTCGGAGGGATAAATGCTCAGAGCAACCCAGGAGCCCTTCAGAGCTGCAAACTCGTCAGAAGGCGGGCAGGCCCGAGGCAGCGCAACTCGCCCCAGAAGCTGGGAAGCAGGACTGTGTTTTAGCTCTCTGCTTCTCTTAGCCTAAACCCGTACAGAGCTATACTTCTGTAGTTGTCTTTTAAAATTTTGAAACATAAGGAGATCTGTAATCAAGAGAAGCCCATCGATGTGTGTAGGTGCCCAGTGAATAGATTTTTTTTATCATAATAAATTAAAAAGGCAGAGACATTCCTTTAGTATAAAGAAGTCGATGCTCACTGAAAACAAAGAAAGAAGTATTTATTTCTCTCATGCAGTGTCCTTGGGCAGATATTTTCAGATTGAGGGAGAAGAGTCATTCTCCCTGAGACCTGCCTCACTGGGGGTGAATGCTCTGCCCTGTATCACCCACCAGCTATCCACGCACGTCTCATTCTATCCACAGCCACCCTCTTCCAGAAAAAAAAAGGCCCCCAGCCTTTTTTTTTTTTTCATCCCTTGTCCTTGTTTTTTACTGCAGTTTCCACAGGTGGACGTCAGCCTTGAAAGAGCCCCTGTGAGCCTGCCTCCCAACCCTGGTCACAGAGGGCAAATAATTGATGTATCTGTTACCCGCAAGGAGTCAGTCCCTCTGCGTTCACGTTGGCTCAAACTGTTGTTGTGGAAATTACACAGGAAATGTTAGATTGACCTACCTGAAGGATGTGTCTGGATTTGAGCTTCAAACACTTAGTCATATAATGTTCAATTATCTTTATTAAGCTGCCTGTCACACAGAAGTGAGGCCCTGGGGAACTTGTTGCTATTTACTTTTCTCACATCAGGGGGGCTGATAGTCAAAAGCTTTCTTAAGCCAGGAGATATTTTCTAATAAATTGAATGAGCTTTAACATGCTCTCTTTTCTTATACTTTTGGGTGGTAAAGTGGCAAAAAAAAAAGGTTAGAATGGGTTATTATAGATTCTTCTTTCAGAATGTGTAAAACACACTTCTAGGTTTGAATGGTTTACCAGAGGGAGATGGGATTCTGCACTCCTATAGATAATGATCCACTTGAGTTTGCTTGTTCAGTTTATATGGCTTAAGAGCCACAGTAAGCCCCTGGAGGAAAATTCTCTAATGGTTGTGGCTACTCAGATATCCAGCTGAAAGGAGACACAATCAGTCTTTGAAGGCATCCTCATCAAGTGGGTAAGAGAAGGATGAAGGCCTCAGTTATTCACTTTTTGTTGGGAAGTCTTGAAAATATACAAAAGAGTTAGGTAGTTTCTCTCCACTGCCCTTCGATGAGCAACTCCAGGAACTAAAAGGAAGGCAAATGATTGAACAGAGAGTGCGCCAGGTTACGCACATGAGAGCAGGGTTTCTAGATTGATCAGCAAACCACCGTTTTTCTGAAAGAAAACATGATTAACACCTCATTTGTTCATTAACTCAATTTTAGCAGAACACTATTTCCAGAATCCAGGTTAGATGCCATTCTCCATGCTAGGCACAAGGAACAAAACGATCAGTTTTATTCATTCCTCTCTTTATTCATTAAGTAAAAATGGACTGAGTCAGAATCTGCTATGCTGCAGGCCCTGGGTTACAGGCTGAGTCCTTCTGCAGTAGAGCGGTTAGTAGTAAGCTGATATTGAATACGCACAAACACATACACAGCGATAAAATAAATAAAACTCCTAATAAATGCCAAAGAGGGAAAGCACCCGGGATTATGAGATGGTACAACAAAAGGAACTAACTTAGATGATAGAGAAGAACTTAAGTGTCAGAGAAAGTCTCCTTGAGGAGGGACATTTAATCTTGAACTAGCAACTAGCCTGGAAAAAAATTGGGAGGAGTGGTCCCAGGAAAGATGTGTGAGGTTTTGGAAGTAAGGAAATGCTACAGGATTTGAGAACCTGAAAGAAGGTCAACAAACTAGAGGCAGGTGATCCAGGCACCAGTGGCCCCAGGAGCTGGAGAGTTAGAGCTCATGCTATAGCCCACAGGGAGGGCACTGAACCTTGCCACCAAAAGAGGTCCTTGCAGTCTTAAGGGAAGAGTGACCGAGCTGTGCTGTTGTTCTTTCAGTTTCTGTCCTCAAGGCACTCATATGGGAAATATTTCTAAGTCTTTATAGCAGGAAGAAAATAAAATCTACGTTTCTTAACTTGTTCGTTCTATTGCCAAAAGTTTTTATGCATCCAGAAACCAAAACCAAAACAAAATGCACTGTAAAATGTTTAGGATGGATGAATCATGACCACTGAAATACCTGAAGGAAAAAAGAAATATTTTTCTTTCCCTCTTCCTATTATGAAAAACCTACCCACTCACAAAGACTTGGAATTTCTTTTTATCTTTTTCTTTTCCTTTTTTTTTTTTTTTTTTTTTGGTACTGAGATTGAGCCCAGGGGCACTTTATCTCTGAGCCACATCCCCAGCCCTTTTTATTTTTACTTTTTATTTAGAAACAAGGTCTCACCAAGTTGCTGAAGCTGGCCTCACACTTGCAATCCTCCTGCCTCAGCCTCCCAAGTTGCTGGATCTCACAGGGTTCCTAGTCACCAGTTTTTTTGGTACAAATCATGCTTTCACTTGGCCCTAAGCTGCTAATGTGTCAAGCCCCTGACTACCCTGACACATAGTCAAGTGGAGCAGACAGACAATAAACATTTCACAAACAAGATCATCTCCAATTGTTGAAAGATGGAACAGGGGGAAGCAGGCAAGCGGTGTGAGGTCAACTCCAACTAGCTTGCCCTTGAGGAGGTGACAATCGAACCAAGGCCTACATGACAACATGTTTTGAGGTTATCTAGAATCCATTTTTAGGAGTGAAATGTGAAGTACTTTGCATCAGGATATGAAAGAGGTCATTATTTTAATGGTTGCTTTTAGGGGTAGGGAAATAAAATGTGCAACTCTAAAATCCAGTAAGGAAGAACAGGAAATAAGTGTGCAGAACAACATGAGAAATCTGAAATGGAAAGGTGGAATTACAAGTGTCCTAAACATTGTCTCCCTCCAGAATCCGTCTTTCCATGATGAAGTCAGAACCGCAAAGGTTAGGGGAGTAATAGGCTTTCCCAGAACCCAGTTCACAAACCAGGCCCAGAATAGAGTGGAAGGAACATGGCAGGACTTCCCAATTGCCAGTCACTTCCAAACAATCCTGTTGAGTATTGGAAGTCTCTCCTTTCTATTGCAAATATTCTGTGGTTTTTGTTTACTTCTTTTCATTTTGTCTTCTTTTATTCTGGACAATCCTTATCTTGAGTTCTCCACATGATTCCTCCTTTGTAACTTCATTTCATACTTCTTAATTTCAGTTTTATTCAAATAAGATACAGAAATGAAACCACCATTTATTTAAAGGAGTGCATGTGTGAGCTGTTCCTAATGGGGTGGGGGAAGTGGAGACATATCTTTCCATGTTCCATACTAATTTTTTTTAAGCTCTTGCATACAGATGCCAATTTGGAGGCATGTTTTAGATTTTTCTCTTGATTTTTCAAGATTAAGAAAAGTGAACTTATCTTGTGTCATGCAGCAACAGGTAGCATTATGTAACTAGGAAGGAACAGGTCTGTGTGTGTGTGGATTCACTGTGCTCATCAACAGTTGTGCCAACTTGGGCAAGTCATCTAACCTTCCTGGAATTCCATTTCCTCTTCTGTGGACAAGGAGCCTGGATCATATCAATGGCTTTCAACCCGATTTTTAGAAGTGAGCTCCTCCTAATAAATAACATGCAACACTCCAATTACGAAACAGAATCAAAGAACCTCTGCTCTGCAAGAAAGAAGAAAATGTCCTAGATATCCCATCCCTCCTCTTTTCTTTAAGGCAATCCCTCAGCCACCTTTGTGAAAAGTCTCCCAGAACCCAAGGCGGAAAGTTATCGGCCTCACTCTTAACTTCCATTCCAATTCTAAAATGATTTAGGGTCTTTATAAGTGCAAAGAGAATCATAAAATCTCCAAAAATGACACTTGAAACACAAACTGAATATTTGTAGATTTGCAAACTTCTACGAGAAGGTAAACCTTCAGTAATTACAAAAGCTCCATCTCTGGTAACCAAACTTCTTCAAGTACTGCTCTTCATTCCTTTGTCGTAGTACTGACCACACCTCGGAAGCTAGTTATGATGTAATTGAGCTCCACTATAAGCTAATGTTTACTGAGTTTTTACTAGATGCTAATAAACACAGCCTAGGGACTGAACATCTAACCATTGAATCCTTAAAATACTCCACAAGAAAGCTACTGTTATTATTTAAAAAAAAAGAAAAGAAAAGAAAGATGAAGCCCAGAGAGGTATGTGACCTTCCAGAATCCACCATTAGTTGGTGCTCAACCTGCAGCCTGGCTCCAGTACACACTGAACACCCTTCCACCACCACCCCTTCTCCACTACGCTTGCTGGCCCTGGTCTCTGAGGCAACTCAACCTTCTCACCAGGCTGCTCTGGGATCCTCTCACCCCAGTGCATCTGAACATCAGTGGGGAGAACCAAAAGGTAGCTGATTTTCAAACCGATGTGCCAATAAAGCTTTGAAAGTTTCTATAACTCTCTTTTCTGCTGGTTCCTCAGTCTGTTCAATGACTACATGGTACCAGTCCCACAGCTAAAACCTGACTTGGAACCAGATTCTTGGATTAAAGACCCTCTAGCTGTTGAATCCTCTTCCTGGGTTCTTGTAGGGCACCATCTATTTGCTTGCGGTAATCTTCCTCTCTGCTTCTCCACCTACTGCTCTACACTGCTACTTCTCCCAAGATGAGGACATGGTTAAGTATGCTCCACCTTGATCCCTTATTTGCCACCTATCTCGTTTTCACTGATATATCCAACCTTCTGTATTTATAAAACTACCCTCTCCCCAATGTAGTACATGCTCTCAGAAGATGGCAAGTCACATTTTTCTCTATGTACCTAATGCCTAGGAAAATAACGAGACTCTTAATCAACACCAATTATTAATGGTGGAGTGAGAAGGCATTGAATTGCAGTCAAGAGTCTTGATTCCTTCCACGTTCTAGTCTTGTGGTTCAAGGCCTCGTAATGTGTATGTTAATATTGTCATGATGCTGTTCCCAGGCTACATGAGAAGCCAGGACACTCCAAACCACTAGCATGATACATACTATCAGATCGTCATCACTTAAAACTTACTTTGATCTTCTAGAAGCTTTGATTCTAAGCCTTTTTAAAAAGCAATGCAATATGAGAGAAGGAGGAGTAATAGCTCATCAATGTCTTGAGGAAACAAATAAAGATCCACTAAGCTTCACTACGAGCAAGGCCCACCATCACCCATGTGACTCCAAAGGCCAGATGAAGGCTTTCTACTCGGCCCAGAGGATGTTTTATCTTTGCAGTCACATGCACTGGCATCTTCAGAAATAAATCACAGATTATCTGATGTCTTTTATGGGTAATGGCGTCTCACTCGTCATCCTTACTGTAAGGGGCCATGTTCTGGTTTTGGTTGGTCCTTTCTCTCTGTCACTTACTCTCTCCCTCTCCTTGGAAAACATTTCCAGTGCTTCACACCTCAGTGCCTGTGGAGAGTGTATCCTTGGTCTATCAGAACAACACAGAAGAGAG
This sequence comes from Urocitellus parryii, assembly GCF_045843805.1. Classification (NCBI taxonomy): domain Eukaryota; kingdom Metazoa; phylum Chordata; class Mammalia; order Rodentia; family Sciuridae; genus Urocitellus; species Urocitellus parryii. Next base: position 14,288,728 of record NC_135538.1, read on the forward strand.
TCAATGTCCTTGCTCTCAGTTACCTGAAGCTTCTTCAAGAAACAAGATCAAAGTATAATCCTGCACCTCCTCCTCCAGGGTTGGCACTGCAATATGTCATCCCTGGAACAGCTGGTAAACAAAACCCCAGCCCATTTCTGGACTTTTAGCAAATCATTGTCATCTTTTCCTCCGCTGCCCAGAGTATCCCCAAGGCCTTCAGGCTGCTCCCTGAGCTCCCCACCTCCTTGATGGTTGAAATGGATTCTAAACCGAGGTAAACAGGGCTCCTCCCGGCAGTCTGGAGAGCTTCTGGCTGCAGAAAGCTAATGAAGCCCTTGAAGCAGTATGCTTCTCTTCCACCCACACTTTATTGAAATGCTTTTGAGTCTTATTGTGTTGTAATTACATGCTATAGAAAACTCAACAAACATCTATTTCAAGGATTGGGCCCATGACTCTTACTAAAACATTTCAATTCCATTTTCCTGAGCATACAATCTCTAAATGCATCTGTGAGGGCCCTCCACAAGTATTTCCATTTCACATTTCAGAAAACTTAAAAGTGATGCAAGTTCCTGATTCAGCTGATGATGGATGTAAAGGGACTACCTTCATGAGCCCTAGGGGTTGTTTTTCCTTTCTGTTTCCCTTCCCTTTCTATAGTTTTAGGATAGAATTTTTATTTTATATATATATATATATATATATATATATAGATAGATATATATAGATATATATAGATATATATATATATATTAGGAAACATAATGAAATAAATAAGCATTTCTTTGATAACTTGTTTTCTTTTAATTTCCCTTATAAAAGCAGTTACTTTAAAGAGATGGGCTTTATCCATATTTCTTTATCCTTAGAAACATTTGGGTCTAGTTTAAGGTATAATTCCCAACCCTGAGATAAGTTTTCTTTCCAATAAAAATTTAATTTTGGCTTTTAAGTTCTGGAATTGTTTTTTTCACATGATATGGAATTGAATCTGATTTTCTTTTTTTCCCCTTGTAGAAAACTAGTTCCTTCGCACCCTTCATTGAACGATTTCCCCGGCACTCTCAGTACTCCTGGGGTTACAGAACAGCTTATCCTCAGAGTAGAGGTTTATTTCTGGCTCTCTTTTCTATTTGATTAGTTGATGTGTTTATTTCTATGCAAATACCATCACGTTTTCCTAATTATTACAGCTTTATGATTTTTATAATTTAAGGGTTTCTTTTTTTTTCTACCCAATCTCCTCAATCTTCATTTTATTCTTGGGAGCATGAGGGTGGATTCAGTTGTTAAGCTTTTCCATATAAATTTTAGAATGAATTTGAGATTTTGATTGGAAGTCCTATGAACTTATAAATCAATTTAAGGAAAATAAAAACATTTTCAACAATGAATCTTCCCAGTCATAAATGTAGTATAGATTTTTTTTCCATATATATTTAGTGACTTTCAATAGAGGGGTATAATTTTTTAGGTTTGAGTTGCAGCTATAAAGTCTACCTGTAGTATAAAATAATGTTTTGAATTTGTTGCTGGTGTAAATAGATTTGATTTTTTTTATATTGATTACCTTCTTTTAACCATTTTTAAGGGATTCAATATCAGAAATATAAAACGTAATTTCTTATTTAAGAATGTTTTAAACAGGATATGTGAAGTCTATATGAATCATCATTCATATTTTAAAAAATGGAACTTAAAAACTTATATCCTGCTGCTGCTGCTTGTAAATGAAGAATAACCCCATAGGATTTCTATCTCATGGCAAAGATAGCATGAAACCTAAGAATGGCTTCCTCTGGGCCAATTACCTATAGATCATCAATTGTTCCCAAACAAAACACATTTCAGCCAGGAAGGAGGATCCTTTGGAAGCTCTATATATGGTTCAGACTTCTTCTAAAGACAGATATGTTATGCTTATGAGAGTTTTCAGCTTGAACTCTTTGTTAGCTGTCAGTAACAATGGGGTCTGGTGCAGATTTCAGGTTCGCGGGGACTGCCCTGACAGCTCAGCTCCCCATGGCACTGCTGTCCACAAAGCAGATGAAAACTGGAGCCTAATGTTTCAGACAGAATTAAAAACACTGAAAAAAAAATGATCAAAGCTTTTCCAAGAGCTGGTGGCATATTTCAGAAAGGGAAAACTTAGAAAAGATACGGTCAGGTAACAGGAAGTACAACAGCTGAGATATTTTAGAAATATATGGGTAACCTTTAAATGTGCCTCTGAAGAAGGAAATCAAAGCGACATCGCAAAGCAATTATTTAAGAATATAAATCAAGAGAGTCAAGAAGTAAAAGATTGCAACCTACACATTCAAGAAGCGTGCCAAGTACCTAGAGTTACTGGCCAAAAATGGTCAAAGGAGAAGCACATCTTGATTGCTATTTAAGAGAAAAACAAAAAGACCAAATCATTAATGAGGGAAAGAAAATCAAATTTCCATTCAACTTCTTGACACAGCAATACTTTGTACAAAACAACTTAAAAACACTGGAGGAGAACTGTGAGCCAAAGATTCGATATGCAGGCGAGTTTCAGCACAAAGGAATAAATAACAAGACAAATACGAATGTTATTAAACTAGACAGGAAAAGTGTTCTCATGAGCATTTCTTGAAAAAACCTACAAGAAAGAAGTTCCAAACAACCAAAAAGATTAGAGAACCATCACAATGCGGTCTGAGAGTAGACATTAAGTATAATAATAACAGAATTGGCATTAGAAATGAACTTTGAGGTGGTAGAAAATAGCATGGAAGTATTATTATAAGCTCTAGAGATATATAAAAATACATGATGAAGTGGGAAAAATAGTCATAAAAATTATTACTAGCTTATAATTACCTCATAGGAATTATCTGGAAGTAAATTAATATCATTTAATTCTGACAAACCACAAAGTAGAAGCTTAAGTATATTTAACATGGTAATGCTGAACACAGACAATACCAGTGACTAAAATTGGAAGTTAGATGGGAAATATTATGTTCACTATTGCTCATAGCAGGAAATGAACCGTTTCTAAAGGAAGATTTGATTATAAATCTAACAATCAGAACAAAAATACAAAGATCTAAAACCCCCCAAAATATAATAAATCAGTCAATAAAGAGCCAAGAAAATAGAACAGTTAGAATATGGGAAATACAACTTGAACCTAACACGCCGTTGGTATCACTAAATGTAAATCAGCTTCATTCACATACTAAAAATATTCTCAGATCCACAAGTAAACTAAAATACAATTGTAGTCTATATAAAATAGAGACTGAAGGCAAAGTTGTTCTGATGTTGAAAATAAAGAATGAGGAAAGATCTATGGAGTAAGTGAAAATAAAAAGGAACCAGGGTGGATTGGGGCTGTAGCTCAGTGACAGAGCGCTTGCTAGTATGTGTGAGACACTGGGTTTGATCCTTAGACACACATCAAAATAAACAGATAAAATAAAGGCATGCTGTCCATCTACAACTACAAAAAAAAAAAAAAAAAGAAAGAAAAGAAAAAAAACTTTTAAAAAAGGAACAAGGGTTTATGATCTTGGTTTTAAGCAGGGTAAAATTCAATCCCACAAAATAACTGAATGAATCAAAAACTTTACCACACAAACAACAATAATGCATAATAGATATAAAGCAAATATAAGTATTTATGAATCATGTACCAGATTTGAAGTTTTCATTAAGCAGAAATGACAGATTATAAGAAGATAAATAGACACAGGCATATAATATTTTACCATGTAGCCCAATGATTGAATAAACCTGCATTTCCAATATATATGGAACATTTAGAGAAGCTGAAATTATAAAGTTGCATTAATAAGTTACAAAAGAATCAAAACGTAACCCATAGTCTTTGATTCCAAGGAAAATAGCATTTATTAATAATAAAACAAAAACTGCTCTTCCAACCTAGAAATTAAGATATTTATCGAAGAACTACTGAATAAAAGAGAATAAAACATAAAGTGGAGGAATTTGGGGGAATGTTGATGAAAGAAAATATATATAGGAACACAGCCAAAGCAACATTTTGAGAAAATTCTGAGCATTAATATCCTATATTATGAAATGAATTAAATATTAATTTAGAAAGCTAATGAAAAAAGCTGAAAGCAGAAAGAAGGACCTAATAAGATATGAGTATAATTTAATGAGTTAGGAAGCAGAAAACCAGCAGAACTAATAAGACACAAACTTAAGCTAGTTCTTTGGGGAAAAGAATCAACAAAACAGGAAAATCACCAGCTGATGTAAGTTTTCTAGAAGCAGCATAAATGCATAAAACGAATTATATATTGCAATAACCATCCAACCAGAGGAAATTTAAAAAAAAAACAATTAGGAATCAGTTGTCCAACTCAATACAATAAATTTGAAAACACACAAAATAGATAACTTTATCAGAAGATTCTATGTATGTATGTATGTATCTATCTATCTATCTATCTATCACCTGACCATGGAAAAAAAATAGAAAGTCTAAAGAGATCAATTACAACAGAAAAAATAAAAGTTTCTAGAGACCTTCCCTATTATAAATTTCCAGATCCAGATGGTTTCAAAAGGGCATTCCACCAGTGTTTTAAAAGATCAAATAATCTCAATACTACCTAACGCTTTCTAGATTATAGAATATGAAAGGCAAATTTCAAACTACTTTTTAATGCAAATGAACATAAATAACAAAAATTCTTTAAGACTACATAAAGAAAAAATTTCAAACCCAGTGTGGTGGTGCACATCTGTAAACCCAACAATTTGGGAGGCTGAGGCAAGAGAATTGCAAGTTCTAGGCCAGCCTTGGAAACTTAGTAAGATCCTGTCTCAAAATAAAATGTGGGGATGTAGCTCAATGGTAGAGCACCACTGGGTTCAAACCCCAGTTCTAAAAAAAAAAAAAAAAAATCACTCCAAACTTTGTCTGAATTTTGATGTAAACTGACAATCATCTTTTTTTTTTCCTAATAAAAGCACTTAACAATATAGAAATGGCTGAAAACATTTTAACATGAATATATAGGAATATAGAAGTATCAGATAGATAGATACATACATACATAGAATCTTCTGATAAAGAAGTATTGCCCACAATTCATACCAATTTTACAAGATATTAGACATTAAATATAAATAATATAAATAATCACAAGATTATTTGACACAGTTAAACAAGAAAAAATATTTGGATGCTTAGGAATATGAAGGAAAAGGTAAAAGAATCTCTATTTGCAGATATATGATTATATACTAAGAAACCCCACTGTATTTAATGAAAACAAAATACTCTGAACAATAAGAAAATTTAGTAAAATCATCATCTATAATAATAGATGCAAAAGTCACTTATCTACCAACATAGAGTATCCAATTAAGAGAAGCAATGGAAGAGAAACTCCAATTAGTGAACTTCATTCACTATATAGTGCATATATAGAGTATATAATATAAATATTACACTTTCATATTTTATATATTGAATTTATATGTATTTATATAAAGTAGGCAAAATTGTACAAGCAAAATACTTATGAGGATATTTAAAATACTTATGAAAGACACGAAAAAAGATTTAACAATGAAAAGGCACAATTTGTCCTTGAATAGGAAGATTCCACATGATAAAGATGTCAACACTTACTCTGCAGCTCTTACAGTTACTTATTCTGCTCTAATTTTCAAAAAAACCAAAAAAGTCAACGCTCCCTAAGCTAATTTATATTTACCACAATTCCAGTAAAATTATCTACAAGTTTTCTTATAGGGTTAAACAAGTTAATTTCAAAGGTCAAATGGAAAAAGAAACAGAAGAATTGCCTGTTAAACTGTGAAAAAAAAAATCAAAGGGCAATATTAGAGGGATAGTAAGCTAGATTTAAAACCATTTGGAGCTTCTATAAATAAAGCTATGTGATATTGATTTTTAAGTAAACAAACTTTAGCAGATAATTAAAATTTCAGAAAAAGACTTAAGTGTATAGAAAAATTTAACGTGTAATGAGGGATTCATCTCAAATCACTTGAGAAAATATTGACTTTTTTATAAGGGTGTTGGGACAACTGAATATCCATTTGGAAACATATGAAAGTCAATCTTTATTTCACACTGTAAATCAGGAAAAATTGGTTTAAAAAGCTCCCCTTGATGCTGCAGCTGTCAAAACCAGAGGCCCCCTGCTTTCCTCACTGCCAAACATCTCAATGAGCAGGCTCATGCTTCCTTTCTTTAATGTTGCCTGCCCATTTTCTCTTTCATGTATCAATATAAAGTACTTGTGTTCAATACGCTATACTGTTTTTTCCTCCTCTACCTTTACTGAATGTGTTCCCTTAATAAGGAACAATGATCCCCTAATTAACCAATCCTTAAACCCTTCCACCTCACCCCTGCCCCTCTCTCTGCCCTCTGGCCTGATGCAGCATCTTTTTCTTTTGAAAAGCATCCCCCCCATGGTTGGAATTCGGGATATTTTTACTTCTACTTCTCAAAACAACTTTTCCTTAACCCCAGGCTGAAATTCTCTTTTGCCTAAAGTCCCCCAAAGTCAGCCTTTCAGGAAACCTTCCCTCAGCCCTCTGGACTCCTCTTTCTCTATCATTTCATCTTAGAGTTGTGTTCATTCCACGCTGTAACCCATGGAGGTAACTTCCAAAACCTTTATTGTCAGTTCTGACCTCTCCTTGGAGCTCCAACCTTCTGCTGGGCACCATCTTGAGGACATCTTCCCTGCACTTTAAATCAGCTGTCTCCCTGAAAAAAACTTCTCTGATTTGGTTTCTCCAACAGCCACCCTTTCTCCTCTTTCTCCTGGCCACCCAGTCTCATTGCATACTTCCCAACACTGACATAAAATTTGGATCATTTTGCTGCGTTGCACAAAGTGCCCTCAAAGTTTTCACTTTCCCCAGAGGTGCACCTGAACCTATCCAGAGGATCAATCACACACATCAGTTAAACTTGTCTTGACCAAACTCGCACAGATACATCCCTGCTTTGTCCAGGGGGTCCAGGATAGAAACCTAGGGTCCAGAGTGCCTGAGTGTACAGAGTATGCAGTAACTAACCTTCCCTTAACAAATCAGTGTGTTTGTTGCATCTCCTTTTCCAATGATGAAGTTAGGATGGATCTTGCATTACACCAATGGAGAATGACACATAAGCAAGCAGGTTACAGAACTGATTCTCAGCGGTGATATAAAAGAAGAAACTGACTGTTTTTAACATCTCTTTTCTATTTGATAAAATGAAGATGCAGGGGAAATGACAAATAAGAATACTAAAAGACTTAATAAATGTCTCCAAAATCATCAAAAAGAAAGTTCACTGCCGCAGTCTGGCTGGGCACAAAATAACCGAGCCACCACAAAAGCCTTGTAGATTCAAACAGCAACTCTTTATTCCCGAACTCTCACCAGCCCTCTACACGCACGTTCTGGGAAAAAATCCACCCTCCACTGGGCTCTGGGTACCAAATACCCTCTGAATTCCTCGAGAACTCAACGGGAACTCAAGGAGTGGGCGCCTGAGGCAGCAGGATACGCCCTATTCCCAGCAGGATCCACCTTAAACCTGGAACAGTCCTATTCCCAGCAGGATCCACCCTAAGCCCAGATTCACCCTAAACCTGGATCCGCCCTAATCCCTGAGCAAGGTCACCTTTCAAGCAATGTCACTGTAAATGACCTGGGTCCAAGGCAAGCCCATTTCCACAATGGAGAGTCCTCCCTCTAAGCAACACTGGGTAGGCTGACAAGGAAATTGCCATGCGTCATTCCTACTTGGCTATGGCTCTCAGCAGTTCATCTTTATCCTTTGCATTAGAAGCCCACAGGGGATGTCAATAATACGAATAGAAACTGTAACTTAATTATAGACCACAAGGACATGTAACCATGACACTAATAATAAAGACAATTTCAACTTTTAACAAGAAATAGACATTCTAACTCCATTTACCTTGAAGCCAAACATTCATCTACTCATAAAATTAAGAGCTATTGTCACAGAAAAACATCAAAGCCTGGCCAGCCTTAGCATATGCAATATTTCAAAGATGTATATGTATGTATTATGTGTGTGTGTGTGTGTGTGTGTGTGTGTGTGTATGAAGTGACTTGATTATTCCTGCATAATATTTGTGATTTACATAGTATTGGTTAAATATTAAATGTTTATTTTAAAGTAGTATATTTATAGGCAGGAATAATGTATAATGAGCATAATTATGCTAAATATTGCACCTTGGATTATCAAGAATGTATCAGTACAACAATGCAAGCATAAACCAGGGGTTGGTTTGCACTCAGAAACCATAGCCATTAAAAAGTGATGAAGGAAGACAAACAGACATGAATGAGGTGAAGTGTGGCAAGCTCCTACTTTCGATTGCATTCATTTACTTACAAATATTAATCCACTACTGCACACTAAATTCCCTGAGGGCAGGTCTTCTGCCTCGTACCCATCTCCTTTTTTTGTGTCCTCTAGTATCATGCAGAACCCTATGGATGTGCTGGTGTTCAGTAAATGCCTAATGGGTTGGACTATACTGAATTCTAACCAACACAGACTTGCAATTGGCTCTCTTCCCTTATAGCTGGATTTTAATAACTCATTTAAAAAAATGAGAATGGCCACACTGGAGTGCGGTGCAGTGGTAGGAAGGTTGCTTAGCATGCAAAGTCCTTGAGTTCCATCCCCAGCACTGCACACACGAAAAAGGATCTTTCCATTCTTAACAGGAAGAGGTATCTGTAATAAAAGCAGCTATGCAGCATGAGGGCAAAAGCCTGGATTATCCCTGTACAGAATCTGTGATTTCAATAGTATGAATATATTTGAAAATTAACTGTCAAAATACTATTTTGATTATATCTAATCAATTTAGCTGATATTTAATTGCTACTAATAAGTGGCAAGTGAAAAATAAAGCAGTGTATAAAAATGTAAGAAAAGTCAAATTAACCTCCTACACAGGATTAATTCTTGAGTTGGAATTAGGCCTTTTCCCCTGGAGTAATTGTATGTTGAGTGGATACTTACTGTTTACAGGCTTAACTCTCTCAAGGATTTAAAGATTTGGGGCTTAGCAAATTTTATAATGTTGTTCTTTTGTTTTTAAGAAGAAACTTTGCTTTCAATTTTTTATTTTCTACCTTTTTCCAATAGAACACATTCAAGTACTTTCATGACTGATGATCTTGTTGATCAAGTTGACTTTTCCTGAAATACCAATATGGGTATTTATGTGTCTGTGTGTTTAATATCTTTATTGAGATACGTTCATGTCTTAACAACGATGCGTTGAAAGTGTATAAATTCAACTGACTTTTAGTCCAATAGATACTTTGATTCATCTTCAGTCAGAAGTACCAGTAATAATGGAAGTTGGGCTATTTTCTCCCTTCTTTGACCTCAATAGTTCTCCTTTTCAGTTTACAGTTTTATATTCCCAGAATCTGTCAGGGTATTAAACCAGAGTTTTAAGAATAGATCAACTGGCACAAGCTTCTGAGTGATTAAGGGCTCAGAACGACAATCAATAAATCCAGGGTTAAATTATAAACTGGTTATAACTTCCTATATTCTTATACAATGAATGAACTATAATGTAGAAGATAACCCCAAACAGGACTGTCCACATTCAAGAAGTTAAATGAACATTGGCTTCCTCTCTTTTCTTTTTGCATCCAGTTCTTAAGATGGAGAGGAGAAAGGTTATGAAAGGTTAAAGTATTTTAAAATTGACAAATGATAATGATACATCTTTGCAGGTGTGCTATGATCTATTGGTGCATTGTATAATGATCACTCAGGTCTGAATGGGGCAAAGGGCAATGCAAAGCACACCGCACTCCTGGCATGTGGAGGGGGAATCTGGCAAAGCTCCTGGCTTTATGGAACTGCCTCCTGCCCCAGGCTGGCTCTGTGACAGGTGGATGGCTCACTGCACACCCCCGCAACCTGCTCCCCAGTCTACCTACTGTGTGAGGTTTCTCTTTAGCACAGCACACACTTCTTAGAAGGGCAATTTTGAAAAGGGAACATAAAGGGAGATCCTTCCCTTTCTACCCCCAAAACACATGTGGATGGATTACATTCTGAATTCATCAACAAGTTATTTCAGAACTTCATATTTTTATTTCTTCCAAGTAAAAAAACCTGCAAAGAATTAATGAAGCTGTAAAGACAAGGGAGGGAGGGTGTGGGGGAAGCCAATAAAATTATTGCTGAAAGCATTATTTTGTTGTTGTTGTTGCTGCATGTTTTTATTTGCATTTTTTTCTGAAATATTTACAGTAAACAACCTAAAATAAGAATGTTCAAAAATTACTCTCTTTTCAATTTAAAGTGAATCTATCAACAGAAAACAGTTTGCTCTTTAAATGTTCTCTCCGGTGGAGCAACCTGCTTTTTTCCTTAAGGAAGAGAACTCATTCCTATTTCATGCCTATGGGTTAAAGAACTTCTGTTGTCCAGCTCTTATTCCCTGCAGGCAGAGCCTCCTGATGGAAGAATAGTGGAAAGAGCTAGATTAACAACCCTCTGGCCAAAGGCTTGGTTGAGGCAATATTCTGTTTGTCGAATTTGGTCTCTGCTTTTCAAATGCATGAATCTTTTTTTTTTTTTCTCTCTGAGAGTGAATAAGAATCAAAAGAGAGTGCTTTGGCTTCACTGACAAACCCACAAATATTTCTCAGAATTTGTTAGCATGGATGGCGCCAGCAAAGAGTATTAGCCAGCCCCTTGATGGCTGGATAGTCCTACCTAACAGCCAATTTACATTGCTTCCTCTAACATCCTATCTGCCTTGTGGACATAGTAAGCTTCATTTCTGCAAAAGTGAAGAGACCTCACAACAAATGAGTCATGATGAGTGCCTCCGCTCCAGTTTTTGGTCTGTAATTTTTAGTATGAGCACTCAAGCAGGACTAACTGAAGAGGCTCATTCCTAGTAGACGCGGAGGGCATATTTTGTGTTTTCTAGTGCCAAACACACACCAAAGGATTAGGTGCTAGAATGAAAAAATGAGTTTTCTCCATTTTTTGATTATTTTCACAGGCATTTCTATTATCTTTAACTTTCTTCTTCTAAAACACACACACACACACACACACACACACACACTGCCTAAGGAAAATTACTAAAGAAATTGCTGGGTTCTTTATTTACATTTTATTACAACCTTTACTTCTTGGTTTTCATAGGAAGAAGTGACAAGGACAACGTTAAGAGGTGGGCCCTCACTGCTGCAGGATATAGGAAAGAACTGGAAATTGAGGGCAGGCTAAGCTGGGTAAGGATAAAATTAGCCTTCAAGCATATGACTACCAGGAAATAATAAACTACCAGAATCAAGATACCCTGAGTTGTCATCGGGGAGTAAATCAAGCCATAACTCTTTTCTAAAGGACACAAGATAGCAGGGAGGGCAATCCAGCAGGTTTTATAGCCCCATGCTCACCAAACCCCCCACTTGCCAATTCAAACATTTGAGTAATTACAAAAGGCTGGGGTGTAGTCTATCCTTCCGATGGCTTTGTAAGACACAAATGCCAGATTCATAAGAAAGATCTGAGAAAACAGGGCATTGGTATAATTAATCACAGATAAAACTCTGTCTCCAGTTAGTAGCATTGATGACCCTCATGTTTAAAGGGCCATTGTGACTTTAGGCTTGATCTTTTCCCATTGCTACGTAAATGAAAACAACCCTTGGAGATGGCCAACCTCAGTCGACCTTTCCAAAGTGGCATCAAAGCCTGAGATGGAACAAAAAGGGTGGTGCCAACATTTGTCTTCTGCCTCCCAGCTCTCCCTCAACCCCAGAGCTTTGAAAATTATGGATGTCTCTAAAAGAGCAATGGGAAGATAGAGGCCACTTGTGCTAATCAGAGGGTCCAGTGCTATCAGAGGGGTTGGGAGCTTATAGAAAAAAGCCATGTGAACCCTGTTCTCAGTCACCACTCAAAAGCCATCTTCCACACATATAAAGTTTCAGATGGGCTGCTGATTGAAATACTTTTTTTTTTAATGTTCTCTACCTATCAATGTCATCAAAAGCAGCTATCTTCAAACACTAAGAAGTTAATTTACATTATATTAAAATTGAATAATATTTATGTGCATGTTAATGATTAGAAGACTACAGAATTTTTTATATTCTAGATCATATCTTACTGTTTATATTTTACATGATTTTCTATATACCTTTTATATTTATTTATACATTTTAATCATCATTAACATGTACCTAAATATTCTTTTTCTTTCCTTCTTTCTTTTATTTTTTGCACTTTACCACTGAGCTACATCCTCATCTCCTTTTATTTTTTTATTTTGAGACAGGGTCTAGCTAAGTTTCACAGACTGTCCTTGAACTTGTGATCCTCCTGTCTCAGGTAACCTAATCACTGGGATTATAGGCATGCACCACCATCCCTGGTCCCAATTATTCTTAAATTTAGTAATACTAAGAATTATACTCCATAGTGAGGCCAGTTATGGGGGAAAAATATTTTGCTCATCCACATTTAGAATTTAAAAGTTGTAAAAGAGGGTTGTGGAGTATAAGCAGAAGTATAGTTACAAGTCAAATGCATTAATACATTTAGAAAGTCCTTCCATAACAGATGGATACTTATTCTGCAAAATTTATAAAGGAATAAGCCAGGAATTGATGAGTAATGATGAACAACAAGAAAATAAACTTGATGACAATAACAGATGACATGGTTATCAGAAGATGTGGATCCTCCTTCTGATTCTGCTATGAGCTACCTGGTTGACTTGGCCTGTGCCGTTAGCAAACATTTATTGGGGATCATGGAACACTTTGTATGTTGGAGGTGACACAAAGATAAATAACATTTGGTTCTGGACCTTGAAAAGTTTATGAGCTGGTATGGAAGATAAGAAATACAACCATAGCTAACATCTGGCAGGATGAGAGAAGTCCAATTCAAACACATGAGATTGTAGACAGAGGAAAGGATAATTTCTGTCTGAAGAGAAGAGTTTGAAGGAAGGTTTTATGGAAAAGTAGTTTCTGATTGAGCCTCATGGAATGCATAAGTGTCTGACATGAAACTCAAGGAGGAAGGTCTCTCAGAAGCAGTGTGTGAAGTTGTGTTCACAGTTCTCACGCCAAGTTCAGCCACCAGATGTCTTTAGCCTGGGCAAGGTCACCTAATCCTCAGCACTCCTCTTTGGACTCTCACCTCCTAGCCTTCGTCATTTACATCATTTGACTAGCTCTGCAGACATTTGGGATTGTGACACTTGTAATAGAGATGTGCAATCTTTGAGATAAGGAGCCTACATAGTACTTCCAAAAGAATGGACACAGCCAACAGTAGCTGAGTCCAGAAGCTTCATGCTTCTAGCTGTGCCTTGGGAAGTAGTTTCTGGTATCACTATGGAGGATAAAAAGAGGGGTGGGGGGCCAATAAAGAGAGACAGTCAGGGAGGTGAGTCATCTGAGGACGAGACCACCAGGACCTGAGCTGAGGCAGTAGAATGGAGACCAAGGGAGCTTTGGATTCTGGGTATTCTTGAAGGAGGAAGTGGAATCCATCCTTCATTTAAACTTTATAGCTCCAAGGTCTAGGTAAATATGTCATTAAGAGAGGAAAAAGAAAGGAACAGACTTGATGAGGAAGATCAGTTCTTCATTTTGAGATGTGATGAGTCTGAAGGGCTTGTAAGACATTGAAGTAGGAGTGTGTAGCTATGGTTCTCAACCAGGTTCACAATCATTTGGCCTCAGCCACCCACATTGCACACAGTAGAGGTATGGAAATGTGTGGAGATGGTATTGGCTGCCATATCTGGGAGGATGCTACTGGCAATTAGCAGTAGTCCAGGGGTGATGTAAATATTCTACAAGGCACAGATAATCCCCTGCCCGCATGAGAGAATTACCCTGGACATCAACGGGGCAGAGGGGGAGGAATCTTAGTCTAGAGGTAATAGAAACTTCTAACCTAGATTTTTTGAGAGTAGACCAGATACAGATGAGAACTTTGAACCCCTCACCCTTCTGTAGGAGATGTGAGAGAAGACTAACCACTTTAGACATGTGTACAAAGGAAAGAAAGTCAGGGACTAATCAAATCCTAGGCAACTTCACTTCACCGGCAATACGAGTTCAGTGGGTTGAAGTAACGCCAGAGGCTCTTTCATATTCAAAATACAATGATTTTATGACTGTTCTCAGCAACTTTGAATCTATAAAGATAGACATAAAGGAGGATGGAAATCATGGAGCAGATCAGTTCAGCTATGAATGTGAAGACACATTGTGGTATGTAGGAGGGAGATATTATATATTGTCTAAAATTTTCATCTGCAAATTTGATATAGAACCACACTATTATAGGGCAAGAAATTTAATACAAAAAAGGAGACAGGTGCAAAAGAAAGAAGGAAAGAAGATAGCAAAAAAGTAAAAGAGAAATGAAATAGGGAGGGGAAATGACAAGACCAGGAAAAGAAGGAGAGGAGAGGAGGGGAGAGGAGAGGAGAGGAGAGGAGAGGAGAGGAAAGGAGGGGAGGGGAGGGGAGAGGAGGAGAGAGGAGTCTAAAGACATCCTCTAAAGTCTGAGAGAATACAGTATGAAACAGTTATGCATATGGTTCCAAGGAATAAGACTAGCGGCCATTCTTAATAAGTTTTTGAAATTGTGATACTAGAATATGGTCCATGGACAGCAAAATCTGCTTTTTGAGTGGTGTCAACAATGTTTTTCAAAAGCTAGGTACACACAACATGACAAAACAATGCCTTGCACTATATTCTCACATTTGAATTTTGCTGTAACTCCACTCCAGTGGGCTTGGTGAGTAGAGCGAGCCCCAGAGCAGGGCGACCCTGGAGAGGCAGTGCAGCTCTCCAAAGCAAATGGAGGCTAAGTTTGCAACAAACAAGAAGATGGTCCTTTCACACTCAAATCATCCTGTAGCTTTGAAAGACAAGGTGCACGTGAAAACAGCAAGCTAAAGTAGCCAACCATAGAGCCAGAGCCAGAAAGACCTTGAGTTCAAGTGCCAACCCACCATCCACTGGCTCCTGCTGACTACAAGCCGGGGGATGTCTCTGAGCCTGGACTTCCCTTCTCTATAACATGGATGATAAGCCCCCGCCTCCTATGAGCTCTATGACAATTGGATGAGATAACAAATGTAAAGGGTTCAGGCCAGCAGCTGGTGTGGGGTGGTGACTGTCCCCAGTAGCTGCTGTTAAGTGACATATAAATCCCATTACGCTAATCAGTGACCGAAAGAGAAAAACAGTAGGACCCACATTCCAAGGCAACCAAAGTACAATACATTAGAGAAGGTAATGCATTTGAAAACTGAAATGAATTTGTAGAACTGGAAGTGGCTTTCAGAGCTCTCTTGTCAAATTTCCTCATTTTATTGATAGGAAAATTGGGGGAGGAAATGAAAAGGCTGTTGTGGGTTGGATATACATGCACCAAAAAAGGTCTTAATTAAAGGGAGGTTATTCAAGTTCAGCCAGCAGATGTCTTTAGCCTGGGCAAGGTCACCTAATCCTCAGCACTCCTCTTTGGACTCTCACCCACTAGCCTTCGTCATTTACATCATTTGACTAGCTCTGTAGACATTTGGGATTGTGACACTTGTAATGGAGATGTGGAATTTTTGAGATAAGGAGCCTACATAGTACTTCCAAGTACTTCCAAAAGAATGCATAGAGCCAACAGCAGATATATATATATATATATGTATATATATAAATATATATCTGAAAGAATAAACCAGGAAAATAAAGGATGTGCTTCTCCTAAGACAGAGCCAAGTCACTCACCTGTCCAGGAGCAAGTTGGGAGCAAACAGTAGCTTCCCTGGGTGCTCCATGGAGCGCCAGACAAGACCAATCATTAGGATCTCTAGCCAGGCACATTCCAGAAGATGGACCTGATCGTGGAGGTTCAAATCCCCAAAGCCTGAAACATGACAAGAAAAAATAAACTCTGCTGAGTTAAAATGAAAAGCATTCATTGCTGGTGGAATCAATGCACCAGGGATTGCAACCACTTGGCTGTGTTTTCTATGAGATGGAATTAAGCATAATAGAGGCACACCATATAGGAATGTCAAGGAACTATTATTTAAACCTAGCACTATGAATAAATTTGTTGTGGTTTTAAGTTTTTTAATGACTTAGTGTCACATCTACAGAAATACATTAACTTATATAACCCACTTAGCTTTCTGTACTTAGTAATGAAGCTTAAATGCTTTCTACTTTATAAATTTTTTATTTGTTTTAATTAGTTATACATGACAGTAGAATGCATTTATGCACTTTGATACATCATACACAGATAGGATACATATATACATAAAGTAATGATGTCTGTTTCATTTAATGTCTTTTCTATCCCTACATCCCCTCCCCTCCTGTCTCTTCATTTCCCTCTACCTAACCTAAAGTGATGCTATTCTTCTCTAGTGCCGCACCCCCTCTTATTGTGAATTAGCATCTGCATATTAGAGAAAACATTTGGCCCCTGGTCTTCTGGGATTGGCTCATTTTCCTAAGCATGATATTCTCCCACTCCATCCAGTTACTGGCAAATCCCATAATTTCACTCTCCTTTAAAGCTGAGTAATATTCCATTGAATATGTATACCACATTTTCTTTATCCTTTCATCTATTGAAGGACACCTATGTTGGTTCCATAGTTTAGCTATTGTGAACTGAGCTCCTGTAAACATTGATGTGGATGCATTACTGTAGTATGCTGACTTTAAGTCCTTTGGGTAGAAACTGAGGAGTGGGATAGCTGGGGAAAATGGTAGTTCCATTCCAAGTTTTTTGAAGAATCTCTATTCTGCTTTCCATGGTGGTTGCACCAATTTGCAGTCCCAACCAGCAATGTATGAGTGTACCTCTTTCCCCATATCCTCATCAATACTTATTGTCGCCTGTATTCTTGATGATTCTGGCAGGAGTGAGATGAAATATTAGTGTAGTTTTGATTTGCATTTCTCTAATTGCCAGAGATGTTGAACACTTTTTCATATATTTGTTGATCAATTGTATTTCTTCTTCTGTGGAGGGTCTGTTCAGTTCCTTAGCCCACTTATTGATTGGGTTATTTGATTTTTGGTGTTTTTTGAGTTCTTTATATATCCTAGAGATTAATGCTTTATCAGAAGTACATGTGACAAAGATTTTCTCCCAATCTGTGGGCTCTCTCTTCACGTTAATTGTTTCCTTTGCTGAGAAGAAGCTTTTAAATTTGAATCCATTCCATGTATTGATTATTGATTTTTACTTCTTGTGCTTTAGGAGTCTTGTTAAGAAAGTCAGATCCTAGGCCAAAATAGTGAAGATTTGGGCCTACTTATTCTTCTATTAGGCCCAGGGTTTGGGTTGATTTTTGTGCAGGGTGAGAGATAGAGGTTTAATTTCTTTTTGCTACATATGGATTTCCAGTTTTGCCAGCATTATTTGTTGAATAGGCGATCTTTTCTCCAGTGAATGTTTCTGGCACCTTTGTCTAGTATGACATAACCATATTTATGTCTAGTATGACATAACCAAAATTCTATTCTGAACCATTGGTCTACAAGTTCTATTTTGGTGCCAATACCATGCTACTTTTGTTACTACAGTTTAAGATCTGGTATTGTGATGCCTCCTGCTTCACTTTTCTTGCTAAGGATTGCTATTCTGAGTCTCTTACTTTTCCAAATAAATTTTATGATTGCTTTTTCTGTTTCTATGAAGAATGTTCTTGAGATTTTAATAAGAATTGCACTAAATCTGTATAACACTTTTGGTAGTATGGCCATTTGGACAATATTAATTCTGCCTATCCCGGAACATGGGAGATCTTTCCATCTTCTGAGGTTTTCTTCAATTTCTTTCTTTAGTGTTCTGTAGTTTTAATTGTAGAGGTCTTTCACCTCTTTTGTTAGATTGATTCCCAGGTATTTTATTTTACTTATGACTCAATAGCCCTATTTGGCTGCTATTCATTTGTGCTTCGTTGAAAATACTAAGGTGCAAGAAATTTAAATTACTTGTCTTATACCATACAGAAACTGGCACTCAGGTAGGACCAAAGTCATTAAAAATCTATTTTTTTCTTCATATTTAAAAGATCATATCATATGATCTTCTTTCATAATCTGTTGAAAACTCAAGAAATAACATGTAAGTAAGTCACTTGGGAGAATGAAACAGATGATTAAAGGTGACATTATGATTACTTTTGGTAAAAAAAAAAAAACAAACATTAAAATGTGCCCTTTTTCCAAATTGTTGATTAGGATATTAAAGCTTTTTCCAGTCATTAATGACAAATGCTGGATGCTCAAAATATAACAATAAGGAAGAGGAGGAAAAACAAAGATAAGAAGGTGGCAAAGGAGAAGAAAATGGAGGGAAGAAGAAGAGGAAGAAAGAAAGACCAGCTTACGAGTGCCTTACTATAAGTTAGAGGCAGTGCCAAGTGCTTCCTGTACTTGGTTCTTCTCATTTTTATTAACACAATATCCAGAAGAGGTGGGAAGTGACACCTATTTACAAAATAAGAAAACAGATACTCCTAGATGGGAATGTAATCTCCAGTGCTTGTGCCCTTGACCACAATTAACATGACCTCTTCTGAGCTTTCCTTAATTATAGAATTTGAATTGAATGACCAAGTAAATCTAACCACACACATAAGGATAAATTAGTGACAGGGAAATTAAATGAAGATGCTGTTCATAAAGTTTTTTTGGTTTTCAGATCAGCTTCCTGTTCTTTGTCCCAGGGGCACAGTGTATTTCCTTCTTCTTGCTCCTTACCCTCTGCTCTGTTCCCACTTACCCATGAGAATGGCTATATAAATCTTTTTTTAATGTTCTCTTTTTTTCTTGCTATTTCTAATTCAATTAGCAATCTAATATTGTATTAATTGAAAAGTCAAAATGTAAGATGATTTCCTTAATTAGTCAAGTATAAATGATCTGCCTAATGGATATTTCTTCTTGAGGGTCTTGGTGTTATCCACAGCTCAGCCTTAAATAATTAGCTCATATTTGTACATGCCTACACATTGTATAGCACTCAATCTTCATCACCAAATAAGGGAGATCCAGATACAGACATTTAAGCCTGAAACAAACCTCACAACCTATGTCCCCTTTCTTGCCATCATCTCATCATCAAACCTAATCCATTAGTCTTCCTCTCCTCTCTGTTCCTACAGTTAACAAAGTCAATTCCTAATCACCTCTTACCACCTCTTACCTTTTTGTATGACTTCCCTATTACTCTAATACTTAATCATGATGTTGCTTGTATGGATAGTTGATTCCTTCTCTCGTGGTGTGGATTATTGAATCACTAAGTACACATTTATCCTATCATTGGGCATTTCGATTGTTTTCAGATTTGAGTTATTACAAGTAAAACTGTTATGAGCAATTTATGTATCAGTTTTGGTATGGACATATACTTCCATTGCTCTTGGTTAGATATTTAAGTGTGCAGTGCTTCTTAGAAACTGCCATACAGTTTTCAAAAGTGGTCGTACCACTTTACATACCCACCAGCAATGGATGAGAACAGCAGGTGTTCCGCATCCTTGCCCGTATCAATGTGGTCGGTCTTTTTCATTTTAGACATTCTAATAGATATAAAGGTATAACAATGACATTGTGGTTTGATTTGCATTTTCCTAATCATATTGAGCATCCCATGTTTTCTACCAGACCATTTCGTCACACCGTATTCACGTCAATTATTCACATATCTGTAGGACCCACTAGACTATGTACGTATTAGAGCCACAAAATGGATGATCTCTCAAAGCCCACTTTTTTTAAAGCTCAAATTTATTGCGACTTCCAGGACATCACACAGCCATCCAGGGCTCATAATAGCATAGCCCTCAGGGCAGGTACCTTTCAACTGGAAAGAATGGATTCCACTCAGGTGACACAGACTGGTATCTGGAAAAATGAGGAAATGGGTGGCATTGATCATAAGAAAATCTTGAAAACTAAAAAGCTATTTTTTTGGTTTCAGACCTGCCTGGGGGAAAAAGGAACATAAATATCTGCAATACGTCGATGTTCACCTAGTGCCCTGGGTCAAAAAGGACCCGGCTTTCTCCAGAGGAGACATCACTTGGCTCAACAATAAATGCTTCTCTTTCTTCTGGTCTAATAGGAAAAACCAAACCCAGGGGAAGAACATAAAATGAAATGTGTCCCTCAACTCTCTGAATAAAGTTTCCTAATAGTGAAATAAACCTACCCTATAAGTTAAACTCACTTTCAGAAATGTTAACTTTTTTTGTGTATGTGTGTGGTGCTGGGGATTGAACCCAGGGCCTTCTGCCTGCAAGGCAAGCACTCTACCAACTGAGCTACATCCTCAGCCTAGAAAGGTTAACATTTAAAAGCAAGTCTTTTTCTGTCTTCTCACGACATTCACTATTTTGTGTACACAAAAACGGTATCACGTGATATGTTTACCCATGAAGAATTTACCCTGTAATATTAAATTCCTTACATAAGCCTCAGAAAATTATAAAGGATGGTCTTGGGGACTGACTCCCAAGTTCTCAGAATTGCAGTTGGTCATGTAACCAATCAACTTGGGAAAACCAAAGGCCTGCTTTCTGATGGCAACTTTATATTTAAATGGGAATCACACATTTTAATTCTCTCTTTAGAATTCCAGTGTTGTTTAGGTGTGACAGTTTTAGTGGTCTTTTGGGAGCCGAACAAGCTCCCCCTAATCCTTTGTACCATGTAAGTATGGTGATTATGAAATGGGTCTGAGGGATGTCTGTTAGTAATAGTTTTCAATGGAAGGCCAGCAGGATTGCTAGGTCTCTCTATTGAAATGTTGTAGATCTCTCAAATGAGCCTATTTAATTATCTTTCCCAGCTGTGCAGATTGCCTACAGACAAAGGTTATTATGTCTGTTCCACAGTGTCCTCTGCAAGTTCCTGGGACAGGGTCAGAGAATCATGCAGAAAAGACTGTCAGTTAACCTCCTCGATGAATGAGAGGATGTAAAAGGGAGTTATTAGATGGAGTGTCTCCTTTCTTCCAATATACTGGTCTTGACATTACATTAACCACGCAGGAGCCAAATACCCTTTTGGTGTGGAACAAATGTCCATGAATTTTTCAATTGACAGTCAGTGGGGAAAAATAATGTAATAAATCCCTAACAAAATGATAGTGTGCCAGATATCTAATGCCATCAAGTTTCCACTCCATGGCTTACTTTCCTTATGAACATGAAGACAGTTCCAATATGTAATTCCAATGGACCTGACAAAACTTAGGGCAATCACAATTTAAATTCCCTTCTTTCTGAACACTTGAAAGTTCAGCAATAGGAAGACAGGAGCTTCTCAGTTGCCATGGGATATGAGTAGAGACATCAATGATAGATATTCTCACAGGTGGCACAGTGAGAGGTGACTCCCCCCCTCCCCCCGCCGCCCAACTTGAGGACCACATCTTAATAACCATGATAAGGCAGCATGGTCCTTTGGACTCCACCAGAAGGAAAGAATGCATGCTAACAAGTAGTACCAGCAGCTGATTGAGATGAAGCTAAATCAAATGTTCAGAAATCTCATTATATAAAATAAAATTATTTTAAAAAAGCAAACACAGGTGTTTTCTCCTGTTCTCCTTCACAGGCCTAGTAAAATCAAATCTCCAGAGATGGGATATAGTATAGACAGACAGATTTGCCTCAAGACCTCCTCCCCATCCCACATGGAATGTAATCTAGCTAATGAAGTTGAGGGAGAAAAAGGACACAGGCCCATACATCACCAGCTTATTATTTCCAGCATCCTGGCCAGGTAGAATTATGCCTTCTCTCCTACTTTTTTTTCCCCCTTCAAGATATTTTAACTGTAAAGGGAACTACAGCATGTCCGTCACCCTCCCTGGGGCCTCATGAGATGCTGAGCCCTCTGCTCCACTCTTCTCTGCTAGGAATTGCTGTACAGATTTCTTCATTTGCCTTGGCACACACAGAGATCGTTAGGCTTCACCCTCCATTACTGGGTGTGGCCTGGTCTTTAGAAATGATGTTGAAAGTGTGCAGAGATCCTTAGGCAAAATGACTAATATTATCTGAATGCCCATAAAGTCCCACACTGCCTCAGAATAAATGATAAATCAGAGTTCCTCTTCAGTGGAGACATGAGAAAAATCAAGCATTACAGCAATTATATGTGTTATTTCCACGGGATACACTTAATGGAGACAAAAAGTTGAAACCCCCTGGAAGAAGAAAGCAGCATTTCTCAGGGGAATGCTATCAACAAAACCAGAAGCCAGGTAGTTGGGTCCCTCAGTTAATCTATTGGAACAACTACTGGCTTCTTGACCTTCAAAAAAAGTAATCATGTTCTCAGTCATATGACCACAATGTTCTCCAAAATGTCAGTTATGAAATTGCCTGGTTTATTTTTTTCTGTGTTGCCTTATTACTCAATGGAAGAAGAGTTTAATAATTTATATCTTTTGCCCTTGATGCCAAAGACTCAACGTAAGAGAAGAGAAAGGTAAGAAATTAAGAAATTATGGAAGGTTCTGAGAGATTTTAGCACAATGATAGCTACAAACTAAACCAAACTAGGATTTCTGAGAAAAATCCTATAGAACAGATAATATCAGAAAAGATCCTAGACCCCTGTTCAAATGCCAAGTAGTCTTCACATTCTTCATTTGGTAATTTTTTTTTCTCCAGAAAATAGTAATTTAATGTTATACCATGGTCCATGGATCCCATGGTATGGTTAAATATGATGTTCCTTCATTCCAAAAATATTCTTACACTCCATCTTATACACAGTCCCAGTGTAGAGGCATCCACCAAAGCTGTGATTGCTAGTTTATGACATTTAATGCTGTTTCCAACAGTGTAAGCATCAAAAACTTCTTTTTGCAGAAATGAGTTTAATGTACTTAAATACACACAACTCTTTTCTCAAATATGTATTACCATTAAAAATAAAATAAATATAAACTGTATCAATACAATAAGTAGTAACAGAATAAACAGTCACTTGTTCAGAAATATTGTGAATCACAATGCAAGAGCCTTCCCCACATCACCATCACTAGGTTCTGACTTTAATAAGAGAAGTGTGAGCAGCCTCCTCCCTGACCTCACACCTTATCATATCACCTATCCGATGCTCTTAAGCAACCACCAATTAAATATTGACCTTGTCAATAGCAAGTTTACTTCTTTCCTTCTTTGTATGACAATAGCCCTCATCTGTGGGCATAATGACTAAGCTATTTCCAAATCACATCCCAACATTGGACTGTGATTATCTGGACCCTACCCGCCAACAGAATGGACAGAGAGTGAGCTGAAAAGTCAAGCAGACCTGGTTTGCAATAGCTCTGTGGCCTTCAGCCAGTTACTTAAGATCTCTGAAAGTGCTTCCATCTGTAAAATGCAGATAAACTGACCTGCCACTCAGAGTAACTATAAAAATTCGCAGCTGTCCCAGGATACCAAAGTGACTACTTGTCTTCCATACTTCATACCAACAGGCTACAATTTCTATTTCTGCAGAACATCAAGAGACATGATTTATTTTTAAAATATTTTAGATTTTGAATCTCAAACTTAAAATGGGCATTTCGTATTGACCCCAATTCATGCTGTCATATTGTATTTTCCTTTATATATAAAGAACCTAATAAAAAGGATAAAAGATTTTCTGGACATCAAAGAGCACTTTAAAAAACAACATTTTTATGATTTAAAAGTGGAGGGAATAAGAGCATGTGAATTATATTTTCCCTAAAATATATAGATGAGAAAAGAGGGTATATTGGGGGTTTTATTATATCCAAAGCATTCTAAAATGGTGAGCATCTCCAGAATGTATCTATCTCCATGTACCCCCAAAACAAGCAGAAGATGATTTTCTATTGAACCCAGCACCCTTCTAGGCTATGCTGGGTACCCTTCATGACCTTGGGATAGACAAAATAAAACTTTCCCTGTGGTGGCTATTCTCTTTGGGAAACAAAATGGTGTTCCTCAGAAAAACACTATGCAATAAATCCATTGGTACTGAAGGACCAAATGTGAAAATTTGATATCTTAAAAATACGTACACTTAGCATAGTTGGAAGCCAATTAATTTGAGTAAAAACTGAGGAATTCAGTAAGAGGTTTGAAAATAAATGAAGAGATTGGTTTTTAAAATTAATGATGCCTGCTTCTAATGCCCCACACTGAGAGCCAGATCTCAAAAGACTTACAGATGATGAAGGTCATGATAGCTATATAAATCTGTTTGATCTCTGTTTCCCAACATTGACACTGCACTCTGACAATGGAATCATGTATTCTTTTATATAACATAATGAAGATTTTCATGACATCATCACAAATTCCTTCAGAATAATGCAGCAAAACCTAACACATCTTACCTGAGAATTAGTCTTATACATACAGAGTCTAAGATGATGGTTGTGTGGAATACCTAAAACAAACAAAGCAGTACTGTTTGGGGTAATTGCATGTTTTCCTCATTTTTATCTAAATGAAAGAGGAAAAAACAAGAGAGTCACAGGTAATCCCTGGCCCTCACTTGTGAATTCATTCATTAAGTATAAACTAAGTACAGAAGAGATGTTCTTCTGATAAGGTCTTAGATAACTTATTATAAGCTACTTGTTGAGAAAAAAATCTAAAGACAAAACCATTTGCTCAACTGTTGCTTGAATTAAATTCAACCTTGAATTAAATTCAAGGATCCATATACCTTATAATATGCCTCTAAGAAATTATTAGCCTTAACCTGGAAGTAAATTCAGACTCTACCACAAAGTCTTTCAACAGTTTTCCTCTGATCTGGAATCAGTCCACATTTATTGTTTAGGTGTGTGTGTGTGTGTGTGTGTGTGTGTGTGTGTGTGTGTGTGTATTGTGGTTACATCTTCTGCCAGTATTCGATTATGTTTGCACATAGAGATAACCTAAAAACAGTGTATAGAAATCTGACCTACAGTGGTAATTATAGAACTTCTCTGTATAGAAAGAAAAATAGAGCTCTATTATAAAAGCTCAAGATTCCAATGCTTAGAGTAATACATTATGGCATATATAAAATAATGATAACATGCAAATTATTCTTGACTTTAAATGAACTTCATGAAATATTTCCCTTAATCTTATTGATTTAGTTTATCACACTTTTAATAGCGAGATTTGTACTTTCTTCTTTTTCAAAGGCCAAATGGATCTTAATTCTGATCATGGCACATGTGATTTTTTGAAATACTGCCTATTTTTCTTTCTTTTTTTTTTTAAAAAGAGAGAGTGAGAGAGGAGAGAGAGAGAGAATTTTTAATATTTATTTTTTAGTTCTCGGCGGACACAACATCTTCGTTTGTATGTGGTGCTGAGGATCGAACCCGGGCCGCACGCATGCCAGGCGAGCGCGCTACCGCTTGAGCCACATCCCCAGCCCCCTGCCTATTTTTCTTAAAAATGTATCTCCTCTATTTCTGTAATGAGTCAATATGAGAAAATGTCATTGCATCTTTGTCAAAGAGGCTGGAGATCTCATACAAGTCTTCATTTATATGGTTCTTTCTGAATTTAGTAAAAAATTTCTTCTGAAGAATTGCCATATCTCTTTTCATTGGCTGGTAAGCC
Source organism: Urocitellus parryii (assembly GCF_045843805.1). Taxonomy (NCBI): domain Eukaryota; kingdom Metazoa; phylum Chordata; class Mammalia; order Rodentia; family Sciuridae; genus Urocitellus; species Urocitellus parryii. Next base: position 14,314,422 of record NC_135538.1, read on the forward strand.
CCATCGTCAGGAAGCATAGACATGAATACAATGTTCTAGAACACTGGCAATTTCACCTATTTCCTTAAAAAAAAAAGTCTGCCTTGCTGCTTCTTTTCTGTGGACCTTACTTTTGGACGAACCTTACATGGAACTTTGCAAAGTAGGTAGAGAAATAAACCATTCAAATATGCATACATACAGAATATTCCATTTTCCCTCCATTTAACCATAAGTAAGTTCTGTGGTAACAGATGAGGAAGTGATTTGGCAACAGAAGAGAATTCATAGCACAACTAGAGCTGCCTCCCGAGAGGAAAACAATCAAGACTTCAAATCTGAGGCTCAGAATTGGGGATCCAAAAACAAGTCCCTCAGAGAAAACAAAGCAGATGGCAATTCTACCTTGTTACCAGCCCCATCTGTATTACATGCAGAGCCTTGGTTTATGAAGACATGGTTGTCATGACAATGAGCATTTGAGAAGAATTCTGGAGAAGCTGATGAATTTATGAGAGTCTCCTGGCTTCCCAATTTTCCAAACACACCAAAATCCAAACCCCCAACCCCCAAATAAGCAATTCTATTACTGCCCATATTGGCTACAATTATTCTACATAGATATTATGAGTTTTGGCACTTTTCAGATCAAAATCCTCCACAGAGGGATGCAACAGCTTTTTACTCTGATAGAACACAGCTTGAAGGTAAACCAGTCTTTTATTTTTATTCAGTGAAGGCAACTCTATTAACGATGGCTTAATTTTCTTTCCTTACAAGCTCAGAAAGAAATCAATTTCAGCTTAAATGAGAAAGGGGAAAAAAGTAAAAGAAATTATTTTCCAGTTTCTGAGAGTAGATTGCAAACTAAAGAAGGAAAAAAATTAATAAACTATAAAGTAAAGTACTTAAGACTGTCCTTTTAAGTGCTTGTCAAATGGACAGGAAGGCCAGCCACTGTGGAGTGACTCTGAGTTACCTGACAAAGAGCACAGACTGGCTGCATTTGAAAAGTCAACAAGCACTTGTCCCCGGGAACATAGTTTTCCCCATATTTCTAGAAGCAGACCTACAGAGCATTTCAAATACTATTGTCATCAGTCTGAGTTTCCAAACTACGCTCCTGGTAAACAGTACAAATGTCATCAACACACTTTAAGAAGGAAAAGATAGTCTCCCTTTAGAGTAAGTCCCCAAAAGAAATCAACAATGATAATTTCTTTTCTCCCACCTCTGCCAAGCTCAAGCCCCTTCATGAAACCAAATTGCTGATGATCTATGGTTTTAGGAGGAGACACACACACACACACACACACACACACACACACACACACTCAAACCTGATTTAAATACTGGAACACCCATCATAGCTGATGGCCCAGGGACATCTAGCTCTAGAATGCTTTAGGAGAAAAAAAAGGTTAATTTGTTCATTGTTTTACTTAAATTTATGTCAGAATGGGAGCTTTACAAGGCAGAACCCCAAGAGGTCTGGGAAAGAGAGTATCAAATCACACAGCAATGCTCCAGCCAAGAAGGCAGGGGACAAGCCACAGGTTCTAGATCAAGAAGGGGCAGGCCAGCAAGTCTGGGGTCTCACAAGTCCTTGGGAGTTATTTAGAAAAGATGGCTCTTTCCCATCTGGTCTTCCTACAATTGCCTGCCACCCATAATTGTTCCATGATCCTATAGAAATTTTAGTACCAGATAAAGTGAGCAATGAAATGAAGAAGAAAGAATTATTTCCACCTCTTCCACCCAATACTTGAAGACAATCATCCCTGAATTTGCACAGATCATTCTAGAGAGAGGTCAAAAGGAAGCCAGATAGCCAGAATTGATGTTCCTTTAAACCCTAGTGGATACTTTTGTAAGTCCAGTATATATTTCCAGGTCATTAAATAGCCTCTCTAAAAATAAAGTGGGTGCTAGGCCAGCCTATAAGAGAGCTTCTATAAGTACTGCTTGTCTTGAAAGCAAGAGCTATGTAATTTCTTGTAAGCTGAATGTGGAACCCAGCTTTGTCTTGGGCCTCATGGATAGTGTGGGCTTCTGAAGGATTTCAACAGGAGCACAGCAATATTTCCGGACAGAGATAAAGAGCATCTGTTTAATTTCCTAGGATTTCCATCACAAAGTTGCACAAAATGGGTGATGCCAACCTGGCTTAAAAAATATTCAACCCTCAAAATTGCAAAGCCTCTTGATCTAACTATTTCAGGCCACAAATGTGAAACAGTATGAATTGGGATCACTGAAAAATAACAAAAAACAAGATCCCATGAAAATACAATGGCACCTACACCAAATTAAAGGCAAGGTTTCTGAATATTTGTCAAGGCAAAGGAGTGCGTATATGTTCGTGGGTACAAGGACACATAGATGCCATCACTGGGATGACAGACTCTTTTTTTTTTTTTTTCAAAGAGAGAGTGAGAGAGGAGAGAGAGAGAGAGAGAATTTTTAATATTTATTTTTTAGTTCTTGGCGGACACAACATCTTTGTTGGTAGGTGGTGCTGAGGATCGAACCCGGGCCGCACGCATGCCAGGCGAGCACGCTACCACTTGAGCCACATCCCTAGCCCAATGACAGACTCTTAACTCTGCATCCTTGCAAGATTAGTGACAGACCTAGAAGAGAACTGGTTAATTCCAGAACATCACTGATTGGAATACAGCTTGCCCACTCAAAGCTAGAATAAAGAAAAGCAGAATCATTACTTTTCAGGGAAACCTAACTATATTTCATATTTAATATAAAAAGTAAAATATGTATTGGCTACCTTCCTAGAGTTTCAGGTCTCCAGAGGACTTCTTACCTGTTTGACACAGAATAAGATGCTGTGAAGATGTACTGTCTGGTGGAGGGACAGTGGGCTTTGCCGGGCCCAGCTTTGCCCCGTATGAGCCTTGTGGTTTGGGTGAATTGATCAGTGTCTGCTGCCCACTCTTGGTGTCTGCTCTATGGATACTTTAAAAGTAAATATGTGCTTTGTTCTGGGATTCCATTTCTTCATTTGCAAAATGAGAATGATAACATGATTCCTGCAGTTTATTATGGTAAAATGAGATATATATGGAATCACCTATTGCCTGGTACAAATTGGTGGTTCATGAATAAATGGTAGCTATCATTACTACTAGTTCCATTTTAAGGTAAAAAATGTCAAATATTATGCAGAAGATCAATTTTCTTATGCCTAACCATGAGTTTTGCATCTAAAGTATATAGGTAGAAGCACATTTATGACAGGGTTTTTGAATATTTTTGTTTCAATTGGAAATCTGTGAAGTTTATGGAGTAATGTTTTAAGTGCATAAATTAAAATACATTTTATTGAGAAAAAAAATTATGGCATTTGTAGGTAAATGGATGGAGTTGGAGAACATCATGCTAAGCAAAATAAACAAAGGCCAAATGTTCCCCAAAATCCCCAAATCCCCAAAAAACAAAGGCCAAATGTTCGTTCTCTGATAAGTGGACACTAATCCATAATGAGTGGGGGGAGAATGAAGGAAAGGGGAGCACCGGGGCAGGAAAGATGGTGGAATCCTAGGTACATGTATGACTGCACATATCATGTGACTTGTATCATGTACAGCCAGAGAAATGAAAAGTTGTGCTCCATTTGTGTACAATGAATCAAAATGCATTCTGCTGTCATGTACAACTAATTAGAACAAATAAAAATAAATAAATAAACATATGTACATGTGCATGCATAGATATAACAAAATATACTGCATGTGGATATATTTCTAGCAAATGGGTACATATCATATATATTATATTTTTGTATATATTACATGTATATCATGCTTATGTAGTCTACATGTTGCTTTTTTAATTTGACAATAATAAATCCTCAAATTCTAGAAAAAGAAAATATCTTTTACCAATGTCACTAAATGAAAAACATTTTAGTGGGACTTAGTTCTTCTTAAGACCCTGGTGTATACATGGACCTCAGGTTAGGAGTACCTGATAGGCTGAGGATAAACGTCAATGAATTCCTAAATAATCAAATAGTGTTGGAAGACTGTCCTACAGTATCCTTCTGGTGGACTGTGACACACGTCATTCATTCTATATCTTCTCTTGAAACTAAAACACAACAGATTAAATGAGAATTTCATGCATATGACATTTCAAACAAGGAAGACCTTTTCTCATCCTGCACTCTTTCTGGAATGCTTTCATAAAATGATTGAAGAGCAAATAAACTTCTATAAGCTATTGGAAATTCTTATTGTATATGAGACAAAGAGAAGTGAAAAAAAATTGCAACAGAGATCTAGTGAAACAACTACTGTTTAACAGCAGGTACGAGAGTCGGCCTTGATGACCCACTTTTGATGATTCATTTCACAAGCTATTTAGGGAAATCATTAATATCTTAACTAAAGAATGTCTGTGAAATTTCATGAAGATTTGAAGAGTAAAGGTAAATTGCAAGTCTTAACAAGAAGAGATTAGTAATTCAATAAATTATAAGATGATTTGGGGGTATCAAAAATACATTTTATTGACTTTTAAGGAATAATAAAATCCGAAGTTATGCATGAAACAGACAAGTAAAACCTCAAAAAATACAATGTTCCTCAGTATGAAGCATCCTAGTACCTGAACATAAATGGCCAGTAGAGGGCTGGCCAAGAGAGGGGACATCCAGCTGTGGTGTGACTGTTCACCCAGCCCACTCTGCAAAACTTCTATGAATTCTGACATCAGCCTCATAAACACTGATAAGAGCCAGATTGGGGGCTAACAACCAACAGCGAAAATATTCAGTGAGTGAGTACAAGGAGCTAAGAACGCATAGGAAGAACCCCAATTTAAAAATTACACAATGTATATGTGTTCTGAAACATCACATGGTACCCCATTGTTTTGTATAAATTTCATGTTTTTATATATAAGTTAAAAATAAATTTACATTTTTAAAATTTCAAGTGAAAAATAGAGATAGAAACTTAAAAGATTATCCAAACAGGTTGAGGTATAAGAGAAGATTCTATCAAGAAGGCAGAAGCGCTGGGGTTGCTTTCATCACTGAAATTTTAGAATGACCCTGAAGACTCTTCCTTTGGCCTTTCGTGACTTGCTGCTTAATCCCTCAGAATGGTGGCACCTTTAAAACTTTTCCATTGCTTTTACTGCCCTTCTTACATTTCTGTGTTTTCCTCTTCTGCTACTCTATCCAGTGGCATTTTAGCAGAGGGACCATGATGTAAATTCTGAAAGCTAAAATTTCAGATAATTTTTGCCCTGCTAAAAGCACAGTCAATGTCAAGAAAGAGGCAGAAAATGGAACAATGATTTGTTGAAAACTACCTTCTGTTCTTGAGTCTATTAGTGTCCAGCTAGCATAGGAAATCTTTCATAAAGTGTTATTCTTTTTGAGCTTAATCTCTTACAGTGACAATACCAATCCTATTAGATATCTGTATCTGATGTCTCATATTGCAACACTGGGACTGTGATTTTTTAAAAAGCCAAAAAAAAAAAAAAAGGAAGAAAGAAAGAAAAAGAAAAAACCTATTTGGGCATAGAAAACATTTCTAGTTTCCTAAGGTTGCTATAAAAAAGAGATAATTTAACCTAAGCATAGTGTTAGGGTTTGCAATTACCTACCATTTCAATTCATATTTCCTGAAAGGTCTACTATAGAATTTTTCATTTATTAGTAGATGATTAGTAAATGATGTGTGAATTTAATGTATTTTAAAAGTAATTATATTGGAGGGAAAATTGAAAGTCAGACTTCCACAATACAGATTTTCCACAAATACTGATCAAATCTACCACTATTCACTAGTTTGGGGCAAATTAACCAAATAGTTAAATGGGGTTTACATTGTTTTTGCTTTTGATTTCTTTGCTTTTTAGTTTTTGTTTAAGACTAGAAAAGGTACTTAAATAGAGAGAGATGGTATTTTCCTTTGAAAGACTCTTTAGGGCCCCATTTAGTTAGCTAAGATGAAGTATTAGGATAACATATTTGGATGGGCTCAAAACATTTTTGTCATTGAAGTCTCTTTTGTCCTTAATAAGTAGTAGTATTTAAAAGCTCCTCACTTGTTTGAAATGACCTAAAAGATAGAATTATCTTCACTTTGAGAATAGCACTTATGGATTTGTTCAAACAATATGTCAAAATCTTTCATCCCTTAGATATTTATTGAAGTCCTATTACATTCTAAGTATTGTGTTAAACGTTGAAATTAGCGTACTTTGCTTTATTTTCTATATTGAGATGGACTCCAAAGTTCTCATTTTATCTCATTAGCTACATGCTTACATATCTATTGGTGTGAATGATACACAGAGAGATATGTAACATGGTCTCATAGTCATACCTAAGCAAGAGGCATAAATGCAAGCTGGGAGAGCTCAAGAGGAGAGAAGAGTTAGTGGCAAGGGGTGGGGAGCTAAGGACATAGTCCCCACAGACATTCATGAAGACAGCAGGGCAGGATAGGATGCATGTCCAGAAGAAGAAGTGAGATGGAAATGACACCAGCAGAGTCTTGCTTGGGAAGGAGCATCACAATAGGAGGTCAAGGTGGAGGGAGCCCTGGCTAGAGAAAAAGGTATGTGTGCAGAGGAGGAAATACTCATCTAAGTGGAGCTCAGGCCAGCAGAGCAGGACCCCAGGCCTTGCTCAGATGCCTCCATGTGAGTCTATGGCAGCCACTGTGGGAACCAGAGCAGACAGCCATGACGGCCCTCTCCTTCATAGGCAAATAAGGAAGTTCTCCCACACATACCGAAGGGATGAGGGGCATGCACTGTTTGTGGAATGTATTAACGATCTTGCTATGCAAGGTTTCCTCTCAAACTGCAGTGGAGGAAGATGCCATTCATTTGATGTAGTCATGTGTACTTCAGGGTGTGGCCTCAGGAACAGAGGGTCTGGGCTGAGATCCTGGCTCTGCTACTTCTTAATGGAGACACCTTGAGAAGGATACTTGACTTCCCCATGCCTGGGTTTCTTCATCTGAGGTGGGAGCTTAAAATTTTAAAAGTGTCTTTCCTCTGGGTGTATTATGATGAGTAAATGAACCAAGAAATATAAAATGCTATAAATGTTGTTCCAGGTAGTCACTCACTGTTAGTTCAGCCATAGTAGCAGCACTCATTGTGGTTCAAAGTGGTAGGACAGGTCTGAAATAAAAGTCAATTTTTACCTTTGGGGTACTCAACTTATTTTATAACTCTCACCATTTGCATAAAATAAATAAAATAAAATGAAGAAGCCATAAAACTATAATTTGATTTTTGAAGTTTTACCCCAAAAAGCATAACTGGAAAAGAGATATTAAGAACACAATCAAGAACTTCAACTTTGAACTTAAAATACTACTGTCAAATATGAGACGATATATTTTAATCATGATCTTATTTCTTTTTTTTTAAGAGAGAGTGAGAGAGGAGAGAGAGAGAGAGAGAGAGAGAGAGAGAGAGAGAGAGAGAGAGAGAGAGAATTTTTTTTAATATTTATTTTTTAGTTCTCGGCGGACACAACATCTTTGTTGGTATGTGGTGCTGAGGATCGAACCCGGGCCGCACGCATGCCAGGCGAGCGCGCTACTGCTTGAGCCACATCCCCAGCCCTAATCATGATCTTATTTCAATTGTGACTTCCCATATGAAATCTTTCCTATCGGTCCACGCCCCTAAAAGAATTGTACAGATTTTCCTTTATCTCACCTTTCTGGCACATAAGTACTCAAAGAGTCTTGGATTGATGGATAGATGAATGGGAGAAGGAAGGGAGGCAAGAAGTTAGAGAGGCCAGAACACCAGAGGTTAGCTGCTGTCCCAGCACTGGAGGTCAAGGCCTTTTTCTGGATTTAGGAGTTCAGAATTCAGGGTTCCACCCATGTTCTCAGGGCCTGGTCTGCACACAGAGGTCATCTTCAGAATGAAGCCAGGGGATCCATGTGCTTCTGCAGCTGCAGCGGGTGCTCCATCCATGGACTCTTCCTCTCCTTGTATCTCCTCTAGAGAAGGCTCCCTCCTTCAGTTTGAAAACCTCCGGAGATATGTGAGGGCATATGAAAAGCATAACTTTTGTTTCTCTTTGAATCAGGCAAATGACATGATTCAAATATTAACTTATAAAGATTGATTTCTTTTAAGTTAAGGAAGGAATTTGCCTTGGAAAGTGGAATAATAAAACATCTCAATGATAATTTCTCAAATGGAAATATACTGAGCAAAATGGACAAGTCTGCCCCTTTCACTCTTTCTCTCTGTACCTCTCCCTTCCTCTCTCTTTCACTCTCTGTACCTCTCCCTCCCTCCTTTTCTATCTCTATCTCTATCTCTATCTCTATCTCTATCTCTATCTCTATCTCTATCTATCTCATCTCTATCTCTTTCCTGATTGTAAAGGCAAGGTGTTAATGAGAAGTAGCAGGCATCCTGCTAGCTTGTTAGAATGCACTGTATTGCATCATGAAGACAAAGATGCAAGAGAGCTTCTCTGCTTACTTTGACAGAGCTTCCTGGACTTATTTTTGATGGAAGGTTTTGGATGCCACCCATCATCACACATAGAATAACAAGTAAGAGAGGGCTTGTCACCCATGGGTCCCGTGTCAGCAGCATGAGGAGCAAGTTAAGACATCAGCCTTTCTGTCTTGGTTTGGGGTTTATTTGGAAGAGTATTTTTCAACTTAATTCCATAAGTTTTCTCTGAGTGTTTACATGCCTAGGATTGTTCACACTTGTTAGAAGGTAGAAATGAAAGACCAGAGATTACATTTGAACAGTTTACAGCAAATTTAGTAGAGGTTATTTTTTTAAATGTTAAGGTTCCAATCAAAAAGTGATCTCATATAGAGAACAAAGAATCGAGTCTTCAGGATGGAATGGACCTCAGAGGGGCTCAAACTGAGTTTTCCCCAACTTTGGTGACCTAAGCAACCTACCTACTATCTCAGTATTTCAATTTCCCTATCTGTAAAAATAGTGATAATCACTCTATATGGTCATTGAGAGGGTTAAATAAGCTACCACATAAAATGCATATCATGCCTGGCATAGAGTTAGTATTCTAGAGTCATTTGCTCTTATCATTACTTTGCAGTATAAAAAAAATAGAAGTAATTCTTTGGCAAAATTCCTAGTACTGCCTCATCTAGAAAGGAAAACGAGCTATGCAATTATGTGGCAGTGTGGGCTAATGGAAGACACTTCTCCACTGAAGAGCATGCGGCCTTGGGCAAGCCACTCAACCTACCTAGACCTCAATTTCCATATCTGTGGAATGGGGATAATAACACCCACTCATTTTCCTGCCAGATCATTGGAAGTTTTGGTTCAGATGTTGGAGAAGATTTAAATCAAGTTGAAAAATGCTAAATGCTGTGCATGTCAGAAATCATAGGGAGGGATCTTGGGTTGAAACCAGAGAATTCAAGGGGAAGCTGTCAACAAATCCAGAGCTGGAGTTAAAGCTGATCCAGGGTTCAGGAACAAGTCAGTGCTCTCATTCTTTTCTGGTCCTTTCTTTAGCTGGTGTCCTTGTGGCTTGACTGAGAATACTGTCACTTGGGAGAAGGAAGTTGGTCCTGTCCACTTGCTCTGGGCCAGGCCTGACCCAAGAAAATAAGTTAATATTATTAGATCAACATATCCCATTTCATACCTTGCTGACTGTGATGTGAATGTATTGAGTGTCCTTTGGATAGTATGTCAACAGCCCTTTGGCAACTGAGTGTGATGTTAACTTCATAGAGACTAAGATGTTTCTCTGATTTATAGATTACCCTAGACAACAGTTATTTAATTTAGACATATTTAGACTGTAGAAGAAATAGATTTTCTGACTTGTAAATTAATTACCTAAAAACATATTAACTCATTTATATCATGAAGTACAATTTACTGTATGAAAAGTTTCTTTTTGCCTTCATAATCACATTTTTAAAACCTATGAGTGGGGAACATCTCCACTCACGTACCAACATTTTGCAACTCAAGCAAAATCATGAAGTAAACTAGATACGTGTAGACACTATAGTGTGCTTTCTTGCAGGTATTCTAAATAATAAATTACATACAGCATATCAGACATGTTTATACAAATCTTCACATTCTTATCTCCTGTTCAAATCCTGTTCTTCTCTGCCTCTCCTTTCTAACACTGGTGCAGGTCAATAAGATATCGTCCCACACATAAGCCACAACATCATTGTTATAATAACAATAAGGGTACCCAGGAAAACTGAGGATGTTTACCACTTCCAAACTTTTTAGAGGTCCAATGCTGCTGATGGGAGATCCAAACACTTTAGGACACACAGGTTCTTCCCGTTCTTGCCCCACCCACCTTGCCAACCTCACCACTCCCAGTCAACTTCCAAATTCCAAGCTACACTATCTCTGTCCCCAGGAAACTCTCTTGAGTATCCTTCAAATATGCTTACATTTTTCTGATCTTATGCTTTCATTCAAAAAGCATTAATTACCTTCTATGTGCCGGGCATTATGAAAGAAAGATACCAAAACAAATAGGACAACATGGATAAACTTTGACAGTGCTGTCCCCTGGGAAATAAGCTAGGCACAAAAGGGCACCAAATGTGTGATTCCACTTGCAAGAAATACCTTGAATAGTCAAAGTCATAGAGGCAGAAAGTAGATTTGAGGTCACCAGGAATGAGGGAGGAGAGAGCAGAATGGATAGCTATTGTTTAATGTGAACAGTTTGAATTTGGGGTGATGAAGTTCTGGAGATGGTGATGGTGGTGGCTGCACAAAAATAAGAACATACTAAATGCCACTCATCTCTAGGTTTAATGTGGTTAAAGAGAATGTAAAATGCATGTTATATATATATATATATATATATATATATATATATATATATTAGCATGATAAAAAATTTAAGCATAACAAAGAAAAAGAAGACCCAATCTCTGCCCTCCTTGGAGATCCTGACTAGTTGGAGTTAGCAAACAACCGTAACAGAGATGCAGCAATACAGAAGCCTGGGGACACTTAGTCTGGGCTCAGTAGAAGTTCCTGGGAAAGTTGATGTCCTGCCCATGACAATAAAGAGGATGAAAGAGCATGTCAACCAAGAGTGTGGGATGTTTGGGAGGCAATGGGGGCAGGATTTGGTGAAAAGAGGACTCCTAGACAGACCACCTGGCCTGGAGGGGCAGGAAATCCAGGGTTTATGCTGGGAACTCCAAGCTCTTGTTCACAGTATCATATTCACCATAATGGCCTTTCCTTAACCTCAAACCATGATCCATCTTATCACAACCAGTTCAGGGCCCATTTTTGTCTGTGAAACTTTTCTTTCCAAGAAATCAATCATTATTTTTCTTTCTTCTAAACTTCCATTTTGCTCCTAATTATACTTTTTTTTTTAAAAAAAATGGAACTTGATTTCTCTGACCTGTGTTTTAAGACACTTGAGAGCAGAAATTATGGGGTTTTTTGTTTTTGGTTTTGGTTTTGGTTCCTTATAGCATCTAACTGATAGGACTATAAAATTCTTTTCAATAAATGTTTTCAGAGTAGGAGTCATCTTGAATTTCCAACTATTGGCTTCTAAGAAAATAAAAAAATAAACCATAAAACCAAATTCTGAAGAAATATTTCCTCCTAAGAAATAATTAATACATGAGTACGGTGGTTCAGGAACACAAGGCTGAACTGAATTGTGAGTCAAGATCTGCACACTTCAGAGTTATCCAAAAGTCACATTGACCAATGCTTTCTATCATCACAAATATTAGGATCCACAGATCCCAGAAAGTAACTTGCCATCAATATGGAGCTAATGTGAAATGAGCTTTTTGCCTAGTATTCTCCCCTAAAATGCCATTTTTTTCTAAGGGACTTAAATACACAAAAGTTCAGCGTTCTGAAAGAGGCACAGAATTGGACTTAGATTATATGGGTTCTGGTGTTTCTCCTAGAGGTACTGTGTGGATTTGGGCAACTAACATAACTTTTCTTGGTTAAGTTTATCTTTAGTGTAGGATATTAGCTTATACATCTATTTATAAATATCTACTGCTATGGTTTAAATGTGAACTTTTCCTCGAGGGAAGGTGTTGGAAGTTTCTTTTCCAAGGTGAAGATGTTAAAATGTGGTGGGACCTTTAAGAGGAGGGGTCCATGGAGAAGTCCCTAGGTCAATGGAGGCATGCCGTAAGAAGGAATTAACAGTTCTTGAGGGACCTAGGTTTCCTTTTCTGGCTTCTAGGTTCTACCATGCAATCTCCCCCTCATGCATGCTTATGACTCCATCTGCCATAAGGTGAAGCAGCCATTGGAGGTGCAGGCCTTTTGCAGAGCTAACACTATGCAGTCTGGACTTTCAAATAAATCTCTTTTCTTTAAACAGCACCAGCCTTGGGTGCTTCACTATAATAAATGAAAACAGACTAACCACCTTTTCATCTGTGCATATCTATATTACACAGTAGATAAGCAAAATTAAATTCTAGAATTAAAAATGGAAAGGGAAGATTGCTATTTATTCATTGATTTTTATGGATAATTATTCATATATTTATATCAGTGTGCTATAATGACAAGGCTGAATGTTATTTTAATATTGAACAGGGGATAGTTCACTCTCCACCAAAACTCATGCTTCCATCCCATAATTTACACTTAGAGTTGTCACTGAGAAAAGATATCCAGGGACTACATTTCTCACCCTCTCCCACTGCAGCCAGCTCTGGGCCACCATGACACTACATCTGTCCAATGGAATGAGAGCAGAGAGGTATGTTAGGTCCAAGCCAAGGCAGTCATGAGCAAATATCTTCTACCCTGGTTTTTCTCATGGCCTCAGAGATGACACAGCCACAGAAGGAGCAGATTGTTTCCCTGAATCCCCCTGTAGATAGAGACACCCTCCAAAAAGAAGCTCAGCAGGGACTATTTTGTGAGCAGGAAATATTTTTTTATAATAAACCAATCAAATTGGAGGATTTTTTCTAAGGCAGCTATAACATTATCCTTTTTAATTCAACATGCATGTACTTCTCTCCTTATATACCACATACACACATTCATCCCACAAAAGAATCATCACTTAAAAATTTAAATAAGCAAAATATACTTCACTGGCAATAGTTGATCATAATCCATACTACCTCTTAGAAGACATTTAAATCATCTAGAATTCAGTAAGTTTACATTTATTGTTATAAATGTTGCTTTTTATCATTATTTGTAGGTATGAATATTTATCATCAACATTCACCTAACACTCCATCGATGACCTATCAAATGTAGTCCTATCAAAATATGACTGGATGCCCACGTGGGAGATGATGTAATTCTGCCCATAAAAAGAAACATAAATTAAAAGTTAAAAGTATTCAGTGTATGATATAAGTGGGAATGTACCCATTTTGTCCCAATGTCCCAGATACCATATTTGCTCAAGGTTCTATTTTTAAGACAGCTTATATATCTATAAGATGCATTTTCCCAGTGTCTTGTTTATAGGAAAATATACTTTTGCTCTTAATGATAATAAAATATATATAAGCTCTAGATATGATTTCCAATCTATTTTATTTATTTATTTTTTTGGGGGGATTACTAGGAATTGAACTCAGCAACTCTCAGCCACTGAGCCACATCCCCAGCCTTATTTTGTGTTTTATTTACAGACAGGGTCTCACTGAGTTGCTTAGCACCTCACTTTTGCTGAGGCAGGCATTAAACTCATGATTCTCATGCCTCAGTCTCCTGAGCTGCTGGGATCACAGGCATGCACCATCTGGCTCCAACCTATTTTCATGCACCTGTATCAATTTTGTTAAAATATTTGCAGAATTAGAAAATTGGGACTTAATGGGTAGAAGCTCATCAACATTTGATGAATATTGATGCTTAATATACTCTTAAGGGAATTTTGCCTCCAAATTGAAGCTGTAAAGTCACTGGAATTATTAAAAAATAAAAGCAAATATGTAGCTTTCTAGATTTTTGTTATGTGTTAAAAATTGTGTAACGTTGAAATGTCTATGTACTGATCCTTCACACAATAAATAAAATCTCAATTATGAAAGAAAGAAAATGTACAGTGTCACAGAAATCAATATAACACAGAAGAATGTACATGTACTCCCACCCTTAACACATACACAAATCATAGATAGAAAACAAATTCTAATAGAGATGTAATCCAATTGTAGGCATCAATGACACATTAACATAAAAGTATTTTGAATATAAAAGAGATACTGGGAACATACACAAAGCAATGACTTTTTCTGCCCTGAGATGCCTGCCAATAATCTGAAGATAAGTCATACTATAGCAATTAAATATAGGTAGGAAGCAAAAGTATGGAGTTTTTTCAGCTATTCAGTCCCTGAGCTGGTTTAAATGTATCCAGGACATTATCTCAGTCTCAGACAGTTATTGGCAATGAAGTCTAATGCTTTGCTCATCACTAGAATTTTTTTTCTAATGGCCTATGCAAACCATTTAAATCTGCAATCATTTTAAATATAATGATTTGATAATAGTTTTGAAGTTAATTATGTCTTAGTTTCAGAGGGAACTATAAAAGCCATCGTAAGCACTACTATTACATATTTTTCAAATTAATTTTAGAGAAAGGTCTTATAAGAAAGTAATAGTAATGAAAAGTGAATGTGCTATATTCATAAACACATTTAACAAATCTGAACTAGATCATCTTGTTTTTATTAAGACACGTATTTAATTTTTTGATCAACTATACAATATTTATCACCAGGGAAGTTAAGCAACCAGCTAGGATGTGCACCAGCACACTCAGGAAGAGGTGGAATCATCCCCTCCAGAGGCATCATTTGCCAGCCTACTGGGTAATTTTTAAAAGGTGCCTTTATTGGGCTGGGGATGTAGCTCAAGTGGTAGCGCGCTCTCCTGGCATGCGTGTGGCCCGGGTTTGATCCTTAGCACCGCATACAAAGATGTTGTGTCCGCCAAAAACTGAAAAATAAATATTAAAAAATTCTCTCTTTCTCTCTCTCTCTTTAAAAAAAAAAAAAGGTGCCTTTATCATCCAAGGCCTCAGTGTTGTAGAAAGTGTTGGTAAAATTCCTAACCAATGTACTTGACTTGATAGTCCTGAAAAAAAAATAGGACATTCCTTGGAAATGTATATATAAATGAAAACATTTTTCAAACTGCTTTGAATTTTAGCTTTTAATTCCACTAACCCCAAACAACAAGCGAAAGGAGAAAAACATTTGTATTTTTTGTCTCATTTGTCATATATTCATGTGTATATATATATATATATACACACACACATATGCATATACATTATATATACATATATATAAGTTCAAATGACAAAGCAATAGAAGCTTAAAAGACATGGTCAACTTTTTATAATTACATAATATTTTTATAATTAATGATAATATTCAAGAGCCTATTAAAAATCACAACAATATATACCAGGCATAAATTTTTTAAAATGCTGTCAGTGGAAGGATATGACATTAGCCATATCCTTTTGGTGTCCTGAAATAGAGATGGTTGATGAGTGGATACAATGGGATGAGATGAAGCATCAAAATTAAGCTAAATCACTGCAGAGACCTGAAGTGTGAGAGCCACTGTGCTGAGCAGAGCCCACTGGGACCCAGGGTGAGGGAGGAGAAAGAATGTCCAAGGAAATACCAGGTTGCGGTCTGGAAAAGGCCAGGGATTCCAGGGTAGGAATCCTTCTGGAAGCATAGGAGAGATGGGAAGGGCAGCTACCCTGAGGGATCATCCCAAACCAAAGCCTGCCAGACAAAACGGTCCCACATGTACACACACAGGTACACACATGTGCACACACACACATGCACCTGCCCATATTCCCCAGGCAGGCATGCAACAATAATTGAGAGGTGTGTAAAAAGAAGGAGAAGAGAAAATGATTCATATTCTTTATCCTTCAGAGCTGGAAGTCAAGAGATTCTGCTCAAAGTCGGTAAACCAAGATGTGAGACACAGGCAAATCATTCAGAATTCTGGGTGTGGCCACTAGGAGAGCTGGTGTAAGGTGGTTTCCACTGGGAAGATATCCAAGGGAGCATGGCAGGCAGGACCCTGACCACTTCTTCACTTAATGACCAACTGCACTTGAATACTTTGGGCCATGGATACTTGCCTGTTGAATTCTCAAAAAAAAAAAAAAATAGATCTAAAAAACTAGTTAATCCACTAGTTATATCTATTGCTGCTTATTTTATAATCCATTTACATAATAATGCACACTCTTATTGTCCCATTTTGTCATCTTATCAATACAAATAAACTGCTTCTCCATACCAGTGTGCCTGGGAGGTGTCCACAGGCACAGAAACCTAGAAATTTAAACAAACATAAACAGTAAATGAGGAAAAGAGAAAAGCAACAGACACTTTCTCTTCTAATCAACAATATGCTACAATATATAAGACAAGAAAGAAAAAGAGGTTTTCATTTAAAAATTTTGACATTTTGTTCCTCACAGATTTTTGCATTAATTTTGATTTTTAAAATACTGCTTTACAATATTGTATTGAATGTTGAGTGTTTCCTTTGGTTTTGTGCCCAAGACCAGGACCTCACACACCCTATACACCTCATGACCAGTCTTAGCCCTGTCATGAAGACAACGGGCACTTGCCACACTTCCAAACTGTGCCTGTTCTCAGCAATGCAACTATATATCACTGGGCCTCCTCACCCTATACGGTCACACACCCAAGTAACACATTTGAAAATTAAGGAATGAAAAACTTAACCAAAAAAATGAACTAATGCATGAAGGCAGACATCTGCCCAGCTGAAAAGTCAGAACCATTGCCCTGTCAACAAAGATGACATCCATACCTGGACCTTACAATCCTTCTGAAGATCCACTGGCCTTTTCCATAGAACCTGCTCCCTTTTAAGGATGACAAGACCTAGAGCACAACCATCCCTCCAGCACAGAGATGTCGATATGCTTCATTTTTTAGTACTTTATGGGGTTGATGTTTAGGCATCCATTGGTATATTGCCCTCATGATGTACAGATCATTCTCTCCCATCTTCGTGATGAAGAGGCTAACAATGAATGTGATTAAATTACTTGTGCAAAATTATATTTGAAATCAGGTTTCATGACCCTAGAGTGCTGTTCTTCTAAAGCTGTCCCCAAATATCCACGTATGGAGAGGTCAAGTCATAACATTTAGGATAGAAGGAAAAATAAAGTACTCAAAATACTTTTTAAAATTTTTGGAGATTTCTATATATGTAGAGATTATTTTGGAGAAACAAGGGTCATACAAACACTATAAGAAGCAAAACTGCTTATTTAAGAAAATAGGCATCCATAGCTTTGAGACAAAAGAGCAGAATTATGAAAATAATACTTGCAAATGGTAGTCCACCAGTGTCCAGATCCACAGCCCAGGGAGGACTATAGTAGGGGGCCTGGACTATCTGTTGAAACCCTGTGATAGCAGAGGTTAAAATCACTTTGTGTAAAAAGTTCTGCATTTTTCCATGGGTGTCATAGCTTTTGATTTTAGCCTAGCTTCAAGTGCCAAAATTGATTACCAAGTTTGTTATTTCTAGTATTTTGGCTCTCAAATTGAATCCTGCTTAGACCTGATATTTCCTCATAGTTGGGTTTGAATGGCCACTCTAGCTTTCTATGAAAAGTCTCTGATTTCACCTTAATCCATGTCTCTCTGAAGAGAAAATAAATTTTATGACTGATGGATAGTAAGCCTTCTAAAAAATATCCATAAGAAAACAATCATACAGGTTAGACTTTAGAAAATGCTTCCAAAACCAGGAGGATGGTGAAATACTAAAAAAAAAAAAAAACAAAACAAGGATTGCAGAAAAAAAAAACTCTAATGAAAATTTTAAAGAGAAGATAATAATCTTGTAGAGGATAGTTGAGAGAATCTTTCTAGATGCACCATGATGTTCCTGTCTGTAGAGTTTCTGTTTGATCGGTTTTGATTTGTTTGTTTGCCTAATCTTTAGGGAGAGTTAAAACAAATAAAGTGACAGACAAAAGCCACAGTGTAAACGGAATAGAAATCTGCCAGTCGTGAGTTGACTAGAGATCCAAAACTGCAAAACAGGCAACATGCCAAGGAGGTGATCAGGGTCTCAGCTAGCAGCCCAGTCCTGTGTCTCTCACTCACCTCCCATGTCTCCAGGACAGTTCCAACATTCCAGGTGGCAGCCACGGCCATCATTGGCCCAGGTATTCAAGTAAAAGAGCCAAAGGCCACAATGGAGTTTGACTGAACCCTGGTGACAGATGAAAATCCCACAAGCAAATGACTAGCAGACCCTAAAAGTCATCAGAAATCTTTAGTATGGGCCAAGTTATCTTTGTGAATCACAGGCAATATGATGAGGCTATTTAAAAACTAAAAATAGACCTATCATAGGGTCTATCCATTCCACTTTTGGATGGGGATATACATATATATATATATATATATATATATATATATACACACACACACATATATATATACACACATACATATATAAATACTCACACATATACAAATATATACATATGTGAGTGTATATATATACATACCACACACACCTGCACACATATATATGAATTAAATGAGAATACTGAAGGGATACCTGCATGCTCATGTTTATTGTGACACTACTCACAGTATCCAATATGTGGAATCAACCTAGTAGATGAATGGCAAATTAAAAAAAAAAAAAGTCTTATAGCTACACAATGGAGTATTATTCAGACATAAAAAAGAATGAAATCCTGAAATTTACAGCAAAATGGATGGAACCACAGGCCATTATCTTAAGTGAAACAAGCCAGACACAGAAAGGCAAGCACAGACTGTTCTCTCTCATATGTCAAAGTTAAAAAAAAAAAAAAGTTGATCTGAATGGAGAATAGTGATTACTAGCAGTTGGGAAGGAGTGGAGGCAGGGTGGGAAAGAGGAGGCTGAATTTGACCAGTGCATACTACATCCGTGTATTGAAATATCATACTGAATCCTATTCTATACAAATAATAGATATTAAATTCTTTAAAGCACATTTTCCCCCTGGAACTGAATAAACCTCTTACTCATGAGGCGGCCCTGAAAGTGTCAAGTTAGAAATAATGAGCTATAGGAAGCCACATTTTGGCACACCCGGGATCACACCCAGGCCCACCTCTTTGAGAAATGGGTCCATGAATAGCAGACTCTAAGTTACTTGAGCTCAGGGACTGTGTCTCACTGAAGCTCCAGTACCCAGCCCAAGCACCAACATAATGCATGCTCAATTAATTACTTTCAATTAAATGATGAATGTTATTAAACCCATCTACTGTAGCTATTTCTCATTCTGTCAAGAAATGGAATATATTGGTCTCCTCCCCCCCCACCTATGAATCCTATTGAGTTTTCAAGACCCACTTCATCTTTTCCTTTTTAATTCCTTGCAGTTCTCTCTTCATGCCTCCTTCATACCACTTCTACTGAATTCTCATTCTAGACCTGCACTGTGCAGTGTAAAAGCTATTTGCCAACTACGGCTCTTGAGCATTTAAAATGTGTCTAGTGTGGCTAAAGAAGAGAATTTTAAGTTGTATTTAATTTTAATCAACTTATGTTTTAAAATCAATGATTCGATTACCAAACACTGTGAAGTGTACTTGGAACAACTTGGGTATGTGAATCTCCTTTTTCAACCCTGGAAGTTATCTAATCTAAATATAGATCAAATACTCCCGTGAAAAATTAACATCAAAATCAAAATATGCACTCAGCATAAAGTGTAAATTAGATAAGACTTAACACAAAACAAAGAATGCAAAATGGTTGGCAGATAATATTTTGTATTGATCACAAGCTGAAATACCATTATTTTTATATGTTGGACTCAGTGTATTACTGAAATTACCTGGGGCTTTTCGCTCTTTTAATTTGGGTACTAGAAAGTTTCATATTACCAATAGTGTATTTCTGAGTTAGTATCCCTGAATGAGTGTATTTCTACTGAATAAGCTCTGTTAGGGACACTCTACAAACACTTTCTAAACACTACTTATTGAAATGAGCATCTTATGTGTTAAACCTGTGTTGTGGATAAACACACCTGGGTGTCTAAAGGAAAGTCAGGTACTATGCCCAGGAGAATGTTAGGAGGACATGAAGCTGCCTCCGCAGCCTCTCAGGCCCTCCACCCTCTTTCCCCGGATATTGGTGTATCAGGGTGTCCAGTAGATCGTGAGCTGCTTTTCTCTCCTTTGAATCTTCACCAACTTGCACACAGTGTGCAGTCGATGTATTTTTACTGAATGAATGAGACACGGAGTGAATGAATGAAACAAGGCTATCTATATAAATGCATTTGTAACATGCAAAGGGATTTGTATAATCTTGAATTGCAAATTTCACAACATAGAATGAAAATAGATTTGATTTGCCTGGAAGCGCCACAGAACTCCTCAGCTTGGTGTTTACACTTGACCTAGGAAAATATCATTATGAACACGAAGCGTACACCTTAAAACAGACAGACAGACAAGCTGCTGGGAAGCCAGGTGGGACAGAGAACAGTTTCTACCAATGGAGAAAAGAAAAGAACATCTGAATTTTTGTGGTTCAATATAGTTCTAACTTCTCAAATTAAAGCAACAATAATTTTTTGTAAACAAAACTATCATAAGTTCTTAGGTATACATTTTATAACAGACATTTTACTAGACAAATTCTACATATACTTCTCAAGTCCATTCTATTAGAATTGGTCTGTCACCACCAAACGTCTTATGCATAAACATGGATTTTTTTCTGCAAAGAGAAAAACTCATGGTCTATCAGAAGAATACAGAAACTTTAGTTTTGATATTTCTCTTGGTTTGAGAATTTCTACAGAACCATTTTCTTCATTGTTATGTATTTTTTTAAAAAAAAATTAATTCAATTCTACAAAAATTGGTCAAATGCCTGCTGGGTGCCAGCCCTGTGCTAGGTGCTAGTTGTTCAAAAGTGAATCAGAACACAAACAAGAAACTCCACCAGATCTCTGAATTTTCGTTTTTTTTTTCTTTTTCTTACCCTTGAAAATGAGCTGTTACTTTAGAATTGGAAATATGGGAGGGGAGTATAAGAAGTGTATAAAAGAGTAAGTCAAAATAAAATACTTCCTAACCTTAAAATGCAAGTATAGAGTGAACAAAAAGACTAGAACCACTGTACGACTCCAAATAGAAACTGCTCAGAACATACTGTGCAGGACATGAAAAACGAAGCATAACAACCTAGAGTTCATGGTCTGGTCATTCTTTCTAATCATGAGAAAATAAAATTAGTCTCCTACTAAGACACCTGCAGCCATTTAAAAACTTCAGATGAGTCCAGTTTGCAAAGCTCATCTATCTGAATTTCTTTTGGGCAAGATAACCTAGACATTCTGTATGTTACAGGCTACTGGGCTGATGCCATTCAAAGAGAAAAGGTTTTAAGAAGAGTCAACTATGTCAATGAGTTATCTATTTATTGTCATCTGTCAAGAAAATAAGTTTTAGACTCGTTAGACAAAAAAATATTTTTTTGTCTCCAATTTAGGAAAAGATTATATTTCCTTTATTGTTACTCCCCCTCCTCAAAGTCAAAACACTGTCCTTGAACAAATGCCAAACACCAAAAATTACTCATAGCATTATAGTGACACATCAAAGAGAGAAGAGACTGGGAAATTAATTACAATGATTTCTTTTGGACACTCTCACAAGTGCTTTAACTGGCGTGTAGGAGTATCAAAATCCAAGAATGCAAAAGGGGAGGATGTTACAGGAAGAAAACAATTCAGAACGTAGCTGATCATTTGGATTTTTTTTTTTTTTTGTAGTTAGCATGAAATGTATCCCAAGAAAACCCGTCACTTACCAACCAACCAAAGGGCTATTTTTTTTCCCCTAAGAAATGCTTTCTAAAATGTAATAACCACAAGAACTGTTTGAATCTTTCAGCTTCAGACAAGCAAATATTTAAATGGCATTTTAAAACTGTGTGCAATAATATTATGCAATTTGGAAAATAGGTTCTAATTATTTTTAAAGTTCTCATCTGATCTACTTGAAAACACAATAAAATGCTTACTACTGAAAAATCAACATCATAGATTATGTCTGTTGATATTACAGCAGTAAAAGCTCATTAAATTTTAATTACATGTGCAATTTGGTACTTAGAAAGCAAATGTGTCCAAGATTTATGTTCCACTATCTAGAAGAAGCAGATAATCAAAAAGGGCAATATTGTAAACACCACTGAAGAGGAAGACCATTAACCCTGGTGAGAAGAGATTGCATTCAAAAACTTCAGAAGAAATACATAAGATTAATTGCCCATCATTTTTATCTATTTATTAAAGTAAGTTCCATACTCTGCTTTCCTAATTTGAATAACTGCACATTCCAGGAAAGTAAGTTAAAATATGAATTGATATGATTCTATTTCTATAGAAATGTTAGTTTTATAATATTAACGTAAGGGCAGGACTCTGAGTTATCATTATGATACTATTAGGTTGTTTACTGATTTTTTCATACACATCAAGTCATTAATAAAATCATAAAGACAAAAGCCTAGTACTTTAATGTCCACTTTCTTCTAAAGTCATCTTAGAATACATAGCCACATTCATTCCTCCAAAAGAACTTTGTTCTCTTCTGTTCCAGAAGATAAGATTTTTTCCCCCCACAGACATTGTATTTAAATTGCAATGGGCTAAAGTGCCTCCCCACCCCCAATTCATATAATGAAGTCTAATGTCCATTATCTCAGAATGTGACTATACAGGCGCTTTAAACAAGTGAGTAGATTCAGTGAAAATCATAATTTAGTCCCAGTAAGAAGAGGAAATGTAGAAACACAAGGAGAGTGGGAATGCTGTCCCTGAATCTCATCATCTACCTCCCAACTTACGTTCCATTACTGTCCCATATTTTAGTTCTATTTAATAATTAAAATTTCAAATTAGACATTTTTTTTTGCATTAGCCAACACTTATTTTTATTTATTCACATACTTCTCTATATTTCACTCACCATTCCTTCTTGCATATCAGACATCCTTTCTGGAAATCTTATTTCTTAGGCCTGAAATACATGCTCCAAAATTTCCCTGAATGATCATTATGTATAGGAAACTGTTTTTATCAAATAATGTCATGCCCTCACTCTCATTCTTGAAGGATGATTTTGCCATATATACAACTTGAAGTTGAAAGCATATTCTCTCAGCATATTGAAAGTATCCCTCTGGCTTCTTATTTTCATTGTTGCTACCGAGAAATCAACTATCTTATTGCCTCTTTCTTTGAAGATGATCTGTCTTTTCTCTCTTGCTGCATGTAAGATAAGTTCTTCATCTCTGAAGTTTTGCCAAAGCCCTAAGACTGTTCTTGGTGCCGATTTCTGTTTTCTGTTTCTGTTTGCAAATTATAGGCTTCTGCATCTAAGGACTCATGTCTTTCAACACTTCTAGAAAAATTTCAGTTATTATATCCTTTGAAAGTGTTGCTTTTCCAACCTCTTTCCTGTCTCCTCCCCGCCTCTGGTTAAAATTTACCACACTTCTGTTCACTGTTTTCCATGTCTCTTAAATGGCTGTTCATATTTGCCATCTGTTTATCTGCTTACATTTTTTTTTCTGGATCACCTCTCTGTTATGTTTTTCAGTTCAACAAATATTTCTGCTGCTGTATTCATTCTGCTGTTTAATTCATCCAGTGACATTTTTTTCCACTATCATTATTATACTGTTTTATTTCTAGATGCTCAATTTCATTCTGTTTTCAAATTTACTTGGTTATTTTTCCAGCTTCTTATTCCTGACTGATATTTTCAATTCCCCTTTTACATCCTAAAAATGCTTCACGTTTATCTTTGGTATCCTGTGTCTAAACCTCCATCATCTAAATTCTCCAACTATCATCTCTCCATTTCTTTTGCTGGTTCACTCTTAGTGGTTTTTTTTTTAGAAAGAGTGTTTGTGATTTCTGACTGTGGGCACAAATTTTCTGAAATCTTTTTAGTGGGAAATCTTTGAGGAACAACATGAAATTCCATTCCCCAGTGAGAATTTGTGTTTCCTTTTCCCAATCCTCTGTAGACCCTATCAACAAAGTCCATTTTGAAGTACCAAGTCCACTGTGGCTTCTTTGGACGGCACAGATAACGTCAATCCAAGATGCAAACTCACTTGAGTTGGCTCCTGGTTCTCATTTCTCCAAGATATTTTTCTTTCAGGGTCATGTCAGGCAAGTTTGGGGACTGCTCTTCTCTGCATTGAGAGTTTATTCACATTCTTTCTAATACCACCAAGGGTGTAACTCCAGATTTATGTAGAAATTGTCTACTGGCCCATATGCAGGTCAGAATGGAAACTTGATGCTGTCGGTGTCATAAATACCTGCAGACTCCTTTGCCTCCCGGGGTTTCTGCTTGCACTCCTTTGTTCTCTACAATGGCATACTTTTCTTGCCAGCTCAGTGATGCATTTTGAAAGATATGTTTTAACATGTAATCCTACACAGTCGTTTTCAATAGGTTTTCCATGGCACCAAGCCCCCATAGTACCAGCAAAGGAAGTCAATAAATTCTGAAAGATTTCAAAAAGTCTCCATCCGAAAGTAGTAAGGGCATTTTGAATGAAGACTTTTTGAAATTATTTAATTATGTAGTTAGATACATTTTATGCATATATGTGTAAAGCATTTGGAGCGTCTGTGAGTGCTAAAAAGGACAGAGTTGTTGAAGCATTTTGCTAGTCAAGTAAAAAAGAAAGATTCTGCTTACAAAGTTGAATATTTAACATATTAGGTGGGGATGACTAATATAAAGATATTTTAATTTTTTTTAAAAAGAGAGAGAGAGAGAGAGAGAGAGAGAGAGAGAGAGAGAGAGAGAATTTAATATTTATTTTTTAGTTTTTTGGCGGACACAACATCTTTATTTGTATGTGGTGCTGAGGATCGAACCCAGGCTGCACGCATGCCAGGCGAGCGTGCTACAGCTTGAGCCACATCCCCATCCCTATTTTAATTTTATCAATGGTTAATTTTTTAGTTTTTAAAATTCTGTTAGCTTTATGTTGCATTTTTTTGAGTAGGAAATAAAGTCAAAATATAAAAGATTTATTACCCTTATGGTATTTATCAATTAACCCAAATCAGGACATTTGAAACATTTAAGAAATGCTGTTCTTGTGATATATTTCCTGCACTTTTCAGACAATCTGGATCTGTACAACCAAAAAGGTTTTGTAGTTCGGGTGCAAAACTGAGAAGTTTGTTAAGTCCACTGACTAAAAAGTTTTAGGTGGAGACCTGGCTTAAAACCTCCCTATCATAACATCACCAGCGATGGACTCTTTACTTTTCTAATAATAGGGACAGTAATTGAACTCAGTCACAATCCCACTTATGCCAGAAGGGAATCTCTGAGTTTTAGGTAAAACCAGCTAAATTCTGATCTTGTTGAATAAAGATGATGACGCTTTGGTGGGCTGCTTTCTCCCTCCTTGTCCTTCCCAGACTCTATTTTTTTATTTTTTTAATTAAAGACTGAGGCTTCCTTTATTGAGCATAGAACAAAAATCAAAAACCTTAAAAAAGAATAAAAAAAAGAAATCCCTTAAAATCCTGGGATCGTTCAAATAATATACATCACTATCATCTGCATCCTTGGAAAACAGCATTATTTGAAACTAATGAGCATATTATTTGCCTGAAGATAAACTGTGAGGATACTTACCCACAGGTGAACTGCAGTTCAAGCACACTACAAATATTCATGCTATCTATTCAGCAAAAGAGTCATCCACAGAATGACCAGCATGTCTTTCTACTCAAGTATACAGACAGGTTCAAAATGATATGTTTTTAATATCAATCATGATGGCTAATTTTAAATGTCAACTTGGATAGATTATAGTGTCCAGCAGTTGGTCAAACCCTAGTCTAGATGTTGCTATGAAAGTGTTCTTTAGAATTAACGTTCACATTATGTAAACTATATAGAGCAGATTACTCTTCGTCGTAAGGTTAGGTGGGCCTTGTGCAGTCTGTTGAAGACCTTAGGGCAAAGATGAAAGTTTCTCTTAGAAGAAAGAATTCTGCCACACAGAAATCACCCTGAGTTTCCAGCCAGCAGCCTGCCCTACAGATCTCAGAATTGCCAATGTCACAACTGCCTGTGCCAGTTCCTTAAAAATAAATCTCTTTTGATGGATGATGGAAAGATGGATAGACAGACAAGACAGACAGACAGATAGACAGACATATGGTTCCTATTGCTTCTGTTTTTCTGGAGAACTGTGACTAATATACCCAATTGCTCTAGACTCTTAGAAGGGATGAAGAGCTGAAGGACAAAATAAGGAGAGTTTTCTAGGCATGATATTGCAAAGGAGTTGGCTCGGTGGCAAAGGAAGAGCAGTCAAGGTAATTTCCATTCTTGGCCTTTCTGGTTCCTTCCAGAGGGGAAGATATGGGACACTCAAGTCCCATGACCAAACTACTAATATATGAACAGATGCCCCACTGAGGGGACCGAGGGATTGGGAGACAGGTGTCTTGAAACTTCCAGTCAAGTCAATCTGCTGCAAGGCTTGGTTACACTAGGATCATAAAATTGGAACTCTCTAAAAACCTATCTGTCCTTTCTTTAGAGCACAACTTCAATTCTGCCACTTCAGTTCCACCTAGCCTGAGAGATCTAGGTTTAATCTCCCTCCACAGAAAAACAGGTAGGTGAGAATAAATGGCCATCTCTCCTTCAGACAGGGATGGGCCTAGAAGCAGTTAACAAGAGGCCAAATACCTAGAAAAGGTTAGGGCTGCCAGGACAGTCAGAGATCAAGTTATCTAAGAACCCAAATACTGATGGTGGCTTCAACAGCCCTAAAAGCTTTCTAATTTCAGGAATCTCACTGCTTCTCTTAAATATTTTTATTTCACATTTTAAAAAAGTCTAAGATATATCCAAATGCAAATGAATAACTAACATCTGTATGGTATTTAGTTTATGAAGTACATGCATATAATCTCTCATTCTTACTGCAACTTCTATGGTTACAGGGGCAAGGGCTGGGATTAGTCCCTTTCCTAGGTGGGAAAGCTGGGCCTCCATGTTAATGTAATTTGGCATGGAGCGGATTCGAAATACAAACCCAGATTTCTGACTCCTGGTCCTGTGCTCTTTCCTGTTGGTCCCATATCATTGTGATCTTTGCAGAAGCTCGTGGATCCTGTAATCAGACCACCTGTTTCAAAGCATGGCATGGGTGACATGTGACCATGGGCGGTCTCTTTAAGCTTTCTGTGACTCAGTTCACTCAGCTATAAATGGAGATAATAACATTATTTGCTTTATGAATCATATAAAGCATGGAGAGTACTTAGCAAAGTGCCCAACATAGAGCAAACACTCGATAACCGTTAGCCACTATTATCTCCATGATTGAATTAGATTGCTGTATCATCAATTTAGTCATTTCCTGCCCAGTAAATTTTAGAAAAATACAGAAAACTCAGAATCAAACTCAGGTAGCATCTAATGGGCATAGCACAGCACATTCTGTCTTTTCTTTAAATCGGGGATTGAAAAATGCAGCCTGAGCTGACCTTTTGTTTTTTAAATAAAGTTTTATTGGAATACAACCATGCATGTTCATGTACATGCTGTTCGTGACTGTTTTGGTGCTACCATGGCAAAGTTCAATAGTGGCCAAGACCAAATACTCAAAAAGCCTGAAATTTTACTATCTGGCCCTTTATAGGAAAAGTTTGCTGATTTCTATTTTAAATCAATGATGAAAACTTTAAAAAAAATGAACATCCCTGCCAGGTATCTGAAGTGAGGTAAAAGAAATTAGGGGAGCAGGAAGAGTTTATGAGCCATCTGTGAGTGGAAGAAGCCAGGGAGCTGTGTTTTGCCAGTCACGTATCTGTCTGGGAATCGTCCTAGTATTTACAACATGTAAAACTTCAGTTTCTATCAACAAGCTGCACTCACTGGCCCGCCTATGATGTTGTGTCTTGCTTCCAGAAGCCTTTGAAAAGCTGCAATAACTGAAGCACTGACTTTCTCTGTACTTGCTTTCAAATAGCAGGAAAGGGAAGGAGCAGGCAGAGGGACTGCAGCTGGTGCTGGCAGCAGAGTGAGAACTCAGGAAACCATAACAGAACTTGATAACATTGACAGCTTAGTGACTGGCTTTGTGTGTGCTAGACAATCAGCCTGGGGAAGTACTTGGGGGAATTCCCTGATATCCCCTAGAGCAAGATCTCTTCAGACCCTGAAGTTTGATTGGCCAAGTTATTAAATGGGAGTAGACGGAAAAATCCAGTCATATTCTCCAGCTTGCTTGCAACTGAAAAATGAAGCTACACTCACTTTTGAATGCATATAGAGCATTCTCCACTCAGCAAATCATTCTGCTCCTCTAGGCCTGTTTCCTCCTAAGACAAAAACAAGTGTCTATTCCAGGGAGTTGTTGTAGGGGTTAAAGAAGATAATCACATGGTTGTCACCAACATCTCCTTCTTCAGGAAGACAATTACCCACATTGAGAAGTCAGATATCAATATTCTCCCTGCCACCACCACCATCAAAGCCTCTATTAGCCAGGGCAAATAAATGGCAAAAATTTAGAATGGATCCAGGCAACAGGATCTATTGATTATCTTGTAGTGTACCAAGCACTACACCAGGCATTCTATAAAGTATGAAAAAAAATAAAATACACTAATACTATGGAGGAAATAATATACACCAACAAATAACTCTGGTATGGATTAAATACACCATAATAAAGATACGAATCAAAGATGAAACCACCCAAGATTTGTATTAGAATGAGGTGGACACGGTCATAGATAAAGTAGCGTTTAAGCTACTTGGCAGATTTGAAAAACATTAAGGCCACTTGGAGGATTTGAAAAACAGGTGGGGAAAGGTGCAGGAAAAAGAAAACTGAATTTAATGGAACAGGAAGTCTTTTGGTTGGGTTGGAGGTTCAACTGAGTGAGAGGAACAGGGGGACAGCACTAAATCAGGACAAAAGGCCAACTGCCCTGTTGAAGAACAGAAGCTCCAAGTCCTCCAGTGTGGGATTTCCTGACCACCTATCCAATGATTGCTATGTAATCTGTCACTAATAATAAAATGTGAATTAAACTCCAAGGTACTCCCTGTCATAACATTTCTTTAGCTCAGGTCTGCTGCAGAGCGGGAGAAAAAGGGCCAATTTCCAGAAGCACCAGGGCTGTGACGCTCCATCACCAGGCTACCTGCAGGAAGCCCAGAGAGAAGCGAACTTGAAGGGAATTGCTTCCTTAAAAATATTTATTTGTTTTCATAAAATCTAAGTATGCTCCTGGGAGGGCTTCTTATATGCAAGTGTCCTTAATGTCATGTGCCATAGTAGAAAGAAGGAAAGACGCTGGAGGTCAGTGGCGGAGGAGGGGGACAGAGGATGCAGGACTCCACCAGCCTATTCCCTCCTGGCCATAGACCACTGGTCTTCTTTAGTCTTGTCTACTGAATGCCCAGCATCATGCTAAGCATAAAACAGCAAGGGAAGCAAAAACATGGCTTCTACGTTGGAAAGCATCCAATGTAGTCACCATTAGAGCCATGCTCTAGAAGAGTCTCTCAAGGCACAGGGTAGAAATGATGAGAAAAACTGAAGTCAGTAGAAGGCAGAAGGCCAACAAAGAGCTGAGCATGAGATTCCAGGAGAGTGGGGAATGGAACAATGTCGGTGTCACGAGAAAGGAGGGGACACACAGGAAAGACAATAAATAAATTAACTTAAAATTTGGAAAAGCAATGAGTTATGATTTTCTGCTAGAATGGTGAGATGAGAGACATGGAGAGATGGTGTGTGTGTGTGTGTGTGTGTGTGTGTATGCACGCATGCATAGGCATGTGTGTGAATGCTTATACACATTCCCTGGCCAGGGCTCCTATGTGCTGTATACACAAATGGCTTATTTAGAAAAGGAACTAAAGCATTTGGAACGTAGAACTTCGATCACAGTTTCTTACAGTTCTGACTTACCAAAACCCCAATAACGAATCTGTATAAATATCAAATCTGATTTAAAATAAACTGGAAGGGTTTCTGGTTGAAGGAAAGGGACAGATGGCACCCATGTGCTTCCTCTCTCTCCTCAGAAGGAAGCAGACAGGATGGTCGTAAGCAGAAATGAGAGTGGAGGAAACCACAACCCACACCAGAGTATCAGAGTTCTCCCTAGACACCAGAAATTCAAAAATAAATAGCACCTGGAGCAATTATCAGGGTGATTTATTAAAGCACTGCATTCAGAACAGCCTGGAGAACTAGGTCCTTGACCTTCTCACCCAGTAAACCTGACCCTTTAGCCTCCACTCAAAGCCTGAGCTCTACTTGCTAAAAAATGTGGATGACTCAAGTGAGGACATATTCTACCCAGGGGTTTTGATACCAGATAGAGGCAAAGAAACTCCAGGTCTTCATTGATGAAAGAAAAAATAATCAAGGAGGCAGCCCTGATCAGGACCATGCACAGAGCAAATCTTCTCTGTTGGCATCCCACAGCTAGCTTCCATCAGCCTGAAGGATTGCTTGCAAGAGGAAACACTCTGTCCACTGACCTGGAACCAGAGAAGCTCACATAGCCACAATGAAAGCAAAGACCAGCTGCCCACACCAACCTTGACGGTAACTAGCAAACATGAACAATATAAACAGGCTATTGTCAACAGCGAGAAACAAAATACATAAGATGGACAAATGATAAGTCATAAAAAAAGATAGAGATCATGCTGGGAATAGAATATTTAACAAACTCTTTTCCATACTCAGAGAGATTGCAAATTTATTGCATCCACAAAACCTGAGAAAGTTGTAAGGAAAAAGTAGTGTCAAGGGATGGAGTTCTTCCCCTTTATTTCTCACCCCACCGTGAATGTGGGTATATCAAGCAGGATTGTTACTGGAGATGTGAAAGACAACAGCGTGAATTAGGAATTTGCTGGCCTAATTACAAAGAGTGGATGGCAAAATACAAGTTCCACCGCCCTGGAACTTAAGGGCGGTGGTGATATATGGTGGGTAAGGGAGGTTGCTGGAGGGGAGGTCTCTTGGGCCTGGAGACCTGGGGACAGAAGTAAAGTGCCCAGAAGTCTGCATTCAATGTTCTGATGAGCCACAGATAAGAGAGAGTTCTTTCTAGGTATTGCAGGATATAAAAGTAAGGTTTCAGGGAAAAAAAAGTAGAATATAAATAACAGATTCTTGGAAATTAAAAATACAGTTGCAAAACAGAAAATCAAAAATACTCGATAAGATTGGATAATAAAATTGACAAAACTGAAGATAAAGTAGGAGGTATCCTATGTGCAAGGATGTCCTTAATGGAGTGCAGCTTTCTACAGAGACAGAGGATGAGATCATCTCAAAGACATGGAAGGTAGATCACAAGAGTTCAACATCTATCAAAAGGACAGTTAAGAAGGTAAGAACAGAAACAATAAAGGGAAAGAAGAAACCTAAACATAATAGAAGATCAATCTCACAGCACTGAAAAAAATGAGAATTTAATTGAAAATCCTGTTCAAGTCTTTAAGGATTAAACACAAGCAACATTTACACCCAGGGACTTGATAGAGGAGTGTCATCATTCAGAGGAGAAATATTAGTTTCCAGAAGAATAAGCCCAAGTAACCTCAAAGAAATAAGACTTGCCTGACACTAGAATTTCTCCATTGCAGCAACGGATTCTAGAACATGGTGGGGCAGACTATTTAAAATTCTAAGGGGGAAAGAATTAGAACCCAGAATCTGATTAGCAATCAGACTATTAGTAAACATAAAGGCAAACTCTTTGGACATAGGCGAGGTCAGGAAGTTTATAACCCACATGCCCATTCTGAAAAATTACTCAAGGATATATTCTAACACTAACAAAAAGGCTCAGCAACAGCTTCTGAGTTCCATTCTCAGGAAAGAACCTCTAAGGAAATTCTCTGAGTTCCATTGTGCAGCTTGTCATTAATATTTACCAGATAATGTTGTGAATGCTAATTATATAATCAATTTTTGTATAGAGCATGAAATATATTCTATAGTTTCAGAACAGTAACTATGAATCCTGTCAATCTAACAGCAGTAGCATAGAAAAAAAGGAGGGGGAGAAAGAGCTTTGGAAGAAATAAAAATGTGCAAATTCTTTCTTATAATGAGCCACTGATAGATGTGTCTTCAGTTGATGAATCAAAAGTATAGGTTTAGGTGTATTACTTAACAATTTAAGGGGGTTCATATTTGGGGATACCAACGGTAGCAGGAGAGGCAGAAGTCCCAGGGCTGAAAAGAAGCCAATTAGTAAGTCTGCGTTCTGATGGCGGGTCACTCTCCTCTCCCTTTCAGTTCCATAGAACATGCAGCCAGGCTCTCACCCCATGGAAACAGTCTCGAAAATTATAGATCTGGGGAAATTAATCAGAGCCAGAAAAAACATTGCATCAAAGCCCAAGAATCCAAAACCCCACTCCAACGGCACACAGAGCTCCAATCAGCACTTTCAGTTCCTCAAAGTTAAAATGAATGGATGGTCAAATATTCGTAAGACTCCAAAACCACGAGCACAAGCAAAAGGAAGAAAGTTAGGGGAGAGAAAAAGAAGAAGGGAGAAGGGAGGAGTTTAAAGAAAAGAGGTAATTCAGGGTGCGATGCACAACATATTTTTAACAAACCTATGATGAATATCATCCAAAAGATAAAAAGAAAACAGTAACAATGAACCAAAATCTATACAAAAATATATGTACATATTATTCATTTTATATATAGTTAAAGGAAACCCTTAGGGGACAAAGAATATATTTTGAAAATGGAAAATAAGCCAGTCATCATTTTTAAAAATCCATGGGATTTAGAAGATAAAGTTGAAGAGATCTTAAAAAGTAGCTCTGCCACTTCCCTACCCACTCCTCCTAAAACTGCAAGAGTCCCCTCAGTGTGCACCCAGCACAGTGAATGAAAGTGAGCACACAATCATGAAATTTCAGAGACAAAGGAGCCAAAGGGCTTCAGTGTAGGAGGGACTGTGGTAAAAGGTCACATACTTTTCTTTTCTTTGGTTTGTTGGTTTGGCTTGGCTTTCCCCCTTGGTTGTGGTTTGGGTTTGTACAGGAAAGTAGCCCTCATCATTATTTAATTCCTTGTAGGATTGTGGTAGTAAAGGTTCTATTGGAAAAGAAAGTACATTAAGCAGGAGTCCAGAACCACAGGTGGAACTAGGGATGGCAGGGTGGAAGTGTGGTGGTCTTCTCAGGCCACACAGGGCAGAGTGAGATGGGCTTTAAGCAACCACAGGAATTTTCCCATCTGAGCCTCCCAGGGGGCCTCTGAGCACCCCTCCGTGCTGGTTCCCAGGCATCCCTGCAGAGCTGCCTCCAGGGACCCCCTTGCAGCAGCAGAAAGCCCTAAAAAGGCAGGAAGCTCTTGGCCCTGCTTTGAAGGCACAAGTATCCCCCTCAGGGATCCTACTCCCTATGCTGCACCTGCCCACTCAAGATCCACTGCCTCCCTCCTCGCTACTTCCTTTTCCAGGAGTGTGCATTTCAATGGCTCTTCTATACGTGGTGTGGGCTCCCTGACGCCTCTTGATGCCACATACTCCTTTTCCCAAACTGCCATCTGGGTTACACTGAACTCTCTGCCAGCCACCCATGCAGAGGAGTTGACGGAAGAAGACACATCTACACCTCCATGCCCCAAATATTAGTTGGGAGGATTGTGCAGCCAAGATGCCACACCATTCCACAGGGTCCATGTCGTCTCCCTTCTTCCTGAAAGACTTGGGGCACTACCCCAATCTCTCATCCTTCTTCCCTACCCACACTCTCAGCCCATGGCCTCACTCCTTGCCTCTAAGAACTGTGCCCTGACTCCTCCCAGTGGAAGCAGCCCCTCCTGTCTTCCACCTGATATCAACAGAGCCGTCCTTCCTTCTCCCTCTGTTGAGAGAGTTGGTTAGACTTGCTTTTACCTCCCATTTTCTAAAGAACTCACTGAATTATGCCTCCACCATCCCTCGATCAAAACTTCTCCTGGTAAGATGGACAATTGCCCATTCTCATTCTGTTTGGCCCAAGAGCAGTATTTGACATGGCTGATCACTTTTTCCGCCTGTATTTCTTCATCTGTCTTCCATAATGCCACCGTAAAGAAGGACTCTGTGTCAATCTCCTTTCCTGGGTCCTCTTCTTTCTTAAATAACGTCTGAGCATCCCAGGTCTCAGTTCTCCTCCGTCTTTCGCTCTCCCTCTTTACACCGACTCCCGTGGTGGTGGTCTCATTCATCATTTCTACACTTAGGATGCACAACATTACCAAGTCCAGACCCACTTCCAGACTCCGGGCGTCTCCTCTGGGACGGTCTAAATACATCTCAAAGTTCAACATGGTCAGCACGAGACTGGATTTCCTCCTCCAAGGCTGAGTCTGTCTGTGGCTCACAATTCCACCTTCCAATCAGTCGAGTCAAAAGGATCATGTCCTTCTAGACCTTCCTTCACATACCACCCCTACCCAGCAGGGAATCCTGACAGTTCTACCTTAGGGTATGTTCCAGATGTGACCAGCCCTCACTGCCACCCTTGTCAGGGCCACCATGGTCCCTCTTTTCTCACCTGAGATTCTGCAGTAGGCTTTGAACTGCCCTTCCTGCCTCAACCCTGGGCTCCCTTGGGGGTTCTCAACCCAGCAGTCAAAGTGAACACTCATAAAACAAGTCAGACGGCGTCTCTCCCGTCCTGCCATGAAGGTGCGTTTCCCTCAGAACCCAAGCCGAAACCTTAGATGCCACGTAACCTCCCTCACCCTTACTCTCTGAATGCGTTTTCTCCCGCTCCTACCTCCCTCTGCTCCAACCATATTGGCCTCCTTCCTGTTCCTAGAGCATTCTAGAACTGCTCTCGCTTTCAGGAATCTGAGTTTTCTGGGCTCCTTGCCTAGTACACTGGCTAATCCCGCCACCTCTTCCATCAACTGTTGCTCAGACGCTTTCCCAATGAGGCTCCTTCTAACCTGACCCCTCACCCAACCCCGCACTTGCCTCTGCTTTCTCCAGCTTTTGCTTCCCTTTGTCCACACTTTGGCCATCTTCCAAAAATCAGACATCCTGTCTGCCTGTTTCCTGTCTCCCCTCTAGACTGAGCACTCCAGCTGTAGGACTTGATGTATCCCCAACACCCAGGACAGCACCAAGCATGCTCAGTGAGACTGCTGAACAAACAAAGCCATCGTGAATCTGTAGCTGCCAGCTCCAACCATACTACAAACTCATTAAGGCACATGTTTCTCTACACTTTTTAATAGTCAGAGACTCCATATGCACATCAGAAAAGCCTAAGTACCTACGCCATACACACACACACACACACACACACACAGTTAATGTCCTGTCAGTGAATGTTGATTAATAATTAACAGCCCTAAAACACTGGGATCAGTAAATGCATAGACTTAATTTGTATTTTATTAACCATGCAACATTAAAAAATATTCCTAAGCACCTACTATGTTTCAGGTAGTATCCTAGGAACTGCAAATGTAACAGTAAACAAAATGGATAAAACTTTTGCCCTCATAGAGCTTACATTCTTCTGGATTAAAAGTTATAATAAACATCTGAACATAGTAAACACAAGTTTAAGGCATATTATTGAATGGTGCTCATACAGAGTGGTGGACATCTTACATGAAGGTGTGTAGGATCAAGGCAATGATCATCTCTCAGGGGACAGAGATTATTTCTGGGGGTTAAGAAATCCTAGATATTATAATGGTTTGTGATCTTCCAAAGCACAACCTACCTGGTATTTAACTCAATACTAACTCTTCCATAGTACGTAACTTGATTCAATTCAATTTTCCTCCTGTAGTTCAGAAGGGGTGATAATGACAGGAGGGTGGAGACACAGCACCACACCGTGCTGGACTCCCTGGGCTCAGGGATCTCCGACTCTCTACCCGTGCTCCAGGAAGAACCCCACTCGGCTTTGCACTCCCTGAGGACTGCAGGTCTACAACTTTCTCAAAAGCTCGTGGCTAGGTAGGAGCCACCCTGTGCACAGCCCTCACAGCCCTGCCATGAGGACACTTCTGTGACATGAAGGAACATGGAGACTGAGAAAAAGCCAAGATTGCGGGGAGAGGAGAAATCAGGAGTGAAGCTGTGGTTATTTAGCCTAGGAATTTTTTTTTTTTAAGAAAAAATCATGAGAAAATAAGCATTTGCGTTTGTTCATGGGTAGAGAAAGGTGTGTCGCACCAGTGATTCCTCACAATCGAGAATTTATGCTTTCACAGGCGACTCAGTGACCTCTCACTAGGTTTGATTAATGGAATGATTCAAACAAAGACGAACGAAACAAGCCAAGCTCAGCCCCAGAAGGCGAGGGTGGAAGAGGAGCATTTCCTGCTGAACAGTGCAGTCTCCAGAACTGGTTCCAGGTACGAGGGCATGTGCACGACATATTAGGTGAGTGGTCCAAGCCCTCCGCACTCCCCTCTGTCTCATTCCACCTCCTGCTACTGGCACCCTCTGCTGATGCACAGAATATCTCTCTATAGCTATACGGACACACACACACACACACAAAATCCCTCCCCAAAACTTTGTTTCTATTAATGGAAGTAGTAGAACTCCACTTCTAATTCCTCATCTTTGAACCCCCAAAAAAGGAAAAAGCAGGAATGGTATGGACACTCTGGTTGTCAAATAGGCTGCACACAGGCTGGGCTCTGAGGCGCCGGGGGCCTGACACTTTCTGAAGACCAGTGTGAAATATTTGTTCACCAGGTGCTCTGACTGCCTTCTCTCGTGTAGAGAAAAATTTCCCTTCAATACAAGAACTGTTCTGAGAGGTTCCTGTGAGGGCGCACATGTTGATTTGTTACATTTCTTTTTTTAAGTATGCACAAAGCACAATCACATGTAGGGACCCAAATCCCAAATGTCAAATAGTTCAAGTGGTCACATTTCTCCACAAAATCAGAAGATGACAATTAATGCTCAAGATGACCAACTGCACATCCTGTAATACTTTATGAAGTATGAAATGAGGCAACATCACGCCTTACCTTAAGGCTTGCAACTGGGGACCAGACTCCCCAGGCTCTGCCACTGCTTAGTTCAGTTGTGTTTGGGAAAGCTCCTTGTCATCTTCATGCCCCTGTTTCTCTATCTCTAAAATGGCCACACTCATAGGTATGTTGTACAGGGCATACAACCAGGGGTAACTTTTTTTTTTCCTAGTAGGACTTCAGTATGAATTTTGTTATTGTGTTCTGGTTCTTTTTCAGAATGGTGATCTATCTGTGATATAAATTGACACTCAGTAACTCAGAATATTTATTAAACAGGATCCGAGATTCCTCGGAAAGCTGGGAATGGAACCACCATTTGACCTAGCTATTCCCCTTCTCGGACTATTCCCCAAAGACCTTAAAAGAGCATATTATAGGGATACAGCTACATCAATGTTCATAGCAGTACAATTCACAATAGCTAGACTGTGGAACCAACCTAGATGCCCTTCAATAGATGAATGGATAAAAAAAAAATGTGGCATTTTTTATACACAATGGAGTATTACTCAGCACTAAAAAATGACAAAATCATGGCAAATGCAGGGAAATGGATGGCATTAAAGCAGATTATGCTAAGTGAAGTCAGCCAATCCCTAAAAAACAAATGCCAAATGTCTTCTTTGATATAAGGGGGGCAACTACGAACAGAGCAGGGAGGAAGAGCATGAGAAGAAGATTACCATTAAACAGGGTTGAGAGGTGGGAGGGAAAGGGAGAAAGAAGGGAAATCACATGGAAATGGAAGGAGACCCTTATTGTTATACAAAATTACATATAAGAGGAAGTGAGGGGAAAGGGAAAAAAAGAACAAGAGAGAGAAATGAGTTAAGATAGATGGGGTAGAGAGAGGGGAGGGGAGGGGAGGGGAGGGGGGATAGTAGAGGATAGGAAAGGCAGCAGAATACAACAGACACTAGTATGGCAATACGTAAAAACGTGGATGTGTAATCCATGTGATTCTGCAATCTGTATACGGGGTAAAAATGGGAGTTCATAACCCACTTGAATCAAATGTATGAAATATGATATGTCAAGAGCTTTGTAATGTTTTGAACAACTAATAAAAATTTTTTAAAAAAACAGGATCCAGTTCTGAAATTATTATTTCAGTTTACTGTTTTTACATAAACTTATTTATATAAGTTTATTATTAAAGCAGACACTGCCATGTGCCAGCCAAAATATCCATTCAACTCTGCTTATTAATAGAACTCATACTTTATTCCAGGTACAAAGTACATAGCTTAATGATTAGATAACCCAGAGTCCCTTAGGGCAGGTGTAGTTTAAGTTCTGAACGACAGTTACAAAAGCAAGTGCTGAGAAAGGCTTTCAGAAAGGCTCCTTCAAGGAAACTGCTTCTGCTGGCAAGTGTGTCCCCGCTGACTTCCCATAACCCCTTCTGTTTCTGCCTAGGAGGCAGCGGTGATGGCTGGAGCCCCGTAGCCACACTAGACCAGGCATTGACCTCGAAAATGGAATGTTTGTGCTGGGAGAGGGGAACAGAAAGTCAGGAGACACGAGGCCTTTGGACTGTGAAGCTGCCATATCTCTGTGAAAAGAAGTTCAGGTGATTTTATGTGACAGAAAATAAAAATTTTACCTTGTTTAAGTCACTATTATTGGAGGGTTTTCTTTTGCACATGGCTGATTTTAATTGTGAAACCGTAGGTTTGAAGTAGGATTTATTCTTCAATAGATGCTATTTCTTATCTCTATATATTCTCTTTCCAATTTCACTTAAATATTTGCATGTATAACTATTTTAAGCTTATTGGCTAGCTTGAAGTGTTAAAATGTAGTCAAAATCTCTAGTTAAGGTTAACCTGAAAAATTGACAGGAGCTGATATACTTCAGGAAATGTTTTCTTTTTCTTAGTTGTATCACTATGTAAAAATATAACAAAATGAAAGCAAAGAAACAACAGTTAAATCTCATATAGTTTTTGTGAATAGCAATATTATTTGAAAAAATAAAAAGCATGAAAGCAAATCATATAGCACAAGAAAAAGGGACATGCTGAATTTAGGCTTAAAGTGCATTTTAAAACTGGTTTCCACTTTTGCAAAGTGCCAGGTTATCTTATGATTTTAATTTATACTTACATAATAGTTCTTAAAAGTCAGATTCAAAATTAATTATATCAAAAACCTCAAAACCAGCAAGAACAACACTAATTTTATTGAATGTGCCCTATGAGGTCTGCATTGCTCTAAGATCAAGGTTATGTTCTTAACTTCCTGTAACACACAGACCTTCATGTTGATGTCTACATCACAGGGCAGGAGAGAAAGAGGAGGGCTCTTTTTAAAAATCAAATCAGGAGCAACTTTCTTTAGCCTATGCTGAGAATCTCACATAGGAATAGTGTTCTAGAAGTCAAATCACTTCCCTAATGACACACCAGACTGCAATGGACCTCTCTGCTCTGCATCATCATCCATAAGATGAGATGAAGATGGAGAAAATAAAAGCATTCAGCTCAGTGAACACAGGTAAATGCTGAGAGCAGAGGCCAACTCATCAGCCACTGCTTCTAAGAGATAAATTACTAAGCTTGGTTCTGCTTTGACTTCTTCACATAAAATAGGCAGACGGTCACAGTAGGACCCACATCCTCTATGCAGTAACTGGGAGCATTGCATGGACATTCTTCAAAGGCAGAGATTTTTGTCCATTTTGTTCTGTGGTATAGTCTCACACAGAACAGTACCAAGCCATAGGAGGAGCTCATCAAATTACTGTCAAATGAATGAAATGAATATGAAAAAAGCTCTTAATATGAAAAAGACTCCATAGGAAACTAAGGTCAAACTTGTTTATATTTCTTTGTTCCACTCCATGTCCTTAGTTTATCAAGTTACCTTCTTGCCAAATGTTTATATTACATATATTATGTATTATACATACGTATTATACATATATGTATTTTTTTGTTAGTTATTTTGTTTTGCAGTACTAGGAATCAAACCCAGGGCCTTGTGCATGCTAAGTAACTGTTCAACCACTGAGCTACATCACCAAGCCCCATAAAATGTTTATATTCTTATCTGAAAATCAAATTTAAAGTTCTGGATAAGAAGAATCACTTCTGAATGTAGTATCATTTCCATGTATTTCTTTCTGCCATGTGCTATGGTTTGGATGTAGAATGTCTCTCAAAGGCCTGTGTGTTAAAGCCGTGGTCTCCAGGCTTGTGCTATTGGGAGGTGGTGGAAACCTTAAGAGGTGGGTCTAGCAGGCAGTCTTTAGGTCACTGAGGGCATACCCCGAAAGAGGATTGTGGGGCCCCGGACTCTTCTTTTTTTCTACTTCCTGACCATAGGTAGACCAAGTGGTTCTGCTCTGCTGTACATTGCTGCCATGATGTGCTGCCACAGTCCAAAGCAATGATGCCAACTAACCATAAACTAAAATCTCTAAAGCTGTAAGCCAAAATAAACTTTTCCTCTTTATAAGTAGATTATCTCAGGTACTTTTTATAGTTATAAAGCTGATGAACTCAACATGCAAAGACTTATTTTCATGTAAGTTTCATACTGTATTGTATCTCCTTCTTGATTACAGTAAACCATTTTTAAGTGGCATTCAGTTCATTCACATGGTTTTAAAACCATTACTATGATTCATCTGCAGAACAGACTTTAAAACTATAGCTTCTATGATAAATAGTTAGGTTCAATTATTTTAAAAAGCCAAGACAAATCAGAAATTGGTTAACTGGGCTATTGATAACATTTGTCAAACTGTTTGACAGTCACTTTGGTATTAAAGATTCCCTCAAAGTGGTCTTGATATTTGTTAGGCAAGACCAAGATATTTATGTAGAGCTCTCTGATTCATGAGATTGGACCCATTTGTTTTGGTATGCATGTGTTAGATAGTAACTATTTGGCTGCTTCTCCTTATACATCTATATAAACAGTCCCAATACCAACATAGCATTGTTCTGGATTGCAGTTTGGAGAATTTCAAAGTCTACTCTGAAAAAGATGATCCATTTTTTTTGTTTATACCTCTGATTTTCGAACAGCAATAAGAAAAGACAAACATGATCATATTTATTTCTGCTTTATTGATACAAGAAGAAAAACACTGACAGATACAACTTGAATACATACTTTAGACAATATCCAAGGCTTTGAATGACTTTTTAAATCCAAAGCATTTACCCAGCCTAAGTAAATTTAGGGAAACATCTTGACCAGGTAAAAATAACCACAGGTTATAATGCAACACCCTATTCTAAGAAGAGACACTTTTAACACCCTCCAGAGAGGAAACTGCCCATCATTTTATTAGATTTCATGTTTATGAAAGAGTCACATAATGAACACATGAGATACTACAAAGAGAAACTGCAGTTCCCACCAGAGAAGGGCACTGATATCATTTTAATAAATTTTATCTTTCTCTAGCACTTACATTTTTATTTTTCCCTATTATTATGTAAGGGGCTCTGCTAGATACAATTAAGTGATAAATCCTAGACCCCCCCCCAAAAAAAAAAACAAGGTCACTTTTGGAAACTCAATCATGATGAATTGGTATCAAGAATTTTGAAATAGAACTTAGATTTTGACATATCAAGCAATTTACTTACAAGGGAAGACACTCCTAAGAGAAGTATCCATTGGAAGTTGAGCAGGGGCTAGGAGGTAACTCTGTGGGAGAACACTTGGGCTTAACATGCACAAGGCCCTGGGTTTAAGCCCCAGAACCAAACCAAACAACCCAACAAAAATAAATAAATAAATAACAAAGTTAAACTGTGGAACAGCTTAGTAACCATGGTAATAAACCTGAAACACCAAAACCCAAAGACTCCTCATTCTCCAGGGGAATCCAACCAGAAACAATGAAATCACTTACCCCTTTGAAAGAAGGTGATTGAACACCAAGAAGCTTTGGTGGCTCTGGTGAGGTGACCTGTCAACAGTCCTAAGGTTGTGTCTACTTTATTGATAATGTCCAAATAACTTAAGTAATAAAAAGACTTTACAATTGCACATTTTCTAATGCATTCTCTGCACAACCATCAGAGTGCAGAGTGGGCACCTGCTTACCAGATGACTATCAACTTCAGCTATGAATTACCTAAGAGAATGTTACACCATCTTCTCTCTCAGAAATACATTATGTGATTGAGAGAAGAAGAGCACACATATATACTACATCTAGTCTACTTCTAATACTTTTCAATCTGTTTCAATGTTCAACCATCTGCTGGAGGCAATGGTTTTATTTTCATACTAGCAAAAGAAAAAAAGAAGAAAGAAAAAAATCCTTGACTTAAGTAGTTCAGAG
Source organism: Urocitellus parryii (assembly GCF_045843805.1). Taxonomy (NCBI): domain Eukaryota; kingdom Metazoa; phylum Chordata; class Mammalia; order Rodentia; family Sciuridae; genus Urocitellus; species Urocitellus parryii. The sequence continues at coordinate 14,356,891 of NC_135538.1, forward strand.
CTAGAGGTGGAGTAAGAAAGAAAAGTAATAACTATGCCAAAAAATAAACAGTCAAGTTTATGTCATAGTCTCATGTAAACACTAAAGTGTAAAACCTTTCATTAGAACCCACTTATTCTTGCAGGGGAACAAAGCAATAACAAGACGATGGCATGAAAACAGTTCCAAATCTATATAGTAAGCTTTCTAAGCTTTCTTTAGGATTCAACTGATTATATAAGGAGCTGAAAAATTTTTTTTAATTTACACTAGAAAATTCCTTCCCATGTACTCACGGTTTTCTTTCTCTCTACTCAGATCTCATTAAAACCAACATCCATTTCTGTTAGGGTCTGTAAACAAGTCAAGATGGTGCCTGGCATTTTGCCAGAGGGAGTGGTTTGTGAAGTAACGCCAGTGAGCCATTAAGTGTAGAGATTCCTTATTGGTTGACTGTTGTATCTAGTTTATATTAATTAAGATAAGCTGTGTGGAATGTATATATACCCCTCCTGTCCTACAATAAAGGGCTCCCACTCCTACTGTATCAAGGTACACAAGTTGCTCGTCACCCCCGGGTTATTTTGCTGCAGCTGGACTACGGCACACTTCTCTCCTTTTTTGCAGTTCTCCAGCCATTAACCCCCAAAGAAAACTAACATCTTACGTCATGGAGGTGTAACCTCCATTGCATGGCAGGGAAGCTCAGGCTGGGCTCCACCATGTGCACAGTGAGGACACAGAGTTTAACCCATATGGGTCTAAATATACCACTGTTGGAAGTAACTGGATTTCAGGGATCTAGATACAGAATACACTAAGCCAAAAACATGCAGACCAGTCACCCAAGAAAATCAGCCACACGTATATTTGGAGAATTCATGTAGTTCCGAGCCATTCTAAGAATGTGAGTATATTATAGTTAGCACAAATGGTCACTCTATTAAAAATTCTCAATTTGTGAAAAATTTCTCTTTTTTTTCAGTTCAATAAAAAGGAGAACTTTTTTCGTCAAGAAATGCTTACCTCATAGAAGTATATTTCACAGATTTTATTTATCCTTACAACATTAAAATTTGATTCATTTAATATAAGTTTATTTTGAACATATATAATTTTTAAAGAACAAGATGGTGGTTTGAGCAAATTAAACTCAGATTTTGGAAATATTTCTCCTTTCACAGAGTTTCTTAGAAAAACATACTTAGCCAACAAAAACTAATCATCTTTCCATTTTAAAGAAGAAATTCAACTACAGTTTGTCAAAAAACAAAATTATACCAATTTGGTTTGAAGATCTTAATTGGTTTTATTTTTGCCATCCTGGAATTGGATAACACTTCATTCCATAAAACAGAATTAAGTGCTACAATGGGCCAAGCAGAGGTTAGTTTTATAGGCAGGAAAAGATGAAGAAAGCATAAAACCAAGAATATAAAGTGGATTGGTCATTTCAAAGTCTCTTTCCCTGTAAAGTGTGGACATGGAGACAGAAAAAACAGACAAATAACTGATAGACATCAGATTACCTTGGGATACTTCTTGTAAGAATTTAAGGACTTAAGTATTTAAGCAGAGGAACTTCCATGAAGTTGAAATGGGCCTGTTAGGGAATTGGGGCTGTTAATTCATTCTCTCCTATTTCTAGGAAGGTCAGATAACAACTTGATTTTAGTTTGACTTTCAATATGAATGAAAATTTTCAACTTTTTGTATGGTCTGATGGGGATTACTGCACAAACTTAGTCCAAAACAATGGTCTCCTTTAATTTTCATCTCACAAATGAACTTTCCAGCATCAAACCTACCATAGAGGAAATAAGAAATAAGAAAACAGGAGTAATTACCATGTTTTAGATTCCCATTGGCTCGTTTTGAAATTTGCCAAGATATTCTGGCCTAAGTATTGGTTATCCCGAAAAATCAAAGTCAATGAAAGTAGTTTGAAATTTCAGAATGGAAATAGAAATGATGATGTTCTTTTAGGGAAAAAAAATGAGCACAGAACTGGAAGGGAGGGGAATGAATGCAGGCATTCAAACAAAAGAAAATTAAAATCAATGCAAGGGGTGAATGGCAAAGTGCCAGGAAAAAGGGTGAGCCAACAATATTGTCCAAGGTAAGTAGATCATGTTGGAAAGTAGATGTCAAATAAGAAATTAAATAAGGAGTGTGGTGATCAGATTTTCATGCTCTGAGTAAAATACACAAGAAAAACTTAGAAGAAGAAAAAGTTTTGTTTTTTTTTTTTTGACTCATAGTTCTGGAGGTTTAATCCAGGATCTGCCAAGTCCATTGCTCTGGACCCAAGGTGAGGCAGAACTTCATGGTGGAGGGTGTGGTGGAGGAGTGCTGCCCCATTCATGACAGCCAGGAAGCAGAGAGAGGCAGGGGGGCCACAGTGAAGATGAACCTTTCCAAGGCATGCCCTTACTGACCAACTTCCCCCAACCCAGCTGCCACCCAGTCAAACCATTCAAACTAGGAAGGACAGATTAGGTTACAAGTCTAATAATCTAATCATTGTGCCACTGAATATTCCGGCATTCACACAGGAACTCTACTGGGTGATACCTTGTGTCCAAACCACAACATTCCACCCTGTGCCCAAAAGCTCATCTCCATCTGACAATGCAGAATGTATTTAGTTCATCTCCAAGAATCCTGTAGTCGTAATAGTTCCAGTACTGCTCAAAAGTCCAGGTCTGAAATCTCTACTGAGACTCAAGACATTCTTGACTGGGAGCCCTTATAAAAATCAAAATTAAGTTACATGTGTTCAATGTAAAATGGTAAAGAGTAAATATTCTCATTCTGAAAGGAGGGAATAGGTGCATAGAAAAAAGGGATGAGTCCAAAATAAGACTGAAATTCAGTTTGGGAAACAAGTCCTGAAACATCACAGACAGCATCTAGATAAATGGTAGGGAGATGTGCTCCCTAAAGGGTTTGGCCAGTCCCATCTCTTTGGCCTTGCTGGTTGCAGCACATATAGGCTCTTTTAGTCTGGCTTTATCCAGAGCCAGCAGATTTTCTTGGCAGCGATTCCATATTATTGGTATCTCTTTCCTATCTGGTTCTCCATTCCAGGTTTGGCTTCAATTTCACAGCTTCACACACTACCCTCTCAGGGGAAACCTACAGGGATCCCAACCCTGCTACACTTTACTTTGCCTTCCAGGCCTTTCTTTGAAATCTCAGTGGTAGTCTTCTAACCCCTTAACTCCAGCATCCTGCATTCCTGAAGAACTAGCACCACATGAATGATACCGAGGTCTGCCACCAGATCACATAGCACCTTGTTCCCCTAGGATCACAGTAGCAGTGGCCTCTGAGTGCCTGCGTGGTTAAGCAGGGTGAAACAGCTCCCTAGGCCTAGGTATAAGCAGATTACTCCCAGGATCACTTCTTAAATGAGTTTCTCTTTCCACATCCTTAAGCCTGCAATGGGTATGGTCTTGCAAATTCCTGAGATGTCCCATTATCTGTGTGAAAATTACTTAGCATCTCTTTAGTGGCTATAATCTCTTTAACAACCACATCATGCTTGGCCCTAGTTTTACAAGCACTTTTCTCGCCGAATGCAAGCTTTTAAAATCCTTCAGCTCTGCTTTTTTCGCTATAAATTTTCACAGAAAATCTGGCTGAAAGCTGACAGCAAAATCTATGCCACTGACTAAATGCTATGCTGTGTGGAAATTTCCTCTCCCAGATTAATTAGTCAATCACCTTGAAAGTCAGCCTCACACAAAGTTTCAGATTACGGGTAAAATATAGGCAAGTCCTTTGCCAGAATCAAACATGAATGGCCTCTAGTCCAATTCCAAATACAGTCCTCATTTCCTCTGAAACTTCACAAGCAGAGTCTGCCTTCCTGTCAACATGCTGGTATTCCAAGCTCCCACCAGAATCACCCATTTAGCTCTGCTTACAACATTCTAAGGCTCCTCCAGCCTGCATCTTCAAACTTTTCCAAACTCCTTCCAACAACCATTTCCAAAGACTTCTGAACCACCTGGAAAGCTTAGTCAGAACTAATTTCTGTGTTAGTGTTTCATGGCTGTGATCAAAATATCTGACAAGAACAACTTAGAGGAAGAAGATTGACTTTGGCTCACAGCTCCAGAGGATTAATCCATGGTTGGCTAAGTTGTTGCTTTAGACCCAGGTTAGGCAGAACATCTTAGAGGACAGGTGTAGCAGAGCTTTACTGTCTCACTCATGGCAGCCAGGAAGAGATAGAGAGAAGGGAAAGGGGCCACAGGGAAGATGAATCCTTCCAGGACACGGTCCTAGTGACACACCTGCCTATGGCTACCCCCCAGTCAGTTCGTTCAAAGCAGAATGGACTGATTAGGCTACTGTTCTCATAACTGAATATTCCTGCATTAGCACAGAAGCCTTGCAGGGACACCCAAATCGTAACAGTGTAGTAATTTGGTGGTGTGGACCAAGCTGGTGATAGTGGAATGAGGAAGTGTGAATCTGGAGGTATGAAGAGAAAGAGCCGAGGTGCATGGAGGAAAAGAGCCATACCCAAAGATGATTCCACAGGTGTATAGGAAGAAGGGTGGAGGCCCTGGCCCGGGTGGAGAGGACCAGAATCAAAAAATGAGTTTACTGTTCAAGGGAGAAAGAGAAAAACAGCTCATTTGGTTCCAGATGGCTTGTGAAAGTGTGACCTTTAACTCCTGGGCTGCAGACAGCTGAAAGTGAAAAATTTAAGATTTAGGTGTTTAGGACCTAGAGAAAGAAATCTGGAAAGAAGTAAACCAAAAGTTCCTGGAGAAAGCTTTGTATAGACTGGCTTTTCCAGTTGGTTAGAAGCAGCAGGAGTGTCGAGGGTCCAGTTCTGCAGCATTTGGGGGATACCTACAACTTGTGGGAGAAAAGAAAAAAGAAGCCTGGCACACTCTTTTCTCTCCTGGGAAACAATTTTGATGTCCTATTCAAACTTAATAGTCAGCATATCACCTGACTACCTCCTACCAGCACTGGTCTTACCTGAATGTCTCAAGTCTCATGATATTTTTGTCTTTATTTTCCAAATGAACGGAAAAATACCAAATATCTCCACCCAGGGCAGAAAAATCACACTATATATTTAGTTAAATTAGGAAAAAAATGTATCATTTTGAATAGCTAACTTATTTTTATTTCAGAATGGGAAACAATAACCATACATATAGATTAATGGTCAAATCTTTCACCCTACTTTAAAAGCTCTTAATAAACTGAAACTAACAAAGGTCTGAAATTTGGAAGGCAAAGTATTAAAGAAGTATTGAAAATACTTCTTTAGGAGGCTGTTCAATAAATAACAACTAAGTGGCCACCTGTTGAAAGACATCGTGAGAGCCACACTTCATATGGTATCCCAGGAGGAATTCAAATGGATCGAAGACATAAATGTTTAAAGGAGAAACTATGAAAGTGCCACATGAAAACTTCCTTCTTTGGGTTAAAATCTTTTACAAGATATTTACCAGGTAGAAGCATGGAACAGTTACAGTGCTAACTCAGTTTCAAAGCCAGAAGTTAGGTAAACCACTTGCACCGTCACTGAAGAGAATACACAGGAGTAATTGATTAACCACACTTGCCCTAGATGAGCCAAGCATTCCTCTTGGTATAAATAACCCCTGATTTTTTTTCCTGCCTCAAAAAATATGCAAAACAAAAAAATATTTAATATACTTTGTATTATTTTTCTTAGTGTCAAAAACAATGTGGCTTTTGAAAGAACAGAAATGCATTGCTTCACAGTTCTGGAAGCAAAGCCTAAAATCAAGGTGTCAGTGGGGCCTCTCTCTCTCTCTCTCTCTCTCTCTCTCTCTCTCTCTCTCTCTCTCTCTCTTTCTCTCTGAATGCCCCAGTGGAGAGTCCAACTTGCCTCTCCAACTTCTGCTGTTTGCTGCAAATTTTGGTGTTCCCAGGCTTGTGCATGTACTCTGGTTGGGTGATCATCTTCTCTCTGAGTTTCTTCAGCTTCCCTCTGCACCTGTCTAGTTCTGGGTCCAAATTTCCATTTCAATAAGCACACCAGTTGTGTGGGTTTAGAATCCATAGAGGGAACTCATTTGATCTTGATTACCACTGTAAAGACTACTTCCTAAGTCACATTCTGAGATATTAGGGTTTAAGATGCACTTTGACCTATTAACCACTTCAAAGTGACATCTTTTAAGTACATAAACAGTTAATGGATGCTGATGTTCTCTCTGCCAGTCCCCCAAGAAAGTGACAGAATCAGGTTAACACTCCCCATGATATGTCCTGGGTACACTCCACCAACCATGCCTACTGTGCTCGAGATAGACATGCAGATGCCCCAAATCCCTACCCAGAATTCCTGAAGCAGATCCCTGAGAAGGATGGGGTATGTTTCTCAAATATTTTCAAAATAGAAAAGGGATTTTAAAAGGCTTTTTAGCTTTGGGTCCTCAAACATTGATAGTGCTTCAAAGTTTCACATGAAAGAGAAAACAAGCAAAGGGCTTCATTCTTTGAGTGTCACTCAGAGCTTTTGCTGGAGCCATGGGAAGCGGGGAAAGGTTATCAGGGAAGCGGCACACTGGAGCCCAGAGCAGCTGCTCCGTTCTCACTAGGGCAATTCCAGCCCAGTCCTGGGGCTCTTTGTTATGGTTTTGATTTGGAATGTACCCCAAAGTCTCAAGTTGAATGAAGGGTTGGTCCCCGAGAAGAGCAAAGCTAGAGGCAACATAATATTTCAATCTCAAATTACACTACAGAGCTCTATTAGCAAAAACAGCATGGTACTGGAATAAAAAGAGACATGAAGACCAAAGGAGAGCAGAAGACACAGACAGATCCACGTAGATACATCATCTGATCCTTGATAAAGTCTCCAAAAACCCACGTTGGAGAGCAGATAGAGCTTTCGATAAATGCTGCTGGGAAAACTAGTTATCCATAAGCAGAAGAATGAAACTATATACTCATATCTCACCCTGCACAAAAAATCACCTTGAAGTAGACCAAAGACCAAGGAATTAGAACCAGAAACACTGAAATACTAGAAGAATACATAGAATCAAAATTCCAACATGTCGGTGCAGGCACTGACTTCCTTACTAAGATCCCTAAAGGTCAAGAAATAAAAACAAGAACCAATAAGTAGAATAGCATAAAATTAAAAAAGCTTCTGAGGAATCTCCGTACTGCTTTCCATAGTGGTTGCACTCATTTGCAGTCCCAGCAGAAATATATGAGTGTAATTTTCTCACCACATCCTCACCAACATTTATCATTGCCTGTATTCTTGATGATTGCCATTCTGACAGGAGTGAGATAAAATCTTAGAGTAGTTTTGATTTGTATTTCTCTAATTGTCAGAGATGTTGAACACTTTTTCATATATTTGTTGATCAATTCTATTTCTTCTTCTGTGAAGTGTCTGTTCAGTTCCTTGTCCCATTTATTGACTGGGTTATTTGTTTTTTGGTGTTAAGTTTTTTGAGTTCTTTATATATCCTAGAGATTAATGCATTATTGGAGGTGCACTTGGTAAAGATATTCTCCCAATCTGTAGGCTCTCTCTTCACTTTATTAAGATTCCTCAGAAAATTGGGAATGAAACCACTGTTTGACCCAGCTATCCCACTTGTTGATCTATACCCAAAGGACTTAAAATCAGCGTAGTATAATGATGCAGCCACATAAATGCTTATAGCAGCTCAATTCACAATAGCTAGACTATGGAACCAACCTAGGTGTCCCTCAATAGATGAATGCATAAAGAAGATGTGGTATATATACTCAATGGATTATTACTCAGCTTTAAAGAAGAGTAAAATTATGGAATTTGCCAGAAAATGGTTGGAGTTGGAGAATATCATGCTAAGTGAAATGTCATGCTAAGTGAGGAGCACTTGGGAAGAATAGCGTTACCTTAGATTAGGTAGAAGGAAGTGATGGGAGGGGAGAGGAGGGGATGTCAGGATAGGAAAGATAGTCCAATGAAACAGACTTATTACTATATGTATATATGTGACTGCATGACCAATATGATTCTGCAATATGTACACTCAGAAAAATGAGAAATTATATCCCATCTATGTATGATATATCAAAGTGCATAAATTCATTCTGCTGTCATGTACAACTAATTAAAACAAATTTAAAAAATTTAAAAACCTTCTGCACTGTAAAAGAAACAAGAAAGAAAGATACAGCCTACAGAATAAGAGAAAATCTTATTAAAAAAACTCTTTCAGACAAGGATTAATATCCAGAATATATTAATCCTCCCCCCAAAACACTCCAAAAAATCTAATACCCAATCAATAAATGGACAACAGTCCTTAATAAACATTTCTCAAAAGAATAAACACAAATGACCAACAAATACATGAAAAAAAATGTTCAACATTCTTAGCAATCAGTAAAATGCAAATAAAAAAAACTACACTGAGATTTCATCTCATCCTGGTTAGAATGGCAATCATCAAGAACACAAAGAATGATAATTGCTGGCAAGGATGCGGGGAAAAGGTACACTTATATGTGGTTGGTGGGAATTCAAATTAGTATAACCACTTTGGAAAGAAGCTTGGAGATTCCTCAAAAGACTTGGATTGGAAACACCAATTACTTAGCTATCCCACTCCTTGGTATTTATCCAAAAGAACTAAAATCAGCATAGTATAGTAATACAGGCACCTCAGTGTTTATAGCAGTGCAATTCACAATAGCCAAGTTATGTAACCAGCCCAGGTGCCCATCAACAGACGAATGAATGAACAAAATGTGAAGTTTTACTCAGCCATAAACAAGAATGAAATCATGTCATTTGTGGGTAAATGGATGGAACTAGAGAACATCATGCTAAGTGAAATAAGACAGACTCAGAAAGTCAAGAGTTAAATGTTTTCTTTCATATGTGGAAACTAGAGAGGGAGAGAGAGGAAAAGGGAATAATAAAAATCAAAAAAAGAAGGAGGTCTCACAAAAATAGAAGAAAGACCAAAAGAGCAGAGGAAGGGGATTGAAAGGGAGGGGAGGACATGAGGAAGTACTGAGGAATGAAATCTAGCAAATTATGGTAGGTCTATGTATGAATATACCACAGTGAATCCCACATATTACGTATGTGTGTGTATAAAATTATAATTCACTAATTTAAATAATAATGACTATAATTAAAGGGAGATAAATAGAGTAAAGTGGATCAGGGGAAGTAGAAGGGCAGGGAAAGAGAACATATTGGGAAATGAGATTAAACAAATATTGTTATGTGCATGTATGAATATCGCATAACAAATCTCATTTTATGTATAATTACAATGCATCAGAAAAAGTTAAAATAAAATAAAGGTTTTGTCCCAAATGAGTCAATGTTCAGAGGTGGGGCTTGTGGAAAGTGATGAGACGGTGAGGAATCTGACCTCATCAATGGATTAATCCATGGATAACTGAATGGACCATTGGAGGGTGGTAGAAACTGTAAGAGGCGGGACCTAGTTAAAGAGAGTAGGTCCTTAAAGGAAGGCCCCTAGGGATGCCGCATCTTGTCTCCCCTCACTCCCGTCCCACCAGCAGCCACAGGGCGAGCAGCTTTCTTACACCATGCCTTCTGCCACGATTTCTTCCTCATCTCAGGCCTAGAGCAACGGAGCCAGCCAACCATGGACTGAATCCTCTGAAATTGTGAGTCAAAGTAAATCTTTCCTCTTTTAAGTTAGTTTTCTCTGATACTTTGGTCACAGAGATGAAAAACGAATACACTCTTAATGTAGCAAAGCAATAGAGTTGCAAAACAGCAAATCTTGCCCTTAAGCGTATGCATCTGTCACAGTATGTCACCCATATTCCCATGTCAAGTTCCCTCATTGCTGTGCCATGTTGAAGCAGTTGAACCACAGCCACCCAAGAGTAGGGTCTACTGGTCTAGTTGTAGTTGGGAAGAAGAGTACTGGGTAGCTTTGCCACCTCCCTGGAATCCACAGGAACCACCCAGAATAGAATATGTTCCTACTAGATGCTCCCAATTCCCAGACGGAGGAACTGTGCCCTCCCCTGTCCTCTTGTCCCTACCCATTTAAGTTTTCAGTTACACTAAGTGAACTCACCTGCTGACAGACACCTAAAGTCTGTTAAAGTCCTCCTGTTAAAGATCTCCTGTCTGCACATTTCTCTGGACATCTCTCTGCCCTTTAACAAAAGAAAGCATGGAAATTTGGAGTCTCACCAAGGCAGCTGCCAGAGAGATATCAGAACATCCTGTAGATTCAGAAGAGAGGCGAAGGAACGCCACAGCCTTACGGAATGGGTTGAAGGGGTGTTGACTTCTAACAGGGCTCAGATGTCTCAAAATCAGGCATCTCAAAAGCTACTTTTCACTTGTATACTTGCTCCTTCCAGCCTTTCCTGAGCTCCGTTCATTACTGGTTTGAGTGAGGAGGCTGAGCTTAGAGCCAGAGAAGCTAATCGCTGAATTCCTGGGGAATACAGGAGAACCAGCAGCCTCAATCCCTGGGGTGGCTGAGACAATCATGCTGTCACAGATGACACAGAAACTGCTCAAACACTGAGCTTGGAGCTGGTGGGGGGCACATCCCCACCAAGTGGATCCTCTACCCCAGGGGCCAAAAGTGAGCAAGGAGAGAACATGAAGTAAGATGGGGGCAGGAGCCAGAGCCCAGAAGGAAGCGGGGACTCTAACATTGTGTTGAGAGGGATGGACAAGAAAGGAGAAAAGTAACTAGTTTGCCACTAAAAGAATGAGGAAGTGGTTAAGGTTGAATGAGTCCCATGGAATCTGGCTCCAGAGCCACTTCTCCTTTACTTCCTCCCTTGGCCAGGCCTCTAGCCTACTCCCTGGAAACCTCACACCTGTGCCCAGCAGTTCAGGGCTGTCAGGTTTCTGGGGATCAGTTTTTAAAAGGCAATCTGCCTTGGGGTATCCATCCCAAATCGATATTCCCAATTCAATAGGCAGAAACTAGAGTACGAACTGTAAGGATGAAATTGCTTTGGAGGTACATAGAATTATGGTGCATTTTGGAAAAGATTTAATTTTTCATAAATCAAAGTGAATTTTGCTGCTGCCTTTCAAGCTTCTAGCAAAAAACAAAAATGTATTTCAATAACAAAATCAAATGTATTTCAATAACACTGAAACTAAGAGTCAACCATTCATCGATGTCCCTGAAAGTGATGCAGATATCAGAAGTATAACAACTTTGTAGTAATATTCCCCCCTTTGTGATCAGGCTGAATGATGTTTCATTTATTGACTAGTTTCACTATGCACAGGACAATAGTAATAAGATTTAATAATATATTTTTAAAAGTTAATCTTCATTATGGTTGACTGTAAAATGCATATCGAAGAATAACAAATCAAACAATAAAGAGAAAAACCTCTATAGCTAGATAACAAAACGCAGACATATAGCATGTATTATAGAAAAGCATCACTTCTCAGAGCTGGGTAGGCAGGTTTTCACATTCTTGTTGTGGCTTTGTTTGTAAATTGTGGAAGGAAAATTAATTCCTTGAAGTCATGTTTAATCTGGCTTGATATAATAAGTATTCTGTAGGTTGGAACTTGACTATCAAGATTGTGTGATGTATTTTATCTTAAAACTCTTCTCATCTTAATTATTAATAAAGAGATGTAGTCAAAGTATGCCAAGATATTAAGACAAAGGGAATTTCAACTTACAATCACCAGTATTTGAAAATTCTGACAATTTTCTATTAGTAAAAAAATATATATCTAGAACTACTAAAGTAGCCCAAAGTTTGATTATCTTTATTAAAATTCATCATTCAAAATGAGGTCTGTTCATAATTTCTGTTATATTAATAGCCATTCTGAGGATGGAATAAAGACCAACTCTGGGTATTTCTAGAAATAACTTCCCCACTATTCTGCTTGCTGATGATGCTTCCTATCCTGTCTTTTAAAAGTTACCATTATTATGACTCTCAAATTACTATCACATAAATGTAACATTGTCTGAATTTGATTCTTAGTGTAAACTATTTTTTAAATGATTGAAAATATTTGATATAAAATCATTTTAAAATGTGGCTTTCTCAAATTTTAATGAAAATCTTGACAATTGTCTTCAGAATTCTTCCAGGACAACTTTTTCTTCTCTTACTCTTCATTCTTTTAAAATCAATGACTATTTTTACTCTGCTTGGTCAGACAAGTAGGCTTTTGACTTATAAAAGCTCTATTCCAATGGCGCACACACACACGTGCACAACCCCCCACAGTCATGTGTCACTTAGTGGCAGGGATACATTCTGAGAAATGCATCATTAGGTGATCTTATAATGTGTGAACAACATAAAATGTACTTCCACAAACAGCTACACCATCACTAGCTAATAAAATCACATGGGAATTCCATCATACATGTTGTCCTTTGCTAAACAAAACACCATTATGTAGCACATGACTGTATATAATTTCATTTTTGCCTGTGTAGTTCTTTTTAAAAATAAATAACCAAGTAATAGAGATTGGTTCAAGGATTTTTTGAGTCATCTAGATCTTTTAAATTAACATAAGGGAGTTACAAGGTGTTTTTGAACATGCCTCATTACTATAAATTTGCCTAGAAGTGAGTTGATGATGAAATAGCTAAACATGGACAAAGTATTTTCTTTTCCTTGACAGAGTTCCTATTTTATTCCTAAACTCAGAATATTATTACCATGAATTCTTCATCCACTAGTACTGTCTTTGAACTTACTGTTGTTTCAAATGATTTTAAATTTTTATAATTATAAAAAATGCCACAATGGTAATCTACAGATAAATATCAAAAGTACATACTTGAATTGAGAAGTACTCAGATAGTAATATTGCCAAAATTTCATAAGGGAAAATATACCTTTACAGAACAATAAACAGCAACCAAGAGTTAGCTCTTAGAGATATGACCACTAGTATTTTATTCTTTTGTTTGTTTTTCTCTTCTTCCAAAGTATTTTTAAAGGTACTAACAGATATAAAGATAAAGCAAAACCTATAGCCCCATAACATCCAGATTACAATTTATGGATGATGTGTCTACTTCACATAAGAATGCTTATATATATATATATATATATATATATATATATATTCAATAAAACTCTTAATTCCAAAAATGGTTAGGAGTTTTTGTCTACCAGGTTGACTTACCCTGAAAACCTAAATTTGCCTATTAATCCCCAGACTTCCCTGTAAGCCAATCTTCACTATCCTAACCATTACCTAAGTGGATTGGATATGCTCTAAGGAATATGAATCACAATACAGATGGCTTCTTATTCAAAGGACCACATGCTTATATATTAATTTAATATATGCAATACCTGTAAGGTTCTTTAAGGCCAGACATAGGTCTACTCAACCTATAACATATCAGTGACCTTAGAAATGTGCGCACAAAACTTCACATTATTTTAGTTTCATAAAAGTTCCACACTTCATAGGTAGGAGAAACCATATGAGAAAATCTCTATCTAAATCCACTACTCCTTTGACCAATAAGCCCACAAAAGAGATTTAACTTCCTCTTGCCTTAGTACAAACTTCTTGATATGCATAATGAATGTGTTGGGACATGGAGGAATCTGATTTCCATAATAATTAGAGCTCTTCTCTGAACAGCAAGAGCAATAGTCAAGTTTTATGGAAACACCATTTCTGAGAGAATCAGTAGAAATGTCACTTCCACCATTGGGTCTTTCCACAAGCTCTTCTCAGAGACAATGCCCTAATTTATTTTTCAATTACATTTCTAATATGCATATGTCAGTTTGGATAAATAATAGGCATTCAGTGAATAAATCTATTAGTATTATGTCTCTAGTTCAGACAAATCTTTAAAGAAAATATTTTCAGGAAAACAATTTATTAGTAATTGAGGTATTGATAGTGCTCCATATTAAAATCTTTTATAGATCCTATAGTATTAAACACTTCTGACAGCATGCACATATGATATGTAATACGTTCATCATGTGTCTACTCAAAATCTTTTTGGCAAATAAGATGGCTTAAAAATAAGTTTTGTCAGATCAAGCATTTTAGTCTTCTAGATTTTGATATTAAAATGCTACTTCCTAAATTCTAGGAGAATTGTAGTGTCATGATATGAAAATTTCTGATGTAGCTTTGAAACTAATGAGATAACAAGTATTGTTTCTTTCCCTCCCACTATTTCTCCCATGAAATCACAATCAGTTCTTAAAAAGACTCTTATAATAAAAGTTGAGTTTAGCCTTCTTACCTGGCACCCTTTTGGCCCAGTTGATCATGTGGACCAGCTCCCTGTCTGCCAGGTTGGTCAGCAAGCCCATCATGGAGGCCTCGCTGAAGGGTCTGGTAGGATCGTACTCTGAGTAGATTATGGGGGGCTCAGCGTCCAGCAAGGCACTGACCATCTGATCAGCTGTCAAGGACAAGGCAGGGCTGTTCTTCTTAGTGTGTTTAATAATGAGGGGGCTTGGCCAAAGGTTGGCAGCTCTCATTTCTCCAGAGGTTCCTATTTCATTCCTGCCTTCCCCATCATCTCTCTGACGCTTGTGTTTCAACATTCTTCCTCCTCTTCGGTCTTTCCGTATTCCTGAAAATGCAGGGGGAAAAAAAAATTAACTAATTTGTTCCCAAGTAAATTTTCATATAAACACCATTTTCTTTTTTTTATTGTTGGTAGTTCAAAACATTACACAGTTCTTAATATATCATATTTCACAGTTTGATTCAAGTGGGTTATGAACTCCCATTTTTACCCCGTATACAGATTGCTGTATCACATCAGTTACACTTCCATTGATTTACATATTGCCATTCTAGTGTCTGATGTATTCTGCTGTCTGTCCTATTCTCTACTATCCCCCTTCCCCTCCCCTCCCCTCCCCTTCCCTCTTCTCTCTCTACCCCCTCTACTGTAAATCATTTCTTCCACTTGTATTATTCTTCTCTTACCTCTCCTTTCTTCTTATATGTAATTTTGTATAACCCTGAGGATCACCATCCCTTTCCATGCAATTTCCCTTTTCTCTCCCTTTCCCTCCCACCTCTCATCCCTGTTTAATGTTAATCTTCTTCTCTAGCTCTTCGTCCCTACCCTGTCCTTAGTTACTCCCCTTATATCAATGAAGTCATTTGGCATTTGTTTTTTAAGGATTGGCTAGCTTCACTTAGCATAATATTCTCTAATGCCATCCATTTCCCTCCAAATTCTATGATTTTGTCGTTTCTTAATGCAGAGTAAAATTCTATTGTGTATAAATGCCACATTTTTTTTATCCATTCATCTATTGAAGGGCATCTAGGTTGGTTCCACAATCTTGCTATCGTGAATTGTGCTGCTATGAACATCGATGTAGCAGTGTCCCTGTAACATGCTCTTATTAGGTCTTTAGGGAATAGACCGAGAAGGGGAATAGCTGGGTCAAATGGTGGTTCCATTCCCAACTTTCCAAGAAATCTCCATACTGCTTTCCAAATTGGCTGCACCAATTTGCAGTCCCACCAACAATGAACAAGTGTGCACTTTTCCCCACATCCTCTCCAGCACTTGTTGTTGTTGGACTTCCTAATGGCTGCCAATCTTACTGGAGTGAGATGGTATCTTAGGGTGGTTTTGATTTGCATTTCTCTGACTACTAGCGATGGTGAGCATTTTTTCATGTACTTATTGATTGATTGTATGTCCTCCTCTGAGAAATGTCTGTTCAGGTCCTTGGCCCGTTTGTTGATTGGGTTATTTGTTATATTATTGTCTAATTTTTTGAGTTCTTTGTATACTCTGGATATTAGGGCTCTATCTGAAGTGTGAGGAGTAAAGATTTGTTCCCAGGATGTAGGCTCCCTGTTTACCTCTCTTATTGTTTCTTTTGCTGAGAAAAAACTTTTTAGTTTGAGTAAGTCCCATTTGTTGATTCTAGTTGTTAACTCTTGCGCTATGGGTGTCCTATTGAGGAATTTGGAGCCCGACCCCACAATATGTAGATCATAGCCAACTTTTTCTTCTATCAGATGCTGCGTCTCTGATTTAATATCAAGCTCCTTGATCCATTTTGAGTTAACTTTTGTGCATGGTGAGAGAAAGGGATTCAATTTCATTTTGTTGCATATGGATTTCCAGTTTTCCCAGCACCATTTGTTGAAGATGCTATCCTTCCTCCATTGCATGCTTTTATCCCCTTTATCAAATATAAGGTAGTTGTAATTTTGTGGATTGGTTTCTGTGTCCTCTATTCTGTACCCTTGGTCCACCCACCTGTTTTGGTACCAGTACCATGCTGTTTTTGTTACTATTGCTCTATAGTATAGTTTGAAGTCTGGTATCGCTATACCGCCTGATTCACACTTCCTGCTTAGCATTGTTTTTGCTATTCTGGGTCTTTTATTTTTCCATATGAATTTCATGATTGTTTTATCTATTTCTACAAGAAATGCTGTTGGGATTTTGATTGGCATTGCATTGAACTTATAGAGAACTTTTGGTAATATCACCATTTTGATGATGTTTGTTCTGCCTATCCATGAACAGGGTATATTTTTCCATCTTCTAAGGTCTTCTTCTATATCTCTCTTTAGGTTTCTGTAGTTTTCATTGAATAAGTCTTTCACCTCTTTTAAACACCATTTTCAAAGCAAACAGCACTTTATTTTATTTCAATAAATACATGGGGGACAAACAAACTAGTAAGCATTTAGCAATTAACTCTCCATAAGGGGGGAAAAAAAGAATTGATTTGTAGCATTTGCCAATTTTCATGATATAAATACTGCCACTGAAACTAATTTCAAGTCACTTGTCTAACATCAATATTCTTATAAAACACTTGTAAATAACAGTAGGCTTTTGTGAGCCAGTACAAGCTGGCTGTGACACACCAGGTCTGTGTGTGTGTGTGTGTGTGTGTGTGTGTGTGTGTGTGTATAAAACAGATGCTGTAAAACAAAAGAATTATAATAAAAAACTATTCTTGAATGAGAGGTGGGTGGGAAAGGGAGTGAGAAGGGAAATCGCATGGAAATAGAAGGCGATCCTCAGGGTTATACAAAATGACATATAAGAGGAAAGGAGGGGTAAGACAAGATAATACAAAGGGAAGAAATGATTTACAGTAGAAGGGGTAGAGAGAGAAAAGGGGAGGGGAGGGGAGGGGAGGGGAGGGGGGATAGTAGAGAATAGGACAGACAGCAGAATACATCAGACACGAGAAAGGCAATATGTCAATCAATGGAAGGGTAACTGATGTGATACAGCAATCTGTATACGGGGTAAAATTGGGAGTTCATAACCCACCTGAATCAAACTGTGAAATATGATGTATTAAGAACTATGTAATGTTTTGAACGACCAACAATAAATTAAAAAAAAAAAGAAAAAAAAAGAAAAAAAACTATTCTTGAAATATAGTTTAACATCAAACATTTCTTCTGCATGAATATTCTTTTAAATAGTAAATTAAAAGAATATTTTAATAATAAAGGGGCAGAGTAAGATGGTGGGATAAGAGCCTCCAAAGATTGAATCTCAACAGAAACATCAATTCAAGAACTATTCATGCATGAAAGTACCTTCACAAGAGCCATGGGAGATCACAGTACCTGCTTTTAGCATCAAATAAGAAAGATTCTTTAAAGGCAACAAGGAAAGAACTGCTCACATTACCCTTCTTTCAACTCTAAGCAGTACAATGTAGAGAAGGACACCTCCCACTTGAGAGAGGAATATAGACCTTAGACACGAAACCAAGTGCCAGGTGTACCACAGTGACATTCAGTACTGGGAATAATGCTATAGCCCCTACCCCCAGTCTTTGACTCAGACAAAGCCTGTGTATGCACCCTTCACCAGGCAGAGACTTGTGGCCCCAATAGGACAGCCTTGCATTTTAGCCCACTTCACCTCCAATCAGCTGCAGGGGTCTTGGGCCACAAAGAAACCACAGCAGCAGGCAGGTCACAGCAGGAAGGGCCTTGGTCCTGCCTCATGCTGCACTGGTATCAATGGACTATTGGCTCCTGATACGAACTGGCACTGAAGCAGCCATGGTGTCCGTGGGACTGTTCATCCTTTCCACAATCCCAGGCAGCACAACATGGAGAGAGTTACTGTCCATTGCAGAATGAAGAGGGAGATAGGCACTAGTTGTTTCTGGACCTTCCACAGTGAGGCCTGTGCCAGGCAAAATTCTATGGTACCTGACTTCAGATCATTGACCATGGACAAGGCATCTGGATAGTTGACATGGAGGCTTATAGAGAAGGACTACCCTTTCAGATATATCCCTCGGCCATCTTGAACAACACAATGGCAGATTTATGACAAACTAGAGTTTGGGGGCACTCTCTAGTGCTGAAACAGTGACTACACACCACTGTACAAATATTAATAGACCTAAATGGAGAGAGATACTCCAGCACAATAATAGCAGGGAACTTTAATATCTCATTTTCAGCAATGGACATATCATCTAGACAGAAAATCAACAAAGAAACAGCAGAGTTAAACAGCACCAGAAACCAAATGGACCAGTAATTACAGAATATTCTATCCAACAGCTGAAGAATATGCATTCTTCTCAGCAGCACAAAAACATTCTCCAGGAGAGATTATATGGTAGGCCATATCAAGTATCTTATCTAATCACGATGCAATAAAGCTAGAAATCAGTTACAAGAAAAACTTAGAAATACATGGAACTTAAACTGACCCAAATTACCAATGGGTCAGTGAAATAATTAAGAAGAAAATATACAATTTTCTTGAAATAGATGATAATGGAAATACAACATACCAAAACCTAGGAGGTATAGGAAACTTAGAGGAAAACTGATGGACTTGTATATATTGAGCCCTTCTTGCATCCCTAAGACAAATCCCACTTGATGATGGTGGACAACATTTTTATGTGTTGTTGAGTTTAGTTAGCTACTATTTTGTTGAGAATTTTTGCACATAGGCTCATGGTAATGTTGACTTTCTTTTACATCAAAAAAGCAGAAAGTTCTCAAATAAATAGCCTGTTGCATCTCAAGGAACTAAAAAGAAAATACAAACAAACCAAACCCAAAGTTGGCAAAAGAAAAATAAAAGTCAGACCAAATAAATGAAAGAGAAGTGAAAACAACAATATGAAAAAAATAACAAAATTAAGAGTTGATTTTTGCAAGCATAAACAAAAATGACACTTTTAGACTAAAAAAAATGACTCAAAATTAGAGATGAAAAATCTCTGATATCACAATTTATACCACAGAATTGAAAAGGATCATTGAAGACTATCATGAACAACCACAAGCCAACAAATTTGATAACCTAGAGAAAATGGAAAAATTCCTGACACATACACCTTACCAAGGCTGAATCATGAAGAAATAGAAAACGTGTACAGACCAACCACAGCAAGACTGGATTAGTCTCCCATCAGAGAAAAACCTAGAATCAAACAGCTTCACTGATGCAGTCCATCCAAACCTTTAAGGAAGAACCAATTCTTTTTCAGTTATTCCAAAAAAAATTAAGTGGTGGAAGGAACTCTTACAAACTCTTTTTTTAAAATGTTTTAAAATATTTTTCAATTGTTGTTATTTATTTATTTATTTATTTATTTATGTGGTGCTGAGAATCTAACCCAGGGCCTCACACATACCAGGTAAGTGTGCTACCACTGAGCTACAGCCCCAGCACCTCTTCCAAACTCTTTTTACAAGGTCAGAACTATCCTGAGACCAAAACTAGACAAGAACATGAATAAAGACAACTACATACATTTCCTTGAATAACATTCATGAAAAAATTCTCAACAAAATACTAGTAAACCAAATCCAACAACATATCAAAAGAATTATTCAACATGATCAAGTGGGATTCATCCCAGGGATGCAAGAATGGTTCAACATATGCAAATCAATAAATGTGAGACATCATATCAACAGAATAAAGGACCAAAGTCCATATGATCAGCTCAGTAGAGGCAAAGCATTGAATAAAATTCAATATCTGTACATGATAAAAACTGAACAAATTAGGTTCAGAAGGTATGCATACCTCAGTATAGTAAAGATCAAATACAATAACCCCACAACTCACATAATAGTGAAGAGGAGAAAGCTGAAATTTTCTAAGAGGAACAAGAAAAGGATGGCCACTTTCACCCCTTTTATTCAACCTAGTACTGGAAATTCTACCCAGAGCATTCAAGAAAAAGAAATAAATAAATGGCATCCAAATTGGAAAAATGGAAGTCAAATTGTCCCTTTACAGTTATACTCTTATACACTGAAAATCAGAAAGACTTCACCAAAAAACTATTAGAACTATTAAGTGAATTCAACAAAGTTTCAGGATACACATTCAACATACAAAAATCAGTTGCATTCCTCTAAGTTGATAATGAATCATCTAAAAAAGAATTTTAAAAAGCAATCTCATTTACAATAGCTATAAAAAATAAAGTACCTGGGAATTAAAAGTTCTAAGTAGTACAAAGTAGCTTTTTTTTTTCCCCAAAAGATTTACCCAGCTGGGTTCTTACTAACTACATCATGAAATAGGGGAGAAAGGGGGAATTCAATTTTTCTGCTGTGATTCTTTGAGGTTTTGGCTCAGCATCTTAGCCTGAAAAAGGCCAGGCTGTGCTGCTAAAAATGTTATCAGCAAAAACAAATATTTTTAAAAGACAAAAATTCACACAAGCTTCTGTATTTTCAAAGAAAGTTAATCTGTCCAAAATTTGTCAGATAGTAACAATTTCAATTTATATGTAGAAAATTATCATTTGATAAAAAGTTAATACAACTATTTTTACTATTAAAGATATGAGAAATAAATGCTATAATATATCATCTTTCTCTATCACTCCACAACAAATGAGTGACTATGAGAGCTTTGGGTTTTTTAATTTAATTTTTCAAGGGATTTTGACAAATATGTGGTTGTAAAGTGTTTAATATATAACTTTTATTCTTGTAGGTCTAAAGGTATATTAGATGTCATTTTTAAAACTAAGAGAAGCCACCCTCCTTTTCTATTGCTCAGTATTAAAATGAGCATTTATCAGAGCTCTTAGAATAAGTTATCATAACCATAAATTTTATTATTACTGCAAATACACATTGGGCACTATTTGTTTTAAGTGTTTTACATACATAATGCTATAACACATTGTAACTAATTAGTCCTCACAATAATCTTGTAAATGTTAGAAAACTGCACTTAGGTTCATGGCTCATCCATGATCATTTCTCTTTGATTCCAGGTCATGGCTCTTTAAAGAAGTGGTTTTGTTTTGCTTTTCAGTTAAACAGAGATTTTGAATTTTAGCCATTATCATAGGTACAAAGTTGCTAAGTGTAATAACACCAAGAAGTCAACCAAGTCAGACAAGAACAACAGTATACGACCAGTCATTGTGCAGAATTGGGCCCTTCAGCTGCCTCATTGCCAGATGCACCCACATCTGGATGAAGGGTGATGGTGCTCCCCCTCTGCTCCCAGCTCATCAGAGCACACCAGAAGCCTGCTCAGTGCCAGATGCCACATAGTAAAGAAAGATCTATTCAGATTAGAGTTAACTAGAATGTCAAGGAGACCTGAACTGAGGTCACATGGAGAACCAGGAAGGAACGAGGAGGAGTGAGCCTGGAGAAAAGACTTACAGGAAGTTCAAGCACCACCCTCAGATGGGCAATCTTGCGTGGCATGATTCAACTAACTGCCTGCTTACCAGCCCAATGGCTGAAACAGAAGCAGTGTGGAGCGACCCCGGAGAGTAGGCTGCAGTGCAGGACCAGGAGCATGTGCAACAGTCAGAGGGACAACAGAGTCAGAAGCTGCCACCATAAGAAGAAATGAGGTGGGCCACTGGCATTTTCCAAGAATAGGCTAAATGAAAACCTTACAGGAATGTTTGTGTCAAATCATGAAATTTCTCATCTTAGAGGAATTTGGAAGTAGACTGTTCTGATGGTTTAGTCATAGCGCTATTTAAAGCAGTGACTTGAACCAGCACACCCACTTGAGTTTCACACACAATTCAGGTTATTGAACATACGACAAAAATGGCCACAGGTTGGAGAGGTGGAAGAGGGAAACACAACTGGAGAGATGAAGACAGGCTGATTATTTGGAAAACCATCAAAGAGTCAAAGAGGGAAAGGTAAATTCAATGAGCATTAATGAATATTTTTTCTAATTTACCCCAAATGTACTATACTTTTCAAATATCAAAGTTCCCACAATTATACAAAGAAAATAAAAAGAGACGCTTCTACATATTATGTGGCCAACTGTCTGTGAGAGGATCCCAGGGTATTGTTCAATGAGAAAGGAATCCTGTCCTACTTGCAAGTCATAATGTACACATTGCTGGTGATAACACTGCACAACTATTTTGCAGCAGTTTAAACAAGGTACAACTGGAATTAAATGAGAGAAGGTGAAAAGTAATGCAACTTCTATTCCTATTTTACCCTATGTCTAGTGAGAACTGAAGATCAGAACCATGACTGTGGGCTGTTGTGTCTCTGAGGAGTGTAAGGTCAGTTCTTAGTTATAAAGAGGGGTGGGGCACAGGAAAGGCATGGATACTTGAAAGCCAAAGACAAAACTAGAAACTCATTCTCTGCTCTCTCCCAATTCCTCCAGAATTATCTGTAGAGAAACAACATCAGCTCATCCTCTTTGCCTACCTTTTTTACACTATCAGGAAAAAGCTAAAAGACTAAACAATGAGCATGAAGCAGAGGGAAGGGGGAAAAATGTAGATTATGCAAATATTAAACAGACAGCTTCTTGAGAGTCAGAAACTTTATTGGTAGCCAATAGCACTGTGGCTCCATAAGATTGTACATACGAGATGCACTACACTTCCATCTAGTACATTAAAATATTTTCAGAATGATTGAGCAATATATTTATCAGCACAAGATGTTAGGCACTGGAGAGGCTAATGTACATGTTATTAGCTCTCAAGTTGTGCCGCTGATTAGATAACACTTGCGCCTGAGCAGATTTCTTTATCTTTCCGTTATTCAATGACTTTCCTAACCAGGTCCATGGATTTTACATAAGTGACTGAGAAATGAAAGCCTCTTTCATCTGTCAAACCCATCATGAGTGTGAAACACCAACCAGATTAACTTTTGTCTCCTTGGGGTTAGGCATCTCTGATATCCTCATTAACTATTGTCAGGACTTAGGCCAAGGAAAGTGTCTCCACTTAGTAGCACTCACTGTGGACCATAATCCACCATAGGAAGCATGAATTTGAGAGAATTTACTAACACAGGCAATCAGGGTGAGCAGGAAAGGGAGAGGAAGGTGGCTGGGGTACTCTGGAGGGAAGGCAGGCCCCAAGGATCTCTGCAAGCCTGCCTGGGATTCAAACATCAGTCATCAGCTGAAGGCACTCTGGGCATGATCCCCAGGGAAAGAAGATCAAGATATCTCTCTTGCTTAAAAGTACATCCTAACCCTAAAAAGGAAAAAGATCTGTCCTAATGAGGAAATTGCCTGAGGCATTTTAAAAGAGCATGTCTAATTATTTTAGACTTGGCTTAATCATTTTTTTTAACGTTTTAAATTCTTTGGCCATTGAATCTCAAAAGTTAATATACTATCTGAATATTCATTAATAATAGAATTCACTGGATTTTTCACTTCTAAAGCATTCTAATTTTAAAATTTTCTTTTATTGAAATGTTTTTTTTCCTCTTAATAACCAATAGCTCTAAAAAAAAGACCTAGTATAACACCAGTACAGTCATTTTTCCAGTTTCCTACAACTATTTCAATGTATTATTAAGTATTTCAAGCATTTGCATAATCACTTTTCCTTTGTTTCTCAATAATTTCACATGACTCGTGAGGTATTAAAGAGCCAGACAAAGAAATACACTAAAAGCTTTTTAATCTAACATGTTGAAGAAAACAGAAGTATTGATTAGTTAAAAATTAAATAAAGAACTAATAAAACTGCTCTAGAGATATTCCCCTTCATCAATTCTAATGGTGTCCCTTCAAATACTCAAGATAAATTCTATAAAGTAAATATTATTATTGTCCCCATTTAACAGCAAATACATTGACTATCATGCCCAAGGTCCTACCAAGGTCAGCACAGGATTCTAACCAAGGTACATCTGATTCTGTAGCCTGTGTACCACAATATGACTGATCATAAAGCCCCTATCGAAACATTAGATTGTATCTTCAAATTATGTAATTATAGATTATTGTTATTATTAATATAATCATATCCCCAAAGTGTGTCAGGTCAAGGAACTAGGAATTATCTAGTTTATTTAACACTATTCAACATTCTTTCTCCTCACATCCAAAGAATCACCATAACACACACAGCATTTCCACACATGCCTCTTGCTTTAGTCCCTTCCTTTCTCTGCACTGCCATCATTTGCTCTGGCTGAATAAATGTCTCCCAAAGCCAAGGTGTTAAAGGCTTGGTCCCCAGCCTGTTGGTTACAGGGAGATGGCAGAACCTTTAGAAGCAGGGCCTAAAGGCAAGAAGTAAGGTCACTGGAGGTGTGTCCTTGAAGGGGATATTAGGATTCTGAGCCCTTCCTGTCTGTCTCTTTGCTTCCTAGCTGCCAAGAAGAGAGCAGTTTTCTGCAACATGAGCTCCAATCCTGATGTGCTGCCAGAGGCCCAAAAGCAAAAGAGCAAATCAAACATAGATGGAAACCTCTTAAACCCTAAGCCAAAATAACTCTTTTTCTCTTATAAATTGATTACCTGAGGAATTTTATTATAGTAACACAGAGCTCATTAACACACCATGCTACTTCATGTCCTCATCCCCTTTCCCGGATCATTGCAGCAGCTCCTAATTGGGCACCTTGCCTACCTTCACTAGGGATTTGTTAATCTCCATTGGACACCCATGTCATCCAGCCACTGTGTATGTAAGACTTTCATTGAGTGCCTTGGCTGTAAGCTGGAACTCTTCAACCACACTTCGAAGACTCTGGGCAGTTCCACAGGATATCTGAGGTGGGGCTACTGGGGTTTCTAGCCACCCCATCCCTTCATTTGTCCAGAGCAGCTGTGTGTTGTTTGCATGTGTATGTGTGTTTGTCTGTGCATCTTGTTTGGAACTAGGGGAAGAAGTTACTTTAGGGCTTACTTGTTTATTTTCAGTTTTAAAAGTCATTAATTAATGGAATAAACTCAAACTCTAAATTAAAACTCATGAGTTTTCACAAAGAGTCTAAATAAAGTACCTTTGAAACATAGCTTTACAAATCCTCTTCATAAACCTTCCATGTGGGTAGAAGCAGACTGGGCCTGTGTCTCCTTTTATCATGCAACATCATCACCCTGTTCTCTTTCTATTCCTTTCTTATCAACCTCAACAACTTAGGGTCCCATTTCTTCTGTGGTCAGACTTAGACCCCATTCCGCCTAGTGGCTCCACCTTCTTTGTTTTGCTTTCCTTCCCCGGGCCCTTCACGGTGCTGCTGTCCATTTTAGTTATACCTGAGTTCCTCCTCACTTTTGTGTCCTGGACCTTCCCTCCAGGAAGGAACCTGGAGCCGTCTTGGGCTCTCCTTATTAGTTTCCCTTTCTCAAGAGACACCGTCATGCTCTGCTTGGTTTTTAAAGACTGTGTGTGTGTGTGTGTGTGTGTGTGTGTGTGTGTATGTGTGTAATTTTTTGTAGGTTTTATTTGCTTTATGTTTCTGGTGGTGGGTAATCTAGTACCTGCTATTCCATCTTGGCAGAGATTCCCAATAATTATTTTGATCATTAGATTTAACAAAATCCCTTACTCTCATCTCTTCTCTATTAACCAACTTCCTGTTTGAAATCCTCCATTTCTTCTTCTAGAGTTTTACCAGCATGGATCTTATTGGGATTTCCTTTTCCTCTTCTGTAAAGTGTGATGACCAAAAAGGATTTCAAGCCCAAGTTAGAAAAGTTAGAGGGAGGGAAAGAGAGCTCATTTTCAGTAAGGAAACACTGTATTTCCCTCCCACTAACTCCATGCTTGTTCCCAATACCAAGTTAGGAGGCTTAGCTCCTTTACCCTGCTCTCTCCATTTCTTTACACTATGGCTCATTGCTTCCCAGCTGCAATTCCTGTTCTCCCCAGCTGCCAACCATGAGAACTATTTTCACCTTTGTTTATCGGATGATCCTCTCCGATCCAGGTTACAGTGGTCTGAAGACACATTTGCTATTTAGGTTTCTGTACTGGAACTTGGGGTCTTCTCCCAAGACCCCAGAAGCAGCATCTCTCCAGAGACATGCAGCCCTTTGCTTGTTCCTCCAGTTTAACCCTGTGAATGTAGCTCTCTTTATTCAAGGGGATAATCTATTCCCTGTGTAGAAGCAGGTTCCCAAAGCAAGTTGAAATGACCTTCCAGGTTCCTGTCAGGCAAGATCTACATGACCAAAATGTTCTGGGTTTGAATAGATCCCAGAGTCTTCAGTTTTCTAGAAGTTTAGAATCACTACAGAACACCTAAAGACAGAGAACTTAGAAAGACTGAGGACCAGTTTTGCAGTTTTGAACCTTTTGTTTGGTACTTCAAACTGAACTGTTGCTTTTAGGGCATTGTTCAAACATTTTTGAAATGGGTAATTTCGTTAACTAATTGTAGTAATAGACATTTCTTAATCTTTGTTTTCCTGGCATCTCAATTGTCTTTCTATATTTGGCAAATTTCCTAGTTTGTGAATTAGTAGATGTCAGAATCTGCCTTTCACTGCAAAAGCCACAATTACTGCTTTCTGTGGCTCCAGACTCTAGGGAGAAAGTCAGTGGCCTGGGCTCCACCCACAGCCTGCTTCCCCCGGAGGCTGTGCAGCCAGGGCGTAGGACAATTCCATTTGCTGTCCAGTGGTGGATCTGGTGCCCAAGAATGGAGGCAGGACTGCTCCACTGGCAAAGGCAATGGCTCCCTGCTTCTCTTGCTCACAACTGTTCCCTAAGCCTGATATTCCAGTCCTGGCATGGAATCAAATTGTCTCCATAATTTCTTTTGTCACAAAACTGTCTCAATAATTTCTTTCTTAAGTGTGAGCCAGTTTGTAGTGCTTGTAATCAATAATAATGCAATCAATAATAATAATAGTTGCTAAGATTTATTGAGTCGTCGTTATATACCAGACGTTCATCTAAGCTCTTGGCCTATATTATGCAATTTAATTTTCAGAGACACAATGTAAGCTAGGTCCTATACAGTATCTCTTCCTATTGCCAAGAAAACTGGATGCAGAACTGGAGCTTGAACCCGGGAAGACTGATTGCAGGGCCCACACAATTAAATACCATGCCACAGCTGTCTCCGAAAATACTGATTGGTAAAATTTGTAAAAACCTACAAGCACTGTTAATCAAAATAACTAGCTGTATCCTGTGGTTTTTGTGTTTACAGTTGAGACCCTAGAATCCCTGGAGGACAAACTATCACATAAAACAGTACATCTATTGGTCCACCATGCATATAATCATGATTCTGTAATTCCTAGAAATATCACCTACAACATTTCTTAGTACATAGTCTACATTATATAAATCCTAGTCCAGAAATTTTTTTAGAAGTTATTTTCCTATTTTTTCATTGAAGTTTTTATTTAGGCAAATTATTTGCCTACTAGTAGATCCCAAGGTTTGAATATCAGACATATTAAAATAGATCATTTTTCTCCAAATGAAGCAGATGGGCTAAAATTGACACCTATCTCCTATTAAAATTTTCTCTAAAAAAACACCTTCACCATGATTTTTCCAGTGTGTTACAATCAGTTGAGAATAGTTAAAAACCTCTAAGCTTTGAAAGGGTGTCATATATCACTTATGTAAAATGTATGCATGCTTACATAAACAGTGCATTTTAAATAAATTTATTTAAAATTAGATAAATTAATTTTATTCATTCATTAATTTATACAATACAAATTACTAATAGCCAGACACTGCGCTGGGGTAAAAAGACAAAATTCCTACCCTCACACTACCATTATTTTTGTGATGAAGATAAACATTAAACAAGTAATAATAAACGTCAGGAGGAAAAACAATGTGTGGAAAGTGCATTTAGACCAGAGAGTACATAGATTTAGAAACCAAAGCACAGTGGATAGGATGGTCAATTCTGCTGTGGAAGAAGAACTAGCATGCCCACAGTTGGAAGAAAATGCACCCAAGTTGTTCAAGGAAAAGGCAGAGGTCAGGAAGCTTATAGTTACAGTAGACGGAGCAAGGAAGAAGTAAGGTGAGGGGGGCCCGTCCTCCAAAACCCAGGAGATTAGGTAAGGACTGACTGTGCATTGTATTCTGAGAGATGAGAAGGCATCCTTTTAAGTCTAGTGACATAATAGAATTCATATTTTTAAAAGATTATTCTGGTACCCCCTAGGGAGAACTTACAGCCTCAAATAAGCACTGCAGAATAAGTTAGGGAGCCACCGCAGTTGACTAGGTAACAGATAACAGGAGCTTATATTTTGCATGATAAAAAAGAGGATGAGATGTGTCTGAATGCAAGATAGATATTAGAGGTAAAGTCAATAAGAATTGTTGATGAATTGAATGTGAAATGTGAGGAAAGAAAAATTCCAAATACATTTGATTAAGATGTCAAGGGCTCTAATAGAAAAGGTAGACAACCTACAAGAACATATAGGTAACAGAAGCAAAAAAGATGAAAACTCTAAGAAAAAATCAAAAGCAAATGCTAGAAATATAAAAATGTGATAGAAATGGAAAACATCTTTGATGGTTGATGGCCAAACACTGCTCTGGGGTAAAAAGCTAGACACTACTCTAGCTCATCTTGGCCAAGGGAAGAAGCAGTGAGTTGGAAGGTAAATCATCATGAACTGAAATGAAAGGACCAAAAAAATTAAAAAAAGGCAAAAAGTATAACCTATGCATAATTAGAATGTGAGAAAGAAACCAATGAAAGGATAAGAAAAAATATTGGGGGAAACAATGACTGAACATTTTTCCAAAATTAATGAGAGATCAAACCACAGATCCAGGTATCTCAGAGAATTTGAAAATGAACAAATGTTCCCATTCCCGCAAGGACAGCTACACCTCGGTACATGATATTTGAACTGTAGAAAGCCAAAGACAGGGAGAAAAGTGCCTGAAACCCTAGACAGGGGTCCACAACTACCCATAGAGAACAGGATAAGAATACGTCTCTTCGGAAACCATGAATGCATGAAAAGAGTAGAATGAAATATAACGATGGGAGAAAAAAGTGACCTACCTAGAATTTCAAACCCATAAAAACTATCCTTTAAAAGTGGAGAGAAATAATCATTTTTAAAAAGTCAAAAACTAAGGGAATTCATCACCAGTAGACTTGTGTTGGTATTAGAAATAATAAAAGACTGTCTTCAAGTAGGAGGAAAATGACACATAGATCAGAAACTGTGTCTACATAAAGCTTGGAAGACCAGCAGACAATCAAATTAAAGCAGAAAAAGTAAAATCTTTTAAAGTTCTTAATATGCTTAACTTCCCGTTTAAATTAATAATAGTAACAATGAATTAGGTGACTAGATAGGTGAGATGAATGACAGTAATGTCACAAAGGACAGGAAGGAGGGCTTGGGATTATTGTCTTAATGTACCTATACTACACATAAAGTGGGAGAGTGTTATTTGAAGGTGTACTAGGATTATTTTTATTACTTTAAACTTTAGGGGAATTATTACAAAAAAAACTTTGCTCTAAGAGAGGTGATAATTACATAAAATGCTCCAAATAAACTAGAAGAAGACACAAAGGAAGACTCTAGCAATAAACATGAAACAGTCACGAACATGGTTGTTAATACAAATATATCAATAACAACTTTAAAAACAAATGATCTAAATATACCAATTAAAAGGCAGAAATTGTCAAGATTGAGCTATGTATTGTCTACAAGAAACCCACTCTAAGCATCTGATATGCTAAAAGTACAGGGATGGATAAAAAATCAAAATAAAGCTGACGTAGCTATATTCATTTCAGGAAAAGCAGACTACAGAACAAGGAAAATCATCAGGATTTAAAAAGAGGGTTACCATATAATAGAAAAATCAATTCGCTAAGAAAATATTACACTAGTAATTATGTTTGTACCTAAGAGTAGTGCCTCAAAATACATGGACAAAGCAGGTAAATGAAAAGTGAAAAGGACCAATCCACAATTAGAAAATTCATCATTTTCGTCAGTAATTGATAGTTTAAACCAGTGGAAAAATCAACATGGATATAGTTGCTGACTTCAATAGCTCTTATCAATCAACTTGACCTGATTAATATTTATAAAATGTTCCATCAAACAGTCTTCTCAAGCTTTGGTGGACTATTCACCATGATAGGCCATTTTTGGGGCCATAAACATCCTTTGAAATTTAAAGGAACAGAAATCATACACAGTATGATCTCATGTTAGAATTGAAATAAACTAGAAGTCAATAAGAGAAAGATAACTGGAAAATTCCCAAATACTTGCAGATTAAACAACACACTTTTAAGGGTCATAGGGGTAAAAAGAGCCTCAAGAGAAATGTTTAAATGTTTTGAACTAAATGAAAATAAAAATAAAATTTAAAATTTGTAGCATATAGAAAAGTAGTACTTAGAAGAAATTTTATAGCATTAAATGAATACATGAGACAAGAAGAAAAGTATAACATCAATAAAACAAAGTTTCACCTTAGGAGACAAGAAGAGAAAAAGCTAGATATGTCTAAAATAAAAATAAGAAAAAAAAATAACAATTAGAACAAAATCAACAAAATTAAAAACAGGAATAAAATAAATTCAGTTGAATAAATCTTGTTCTTCAAAAAGATCAATTAGAATTGATATATTTCCAGTCAGGCTAATTAAGAAAAAGAGAAAACATAAATTACCAACATAATAAATAAAAAAGGAGTCCTCATCATTTGTCCCATTGGCATTAAAAGGATAATAAAGAAGTACTATAATAATTTTATGCCCTCAAATTTGATAATTTATATAAATTGGACAAACTGCTTAAAGACAAAGTACCAAAACTCACACGAGGAGAAACAGATATCCTGAATAACTCTTTATTTAGGAAATGGAATCAATAATTAATAACCTTCAAAAACAGGGAAACACTTTGTAGCTCATTTTGTGAGTCCAGCATCACACTAATACCAAAATCATATGAAGGCATTAAAAGAAAGAAAAAGTATAAACCAATATCTTTCACCTGATCAATTAGCATAAAATTTTAGCTAATGTCAGCAAATCTAATCTAAAAGCATATAAAATAAATTACGCACCCTGACCAAAGAGCATTTATTCTAGTTATGTAAAACAAATTCAACCTTAGGAAAATAAATTAATGTAAATATCACCTTAACAGAAAGAATAGGAAAAATTCATATCAATTGGTTCAGAAAAAGGCATTTAACAAAATCCAAAAGCTACTCATGATTTCTAGCTATTGGTTCAGGAAATGACCAATGGGATGAGGCAGCTAGAAGGAATATTCTTGCAATGGGTTAGCCTTGGAAGCATCAGCATGTACTCATATTCAGCTTAGCATAGATACAGAGTGTCATGTATGCAAATAGTTGTAGATATATGCAAAGGCTTGGGTTAGTACATATACCTCTTTGTATCATCGGCATAGGAGACCCAAAATTAACAACACTCAATAACAAGTAAACTTACTACCCAGATCTTGGTTCTCCAGATTCTCTGGAGAAATGGCTGATCATTAGAGTGAGGCAGGAAGTACACAAATGAATCCAAAATATCTCATTGTGAAAGTTAAAAAATGTCAAATGTGTGTGGTGGGGGAGGGAAGACCAACAATGATAGGCACATGGTAAAGGCATACAGAAGTCAATAGAAAGAGCTTCCAAAATTTAAAAAAAAATACTGGTAGGTTCTACCCAAACCATAAAATAAGTATCCATGGATATTCTTATGTATGTGCCTGTGTGTGTGTATGCACATAAGAATGTATGTATATAGATATACACATATATAAATATATGTATATACATAAGTGATTAAATAAACTAATTAGTGGAGAAGAACAGATACTTGAAAATAATTTGTATAGTTAATCCCTCCTTGAGAAGGTGGAGCACAACTTCCCAGTCTTTAGGTCTGAACTACCCAATGCTTATTCCCAAAGAAGGGAGAGGAAAAGCAACCGTACAGTAATCTGACAAATGCAACCTCAAGCCAGGTAATCAAGGTGAAAATCAACAGCCATAAGATATATTGATAGAATGTATGCTTGATATGATGTGATAAGAATCACATTTTATCTAAGTGGCCTTTCCTCCCCAAATTACACTGACACCTATAACCATGTGAAAAATCTCAGACAAATCCACTGTGAGAGATGTTTTATAAAATACTTGATCAGTATCCCTTAAAACCATCTAGATCAACAAAAACAGTCACTACTAAGAGAATCCTAAGGCGAAATGACTTACATAAATGTATCCTGATGGGATCCTGGAGCAGGAAAATGACATTAGGTAAATACCCAGGAAATCTGATGGATGTATGGACTTTAATAATAAAGAATCAAAACCACAGTTTAGCTATTGTGAATTGTGCTGCTATAAACATAGATGTGGCTGTGTCCCTGTAGTATGCTGTTTTTAAGTCCTTTGCTATGGAACCAACCTAGATGCTCTTCAATAGATGAATGGATTAAAAAATATGGCATATATACACATTGGAATATTATTCAGCAATAAAAGAGAATAAAATCATGGCATTTGCAAGTAAATGGACGGAGTTAGAAAAGATAATGCTAAGTGAAGTTAGCCAATCCCAAAAAACCAAATGCCAAATGTCTTCTTTGCTATAAGGAGGCTGATTTATAGAGGGATAGGGAGAGGGAGCATGAGAGGAATAGACAAACTCTAGATAGGGCAGAGGGGTTGGAGGGGAAGGGAGGGAGCATGGGGTAATTAATGATGGTGTAATGTGATGATCATTATTATCCAAAGTACAGGTATGAAAACATGAATTGGTGTGAATATACTTTGTTTACAACCAGAGATAGGAAAATTGTGCTCTATATATTTAATAAGAATTGTAATGCATTATGCTATCATATATAAATTTTAAAAATACAATATTATTATAACCTCAAAACAAAAAAAGAATCAAAACCAGTTCATTAATTGTGGTGAATATACCATATAAGATGCTAACAGTGTAGGAACTGTGTGGGGTCTATGAGATCGCTTGGCATCTTTGCAACAATTCTATAAATCTAAAACTAATCTGAAATAAGTTTCTTTTTTTAAAAAAAAAGTAGTAAGGGGGAGGGCACTGAGCAAGAATTACCTTTCTATAATGTGAAGATTGGCTTTCGGCTGCCCACTCGCTGGTTGGAAAGACCAGTCAGTTTCTGCTGTTTGTGCTGCTATTTGAAGGAGGACAGCTGAATGGTCCCACCTGAGAGTGGGAGTCAAGATATAATTTTATAATAATGACTGCATTGTATTAGTAAAAGACCATGAAGTTGGGAAAGAGGAAAAAATAGGACTGTCAGAAAAACCCAGCCTATAAATCAAAACTACCAAGACTCTGTGTTTAAAAAAGCTTTTGTTGGGCATGGGGCTGGGTCTCAGCGGTAGAGTGTTCACCTAGCATGCGGGAGGCCCTGGGTTAGATCCTCAACACAACATAAAAATAAATAAATAAACAAACAAAATAAAGGTATTGTGTGAAAAAAAAAAAAAAAAGCTTTTGTATAAGGGCTGGGGTTGGGGCTCAGTGGCAGAGCGCTTGCCTCCTACATGTAGGGCACTGAGTTCAACCCTCAGCACCACATAAAAATAAGTAAACAAAATAAAGACATTGTGTCCATCTATAACTAAAAATTTCACAATACATTTTACAAAAAGCTTTTGTTTAAAAAGGTTTTGTCTCCATCTTCAGCGTTCTGAATGAGCCTTGGTAACTGGGCACCTACGCCCAAGCGTGTGGTGGCTTTTCATGTGTGGGGGG
This sequence comes from Urocitellus parryii, assembly GCF_045843805.1. Taxonomy (NCBI): domain Eukaryota; kingdom Metazoa; phylum Chordata; class Mammalia; order Rodentia; family Sciuridae; genus Urocitellus; species Urocitellus parryii. Next base: position 14,390,864 of record NC_135538.1, read on the forward strand.
GTATGCACATGCATATGTCTGTATGTATTTCTGTGTGTACCTCTGTGTGTATGACTAGAGTCCTCTTTCTCCTTACCTGTCCCCTGCTCCCTCCTGCCTACTTATTTCCTACTCAGCCCAATGCCTCTGCCTCAAGGAACTTTTCTCAGACCCTTCATACTAATCAATCAATCAAATACTGCTTTCATAGCACACAATGCTTCTTCTCCATAGCACTTATCAAAATTACAACCAAAATATCCAATTACACTTTTATGTTTAATGATACAAACAGAATTGATTAATACAAACAGAAGCACTTATCAAAATTACAACCAAAATATCCAATTACACTTTTATGTTTAATGATACAAACAGAATTGATTAATACAAACAGAATTGATTCATTAATTCAATTCTCTTTAAAACTAATTAACTGTCAACTTTTTCATCATGCTATTCTCACAACCAACTACCAGTTAACCTGCGTAATCTCAAACTGATTATAGGGATGGGGGCAACTAGTTCAATGCAGTCAATGTTCTGTAACCTCAGAATCTAACACAGTGCTGTGCTGTATTAGCCTTCAATTAACATTTGTTATATTATAAATTTATTATCATTTTCAGAGCTAACACTTTCAAGAAGTTCTAGGACGACTAAAACACTATTATAATAAGATTCACTCCTAGATCATCACTTACATAATTCCAAAACTGCCCATCTATTTAGGCACTGATTTTTTTCCTTTCAAGGGGAAAGAAAAACCCGATGGGTTTACTGAGTCTCAGAAAAGCACCTTCCACTTTTCTCCTTTAATATTGAACATAGCACACTTTAAAGGAAAAATTTCTCCAATTAAAGAGGTAAAATGATCACAATAAACTGTTAAAGATCTGTGTCCACAATGTTTGTGTCCACAATATTTGCTACACTTCAGCAGGTATACGTCAATTGAACACATATATGTTTCTGGTAGGACCTCAAATCATATTAAGGAAGGAATTTATTAATAACACAGCTTTAAGATATTACAAATATCTTGATCACTATCAGTGGTTGACTTTTGATGACAGCAGTCCTCAAAACAGGCACTTTTTCAGTAAGGCGCTTCACTTTATACAATCAATGTAAATAACACATCTTTTTATTGTTAAATGAAAGAGAAGAGTTATGATCAGTCTTTCTACATGAAATCCGTGACCCACTTATGCAGCCTAATATTCCTGTGATCTAATTTTATGGACTGATCCCTCTGTCCCTTCCCCATATTGCCAAGTTTTGTTTGAAGTGAAACTGTTAAGAGCAAGGGGGAGGTTGTATACATAGTACAAACAGAATTGATCCATTAATTCAATTCTCTTTAAAAGTAATTAACTGTCAACTTTTTCATCATGCTATTCTCACAACCAACTACCAGTTAACCTCAATTGTTCACGGTGCTATTTACCAACTAACTTTGTCCTTCCTCCCAGACTAGCAGTTTGTCTCCCACTTCTCCATAACTGTCATATTTATGGATAAATATAAAGTCCCATGCTATCATCTTCCAGAGCCCAAATTCAAATCAACTGGCAAGTTCTCTTAACATGGGGGTCCTTTATGGTAATTAGTCAGGGTGAACCAACTGTCCTTGAGTCTATGAGGGCACAGATGGGCAGTGGTTCCTTCAGATGCAAAGGGTACATCCCCACCTCTCCTCCTAAACTAGAGCTCCAGCCATGCCTGCTCTAGCTGTTCCACTTGTATGCGCAGCAACCAGGGCCCACCAGGTGGCTGGTTATGTCCCCAACCCAGCCTGGGTTCTCCTTATTCAAAGCCGGTCCCTCGTAAGATGGCAATAGGAACTCAGCAATGAGAGAAGGGAGCAGCTGCAGTTTCATACATGGAAACCTTAATTAACACGCTGCCAGCCCTCCTGGTCATGCCTGTCCCACCACAGGGCATGTGTCCACAAGTCTGCAACACAGCCCAACCCCACACACTGAGCTCAGATGGTCTGGCTGAAAAGCACTTGACAAACACAGATTTAAGGATAATACAGGGATTTTTTTTTCAATCAGAAAAATAATATATATGCTATTGTTCTTAAAATGAGACAACAGGGACTTTATTTGTTTTCTTATTGCTCTTCAGCCAAGCAAATGCTTAGGGATTATTAATCTTCCTCTTTTTGCCAAACCCTAAAGGAAAAGCACAATTTACTTTGATGACATTTGTTTCAAATTTTTAATTTTAAAAAGCCACTGCACCAGTCTTACCCTGACTTGCTGTACTACTTAAAAAAACGTTCTTTGTGGAAGCTGAATTCACCACGGAGGAGGCCCTCCTATATGACTGAACTGTTTTTCTATTATGTAAAACTATAATGGACTCATAAATATATATTTTTTAAAAAAATTGAACTGGTTTTGAATTTTCCCAGAAGTCGGGAAAGGGAGTAGAGTGTCAAGAATGGGACATCAATCACAACTACCGCACCTTTATCTGCATGTCAGATCATGCCACCTTATCCCACCAACAAAAACCAGGCACCAGACACCACCCCTCCCCACCAAGCAAGACACTGGTAAGGGGTCAACAGCCCCACGTGACCTCAGAGACATCCATTTTGACTGAAAAGTATAATGTTTACTCTTAAAACTACTGTGTATTTTATTTTATTGAAATTTTTACTAATAAAACTGTTTCTAGAGGTAGCTGTGGCAGGCTGTTGTATAAGAATCTGATTTATTAATAACGAAATTTATGGGGTGAGGAGAAAAGCAATACATGGTTTTCTTGCCTGGCTTCATTTCCCCGGGAATATCTTAGTGATGAGTCTCCCGCTGGCAGGCATTCTGTAGCCAAGAGGAATAAATAAGACCCTGGGACTCAGCCTGGGAAGTTCTCTCTCTTCCCCTCCTATTCCCTAGCAGTTCTGCAGCTCAGACCTGTTCTTGTCTAACTTGTGAAAGACACATTTTATCTCCCTGAATCCCATGTGGATAGGTGCTGAGTAGGATACAAATAAAGCCCCTGTTGTCTTTAATTTGGTCACCGATGAGTCTTCCCAGCCTCCGTTGAGTCACCAACACTCAATTACATTCTCTTGGGCAAGAAGTGCCTGCCAGCATGACTGTCATCCTGCCACAATACCGCACAGGATCACAAGATAATTCACCCTGGCTAATGATTTAACAAAACAAGTGAGTGCAAGTCATATTCTTGAGGCTTAAAAATGAATACTCCTTTATTATAAAGTCTTGCTTGTGAACTCTGTCACCTTAACTGTGTTAGAGAGATTCGATATGCCCTATAGTACTGAATCCTGGTGTGGAACAAATTAGCAGCTCAATAAATACTTGTTAAATGATGGATGTATATCTTATCCTGCGGGTTAATAAAAATCACTGGAGTTAGCAAGTATGATTCTTTCCAAAAATATTGATCTGACAAATAGAAGCAGTACTATAGTGTGAAAAACCCAGAATTATCAAGTCTTAATGCATATCAGGTTTACTGCTCTCATTTTAATAGAGAGATCATCAAAAGAAAATATCTCATTCTTATCACTGAAATGTCAGAAGCAATTCTTTCTTAATACACTCATTTCCAAGGAAAGAACCTATTGTCCAAGCTGAGAATTTCTCTCTGAAACATGTCTAGATTTAGAAATAGCTTAACAATAGAGACAGAACCTGGTTCTCTGTGTTTCTTACTACTTAGCTCTATGCCTTGTAAATAAATAAGCTTTCCTAACTAATTATCAATGCAGGTTTCATGCAGTGAATTGAATCATGTCTTCCAAAGGAGACAGCATTGCACTGTGGACAGAACCTCTCCCCAGGGCCAGCCTCTCTTCTACAGAATCTCCATCTTCCTTTTTTCTGACTATATTTCAGCACAAGTAACTCCCCATTCAACCCAAAGTAGCATATTTGTTATACTGTGATTTATTTTTGAATATCAACTATCTCACCCCATCTGATTTAAATTCCATTATTCAGTTTCACAGGTTCTTATCCACTTTTCAGAAAAAAAATTAATGCATCTTGATGCATAAAGCATGTCCACATCTGTTTACTTCACCAAACACCAACTGTATCCTTTGCTGACAACTGCCAAAGCTGAAATTGTATTGAAAATATCTTAAATAAGCTTGTTTATCAAATGTCAAATGCTAAATATATGCTGCTCCAGAATAATGGTCCTTCAGTGGGAAGATACTTAGCAACCTGGCCTAACTACCAGTTTTCTATAAAACCTAGATTTTACTACTGGAAATGGAAGGAGAGAGAAGCCTTCAATCAAATTGCAAGAGCAGGAGTCAGTGATGTCTATAAGAGTTAAGGGAGCAGAAGAAATTCTAAATTAAATGGTCAGAATAGTCTTAAACCCAGGCAAGATGAATTCATAACCTTCAGAAATCTATAAAAACAGTCCAAGGTTCAGGAAAGTCATCCATCAGACACTGTTAACAGTTCAGACAGAAGTAGGACGTATTAGAGTCTGCTCCATGGGATGTAAAAGGACTTCCCTAGATGCGTACTTTCTCTTATAGAGAGAACAAGGGAAATTTCATCCTTTTTCATGAAAGCTAGAGTCACATTGACAATCAACTTCATTCAATCTTTGGGTACTTGTCAACTGGTAACTGCATACTTTTTCAAGTTTAATATGTTTTAAAACTGGTTGTGACATATAAAGCATATTTTTATTATGACTATAGGACTCCTGTAGGCAATATGAATATACCTCATTGAAATTAGCAGGGCTTTGATTCAAGGAGTAAAAAAAACTATTACAGTTGACCCCCAGGATATGCAGGTGTATCCAAAAGGACACCCCATTGTCGGAGACCTCAACTTTAGCCTTCCAGAAAAGGCCTCTGGTCACAAAGATCACAAAAACAGAGTGAATGCTCAGATTCAAGTAAAGGTGAAGAAATTTCTGCAAGTCAGATAACAGACCTGCCTTGTAACCAAAATAGAAGCATTTTTTAAAAAAGCTAGAAAGAAAATTTAGTTGAGATTTTATAAGATGGGATGTCTAATCTAAAACTTTCTTTAGATGTGAAACCAAGGTTTGAGTTGGCAGGCGAAGTGAAAAGCAAGTTTAGCTAACCATGTAGGACATGATGAAAGTCATGATGAAAGCAAACTGTTCTCTTATTGAAATGGTTATAAATTGCCGGAATTCATCCATCCTGAATTCAAAGCACAAGTGTCCATTTGGGGGAAGAAAGTTAACACTATGCAGTGGTTACTGTGCCAAGTACTTTAGATACCACTTCGTGGAAATGTCGGAGATACTAGCCCTCTTTCTATACATGAAAGTCTCAGGAGGGAACAATGGCTTAGCCCAGAGACATGCAATTAGGGGCTGACAAAAAATTAGAATGCAAGACAGCTCATCTCAGTTTTCCTGCCCTTTCGCCTGCTAGCCTGTCCTCAATACTATTAGGTTTGGTTGAATGTCTAATAAAATGGTGATTTGCCTTGTGGATTTGTTGACCCAGTCCCTGATATATGCAGATTCTCTAATTAGTTCTTAGTATTGAATTCGTTATAAGCTATTTCACTTCAACTTCACTGCACATAATGCAGTAACCTGGATATGCTATCTAATTCTTTCACATTATGTGATGATTTTTAAGGCATTCACAAGTTACTTAATTCAGTACAATTTGGTAGGAGGAAAAGTCCATTTCAATAAATAAGTGTGTGCGTTTTAAATATGGTAATACGCTGATGATGAAGTTAAAAAAAATACTGATTTTTTTTTTAATGAAAAAGTAGGTACAAGGACAAAGGGTAATCTGAGAAGCTCAAAGAAATTGTGAGCCCTGAATTGCAGAGAATGGAGCCCACGAGAAAGTTCTTCAGAGTAGACAGAAGAAAAGGAAGAAAATTGGCTTCAGAAAATGAGGAGGGAATTGAAGACAGGGATAAAGAAATGACAGTTATTTTTCACATGATTTTAAAACGAAGGAATAGAACACAGAGCTCCCGAAACTAAAGAGTTTATTTTTCAAGAAGAAAGCACATTAAGACCATATGCAGTCGAGAAAAGTAAAATTAAAGTTCTCATGAAATGCTCTGAATGGAAACAAGAAGAATAATGAAAAATAAAAGTTTCCAAGGATGACAGTTTGAAGATTACAAGATTATCACCTCTTAAAAAAGGAATCATTTTTGAACTAAGAAGCTGGTTGTTAAAAGAATTTTCTGGTAATTTGGTGATGCTTATAATTTTTAGCCTAGTACATGAAAAACCAATCTACTATATGTTATTATTCTTCATAATATTAGATTTTTGAAAAATGCGAAATATTACACTGGGAAAGATTCAGACTTCTTTGGAAGAACAAAATTAAAACTGAAGATAGATGGATGGACTAAAATGGGGGAAAAGATTACTTTGGTAACTAAGTCCAGGTAGAAGAAGTTGTTCTGCTTAATCTAATAGAATAAACTTCCCAGAGTTACTATTTGTAAGCTATGAGCTAATATTTACAATTATTGAATACAAAAACTGGCCTTACCTGACAAGAGTATCAGTTAAACTATCATTTTAATAATTCTTCCTTGTACCAGTGAATGTCACTATTCAAAATAGATGACACTTAATGAAATGAACTTGTTAAAAATAACATGTACACGTCCATGAAATTATAATTATAATTACACAGTCGCTTGTGATCAGCTTTGAAGTTCTTCTTGAAGACAAATGAGCATAATGAAGTCCATTAATGGACCAATGTGTTCTGTTAACATGTAGGGAGGGACATGGGAAGAGCATTCGAAAGAGTAGGAGGGCGTAAGAAGTGAAGCTCTAGTTGTAAGCGCAGGTCCCACCATGGAGAGGTCAGGGGCAGCATGTGAAAGGTTCCCAGTAATCTGACAAGGTGATTCTTCCCAAAAGCCAGTAAATACTCAGCTGGTAAATAGCCACTTTTAGTGCTTTCAATAAGTAGAAATGATATTAAGGTAGATATCCTAGCACTGCTATTGTTCCTGACATGATAAGGCTCTTCAGTGCTGCCCCATGGAAATGTTTATATTGATGCATTACTACTAGAGCATGAAATCCATCAGAAATGTCACGGTGCAAGGTCAGGACTGACACCAGGCTTTCCTTTGGAGGGATTAGAAACCTTAGAGTTATTTTTCACCAGCTGTTCACCCCTTCCTTAAAGCAATTCAGATTTCAGAAGGGGATTATCTCTATGATTAAATTGGTTTTGATAGTTTTTAAACTATAGTTTTTAATAGCTTTTAATAGTTTAAAAGTGTGAGATGCTGCTATGATCCCTATTAACAAAAGAGATACATTAAACAAAGGAAAGCTAAGCCAACCACATAAAATGAATCCCGTCATCAGCTAGTCCTTCGCTTAAGCCAACCAAAGTTTGTTTCAACTGAATTTGAAAATTAAGAAATTTGAAAATTAAGAAATATATACATGACATTCCCAATATAATTCCCAATATAATTTAATATAGTTGTAAGCTCTCCTCCACAGAGCACTTTGGAGTTTGTGCTACATGGTACCCTCCCTCCTTTGCTTCTCCATCTCAACGTCTCCTAAGCATCTGCATTCTTCAACAGAACCCTGTGATGACAGAAATGTGCTATAGCTGTGCCGTTCAATGTGGTAGCCACTGTCGACTTATGGTCAGTGAGTACTTGAACATGCCTACTTCAACTGAGGAGTGGGATTTAGAATATTATTTAATTTTAACTGGCCGTGGCTGCCTCTCAGACAGTCGACATATGGGCAGCAACTAAGTCCTGTTGGAAGATGCCGGGCAGTGGCACTGCTCAGGGATAACCGTGGATGCACATTAGAATCACCTGGGACCCAGGACAACTATTCTTGTACCTGCAACCATCCTCAGAGAGTCTGACTTAACCCATCTAGAGATTGGTGCCTGCTCTAAGTCGAAACAGAAAAGTGGGTAACTTAAGAGAGGTTCCAAGGGCTGGAGCTTGTGGCACCAAATCTGGATTACATCCTAATGAGGGGCAGCTGGGAGCTGAGAGGGGCGGCCTCCCTCCTTCACCCCCAGAGGTGAGTCAGAGCAGGTTACAAGGAGGCTGTAAAGTTCTGAAGAGCACATTTGAGGGGCCTATGAAGATTAATGGGGAATAAAACAGCAAAGACATGGAAAGAAATAGAACACTCACTGAGCATGAAACAGAGCTATAAAACTTACATCAAGTGAACCAGGTGATACATTTGTTAAAAATCCTGCCAAGAAAGGCCATTCAGTAAAAACTTGATCCTGTTACTAAATTATCCAAATATCTGAGAAGAGGATAAACATTGAATCACACTGGTCCACCCCCCTACGGCCACCCTTTTCTATAAAATATACTAAGACTGGAGCTCCAAACTTTTTAACTGTTCATCTCCACTGGGAAAAATATTTGAGCGAGCACTTCCAGGAGATGTGTATATTTGAATTACATTAATATCCTAGTGTACTACTGTGTTATGCACATAAAAGATACACAAGCCAAAATACTATTTCCTTCATGTGACTTTTTTAAAGTAAGAAATTCTTTTATTTTCTGCCCACACTTTAATAGATCATGTTGTTAATTGCCTGCTTCCAAAACTACTTTGAAAACCACTGCTAAACGATTTGAAGGGATATGTAGAATTGGCCCATTCACCATCTACTGCTGGAGTGGTTTCCAGTACAGGCTTAATCACCACTTTGTAGACACACAGAGCAGCGCAATGTACATCTTCAAAATGAGTTCCATGCCACCTCTGTGTGTTGAGTACCAGTAACCAGGTGAACCTGCATCTCCACAAGCAAAAGAATTTATATTTTATAAATTTTCAAAATGAGTGCTCCCTATTTGGAGTGGAGAATACCATTTGACTTTTGCCCATCTCACTCACTTACTTACAGCTATTGATTCCCATTATACTCCACATGAAATTTGCTGCTATCACTCTAGTAGCCTCAAGAGCTGCCCTGTCCTGTCCCATCCAATAGCCACCAGCCAAATGTTGCTATTTAAATTTAATTTTAGTTGAATTAAAAATTTAGATCCTTAGTCACACTAGCAACATTTTATACATGCTCAAGAGCTGCCTGTGGCTCACGGCCACCAAAGTGAGCAGAACAGAATCATTCCATGGCAGAAAGTTCTATTGGACAGACCTCCCTGGATATGGAGTACATCCTCCCAGAACCATGTCAGAGGTGAGAAGGATGCTATACATCAGAGACAATCCCCTGCCTAGTTCTGACAGTAATCGTCACATTAGTTACAGCATTCCTCTGCCTACTCATAGATTCTTGCAGCTGGATTTGTTGATGGCCCCCACCTATAGTTAGTCCCTTCCTGCCCCAAGCCAGGTAGGTCAGCATTCCTAACTTGTTGGTGAAGCCTATAATTAAGTCCTGCTCTCAGACACAGCATAGATGCCACCTACCCCCAACCCCACCCCCAGGCCCTGGGCAGAGAGCTGTGCAGTTCCCCACACATTCCCCACTCCTCACCTACACCACTCCCTGATGGCTCAGCTGGTCAAGATCCAGAGGTCCTGCTTCTGCCTAAGCTGTAGACTGAATCACAGCTCTGAACCCAGTGGCAGCCAGGAGAACTGTTTATGACATTTGACAACCCTCCTTCCATGGATTTCACCCTCCAGAGCTCTTGCCATGTTATATGTGCACCATCCACTACAGACAGGTCTCCTCCTGACACTAAGGTGTGCAGTCACTGCCGCCTGGAACCTGCTGGTATTGGTACCCACTCTCATCGTTACATCCACCTACTCCCTGGAGCCAGACGAGCCTTCCTCTTCTTTTGCTGTGCTCTGGCCTAAGAGTGCTCAAGACCGGCCCTCTTCCTTAGTCCTCCAACTAAGGAATTCAGGCTTCAAGTCAGAGACTTTAAGCCATCTCCAAACATAATTGGCTAAAAAAAAAAAAAAAAAAAAAGGCACTCCTTTGCCTCATTGAGAATGGCTGGCAGATGTCCCAGGGAGTTTGTGTGAATGCAATGGGATTTTTCCACTGAGATTTACTGCCCCGTAATGGAATAGAATCCATGACCTTGGTGTGATCAGCACCAAGCACTTAGCAGCTGAGCTAACCGTCTCCACGTTTCAATAGACGCTTAAGATCACAGAGATTGGGTTGCCTGTTTCCATTTTATCCTCTGAAGATAGGGTGAATTACCTTGATTGCAGAAGTTGCCCAAATAAAAATATTTCAACTTTGAGATTTTTCAGAACACTGTGTACTCACAGTGGACGTGAAGCAGACAATCAGAATGAGCTACCAGGTATCAGTTACAGAATTCTTCTGAAAAGAAACCTGATGGCAGCAGGACACCTTGCTGGGAAGAAATTACTTTAAACATAAAATCATCAAGCTCCTTGCCAGTCACTGCCTTCAGAAAACACATTCAAATGAAAGGACGGGCCAGACGTTGCTGCTCCAGAACCATTTTTTCTCAGTTGTTTGGAACGTTGTCGTTGGTGGTGAATCCTCTTTGTTCCTTATTTAATTTTCTGTAATTCAGAAACTGAATCTTGACAGAGGCCTGGAAAGGTAACTTACTTCCCCGTGGCTTCTCCAGGTAACTCCTGAGTGAATAGCACCAAGTGTTCCTGCTTCCGTTTTAAGCAAGGAAAGGGAAGAGGAAGGAGTGAGCAGTTGGAAAGTGTTCTTGCCATTTACAGTAATGGCTGCCTTTCATCATGAAAAAACACACATGTGCCAGGCTTGGTAGTGCACACCTGTAATCTCCGAGACCTAGGAGGCTGAGGCGAGAGGATCACAAGTTTGAGACCAGTCTCCACAACTTAGTGAGACCTTATCTCAAATAAAAAATAAGAAGGACTGGGGATGAAGCTCCATAGAAAAGCATCCCTGAATAAAATCCCCAGTACCATTTTAAAAAATGTAATCAACAAATTTTAACCCCCAAGACACCTGTCATTTGTTAAGAGAATCATTATTTGTTATTGATGATTCAGTATTATAATGTCAAATGAGTTCAGGCAATGATATTTTTGAGCTCACCTAAAATATAGTTAAGAGCCAAATATGGGATAAAATAGTTAGCAATTGTAGAATTTATCAGTTAGATACAGCAATGACAATGTACACAGCATTACAGCTGCTCAATCTCACTTCTTAAAGACAGGAATAAGCATTTAAAAAAAGAAAAGCAATTGTGCCTGGCATGGTGGCACAGGACTGTAATTCTAGCAGCTTGGGAGGCTGAAACAGGAGGATTGCAAGTTCGAGGCTACCCTCAGCAATGTAGCCAGGCCCTAAGCAATTTACTGAGACTCTGTCTCAAATTTTAAAAATAATGAAAAGGGTTGGGGATGTAGTTTAATGGTAAAGTGCACCTGAGTTAAATCCCCCGTGCCAAAAAAAAAAAAAAAAAAAGAGAGAGAAGAAAAAAGAACAGCAACTGCAAAAAGAAAGATCTCTTAAAATGAAAGCAATAAAGGAGAAATGTTATTCCACTAAACCTATCTAACAAATCAAAGTTTTAAAAATTTTATTCCTAAATAATTTATATACACAATTTAAAATATACAGAGAAGAAAAAAGAAGAAAATAAAAGCATACATCAGTCCCATGCCTAGAGGGGTTAACTGCCATTAACTAACCCTTTGATGCAAATTCTTCCAGAATCATTCATTTAACCATCTTTTTCTGTATTGCTCACAGAAGCCTATATGCCTCAAAATGGTTAGGCAGTGTTTATAACTCATTTTATTCAAGATATATTCCATCTCAATCAATATTTTTTAGATTTCGTAACTCATAATGCTTTCATAGTATTCTATTTATATGATATATCCTGATTTGTAAATCAATCATCATTGGCTTGATTTTGATTATATATACTAAGTCATGAAAAAATGCATAGCTTTTGACACAGAAATTAAAGTTCTAGAAATGAACCCTAAAAAAGCAATTATTGTGATATGCAAAAATTCAGCAAAACAAAACCAAAAAAAATACTGATTATAGTCATGTTTAAAATTGTGAAAGTTAGAAACAATGTACATTTCTGATTCAAGATAATTACATATATTATAGAATGTCCATACAGGAATGTTAATGTAGCTTCCCTAATAATTTTGCCTTGATAGATACCAACAATATAGGACTGAAAAATGAATAGGCAATGTAATCCCAAATTTGTAAGATTTTTCAGACACATCTGAAACAATTCAATAATATAAATTTTAAAAAGATATTTCTTTACATATTGGTAAAATGACCTAACTGTGAATAATTTTTTACTGAAATTCATTTAAAAAGACTTAAATGGAGAGTCAGAAAATGCTAATGCATGGGAAGACTAAATTTTGTAAAATGTCAATCCTCCTCAAATTAATTTATAAATTCAATGCAATTTCATTAATGGTAGATTTAGAAATTCATTTGAAAGCAAAAGTATATCCATAAAAAGACAAAACAATTTTGGAAAAGGACAAAGTCCTTTTTAAAGAAGAGATTATAAAATCAAAGCAATTATAAAGTTAACTGGTTTAGTGAATGGTCTTAGCCATGGTTTTATTGAAGATACAGACATATAAAGGAAATAGGAAAGAGAGATCAGACTTAGATTCCTTCATGCTCTAGAACTTCAGAGGTAATGGAATTAGCTTTACAGATCAATGGGAAGAATGGAATGCTTTAGTATTAACACTGGAAAAAATTTGGTTTATCTAAATGAAAAAATAAAATTATAATCCTTTCTCAATTAATGTGCATAATTCTCTTCCAATATGTAACAAAATGTGAAAGACAAAGCTGTAACACTTTTAAAATAGAATAAAGAGAAGTACCTTGATAGTGTCCATTATTAAAAATTGACTCGACTCCAAAGCACAAAGTATAAAGTATGATAAATTTCAGAATTAAAATTTTCTGAGAAATAGATGATAAACAAAAAAATTGAGCTACCAACTAAATTAATACACTATCAAATCATAATATAAATTGAAAATTAGGATCCAGAATACATGAAAACCTCTAACCCAATGGTTTTGTACATGTTTATCACTTATATTTTGTGATTATAGTATTAGGATATTAAAATTCAGAACTGTTACCTGTGTCTCTTTCAGGGATTATATTTTTAATCTGTTCAATTATTTTTACACATGTTTAGGCCATTTTCCTTAAATATTAAAAATGATTTAGAAATCCTAGATGAATTGGATTGTCAACTTAGATTTTAATGGTAACTGTCTTTAAATTCCCATTTCAGGCTTTTAAATTGTTTCTTAACTAAATACATCAAAAGTAACCTTAACTAATATACTTAACCATAGTCATTTCATTTTAACAAAAATTTGTATTTTTAACTTGCTAAGTTGGCTAAGTGAACTAGTCCTCATGCTAAAGGGGGACACAGAGGTAAAACTTTGGATATTTCCTTCTGTACTTGTCCTACCGTCTTCATAGGTCGTTTTTGAAATTGTCACAGTTCTCAGTCTCATCATTTTAAAAATATGGAGTAATTAATAGTGCATTTAACTTTCTAATATTCACTTGTCGCTAGTGTATTGACCTGTCCTTCACTGATCTGTCCTCCCCATCTTTGTGTGTGACCTACTGGGAGGAGCTGATTCAGGTTTTCACTAAAAGTTGAAAAGTGATTAAGTTTTCACATCTTAAGATGACATTTTCTGCCTTCAAATAGAAACGTTATCTTGCCCATAAGCTATATAAGCTTGTGATGCTCATGAAATGTTCCATATTTTTTCCTGAAATCTTATCTAAACATGGAGAAGCAAACTCTTAGAACAGTCTAACATCTTAATTTTAATATCAAAGCTTCCCATTTTTTAAAATCGAAAAGTAGATTCTACTTCTTTGTCTGGAGGATTATGCCCCAAATCTAAGGTCTTAGTCATTGGAGTATTTCTTTTCATGAATATGCCTCATTCAATGTTTTATCATCTGGAACTTAAATCTTTCTACTATCAGGTACACCAGTTCTGCCTGGGATCTCATCAACTCTCCATGCAACTTAGAACCTACTGAGTTTTGAGCCAAACATTTATCTGCAGATGCACCATGCCTGGACTTCACACCTCCTGGTATTTTGATTACTTCTATCATCCTAATGACGTTCTAACCATTATGTCATCAGAATTCTACCTCTTTCCTTTTGTTAGTCCTAAACTTTTTTTCCCCTATTTTTTTTTTAAATGAATCTGTTCAACCAGACTCCCATCCCATGATGTTCCATTCCTGGGTAATTCTAGTTCCCTCCAGCCAGCTCAGTCTTCTGTTTGATTATTCTTTTAAATGGCCTTGGGTGCTTTGGTGGAGTATTTTATTTAATACTCTATTTTTAAACTTACATTTCTAGGGTTTGTATTTTTTGTTTTGTTTTTTGCTCTTTGTCCTTGATTCAGACAACTAATTCTTTTAATTGGACTTCAGTCAAAGAAGTTACCTACTACTATTGCTCAGTCCTCTATCTTACCAGTAAACTCAATAGCAAAATTCCATCAGGGAATGATGTCAGATGTAGACAGACACTTTTCTGACCTTCTAGGGAAAACCAGAAACCAGAATCTCCTTGGGAAGAAAAACAACATCCCTGTGAAGCAAATCAGTTACAGATGCACAACATTTAATTGTGCAAAGGACAGAACTGAACAGATGAGGAAATTCAGCCTTGGAGCAAACGTAGCAAGCTATTCCAAAGACAATTATTATTAGAGAAAATGCTTAACACATTTTTTGGTCTTTCATTGGATGTATTAGAACCATATTTAGAGAAAGAGGGACTGAGACAGAGAATGACTTTAAAACTAAATAGAGCTACTATCTGTCTAAATGAAGGAATTCTGGGAAATCCATGATGGAAATGTCATCAGACAAGGAATAATGTCAAAAAATAATAATAAATAGCATGAAACCCAAATTTTTGGATTCCCACACAAAACAAAATAATAAACATAAAAGTAAGCTAAAGAAAAACAAACAGGAATTCAACAGAAAGATATCAGACCTAGAACTTGCTGGAGTCATGCCTGTGTTAAGAAAGTAGAAGAAAGAAGTTGGAATCATGTCTTGACATGGATCAGAACATCTCCAACTCTGTCAAGAATGTCAACTCCCAACAAAATCATCCTATGATACCAAATCATTAAAATCATAAAATCATTAAAATAATTGAATAATTAAAAAATCTTATTTTGGCTTAATTTTAGAAATGGCATTTTTCCCTATTTCCCCAAACCTGTGTTTCTTTGAGTTAATGTACAGTTGTATTTATTTGTTATGATGGTTGTGGTATTTGGCTTCATGACTTTTTATAACTAAAATTGCATAATAAAGTTTTTACAGGTCTATGCCCTATATAAATAAAAGCTGAGAGAGACAGAGATAATTATGGTATTACAGTCTAGGTGTTGCTTCAGTCATGCTATGTCATCTGAACAATAGACTATGTCAAGGAAATGGCTTAGCTAAACTCTAAGATAAATTACCTCCTCTCCTGTTTTCCTCTGTCACTTAAACTCACCATCAATAATAAATGCTGAAAACAGTATTATTGTGCTGTGAATAAAATAAGAATATGACTGTTTCTGACTGTAAAGATTAAAAATCTAATTGAATAGATATGAGAGATAGGTATGTTTTTAAAATACCAAGTTGTCAGCTTGTCTTAACTTTTTAGAAAGTGAGTTCTATTCCCCCATTCAATTAAGCATGCAATAAACAAAGGTAAGTCAAACTCAGGGCCGGCAGGCCAGGTGCTAAAGGGACAGCACAATCAAAGGGCAGGATCCAACTGGCATGGGTGCTCTGCCATTCAGTGCCAGGCTGGATGGAGAGTGGGTGACAGTAGTGAACAGAGCTGAGTGGCAGGCATATCATGGGAAGATGACATCAACATCTGTACACAAATAAGTTGTGATGAAAGAAAATGAGCAGTGACATAAATGATCCAGAAGTCCAAAACCAAAACCTCGTGCAGACTGGAGTCATGCCAGAGACCAGAAGTGGAGGTGAACCAGCAGACAGAGGCTGGAGTCTAGGTGGAAACCAAGGAGGTGAGATCAAGCAGGAGTCCAGAGCCAGCATGGTCACTGGTGGCAAAAACTGGTCTCCCAGTTGAAAGTGATCACATGTGTCTGACTTGTCCCCAAGCTACCAGGGAACCCAGAGCTCAGTGCCTGGATTAACCCAGGGGCTCTGACAGCAGCTCAGCTGACCCTGAATTAGACATTCAAAAAGGGTGTCACAGAAATTCAGAAGGAAAAGTGACAGCTTGTGGGGAGACATGATCCAGTTCAAGAGAGGGGCATCAGTGAACAGGGGAATGCATGACTAATAAATAAAGCCATGAATGACTAACTTCAGGTTGAAGGGAGGCATAAAGAGACAAAATACATTCTATAGTCAATGACCAGTCCTGTTGGCTGGAGCCAAAGGTGGGTTAGGAACCTAGGAGAGAAAACCTGAAAAAAATAGGTGTGAGTCAGAGGATGAAGAACTTTCAAGGCCAAGGTCAGCAGGAGCTGTATTGTAGGTTCCTCAGGGTGAGCTGTGGCATTTTATATTGATTATCCAAATGGGACCAAATGCATACTAATTACTTACTTTAATTTTTTCTGTTTAATTATGATGATAGTACAGTGGAATTGCATTTTATTTGGAGATTAGATTAAGTACAGAAAGCAAAACTGAGTGTGGTTCTCAATGCCCACTGTAACCAACTTATATGGAGAGCTCACTGCAAGCCAAGTTCAATATTAAAAGCTTGAAATTCATTCTCATGCAACATTAAGTAGGTATGACTCCTATCATCCTCATTTGACAAATAAAGAAGCCAAGATCTAAAGCGGTGACGGGTTTTGTGCAAAGTCATACACCTGTAGAGAGAGTTAAACTTTTAATCCAAGTGGTCTGATTCTAAAGCTGAATATTGAACCCACAAGGCTACACTCTATACAAATAATAATCCCTTATATCGATGCCAGTTTGTAACTATCAAAATACAGTTTGCACCTTTCAGTTTCAAAATAATCTTAGAAGGCAGCAGTTTTGTCTGAGACTGGAACACAAAATGACAGCAGAAACATCAAGGATGCATAGGAGCCTGATGTGCCAATAGGACACATCCCCAAGAACATCAGTCAGAAGTTGAAACCACAAAGGACAAAAGGCCAGTCATTTCACCTTGCTTGACCTCTGGGAACAAGGTCAGAACAGTAAGTAAGCTGAAAAACCAGGAATTTTTAAGCCAACTCCAAACTTAGGTCTCCTGAGGAAATGGAGGGATTTCATCACCTTCTTAAGTGAACGGTCTCTTTCCACCATTCAATCGCCTGAACTCTGAGGTCAGTCAGTGACCTCCTCTTAAATTCTCTTGTGTCTCCAGCACCTGCAAATTGTAGATGCTTAACAAAAGGTCAGAAGTTGGACTAGTCTTGGCATTTGTTATGTAAAACATTCTACATAGGAGCTGGAGGTGTAGCTCAGAGTCCTCAGTTTAGCACCCAAGAAGCCCCAACATCAATCCCCAGGTTCAAGCCCCAAATTCAATCCGGGAAAAAAAAATCTTTTAAATTTAAATTGGTAGTTTTACTGTCAAAATTTTAAATATAAAATAAATATTTATTAGTTTTATCAAGCAAGGGTTTTTTGTTGTTGTTATTGTTTGTTTGTTTGGTACCAGGGATTGAACGCAGGGGCACTCAACCCCTGAGCCACATCCCCAGATCTATTTTGTATTTTACTTTGAGACAGGGTCTCACTGAGTTGCTTAGCACCTCCATATTGCTGAGGCTGGCTTTGAACTCACAATTCTCCTGTCTCAGCCTCCCCACCTGCTGGGTATAAAGCAAGTTTTTAAAGATATAAGAGACTAAATATAATTCTGTATGCTTCTCAGATATTTTTCTCTGCTCAGTCAAGCATAAACCAAACAAGTGTTGCCTCCAGGAGTGACCAGAATTTTTCTTTACAAATTAGTCTCTCTGCACTGTACTTCAGGATCCCTCATAGGCATAGAATAGATTTCTGTGATTTCCGAGAAGTCCAGCCTCAAGTGCACTGGTTTATACCCACTGAATATGTTTTCCAGCCAACACCACCAAACTAGCATATGTAATATTGAATCAGAAACTTCTCATAATCACCAGGTTTTTGACCTCTCTCTTTCCCAAGGCAGAAACCAGAATGTTCTACCATCTCTTGGTATTCAAGTCTTAATTATATGCATATATGACATCTCTAATAAGAGAAAAGAGCTTCGTTATTGTCTCAAAGTCCTGTCTAAATAAACTTTGTTCTTGAATTCTTTCTTTTATTTGTATAAATAATTTGTAGTAATTTTTGCCTTTTTTATTATGATGATCACTCTGAAGACAGAATCTATTAATTTTTGTGATTTTCCCCATTCAGAAGAGACTCACTTTCCATGCTTATTAATGAAGAGAATAACTTCATCAATTCCAAAAATTTTTTCTAGTTGCTAGTTGTTAAGCTAAATTTAGCATTAAATATAAATACAATTGCCAAGCTGTTTCTGACATCCAGAAACTTTACATACTACCTTTATAGTCTAACCTTTCCGTTGTTAATCTGAACTCAAATCTTAAAACAAAATTTAAAATTAGAAAGATACTTTATAGAACACTGATTCCTAAGCCCATGTCTTTTCAAAAGTAAAAACTGAATACATGTATTAGTCCATTTTCCTATACAATAACAAAATACCAGAGTCTGAGAACTTTACAAAGAGAAAAGGTTTATTTATCTCACAGTTCTGGAAGCTGAAAGGTTGACCCATTTGTTCAGTCTCTGGTGAGGGCCTCAGGCCAGATTGCATCAGGGTTAGAGTGTGTACAAGAGGGACAAGAGGCATCACAGGGGAAGACAGAAAGCAAGAGTGGAGAGGGGCCAGTCTTGTTCCTTTGTAACAACCCATGCTCAAAGAAACTAACTGGAGTCGCACAAGACCTACATAAGTCCCTCCCAAGGGAAGTGCTGCCAATGACCTATCCACCTCCCGTAACACTCCCTCTTAAAGGTTCTACCACCCCAACAACACCACACAGGAGCCCCTGGGGGACAAACCACAGCCAAATTTTAACAGGACAGAAAAATAAAGTGATCTTCCCAAGGTTCTAAGTAGTAAGTAAAGAGTCAGGTTATGTATTTGATCCTTAGTCAAAATCCCAATTTGACAAAATGACCTTTCAGTATACCAAAACTAGTCCCAGCATTTAAAAATAAAAACAAGCTTTATAAATTTTTTTTAAAAAAATTATGTGAAAATCTTTGGCCTGAAGGAAAAAAAATGTCCTTTTCAAATTATATTAAATATTAAGTCTTTAAAAATTAGCCATTACACCCACTGTGTATATTTATTTTTGTATTTTGGTTGTGCAACTATGTCAAATTCATCATTCATGGTTTTTTTTGAAGAGGAGCAGCACCCTGTGTCCACAATAACTGTTCCTAAGTCACTTCTTGGGCCTGTGGCATATTAATATCTAACATCTGCATGCATCTATTATCCACGATGATCTAAGTCAGCTCTGCACTGAGCACCATGGAAAGAACAGCGGTCCAAGAGTCAGGTGACTGGGCTTCTGGTCCAAGTCCCAACTAGCTGTATGACCTGGACAAGAACCACGGGCTGAAAAACAAAGAGGTGGGGCGGGTGATCCCCAAGTTCTTTCCAGCTCTTGGTTTCAATCTCTGGTACCAAAAAAGAGAAAAGAAAAAAAGGCCATATCTCACTTTGAATGTTAGAAGAAATATTGGCAGAGACTCAATTCCAGGCAAAAATTTCAAAGATTCTCTCTTGTTTTTTACAATTTGTTTCTGGAAAACTAAATGATTTTTGATATGCTATGAGGGCACTTTCTGTGAATAGAATACCACGGATGTCAAAGTTTGTGGGCAATAGTATGATAGTTGCTACTTTTAATTTCGGTAAGCCCCAAGACCTCAGGAATTTCTACATACTTTTTGTTTCAATGATGTGACTAGGGGAGTGAATCGTTTTTGGAGCCCCTGTTTAAAAATTGTTTCAATTTTGAGACAGAGTCTGGCTAAGTTGTTTATTTTTTATTTTGAGGCAGGGTCTTGCTAAATCGCTTAGTCTTTGCTAAATTGCCAGGCGGGCCTTGAACTTGGAATCCTCCTGCCTCCTGAGCTATTGGGATTACAGGCATGTGCCATGCATGCCTGTCTTTGTTTTTGGTTTTGTTTTGTTTTTTTGAACATTGTAAGTACACATAGTATTGGAGTTAATTTTGACAAAATTATACAGACAAGGAATTTGATTTTAATCCCTATCCTCTTTTTTCTCCCCTCCTCTACTGATAGTCCTTTCACTCCTTAATTAATTTATTTTTTATTGGTACTATCTCTCTCTCTCTCTCTCTCTCTCTCTCTCTCTCTCTCTCTCTCCCCCCCCCTTTGGTACATTTATATATGTATATAACATGATTTTGTTAAATTCATTCCATATTTTCCCCTTTCCCTTCTTCCCTCTCTCCCTCCCATTCTCCTGTTTCTCCCACTCCACTGATCTTCCCTGTGTCTTTATTACATCTGATCCACCCCTCCAATACCTTCTTCCTCTTATTCTGCTCTAGCTTCTATATATGAGAGAAAACATTTGACCCTTGGCTTTGTGAGTCTGGATAATTTCACTTGGTACAATTTTCTCTATTTCCATCCGTTTTCCTGTAAATAGCATTATTTCATTCTTCTTTATGGCCAAGTAAAATTCTGTTGTGTATACAGGCCACATTTTTTGATCCATTCATCTACTGACAGGCATCTGGGCTGATCCCATAATTTTGTTACTGTGAATTGTGCTGCTATGAACATTGTAGTAGCTCTATCACTACAACATGCTGATATTAATTCTTTGGGATGAATACTGAAGAGTAGGATACCTTGGTCATATGCTGGTTCCATTCCTATTTTTTGAGAAATTTCCACACTGCTTTCCAAAGTGGTTGAACTAATTTTCAGTCCCAACAACAGTGTATAGGTATACTTTGTCCCCTACATCCTCGTCAGTTTTATAATTATTCATACTCTTGATAGCTGCCATTCAGACTAGAATGAGATAAAATCTAAGTGATGATTTGCATTTATTTTCCTGATTGCTTGAGATGTTAAACATATTTTCATATATTTATTGGCCATTTGTGTTTCTTCTTTTGAGAATTTTTTAAATTTTGCCCATTTATTGATTGGGATATTTGTTATTTGGTTTTTATTTATTTTTTCATAGTTTTTTGAATTCTCCATATATTCTGATTATTAATCACCTGACAGAGAAGGAGCTGGCAAAGGTATTTTCTCAGCCTGTAAGCTCTCTCTTCACTTTATCAATAATTTCCTTTGCTTTGCAGAAGCTTTTTAATTTGATGGCATCCCATTTATTGATTCTTCATTTTATTTCTTGA
The DNA here is from genome assembly GCF_045843805.1 of Urocitellus parryii. NCBI lineage: Eukaryota > Metazoa > Chordata > Mammalia > Rodentia > Sciuridae > Urocitellus > Urocitellus parryii. The sequence goes on from NC_135538.1 coordinate 14,412,293, forward strand.
GCTTTAGGGGTCTTCTTGTGGAAGTAGGTGACCTTATGATGGAGTATTTATGTTTTCTTTTAGCAACTGTAAGGTTTCTGATCTAATTCCTAAGTATTTGATCCACTTTGATTTGACTTTTGTGCAGAGAGAAAGATAGGGATCTAATTTCATTCTTCTGCATTTGGATATCCAATTTTCCCAGCACTATTTCTTTAAAAAGCTGTTTTTTTCTCCAACATATATTTTTGGCACCTTTATCAGATATCAGATGGCTATAAGTATGTGGATATGTCTCTCTGTTTTCTATTCTATTCCATTGGTCTTCATGTCTATCTTGGTGTAGATATGGTCATTCTTAAAAAGGTAAATGATGGATTCCTTTTTCCTTCTTTAAAAAACAAAAAGAATTCTAAATAAGCAATCAAATTATTCAAGTATAAAAATATTAGTCAAGGTTAAGTTGTTATCAGTTTAAAATAGCCTGTTATAACTGCAAAAGGTTTTATGTAAGCATTATGGTTTTTTAAAGCATTTTTATGTAAGCATTATGCAGAGCAAAAACTGACAGTCAATAAGATAAAAAGTAAGATTTAAAGCATACCACTATGAAAAAAAATCACTTAATCACACAAGAAGGTAGCAAGAGAAGAAAAAAGAAAACATGCATCTAGAAAACAAATAGCAAGCATAAGTTCTTATTTATCAATAATTATTTTTAAATATAAGTGTCAAATTCTCCAATCAAAAGACAGAGTGAGCTCCCTGGTGGTCTTGTACTTAGGATTTGGCACTCTCACCACCAAGGCTTGGGTTTGATTCCCAATCAGGGAAGTCTTTCTTCTAAAAGCCAGGCATGCTACACACATCTGTAATTCCAGTGCTCTGAAATCTGAGGTAGAGGGTTCACAAGTTCAACAACTTAGCAACACCCTAAGCAACAAAGTTAGGCCTCATAATCTCCAAATAAAAAATTTAAAAAGGTCTAGAGCCAGTGCCATGGTGCACACCTGTAATCCCAGTGTGAACCACCCAAGAGGCGGAGGCAGAAGGTTTGCAGGTTCAAAGCCAGCCTCAGAAACTTAGCAAGGCCTTAAGTAACTCTGTGAGACCCTGTCTCAATAAATAAATAAATAAATAGGATTGGGGGATTGACTCAGTTGTTAAGCAACATTTGGCTCAGTCCCTACTACCAAAAAGAAAGAAGAAAAAGTCAGAGTGGCTCAGTGGACTAAAGAAAACAAGACCCAATGATATACCACCTATAAGAAATACACTGCACCAATAAGGATCCACAGACTAAAGGTGAAGGAATGAAAAAAGATGTTCTAAACACATGGAAACCCTGAGAGAGCAGGGGTAACTATACTTATAGTAATAATAAACAATCAATATAGCTAAGAATTGATTGTGATAACTCACAAAATTAGCAAATCATTAGACAGACTAAGAAAAAAAGACAATACAAATGAAGGAAGAGACATTACGAATAATACTACAGAAACACAAAGATCATAGATACCACTATGCACAATGATAAACCAATAAACTTGATAATGAAGAAGAAATGAACAAATTCCTACTCACATAAAACTAACCAAGATTTAAGCATAAAGAAATAGAAAATCTGAATAGACCCATAATGTGTAAGAAAATTAAATCAGTTAATAAAAAGTCTTCCATCAAATGAAAGATCAGAACCTTATAAATTTACTGCTGAATTCTTTCAAACATTTAAAGAAGTAATATGAATCCTTTTCAAACTCTTTGACAAAATTGAAAAGAAGGAAATTCCTCCAAACTCGTTTTATAAGGCCAGCATTATCCTAATGCCAAAGTCAAACAAGAACAGTTTAACAAGAGAAAATTACAGATCAATATCCCTGACAAATATAGGTGCAAAAATTCCTCAACAAAATATTAGCAAAACTGATTTCAACAGCAAATTGAAAGGATCATTCACCATGTTCAACTGTAATTTACAGGGACAAAGGTAAAATTCAACACATGCAAATCTACAAATTTACTACATTAAGAGAATGAAGGGCAAGAATCATATAATCCTCTCAACAGATATAAAAATGCATTTGACAAAATTCAACTTTCTTTCATGTTAAAAGTTCTCAATAAATTAGGTACAGAAGGAATGTATTTCAACACATTAAAGAACACATAGGGTAAGCACACAGCTAATACTATACACAATAGTAAAAAGTTAAATGTTCTTCATCTAAGATTAGAAACAAAATAAGGATGCTGACTCTTACCACGTCTATTCAACATAGAGCTGGAATTCCTCGACATACCAATTAGGTAAGTAAAAGAAATAAAGCCATGCAGATTAGAAAGGAAGAAGTTGAATTTTCCTTGTTTGCACTTTACATAATATCAATATATAAATCCCTAAAGGTTAGACAAACACATCTAGTAGACCTAATAAACAAATTCAATAAAGTTTCAGGATACAAAATCAACCTATAAAAATCAGTAGTGTTTTGACACACCAATAATGAACCATCCCAAAAAATAAATCAAGAAAACAGTCCCATTTATAATAGCTATTAAAAAACTCTTAGGTATAAATTTAACCAAGAAACTGAAAGACCTGTACATTGAAAATCAAACATTGATGAAAGAAACTGAAGAAAATACAAGTAAATGGAAATGTTCATGGATTAGAAAAATTTACATTATTAAAATGCCCTTACTAGTTAAAGTGATCTACAGATTCAGTGCAATTCTGAGTGAGGAGAACAAAGGTGGAAGCATCACACTACCTGACTTCAAAATATACCAAAAAGCTTCTGTAATCAAAGAAGCATGGTACTGGCATATAAATGGACCCATTGACCAACAAGAACATAAAATCCAGAAATAAATCCATATATTTAGCAACAATTAGTTTCAATAAAATTGCCACAAATACAGGAGAGTCTCTTCAATAAATATTCCTGGGGAATATGCATATTCAAATGCAGCTGAATGAAAATAGACCCTTACCTCACACTATATGCAAAAATATTGTAATCCAGTCATTGAGCACACAGATTTGGTCCCAATAACTCAGGTGGCTGACAACATGAAGATCAACTTAGCAACTTAGCAAGACCCTGTCTCTAAATAAAAAGGGCTGGGGTATAGCTCAGTGGTAGGGTTCAATGGTAGATACTGCAAAAGAAATACCAACTTAACATAGATTAAAGACTCAGATATTAGACCTAAAACTATGAGACTACTAGAAAAAAAAAGAGAAAACTTCCAGGACATTGGTCTAGAGAGTAATTTTTTTTGACACAACCTCACAACCAGAGACAATAAAGGCAAAAAAAAAAAAAAAAGAGAGAGAGAGAGAAGTGAGATTTCATTAAACTAAAAAGTTTCTGCACACCAAATTAACAATAAAAGAATGAACACAACTTCAGAATGGAATAAAATATCTAAAATCATACCTCTGATAAGCAGTTAATAATCCAACATGTATAAGGAACTCAAAAACAAGATTGGTGATAAAAGTGAAAAATGGACAAAGTACCAGAACAGACATTTCTCAAAAGAAGAGATACACATGGCTAATAGGTTACTTAAAAATATGAAACAATGTCCAAAATCAATTAATCATCAAGGAAATGTAAATTAAACCTACAGTAAGGTATAATCATGAACCCATTACAATGGTTTTATGGTTAAGCTCATGTATGAAACAACACAAGAAATTTTAGAGGTGAAATGATTGGGTTATGAGAGCCTTAACCTCAAAAGTAGATTAATCCACTGATATGGATTAACTGAGCAGGTAGGGTGTGGTTGGAGAAGGCAGGTCACTGTGGGTGTGCCTTTGGGGTTTATATTTTGTTCTTGGTGAGTGAAGCTCTCTCTGCTTCCTGGTGCCACATCCTAAACTGCTCTCCTATGGCACATCCTTCTGCCATGATGTTCTGCCTCACCTTGGGCCCAGGGCAATGGAGCTGGCTGACCATGGATTGAGCCAAAATAAACTTTTCATCCTCTACATTGTTCTTTTCAGGTATTTTAGTCACAGCAATGAAAAAGCCCACTGAAACAAGTGGCTATTACCATCAAGATGTTGGTGAGAACTTTGAGAAAGGGAAGTCTTACACACTGCTGGTGAAAATGTACACTAATATAGTCATTGTGGAAAATAATCGAGATTTCTCAAAAAAGTTAAATATAGAACTATGATGTGATCTATCAATTCTACTAATGGGCATATATCAAAATGAAATCAGAAAGTCAAAGAGATATCTTCACTCTTGTGTTCCTTGCATTATTATTCACAATAGAAGAAGATATACAGTCAACCTAAGTGTCCTAAGTGCAGCCCCAATGGAATACTATTTAACCTTCCAAAAGAGACTGATTGGCAGGAACATGGATGAACATAAAAGACATTAAGTGAAACAAGCCAGGCACAGAAAGACAAATACCACATGATCTCACTTATGTATGGAACCTAAAACGTGAACCCACAGAAACAGTGTAGAGTGATTGTTGCCAGAAGCTGGGGGTAGGAGGGAGGTGTTGAGGAAGATGTTGGTCAAAGTATATGAAAGGTCAGCTAGATAGGTAGAATGAGATCAAGAGATTCAGTTTACACAATTGTGACTACAGTTATTAACAATGCATGGAATACATGAAAATCATTAAAACAATCAATTTTAAGTATCCTCACCACAAAATTTTACAAGTTAATGAATGTGTTAATTAGCTTGATTCAGTGATTCCGCAATGTATATACATTTCAAAACATCATGTAGTATATAATATATATTTGTCAATTAGAAATAAATACAAATTTTAAAAATGTAAATTGGATGTTAGCTCAAATAAAGTTCTGTAGTTAATTTTATAGAAGTAATTAACTTTTACCAAAATGTTAAAAGAGTCTCATATTTAATTACTATTTCATTTTCCATTTATAGCCAGTAATAACACACACATATATACTAAACTCACATCAAAGTCAACTAGAAAATTCCAGCGTACCAGAAATTATCCCACATTTTCCAGAAGTACTGGCTCACATATATTGCTGGATTTCTGCCTTATCATGTCCATTCATCATATGTATATAAAAGACAGGCATGAAAATACAATACACATCTGTTTTCTGCACTCTAACACAAGCTGTTAGGGATGCTACATAATGATTCTCACCTTGAATAGAAAAGTAGATATGCCCTCTCCAACTCTAAGATCAAATTATTCTATTTGGTTTACAGTCCAAAATCTAAGCAATTCACATTTTTGCTTGAAACAGATTACAAAAAAATATCCCAAACATTCCCACATTTGTCACATAACTCTGAAAGTTCCTCTCCTTCTGCCAATGAACTCAGACATTGACTTGCTGTGGCCTGCTGTGTGCCATCAAATAATACAAGCAAAAGCTTCAGGCTTAGGGTTTGCCTTTCTTTGTGCCTGTACTGTTAGCAGTAAGAACATGCCTGGATCAGCCCACTAGAGGAAGAAAGATGTATGAAGCAAAATTAAGTCTTTCCAGTTGCTCTAGCCAAGACAACCAGCTTACCTACAGACATGAGTAAGTCCAGCCAATATCATCAAATGCTCCAAGTCTATCTTCCTGATATGTGAGTAATAGATGTTTCTTGAATGTCATTGAGATCTGAGGTGAGATTCTGTCATCTAGCATAAGCTTCTATATAAGTTTCATCTTCCAAGCCAAGATTCTCTCCAAATTAGAAAATCAGGATTCTTAGTCATAACTCTGCTCCTGTACTTTCACATTTTTTTCATTCATTTCATTAATTCATGCATACAACTCTTTCTTTTTTTATTTTTTGCCTTTTTTATTGATTTTTTTAAAAAAAATAAATGACAGTGGAATGCATTACAATTCTTGTTACAAATATAGAGAACAATTTTTCAGATCTCTGGTTGTATATTAAATTATGTTCACATCAGTTCGTGTCTTCATACATGTACTTTGGATAATGATGTTCAATACATTCCACCATCCTTGCTAAGCCCCTGCCCTCTCCCTTACCCTCCCACCCCTCTGCCCTATCTAGAGTTTGTCTACTCCTCCCATGCTCCCCCTCCCTACCCCACTATGAGTCAGTCACCTTATATCAGAGAATAAGGGATTGGCTAACTTCACTTAGCATTATCTTCTCTAACACCATCCATTTACCTGCAAATGCCATGATTTTATTCTCTTTTAATGCTGAGTAATATTCTATTGTGTATATATACCACATTTTTAATCCATTCATCTACTAAAGGGCATCTAGGTTGGTTCCACAGTTTAACTATTGTGAATTGTGCTGCTATAAACATTGATGTGGCTGTGTCTCTAGTATGCTGTTTTAAAGTCTTTGGGGTATAAACCAAGAAGAGAGATAGCTGGGTCAAATGGTGGTTCCATTCCAGGTTTTCCAAGGAATCTCCATACTGCTTTCCATATTGACTGCACCAATTTGCAGTCCCACCACAGTGTATGAGTGTACCTTTTCCCCCACATCCTCACCAACACTTATTGTTGTTTGTGTTTTTAATAGCTGCCATTCTGACTGGAGTGAGATGATATCTTAGAGCAGTTTTTATTTGCATTTCTCTGATTGCTAGAGATGTTGAACATTTTTTCATATATTTGTTGATTGATTGTATATCCTCTTCTGAGAAGTTCTGTTCAGGTCCTGGGCCCATTTATTGATTGGGTTATTTATATTTTGGTGTTAACTTTTTCAGTTCTTTATCTACTTTATTAGTTCTCTATCTGATGTGTGAGGGGTAAAAATTTGCTCCCAAGCTGTAGGCTCTCTATTCACATCACTGATTGTTTCTTTTGATGAGAAGAAGCTTTTTAGTTGAGTCCAACCCATTTATTGATTCTTGATTTTAATTCTTGTGCTATAGGAGTCATATTAAGGAATCTGGGGCCTAATCCCACATGATTAAGATTAGGGCCTACTTTTTCTTCTATTAGACATAGAGTCTCTGGTTTAATTCCTAGGTCCTTGATCCATTTTGAGTTGAGTATTGTGCATGGTGAGATATAGGGGTTTAATTTTATTTTGTTGCATATGGATTTCCAGTTTTCCCAGCACGATTTGTTGAAGAGGCTATAGTTCTCCAGTGCATGTATTTTTCTCCTTTGTCTAATAGAAGGTAATTGTAATTTTGAGGGTTAGTCTCTGTGTCCTCTATTCTGTACCATTGGTCTACCAGTCTGTTTTGGTGCCAATACCATGCTGTTTTTGTTATTATTGCTCTGTAGTATAGTTTAAGTTCTGGTATAGTGATACCACCTTCTTCACTCTTCCTGCTAAGGACTGCTTTAGCTATTCTAGGTCTCTTATTTTTCCAGATTGCCTTTTCTATTTCTATGAGAAATGTCATTAGTATTTTGATCAGAATTGCTAATGCAATCTGTATACTGCTTTTGGTAGTATGGTCACTTTGATAATATTAATTCCACCTATCCAAGAGCAAAGTAGATCTTTCCATCTTCTAAGGTATTCTTTGATTTCTTTCTTTAGGGTTCTGTAGTTTTCATGGTATAGATTTTTCACTTCTTTCGTTAAGTTGATTCCCAAGTTTTTTTTTTTTTGAGGCTATTATAAATGGGATAGTTTTCCTCATTTCCCTCTCAGAGGATCTGTCACTGATGTGCAGAAGTGCCTTTTATTTATGGGTGATGGTTTTATATCCTACTACTTTGCTGAATTCATTTACTAGTTCTAGAAGTTTTCTGGTGGAGCTTTTTGAGTCTTCTAGGTATAGAATCATGTAGTAAGCAAATAGTGCTAAGTTAAGTTCTTCTTTTCCTGTATGTATCCCTTTACAACTCTTTCTTGATTGCCTATTATATGGTGGTACTGATGTGAGTGCCCACAAAAGAGTAGTTCCCATTTATCTGCAAGGGATATATTCCAAGACCCCAATTAGATGCCTGAAACCATATTTATACCTAAAACTTATACATGGTGTTATTTTATACATGCATTTGAATTCTAAAATTTAATTTATAAATTAGACACAGTAAGAGATTAGCAACAATAACTACTAATAAAATTAAATAACTATAAAATATTTTGTAACAAAAGTTATATGAATCTCATCTCTCTCAAAATGTGTAACTGTAGTTATACTTCTTGAGATAATGTGAGATAATATAATGCCTATGTGATCAGATGAAATGAGGTGATACAGGCATTATATCATCATGTTAGGTTATTGGTTGTTTAAACACAAGCACCGTGATCCTTGGGAATTAATCTGATAACTGAGATGGCTACTAAGTGACTAACATGAAGGTAGTGTATACAGCATGGATACACGGACAAAATGGATGATTTATGTCCTGAGCAAGACAGAAAAGGATGACACGAGATTTCATCGTGCTACTTAGAAGAATATGTAATTTAAAAATTATGAATTGTTTATTTCTGGAATTTTCCATCTAATATTTTTGGACTATAGTTGACCATGGATAACTGGAACTCTGAAAAGCAAAAATTAGAAGGGGGGTGCATAAGATACTGAGAGTAGAGCAGGATATGGGGAAACAAACTGAATTATAAATAGAATAAGGTTTCGCCTCATTGTTAAAGTGATATGGGGCACAGATTTGAGAGAAATGAGTGAGTCACATAGATATACAGGGGCAATGGCATTCCAGGGAGTGGAAAACAGAAGGGAGCCCACAGGGATAGAATGGAGTGAGCGAGAGAGAAATAGGGAAGGAGATGAAAGAAGGAGAATTTAGGGGAGGCAGATGGAGGAGAAGTCACTCAAGGTTTTGAGAAGTGACAGAATCTAGTTTGGTTTTGTATCTGTAGAAAGAATAGGCTGTAGGGAAACAAAGCAAGGAGGACTCCATAATAAATGGGAGAGAGATGATGGTGTTTCCTATCAAAGTGGCAAAGGTAAAAGCGGTAAAACGGGCTCAGATTTTGAAAGCATCTGAAGTTACAGCCACCATGATCTTCTTTTTTTTTTTAATTTTTTTTTAAGAGAGAGAGGAGAGAGAGAGAGAATTTTTTAATATTTATTTTTTAGTTATTGGCGGACACAACATCTTTCTTTGTATGTGGTGCTGAGGATCGAACCCGGGCCGCACGCATGCCAGGCGAGCACCCTACCGCTTGAGCCACATCCCCAGCCCCCCACCATGATCTTCTGAAGATGGGGTGTGGGAGAAAGAGAGGAATGAAGGGCGACTCACATTTTTTGAACTAAGTAATTTGAAACATGGAGTTATTAGCTAAAATGGGAAAGATGACAGATAAAGCTTTACTGAGGGAAAGAGCATGGATTCTGGTTTGGTTCCGAGATGTTATAATTATCTAGATATCCAAGAGAAGAAGACACATACCATCACATACCAGATGCACATACAGTCAGTGACATGGGAGAGGGTTTGGGCTGCAGGTATGAATTAAGGAGTTATCAGCATATAAATGATGTTTAATACCATGAGACTAGATATTAAAAAGGAGGTAAGGAAAAGACAGAGGAGAAAAGAGATCCAAAAACAAGACCTCGGGCCACTCTGATACTAAGAGACCAAGAAAAAGAGGAGAGACAGGCAAAGAAAATCTAAACAGGAGGACTAAGGAGATGGGAGGAAAAACTCAGGGAATGTACAGTACTACAAGCCACATCAAGAGTGTGAATTAAGGAGGGGACAACGATCTGTTGTGTCAAATGCTGCTTATCTATCAAGAAGATGAGGTCTGAGGATTGACAGCTAGGAGTTCATTGGTGACACTGACAAAAGAAGTTGGTGAAGAAGTTAGTAGGACATCAATCTTTTAATTGAGTTGCTCCCCTCACATTTGGTCAAGTGTGTAAGAAAGTGGCTTGATCTACATTAAAACATCTAAAGATCACAATTCCCTTACAAGGATCATGGCATGGCCTCTATGATACTTCACCCAACTGAACTAACAGTCACAGAAGCCAACCTGCCTTTGTCCCTAGGCAGTCAAGGGAATAACAAAGCAGGACATCTCTTCCATTGTTACCATATTTTGGAGAGAAAAACTAAATATTCATCTTATTTTTTCATCCATGCTCAATTAATGAACATGTAAAAATTCCTTTCTCCTTGGAATTTTGTGACTATAGTTTTTGTACCTGGGTTTCTCACTGATCTCATTTTCTGACCCAAATGTGGTCACTGTCCACCTACTCGTTTCTTCAAACTCCACAACCCAGAGTGAGTACGGACACCTTCCACACCTGCTGCTACCACTACTGTTGCCACTATAACTAAGGCACACAGAACGTTGTCCACAGGACAGCTGTGAGCCTGGTTGGCCAGATTCCCTTAGCTCCCCAGGTCAACAGATCACTTGACTTTTGGTGTCACCAAAAGTATCTGGAAGAATAGAGTAAGATGATTTATTTTATTCTGGATTTCTTTTCTCTGGATATGTATATGTGTTTGTGGACATTTATTTAGTTACATGGCACTCGTATTTTTTATCAATTATTTTTCATGCTAAATGTGAGGCAGAACATGGTGAATAAATGTGCTAGAAATAACTCTGAGTCTACAGCCTAGGATTAATTCTCCTGCTAAGTAATTCAAAGACTTTGATCAAGTCACTTAATCTTTCCTGGTCTTGGTCTTCTTACCCAGAAGATGAAGGGATTACATTAGACCAGTGGTTTGCAAACTGTGCTTCTTAGAGCTATTCAGTTCCAAAAGGTTTCTCATAAACACCATATTGGGTGAAGAGAAGCTAACAACCCAGTCTTTATCTCTTTCATATACATTTTTCTATCTCATACATTGACAATCTGCTTCTGCTTGTGGAGGGACAGTTTGATTACTTTAAAGTGCTGCAAAAAAAAAATCAGAAATATGTAGGTTGCTACATAAAACAACCAGAATCTCTTTGGTAAAGAAGGATTAACTTTTCTTGAACACTTTTTAAAAATTGAATCCTAAACATTAACTCCCCAAATATCCCTTTTAATAAAACTTGGATTCACATGCAGCTACCATTTTTCTGCAAATATTGAGCAATCCAAAAAGGTAATTCACTCTTACTTTTAATTTATTGATTTAGTTTTAGCATCATTAATATTAAAAATAATATTAACTAATGTAGGAAATTCTAATACCAATCCCTGATTTGAGAGTTCATTTCATCAACAAAAATAATTGTAGTAGTGATAAATATTTAAAAACAAGGAAATATTATATTTTGCAGCTATTTGTTGGGCTTTTGGGTTATTCTGGATACATGCCTATATTTCTCTATTTATGTGAGTGGAATGCTTTTACCTTATTTCAAATCTGCAACATTACTACTGTTTTGCTGTTTTGATTACCATGGCTTTGTAGCATGTTTTAAAGTCAGGTAGTATGAAGTCTCCTGCTTTCTGCTTAAGGCTATTTTGACTATTATGTGTTTATCATGGTTCTGTACAGATTTTGCAATTGTTTTATCTATGACTTTGAAGAAAGTCATTTTGATAGGGATTTCATCGAGTCAACAGATTGCATTGAATAGTATGGACATTTTAAAGTATTCATTCTGCCAATCCATGAACAAGGAATATCTTTCAATTTTTTGAGTCCTCTTCGGGTGTCTTTCATCCCTGTTTTATAGTTTTCATTATAGCCGTCTTTCATCTCTTTGGGTAAGTTAATTCCTAGATGTTTTAAATTTTTTGTAGCTATTGTAAATGGGAGTACTCTCTTGGATTCTATATCAGATAGCTTGCTATTAGTCTATAAAAAGTTATAAATTTCTGTATGTTAATTTTATATCTGACAGCATTGCTGAATTTATTAGTTCCAATAGTTTTTTGGTGTCATCTGCGGGATTTCTTTCATATAAGATCATGTAATCTGCAAACAGTGATAATTAGACTCTTATAACTTAAAAGCATTTCCTTTCTTTCTCTGCTTCAATGCTCTGACTAGACTTTCAGCACCATGTTGAAAAAAAGTGGTGAAAGTGAACATTCCTGCCTTGTTCCAGATCTCAGAAAGCTTTTAGCTCTTCCCCATTCGGTATTCTGTTGGCTGTGAGCTTATTATATATGACCTTTGTTATGTTGAAGGACATTCCTTCCATACTTCATTTAGAAGAATGTTGTTATGCCAAGGTACTTAATTTCATACTTCATTCTTCATGAAACAATGTTAACTCTCGCCAAATATCTTTTATGCCTCTATTGAAGGGATCATATGTTTTTTGTTCTTATTTCATTGATAAATTGCATCACATTTGATACACTATATCACATTTGTTGATTTCTCATGTTGAGCCTGAAAGTGAATCCACACATCCACAGCCAACTGATATTCAACCAAGATGCTAAGACACACATTGGAGAAAGGACAAACTTCTCCATAATGGTGCTGGGGAAATTGGAAATTGGTTGTCTATGCACAGAAGAATGAAACCAGACCCCTACCAATCACTCAGTAGTTACAAAAATCAACTCAAAAAGATTAAAGACCTAAACGTAAGACCTAAAACTATGAAAATACTAAAAGAAAACATAGAGAAAACATTTCCAGACATTGGAATGAGCAAGTATTTTTTTAACACGATCCCAAAAGCACAGGCAACTAAAGCACAAATAGAGAAATGAGATTACGTCAAACTGAAAAGTTTCTGCATAGCAAAGAAAACATGCTAAGTGAAATAAGCCAGACTTAGAAAGTCAAGGGTCGAATGTTTGCTCTCATTTACAGAAGCCAGAGAGACAGAAATGAAAGGAATATTGAAAAAAAGTGGGAGGGACCTCATGAAAATAGAAGAAAGACCAATAGAGGATCAAGAGGGAGGAGGAGGGAGGGCCATGGGAAGTACTGGAATAATACATGGGGAATCTATCAAACTATGCTATGTCTATGTATTTAGCAAATACACCAGAATGAATCATAAATATATGTAATTATAGTTTTCTAATTAAAATAACAGTAATAATATTAGAAAGAATATCTGTAGATTAAAACAAGCAGCCCAGGGAATTCAGGAGGGGAGGAAAGAAAAGGTACTAAGGAATGAGATTGATCAAATTTAGTTGTGTGCAAAAACAAATGTAACATAACGAATCTGTTATGTAAAATTCTAATGTGCTATAACAATGAAAGAAAGAAAAAGGACAAATAAAACAACAAGTGCTGATGTAAACGTGAAGAAAGAGGAACCCTTGCACACTGTGGGTAGGAATGTAAACTAATCCTTATGGAAAATGATGTGGAGGTTGCTCAAAAAAGTAAAATCTGTACTGCCGTATGATCCAGCAATCCCACTACTGGGTGTACATCTAAAGGAAGGATGTATGTTGAAGAGACACCTGCACTCCCACGTTTTCTGTAGCATTCATCATCACAAAAGCCATGAAACATGATCAACCCAGGTGTCCATCAACTCATCAGTAGATTGAAGAAAATGTGGTACATATATGCAATGGAACACTATTCAGCCTTTAAAGTGGATAACATTGTCATTTTTGTCAACATTGATGGAACTGGAGAGATCATCATGGTTACTGAACTAAGCCAGACACAGAAGGCAAGGGCCACATGATAGCACTCACATGTAGAATGTGAAAAGGCTGATCTCATCTGAGAGGCAGAGAGTGGGACCCTGCTTGGCAGAGGTGAAGAGAGTAGAGGAAGGGAGGGACAGGTCGAGGTTGGTGGGTGGGTCCCAATTACAGTTAGAGAGGAGTAAGAAGTTCTGTTGTGCTAGTGCATCTCGGGGCAACCATAGATAATGATAATGGATTTTGTGTTTCAAAAAACTAGAAGTGATTGAGGGTTTTCACCATAAACGTTTGAGATATATATGATTTATCTGATTTAAACATAACAATATATCCATGAATCAAAACATCCCATGGTACACCATAATAAGCACAATCGTTATGTTTTTAACATATCAGCTTAACAAACAAATTTAGACTTAAGAAAGCCATAAACATAAAGAGATCAAAACAAACATGAAGTAGAATTAGAACAATGTTTCAGTTTTTTTTTATTGTTTTGAAATAGTCCTAAACATTAGATTGCAACATTGTCATCAAAATAAAGATGAGTTGACAACTACTACTTTGTCTTAAATTTCTTTTAATATGTTGTGATGAAATAAAACCAGGATAGTTAGTGCAAAAGTCCTGCACATCAATTAACCTCCTCATGCCAACTTCCTGGACTACAGAAAAGAGAACCTTGCCAGCAACTTGTCTCTGTGTCTATTATAGGGAAAGAACTTTAATGAACCTGTGTAAATCTCTGGCATCATAAAATGATAATAAATCTCCCTCATCGTGCAACTATTTCCAGTGTATGACATAAAAATGACTTTAAAAAAGCATATGTGTCTGAGCCTAGGTTTTTATTCTTCAAAAAGGAATCAAACAATTTTACCTAGTGGAAGTAATGAAATTGTGTCTTTCTTCCAATTGAAAAAAAAAATAGCAGCATTCAGACATGATGTTCCTTAGTAAGATAAGAATTATTTTTGACAGAAAAGATAAAATAGCTAATGCTTCTATGGTAACTTTAAATTTATAAAGTATTTTCCTGTGTTATGATTTGTGATCGTCATGACAAACTGGTTGAGTAGAAATTATTTCATCCTACATCCAAGAGCAGTGAAGCTCATAAAAATTATTTTAATGGGCTTGCTCAGCTAGTCTTGGGAGGGGTCAGTATTGAAGTCTTCCCTTTTCTTGTCAAATTCATGGGTAGCAATATATACTTTGAAAGTCAGATGGGCTGAGTAATGTTCTGGGTTGGGCTAAACCCAGGAGAGGCTGGCTAAAGCTCTGGACATCCATTCTGATTCTACATTATTTGAGCCATCTTCCAAGCTTGTCAACTCTCAAATTTTCTGGATTTCTATTTACCACTTCAAATGCACCTTTGCAATGTGTCTTGTTTGTACTATGAGGATACTGATGGAAGAGACTAGGCTTATTCATATTCACTTTATCCACAACAACTTGCATGTAAGACAACTGAAACAGATACTACTTCAATGAATTAAGTCAATTCACTTTTGCAAAATATTTTTATTAAACACCTACTTTGTGACTTGTTCAATACTAGATCAGTCAACAAGACAGAAATAACTCCAGACTGCCTCATAGAGTTTATGAACTAGAGAAGACACACTCTGAACAACAACAGAGATGGAATCTCAGAGACATTTGCTGTGGAAGCTAGAATACAGGATCCAACCCAAGGCAAAGGAATAGGAACTAATTTTCCAGAAAGACAAATTCCTAACTATCTAACTAATCTGCATTCTTAGGGCTGAAGGGAAATGAGGCGGATGAAGAAGAAAAAAATACACTTAGATGGAAAAACATCCCCTGAGGCATATCATAAATCCCTCATCTCATTGATATCATAACTCAGAAGCAAATCTAATCATGGGATTTAGGCAGGGAGGACAGTAGGTAATCAACAGATTGATTAAATTTTTTTTTACGTAGATAAATCCTGCTCTCTTAGATCTTTAGAATACATCTTCACAAATGTATTAGCCTTGCTATTAAAGCCAGAATTTTTATTTCATATATAGAGATTTACTATTCTGTTGTAGCTCAGTAGTACAGTGCTTGCCTAGCAAATGTGAGGCACTAGGTTCGATCCTCAGCATCACATAAAAATAAATAGAGATTTACTATTCTAATTGGCGACTAGCCTGGTTAAGAAACTGGATTGTTAATGAAACCAGTTGGAAAATGTTGTAAAGATTTATTTAGTCGCAGCTGTTTTTTACAACTGCAAATTTTATAGTTAGTTATTACTGTACTTCCAGTTGTAAATTAAGTCTTTATTCATTGGGATTTCCAAGGAGTTGTTATATAAGGTGCCATGAGGTTATATGTGCTATGAGGATATATTTTATAATATCCCATATTATAAAAAAACAATAAATTATATTGCTTTACGGAAAGTACTTTATTTTTAATTTTTTTTAAATTTTAGGTGTAGATGGACACAACATCATGCCTTTATATTTATGTGGTACTGAGGATCGAACCCAGGTCCCGCCCGTGCTAGGCGAGCGCTCCACCGCTGAGCCACAATCCCAGCTATAAAAAGTACTTTATACATGTAATTAAAATGTGATATTCTTGCAGCCTACAGTTTTATGGTAAAACTTGATTCAAAACTCATGTATGTATCTATGTATATATATATATATATATATATATATATATATATATATAAACTTCCAGAAGGAAGTACTTATATAGTTATATAGTTTATAAGTACTGAACAATCATTGAGTAATCCCAATGGGATATTGTTACATAATGAATTATGTACTTGCAAATTCATATTTTGAAACCCTAACTAACTCCTAGGACCTTAGAATGGGACTGAGTTTGGAGATGAAGTCTTTAAAAAGGCAATTAAGATTAAACAAGGTCATAACAGGTAAGGTGCTAGTTCATAGGCCCGATGTTTTCCTGAGGAGAAGAGACAGCAGGAGTGCGTGGGCAGAGGAAATGTCATGTGAGGACAGAAAGGTGGCAATCTGCCAGCCAAGGAAAGAGGCCTCCAGAGGAACCAAAGCACCAGCACACAGACCTCAGACCTCCAGCCTCCAGAGCTATGAGAAGATGAACTTCTGTCATTTCAGCCACTAGGTCCAGGGTGTTTTGTCATGGTAGCCTGTTATGACTGAATTGTGTCCTCCCAGATTTAGATCTTGAGGCTGTAGCCCCAATCCGACTATCTTTGGAATAGGGTCTTTATGGAGATAATTAGGGTTATGTAAAGTCATAAGGGCGGGTCCCAAATCCAATAGACTGACATCCTTCTAACAAAAGGAAAATACACCAGGAGTGAGGTGCAGAGAAATGGCCATGTGAGTGAGGGCATCCAAAACCTGCAAGAGAGGCCAACACCAGGAACAAATTTTCTAGCAACTTGACCTTAGACTTCTTGCCTCCAATAATGTGAGAAAATTACTTTTTATCATTTGAACCAACTAGTTTATTTTTGCTATGGCAACTCCAGAAAACTACACAGATACATATTTTATGGTCATAAATATACATGTACAAGTATATGCATGCTGACTGTCCAGGTAGCATCAAATTATTTAGATTTCTATTTGAAAACAGTGAGAAAGATTTTATTATGACTTTACAAATTGGAATTTTTGCGAGATTAAAAATGAGGATGAATAATTTATATTTTTGTAGCCAGATTGTATCTGAATATTAATTAGAAGAAAGAATTGTTTTCAAGAAGTGAAGTCAATGTATGGATACCTTCAAATTTATAAACAAAAAATGTTTAGGACCTATTCACAAGTTTATTATTTCAGCTTCTAGAGACAATAAAAAAATCTTGGGCTTATCTTACCTACAACCGCCAAAGAATATTACATTTGGACTCTTCTGTTTCAAATTAAACTTTTCTTATATAGCCATTATCTTTTGTCATTTATCAAGTTACCTTAAGAAGCTTTTTGTGGGCTTAATTAAGTATGACTAATTTTCCAATAGTACAAAGAAAAATTAATTCCTTAAATATTTAATCCATTTATGACTCAAAGTGTCATTTTCTGAATGCGGCTATTCAAGTCTTAGAATTAATTACCCTTTGAATTAAAGCTGATTTTTCAGACTTTCAAGACATATAGTCACATCTCATAACACTGCTTAAATTCAACATTTCATCTGCTCACCGAGAAAATGTATTCTGAATGCTGTATTCAAAATCACAACCTGACCATGGAAAAAAGGCTTTTTTGTTGTAAGTCGATAATGACCAAGTGTGCCTTCATCCTCACCTCCATTCTTACTTTAGGTTTCCCTCTCCTTTCCCTTCATCCAGGTGTGAGTGAATTAAAAATTAGCTACCTTCTATCTGCAAAATCACTGTTCTTCTTCATTGTAATTGTGTTCTCCTCAGCTCATCCTGAACCTCGCCTGCTTCCGAAAGTCGTTCCCCAGGGAAGACAGTAGACCGCACAGTCATTGACCCCCTCCCTGCCTCCTGTATCACTGTGGAACACGGAAAGCATCCAGGACTTAATTACACAGCGCCTATTTGTTCTCCCCAACTATGTTTGAAGGCTATCCAAAACCAGAAGCCATGTTCTTCAAGAGGACATTCCCTAGAATACAAGGGGATCTTAAATAGGAGCATCGAACACCCATCAGAAGTGGACTCCAGAGAAACCACATGTGCATACTTGAGCAGCCACACAGGAAAGATAACCACATGGGCATTAATCCTGAGAGCTCAGGGATTCGTTAGTGCTCAGTGGGCATTTAACCATCCCAGCACTGAGATTATAAAATATGCTGCTTGACTCAAGTTCCAAAGGTGAACAATCCCTCTGACTGAAATTCAGATCCCCTAAGGTACATCAAAACATCACACCATTATAAATTAGTATTTAGTGCTCACATGTACAAGTGTGAATCGAGGGGGAAGTTTATCTCTAGATATCGTTTTCTAGCAATAGCAATAGAATCGGTAACTGAAAAAATATTTCCAGAATAATTCATTGAGCAGTCTTCTTTTCCTTCCACTACTCCTCCCACACACCTTTGATTTAAAAGACAATTATTTACATTGCAAATATGAAACACAAAATGGCATGTTAGAATTTCTAGTTCCAGCCACTTTCAAATGCTTTGAAATAAAATGCATTTGTTGAAAAGAGAAATAGGAAAAAATGAATTAAACACACTAAACTCCAAGTGGCTATGCAAATAGAAGTCGCCAGCCCTGGACAGTAGGCCAGAACGGGCACCATGGCAGGGTACCTACCACCTTTCATCATCCCAACTTCATAGCATTTGCGGAGCCGGCAGGCTTGGCAGCTCTTCCTCCTGTTTTTATCAATCGTGCACTGGTTGGTAGCTGGACACATGTAGTCATTATGCCCTATTAAAAGCAAGAGGACAGAATTAACATTATTTCAAGGACTTTACAGGGAAACTGCTGGATGATGTTTTCATATCACTAACTTGGCTTTCCCAAGTTGCCACCTTGATCTGCCCTCCTCCTCTCCATGCTAAGTGCAAATAAACCTCAGCTGGACTTAATTTCTACCTCAGCCGATTGCTCCAGGAGGTCTTTGGAGCTCACATGTACAAATGTGAATCACACAGCCTAGATAGAGCTGTATCACCTCTCACCTGTGCCCCAAAGGTCAAGGTTCTCGGTGGGTGAGATGTTTTGTCTGGGTTTTGTGTTTTTACCCAGGCCACTCAATAAAATTGTCCAAATAGAGCTGCTAGAAATCAGATTTTAATAAGGAGTTTCAAGGTGGTCCTTCCTAAAACATAAATTAAAGGATCTTTAATTAGATACTCAATGAAACACAGAATATCTAAATTCAAGCAGGAGGGTGCTGGGTGTCCCCAAGGCTCATCCTTGAGTTAGTCGGTCACTTACTCCCTGGAGGGTGCAGAGCAAACTGCTGGACGGCTCTGGGCCTCCCTTTCCTACTCTCTAACCTAGAGACAATATGGTGTCCACTACCGAAATTATTCTAAGACTCAAATGTGAGAATACATGTCCACGTGCTTGTATCCAGTCAATCACAGGAAGTTTCTACTCTAAGTCACCTCCACTTCTTTATCCATTAAAAGAAGACTGGTTTGTATTGTGCAGAATATTAAACTTCACTAATTAATAAGTACTTTTTTGTATGAGTCTAATTGTCTTAGGGAAGTATCCTGAATTTAGACTAAGAAAGTACTATGTACTGTTTAAAAACTCGTTTCCCATTCTCCCACCTCCCCCAAACTGAATGTATACATACCACCCTCTAATTCAGATTCTCTGCTAAGGTCTTTATCTTCCCATTTAGTAAGGACAAGATGTATCATATAATGAAATGTTTTAATATAGGTCTCTTTATTAAACATAAGAGTCAAACTTGATTAAATAGGGTGGAGGGGGTGGGGCTTGACAAGAAATGCTAGCCTTATAAAACTTGTCCCTCCATCTTTAGATATACATTATAAAAGTTACTGTATAAACAGACTTCAGCTCAAATTATCATCTGCATTTTTCTATTGCATAATAGAAACCAGAAAACTATTCAATGGAGTTGTAAACTTGGAACTTTGGCAAGAGACCACACACTGCCTCCAATATCCAGGCACAGATATTATTTTTAGAAATGTCCTTATTAATAAGGACAAATTGTGGAAGTAATAGAGCCAGGAACGAAATTTGTCTGGGAAGATGCTAACTCTAAGCAAAAGGTGCATTTTTCTGGTACCATAAAGATATGGTTAGTGTTTGGTCTTCTGTGGGGTTTATTCAGAATACATTAATGTATTTTAGCTAAAAAAATGAGTATAAATTAAATTAATAATGACTTAAGCCAAATATTATGTTGACTCACTTTCTCCCCTAAAAGCAGGTGTTTTGCAAGCCAGAGGAAGATGGGAGAACTGAATAGGGTGACAGGCCAATTGGCTAAACCTTCTATTTGGATTTGTCATCCACTGGAGATGCTTATCTTTATAGAACCAAGTGAAATTCTTCAACTAACATGTTTAATACACAAAAAGCACTGGATTTGTGCAGTCAAATTCATTCCTTAACAAGAATAAAAACAGATGTACAACAGAATCACTTCATAATGTAAACCTATTTTGACAAAGCTGGGTTTTCTTTTACCTGAAATACATTAAAAAATGTTGATAAACTGATGAGAAGAAATATTTAAAAGCACATATTTGATATCTACAATTAAAACAAATTCTTCTTTTTTAAATTTTTAACTTGTTATTTTTAGATACACATGACAGTAGGGTGTATTTTGACATATTTTTCATGCATGGAGTATAACTTAATCCAATTAGGATCCCATTCTTGTGGTTGTACATGATGTGGAGACTCACTGGTGGTGTATTTCTATATGAACATAGGAAAGTTATGTCCTTCTTAACCAAATACCAACAACAACTATTATTAGAAGAAGAAAACCAACAAAATAATATTTTTTTCCTTAATGAGTATAATTTGGTCAATGGGTATTATTAAGGCAATTGATTTAATTTGCTTTAAGAGGAAATTCTTCTTTAAATCTCATTTAATCTTGTGGGAAAAATACTCCAGAAAAAATCCTATTGAAGTATAGTTACTTTTTTAAAAAGCCAACTCACACCAGTGATATTTGCGAAGCATTCATGTGTTCACTGTAAAGACTCAAGACTCTGCATACCTGTGACTAAAGGCTGAAGCTATGAGTCATGTTCAGGTGAAGGTTTGAAAAATAATAATCACTATTTTCTTGTCCACCAAAACACAAAAATGATGACTAGGGTTGCAGCTCAGTGGAAGAGCACTGGCCTAGACTGCACCACATGCTGGGTTCAATCCCCAGCACTGCAAAGGTAAAGATCAAAAGTAAATAAAAATGAGAAGCCATTGGGGAATCTATAATTTGAGTAATAGGAAGTAGAGGGACAGCAGACACAGCAAACAACCAGACAGCCAGAGAGTGGGGGGAGAAGACACCTGTACACAAGATTCATCAGGTTCTTGGGGAACAGAGGATTCCCATGAACTTCACCTTCAGCATGTCTGAGTTCTTTTCTCTTGACTTTTTCCTTCTCTTATTCTCCCCCTTTTGGTAGCAGATGATTTTTTTTTCTTTGTTACCATCACTCAGAAATTCTACATTTGTTAGTTATAAAAATAAGCAATCACCCATAATCAGAGATTTAAAAGGAATATAAACTCAGGCCATATAAAATAAGCAGTAACATGAGAGAAACCCACTATTGTGGGTCCTTATTTTTACCACCTTTTCCTCAGTACTTTCTTGACTGTCACCTCAGGCCGAATTTCTTTCCTGAACTTCAGATTTCTATGTCCACTTGCCCTCGGTCCATAGAGACTTGACTCACAGACTCTTCAGAATGAACTTGTCCCAGTGAGATTGACTGTCTTATTGCCTCAGCAGTGTGTCCGTACCCACCACGAGACCAGAAACATGGGTGTTATTCTAGATCTTCTCTCTTCCTCAGTGGACCCTCCTTCCATACCCCTCATCATACACATGAACACAGACACATGCACAGAGAAATCAGATCCATTATTTCTAACTTTTTCAAAGCAGACCAATTTCTTCCTATGCTCACCCTCACTACTGGAGTCTGTACCATCTCCCATCTGGATCATCACAACAGCCCACTGTGTGTTTCCCTGCCTCCAACTTTCCCCTGTCAACCTTCTCACCATGTGGCCACTGATTTTTTTTCAAAATCACACCCCATGCTACCACTATCCTGAATTATATTCTCACTTGCCTCCAAGGACTAAGGATAAAATCCAAAACCCCAACACAGCTTACAGAGCTCTTCCCAGCTCCTCCCCAAGATTCTCTCCACACTCCCTAAGGCATTCCTGGGTTCCAGCCATGTCTTCTGTCCAAACATGCCAGGCTCCTGTCACTCTCAGGATTTTGCATGGGCTCCTTTTTCTTGTGGATACTGCACCCTCCCTACTCTTGCATGGTGGGTTCCTGTTCAACTTTCAAGTATGCATATGAGATATGGATTCCTCTGAGAAATCTCCTCTGCCCCTCCAACCATGCCTAGTTTATGTCCTATTAGCACTTACTACATGGGACTTGATTGCTTTTCTCAATTCCTGGATGGGTTTAGGCGTGACAAGGATGGACCCTCTCTGTCTCATCCATTACCATGTGCTCTGCACATTCTCAGGCACACAGTGGAGCTTAGTGAGTCTGTTAAATGACTCAAAGAAAGATGCCAATGTTCTGTTGCCCCCTCCTTCATCCTGTCTGAGGAGCACAGGCTTCTTTATATCAGGGTTCTATAAAGAAAGTAATGACTGACAGAAAAGCAGTCATCAAGAACACAAACAATAACAAAGGCTGAAGAAGATGTGAAGAAAGAGGAAACCTTCACCCTGTGAGTGGGATTGTTACTTAGTACATCCACTATGGAAAGCAGTATGGAGGCTCCTCAAAGAGTAGCATGGAACCACCATACAAGCCAGCTATACCACTTCTCAGCATTTATCCTGGAGAATTAAAATCATCTTACTTTAATGGTACATGCATACTATGTTCATAGCAGCATAATTCATAACAGCCAATGTACGGGACCAGCCTAGGTGTCCATCAAAAGATGAACGGATAAAGAAAATGTAACATACACACAATAGAGTTTTATTCAGCTGTAAAGAGAAATGAAATTATGTCACTTTGGGAAAATGGGTGGAACTTGAGAATAACATGTTAAGTGAAATAAGCCAAACTCAAAATGTTTTCTCTCATATATGGAAGTAAAAAGGAAAATAAAAGTTGGAGGGATCTCATGACAATTGAAGGGAGATTTGCAGAATAAAGGAGAGGGACCAGAGGAGGGGAGGAGTGGTGGGAAAGGGGAAATATGATCGTTTCAATAGATGCAGAAAAAGCATTCCACAAAACACAGCACCCCATCATGTTCACAACACTAGAAACTAGGGAAAATGGGAACATACCTCAACATTGTAAAAGCTATCTATGCTAAGCCCAAGGCCAACATCATTCTAAATGGAGAAAAATTGAAAGCATTCCCTCTAAAACTTGGAGCAAGACAGGGATGCCCTCTTTCACCACTTTTATTTAACATAGTCCTTGAAATAATAGCCAAAGTAATTAGACAGACAAAAGAAATTAAAGGGATGCAAATAGGAAAAGAACTCAAACTATCATCATTTGCCAACAATATGATTCTATACTTAGAAGATTGAAAAATTCCACCAGAAAACTTCTAAAACTAACAAATTAATTCAGCAAAGTAGCAGAATATAAAATCAACACCCATAATCCAAAGCATTTTTGTACATCAGTGATGAATCCTCTGAAAGAGAAATTAGGAAAACTATCCCATTCACAATAGCCTCAAAAAAATATTTGGGAATCAATTTAACAAAAGAGGTGAAAGACCTCTACTATGAAAACTACAGAACTCTAAAGAGGTAAATGAGAATGCTGATACAACATATCAAAATTAAAGAGGACTTTAGAAGATGAAAAGATCTCCCTTGTTCTTGGATAGGCAGAATTAATATTGTCAAAATGAGTGAAGCCGGTGACATCACAATACCAGACCTTAAATATTCTATAGAGCAATAGTAACAAATAACAAAAACAACATGGTATTGACACCAAAATGGACTTGTAAACCAATGGTATAGAATAAAGGGCACAGAGACAAACCCACATTAATACAGTTATACTAGACAAAGGCACCAAAAACATACATTGGAGAAAAAATAGGCTCTTCAACAAATGGTGATGGGAAAACTGGAAATCCATATGCAGCAAAGTGAAATTAAGCCCCTATTTCTCACCATGCACAAAACCCAACTCAAAGTGCATTAAGGACCTAGGAATTAGACCAGAGACCCTGCATCTAATAGAAGAAAAAGTAGACCCAAATATTCATCATATTGGATTAGGCACTGATTTCCTTAACAAGATTCCTAAAGCTTCTTCTCAGCAAAAAGAAAAAGAAAAAACAATGAAGTGAAAAGAGAGTCTACAGAATGGGAGCAAATTTTTACTACACACACATCAGTAGAGCACTAATCTCCAGGATATATAAAGAACTCAAAAAACAAATAACCCAATCAATAAATGGGCTAAGAAACTGAACAAACACTTCTCAGAAGAGGATATACAATCAATCAACAAATATATTTTTTTAAAAAATGTTCAATATCATTAGTAATTAAAGAAATACAAATCAAAACTACTAAGATTTCTTCTCACTCCAGTCAGACCGGCAGTTATTAAAAATACAAGCAACAATAAGTATTGGTGAGGATGTGGGGGAAAAGCACACTCATACACTGTTGGTGGGACTACAAATTGGTGCAGCCTATATGGAAAGCAGTATGGAGATTCCTTGGAAAACTTGGAATGAAACCACCATTTGACCCAGTTATACCAATCCTTGGTTTATACCCAAAGGACTTAAAAACAGCATACTACAGGGACACAGCCACATCAATGTTTATAACAGCACAATTCACAATAGCTAAATTGTGGAACCAACCTAGGTGCCCTTCAATAGATGAATGAATAAAAAATTGTGGTATATATATATACATAATGGAATATTACTCAGCATTAAAAGAGAATAAAATCATGGCATTTACAGGTATATAGATGGAGTTGAAGAATTTTGTGCTAAGTGAAATAAGCCAATCCCCAAAAAGCAAAGGCCAAATGTTTTCTCTGATAAGTGAATGCAGATCCATAAGGGGGATGGAGTGGAGCACGGGAAGAATGGAGGAACTTCTTTGGATAGGGCAAAGAGGAGGGAAGGGAATGGAGCAGGAATAGGGGTAGGAAAGATGGTGGAATAAGATGGACATCATTACCCTAAGTACATGTATGAAGATACGAATGATGTGACTCTACTTTGCATACAGAGAAATGAAAAATTGTGCTCCATTGTGTACCATGAATTTAAATGCATTCTGTTATCATGTATAATAAATTAAATAAATGAATAAATAAAAATAGAAAGCTGGTAGATACCCAGACATACTGAAGATTACAAGGGGCCTTGTAGAATTTTATTAGAGGTGTGCTGGTGTGATCACTATCTCCAAACTAAGGGAAACAAACAAAAAATAAAAAACTGCTTCATGATTTTACAAAATCCTACAAGATTAGCCCTGGTTCATCTCTCTCCTCACTACCATT
Source organism: Urocitellus parryii (assembly GCF_045843805.1). Taxonomy (NCBI): domain Eukaryota; kingdom Metazoa; phylum Chordata; class Mammalia; order Rodentia; family Sciuridae; genus Urocitellus; species Urocitellus parryii. The sequence goes on from NC_135538.1 coordinate 14,437,972, forward strand.
ACCACAGAATACATTTAGCTGTAAAAATAATGAGTCTATGATATTATATTCCAAAGAAAATAAAAATCCTCATAAATAAATTACAAGGTCAGAGGACTAGTAGGAAAGAATGAACACCTTGATTGAAGGGTTTCTTGCACATAAAAGATATAGACTGCTAAATGTCTCAATTTATAAGAGAAGCTAAAGTTCAAGTGTTCTACTCATGGCTTAATAGTTAAATATGAAGATATTAAAAATGTTTGCTTCAATCGTAGCCTCTAAAGCTGAAGATCATTTTGTCAATAAAATAATACAGGTCTGTTGACATATTTGTGCAGTGAGTTATTTTTCCACCATTTTATTACTTCCTAAGTTTCTGCCATCAGAGTTGTATTTGAATGGGGCTTTCCAATGTCCCTATCTCCAATTGACACATTTCAAAGTGCTCTACAGCTCACAACACTCCTAAGGAAGTACCCACACAGATTTAATTCAGGAACTCCAAACGTCAAAATATATGATATCAGCTCTTATTTTATGATTTTTTTTATAAGTGAGCTCACTAAGAATATATACAATACTCTGAAAAAAAAAAAAAGCATTGAAATCAAGGAGGTTTTCATGAGATTAGGCAAGAAGCTAATTATGAAAACCGGGAAAACATTTTGCACCATTAAGGAATAAACACTTAACACTTCTTATCAACATATGTAAGCATTTAGCTAACAGTTCATATTTTAAGGCACATAAATCAAAATGAATTCTCAAGCATAAATTAACTCTCCAATTTTAAGCATCCACACATCAAATAAAAACCAATTGTACTAATCCTGAAAAGCTCAATGAAGAATTCAACACAATAACATTTTATTTTCAAAGTCTTTTTCTCTCATACCTAATTTAGCTACCATACATAAAGCTTGGTTACCTTTCCATTCTCTTTATTAAAGGCTCTTATGGACTATTTGCATAAAATTAACAAGTTTATTAGAATTTAGAAGTTGTGTACAAATAGTTTAAATTGCCAAATAAGATATCAATTCTGGAATTATTTCCCTGCTTAAGTATTTAATGTGTATTTATAGAGTGTTGAATACAGCTTTAATGTGGATCCTATTAATATTTAATAGGATCCTATTAATATTTGGCAAAGGGAAATCCATGACATTAGTGTTTATCAGTAAACTATGCAGATGCTCCACAATTTATGATGAATGGGGCTACAGCCTAATAAATTTATCATAAATTTAAAATATCATAAGTAAAAAATGCATCTCATACAATTCATCTACCAAGCACCCTAGATAGCAACACATCACACACTGCAGAGTGAGTGCCAGTTGTTCCCCTCGTGATCATATGCCTGTCAGGAGCTACGGCTGCTGCTGCTGCCCACCATCATGAAGGTGGGTCAGACTGCACATGCCTAGCCAGGGAAGGGAGCAGAGACTCTAAATCAAAGAATTTCTACCAAATGCATATCATTTTCACAATATTGTAAAATCAAAAAAATTGTTCATCGAACTATCCTAAATTGGGGGACATCTGCATTATTCTCTAGATACTAAGGCACATGAGACAAGTCAAACACATGGTTTTGAGCTTTTGCATTTGAAAATATAATAAGAATCCACTGGGGAATGAATGGTCAGAGCTCCATTGCACAAGGCAGCAACCAGCAAGACCTGAGCAACTGCATTTTGTAACAGAATTTTCCGTAAATGGAATTCCTAAGGAGGGATGCACCTCTTCCTGCTTATTCCTTTCAAACCTGTACTCACTTCCTGTCTGGAGGCCCTGTCAGAGGCTTCTCTGATCATTCTAAGAAAATTGGCCTTTTAGTTACTGTAGTTCATGTGGCAGACACTTGATACTATATTAACTGTATCATTTAATCCCCAAACAACTTTATGAGGAAGGGATTATATTAATCCTCATTTTACCAATGCAGAACTTTGATATATCAAAGTTTTAAACTCTGTTCAAAGCCACATAGCAAGCAAGTGGCAGATTTTTAAAAAAAACAGGATTGAACCCAAGGGTGCTTAACCACTGAGCCACATTCCCAGCTCTTCTAAGTTTTTATTTTGAGACAGGGTCTCCCTAAATTGCTTAGGGCCTCCCTAAATTATTCCCAGAACCACTAGTGGTAACACTTCCATGGTTATATCTCCTAAAATATGACAGCTCAATCCCATGACAAGTGTTTATCAGTGGATTTGGAAGATAGGTAATAAAAATCTTTATGGAAAGTGTCTTAGCACACTCCAGCATAGAATAAGAAGAGAAAGCAGAAAGCAAAGTACTGATGAAATAAACAAGAAATTTACATCCTGTGGAAGAACTGCAGTATTATGTTTGGAAATAAATTTTGACTCAGATATTAAAGCAAATATTCTTCGATTTACAGCCAATGCAATGTGCCAAACAAAATGAAATAAAATTTGGCTGTCTTGATGAACACATTCCTAAAAATCCAGCAAGGACATTCAATGTGCCATGATTTGAATGATTTCACAACCACATCTGTACGTAATGGCATCCAAATAAAACCAGCATGCCTTAATAATGCCTCCCAAATTATATTTTTACACCAGTCAAATCTAGTTAATCTTATCAGTGAAAACATTACCTCCAATTGGCATTTTGTTTTGATTTTTTTAAGTGAAACAAAAAAATACTGTTGTCATCTCAGAATATTTTTAAAATAAGATTTAACAAAAAAAAAGGAAGAAAGAAAGGAATTCTAGGAAAGAAAATCATACTGAAAAGTTTCTTTTTCTAAATGAAAATGAAGTAATAAGGAAATCTCTGTCCTCACAAGACCCTAGTCTGTTAAAATTTTGGCCGGGGTGGAAATGACATGACCCCTGCTTTTTGCCCAGCCTCTTGATTTCATCTGAAAAACCACAATTGTTTTAAGCACCTGGCACAGGATCAAACCAACAGCTGCAATAGGGGAAAACATAATGAAATCAGTGACCACCATCTCATTGTCATACTCAAGACAATGAATGGCTTTCAAGAATGCCTCTCAGAGCTCCACAAATAAGTGCTGTTCTACATCTCAGAAAAAGACCTTCTGAAAGTGCTCCTTCTGGGACTACAGATAAGCATCAAACAAAGAGCAGAGAGGTGACCATTGGTGAGATTAGTTCAATGGCAGGTGGCATTAAGCTCCCCTTTGGATCTCTCTCCTTTTCTCTGTTCAATGGTTTCCAGAAAGTTCTCCAAGCTTTTTTTTTTTTTTCTCCTACTTGGGCACCTTTAAAATCCAAACCCTGGTATGTTCAAAAGTAGTAGAAATAATTTCAAAGTTTTCTTGTCTTCAGCTGAAGAAGCAAGGAAGAAGAAAATGATCCGGTGATCAGAGCTTGAGGGTAAAACTCAGAGACCCTGCCCAGGGCTGTGTTTCCTGCCCTGGATCTCTGGAATTATGAATAAGCACATCTCCCCACCCTCTCATTTCTGGGTCCTTTTGGTGCTTTGGAACAAAACGGAAAAGCTGTTGACTAAGACTTGTGTTGAAGGTCCCTGCCACATCTCAAGATTCCCTTATGGAATTTTGGTCCTCTAAGCACTAAAATAAGTGCTTTCACCCATCTTCACGATCTCCCCCAAGTTCACGTAGTAGGTGAAGTTCCTCCCAGGCATCCTGATCAGAGTAACAATGAGGACCTTCTGAATCAACAGGCAGAGGCTACTGTGGCACATCTACAGCATGAGTTCAGTCGTCCCTCCCTTTTTAAGTTTGTTCAGTTCTCCTTTATAATAAGGAAACAAACCGAGAGCTAGTCTGTCAGATTGAGAAATAACTACTAACGCTTTTTCAACTTAGGTAACACTTTCTCTTATCTAGTAGAAACAAGTGAATGTTGGTTTTCATTCATTTTTAGGGGCATTGAACCATTAGAAACGTTTGTTTGATAAAAGTAAACCAAATCTGTGTATAGGGAGAAATGTTTTCCACGAATGTGGATTTATTTGCATGGAAAATTTAACCTAAGAGTATAGACAGTCTCTTGTATTTTATAGTCCTCGTGGCTGGGGATAGATTCTGTGACATAAGCTGCAGAAAGTGGCCCTGGAGCCTGGCAGAAGGCAGAGTACATGTGGATGCTCAGGCAGTCAGTGCAAAAGTGGTACTAAAACTCGCACTTCCTGGGCATCCAGACCACTCCAGACTGTGTGGTCATACTGCCCTGCTGGGAGAATTATTCCAGACAAGCCTCATCACAGCATTGCAAAAGAAGTGTTCTCATTTCTCAAGGATATTTAGCTTCTCAGTCAACATTCCACTTCACATTTTAGCTGACGAGAACAAAAGAGCCAGAAAAATCTAGAATCTCTTTGCTTCCCTTTCCAGAACTAGTCTCAGGAAAGAAAGAGGCCCCCGCTGTGTGGCCTGAACATGCTAATTAAGGTTTGCAGGCCTCACCCAGGTCTGCCTCTGTGAAAGGAAAGATGGGAATCTGCTAATCATTATGGTCCACTCTAGTTCTAAACCTTCTTCTTCTCACTCTGCTGAGGTCCACGTTTTACATGTCTTCTTGATATTCCAGATTGGTGAGATTTTTGCCACTTCCAGTAAGTAGCTGCTGTACCAAACTGTAGAGATATAGGCATATTTGGGGAATGCTTTAGTGTTAGAAGTACCAGACTTGGGTTTGAGGCTCAGGCTCCGTGTGCTCCTGGGCAAGCTAGGCAAGCCCTCTGGGCCTTCGGATGCCCCTAATATGATTCTTTTTTTCTTTGGGGGGAGAATATGGGGGGTTGAACTCAGGGGCATTCAACCACTGAGCCACATCCCCAGCCCTATTTTATATTTTATTTAGAGACAGGCTGTCCCTGAGTAGCATAGTGCCTCACCATTGCTGAGGATGGCTTTGAAGTCACAATCCTCCTGTTTCAGTCTCCCGAGCCACTGGGATTATAGGTATGCCCCACCGTGTCCAGCCACTGCTGCCATATAGATGGATGAGATAATAGATACAAAGTTGTCTTTGTAACAATAACAGGTATCACTCCATAATATGGAGCCTCAAAAGAGAATGAGTGATCTAGAAAGATCTCTAAGTTATTCAGTGGGAAAAGTCAGGCACAAAATAATGTGTATGCCATAATGTTATTTATAAAATGTTACCAAAATATATGTGTGCATACATAAAGTAATTTTTAGAAAATGTAATAGTTTTTGCCTATTGAGAAAGGAACAGTGGCTTTGGTATGAGACAAGAAGACCTTAACTTTTCATGACATACCATGTTGTATTGCTTTAACTTTTAACTTTGTCTACTAATATGCTGGTGTTTATTAATAATTAAAAAGAAAGAAATAGGGCTGGGGATGTGGCTCAAGTGGTAACGTGCTCATCTGGCATGCGCACGGTGCTGGGTTCGAACCTCAGCACCACATACAAATAAAATAAAGATGTTGTGTCCACTGAAAACTGAAAAATAAATATTAAAAAATTCTCTCTCTCTCTCTCTCTCTCTCTCTCTCTCTCTCTCTTTAAAAAAAGAAAAAGAAAAAAATATATTTGAAGTTTTTGAAATCAACACCAGCCTAATGTCAATCTTCATTTTCTTTTCTGGCTCTGCTCCCATCCCCTCCAATCCCCTCCAGTGGCTATTTCTCTTTTATTTCTGCAAAACCTTGTTCATCAAAAGGAAACTATCACACTTCTCTTATATAGAATTAAAAAAAGGCTAAGCACAAGCTGTGTTTTCCAGCTCATCCCGCAAAGAACAAGCAGAGGTTTCTCAAGGATATTTAGCTGTTCTGGTCTGTGGGGTTACAAGACCATATGAGTGTGAGTCTCCACCTTTCCTGGCTGAGACATACAACCCTTATTTCCAGCAGACCCGAATCTTTATCCCCGAGAGGCTTGGTGTCCTCTACATAGAGAGGATGGAGTCATTCTAAACCTTAATCCTACACCTAGTGGTATAACAGGTAGCACGTGGGAGCATTCTGGCTTTGCACCATTATCCACTTGGCAATCAAGGCTAATCCCAGACAACTCTGTGTTCCCCTTCCATTGCTGCTAACCTAGAAGGACAATGGTCAGAGAGCAGTCCTCATTCCAAGGTCCCTTCCAGAAGCACTCCTTCCTTTATGGGAGACCACAGAACACAATAGTAAGAGTCAGGCTCTGCAGTTTGACTAGTTTCAACCTTGGATTATTTTTCATATAAACCTCAGTAATTACAGAGTTGACCTCCTAAAATTTTGTGAAGTTTTAAATGATATTAGATGCATGTAAAATGGGTAACATTAAGCCCAGGGCAGGGTAAGCCCTCATTAAACATTAACCATCATTATTATTAGATGCTAAATCTTCACATGGCACAGCTCAGGGACAACATCTAAAAGACAATAACTTCAAGCCAATCTATAATAACCTATCATTTCCTAGTATACAATCTGGTTTTACCTGTAAGTAATTCTCTTCACATCATATAACTTGCAAGGCTACATTTATGCAGTCAAGTGTAAATCATATAAAACTCTTGGTCACATGCACACACACACACAAAAATCCTCCACAGTCAGCAAAAGGCTAACTGTCAGAGCCTTATGAAACTTCTAAGGCTTGAAAAAGCAGGCTGAAATGTAAGAAAAACAGCCATTTATTCAATCCTCTTGACAAACTACGTCCAAACACCTATTTAAACAACCAAGAATTACATTCTAACTTGTCCAGAACTATGTGAAAGTCATAATATGCCTCTACCATAGATGATCTAACATAGACTAATAATTCACTTCGGGGCTGTAAAGTAAATGCAGTTACCTCTCCTCTTCAAAAAGTAAAAGGTACATGCTCACCTACAGTCTGAGGGAAGCCCAAATCTATGAAACCCATCTGTGAACACAGAATGTATTGTTCCCTGATTCTTGTTACTGGAATTTTCCTAGGTGCTTACAAATGAGAACAAGGAAGACAGACTATATTTTATTTAACAAAATATATTTCAAGAGGTGTTAAATTTGGCATAATTACTTCTTTGCAATCTACTCTCTTTCTACTGATTAATAACTTGGTGTCATTCCAAATTCCCATTTCAAAGTAGCAATTATGAAGGTTATTATGAAGTTTGATTTTCTTTTTTAATTCACTAAAAAGGCTAGGTTTATGTGGAAGCAGAGCCCACTTTCTGAGAATGATCTCATTAAAGGGAAAGATTATATTCTTGGTGTCACTATCAAAAACACAGCAAGAAAAATAGAGTAGTAAGACTCACCTAGTCCCATAAAGTATATTTCACTAATCTATAGAAACAACAAATTTCAATTTAAATTGTTGCTCTCATTCTGTACTTTGCAGTTAAATACTATCTTCATTCTTTAAATATATATTTAAGTAAGGAAATGCTAGTTAGAAACTTTATCCAAAAAATGATTCAGCAATAAAAGAAAAATGAATTCATCCAAGAAATTTTCTCAGTCTCTGCTATATATAAGAAAAGATGTACTTCTTGATATTACAGAGACTCAAAAAGACTATACTTGCTCACTTTTTTTTATACAAGGTATTGAATTCAGGGGCACTTAAACACTGAGCCACATCCCCAGCCTTTTTTATCTTTTATTTTTGTATTTGTGAGATACAGGGTCTCACTGAGTTCCTTACAGCCTCAATAAATAGCAGACACTAGCTTTGAATTCGCAATCCTCATGCCTCAGCCTCCTCAGCTACTGGTATTATAGGCATTGCCACTGTGCCCAGCCTGAAGCTTAACATTTTAAGGTTAAAAAAAAAAAAAAACATAAGTGATGAAGATTCCAAGTCTTTATAAAAAAAACTCTCATCTCTTGTTTTTATAGCATAATGGTAACTAATTTTCAAATTCTGGTTTTGAGAAGTAATGGGTTTTTTTCTGTGTCTTACTTATTTCACGTAGTTCAATGTCCTTAAGATTCATCCCTGTTGTCACAAATAGCAGCATCTCCTTGCTAAGAATAAATCCTATCAGCACAGTGGCACATGTCTGTGATCCCCATGGCCTTGGAGGCTGAGGCAAGGGAACATGAGTTCAAAGTCAGCCTCAGCAATTTAGAGAGGCCCTAAGCAACTTAGTGAGAATCTGTCTCTAAATCAAAAAGGGGCTGGGGGTGTGGCTCAGTGGTTGAGTGACCCTGGGTTCAATCCCTGATTACCCATCCCCCAAAAATGAAGAAATAATATTATAACACACACACACACACACAGTTAAGGAGAGAGAGAGAGAGAGAGAGAGAAAGAGAGAGAGAGAGAGAGAGAGAGAGAGAGAGAGAAGGATACAGATGTTGGTCAAAGGATAAAATTTTGTATGTAGGACAAAAAAGTTTACAAACCTAGAGTACAGCATGGGTGACTGTAGTTAATAATACAGTACTATACACTGGAAGTTTTCTGTGAGTAGATCTCAGGTGTGCTCACCACACACAAATTATGGTAGTATATGAGATGTGAAGCAATGGATATGCTAGCTCAAATGCAGTTATTATTTCACTATGCTTGTGTTTATCAAAACATCATATTATACACCTTAAACATATACAACTTTTTTTTAAATTAAATTTAAAAGGACATAAGAAGTAAAGATGGTTGTAGAAATAAAATAATGAAATGTTAAGTTACTTGCTCCACTTAGCTTCAGAACAGAAAGAGGGCAGAGACCACTCGAGGTCATAATGACGACGATTCTTTTCAAAGCATGATCTCTCATCACTGCATCATCCAGCAATGTCAGAACCACTGTGGCATTTATAATTGAGGAAACAGAAGTTCAGAGACACTGGTTTTTGAAGACCAAAAGAGGAGTAGCAGGAAGGAAGATAATTGCCTCATAATGACCTCACAGGGCTTACCCCAGGAACCAACTCTGTGCATGTGACTCTGCCTCCTGACAACATGCAGAGGTGTGTCCCTGACCAAAACCAGGCCAATCAGAGTGCTTTCACAATATTTGTTAGCTTGAAAAACGTCACAGGTTGTGAAGCTTGGCAGCTGTTGCCAGTCCTGCTTCCCACCTTAGGGTTCATGGAGATTTACCCATGGAGGACATGAAGCTGTCACAGAGAGGAGCAGAAGCAAGGCTGGGGTCCTGACTTGCTCTGAGACCCTGGGTTTTTTCACTTAGCTCAATGAAGTAAAAAACAATGAATTTTCTTTATTTTATTTTATCACTCCATCACCTTTTTCGGTAAAGTTTTTAACTAGCCTTTCTTTACTGAGACCTACCTGCACTCCTGTCCTGCTTGCAGTTAACCAAGACCCTCAAGTGACCTTCTAGCAACATCTTTTGCTTTTCATCTCCCCCTATCCCCAAGCTAGTCTGAGTTGCTGACTCAAAGCTATAAGCCCTACAAATTCATGAAATGATTTTTCTAAGACTACACAGATAAGTTATAATAGTGACAACTATATTTCCATGAAATATAGTAATCTATGACAGATGTTATAGTCATTTTTATTAAGCACATTTTATAAATTGTGACAAAATATGATCCAAAACTGCAAAAATACATTGAAGGTAAAGACTAATTATGCTATTTGGCATCTTATAAGTCATGGAAGTTGAAAATAATAGGGGAAAGAAAGGAAAAAGAAAAGGTTAATGAACAGGAAGCTGTTTTACTGAACTGTCTTCATCCACTGCCACAATGGCAGGTGTAGAGCTTCTAGCCATATAGAGATGGCCCCTTGTAGAGGTTTTTTTTGTTTTGTTTTTGTTTTTTTAGGAGAATACTCCTGTGACCTGATTCATACGTCTTTTATAAAAGTTCACCACACTTAATTGGAAACAGAAACAAAGACGATTTTGAAGAAAACAAGTTTCCACTAGTCTTGAAGCAATAAATCAATCTGACCTCTTATTTCTTGGTAAATAATTCTGTCTTTAATACCTACTGCTTTCATTTCAAATGCATCAAGTATTTAAACAGCTTCATACCATGAACAATATATATAATTTCTAATCCAGCTATAGTTTTTAGCTAAAGTGTAGTCCTAAACAAGATGGCACAAGACCAGGTCCAATTGTGGTCTTATTTCTACTTAAAATACTAAGCTAAACTCCTTATAAGATAAATGAAGCAATTAAAAATAATATATTCATTCATATGTAAAATACCAAAAACAGAGAGAAAAGGATTAAGAGGCAGGGTAGTGAGCCAGACGGATTTCCAAGTTAGTTCCCTTCCAGATCTACATATATCATTTGTTCAAGCATCAGCTTCAGTGTTCTTTCAGCCATCCTGACTCAACATCTCAGAATCACATCATATCTCTTCCTCAAAGGCCTGTCCAGTGGGCACGGTGTCACATCCTTGCAATCGCAGTGGCTCCGGAGGCTGAGGCAGGAGGATTGCAAATTCAAAGCCAGCCTCAGCAATTCAGTGAGGTCCTAAGCAACTTAGAGACTCTGTCTCAAAATAAAATATAAAGAGGGCTGGTGATGTGGCTCAGTGGGTTCAATCTCTGGTACCAAAAAAAAAAAAAAAAAGAATCCATTGTTAATTGTTGCCAGTTCTACTTTAACCAGCCTTTGCCTCTCCTTAGCAAGCAGCCTTTTCCTCCATGTGGTGAGGACGTGGCCACCATCAGTTGTTACTTGCACAACCTGGGACCCACAGGTCCATCCAACATTCTGTACCACTCTCCTTGACTATTTCAATGGTTTCTTGACTTCAGCCCATTCCAAAGCAAACTGCATAAGAGCAAAGGGACTAATTTATTATTTTTTTAAAGAGCTCCCTTTCAAAGAGATGCAAATGAAAGGCTTTAAAAAGTTTTCATGGCTTTTAAATTAATTTAGATAGAGAAGTTCTAGCATTATGAGAGTCACCTCAGAAAGATTAATCTCTAAAATTAAAATCACATTGATCCTCAAAACTTCTAAGAGACTATAACAAAATACTCTGTTTTTGATCTTAGGTAAGAAAAAGGTAGCTCACCACAGGGCCATATGAACACAGAGAAAAGGCTCTTTGTATATCTGGTCACACCACTGGTCCTGCCCTGGAGCAGCCAGCAGCCACCAAGGCCAAGCTCAGAACTCCCTGGGACTTCAGATAGTTCAGCCCCAGAAGACCAGAGCACCAGCTTCTTGTCAATGGGGAGTTTTCTGTCCCAAGGGGTTCTCAAAGTTCTAGATTTGCAGCTAATAGAATAAGAAGAAAGGGAGGAGGAAAGAGAGAAGGAGAAGAAGAATCACCGTTACTGCAATGATTCCATTATAGTCCTATATAATGTTTTGCTTTCAATTCTTCCAGCTGCTTCCAGATGACCTTTTTACCCTTTGCCCAAGTACTTTCAGAATTAAAAAACAAAATCAAAAATATAATTTGCAAATGGAGAAGTGGGAGCAGAATGAATTGCTAGAGTTCACATCATAAGTCACTTTAGGTGCCACTGGTCCCCAGAGCTGGAGAAGGGGAAAACAAGCAAGGTGAGGTGATCAAGCATTGTCTTTGGACTGAGGGACTGTTTCTAGTCCACGTGTGCAGTTGGCTTCAATCCATGACTGATAACAACCCAAGTCCCTTCCAGACAGCTGTCTTCCCCCTTCAGTGGATGTATGGTTAGGGTCAACAGTCACTGAAATATGTCACCTTGCTGGTCAGGCCTGCAGCTGTAGAAATATAGATTCCTACTGGCATTGTTCACACAACAACGCCTTCTGCCTCCTCTTCTGTGATTTCCCAACAGCTCGGAAGGAATATTCTATTGGCCTCAGCTACCTGTGTCCACCTGACACAATTTCACCTGGGCTACTTGAGAATGAAATGAAAGCTGTATTTTAGTACAAACTGAGAGTAAAGACATGTTGAAAACAAAGTGCAAAGACTTTGCACTTTGGTAGATTCACAATACTCTTTCTCTACTAGAGGAAGAATAAAGAAAATGCTAAGGTAAAATCAGCTAATCAACTGCAGCGTTGATCTTTTACATGGTGTTTCAATTACACAAATAAAAGATGTTAATTGTACAAAATAAGAATAAAGATAAGAAAAAAGAACCAGATTTATTCCTAATCCTATCATTCAGCAATTAGTCACTATTTTTTAAGTTTTAATTTATTTTTTATTAGTTACACATGATAGTAGAATGCATTTATGCACTTTAATATATCATACATAGATGGGATATAATTTCTCATTTTTGTGAGTGTACATGTGGCAGATTCATACTGGTCATGCAGTCACAAATATACATAAAGTAATAATGTCTGTTTCTTTCTACTGTCTTTCCTGTCCCCATAACCCCTCCCCTCCCCTCCTTTCATTTCCCTCTATCTAATCTAAGGTAATGCTATTCTTCTCCCCACCTTTATTGTGAATTAGCATCCGCATTTTAGAAAAAACATTTGGCCTTTGGTTTTGGGGATTGGCTTATTTCATTTAGCTTAATAATTTTCTCCAACTCCATCCATTTACTAGCAAATGCCATAATTTTATTCTTCTTTAAAGCTGAGTAATATTTCATTGAATATATATATCACATTTTCTTTATCCATTTATCTATTGAAGGACACCTAGGTTGGTTCCCATAGTTTAGCTATTGTAAATTGAGCTGCTATAAACATTGACATGGATGCATCACTGTAATATGCTGATTTTAAGTCCTTTGGATATAAACCAAGAGTGGAATAGCTGAGTCAAAAGGTGATTCCATTCCAAGTTTTTTGAGGAATCTCCATATGGATTTCCACAGTGGTTGCATGAATTTGCAGTTCCACCAACAATATATGAGTGTACCTTTATTCCCCACATCCTCGCCAACAATTATTGCTGTCTGTATTCTTGATAATTGCCATTCTGACAGGAGTGAGATGAATCTGAGTGTAGTTTTGATTTGCATTTCTCTAATTGCTAGAGGTGTTGAACACTTTTTCATATATTTGTTTATCAATTGTATTTCTTCTTCTGTGAAATGTCTGGTCAGTTCCTTAGCCGATTTATTGATTGGGTTATCTGGCTTTTTTGGTGTTAACGTTTTTTGAGAATCTTTATATATCATAGAGATTAATGCTTTTTTGGAAGTGCATGTGGTAAACATTTTCTCCCTATCGGTAGGCTCTCTCCTCACATTATTGATTGTTTCCTTTGCTGAAAAGAAGCTTTTTAATTTAAATCCATCCCATTTATTGACTCTTGATTTTACTTTTTGTGCTTTAGGAGTCTTGTTAAGGAAGACAGATCCTAGGCCAACATGGTGAAGATTTGGGCCTACTTTTTCTTCTTTAGGTGCAGGGTCTCTGTTCTAGTGCCTAAGTTTTTGATATACTTTGAGTTGATTTTTGTGCAGGGTGAGAGATACGGGTTTAATTTCATTTTGCTACATACGGATTTCCAGTTTTGCCAGCACCATTTGTTAAATAGACTATCTTTTCTCCAGTTAATGCTTTTGGCACCTTTGTCCATTATGACATAACAGTATTTATGTGGGTTTGTCTCTGGGTCCTCTATTATGTACCGTTAATAGATTGATACTTTGTACACACATTTTCAAAGTTTATAAATGCTTCTTGCTCTATGTGTGTGCATGCATGTGTGCATATATACATTTATGTACACACCTATTTATGTGTGCATTCATACACATACATACACACACAGAGAAAAGGAAGTGTTTACAAGAAACCTTTGATTCAAACTTTTTTTCTACCTTATAGTCAGAAAAATTAGGCCCCTAAAAAGCATTTTATAAGCAATAACTATCACATTAGGCCCTTGACAATACTTTCATTTCTAGGGAAACATATTTAAAATCAAAGAGTGTGAGTAGGATGCCCTTACTTATTTCAGGGAGGAGACATGGGGAAAAAATTAGGAGAAAGGAGAACACCCTGTCCCTAAAGTTGCGCTAGCACATCCCATGCACTTCCGGCTTCTTTCCTGGACTTACAAAAAGTGAGGAAGGACACAGAACAGGTAGCACAATGAAAGGAAGTGTTTCCAGGACCTAGACTCACATTTGCTATTGTCTCCTGTTGAGACCAATTGCATGGACATTACCGACCTTAAGAAAAAGTATCACACTGAGAGTGGAAGAGAAAGGAACTGAAATCTTTCAAACATCTTTTAATGTAATGCAATTGATAAAAGCTGGCCATACAATTTTCTACCTTCTCTGAGACCAGTTTTACTGGCATCATATTAAAAATTAAAGAGTGTATCTAAGTTTGTCAACTACTAATTGCTCAGGTTATAGAAAAGCTTACTGTCAACTCTTAGATGAAAAAGGTTCTAGCCAATTTTAAAGCATCCTTGATAAATATCTCACAGAATTAAAACCAGGGGAGAAACCAAGAAAACTGCAAACATAATAATAACCGGGTCTAAATCAGGCCTACCTAAATAAATCTTTACTTGGAACTAAAATCATCATAAAAACATCAAATACAGTATGTTTACCTACATAATCGCTGAATTATATATTACTGCAGAAGAGAATGTCCAGGTTGTGTTGATATAATTACCTTGTTAAGCTTCAAAAATAAGTGGAAATATTCTATTACCCACATCCTACAAAGTATAACCAATCTCTAGATACATAATAAACTTGTTGCTAAAGATATTCATTGGGAATATTTAAAAATATATTACAAATAGTTAAAAACCTACTCTAAGTTGCTATCTGCTACTGCACAGTACTGACCATGCAGAATTAAGTATGCAATTAATAACTAATAACAAATCTCAGGTTACTTGCAATGAAGTAGCCTCTCTTCATGGTGTTCTGGACAGATCAGACACCATCTGCTCCACAAAGGCTTCTAGCCTATTCTAGAGCACTGTGTTTATACCCTACTCTGAACTCACACATGTCCTTCTTGAAATACTCCTTTGCTCCTTTCTATAGCAGCAGTACAGCCTATAGTGCTAAATTTAACCTGGGTGTTCAATTAATGTTCCAGCTGAATCCTTCATTGGACTGGAGGGTCTATGGATGATATGGCTTGCATTTCTCACCTTTCCAAACTAAAACGGTCATTCAATAAATATGCATTCCAATGAAATAAAAAAAATTAAGTACCTGTTAAGTTAGCCCTCTCTGAAGAAGAGGATGCGGGGAACTTGAGCTGGGAAGTCTCCAAGAGCATTCAGAGTGCACATGTGCTAAGGGGAGAGAAGTAGGAAGAAAGGGGAACTGAAGTAGGAGGGTGAGGGCAAGGCTTGCCTGCAGGTGCTGGTGGACAGGGAGGAATGACCAATGTGCTAGAAATCAAAAAATAAAGAGAAAAATCCCCTCCATGGTGATTACTTACACCATCATGAACTGCTTAACAGTAGTGTCAACATACACTAGTGATGGTTTTCAAATGAAATTCTGTATCAGTAATTCTGAAGTGAATTGTGAATTTTTATTATCTTAAAACCATAATTTCTTTGTGCATAACACTTACAGAAATAAACTAAATTGATACGGCCATCCTTCTAGATCTTTGTGCTTAGATTTTAATCACAAAATAATTCATATTTGTAAATGTAGTCTAACCAGCCACCTATAAATTCTTAAATCTGGTGATTTCTGAATAACGATTTTACAATTTCAGCACTATAGATATAAGTTATGCCTTATCCTCTTGCCTAAAAAAGCTCCCTTTTCTGAAAAAATAACACATACAAGAAAATTCTATTTCATAAATCTACCATCCACTTTATAAAACTTTTACTTGCTACTATGGTAATTCTGCATTTATTCATAATATTCATTTGGATAAAATTTAAAATCCACTTACTCATTCTTAAAGAAAACAAAGAATATAGGCCTGTTACAGAGAGACACTGAATTTAATAATTAAGGTTTTTTTTCTTCCTCTCTTTCTTAGCAATGAAAAAAATAAAATCTCTTTATTTCAGCTAAAGAATACAAAAAATGTGTGGGAAACAATAAGAGTACTTTCCCCACTATATTTTCTTTTTCTCAAGTAAGTATCTTCCATATTAAAATATATTAATAAATAAATCTGCTTTCTAACTCATATACAAATGCAGAATTAATATAGTAGCAAGAAAAAGTTTTATAAAGTGGGATGGCAGATTTATGAAATAGATTTTTCTTGCATGTGGTATTTTGCAGCAAATGGGGCTTTTTTCAGGAAAGGAGGTGAGGTATAACCTGGATCTATAGTGTTGAAATTGTACAATATGAATTCAGAAAATATCAGTCCATGTTTAAATGCATAGTTTTCTCTGAATGAGTATCAGAGAAACAGACCTTTCTCTTTAAAAAAAAAAAAAAAGGATATAACGGTATCAACAGAAGTTTTCCATGGAAGAGGGACCAATCTGGCAGGATGAGACCACAGACCACTACTGTAAGGTTTTGCAAGAACAGTGTCAGCAATAATTCTGAGGGCTAGTTGATGCCCTTTGCAAATGTGCCCATTAAAGCCTATCTATAATTTTTGTGGGAAATTATTGCCACTCATAAATGGGGCTTTCTAATGGAATTGTTGATGAGCTTAACCACTGTATATGAGCACAAACTACCACTTTAATGGAAATAATCAATGCCATGACCAGAATAGAACCACTTAGTAGGGAAATTGGGAATTTAATTTCAATCAGGTGAACAAAAAGTAAAGAAGAATGCTTGAAGTGGTAGCATAAAAAACACCAGCGATTAAAAACATTTGGAACCTTTGCTTACCCTTCAAAGGCATTTGTTGCCATGGTTTTTAAAGACCTCTGAAAGCTTCAGCTGTGTCCACAAAAGCTGCCAAAAAAATAGGGGTTCTATACTGATTTTATTTGTCAGAGGCATTTTGTCTTAATTACCTCCAAGTAAAAGATTGCCTGGCCAAAAGGACAGAAAAGAAGAACCACTGTCATTTCACATGTAGGAAGACTGTGATTTTACCTTTTCTGAGACTTTCTTCAAATGCACACATGCAGGTGCATACACACATGTCTAATTTTTGTACTAATGCAATAAGAGTGACAAGCACTTAAAAGTGGTAATGGGGGATTCTTGCATGGAATGAGGCTTTCAGATCTGGATTCTCATGGTGTTTTTTGTTTTTTTTTTTTTTTTTCTTCCTCTGAGGAGAACCAGGAGCCAAACTTGTAGCAAAGGAAGCCTGTCCTTCTTTCTCATGGCAAGGAATACAAAAGGAAGAAAGGGGCTGAGATCCTCAGATTCCTTAAAGTCCCCAGTGACTTTAAGACCTCCCACTAGGTTCTGCCTCTTTATCAATTTATCAATACCTGCAGGTAATTCTTTCTCCAAAAAAGATTCATTATAACGACTTTCATACAAAAATTCCATGACAGTGCATCTGTGTACACACTAAAGACCTCCTGCTCTTCAGCCTCAATACTTTTATTTCTCTGTTGCATAATATGCATGTTACCATAAGAAGGAAAATTGAAAATTAAAAGTAGAAACAGTAGAAAGACTAGGCAAACTCTTGGTCGGAAAAGTGGGCTATGAACTCCCACAATACAAATAATTTGCAAAAAAAAAAAAGTAGTTCTTACTTGAGCATCATAAAAATGCTTATATTTGTTCCTGTGCTTCAGTATGTAGCTTACTATCTTGGTACCAGCATGTTCTCTTTTCAATTATAATCTCCTGGAGAGCATTGTTTGTCCCTGTTCAGCTGATTTGTGATTTTCTTGTTTAGAAGGGTCTTGTGCCTACTTTTATTAATAAACATGTTTCTTACAAGGTTTTGGTAAAGTTCAGGGAACTCTTTCAACATATTAGAGTTTCTGCTGTGGTTTGAGTAAGTATCTCCCAAAGGGCCATGTGGTCAAGGCTCAGTCCCCAGCCGTGGGGCTACAGGAAGTGGAGGCACCTTTAAGAGGCAGAACCTAGTGGGAGGTCTTAAAGTCACTGGGGACTTTAAGCAATCTGAGGATCTCAGCCCCTTTCTTCTTTCCTATTCTTACCATGAGATGGACAGGCTTCTTCTGCCACAAGCTCCTGCCCCATTGTGTCTGCCTCACCACAGGCCCAAAAGCCAAGTGACCATAGACTGAAACCTCCAAAACTGTGAGCCAAAATAAACCTTCACTCTATTTCACGTGATTATATCAGGGACTTTTAGGTATTAGGTAAGGGGAAGTATACAGTTATTTCTCCATTATTAATAATGTACAACCTTCAAGGAGTACTTAGACCATTCTTCTCATCATGCTCCTTTAAAATTAATTGAGGAAATTGATTCAAATCATCCTTGAACTGTCTGCACAGTGCTGATTCTGTTTCTGTGGCTGCTGGATAATTCCATCTGCAGACCCAGCTACATTTTCAAACTCAGCATGTCTAGAAGTCAACTTACCCTGTGCCCCTACTAATTGGCCTTCCTCTTGAATTCACTAGTTCATTCATTTCCAAGGCCACTCCCCCTCTGTTGGAACATCTTTAACTCCTTTCTTTCCTGGATAATTCATGTTTAATCATCTTTATACAATGTATGATCTTTTTAACCTTCCATTTTATTCCCTTTTTTCCCATTTTACAATCACCGAAGTGTCCAAATTTATAATGTACCTAAACTGACGGAACATCACCCAAATTAGTCTTTATGCTTTCATTTGCTCCCTTCCCTGAACTTTCCAACATGCTTGTGGAAGGTTAAACTTCATTAAAGAGTATTTCATCCTATGATGGTTTTATGTTGCTTAAAGTCCACAAACCAAGCTTCACCTTCCTTTCATTCTTTGATTTATTCATTGAGTGACTCCTATAATACAAAGCTTGATTTGGTCCTTAC
Source organism: Urocitellus parryii (assembly GCF_045843805.1). Taxonomy (NCBI): domain Eukaryota; kingdom Metazoa; phylum Chordata; class Mammalia; order Rodentia; family Sciuridae; genus Urocitellus; species Urocitellus parryii. The sequence goes on from NC_135538.1 coordinate 14,456,673, forward strand.
CTCTGAAAAGTTAATATCAATATGAGAGAAACACAAATATATGTGATTTGATGGAACAAAGTTTTACAGAAGTCAAGAGAGAAAGAGAGAGAGAGAGAGAGAGAGAGAGAGATCTTTTTGCCTGAGCATCAGAGGTTCTGATGACAATTACTTTTGACCAGGAGAGGAAGAATTCTTATAGGGAAATATGAAAAGACATGGAATGATTGCATTTGTAGAATAGTAAATAATCCAGTCTGTCTAGTGTTTACTTCATGCAAGTACAAGCAGTTACTTAAAAACAACTGGAAAGACAAGCTAGACAAGACAGTATAAATGTTGAAATAGCCATCTAAGCCATGGGTTATTCCATGGATTCTAGACAGAGGATTTATATGATTAGTCATTTGCTTTAAGAATATTAACAGACTGGTGGTGTGCAAAACGGTTTGCAAGAAGAAAAAGCAAATGAAGACAAACAGAAATATTGAATTAATGTTTGGTCCTGGTTAAAGGTTAAAGGACCAACTCTGAATAAAGGGAATTGCATTTGAAAGATAGACTCAACAGAACTATGCAATCCTTCTGATTGATAACATCAGAGACACAGATTGCATAGAGAAACCATGGAGGTAACTAACTCCAAGTTTGAAAATCTGGATGCTGGAGATAGTGGTGAGGTTAGGGACCCATACGTCAAGCAGTCAGGAGGAGTGGTTGGTCACAGAGGGAAACACCATAATCACTGAGAAGCCAAGATGGGACAAGAGCCAGACTTGAGAGGTATTTGCATAGCTGTGATACTTTGGGCCTTATATACTGTGTCAGTTTCCTAGGCTTGCCAAAACAAATGAGTGCCTTGAGCAACATAAAGTTTTGTCTCACAGCACTGCTGGCTAGAAATCTGAAATAAAGGTGTTGGCAGGACCATGCTCCCTCTGAAATCTGCCAGGGAGGATTCTCCCTTACTGCTTCCTAGCTTCTAGTGTTTGCCCACCATCTGTGATGTTTAGACATGCACCACTCCCACCTGCCTTTCCATTGGGCATGGCATTTCTCCTCTCTGTCGGTGTCCACTTTTCCCTCTTCATTAGGACATCAGTCATGTTGAGTTAAGGGACCACTTTACTCCAAGATCTGAATTAGTTATACCTGAAACCGCTTTATTTTCAAATAAGGTCACCTTCTGAGATACTAGAGGTTCAGACTTCAGCATATTCTTTTAGGGACACACTTCAATCCATATCAGATATGTAGGAGATTCCCTAGTAAACTGTGTAGAGAAAAGGAGGAGGAAGAGAAAGCAAGGATTGCAGACCTGGAGAATGCCTGTTTTTACAGCACCAAAGAGGGGAAACAGGGACAGAGCACAGTAAGCCCTCTGTTATTTCAAGGCTGAGTTACTCAATTTCTTGGTTTATCCTATTTCACATTTCAGAAATTATCTTCCAAAATTCTTATTGCCTATGAAAAATCCTCCATTTCTTTTCAATCTTATATCACATGTACTACTTGCATTACACTTTTCTTGCCAATCTAATCTGCCATTTTAAAGATCATCTAGGAGTTTTTATCCATCATTCTTTTGACCCCAGTATCCATCATTCATTTGACCCATGTTCCATTCAGTGCATGTGTGTCCAACAGTGCTAAAGGCAAAGGAGCTATAGCAACCATAAATCAGCTCCCATTGAGTTTACATCCAAGTTTGTGTGGGAATATAGGGAGGAAGTACATGATATGTGAAATCTAAGCAAGTGGTTCTTACAGAAGTTGAGAGTAAATGTCGGTTACCAGAGACTAGGGAGAGTGAGGAATAGGGAATGATGGTCAATATACTAAGTTATATTTAGGTAGAAATAAGAAGTTCTGGTACACTATGCATAGTAGAGTGACCACAGATAATGATCATGCATTATATATTTCCAAAGAACCAGAAGAAATTATTTTGATGGCTATAAGAAAGGAGGAAAAAAATAACAAAAACCAAGTAAAGGGAGAGATAAAGAAAGAAAAATATAATTTGGCTGTTAGTGGGAGAAGAAAAGAGAGAGACAAATAAACAAAACAAAACCAAAACTAACCACATCAAAAACCCTAACACTTGGGCTGGGGATGTGGCTCAAGCGGTAGTGCGCTCGCCTGGCATGCGTGCGGCCCGGGTTCGATCCTCAGCACCACATACCAACAAAGATGTTGTGTCTGCCGAGAACTAAAAAATAAATATTAAAAATTCTCTCTCTCTCTCTCTCTCTCTCTCTCTCTCTCTCTCTCTCCTCTCTCACTCTCTCTTTAAAATAAAAAATAAAAAAAAAATTTAAAAAAACCCTAACACTCAAAAAATAAGGCAAGGAAAATTAACTATATGTTTTAAATGAGAGAAAATGAGAAAAAAGAAACAAATATATGAATGTATGTATGCCCACAAACCAAACAACATAAAAAGAAAAAGAAAAGAAAAGAAACAAATCTTAATGAAAAATGATAGAATGAGAATTGAGTCCACTGACGTGGTCACAACAGTCAGATAATGGATAGTCACTGCCTATATCACCCCAGCGCCCTTCTTTCTATTTCTTCTTGGGTTATGTACTGAGAGAGAGAGAGGAAAAAAAGCAAGGGCTGTGGGTTTTTAACCCCTTCCTCTTTGTGTTGCTCACCAAGCTGCCAGCTGAAGTGGCCTAGGATTGATGCTGGTTGAAATAACTCTCAGCTTCCCCTCTCACAAATATAAGGAAGGATGGAATGGGAAGTACTGTTGATTGGAGTTTTGTTTTTTGTGGGTTTTTTTTTTTTTTGGTTTGGGAATTTTGGGGGATTTTTGTTTTGTTTTTTTGTAGAAAAGGGGATTTTGAATGTTTTCATCACTAGTAAATGATACATGCTTGAGGAAGTAACATTTACTCTGATTTGAACATTATGCAATGTATACATGTATCAAAACATTGGGTACCCTACAAGTAAGTTCCATAATTGTTCTGTATGAATTGAAAAAAAAGAAAAGAAAAGAAGATAGGGTAAGGGCGCACTTAGAAAAAAACACTCAGGGCAATGGTCTGTAGGGATCCTTTTAGGTAGGATCATTGAGGAAGACCTACCTGAGGAAGTGGTTATAGGCTGAGTTCTGAATGACAAATAGCTGGCCAGGGAAAATCTGGGCATTCCAAGCAATAGAACAGAGAGAACCACAAGTGTTAGGTTCTGAAGAAGGAACGTGTTGTCATGCTGGGAGAAAAGAAGGAAGTCCAGTGGGGCTGGACCACCATTAACTGGGGAGAAGTAAACAGTATTAGAAATAGGTAGACCGTTGTAAGCCATACAAAGGAAATTTTACTCTAAGTTCATTGAGAGTTTTAAGCTCAAGATCATATGGTTTGGCTAAGTATCTAAAAGATCTCTTCTGCTGTTGCATGGAGACTGTACTGCAAGGGGGGAAAGTATAGAAATGTGGAGAAAAAAGACTTCATATTTTTCTGTGCATATATTATCAGGATCCAAATCACATCTCTGAGGAGATCACCAGTATAAAACAGTGACATGATGCAAGAGGAGCCCCCACGCCTACCTGTTCACTAACCCTTTCCAGATAGGGGTTCACCTACCAAGCAGAAGGCTGGACACTAATATGAAAACTAATTAATCTTGAGTGAACAAGCGTGAGTTGTCAATCCTAGGATGACTGTGTTCTCTCTCAACAGAGCTCTACAGACTGGATGGAACCAGCTAAGTGGACCTTTCTTTAGAAAGTAAGCCTCTGCACACCTTCAGCAGCTTTTGCAGGAGCTATCCAGGGTCCTGGATTAGCTTACCCCAATGCTTTCTAAGGTCCAGGTGGACTGTGCACTCAGTTATCCTTGTTGGATGTAAGCCCCCCACTGAATTGAAACATAACCGGATTCCACTCTGATACCATGTTGTCCCATCTCAGCTCACCTGTGGGTTAACACCTGCCTTGGCCATGTATATTGGTCTAATGTTGAGTGACTTGAATACATGGATAGAATATGAAGTGGTAGCATAGTAAATGGTGTATAGATAGCCTTGGGCCCTGCTACGGCTCAGGGTTTCTGAAATAATAATGTAAGAGAAGTGAACTCAGTAGAACCATATTTCCTTGGAGAAGCACTCAAAGATAATATCAGCTACCAAACCTATAACTGGATCTGCTTATGTAACTTATTCCATAGTCTCTATCTAAAACATACCTTAAGGCATAATCCAATGCCCACAATGATTACTAAGTTCATATAATATTCAATTTCATCCTTCTGACTTTAATAGCATTCTTAACTTTGCTTTTTATTATTTTTTAAAAAAATGCATTCAACTGGAGGCCATTACTCAATTTCTTAAGTAATCAAGTTTATAGACTAAGTAGTGGATAAAAATCTGTGTGCTTTCAAGTCAAACACTTTACCTCTTCAACCAAAACACTTAGAACATGAGAATAATCTGATGTATACTCACTCCTAGCTCTCTTCTTAAGTAACATGAAAAACAGGGAGAGCCGCAGCCTCTTCAGAACTTTCCACCTACGTGCCAGCCCCTCCACTGTCCTTCAATGTGTTTGAGGGGCAGTGTGATTCATAAAGAGCCACAAAAGTTCAGTAAAACCTTTAGTTCCAAGTTATCAAGACTCTGATGAGAAAAACAGGATTGGAAACATTTAAACTTGCTCTGGCATATCCCCTTGTAGCAGCACAAACCAACACAACATATGAAAATAGCATTAAAATGGAAAGGGAATCAACAGCCTGGAATGTCTCTGTTCAATCTAATAGCAAATGAATCTTGTGAAGTTTTATTCACAGAACTCTCTGCACTCTGTCTTCCCTCCTGACCTTCACTCATATTCTCATTCTATAACTAAACATTCTGTCCTCCACCTTGCTCACTTATCTCATCCTTCAGACTTAATTTTAATCAGGAAACTTTCTCTGAGAGCCTTACTCCCTGGGACTGAGTCAAGTTTAGACTTCTGTAAAACGCTGCATTCACCTGGAGCTTGACACTTGTCACACTGTAATTTAATTGCTGGTTTCTTTATTCATTTCTACTTCTACCTTATAAGCTCAATGAGAGTAGGGACCAGGTCTTTTCTATTATTGCATCCCCCTGGGCTTTGCATAGCACTTTTACTATAAGAAATATTCAATGAATAAATTAATAAATTAATGAACTTAATAGTTTTAAGGTCCCTCTGTATCTCTAGAAGTAATAATTTTGCCTTGTTTCTAGGTTTCTTCCAGAACTTCGTACTCAATCTTCACCCCATGGAAGAAATTTTATATATATGACCACACTATGATATACAAGAACTTTCTGATCCTAGATAAAACTCTCATTTTTATATGGTACAATTTCAATGAAATTCTACTATTTAGTCTGAGAATATAAGATGGAGATTAGTGTGTGTGTGTCTGTGTGTGCACACGAGCTTTGCGTGTGTGTGTAAAGTATCAAAGAGTAAGCAGAAATTATTTTTAAAAATTGAACTTGAGGTAAAAACCATACCAATAAGCAGATTTTTCATTGATATTTTTTAAGTGTATCCTTCTTTTTTCTTATTTTCTGGTCAGATGTCTTAATGCCGGGAGATACTACTAAATATGATGGGAACTTGTGTAGTTTATTACTAATGTTGAAAAAATATGATGAAAATAATTTGTAAAAATACTGCTATTGTTTCTTGGAAGACAGCCATCTCTACTTTCAATTTCAATAAGTTTCCATTTATAACTGACACTATTTTCTTCTCTTACATTTATCTATTACTTTCCTTATCTTTTTCATAAAGTAACACTTTATCTATACTAACTTACTATACAATTATGTCATGAGAACCAGTACTTTTGTTTCCCCCGAATAAACTTCCCAAACAACTCTAAATTCTGTGGGATTATGAAGTATATCTTTCACATTTTCTATTTCCCTCAGGAAAGTGCAGAATAAGTTCTCAACAAAGCATGAATAATCAGAACTTTAGATTTAAAAACCACCCATTTTTCCATAAACTGTGATATGTAGACTAAATAAAATCAAATAAATATTAAATCATGGATCAGTAAATGATGCTCTACCAGCTAATTCTGGTCAGTTGTCTACTTTAACAAAGCTTTATTGACATATAGCCACTCTCATTTATTTACATATTGCCTGTGATTCTTTGCAAGCTACAGTGCCATTGGAGAGTACCTGTTACAGGGATTGAATGGCTTGCAGAAGCTAAAATAGTCACTATTGGGCCCTTTTAAAAAAAGAAAACTTTGTGGACCCCTGCACTACTCTAAATCATTTTTACTGATGATGGAAATAAGTCCCTGATATTTGACTTACCTAAGTATATAGCTGAACCTATTCACTAACCTTACCTTTATCAGATACATTTTCATTATTGGATTAAATGCTTAGTAAAAATAGTATTTTAGATTATATAAAATCAAATCAACAGTACAACCACAAATGAAGATGTTTGTCAGACTTTTAAGTATTTATACTAACCTTAACCAAGATATAAATTTTAAATTTAATTTTTCTGAATTATGATAGTATCAGCTAGTAAAATTAACAGTGTGTATACATACACACACACTTATTTATTGCCAGATAATATCACTAATTGTTATAAAAACACTGACAAAAAAGTACAAGTCTTACAGCAGAGTTTTAAAGATGTTGAAAGCAGTAAGTGTCAAGAAAAATGCTTTTTAAATGGATCACATTGACCTCACAGTCTACTCTATTAAGATATGAACAGCTTTAAAAGAAATTCCACTGGCAATGGAAGGAAAAATAAATAGTATGTACCATCCCTCAGTTTTCATGCCATATAAGAGCTGTGAAGAGCCATAGCAGAAAGTTCCTGAGAATCACTTCTTCTGTCAGTGTCTATTAATTTAGCAGACTCTAGTTTTTAACAAGTTACTTAAGTCTAGATTTCTGGAGAGGGAATTGTGGAAACTCTCTCAGAAATATCCTTAGTATCTATAGACCAAGCTTCACAGAATCTGAAAAAGTAAAGGGATAAGAACAGAGAAAAATATCCCCTTATTAAAACAAAAGGTAAATTCAGTAAGACTTTTTGATAAAGGATCTGTAGAATGGAGATTTTAGTAGTAAAAATGATAGACGTCTTCCTAGGTTATCCTTTGAAATACCACAACATGGACAACCCTGGAGTAGACATAAACTGTAACTGGCACTATATCAGAGAAGCTGCAATTGATAAACCATATACAACAAAAAGATTGAGCAGGCAGCAGAATGAAATGTTACAGTTGGATACTTCGTAACTACTTGGTACTGATGCTATATCCCCTATTTCAAGTCACTAGATATTTAGTCTGCTCATATTAGCAAAAGGTCATGTCATCCATTGAGACAGGAAAGAGATCGAAGAGAGGAAGGGAACAAGCTGGATAAAAATGGTCTGGACTAAAGATCAGAACAGAACACTAACCTGGATAAGGTCAAGGTAAGATAACTATGCACAAACAATATAGTGCATAAGCTTAGTTGCTTGCAGAACAGGAATGTCCATCTGCCAATTCCCAATCAGGGCAGAGACATTTCCTTTTATTTCAGAGACCCAGCTACTACAGTCCCCCTCTATAGAATTTGTGGAGACTGTAGGGACCTTGCCAAATGGAGGAAACAGAATTACTCAACAACAGCTTCCCTGGCATCTGTCAGCTCCTGTGAGATTCCATTTCTTCTCTGTGTTTCTACCAAGGATGCTAGTGGGACCCACTGGTGTTAAGTAGCTGATTGTGTCTTCCTTCCTTGGTCATTTCTGATCTTTGGACCAAACATAGAATAAGTTGATTTCAACACACTATTACCTTGAATACTCCTCTTGAAGAAAGCCTTACAACCCTCACAGGACCAGACTCCATAGTGGTAGCCAGAGGCATAGTCATTGCATACTGCACAGTAGCGAGTCTCCTTGGCAGATTCCAAGGCCAGGCTTCCCTTGTCACTGTTACTGGTCAATCTCTCTCTGCCACTCTGGCGACGATTATCTGAATTTGGCCTGAGGGAGAAAAAGGGAAGAAAAAGGTGAGTCCATTAGCATCAGAAAAAACAAAATATGTATTCTCCTCTAAAGAATAAGAGGCTTAGGAGATGAGCAGATTCACTTTATCCTGACATTTTGAAATAATGAATCATAATGTAAGCTAATCTTTTGTTACTTCTTGCTGTTTGCTGCCACAAAAGGTGTTTGCCTACTGTATTAACCTTGAGGGAAAAATTGTTTATTGCAAACTTGCTTAAGAAACAGACTGTCTATCCCCCAAAAAAATGCTACCCCTAAAAAAATGACAAGATGAAATTAGCTGGTTTCTAATAAGCATCTTCATTTTCTCAAAACTTATAATTAAATCAGAACTGTTAAAGGCGAAGGCTCATTCTGATTCTAGACCACAGAAAGGGTCTTTAGGAAATAGAAACAAAGCATAGGACAGCTGGAGCATTTGAAATTCCAATGAATTGGTGAACAATGTAGAACACATGTCAAAAAATCAACAATATAAATGTTTATGTTACTGTTACCAGGTAAGCCTGGGTACAGATTTTTAAAACTTGACTATAACTTAAGGGTGCTGTTCTCCACTATTCAAAGTCCTCTTTAAGAACATGTAGAATGAGAAGAGTGGAGGAAGACCGATGGTTACCTCCACCTTTAATGATTTCATGGAAGAAGCATAGCCCAGAAATGAAATTGAAAAATAAACAGAAACAAAGCATGGTGCTAGAAGAACCAAGAAAATGGGGAAGTAAAAAGCTTTAAGAATGATTCAAGGTCACTCAATAATGCCAAATGGAACAGAGAAGTCCAAGGAAACAAGCACTGATAAAGTGAGTTTGAATTTGACTAAGAGAACATTCAGCAAGGAGTTCTGGGAGGAAGGGTAGAGGTTCCAGCCCAAACCAGTGTGGACACAAAGGGAGGATGTGAGAAGATGAATGAGGGCCATACCTTGGAGAGTCTGATGGGAATGGCTAAAGAAAGACTTTTTATAGTATTTAAAGAATATAATGCTCCCCAAAGGATTTTTATAGTGGAAGAGGTTACAAAGCCCTCATGCAAACTGAAGGGAATTGACCAGCAGGGACAGAATGGATGAAGGCACAAAGAGAATAAAAGAACAAAGGCAAGAAGGAAACTAAAGAAGCTGTCCAAGGAGCCACCTGTGGGAAGATACCTTGAAGAAGACTGGAAGAAAGGAGGTATGGGAAGAAGTAGATGAGAAGTTCGCATTTCTCATCTGGCCAGGTATAGAAGCAGTAGTTAGGGCGGCCTGGGATTTTCTAGACCTGTGACAACAAATACAGGTTGAGTGTAAGGGATTGGGGGTGGAGGGCGGTTGGCCAGAGGGCAGCACAGTGCCTGGAATGTAGCTGGCACTCAATGATACCCATAATGAATGAAGAGTGTGTACAAGGTGATGGGGAAAGAGAGGTTGGCAGATATTGTAAAGGTAGATGGGGTAAAGGTTCCTAGAAGATTTTCAAAACTAACCTAAGAAGAGATACAGTAAATTGAAGATAGAGGTCCCAGGATCTCGTGGTTAAGGAAGCTCCAGAATCCTTCTTCTATTTGCCACTCAAACAACCAAGCCATGCTGAGTTCAACCGATTCCCCTCTTTACAGCCCTTTTTTCTTGTCACTCAGATTTTATAACCCTTACCTGCCCTTCTCACTTACTAATATTGTACACAATTTTTTGTGTGTCTCCAACTACATTTGCCATAAAATTCACAAAACATTGGTCCCCTGGGTTAAGTACATCTGACTTTGCCAATTTTTTTTTTCCATTTGGAATAACTTAGCTCTGAGGTTGGCAGCCTCAAATAGGAATTCTTTATTTTTTAATTATCCTGAGAGAGCACTGGCCCTCAGTTTTCAATCCTAGTTCATATTTTGTTACCCATCTCTTTCCATTTCACCACTATGCTGCTGGATGCCCCCCATCAACCACAGATCTTTTTACGGTTTATTTACTAATGTCTTATGCATGATTCAAGTCAGTAGGAAGCCACTGTGAATATTTAACTATAGGAATTCAATCCCTTGCGGGTGTGGGAGTGGATAATGAGAAAGCATGAAATGGATAGACATACTGTCTTAGAAACCTTATTAATTGTTGCAGACAAGTACCCTGCTCAATGCCTAGCACACAGCAAGCATTCAATACAAGTGTGTTGAATGAATGAATGAATGAATGAATGAATGAACGAAAGGTATGCATGGGCAACTATTCCAAGATGTCAAATATACTCCCACAATTGTCATACAATAAAGTACAATTTACTCCCAAATCAAAACAGCTTTTAACTTTCAGTAGTCAATAGGTGGACTGGGAAAGGGGAGACATGCAACAGTTTGAAAAAACTCTCACATAAACATTGTAGCCTAGAAATATAGAAAAAAAATAAGAAAAAGGATATGTCATGAATGCATAAAATATATACATATGTAATAGTCTATTTTATCACTACCATAAGTTTTAAAAATCCATTATGAAAAGTTAAAAGGTATCCAAACTTAGCCACAAAAATACAAAATCTAGTTGGCACCAGGTGTAGTACAGAAATGTAAAGAATTAAATCATAATTGCATAAAACTAACTGTATACACTGTACTACTGTCATAATTTCATAACCACTTCCAGTTGCAGCTAGCTCAAGTGTTGCCAATATCCACGAAAAACACTCATGAAATGCATATGGCAGTAAAAAAGAGAAATCTCATAATTCACGAGTAATTTTCATCACACATAATATATATATAATATGTAAAACGTGTGTTCAAGTTTAAGTCTGTTTATATTTTATTGTTTAAGTCTGTTTATGGTATCGCTAAGGCTTCTGATTAAAGGGAGGCTCCTAGTAGTTGGATTTGGCGCAGTCAAAAGTTATTCTTGGGAGTTTGATTGGCAGCAGGAGGGCAGAGAAGCCCCAGGGAGCCCTGGGCAGCCCCTCTACCACCTCTGGCTTGTCACCATCACCCCTGCCCGGGGAACCATAACCACTACCAGAGCCGGGAGGCCCAAGCCTGGAAGGCTGCAGGTGCAGCGGCCACCAAGCGCGGCACCACGGACAGCGGCGCAGGAGCCTGGCGCGGGCGGCCGCACATCGGCGGCACCTACCGGTTGGGACACACCTACCGCAACCAAGGTTTGGGTCAAAGAGTTCAATGGAAGAAAAGGACATGGTTTCATTAGCGGGAATAACACAAAGAAAGATAAATGTATATGCCAGACCGCCACAAAGAAGAGTAACCGAGATGTCCCTGGGCAGGGTCGGAGGAGAGACGGCGGAGTTGGATGCCATTTGGGGAAAAGCGTCCGAGGCAGCCCAAGGCGCTGCTGGAGCTGCAATTCAAGGCATTAACTATGCGACAGGCATGACCATTGTATGTGCTATCCACACAATCAACAGCAGAACTCCGGAATAGAGAGCGCGAGAGAAGGAGGGACCTGAGCGCTCCCAAAGTCCATGCCCAACAACACTGACCTACAACGGGCCCAGGTCCCCACCTTACTACACGTGGAGACCCCAGGGGCATGGACCACAGTATTCCACACCTTCTGTGCAGGGAGAAGCCATGCAGGGCGCTAACAGGGGACAAGGTGGACCAGAAAGACAGAACACGAGCAAGGGCTATAGACTGAGGTTGCTCCAGGCCCTGCTCACCAAAGGCGGCGGGGAGAGGGCCACAGTGAAGAAGACAGGGAATGTCTTTACCTGTTGGTCAAATAACTCAAGCTACATAGTCTATACAGCATAGGGTTTTTACTATTTTTACCTAAAGACATGTCTTTTTAGTAATGAGAAATGTGTTCTTTTTAAAAGCATAGATTTTTCTTTCTTTAAAATTTTGTTTCATACATGATGAGTCTTTTAAAGAATTTTATTTTTAACGTGTAATAAAAAGCTTACAACTTGATTTTTTAATAAACAAACTTTAAACTCCTGGTAAATAAAAGTCTTAAATAATTTTCAAAGTTATATTCAGATATTTTAACTGAATAGGAGGTCAGCACCTCTAACCCCTACATAATTCAAGGGTCAGCAGCACTGCATTTTTTAAAAAACTGTGGTAAGATACACATAGCTTAAAATTGACCAACTTAATCATTTTTAAGTGTATGAGTCAGCAGTGTTAACTATTTTTACATTGTTGTGTAACCATCTTCAGAAATGCTCCACTTTACAAAACTGAAACTCTAAACCCATTAAACTCCCAATATCCCCCTTCCTTTATACCCTGGCAACCACCATTCTGCTTTCTGTTTCTAAGAACATCACTATTTCAGATGCCTCCCATAAGTGGACTCATTCAGTATTTCTTTTTGCTGTTGTTGTTTGTTGGCAGGGGGGTTCTGGCTTGTTTCGTTTAGAATAATGTCCTGAGGTCATTGTGGATAATTCTGCCATAAACATGGATGTACAAGTATATCTTCAAGACACAGCTTTTCTATTCTTTTAAATTTATGCTGAGAAACAGCATTCTTGGACCACCTGATATTCTGTTTACTATTTTGAGTATCCATCATACCGTTTTCCATAGTGGTTGCACCCTTTTCTATTCCCTCCAAGGCACAAGGACTCTGGCTTCTCCATGTCCTTGCCAACACTTGCTATTTTGCCCATCTGTCTTACAGTGGCCATCCTAGTGAGTATGAGAGGAATGTTGCGATTTTTTACATCACCTTCAGCATTGTGTTCCTCCCCTGCCCGCCACTCCTAACCCCCACAGATTTGAAATATCTCAGCCTTTCTCTGGACTCTTTGACAGGTTTTTTGGTACTTCTCTTCTGCTATTAGCTACATTAATCCTTCCTCTGATTTATTTTCAACTTCGTTGCTGTCTGCAAAGTTCCTTGTGTCTAATTCATCTTTGTAATGCCAAGTGCTTAGAGCATAGTGTCTCATCCAAAAGACAGACTGAATAAATATTGATCACAAATAATTAATCCATAACTGGACCAATGATGTGGTCATTTTCACAATATAAATGGAGTAATCAACGTTGGTTTTTAAGGTTTTGGTAAACATTTTAATAGCAAAAGCCCATTTGCTATTAAAAAATTATAATAGCAAAAGTTATAAAAGTAGTATAGATGTTTACTGTAAGCAAAATGTCATTCATTATATACTTTAACTTTTAAATGATTCTGAATTATTGAATATTGACTGCAAACATAAGGCATAAAAGCAGAAGGCATATAAAGAAGAAGGGGGGAAGTAGACAGACCATACTTACTTTCCGTAAAGCAACTTTTTAGCCAGAAATCCATGATACAATATTGTCATAATATTATTATTTCATAATATGACAATATTATATGCTGTATGAAAACTCCCAAAACATCGTGAAAAAGAGAATCAACCAGATCATCCTAAAAGTCAGGTGAGGCCTTGCAACCGGTTGCAGAGCCCAGTGGCACATTACAGTTGTATTCAAGTTTTTGTGAGCATCCATTGGGCCAGGCTAATTGGGCACAACTGTCTCTAGACAGCTGTGTCTTCTGAATGCAGAATTCAGCCTGATTATCTTCAGTGGAAAGGAACAAAGAGGGATGTGTCCATGTCTGGGCTCAGACCTGGCCATATGAGTGGATCAGGCACCAACCTGCAATTATCTGAGTACCTCTAGTTAGACCAACCCCAGCAGATGGGCCTAGACATGAGTCCCAGTCTCATCTCATCTCTTCTTGCTGCTCTCTACCTGGCTTTGGCCCACTGCTCTGTCACAGACCTGGTCTTGTTAGCCTCACACCTCCTTTGCAGGAAGGGCTGACCTCATGTTTAAGTCATTGCTTCTTCCTCTCCCTTCACCTCAGAGGACCTTGATTTCCTTTATTTTCACAGGACCAAAATTTCATGTTCAAAATGTCTTCAGGTCCTGCTTTCCTGATAGGAGGCTTCCAAGTCCTATCCATGCTCTTAGCTCTGGATTATAAATGAAGGATGCACTAATTCTTTAGCAAAATTGCTAAAACACCTTTTTTTTTTCCTTGTAAAGTTCTTACCCCTTTCTCATTGAATTGTAACCCAGTCATTACAGCTTTTTATCTTGGAAACTTTCTCATCAGACCCAGATAAGAAGTTGAATGGATTTACTAAGCTCCAAATAAAGAGGCTGAACATTGTTCAGTTTTTCTAACACTTTTCAAGACTGTTTGGAAAGAAGCAAGACAGAAGCTTCAGGGTGAAATGAAGGCATGTTTCATGTAAGTAATACATAGATATAGCCCTGAAGCATACAAGTGACCAAGGAACAAAGAAAAGGCAGGGGAACAGGGGCCAGAAGCATGAGAGACAATGCTTTAAAAAAAAAAAAAAAGCAGCAACACATTTACCTATGGAAATTGGAAACTCAACTGCCTTGACTTAGTTCACTTTTCATTTTATCAACTGATTTCTAAATATTTCCGAAAGGATGCCTCACTGATATTACATATTCAACATACGCAACATATTTAAAAGATGTATCTGAAGGCATTCATATAGGTGGACCTATATGAGTGGACGCACTTGGACCAAGTATGAACACAGCATGATAAAAAATATTAACCAAGAAGATTTTTATTAATCAAAGGAAACTTTTAAAGCTCAGTGCAATGAAATACTGTTGTTTGTCTAACCACATATAATGGTACCAGCTATCCAAAAGCATTATTCTCTTTGAGTAACCAAGCATTTTTTAAAAGTTTGAAAGCCCTGGTTTCTAGAGGAAATATTTTTACAAAGCTAAATTAAAAGAACCAACAGATGTCCACTCCCTAGAAATATGGTTTAATTAACTGCTAGTGGAATAACTTCATAATTCTCCCTCACCAGATCAAGTACCCAAAGTTGTGCACACTCAATATTCCCCAGAATTTTCCTTCATGGCAATTACCACAAAATCCAGTCCTATATTTGGGTATTATTGATAGGTGTATTTTCCCCTTCACCAATAAACTCATTTGCTCCCAATTTTAACTGACACACAGTAGGTCCTTAATAAATATTTGCTAAATGCACCTCCCACATCTATTCCACCACCACATTTAGTCAATTATTTCTTCAAAACACTCTGCCTATCCTTCTCTCCATTCCTTGTTCTCATCATTCATATCTGAGAAATCAGTAATACTCTGAATTTGAATTAATTGTCCCCCTCGCCCTTTTCCTCAAACTCACCCTGATAGCACTGCTTAAAAAATTCTCCCTGTAATTTTAGGGTAGTTATAAACCTGAAAAACACAAGTTTAAAAAATAATGTCAACACATTAGAATTAAGCCCGAATTCTTGAATTCCCTGCACCAGGCAATATTGTTCTCTTTGTATTTGCCTAAGCAAGACGTAACCAAATCCAC
Source organism: Urocitellus parryii (assembly GCF_045843805.1). Taxonomy (NCBI): domain Eukaryota; kingdom Metazoa; phylum Chordata; class Mammalia; order Rodentia; family Sciuridae; genus Urocitellus; species Urocitellus parryii. Next base: position 14,472,027 of record NC_135538.1, read on the forward strand.
CCTTAGGAAATTGCTCATACTATGTTCCCCTCATATTTCTTGCTTCCCGTCACCTATACACATCTCATCCCTCCTAGAAAACTAAGCTCTATATTCCATATCATCCATGAGTATTCCGGCTCACACTGGTTCAAGTTTGAATTCTTATACAATTTAACATCGCCCCCTCATCCCTACACACCTAGTTGGACATGGACTTGGACCTCCGGCAACTATTCCACTTACTGTGCAGTATTTTCTGCCTCCACAGGTCTCCTTAGGCAGTGTTCCTCAAGGTTCTTCTACCCTTGGCCCTCTGCCATTCTCAGTTGACATTTACTCTCTGTGGGATCTCAGAAACATGTGTGGTCACATGCAACTGCCATCTCACACCCCCTCCTGGACTTCAGACCATATGCTAATTATCTCCTCTACGCTCTGCAGCTTCCCTTAAATGAACCAAAGAAACCTCAAGCTCAATGCATGCAAGACTGTTTCCCAGAGAGCCTGCTCCTAGGATCCACTGATGCATTCAAGCCTGTGCTCCTGCCTGGAACACCCGTTCCCCACACCTGAATAACCCTTATTCATCCTCCTATCTCGGCTCAAACAAGTTCCTCCATAGCTCTGCCAATGCATCAGCCTAGTTTATATAAGACCTGGAGTCATCCAATTACAGCAGAAGTCTTTGCACTCCCCACTGCAAACGCTTGGCAGGTCCCCACCCTCCAAGAAGAAAACTCAAAAGTTCTTTCGGTGCCCTGGAAGGCCCAACACAGTGTGACTCTGCCTGTTATTCATTGCACCCCTGCCCTTGCTCCCCCAGTTTCAGGTGCCACCTGGGCTGCTGCTGGACAGTCACACCATGTGCTCCCCCTCCCATGCCCTCCCCATGCCCAGCTCCTCCTGGCCTTCTTCTTCCCTCCATGCAGCTTCGCTTCCTTTCCCAGCACCACTTTCCTGGTCAGTTTAGATTAGGCTCCTTCTTACTTTCTCTGCTCCGCACTGGTTGGTTTGTTGTCTTTACAACACCTAACACCACCCAACATCAAACCTGCCATGTGAGGTGTCCCCCAAAGTTTCTGTTCATGCAGGAATGTTGGGAGGTGAAATGATTTGATTATGAGAGCTGTAACCTACTCATCCCATCTTAACTGGAATAGACTGATGGGTGGTAACTGTAGCAGGTGGGTGTGCCTAGAGGAGGCCAGTCACCGGGAGCATGCCCCAAAACAGTGCATCTTCTTTGCTGCCCATTGTCCTTCCTCTAACTCCTGACCCTGTACGTGGAGCCATGCACCTCCACCATGCCCTCCCACCAGGATGCGCTGCCTCATCTTGGGGCCAGCTCAGCAGACTCAGAAAACCATGAACTAAACCTCTGAAATTGTGGGCTCAAAACACACTTTTCCTTCTCTACATCATTCTTGTCAGGTATCTTGGTCCCAGCAACAGAAAAGTTAACTAACATACCTGCTCCAAAAATATGTGTATTTCATTGTGTATCTTCTTCCCAGAAAGGTAAGCTTGATTCCACCAGCACCTTGAAAACAGCCCAGCACAGAAATAGTTGTTGGATGAAAAAGTCCCTAAATAAATGAGAGCTGCAGTGAATCCACACTTTGCTGCCTTCTGCTTACTTATGTATCTTATCCTATGAGCCATTACCTCCACCATGGCGGGCACTATGGCCACATTACTTGCCAGGGTCAGCCAGCTCCTCCTTACTGCCTGACACTAAGTTACTAATTTGCCATGTGAATGACTGCAAGTTACTAATTTGCCATGTGAATGAGTGGAGGGTCATGGTGAGTCTTCTCCCACTCCTCCCCACTCCACACCTGCCACTCCCCCACATCACACACCTGTCCTACACACTAGAGCAAGAAAGAGGGGCTCTACCTTGAAAAGTGGACTCCTGTTCAAAAATCCTTCCCGTGTCCTTATCATTTCTGCAAGACTTCTTAACCTTCTTTGGCTGAGGGAGCCCAGGAGAACCCTCTTATTTACAGACACACAGGTTTCACTTATAATCGTAGGGTGTTCACAGGCCTCCTGGAGGCCACGAATGTCTTCCCAAGAAGATTTCAGCCTCAACCCGCTGGTCCGTGGGACACACACAGGTTCTTTAGCATCAGCCCATTTTGACCTGGCAACTCTGTCTCTCCAGCCTTACCTGTCCTTCAGGGATTAATTTGATGCATCATGCTTCCCAAACCAAGCTACTACAGCTCTGACCTTCGCCCACACAGTTTCCTATTTTGGTCAAAAGGCAAAAAAGTTCCTGAGTAAAAAATCCCTCCTGCTTAGATACCAGCCACTGCCTCTGTCAACAGAATGAACCTGTGCTGATCGAATATCAAATCTATGCTTCATCATCATCTAGCTGTGAATCTCCAGGAAGGAGACCTACTCTAGTCATGGCTGTTTCCCAGTTTCCAACACCAAATGATGAATAGCAAGAATTGGATAGATGGTTGTGGGAATGAGTAAAATTCTGTGTTCAATTATTTTGTGCCTTGCTTTCCCAGTAGGGGGCTTCAAGCTTCCCAAGAATACAGATGCTGTGTTATAAGTATTTATATCACCCCCAATTTGTATCCCCTGCATTTCTTTACACATGGAAAGTAACTGATAAATGCTCACTGAATAAGTCAATCAATAGACTTAAGAATAACCTGCAAGGGGCATAGCAGAGTGTGTTTCTCTAACAGAATGATGGATAGAGGGAAAGAGAAAACAATTAATAATGCCCATTTGTGGAGCAACAAATCCATCTAAATATGGTTTCTTGGGCAGCTGTCTCTGCTCTAAATAGCCACATGAATGGGCATAAGCTGGGGATGCTTCATGTCATGGGTTGATTTCTAATTTCTCTACAATTTTGTTTCTTGACTTTATATGATCTGTATTTGTTTTCCTGGAAGTAAATAAATGTTGCTTAGAAAAATGGGCAGGAATCAACTCTATCTATCTAAACTGGTGGAATCTGGAAAGGAAAATCCGGGACCTCCTTTAGAAAAATTTAATTTAAGTGAATCCTGAACCAGATTTAGGCAACTCCCTTAACCAGGTGGCAGTTGTGTGCAGGGGTAGGCAAGTTATCAATTATTTTCAGCTTGACAAAGTGGACTCTTTCAACGCTTTTAGAAATTATTCTAGCTCCTCTACACTGTGTTTCTGAAAACTTAATATGTATCTATCTCTTGTCTCAGATGATCCCTTTAATGAATTTAACTTATTTTTTATTGTGTCTTTTAGTTAATATTTAAAAAAAAAAGCCAGAGAAGGTTCTTCCCTAAAAAGTGTAGAAGTAAACTTCTTCCAGAAAAGACTAGTGATAAAGCAGGGAAGAATGCTCCATGGAATTCTCTAGGGAGAAGGTGGCAGCTGGAGTTCCAGCTGCCACCCAATTTCTAGACCACTCCCCAGACTTCTAGGAAATGCCACCTGACTCTGGATCCAGAAGACTAGCAAACGGTCACACAACCTGGATGGTAGTGGCAGGCACTATTTTAAGTGTTTTATGAATATTATTTTACATGGTCCTTCAAAGCACGCTAAGCAGTACTATTAAAACTCCAGTTGCTTCAGAAATGAGGCAACCCAGGCACACACAGATTAGGTAACCCATCAGAGTCAGTCAGGAAACTCTGGAGCAGAGGGCCCTGGAATTTGACCCCAGAGCCCAAGCTCCCCACAAAACACAATCCCCAGGAGCTCCACCCAAAGTCATTGCAGGCCAAGCGCAAAGTGCATCTGGGAACAAAGTCATTGCCTCAGATCTCATCCCTACACTCATAAATCCCTTTAGAAATCACTGCGGATGTTTCTCACAAGGCCAGCAATACTTTTTTGAGGGAGAATGGTAATTTAACTTGTAGGGCAAAGGTTGAAAACTCTGTTGAGTTCCATGAAAATGTAGTTAATGGAGCTAATAAGTCCTACAGGAGAAGGGTTTGATGAAAGTTTGAATATTTTCTAAAAAATGTGACTGCAGGAAATCATCTATTTTCACTCAAAAACAAACAGAAAATTGTGTGTCATTAATGCTCATATGCAAAAGTTCTGAAATTCTTTACGCACAAAGAACATTAGCATTCATCACTCAAGAGGTAAGGCACTCCGTAAAATGTCAAGTGGTTTTCCCACTCACTTAAGAAAAATGTCTTCACCCCAAAATACAAGCAAGTGTTGATTTTCCACACTAATGGGAAACAAGAACAGCCTGGTATAAAGTTCCCTAAAAACCCCATTTAGTCAATATCTTTTTATCTTCTCTGAGCTACTAATGTGTAGCCAAATGACCCAATTTGAGGCTCATCACCTCTCCTTTCTCTATTCACTCACATCTGCTACAAGTGCTAATGAACGATGGGGAGAACTAAGGGCCCGGAGATGCAAAGAAGCAAGGTATACAGGTGACACAGAAAGGGGTCAAGAGGCAGCAAGCAACAGTTGGATTCCACACCTTTAAAAAAAAAAAAGAGTCTGATTTCCAGTCCAACTTTTACAGACACTATGACACTGTATTGGGAGAATGATAAACGTATTGACACCCAGAATTATTAACATTTATTCAACAGCATTGAGAGAACAGCTCCCTGTGCCCAGCCAGAGGGTATAGCATGAGAAAGGACAGGAACAACAGGAGAAGGAACGCGGGGTAGCAGGCAGTGGAGGGGCGCAGAGGGTAGACAGTCAGGCCAAGCTCTGTCCTGGGAAGCAGATGACTGGGGGAGGAAGGCCTGGGCCCTTGGGAAAACACACTGCAGGCAAGAGTCCTAGACCCACTGACACTTAAACACGGAATGTCAAGGACTCAAAACAACGCTCTTTAAACAATGGCCTCTGGCTTGCTTTTGAACGTTATCTATAAATCATTTCATTTATGATCCCAGCCAAGAGATAAGGCCAACATGTCATCACATAAAAATCCCACACAAACATGTCCAGAATTGCAAATGGAAATTTTTTGCCCACAAAAATTATTTGGGAAGCCGTATGTCATCAGGGATCACATTGCTGCAAATGTAATAAACTTCAAGATAAAATAAGGAAGGCAGGATATTGTAGTGAAGAAGTTCTAGACTGAACCAGAACTCTTTAGTTCTAGACAAAACTCTGCCAATAGCAGCTACGTGGCCTAAGAAAATGATCTCAACTCTCTGGATCTCCATTTCTTTGCTTGTAAAATGAGAAATCACAACTGGGCTTTCCGAATTCTTTTTTGGCACCGCAATTTTGTGACCATAATTCTAGCCCATGCCTCTGACCCAACAATAACATCTGTAGCCAGCTAGAATTTCTTCAATGGGTCCCACGAGAGAAGAGCTTATTTCTCAGAACTCTTTCCTAAGAGTAACAAAATGCATAAAACACGAGCTGGGATGAGGGGTAGCACCACAGTGGAGTCTTCTCGGAGCTGCCCTAGCCAATTAATGGTAACAAGCAGCCATCTCAGCATAGGTAGCTGTCAGTCATAGCCACTGGGTTTCTAACTGTTCATACGACTTCCCCTCAAAACTGTAACTTTGGTAATGCAAGGTAAGAGAAAACAGAAAGAAAAAATGGAGAAACAGAGAAAGGGGGAGAAAAGTTGTATATATGTCTTGTTCTCAGTTCTAAGAGCTCTATCATCCATGATTGAGATGGAAACTTGAAGAAAAAAAGAGCTGAGACAGAAAAAGACAAAGTAAACTATAATTTGACTATCATGGCATTGCACACGTGACTGGGAAGAGTTCCAAAGCAAGTGAATGATCTCAAATAGGAGACGATTTGGATATGGTAAAAAAAAAAAAAATAAACACAGACTCTTTTGCACAGAACAAATTTATCAGTGTGGCAAAGTCGAACCTCTCAAAGTCTTCATAGACCAGAAATTTTTGAGTAGATACTAAGGGCTCTCTTAGACATGAAAGTCAAAACTAAATCTTTAAAGTAAAATCTTCTTTGGTTTTCCCGCCTACTCTACAGAAAGCAGGCTCAAAGAACAATTATTCTATTGCTACTGAAGCAAAAAAAGATGAAGTCTTTCTTATGTCTCAGAAGACATAGTCAAGCACTATGGGGTACAGTGAGGACATTTGCTGAGGGTATCATCTGGAGACTCTGGGAATGTGCTAGAATATGCATGGAGATGCACACTACATGGACCCCAGGGCATAAGACTGGATTGATAGGTGTAATGCACTCTACTAGGGCAGCGACTCTACTAGGGCAACTGCTTGGTTGCAGTCTTGGAGTTTAGATATCATATTATCATCTTTGACTTAGGATACTGTCTACAAAGTGCTGGAACACCTTGACCTTTCTCATGGCCTGATTCCCTAGCAACCCATTTTATGCCGTCCCTCACACTTCCATGATTTGGCTCATGTCCTTTCCTTCCAATGGCATCCTTTTCCAGCCCTCACGAGTCAGGAGAAATCCCCAACACATTCAGATCCAGCTTCATCTGCTGCCTCTCTGCGCATTACCACTTCCTCTTGGCCCCCTTCACACCACTCTGCAAGTCACATGTACACAGGTTTCAAACCTGCTAGATGGTGGAAGCTTAGATGGGAGACAGCCAAGAAATCTTTTTGAATTAATTTAAATTGAATTCCATTCCAGTGATTTTATGGAGTGAGTTCCATGATACCCTTTTAAATAATTCAAAATATCTAAAGAGTCCTGACAAGTGCCCAATTGCCTGCCCAAATTTCCCACAGGCAAGAAAGGAAAAAAAAAATAACAGAACCCAGGGAAACTCGAGTTTGGATAAGTGACTCCCAGTTTACCAAGATTTTCTAAATCACTCTATAAGGAACTTTAAAACAAGCTACTGAACATGTAAGCAATTCTGTACCATTTTCCTCCTTTCTTAAAAATAAGAATTATAGTGTTTTCTCTAACTGGAGAGATTATTGAATAACATTTAGGAAAAGAAATTAAAAAATCAGAGAGCCAGTGCTTGCCATCAATCTTTAAAACCTGTTTTGAGGTACATATTTAGTGTACATATAGTGTACATATTAGTCTTTGAATGTGCTTCTATGAAAGGAATGAACCAATTCAGATTCTTGATACTTAAGGAAATAATGTTAAGTTTTTAATGGAATGATATTATAGTTATTTTTTAAATAGTCCTTCTTCTACAGAATTATATACAGAAATATATGTGAATAAAACATAACTGTTGAAGCTGAGCGAGGAATAGATAAAGGGTCATTATTCTCTGCCATTTCTGTAAAGGTTTGAAAACTTTCACAATAAGAACTCTGACCAGGTCATTATTCTCTTTGAAACCCTCTATTGACTCTCCAACTCACTCAGAGTAAAAGCCAGAGTCCTGCTGATGGTGCACAGTGGCTCTCCTGGCTCTCACCTCCCTGTTCTTCTCTTTAGTCACCTCCAAACTACTCCACTCCAGCCATACTGGCCTCTGCCTTAAACATGTGATGCATGCTCCTGTCTCAGGGCCTTTCCACTACTGTGTCCTCAGCTTCAATCACTTCTCACTAGGGACTTCTCATGGCTCCATTCCCTCCGCTATTCAGATCTTCATTTAAATGTCATCTTTGCAATAACAAAGTTGCTGCAATAGAGCCTGTAATGGAATGGTTGTTTGATCTGTTAGCTGATCTATTCCCAATGCCTAGAACAGTGCCTGGCATACAGTTAATGTTCAATAAATATTTGTTAAATGCATGAATGGGCAAACTGAGCCAGCCACCCAGTGAAGCCAGCTGCAGATTTAACAATATCAAATGAAGTAAGAGCATGTCAGACAGGCTACACTGGTCACTGTCAACCAGACTGCCCATGACTTCAATTACTCTTTATGAGGAACAAAAACAAGGATTCAATGTAATGCCCAAGGAGGTCAACATAGTTAATACAGCAAAGTTTTCTAGAGCTTGAGTGGCAAGTTAAAAGCCAGGTAAAGCCCCCTGCGACTCTCAGAAAACATCAGGGCTATAGCCGCTGGCGCAGACTGGCTCCTTCTTCACTTGACTCTGAAAACATTTCTAGGCAGCATCCTCTGGTGGTCTTGTCTAGATAGTGGAATCAGAAGCAAACTGATTTGCTAGGATAAGGGCACAGATTCCCAGGCTCCAGCTCATTTATTCTGTTGTCCTGCAAGACTTGGCCTGTTCGGAGGAAATTTAATATTACATCTTTATTACTCTTACAAGTGGTATTTATAACTCTTTATATTTAGCTCAGAAATAGTCTTCCTGATTCTCCTGCTATAGTTCTCCAAGGTATAAGCATGCTATGAAGCCAAATGAACTAGCCAAGCAACTTCCAATGCAGTACTGTCCCCAGGGCTCTGTTCAACCTGGCTCTCAACCAGTTGGGGTAAGTCACCAGTCAGCCAATCACCTTGGCCGCCACCAGCCAATGCAACAAGTTCTCTAAGCACCTGAGAACCCTGGCAGACACGCTTCCACCCTGGCACCAACTCTTGCTTGCAGTTATGTCCTGGGATGTGATAGTGGGAGTTCTCTAACATCTTTGGTTCAGCACTGAATGAAAGGAAATACTTCAGAGAACTTGGGAATTGTCACTCACATTCCTGTCTCCATGTTCTCATCAAAGAGATTTCAGAGAACACTCCCTCCCTGAAAATTACACAAGTACAGTTACTGACCTATACCCAGTGATTACTGGAGCATTTCTTTACTTTCCCTTTTCATACTGTGACTTCCTTTACCAACCCCACGGTGCACTGGAGATCCCCCATCCCTCCAAGGCCATTGGTAGCCATGCACCTCCTGGTGTAGCCAGCCACCTCCCAAGCCACCACAAGCAAGCTCAAGTTCTCCTGCTCTCGATTATGCTAAGCGAAGCTAGCCAAGCCCTAAAAAACAAATGCCAAATGTCTTCTTTGATATAAGGAGAGTAACTAAGAACAGACTAGGGAAGAAGAGCACAAGAAGAAGACCAACATTAAACAGGATGAGAGGTGGTAGGGAAGGGGAGAGAGAAGGGAAATTGCATGGAGATGGAATGAGACCCTCAGGGTTATACAAGGTTGCATACAAGAGGAAGTGAGGGGAAAGGGAAAAATAATACAAGGGGGAGGAATGAATTACAGTAGTGGGGGTAGAGAGAGAAGAGGGGAGGGGAGGGGGGATAGTGGAGGATAGGAAAGGCAGCAGAATACAACAGACATGAGTATATCAATATGTAAATCAATGGAAGTGTAACTGATGGGATTCTGCAAGCTGTATACGGGGTAAAATGGGAGTTCATAACCCGCTTGAATCAAAGTGTGAAATATGATATATCAAGAACTATGTAATGTTTTGAGCAACCAACAATTAAAAAAAAAAGTTCTCCTGCTCTCCATACAGCCAAACCAAGGTGTAGCAAACTGAGCAGATGAAGAGTGGGAGTGCAGACAGGTCTCTTTAAAGCTTTATCTACATTGGAGGTGCACTTCCTCCTTCTGAGTCTTTTATGCCTTAGACAGCATTTCAGATTTTTGCTTTTCTAAGTTGCTATTTTCTGAAATCCAACGATTCCCCCCCTCCAAAAAAAAGAGAATTCCCCCAAAGTTACCAAGAAAAGTGTTATAATACTCACTGCAATATTCACTACAAAAGTGAATCCACAGTTCTGAAGACAAGATCTCCTTTTACAGCATCCTACGCCTTCACCTTCCCCTCATGCATTATAATATTTATTTTATACTTCAATTATCTATCTTTATAATTGTCAAATTTTACAATTATCAAATTATCTGAGTAGCAGTCATGTCTATGTTTAATCTAAACCAGTGTTCTCAATCATAACTAACAATAATAGCAAAAATACATGTACAAATTTGACATGGGTATGCCTCCTTTGCTGATAGAAAGGCAGAGGTGGAAACCTGTGTAGTCACACAAAAGAATCTCTGGGCTTTAAAAACTAAGCCATAAACAGTGAGGCAAGATGATTATGGCTGCCAGATTTATCCAACCAAAATTCAGAATGCCCAGTTCAATTCAAATTTCAGATACACTGCCAAAACAACTTTTGAGTATAAATATGATGGGAGAAATAACTAAAAACTGACTTGCTACTTATCTAAAATCTCATCTTACCTGGGCATCCTATATTTTATCTGGCAGCCCTGTGTAGCCTTTTAAGAAAGGCAATGGAGATGTGTGACTCCAGCAGTCACCAGAGATTTGATCGGAGAACAATAGGAAAAGTTAATGATCACACACTTAATCATGCTTTTCTCGTCAGGGGACATAATAGGCAACGCTCAAGGAGAACTGACTCTGGGCCAGTGGGATGTCATGTTAAATTAATGTTCACCTGTTTACTAAAATGACCTGGGAGTAAAAAGACTAATGTATCTCATGATTCACGCAGCTTAAGTCACCGAGAAGTCCCCTCACCAGTAAGTGCCATGAGACACATGACTTCATCTTTCTCACTTTCTCTCCAACCAGGTTGAGCCCAGTAGAAAGTGCTCGTCTAATCTCTGGAAGGATCAACAAGATCATCCTCCAAGATGTACTGATGGAAGACGGGTGCCGTCAACCTGAGCTTCCTGTATGTGGCACCCTCTGTCTCTAAGGACGACCTAGACTGTGGGATCCTGCACCAGAGCCCCTCCAAATATCACCAGGGTGGCTTCCTTCTCATGCCTCAGTGGGAGTCATTTTGCTGAAAGGAGAGTGATACTACTTTTAAACCTGAACAAAATACATTTTGGCCTACATTTTTCATAAAAAAAGAAAATCAATATGAAAGCCAACCTCAAGGATTCCATATAAATTCTACCTCAAAAACTTTCTCTTTTACACAAAGTAGTCTTAAAATAACATATTTAATTTCTACATACCATTTTGAATTGTAAGATTATTTTCTCCTTTTCAAACATTTTAGTTGAAAAAGTAACAGTTCTTTAACTGGTAAAAAAAAATCAAAGTGAAAAAATATTGGATTTTTGCTTAATTGTAAATCCTATCTCGATAAATTTCTAAAGAATAAGCTGTGTCAAAGTACTTTGCTTTTGCTTTCGTGTAGTTAGAACCCATCAGCCACGATAAATGTGCTAAACATTAATTATACTTCCAACATATGGTTCCATCAATTGCCATTCATATTAAACTTACATTTAATTTCCTGGAGCAATATTAAACCACAAATGGAAAAATTTAATAGTAAACAGTATATAACCAACATTGGGTTTAGAAATTAGTCTCAGAGGACACACATGTTGTTCAACATAGGGACCATTGTAGCAAAGTTTTTAATGTGCATCCTGGCTTTTAAAAAAAATATTTTGACAGTACGAAGGTAAATATCCATGATGAATTAATGCAAGTTTCATCTTCACATTTGTCATAGTGGAATAAAAATAGCCTCCAACTGCTTCAGAAATCTGAAAGGAGTCAGCGTAAGCCTCCAGGGAAATTTGGCAAGGTAATTCCTAACCTTTAAGCTCCAGATGGAAGGGGGAAATAAAAAAACAAGAAAGGAAACCTACAATCAGAAAGCAAACAAGTTATAGTTATTAGGATGGAAAGGAAACGATCTAAATGGAAGTATAGAAAGTAAGTCTCTACTAGAAAGCCAAAATCAAACTGCCAAATAGAGGTTATGCTTTTTCACGGAGACCATATGCCAATCATGTGGATGGCCAGCCCAGGAGGGTACAGCTGGGCACTTTCCCTTTAGCCATCATTATAATGTCATAGCTAGTAGAACCAGGCTTCCCCTCATTCCACTTTGTTGAGCGTCCACCACAAACACTAGAACAACAACATGAGTGTGTGTGTTCTCTGTGCCCTGGGTGATGGGAGCAGGCTCACCCTCATCTGCTAGGGGTGAGGTGGTGGGCAAGAGCCAGGTATAGACATAGACCTGCTTTGACTCTCCAGAGTGAAGCTCTGGGGGAGTCCCTTCACCTCTCTGGACTTTGATTTCTTTACATGGAAAATAAAGAGATGGGACCAGATCACATCTAAGGTCCCTCCTTGACCTAAACCACTGGGACCTTATGGTTTCATCTCAAAAAGAAAAAAAAAGGTTGAAATAGATCATATCTAATGTACCTTCTAGATGAAAATACTGTGATTTTCTGATTTTTATCTGTATGAAGAGAGGATTGGACAAACACTATAATTCTGTCCACATTTGAAATTCTTGGATGTTTTTCACATGCAAAGAATAAGGTTGCTATCAGCAAGTCTTTTTAGGATTGTATTTAATGGCTCCTTCTGATATTAGAAGGGAAAACATCCCCCTACTTAATGGAAAATTGTTTAAACATGCATTTAGAAAGCCTCATAAAAATAGCAGTTTCCCATAAAACTAAAAGCAGCAGCCTCAGGACATAGTCTAAGATTAAAGCATTGTCACAACTAAAAATAAAGACATTAAAGAAATTAACAGACCAACGGCCCAGCAAGCTGATCACATCAGAAGACACCCCGTCACCATTTCCACATAGTCTACAGTCAGTTTAAAGCTTCAGCTCTCTTTTCTAGATTGAGGCTCACTGGTCCTCCATTCCCTGGCTGTGTGACCTTGGACATATCATTTCCACTCTCTAAGTATTAATTTCTTCATCAATAAATGAGGGCCATAATAGCACCAGCCTCTTAAGTTTAGCATAAGGATTAAACCAGAGGATCCCTATAAGATTTTCAGGAAGATGTCTGGCACAGTATGTTCCAAAAACCAAAAGCACCAGCCATTGGCATGGTTAAAGTTATCTCTCTGAACCTTAACGTTTTACCCTTCTTTTGTTGAAGCCATTAAGTATTTATCTGGTCAAAGGATCTGAGCTAGAATTGCAGGAAGCACCAGGACAAGCAAGCTTCAACTCCTCTTCACAGCCTCACCCGCCCCCCTCATTCTTAAAACCTCTGCTGAAAGTGTCACTTGTTTCATCAGACCATCTGTGACCTCCACGAGGAGGGATGGGACCTCCCACCTGACTTGGTGCCTCTCCTCTAGGCTCCCCGTGGCTGCCCTCTAACAGAGCTCTTATTCCGCTGTTCTCACCTGGTCTACACACTCAGCGTCTCCCTCACTCTGATGAACTCCTTGACCCCAGACTAGGTTTCCTTCTCTGAACCAGCACCACATCCAATGAAACCTCCCATCCAGGACATTCACCTGTAACCCTGTAACCCTGACTCAATCTGTTCAACAGATAGGGGAGAGAAATCTATTTACAACCAAAGTGAACAGAATTCCATGTGGCTACAATAAAGATAACAAAAAAGTAATGTATGTGCACAATACACATTGAAAGAATGTCAGGTGGGAAACTCACCTGGCTGAGAAGGCATTTGAGCTGAGTCTTGACTTCCACGTAGAATCAGCCTCACAGAGAGGGGACAAAATGGAAGAAAGGTACACAATACAGATAAGGGTGACTATAAGGATCACAAGTGCCACTCAAATATGGCTTTGAACAAGAGCTTCTTGGAGCGACAGTAGGAGATTTATTGGAATCAAGTCACAAGGGTCTGAAGGCCACACCATGAAATACATGGGTTCTGTGACCAGTGAGAAAATACTGAGGGCACGTAAGCAGAGGAAGGAGCAGATCAGGTCTACAGATCTTTGACTAGTATGCTCTGGTAGCAACCTGAAAGCTTAATTGGAGTTTGAAAAAGAGTTTAAAAAAAAAAAAAAAACAGTGATGACCTTAGGACAAGTAGTCAAAGAGGACTGAACTTGTGTAGAGAAAGGAGAGAATGACGTGAGAGACATTCAAAAGAAACATTTTGCCTGTGTTTGTAAAGTGTCCTGTGTTTGTTAGGTGGCCTAACTTTTAGGTCAACCACAGCTATTCTGTTTAAAAATCAGAGCAATGGAATGCTTCTAACCTGATCACTCTGCTAGCCATTTCCTATGTCAAACACAAACTTCTTAAAAGAAAATTGGACTCATTACAGAAAAGCAAGTTTGGTCCCATCAGTCACAACTGCAAAGCATCAAAATCAAAAGAACAAAGAGACCAAAAGCCCCAGGCTGGTGTGTTGCTAGTCCCTCATGGTCAAGGTTTCCTAGAACCTATGGTTCAAGAAGTACAGGCGCTAGAGAAAACCTGTGTTCACTTCTAACCTGAGGAGGTGCATTTATACATATTCCTAGGATTTCAAAAACTTGCTCTCAGCTGCTTATTCCAGACAGTCAGATGAGAAAAAGACCAGACTTGAGCATTGAGCAAAGTGAGGGGGATCTTTAGGAGACCATGCCCTGGGCTCACATGCCAAGATGGAGGGCCTGAATTCCCCTTTCCTTCATCAATAAATTAATGTTTTAAAACACAAAATTGGAAGGGGGAAGCATTAAAAATAGCACACATTCTAACTCCATTAAGAATTCTGAAGATACACTGTGACAGAGGGAGTGCACCAGGAAAGCTGTACAGGCATCCTCCTCCACATCAAAGACAAGCCGAGGATTCCAACTCATAGAACTTTCCAAACGTGCAACTAAAACTTTGTGCAGTCAACCCATGGTACTGATATTTAGTATTTTATGGTTATAAATATAGATATATAGAGGTTATATCCATCACCAACAGCTTGACATTGTGGCAACTGAAAAACCTAAAGGAAAGAGAACTCTTCTTCAGGAATCACAGGAGAGCTTCAATCACCTCCCAAGTATCTAAACACTTAACAAAAACCCAATTATGCAAAGTAATGGGCATTGGGGTGTGTTTGCATCCATGTTTTAAGTGGTTTCTTAATTTCAATTTCATATCCTGTGTGGAAAACTGTGCATCTTCATATTCTTATTCATTCTGTCTTCCGTGTATCCACATCAAACAGAAACGGTCTAATCAAGTCTTATTTTGGAAAGATGAGGAGTAGAAAGGAATGCTTCTGTCACCTTGGTCCTCAATACTCCCTCTACTCCCTACTTCCAATATCCAAGTGGCCCAATAGAAGGGAGACTTGGAAGTTGGGCACACTTGGATTTGAACATTTCTCCTTAAAGTTGGAACACAGTAAAGCCCTGTCACATCAGGGCCCTCCTGCCTCTATCTCTCCATATTAAACAGTGCTGGAAACATCCCCAACCCATCCAACATGGTGGGAAGATGGAACACAAGAGCAGATGCATTCTGGGAACCTGCAAGTCAGTGGAGTGCCCAGGAGTAAAGCCTGAGGAATCATTTTGTTTTGTTTGTTCGTTTCTTATTCTAGCTTCAACCTCAGAGCAATTATCAGAACTGCTGTGAAACGGCCCAAACCTTAGTGGGTTTTGAATCATCTGGATGATTCTGCAATCGTCCTGATTCTAACTGCAGCCAGGGTTGGAAAGGCACCTTTGAAGATGCACATACATATTCCTTTGTTCCAGATCTCAGAGGAGTGGGCTTCTTGCCCTCTGCACTTGAAAGCTTCTCCCTAAAGGGCTCAGCTCGGCTTCTACTCTGCCTCTCTGAGGGACTGCTGAATTCCACCATACTCAATACCTCTCCCCGCTTTTGATCTGCTGATGGGTTTTTATTCACTTGGAATTTATTACAGTTGCTTTGTTCTGTTTTTTCTTCCTTTTTTCCTGGTACTGAGATTGAACCCAGGAGTACTCATCACCAAGCTTCACCCCTAGCCCTTTTTACTTTTTTTTTCTTTTCATACAGGATCTTGCTCAGTTGCTGATGCTGAACTTGAACTCACAATCCTCCTGCCTCCAGCTCTCAAAATGCTGGGATTACAGGTGCACACCACCACGCCCAGCTTGTTTTGTTCTTTTCTAGCATAGTACCTGGCATACATTAAGCACTTCAAGAAATACTAGCTTCCTGCTTCCTTCTGGTTGGAAAAGTTTAACTTCTAATCACAATAGGGTATTAAAGTTGGTTTCTTAAAGGCAAATTAAACCAATTGAGGGCAATCACAAACGTTGCAGACTCTAGAGAGGCCCGTCTTCATCATTTGTGGGTAGTTCCCATTCTCCCTTCTAAAAGAGAAATGAAAATAGTGACTTCTATGTGCTGGGTATTTTTAAGCCTTAGATGTCTATGAACTCACTTAATTCTCACGCCATCCAAAAGAGGTAGGTCCTATTCTGATCAGCAATTGACAAATGATAAAATGAAACACACAGTTAAATAACTTGCCAGATTTTACTGCTAGACAAGAGTCAAGCCAGGATAGAAATTTAAGTGGCCTACCTCCCAAACCTGTGCTTTTAATCACTCCCATGTGTAGAGTCAATTCTCACTATTCACTGTAGTTATATACTATAAAGTCACTGTGAATATGGAATCATTTCTCTGAGGGGAAAACATGATGGGTCCCTGGGAGCCTCTGGTTACACTGTTTTTGTCAATACATAACTTTGTCTTCTAGGTGTTTCTATTAAAAAACACTTTATTTAGTATAAACTATTGATTCATCAATATTGAACTCAGCTGACCACGCTATCACTCATGCCAAAACACTGCTTGTCTTTGTGAGACACATCAGAGCCTCTCTGCACTTAGAAACACTAGGCGGTCTTTCAGCATTGTGCTTGGGGGCCATTTAACCAGCAAAATCACCAACAAAAATTATAAAAATGCAAAAAACAATGCATTAAATAGGACTCTAAAAGGGCACATTTACACTATGAAAGTTGAAACAAAAAGAGCACCTTATCCTACCTTAGCTCAGAACATGCACATGGGGGCCACCAAGTCTTTGCCACTCTGCATGTGTCTGCGAAGGGCCAAGAAAGCATCTTACCTATTGATTTTGGGGTTACAAAAAAATTATAGCAAGGAGGTGAATTTTCAAATACCAAATCTGTGGCCAATGAGGGTTGATTATACTTGGAATGCTTTTGGAGTCCTTCTTTCTACTTTCATTTCTGAGGGAGGAGATTCACAGACCCTCCATCCTTCCAACGGCATCGGAAGGTCCCTTCCTGAATGGCCTTTCTCCCAGCCAAGAGCCTGGAGAGAATCAGTGCAATTGGTGCTTCCTGCCCACAACCACTATTCACTCAGCTGCTTCTCAGACATTCATGGGCCACATTCTTTGCAAAGGGCTCAGAGAAACAAATGATGAATGAGATATGGTATCCACCTGGGTCAGTGCTCAGGGATCCCTCCTACTAGAAATCAAAGAAGCTTCCAAAAGTCCTGTGATTCTTTTTTCCTGTAACTAAAGAAAATAATTTTGCAATGTCACTAACTTGTATCTCATACTCAAATTGGAATATGCATCCTTTCACTCTGGAATGCTTGAAATAATCCAGTAGAAATAAATACAACCATCTTCCCTCAAAAAAGCCAAAACCAAATAACTCTTTCTGTCACATCATGAAAGTTTAACCCCCCAAATCACTGTCTAAAATCCTTCATGACATAAGTAAAATGATTCATGAAATGTAATTAAATTATTTTCTAATGAGCTTTTACGTCAATTGAGTAGGAGAAAAAGGTTGGCATAAATGTCTTGTGCATATTCGTATGTTTCTAGAACTCCTGGTCTAAAATTTCGATCCCCAGGATAACAATAACCAGCCTTCACTTTACTTTTTTTTTTTTTTAATCTCCATGCCACATACAAACTCAATAGACTTGGGTGTTAGGATTTCATCCACCCATGCCATAAGATTTCCCAGCTGTTATATTCAACATTGTTTGATGAATTACTGTGAACACGAAAACGCACTTTATGTAATCCATGCCCTCAATGAGCTACTCAGTTTGGAACAAGGTAGCCAAATGAATGAATGAACTGTCCAAGCAATTCCACTAAGTGAAAATTTCTTGACTTTGTTTCAGGTTTGTATCCTTAGAGATAAGAAAAACTCATTTTTGAAATTTTAATCTAGTTAATGCCACTCTGAGTTATTAAAGAATATTCTAATACTACTGGTTTTCCCATGGTAGGTAGGAACTCTGCTTAATCCTGTTCCAAATTTCATTAAAATAACAGATGAAATAGGTCCATAAAGAAACAAACCAGAAAAGGTGGAAGAAAAAAATTGAGGCTACACAGAAAGAAACAACTAAAATAGAAGAGAAAAAAAAAGAAAACTTGATGGGGAGAGAGACCCAAAAAGAGTTCAAAGGGAACTTAAAGCTTCCATTTATGAGAAAATGAAGCAGAGGAAATAAGAAAGTATGAGAAAGTAAAAAAGATCGTAGAGTAAAGAGGAATTATGCCAATAATTCTTTTCTATTCCTTTTTTATTTAACCAAATAACTCTTTCTAACATCATGTAGTTGCAGGAAACTAGAAAATTGTCTTTTGCTTTTAGAGATTTAGAAGAAATCCAAAACCTGTCAATGATCAAGAGTCCAGGGAAACTGCCCAGGAAGTAGTAAGTACCAGCATGAACACACCAGTCACTGGGGCCCCTAACCATGCCAATGCTCGGATGGTGGTAATTCACCATGGAGCTGGAGAATGCAGGTCAGAATGGAACCAACAGAGAGGACCAGCCAGTCTGGCAGCTTCCAAGCTGGAGGTAAGAACTCCAGAGGCCCTTCGGACTCTTGGGAGGGATGACATTTAGGGAATTCTCAAAAACAGAATTTAGATTTTCAAGGGCTCATTTGAACATATAGAGTCTTGAGCACTATTTAACCAACTTTATTAATTTTAAGTGAACTCCCAAGGTTTACCCAGGTATAATTTACAGAAACTCCGGAACATATAAAATTACAGGACAAAGAGGCCCACTGCCTTATTAAAGACAATACATTTGATCAAAATAGAAAATGTTATGAGAACAAACTAGTGACGTGATTTGGTCCTCTATAATGTTCAGGGCTAGGGGGAAATCCAGGCTTGTTTGGGTTTGGGGGATTTTTGATCATTTGTTTTAATTTTCTGTGTAGCAATTATAGGTCCTTGATAGATTCATGATATTATTATTAATAACATCATTGACATTTCAGACTATTAAATTATAGCCTCACAAAAATGAGTCGAGTATAATAAATGGATTTTTTTTCATATAGGGTAAACCTCTCCAGGCTATATTACAAGCAACCAGAACTCCATTGACCCTAACTGACCCCAAAACTCCACTGCCATCACCACCACCACCATCATCATTAACATAGTCACCACCCTGCCGTACCACCTAGGAGTGACAGCTGCATCCTCTTTTATTTAACCAAGTTACTTAAAGTTATGATTTTATTAAATGGCATGAAATTCTGACATATGGGACTGACATAGTTTGCTCTATCCTTCGTATCTTAATAAGGTCTAAAAAATACACATCATTTAAAAT
Organism: Urocitellus parryii; assembly: GCF_045843805.1. Taxonomy (NCBI): domain Eukaryota; kingdom Metazoa; phylum Chordata; class Mammalia; order Rodentia; family Sciuridae; genus Urocitellus; species Urocitellus parryii. The sequence continues at coordinate 14,491,212 of NC_135538.1, forward strand.
ACTGTTGGTGAAGGCCAAACTTTCCTCATCATTCCTAATAATATTCTCCGAGGTACAGAATTCAGCAATTATGCTTTCCTCCCTCATGAGACCAAGATGATCATAAAGGAGCTTCCCTTAAACTCCAGTCCACCTAAGTCCTCCAATTCCAGGAGACAGGGTAAAGACCTTTTAGGATGGTGGAGAGAACAGCTCAGACACACTTATTTTTTTTTTCAAATGACATTATTCACCAATTGACGGAAAGCATTTAAAATATAAAACTACTCAATGACTTTGACGAAGTGCCTTCTGTGAAATCCTTTGCCTTTCACTTTGGTTGGTTCCCATTCAAGTGGCTATATTTTTTATTTATATAGCGTCTTTCTCTGGAGCATGCATTTTGATTCCAAACAAGTGCTCAGGTTTTCCTTTCTTAGGTAAGCAAACTGAGACTTATCATTAAACCAAAGAACCTACTTGCTCCTCTCTAAAGTCTCCTGGAAAAGGAAGGAGCACACTCAGAGTGCTGCTTTTTCAACTGAGATCATCTAAATTTACATTTAAAATAATACTGAAGGCCCAGGGAGGAGTGAGACATCTTAATTTTATGTACACTCTGGAGTTGAGAAAAATACAATTAAAATTCATTTATTTCCTTATGTGAAAATTCTTTTCACATAATCAGTTTGAATCAGATATTCAGAATCGGATACGTTCTAAAAATGCATCTATAAAATAAATGTTCCTTAGAATAACCCTAGTTGCAAACAAATGTTGCAGATGGGATAAAGATTTTTACCTAAATTTGGCACCCAGAGGAAAATATTTCACAATATCATCACTCTGTATTCATAGCAAAACTTCTGACCACTTAAATCTGTTCTTCTCCTTTTTTAGAGTAAGAAAGCAACAGCACAAATATTAGGATGGGGATAAAGTAATAAAAATATCTAATATTTGTATAGTTATATACTACTTTTATATATTCAATCTCCCCTGATAAAGATTACTATTTTCTCATCGTTGATGGGAAATCGGACTTGTCTTTTACAGTTTTTCCTGCTTTCTACTGTGCCTGCCGTTGGTGATTTCTTGCCCCCTGTCTTTTGTACCCTTAAATGTATAAGAAACCAAAATCTTCAACCTGAATTTTCTCAAATTATAAATGTCATAGCCTAAATATATCCACAAAAGTAAATAGCAAACAATTATAGCCAGGGATCCAAATTAACAGAGTGTGAGAAAGAAGATTAGAATAAGTGGCAATTATCCTTCACGAGCTTTCTACCAAACAGGCACAAGCCACATGGAGTAGGTGAAAATGAAATGGAGATTGGAGATGTGATTCCGTTTTCATCCGAACATCCACTCATTCCCGAGGCAGTATGTGTCAGGTAATCAGTAGCAATTTAAATGAATGAAAAAAGTAAGAACAGAAAGAAAAGGAGCTGAAATAGCATCTAAGCACAAGGGAAGAATTACTGGAAACTTGAACATTAGCCACTCAAAAGAAGTAGGCAATGTTCAGCCTTTAGAAATACTGAGTAATAAAACTGAAATAAGCATGCAGCATTAAATGTCTACTTTGAATTTAAAAAAAAAAAACAGTGTCAATTTTTTCATTTTTAGTTGCATTTGAAATCCCTAAGCCATTGGCACCTTAAAGAAGAACTCAAGATCAGAGGCCTTCGTCATGAAATTTTAGGTAAGACACATCTTGCAAAATCACAGCTTGTCTGTGAACAAACTAATTATCTCTTAATAACTATCTGTTGGGAAGTGCAACAATCCTTCTCATGTTATTATGTGACCTGTGCAATTTTACCTGTTACTTTTCTTCATACAGAAATGTGGTTGTTTATGGTGGCCAAGGAAGAAAGTAACCATAGCATCTTAATGCTGAATAATGTGAATTTCATACAAGCTCTCTGAACATCCCAGGGGGACATTCATGTGGATAGTGCAAACTGTACCCCATGGTGCTGTTCACCATTCTACAAATAGAAAGTTAAGAATCAGAAATAGCAAACCTTAGTCTAACTGACCTAAATATACCAGCCTAATGTATAAGGGAAAAATAAAACGAAGGCAATCAAATAAGTGTTTTGGTTTGTGTAGATAAAACCGCAGCCACTGCCTCAATTTTCTGTTTTTACTGAACATAACCCTTGAAATTTCTTTGACCGCAACCCACAGTAACAAATATATTTTACATCACAATTGGCACACGTAGCACATAAAATTACCACAAATTTACATGGAACAAAACTTACCCTCGAGAAATATCATGTACTCTAATATTTTTTCTGACTTATTCCTTTAATAATGTAGTAGACATAATAAACTAATTTTTTGATCTACTGTGTCATGCCAAGTAGTTGAAAACACTGCTATCCAAAACTTTTAAGAACTACTTAAGAAAATTAAAGGTTTTTAAAAGAGCCTAATCAATTTTTTCTTTCTATCCCAAATTATCCAAACAGGAAAACTGATAAGAAAAGAAAATATATTAAATAGCATCTGCGCATTTGAAGTAACTTGCACAGACAACTCCTTCCCTCCATGGGTAATAAGAGGCAAACCACACAGAAAAAAAAAATTCCAAAACTGAGTTTCCCAAGAGAATTGCATTTCTGTGAGTATTTTACTTTAAAAAGTTTTTTTTTGCCATTTTTTATTATTCTAAAAGTATTTGGATATTGTTTAACACAAAAAAGTTTAAGATGGGGCATATTATAGTGATATTATTTGCCACTTGGATGATGAGCAGTTTTGAATAAAATGTGGTCCCCTCTTTATTTGACCATGCTCACTTTGTAATTATTAGCAAGGCAGCAATAATCCACCAAGGAGCAGTCTCATTAGTGCCCATTGAAATTCAGTGGCATTCATTTGCAATAAAAGAACTGAAAATTAAATGGAAAAGAAACAGTTTCAGGAGTCCACCATAAGGTTATGGAATTCATATCCTACCAATACCTTCCTTCACATCATGAAGTTTAAAATGCGGTGGGAATTAGAATTAATCGCTATATTTTGTTCTTCCAATTGAAAAAAGTGGGCAGAAGAAATGTTTTTTTTTTCCCCTCTCTCTCTTTCCAGTTTAACCCTGGATTAAAACAGGTAAATTAATTTCAGTACAGCAACTCAAAGTTTTGTGCGTTGTTCATCTTTTAAGAAATAACTCAGCCTAGACCTGCTGTTGTAGAATGAGCCAGATTTCTCTAACGGAGATGAAGATGTATCCTTGGATACCCCAAGAGTCTGCTCTCCAGTATCCTCGGGTGCCAACCTGCTCCTTAGTCCAGTTTCTTCTGCTATAAATACCTCTGGAAAAGGAACACTGAGCAGAAAACGGTCCAGAGCTTGCACTGCAGGAGGACTGGGCCAGCGCAGCAGAAGGCTCCAGACTCCAGTGTACAGTCGGAAAGTGCCTAATGTGGGCACCCTGAAGTCTTCCAACCGGACCCAGCTCTCTTTGTCCTCCCACACCTGTATTTACCAGAAAGGCCCACCCAAGCCCTCTATGGGCCCTCTGTAGAGGAAGGGGACCTGCTCAAGGGAAAATAATAGGTAATGGGGAGGCAAGAGAAGCAATCTCTATTAGGAGATAATAAAGCCACAAAACAATCACCACTCAGGTCACAAAGAGTTTCCCCTGTGTTGTGCACTGCCAGGGTTTCTTGCACAAGACGAAAAAGGCGACGACCCCCGCTGACCCCGCGCCAGCCCAGGGGCATTCTATGCCTGGCAGAACAGATGTGTCATTTAGCAGGCAGGAGATTATTTTGAATCACTGGTGTTTCAATATGGCATGTTTTAAGTTTACAGGACACCTATAAATTTCCGGTTGTCAAAAGTCACATGCCAGCAATCTGCTCCAACACGGAATCAGCCAGAAACTCAGTCAGAAATCAGAAACTTGTTGAGACTCATTCAACTCCTCTATGAATCTTCTGAGCAGCGCGATTCCATCCAAAACCCTTCGAAACTAGGATGCGGAGGAAGGGTGAAGTGGAAAATAAGAATCTAAGAATCGCTTCCCCAAAATCATCATCATACCTTGCATATTCCAAATTCATGATTCTAGATAAAAGAAATTTTTACTGGCATATTAAAGTAAAATCTTAATAATAATAATAATAATAATTTTTTAAAAAACTTTCCTGAGTTCCACTAACCCCAAATACCTCCAACTTTAAATAGTAAAGCAGGACCTTTACTGGTGACTCAAAGTGCCTTGAGTTTATTTGCTTTGGGGTATTTAGCCCCCACAAATAACTGCTGCTTTGTATAATTTCCCAAAACATGTTTAGTTAGGCAGCACACAGGCTTTGGGATCCGCCTCTCACAGAGACCATAGGAGGGTGGAGAACAACTGTTTTTTAAGTACCAACGTACAGACCCCGGGTTCCGCAAATAACCCCAGGGCTCCCGCCCTTGCAGCCCAAAGAGCTCCAGCCTGATCCCACCCGCGGCCTCGGGCGAGCTGGGACCCGCGCGGGTGCCCGCAGGCTCCCCCCTCCCCTCCCGCAGGGCGCGCATCGGCCACCCGACTCGATGCACCGCGGCGCGACGCGGCAGGCGCGGGTACCTGTAGAACGCGGGCGGGCCGGCCTCGCGCACCGCGTAGGTGCTGGGCTCGTTCTCCAGGTAATAGGGCACCTGTTGGCCGTGGGGGTGCAGGAAGGGCGAGAGCTGCGGCGGCGGGTGCAGCAGCATCAGCGGGCTCGGAGACACGCTGTTGAGCTGGGGGAAGCCCCCGAGGTTGTTGGCGCCGAACGTCGCCTCCGACCCCGGGCCGTAGGCGATGCCCGACTGGCCGTAGACCGGCGCGGAGGCGGCGGAGGCGTTGAACTCGTACGCGGCGCCCTCGGGGTAGTTGAACACCGCCGGCTTACTGCTGTCCACGTACACCTCACCCAGGGGCCGCTCCAAGGGCATCTTGAGCTGCGGGCGGTTTAGGGGCTCCAGCTCGTTCCCTTGGATCTGGTGCAGCAAGGCCATTCCTGATGCTTTGGTGTGGAGAGTCATGGTCATGGTCGGTGACCGCGGGGCAAGGCGCAGACTGTCTCCCTGGGCGACAGAGGGCTTAGCAGCCGGTGGGCCACCTGGAAAAAGAGCACAGTCCGCGGTTAGAGGTGGCGCAGCTCAGGTCCTGCGGCGACTGGAACTCCAGCCTGGCCCTGCCCCGGGGGCCAACCCTGGAGCCGAGTGGCCAAACTCTGGCCAAACTCCAGCAAGTGCAACCGTGGTGCGAACGCGCCCCGCCAGCTCCTGGTCTCCCTAGTCTCTAACTTTAAGTACAGGTCTCCTTTGCTTACAAGTGTTACAAAGGTGCTGGAGTCCCGCCAGGGACCATTGCCTCTCACTGACACTGGTTCAAATATCACTCCAGGCACCGCTCCTTCTGGAGCAACCCCAAAGAGTCGCTTCCCAGAACTTAACTTGTGGTCCCTGCTGAATGAAGACTGAATTTCACCGTAGGGGCATGGGGACGCTGAGGGATCTCCTAAATGTGGCTCAGGGAAGACGAGGGTTAAAACAGAAGCAGAAGACTAAGCCAGGGGCCAGCTTTTTCTAAAGTGCTGCCTGATGTGCCCATGCCAGGCTCCAATCTATCTCTGTTTGTCTTTCTGTTTGATTCACTCTCCTCGTTGGCTAGAAATATGTAGTGTGTACATAGAATGACCCTGGGGAGGACTGCTCTGTAACTGAGATATGGTAGATAGGATGGAGTGTGCAGTTGCATATGCAGCCAGCCACAGCCGGCTATATTTAGCAGCTGAAGGAATTGATAGGAGGCATGTAGGGGCAAGGAGAGTGGAGATGCAAGGTGTACTTATAGGAAGAACTGCTTTCGGCAGGCAGGAGAATCCTACCACGCTTCAGTTTTCTCATCTGCTGAGAGCTTCTGACAAGGTCCTTTCCAGACACAACCTCTGGGACTCTCCCAGCCTGACTTTTCTATTTATGTTGGACCACGGTGCTGTACTTGCTCCCTTTAGAAATTCTCATGTGAATGATGATTCAGAAAAACCTTTGGTTAGGCGCAAATGGGTGTTCATGCCTTCCACAGGTTATGCAACCAAAACTTCAGAAAACTGAATATGCAATGCGACCTTTCCCCACAAAACCTAACCTCTCAGAGGTCACTAGCCAAAGCTTTGGCAATTATGTTACACTGTCCATCTAACCAGCAATTTTAAAATGCATTTCTGCATTTCATCTCTTTAGTCCTACAGCTGGACTTTCTGGGTCCACTTGGGCTGGAACATGCAGAAGCAAATATCCAAATGAAAAAGAAATAGAAACAATTTTTGAACTCAACTGAATTAACGCTAAGCCACCCCGCTTGCACTCACACACACGTGCACACATGCACACACAGTCCTATTAATGAGATAAAATATCTGGTCAAGTATATCATAATCCATAGTCTTGATTAGTTTATACTTTTTAATAAACTTCCTTTGCTACAGCCTAATAGCCTCTGATATAGCCATTAATACTTTACCTTAATTACTATCTCAAACGCCCAAAAGAGTAATTGACAAAATGTTCATGGCATATATAAATGCCAAGGTTGCTGTTACTAATGGTAACATTCATAATATTTTATACTAAGTTTACACATTTTTATCTAATTCTTGCAAAAACAGATCAATTTTGGATGATTTGTAGATGAGCTGATTTAATATGAAACCAAAATTGAGTTTAGCATCAATAACTACAGATCATAAGCAGAGAAAGGGTTAAAAACACATTAGGTGAATTGCAGATATTTCTCTCTTTATGGCCAGCAACAATTACTTTCCAGAGCAATTTTTTTTACAGATGATTTAGTTTCCGTAAATCACACTTTCAATTTTCAAATGCCTTCTTTACAACACATGCAAAAGCACTTCATGGGGCTCTTTAAAAATCTGTGCCTGCCAAATTATATATATATATATAAATGGCACAAAGAATCCTACAACTCCTGAAAGAAAAGGGAGCCGCACACATCCCCCCCCCCCCCCATGGAGAACGGCACATCCTCATCTCCCAGCTAGGATACAGACGCTGGCCAGAAAGGTAAGTTGCTTTCTCAAAATGCTCAAGCTACAGAGAGAGAGAGAGAGAGAAATCAAAACAATCCTACCCTGCTGGATCAAGAGTGTCTTTCCAGAAATGTTCCATGGGCTTGTAGAAGTCAAGGGCCGAGACTGTAAGAAGGGAGGAAGGAATGTGCTCGCATGTTCGAGTGGCTCGGTGTGTGATCAAGGCAGAGCGTGTGTGGATGTGTTTGTGTGTGGAATGGCAGGGACTCGGGAAGCAGCCAGTAGGCAGGGCACTTGGCAGCCCCTCCCGGCAGACGCGGCAGCTGGGCTGCTGAACAGAGCTGGATGAATGGCAGTGGGGAGTGAGGGAGGCTTGCTGTCTGCTGGGGACAGCAGTGTGGCATAGCTAGAGTGTGCCTCCCTGGGGAAAAGAAACTCCAGCCCCCTCTGCTCCCTACTTGTGTCCCTAGCTTTCTGCCATCGTCACCCTACGCAAGAGGGAAACCAGCCTAGCTGTAAATCATAGGCTTATGGCGAAAATAGAATGCCCATCAAAAGTGTATAGAGATCAAGTTTGCAAAATGTGCCAGGGGTGTTTTTTTTTTTTTTTTCTGAAGAATATAATTTAACAAGAAAAGCTTCCTGGAATACACTTGGCTCAAATGCCTTACTGGTCCCAGCCCCACACATCTCTGAGTAGCCACACTATTGCCAGGCCTCTAGTGGCACAAGGAAATCAGACTTTGAAATAAATGTCTTGGCATTCCAGGGATACGTTTGCAGCTGAAAAGTAATACTCCTCCACCTCGTTAGCCAAACCCACGAAACTCTCCACCAATATCTCCTTGACTGCTCTCTGTAAACATGTGAAAAATGTATTAAGTCTGAGGGTATGAAGATAAGACCAAGGTAGGACCTTTGTTTTAACTGATTTTAAGCTTTTAATTGTGCTGGCATTGACCGTAGGCAGGGGTCTTACTTTTCCTGACAGTGCCCACATGCATCTGCCTGATTCTCAACATTTCTCCTGACCAGGGAGCAAGAGTTGGTATAAGGTTCTCCTAGTGTGCCCTCCCCCAGGGTCCCAGGACACATGATGCCTAGTAGTGCCCTCATTGCCAGACATTTGTCACTGCCTTGGGTATTAAATAACTCTAATCACAATGCCAGGAGTGGCTAGTCTCTGGTCTTAGGAACCTGTGCAGTTACCAAGAGATTTATGAGTAGTTCTTAAAACTAGTACAAATAAAAAAGTAGAAAGGTTTTTTTTTTTTAAAAAAAGGCTAATTATGTCGTAATGCAAATATATATTTGGTGTGCTTTGAAAAACCCAAAATAATGCAATATTAGAACACAGAAGAGTTCCCTCTACAATTAGCAATGAAAATAAATATTGAACATAAATAAATACTGAAGACTAGGTGTAACTCAGCAGTAGAGCACTTGCATAGCATGTAGGATGCCCTGGGTTCAACCCCTAGCACCACAAAAATCTAAAAAATTATAATGAAAATAAAGATTATTATCCTTTGTTGGTGCCAGTGGTGAATCCTGGTGACAGTACCTCCTCTCATAGGTCAACAGTGGTCACACATGCACTAGGCCAGTCCAAAATAAAACAAGTATATGCAAGAGGGACAGAAAGGAGAAGGGAAGGGAGGGGAGGGGAAGTGAGAAGAGAGTGGAGATGAGGAAAAAAAGAAAAGAGGAAATAAGAAAGGAAGGAGGAAGGGAAAGAGAACCTGCAAATGTTCACCTTGAACACGGGAGGGATAAGAAGCCTAGCTGTCTTCTCAGAGACTCTGAATCTGCAGAGACTTGTGATCAAAGTCTGACATGTCCAATAAAGACAGTTTTCTTGACCACTTTCTTTCCAGTATTTCTGTCAACATCCTGATCAGTTTGGTCTGCCATGTTGGGTGATGGTGGGTGGGAAAGCATGGTGCCCGGGAGCCCAACATGGACTTTCCTCTAGTGGCTCTGGCTCCAACTTTCTCTCCTTTCCTATCACCTCTCATGTGAGACACACAGCCCTGCCATGACCTACTGACTAACCAGGTAAAGTCTACTTCTCTAGAGCCATTGCCCAGTGTATCTCCAGACCCGCTTTTCCAATCATCTCCCAAGCCCTCATTCTCTCTCCTCCAACATGGTCACCCCCCTCCCCCAACTTCCCTTTGTGTACAGCATCACTGTCCCTCTGGTCACCAGATTAAAATTCTAGCATTTTCCTTTGAGGCCTGACTTTCCATCACCTTTCGTACGGGATCAAGAAGTAGTTCCCAAGCAATCTAGCTTAGCCACTTCTGCTCATCACTGCATTGCCATCACCCCTTTTCCATCCCTCCCATCCCTCCCTCCTGGCCTTACCTGTGCCAAGAGCCTCCTAAAGACCTTCTGCCTCTTCCTTCTCCCTATTTGGGAATTTGAGAGCCTAAAATGGTGTTTGATTATTATTAGGTCATTAAACATCAGCTAGTTAATTACCACAGGTACTTCAAAGGATAAAATAATATCCCATCTGTCAGAATAACGGTGTCTAAAAACGAACTTTCTAAGTGATGTCCTACCACTTTCAAAACTGTTTTTTTGCTATAAAAGCTGTTTTTTGCTATATAACTGTTTTTTGTTATCTCTGTATCTTCACAATGACTGAAAACATAAAGTCAAAATTCAAATCTGTATCATCTCAATGTGTTAAGTCTGCAGTTCTTGGCGACATGATTCACCAGAGGGCTCTGCATTTTTAGTTCTTAACCAGATAATACTGTGGCCAAACATAGCTTCTTCTCTAGCTCCATTAAAAGCTTTTTACAGTAACAAAAACATAATTCCTCAACAGAAACATGAAAAAAAATAAATGTAGAAATAGCTCTATGATAGCTTATCCCACCAGACATGGTTCCTGCACTCTGAGAAGTGCAGGTTTAGCTCTGTTCAAACTGATCGTTGTACTGATTACAAATGCTATGTTGGGGAGCTTGTTTTGGAGCATTTATTTGACGTCATCTGTTTTCCTCTAAAGTGGATGAATAATGAGTCCTTTTAAGGGCTCATTTTAAAGATAGTTTGGTCATTTGTTTTAAGGGTTTTTATTAGCTCCTAGCCTTTATTTTTCACCCAGTCTTGGATTTTTGCTTTTTCAGTCAAAATTTACATACAGTAGAATGGACATGCATATACAGTTTGATAAATCTGGGGAGAAGGATATGCCCATGTAACAACCCTGCCAGTCAAAATATAGAGTATTTCCGTCACCCAGAAAGTTCCTTCCTGACCATTGTAGTCAACCCTCAACCTCTATAGTAACTGTCGTTCTGAGTTCTGTTGCCATAGATTGATGTTGCCACCTGGCCCAGGAGATCTCTTACAAATTGGAGCACATGTGCCCCATTTCCCACCCATGGCACAACCAGGCAGGTGCTGGCTTTACAGCTTCCTCTGGCATCAAGGCACAGATCTACTTTATTCTTCCCAGACTTCCCAGCATGAGAACCCTTAAGACCACAGAATTTTACTAGCATTCCACTATTCATAGACATTTTGAAGCTCAGCAGGTGCAAAGATGTAAGTGACCAAAACGCCCAGTGGAATCAGTGTTCCTTCACCCATTTCTAAACCTTCTGCCACTGCAAAGAAAAAGGCATGATTTTTAACCAAGAATCAAGCCAAAGACCCGTCCTCTTACAAACCCTGTGACCTCAGATGCCATTTTCTGTCTTCTTGCTCAGGACTTGATGCAGATGATTAGAATTCTTGGTTGCCAGACAGAATGGCTGCTCTTCATTATGAATCAATAAGTGATTCAGATTTCATTTGCCAGCTTAATAGAATTGGCTAACTTTCATCTTACATTTTCTTGGAAAATGTATTTAAAATACTCTAAGAACTTTTTATATCATTTACCTACACTGCATGTGGTAGAAGACAATTTAGAAGACACTTTCACTGTAAGTGCCATGTAGGATACAAGAATTCCAATTATTCCAATTATTGTTACACTGTGTCCCTCTTCCACCCTTTATCTGCTATTTACTTGAGGAATCTCATTGCCAGTTTAGGGTATTATTTCTCTGTGTAGAGCAATATCTAGATTGTGCCGAAATACACATAGATTTAGATAGTCCTATCTAATGTTAAGGAGGGCTCTTACACACACACACACTTCTCTCTCTCTCTCTCTAACCAAGAACCATCCCCCATGCCCAATTTCAGAGCCAAGCCTAGCCAAATGGTTTTTATATTTATATTTTTGTGAGTTTTAAGCTTTTTCAGGCCTTTCAATTATTTATGTGTTTGTTTGTTCGTTGGTCATAGCTGCCTCTTATTCACACTACCAAGAGCTCCTTCCCTCTCTCACCCCCCTCAATTGCAATCATTCTGTATTGAGGAAGTAACACATTTGTAAACATGACAATGAATGCCTCATTCACTCAGTTCTTTAAAAAAAAAGAACTATTGATTACCTATATTTACCAGGCCATCTGTAAGTGGGCACAGTCTTAGCTAGCTCAGGCAGTCATAACAAAATACCACAGACCGAGTTTCTTATACGACAGACATTTATTTTCTCACAGTCTGGGAGCCTGGAAGTCTGAGATCAGGGTGCTGGCATAATCAGGTTCTGGTGAGGGCCCTCTTCCTGGTTTGTAGATGGCCACCTTCTTAATGTATCCTTACATGGCAAGAAGTAGAGGGGAAAGGAGAGGGGAAAAGATCGCTTCCTTTCCTAAGAAGGTCACAGTGCTACCAGAGTAGGGTCCACCCTTCTGGTCTCATTTGACCTACGTAGCTGCCTAAGGATCCTACCTAGATAATCACATTGAGGGTCAAGGCTTAAATATATGAAGCTGGGGACACAGTTCAGTCAATATCAGGTACCCCCAATAAACCAAAAACCTCCAACCTCACAGAGCTGACTGAGTGCTGAGCCTAATCTCAGGGGTCCTCCTACTCAGCCTTTGAGACCTGCCCTTCCCCAGGGGTCCACAGGCATTGCTACTCCTCTGCATCCAGCTCGTGCATTCCCATCTCTCCTCCACACTCCCCTGGATGATTACAACCACTCCCAGGGATTTAAGTTTCATTTAAGTACATTGAAGATGATAGAGTAGAGATCTCCAACCACGATCCCCATCCTGGCCAGAAGAGTTCCAATTCCAGATATAGAGGGCATCTTTTTACTTGCAGATTCATTCAGTCTATAAATATTTATTGAGCATCTATAATATACTAGCCATTTGAAGCTCAGCTTGTTCAAAATTGAATCATTATCTTTCCCCAGATGTGCCCCTCCCCTCCATTTCCTGCTTTGGCAAAGGACCCCACTGTTCATGGAAATGCTCAGGCCAGGAGAATCTGGCCATCAGCCTTGACCCTTGTTCTCACTCAGATTTAATCTCTCACAGATTTTTATTTCCATCTCCTGATCTCTTTCCCGTGGTCTCCCTCTTCTCATCCTCACTGTGGTTGTCAGGCCACTGTCTTCTCTCTGAACATCACTGTCTCCCTCCTTTGGCCTCCACTATCTAGTCTCCATACTGTAGGAAGAGTAATCTATCTGACAAGCAAAGGAATTCAAATGATCATCCTTGCTTCTCCAGAGGTCCCATCCCTCCCACTGGTACCATGCTCCTGCTTTCAAGTTGCTCAAACCCTCTGACCTAAATAGGTGGATATTTAACAATGCAAACAGGATGTCCACCTATTCAGATTACACTCCCCGGAATCTTCCTCCCATCCCTTTTCAGCTGACTTACTCCTACTCATCCTTCAAATCTTCCCAAGACACCACAGCCCTTCCTTGATTTCCCATTGGGCCACTCGTAAGAAAGCTCCTATCTCCCCATCTTGGGCCATTTCTGCTTCTGTGACAGAACACCACAGACTTGCTACGTGGTAAACAACAGAAACTTATTTGGCTATGATTCTGATGTCTGGAATTCCAAGATTGAGGGGCTGCATCTGGTGAGGGCCTTCTTCCTGTGTCCTAACAGGGTGGAAGGGCACCCCGTGGTAAGGAAGCATGTGTGTGAGACAGAAACAACAGGCTCAACTTGCCCTTCAAACAGGAGCCCACTCCAACAATAATGGCCTTAGTCACCTCTTAAAGGTCGTATCTCTTAATACTGTTTCCATGGCTTTTAATATGAATTTTTGAAAGGACATTCAAATTTTAGCACTCTACAAACACTCCCATTACAGCCCCTATCATATGGTTGGACTTCCTAAGTAGTTCTCTGTATCCCCCCCACTGGCTTGTAAATTCAAAAGGGCCATGGGGAGCATGTTTTTCAAAGTCACAAGTCCATTTCTTAGTAGGATGCTTGATGCATAGTCAGCCCCCAACAACTGCTATGTGGATAATGAATATGGAAACCTCTCCCAGAATCCCGTTTGCATTGTTAAGTGACTTCCTCAGAAGGATGGATGATGAGGGCGGCTGGAATTTAGAACCAGAGCTGGAAGGAAAATTTGAAAGTAGATTCATATTTTCTAGAACAACTCCCATTTCTTATCACATAATGGACTATTAGAATTCATGGTTCCTTTATGGGTTGTCACTGTCAAATCCTTCATGGTACTTATTAAGAAACTGAGGCCCAGAAAGGCACAGGAAACTTGCTGAAGTTTCCCGGGTAGAGGAACTAGACTAGCATCTGGGGCCCCAGACAGGGTGAGTCCTCCTTTCTCACTCACCCCAGCTCTCTGTGTAGCTACTGTATCCTCCTGTAGTATGGCCCAGGTTTAGCAAAAAGCAAATTAAGGTATAATCCTGGTGGTTCAATGAGCTATTCTTAAATGTCTTTAAAATTCCCGGCTCTTTGGAAAACACATGAGTTTTCTATCACATTCCCAAATCATTGGTAGAGAAACAAGGGGGTTGAAGAACATAATGTTTTTAACAAACATTGACACAACTTGTGTTCAGAGATGTGACTTCCCTAATAGAACATGAAGAAGTGAGTAATCCACCTCCCATTCATTGCTGCCAAGAAGAGAGTTCATTTGAGTCTCACTTCCATATAATTGGAATTTAACTTCCTAGCTACAAAACGAATTTAAATCCTTCCTGTATCTGCTAAACTGTACAAACTTGCAAATGCAACAGCTTTAACCAAAAAATGAAAACAAAGCTGATTATTTTACTTTATTTGTTACATTTCAATTTTCAAGGGAATCTAGCTTGAAAGAAATTAAATCTCCTTTCTATTTTGCTATTCTACTGATCAAGGAAGCCACTTCAGAATCAAAACCCCGTAGCCTTCCTAAAAATCACCAGCTTTCTAAAAGAATTGGAAAGATTATTAATTCAAACATGCAGATTCAGAAGAATTTAGTGGCAAACTCTTAAATGATTGTCGCATAAATATATTCTTTTTAGTGATATTTGTCTGCAGCATTTTGCCATAAACCCAGAGAAAAAAAATATTTCCACATTTTTTCTACCAAAAGTTAATAAATGGTTGAATTGTATACTTTTTTTTTTACTTTTTTCCACCCTACCCTTACATTTCTATTTTCTGTTCTTAATACAGATCTACTTTTTCCTTAATACATGGTCTCTGAGATACTTCCAGGCCAGACCTCTTCAACTCCTACTCAACAGGGGTCACCTCACTAGCCCCAGAATTCTAATCAAACCTCACAGCCAACGTGCTCTCTCTTACATGGGTGTCCTTGACCCCCTTGGCCTCTCTTTTTCAACAAGCCAGTCAGTGACACCCCTTGCTCAGCCCAACTGTCACTTCTGGTGAGATGCCCAACGTTCATCTTGTACAGCTGCCCCATGCCCAAAACCTTATCACATCAAAATCCTGGCTTGTTCAAGTCTTAAGTTCAGCCTGCCGTGCATAGGAACATATCTGATTGAATTCATTTTCATTCTTACCAAACCTGTAGGTGTTTGAATTTTAAACAGGGAAATCTTATTCAACTAAGAAAGTCCCTTCTTGCAGAAATGCAAAAGTACAAAAAGTAAAGCATGGGGCTTGGGAGGAGGTAGTTATATGAAAAACCTTAGGCACTTTGCTTTCTCAAGAAATTCAAAACGAGAAAGAGCTGCATCAAACCATCCCTTAGTGAGCCCCTGGAGTGCCCCGGTACATCATTCTTGGTGTCTCATTGGGTCGCATGCCTCCTTCCTACACAGGGATGGTCCTTGTGTTTGGGTAAGTACTTGAGAATACATAATAAACAAGCACAAACAGCACCGTGGCTAGAATGGTGGCTTCCACAGAACATGACCCATAGCAGTCAGATCAGAGGGCTGATGATTTGCCCAAAGGAAGTGGAAGGTAAGCACTGAAATTCACTCCCTGACTGTGCACAATGCTTGAGACAGAAAACATTAAAAACAGTAAAGTCCTTTTCTAAGTGCTACCGTAAAATAACCCAAAGTTTAAACCTAACAGCTCATTTCATTGGCTTCTCTTTCATGCAAAAGGAGATCTTTTGACTCTTTCTGATGTGATAATTTAGCTTTCTTAGAATGGGCATAAGAACGACTCAATTAAATGTAGTTCTTGCTCAATGAATCTGGACGTGCCTATTCTTGGAAATAAATGCTATATTCATTCCAATGAATGTTTCCCAATCAGCCTCAATTCACCCTTCACTCCATACAGAGCAGACTTGCCCTCCTCTGCCCACAGCTGCTTGGGGTGATCCAGTCCTGGCTGAGTGGTCAGTGACACTCCCAACCCCACCATCTTCTTTTCACTTTCCTTAGAGGAATTTCAGTAGAAACCCTCATCCATATCCCAGGAGTCCCAACCGGTGCTCCTCTAGGCCTGGCCCACAGGGTCTGGTGTGCGCTCTTGAGAGCTTTGCTACCTGTCAATCACCCCAGTCTATAGGCAGGAAGGAAGGAGTTTGGTAAAGAGAACCAGATTTCATTAACCTCTGTACAAGTGGGTTGATAGTGAGGATTTTTTATTTCTGTTCCCTCCAAACTGCTGCAGTGTGAACATGGCCCTCTGCTTTGGAGACTTTTCTTTCTTCTTTTTTTGGGGGGGTTGGGGAGAGAGGGGGTACTAGAGACTGAATCCAGTGGAGCTCTACAACTGAACTACATTTCTAGTGTCTATTTTTTATTTTGAGACAGGGTCTCACTGAGTTGCCCAGGCTGGCCTTGAACTTGTGATCCCTCTGCCTCAGCTGTGTGGGTCGCTGGGTTTACAGGCGTGTGCCACAGAGCCCACTCAGAGACCTTTCTTTCAAATTGATTTGACAACAAGGAAAGCATCCTTTCTAGTGTTGATGTTTCTACTGAAATCTCTCCTCTGAGGCCTCACCAGAAGCATAAGGGAAATCCTTATGGCTATTAATTGAGCATCTATCGTGTGCTTTACAGATTTCATTTCATTTAAAAATTTTATTTAATCAATTTTCAAGTATATAATGCAGTTTAAAAAAACTTCAAAAGATATTTCCAAAGCAGAATTAGGGAAATATCCTCCCACCTCTGCCTGGCACCCTTCAATTTCCCTCTCTGGAGACAACCAATGTCATCAATTTTAAAAGTAGCCTTCCAGAGATACCCTATGCATATGGAAGAAAACACACCACACACACACACACACACACACACACACACACATTTCCACACCCCTTTTTAAAAAGTTATAGTAATATGCATCCTATTTTGTGTCATGCTTCTTGTTTTCATTCACAGTATACCTTAGACATCTTCCTATTTCATTATCAAACATCTTCTTCCTTTTTTATAAGTATTCCACTGCAAGGAGGAAACAATTTATTTTGCCAATTCCCATTAAAGTCAATTAAGTGTATTTCCAATCTTTTGCAATTACTACAATACTACAATTACTTAATACCTAAGTCAAATCTCACATGAGTAAATAAGTTTAATTTTAATCTTGGTACATGTTGCCAAATGTCCTCGTAGTGGCTGTACAATTGGAACTCCCACATCCTCAGAAATATGTTGAATCTTTGAGTTTTTAAATATTTTTCAACATAGTATCTCCATGCGGATTTGCTTCTTTGTTTGTTTTTGTTTTAAACCAGGGATTGAACCTAGGACACTCTACCACAGAGCTACATCCCCAGCCCTTTTTTTGTATTTTATTTTGATACAGGGTCTCACCAAATTGCTTGGAGCCTCTCTAAGTTGCTGAGGCTGGCTTTGAACTTGTGATTCTCCTGCTTCAGACTTCCAAACCACTGGTGCACCAACGCACCTGGCTTTGTGCAGTTTTAATCAGCACTTTTTAAACCATGAGCAAGGTTGAACATCTTTTCACATGCTTTAGTTTCAATTTTTAGCTGATACACCTAGAGGTTGTAAGACCTGGGACAGAGTAAGGTGTTTTAGTTTTGGGTTTTTAATATTTTTTAGTTTTCGATAGACTTTATTTATTTGTATGTGGTGCTGAGAATCAAACCCATTGCCTCATACATGCCAGGCAAGTGCTCTTCCACTGAGCTACAACCCCAGTCCCACAAAGTTAGGTTTTTAACATGAATCTATAAAATTGGGACAATCTCACCTCAAAGAATTGTTTGAAGATTTGGAAGTGATGATGCAGGAAATGCAAGTTCTTCTCAATAGTTTGCACCATTTTCCCCAGTAGTTAGCCCTGGGCCCCACAAGCACAGGTTACTACAGGTGACAGAAGATATGACAAAGACTAGAGTTGAGTGACCCAAAATTTTTAGATGAAGTGAAGAGCTATTATTTAAGACTTATTTGCTACCATCACAAAGTGACAGCTTAATACATTATTGAAATTAGATACAAACCAGCACCCTTTCTCTGGGGATAAAAAATAATCAAGAACAGTGTAACCAGAAGCAAGCTATGTAAACTTGAAAAACAAAAGCTCACTTATGAGTTCAGTGTAATTTGGGTAATGAATTGTTACAATACCAGCTTTGCCTGTTTTACTGTGTTTTCAGACCTAACACAAACCACCTTCTATTGCTGAGACATTGTAATGCAAGTTAATATCTATCATCAGATTTTAAACCTTCATAAATAAGTGATGGGTTGTTGACAAAATTGTGGCTGTCATGTTGAGAAAAGGACTGTGGCTTTCACAAAAATAAAAATAAATATTTTAAAGTAGACTGTCAAATATTAGGTTTTAAGATGCTTTAATGTAAAGCTAAAATGCTTGGGACCCAAATGGCCAATGTGTCCAAAGTCTAACTTAGATCATCAAAGTCTAACATGATCATCCAAGAGGAAACCAAAAACCATCTAATTTTTCTTAGCCAATTTTTAGCCTTTCCAGTTATATTAATAATAAATATAGCCACTGGATTTGAAGATTATGGAAACCAATCTGAACCTCAATAAGGAAAAAAAATGATAATAATTACAACCTATCTTTAGTGGAAAGACAAGGTTTTATATACATGGATAATTTTTCATTTTTGTGAAATAATTTAAAAAGTTGTTTTAATATTAGAAAAAATCCAAATGTTATATATTTATAAGTATTTTATCCATAGCACATAAATTGAAGGAGAGTTATACTAAGACTTCTTCTCACAATTATATATACTATATCCCAATTGTTTAAAAATCAACAAAGAGAAAATTAGCCTGTTATTAAAGATAACATCTAGTCCCCTAACTTTAAAAATATTTTTTCATATCACAAGTACATAGACCTAAAATTAACCAAGTAGACATAATTTCTCCTTGGGGGAGTGGAGAGGTAACCTGCTGTTATAGGACTGTCCCTTTGAATTACACGTATTGTTTTCATATTATCTTTTCCACTAGACTTTGAGGTTCCTTGGGGTCACCAGCATACTGCCTGGCATTCATTTGGTACTTGAATATATTGAAAGAGAATAAATAAAGTGATTTGAACCTATTGTCTAGCTTCATGTAGATAAATCTCTTTTTAATGCTTTACCTGTTGTTTGTGCTCAAGTGTTTATTATTCTCTGAAATATAAAACAACATCCATGCCACAAGAATTATAAGGTGAAAAGACAAGTTCTGATCAGCAGACACCCTGAAAGTCACATGTATCACAAGTCCCACATTGCCCGGCCCTGATGGTTCAAGACAATTGCTGAGTGTCCTCTGAGAATCCTGAGTCCGAAGTCAGCCCATAGAGTGGATCTCTCATCTCATAGACCTTCAGGAAGTCTGTCACAATGTGGCTCAGTAATCACAGGTTCACCACACAGCTTACAGAGTCAAGAGGTATGGGTCAATACCCTAACACCACACATCTAATATTAGGCTGGCTGGCTTCCAAGAGCCCTCTCTGTTTACTACCACATACCATGATTTTTCACAATCCACTATCAACTCTTCATTATCATTAGCAGCATTTATTTCTTAGATTGGCACTTTGGGGGAAAACTCATGATATCCAACTTTACAAACCATCTTTTTCACGTCCAGAAATTTCATTACAATACTGATTTGCTGAACAAAACTGTAAACTCCTTGAAGGTGAAAATCAAGAATCAGTTCAGGACTACACAATGGAGAATCCTAATCCATAGAAAAATTGACTTTGTTAGTTTTTATTAACTGAATTAAGTGATTTGGTGGCAAATAGGTTACCAAAGTTAAACCATGTTTATTAGAACAAATATCTGCTAATATAGGAACAAAATGTAAAAATGGAGCCATTTTTTACTGGTGCTCTATTTCAATCCCCAGAATAGATGACATGTTCCAAAGTGAAGTATCAGGCCACCGTACAGCATTCAAAAAAAAAAAAAAAAAAGGTGTGGGATTCACTCTTATCTCTCATACATCAAGGGCATGAAAGGAACAGGAGTTGGGAAATTAGAAGATTTTTGGAGTTGCCTGCAGGGTCACGTCCTCTTCAGGGTGGAGAGTCAGGACAGGCCAGCTGACATCTGGAGCCCAGGGAAAGGGGCTAATACGACCCCTAGGAGATTGGTCTTCTAAGCACTTGCAGACACAGTGACCTCAGGTGTCTGGCCTACCTGCAAAGCTTGAAGACAGGAGAACTCTGGCCATGGCAGAGCTGGGCTGGTCCCAAAGTTTGTGGAGGCAAAGAATGGACCTAATCTGGGTCACGTGCAAGAGGAAACCAGCATAGCTACAATTTGGATCCAACAAAGAGGACTTCCTGGCAGGGACAGCTGACCTCGTCAGGAAGAAGTGCCCTGGTGACTCCACTCAAGACCAACCAGGCATGTGGTGTTGCCTGCATGGAGGATCCCAGAAGTGTGAGACCCTGGGGCTGAGGTCAAGGGGGTATACCCTGCTAACCCATGAATGATGGTTGTCCCCGAGACAGGGACAGCTCCTAACATCTGCCAGATCTAGATAACGTGACACCAGCTCACCCAATATTCCCTACCCTCACTTCTCCTCCTGACTCACTTCAACCCTGTAGGGATCCGACATTGAGGTGGGCAAGATGTACAAAGAGGAATAAATATGAGGGAAGGAGGAAGGAGGCCAACTCCCACTAACCCCACTGCAGAGAGCAAGTGAACCTGTCTGGGGCTTGCCCTGGGAAAGTGGAGGAGTCATGACACAAAATGAAACTCGTGTTTGACATTCACATTGGACCAGCTATGGTACTTAGTGACTAAAGGGCCTCTACCACTTGAAAGAAAAGTCTTGAGCTTTGCTTTATATTTCTACTACTACCAGAAAGTCTTGAGCTTTGCTTTACATTTCCTCCTTGGAAACACTGACCCCATGGGACAAGATTAAGGGCACAGAGAATGCTCTCTGTTTACACCCTGGGAGTCCTGCTTTCCAGCACAATGGCACATCTCTATTCCTTCAAGGGACTGAGCCTCCTGTTCCCCCTTCCTTCTGATGCCTCTAATACACAGAGCAAATGGATCTCATGAACAATATTTTAGATCAACTGCAGTGAAATTGACTGAGCCAGGGAATTCAGTATACCTTCTATTGAGGACATATCTGATGCTTACTGGAATAAATGTTTTCCTAATCATTCATATGTCAAATCATAGAGTTTTAAGTAAGTCAACAGAAGACACTCTCAGAGGTTCAATTTACACCCTCATGTAAAGCCAAATGTCTCCTTTGCAATATTTGTGTATATAAATGGTTGTTCATTGTTGAAGTTTAAAAACACAAAGTTGGGAGGAAATTAGCATGTTCTTTCCATTAGCTATTCTCTAAGTCAAGTGCAGTGAGAATGGAATAAAGAAAGGTGTGTGCGGTGCAAAGAGCACACCTGGTCTCTTGTCTCTGGGGACAGACTTTCCCCAGAAAAGCCCCTGAACTGCAGCTCTCCTGGACCTGGGTTAGGAGCAGGAGGGCAGCCTCTTGCTAGAGGGTAGATGACACAGGGCCTTGTAAAGAACATCTGATTTTGGAGATTGGCCCTGGCCCTGCTAGATAGAATCAGGAAAATGCTCTTAGGAAACTGACCTCTATCAGACACCTCCACAGCGGTGGTGATGCAAAGAACGTGACTTCATTGTTAATATTACATCCAAGTTGGGAATATTGTGAGCACCCTGTGAAAATGAATCTTGTCAGCAAAGGATGCTAGGACTGGGGAGGACTTCAGCAGTCATGTAGATCAAGGTCTCAAGTCTCAAGTCAGGAAGCTGAGAAAGAAGGACGAAGTTCACAAAAGCTCACACATCCTCCTGTCCTACCCCTGGCTCTCTGCAATCTCAGGTGCACCCAGATTTTCCTCCACATAGAAGAATCTGAATGGAAAGGACATGAATAGAGGAATAACCTAACCCTCCTTCATTCACAACACACTTACCTCTTTTGGTAACTAAGTACTTGAATCAGACCTCCCCACAAATCTCATTGCTTAAACGTGCCACCAAAATGTGTTTCAGAATTCTGTATTCATTATCACCTCTTCTTTGCATCGGTGGGGAACTAAGCCCCAATGGGTTTGGTTGCTTGTCCAGAGAGACAATGCAGAATCAAGGTCTCATCTTTTACTAATTTGGGGTGAAATTTATATTTAGTACAACCTCCAGGTAAACCCAGTCCTGACCTGCAGAACCCCTATCCTCCCTTTGTCCTGGACCTCTCTGGACTTCCTTCTTGAGAGTCTGCCTCTCAACACACCTGCCAGTCCCTCCCTGCCAGGTGAGATAGGCATTTGGAAGAAAGTGATCACAGGAGGATGATAACAGACCTTCCTAGGATTAGTTGCATGACAAGAGAATTTGTACCCTCACTCAGTGGTTCTCAAAGGAGGTCCCCATGTCAACTACATCAGTATCACCAGGAAACTGTAGAAATGCAAAGTCTTGGTGTAACTGGTTCCTTCTTTTATAGCTTTTCATATTTCATCTCTCTTGACCACTCCATCTAAAGTGTAACTGTCCCCTATGTCCCCTGTCTCTCACTCTCCTACCACCCTACATCCTACTCCTGCTCACTTTCTATCCCGATCACTGTGATAGTCATTTTTCGGTACCAACTTGGTTAGATTATAGAACCCTTTTGTTTAATCAAACACTAGTCTAGGTGTTGCTGCAAGGTCCTCTGTCGATGTAATTAATATCAACAACCCGTTGAATTTAAGTCCCCCTTCGTAATGTGAGTGAACTTCATCCAATCAATTGAAGCCTTTACCACCAGAAAAAGGTTTACCAGAGAAAAAATTCTGCCTCAAGAATGCAGTATTAAGTCCTTCCTGTGTTTCCCACACATTTAAAAATTTTCAGTCCTCGAAACTACATGAGCCAATGAATAAATATAAAATATATATATATTGAGAGAAAGCCAGGGTCCGAGGATGGGGGCACTTACAGGGGACTCATTCCCAAAAGAGAAAGTAGCATATGCAAAAACCCTTTGGTGGCAAAAACTATGTTTGAGAAATTATAATAAATCTGAGCAACCAGAACCCAGTAAGGGAAGGTCAAAGTGAACACATGAGGTAGACCAAGGAGAGCCACGGAGGCCTTTGTCCTCACCCAGGAGCAGTGGGCCACCCAGCAGATTTAGAGAGGGGAATGGGAAGGTATTCCTACAACTGCACATGTTGACTAACTCAGCCTCAAAAATGTTACTTTTTTTTTTTTCTGATCTTAGTACATTAAAATACAAACACTATTTTTAAGTTACAAGCAATAACAGAATTTTATTTGATGGGAAAATGGTATAATTAACACACATTAAGGAAAATAAAAAACAATTTTCTCCTGTTAACTTCATTCTTTGATAGAGTATTTTTATATTTAAAAAAAAAAAAATTCTCCCAAAGCTTGAACAATGTGAGAAATAAAGTAGTATTGTTTTATATCTCAAAGTATAAAATAAATATCCATCAATCTATACAGATATGAATAAACATTTGAATAAACAGATAATTGGGAGAGACTAGACAAATCCCCAAGGCAGAAGAATTTCAAATAATTGATGTAGATACTCGACCCTCCAGGAGGAGGAGCATAATTCTCTACTCCGTAAGTATGGGCTGGGTCCAGGAACTTCCCTGAAAGGAGTACAGTCTTCACAGTGAAGTAACGGCACACACTCCCCTCAGCCAGGTATCAAGATCAACATTCACAGTCACAAACTGAATTGGTAGTCCATGTGATTGATAGGAAGTGGTAAGAATTTGCATTTCAGGGCTGGGGCTGTGGTTCAATCGTAGAGTGCTTGCCTAGCAAGTGTGAGGCACTGGGTTCAAGTCTCAGCACCGCATATAAATAAATGAATAAAATAAAGGTCCTTTGATAACTACGGAACTGTCACAGCAAGGAGAGCCTAAGGAGACATGACAATAAGAAGTAAAGTGGCATTCTAGATGGGACCCAGGGCAGAAAAGGGACACTAGGTAACTCCGGAGGGAATGGAATGAAGTTTGGGCGTTAGTTAATAACAGTGTATCAGTATTAATTAATTAATTATAATAGACCATAGCAATGTAAGAAGAGTGTGAGGAAGACAGGAAATCTATCATCCCGATTTTTCTGTCCTAAGATTGAAAGTTTATTTCAACACATCAACACACACTCCTATCTTCTAGGACAAGTAAAGCATGAAATTATTTTCTAAGTAGACATGCAGAGATTCTAACACCACTAGTCAGACTGCTCTGAAGTTGACACATTTCGGTTATTATCTCCACCCAGAGCTGTTGAGGCTCCTGCAGCCCCAAGAGGTTTCCTCTGCCTTTCTGCCCTCACATTCCAGTGTGCCTAAGAACCTGGATCCTGGCCACAAAGGGCCTGCCCCTCTCCAGTTAGCAAAGAGCTATACCTCCCCCCAGGTGCACAGGGGCTGCTGCAGACCCTCACGGGCTGTTCTGGGCATTGTCAGGAAGTGCCCCCTCTGCCAGCCAGGCACAGCCCTTGTGAAATGGTGCCTGAGTTTGGGGTGTAGACTGCGGGTAGAAGTGAACCATCAGTGCCCCCTCAGTCCAGCTGTGCAAGCCTTCAGTGTCCTTGGGGGACACGGGATAACATGCAGACCACGGCTGGTGATGCGGGAAGACAATGGTGCCAGAGTGGAGGGGTCAGTCTGCGCTGGGGCATTAGAAAAAGCATGAACAGGTGGGGTAACTGGGGGTAGATTTCTCATTGACCTTGATTCACACCTAACCCTATGCGGCCTTCATGGGAACTGGCCACATTTGGCCTGGACTTTGGACTGTCCATTCACACACTCACTGCCTGGGTTCAAATCACTGGGTTTCTGGAGGAAAGCCACAATACCAGGCTAGCATGATTTCCAGAAGGCAGCCACGTACGGAGATGAAGTGGTGTTAGTCCTTTTGTGCTCTAGCAGATTCCCATGGGCTGGGTCATTTGCAAGGAACAGAAGTCTATTTCCTCTCGGCCCTGGGGGCTAGGAAGTCCAAGGTGGAGGGGCTGGCAGTTGAAAGACCTTCTTTCTGCATCATCCCCCCCACACACACACCCAGAAAGGGCAAGAGAGCAGGAGGAGTGGACTCGCCCCTTCACAACACATCCTCCCATGAGAGAGGAGCCTGGGGCCCAGGCGCCTCTGACACATCCCACCACTTGACACTATTAGATTCCACAACCACACAGCAGCAATAAAATTCCAACATGGGTTTTGGCAGGGACACTCAAATAATAGCAAATGGGCACTTCCACACACTTTTAAATTGGTATACACATTCATGGAGGGAAATAGGGAAGCCTATATCAAGAGTCTTACAGATACTATAATTTTGAAAATATCTATCTTGGAATCTTGAGGAAGTCATTCAACATATTCACCAAAATAACAGAAAGATCCACTGAAATAGCCAAGGGGAAAAAATTCAGTTGATAGGGGAAATAATTAAAGAAAACCATTACCTGTTTTAGTCAGCTTTTTTACTGCTATGATTAAAAGGATCCAAGCAGAACAACTGTAGGGGAGGAAAATTTTATTTGGGGGCTCATGGTTTCAGAGGTCTCAATCCACCGATAGCAGATTCCATTCCCCAAAACTCAAGGTCAGGCTGAACATCATGGCAGAAGAGTGTGGCAGAGGGAAGCAGCTCACGTGATGATCAGAAGCAGAGAGAGAGAGAGAGAGAGAGAGAGAGAGAGAGAGAGAGAGAGGGAGAGACTCCACTTGCCAGATACAAATATGTACCCCAAGGCCACAACCCCCAGAGATCCACTTCCTCCAGCCACACCCTACCTGCCCTCAGTTACCGCTCATGTGACCCCCATCAGGGGATTAATTCAACCGCTGGATTAAGGCTTTTATAATCCAATTGTTTCTCCTCTAAACCTTCTTGCATTGTCTCAACACATAAGCTTTTGGGGGACACCTCACATCCAAACCATAACATTAACTATAAAATTGCATTATAATACTATTTCCAAAATAGACTCGCCATCTTATGAAAAGTGAAGAAAACACACACAGTGCTTGCCTCTTTATAATCTTAACCATTTCCTATATTCATATTTCTATGTAAACATACATAAACATATCGAAGCTCTGAGCAACACTCTCTAAATGAAATATGAAATGGGCTGGGGATGTGGCTCAGTGGTTGAGTGCCCCTGGATTCAATACCTGGCACCAAAAGAAGGTAAGAGAGAATATGTGGGAGTCAGCAATAAGTTTATTATTTTGCTTTTGACACCTCTGCGGCCAGTTAAGATCTACTAGGTTGCCAGGTGCAATGGCACATGCCTGTAATCCCAGCAGCTGGGCAGGCTGACACAGGAGGATTATAAGTTCAAAGTCAGCCTCAGCAACTCAGTGTAACTGTGTCTCAAAATAAAAACATTTTTAAAAGGGGGATTGTGGGCTGGGGATGTGGCTCAGTGGTTAAGTGCCTCAAGGGTCAATCCCTGGTACCAAAACACACACACACACACACACACACACACACACACACACACACACACTAAGTTAAATAACAAAACGTATGAGGAAAACCAAGGAATAGAACTCCTAATGTTCCAAACAAACCAGGCTCCACTCAGCGATGCAGAGTATTTGGGGTTGCGCTTGCTGCTCTACTCTCCCTGTGCACACAGCAAGAAGAGCTAGGCTTCACCCTGAGAACTTGCCCAGCAATAACAACAAAGAACTTTAGAAGGTCTGGGAGTCATTTCCTGAGAAAAGTATAAGCTTCTTTTAAAAATTAGGCCAGAAATGAATGATGTCTTGGCTAGTTCAGTGTCAGGACTTGAACTTGTGGGTTTGCACAATCTGTCTACACATTAACCACCGACAGCTGCCCCTTGGCTCTGAGTTAATCAGTCTGGTCTCTTCTCTGTTGTGCCTACTGGTCCTCCTATGCCCACCTTCCCTCCTCTCTAGCCACAGCTCCTTGCTCTCAAGGGCATCACCCCTCAGCGTGCGTGTCCACGAGATACCTGACTCACCTCTTCTTCCAATTTCTGTGGCTACAGTCCTAATCAATACTCTTACTTGGGACTGGCAAAAGAAACAAAAAAGACAAAACCTTCAGAGCTGAACAGGCCTTCCTCTGGCTTTTTCATAGTCAGAGAGAGCTTCCACACAAGCCCTTCTTAGATTTGCACCCCGCAAATACTCTCTTTTACTTTATGCCTATTTTACTGTTTGCCTGATAGCCCACCCCATCAACCCAGCTTTTTATTTCTCCATATTCAACACTCCTCCAGCCACACCCATCTGTGGCCAGTTTTCTGAATACAACATTTAATCCCTACCTCCACGCAAGCTTGAACTCGTCGCTGTTCCTCCAGTAACAGCCACTACCACCCATGGCTCCACAGCCCTCTTCAGAGGCCATAGGGGCCTCCTGCCACCGCTGTCTGTTCACACCGATGACAAAGAGCAGATAGCAGCCTCTGCATTGGTATCTCTCACCACAAAACTACCATGGGAACCATTAGTGTTGCCCCACAAACCCCGTCCACCCTGGAATGAATTTCAGGTCTCCTTCTCCTAAAATTTCAATACGGTGGTTTCTAACCACCTGCGCCAGCTTCTTTGAACCTGGGAGCTATTTCCCATATCTATTCTCTGCCCTGGCCTTGTGTTCTCAGGATACCCAGCCAAGGTTCCCAGCTCCTGGTGGCGGGTTCCTTCTGACCCAGCCTCTTTCCTTTACCTAGCTTTACCAATTCCTTTGGCTCCAAAACCCAGAACCTTTCAATTTGCAACAACTGCCCATGCACTCCGCTGCCCTTCTGTGATTTAAAGTGCTCTCATGTCCACTCTTACATTTAAGTGATTTTTCTGACCACCACTCTTGCTCTCCAGCTCGTAAAAACAATCTTCTGTGTAGACCAGTCCCCCTGGGTGACTTTTCTTGGCGTGCCCTCCCCCCATGCTATCCAGGTGCTGGCATGAGCAGGCCTTGAGCGCCATCTTCTATAGCACCATTTTGTTTTCCTCAGGCCTCTGCTCTAAGCCATGAAGTCCAGGATGGTTTTGTTTGCTGATATAGATGCTCCTCAATTTACAGAGTGGTTATATCTTGATAAACCCATCCTTAGTTGAAATTGCCCTATGTGCATTGAATCCACCTGCTGCCCCAGCCTCCTGGCTTAGCAGCATAGCACACTGTAGAGTGTTGGTTCCCAACAGTGTGCTGTGCACACTGCCCCTGTCTGGCATTAAGAGATAGGATCTCTAATACAAGAAGAGCTCAGCAGTCAGAATTTGAGTTTAATCTCTTCTGAATGTGAATCATTTTTGCACCATGGTAAAGTAAAAAAAAAAATCTTAATTCAGGGCTGGCTTGGTAAAGTGCTTGCCTAGCATATGTGAGGCACTGGGTTTGATCTTCAGAACCACATAAAAATAAATGCATTAAATAAAGGTACTGTGTCCATCTACAACTAAAAAATATTTAAATCTTAATCCATGTTATCGTAGGTTAGACCACTTAT
This sequence comes from Urocitellus parryii, assembly GCF_045843805.1. Lineage (NCBI taxonomy): Eukaryota > Metazoa > Chordata > Mammalia > Rodentia > Sciuridae > Urocitellus > Urocitellus parryii. Next base: position 14,519,537 of record NC_135538.1, read on the forward strand.
TTCTGTATCACCCAGCTCTTGTGTTGAGGATACATCTCTGTAGTTGATTGTGCCCTTTTAATATCTGCTTTTTCTTCCCATGCCACTTCAGTCCTTACCCAGGGATGGAACTGGCTGCCTAGTGAGTAGTCATGCAGACAAATTTTGAAGTGTGACCTTTTCCAAAATCAAAGGAATACATTGCACTAGTCATTGGGTCAAAGTCCATCCCAACCCATTAGTGACATGAGAAATAGGTCAATTCACATGTTCCTGAAAATGAAGCCAATAACCAACCATGAAAAAAAAGCTTGAATAACTGTATAGTCATTTAAAGGTGACTTTATCTAGTCCCAAGTTTCTTCTAGTTACCCAATAGGCTAATTCTATGAATACACCAAAAGAGGTCTAAAAAAAGGCTTGGCTTCTTTCAGCTTCACCTGTAAATGTTCAACACAGTGGGTACAGGACACTCTTTCTAAATATAGACTGTCTAAACCCACCCTTTCCAATCAGTGATCATCACAGACTTCAAAAGATGGAAGCTGGGGGTAAAAAGCAATGACGGCCCAGCCTTCCTAATTGTTGTGCAAAAAACAAACCAAGAATTCATCTCAAGCTGCTTATACTTTTAAATCCTACAGAAAGACCACACAGGGCCCACTGCCCATCCATGACTAATTGGTCCCTAGTGATCCAGAGACTGTTAGCTGCTCTTAGCATCTAATGCCACAACGTCTCATCCAGGGACAGGAAAGTTCCAACGAAACAACTAAACTTCAAACAAAATGTCAAAGTTATTCATTATCATGGAACAGCCATCTGTCCCTCTGCCACCCTAAGATGCTGTCCTTGCTCAAACTACACTAACCAAAGCATGTTTTCAGAAGTAAATGAGTGACATTCTCTATCTCCAGTTGCTAATAAATTTTACCAGCTAATGAAAAGGTTTTGGAATCAAATTCATTGCAGGTTGAATTAAAACTGACCAAACTCTTCCTGAAGTCTTCCCTAACTTCCTGATGACAGTATTTCTTAAATAACCCTGTTTAATCAACCTACTCTTCAATAAGGACACCTACTTCATGAAAAGCATGTGTCCCAGTTTACCACTCTTGTTGTAGAAGCCCATATTTTTACCAAGGATGCGGGATGTGTTTATTTAGTTGAAAGTCATCAGACACCAAGACAGTACTGATAACAGATCCAAAAGTGAAATTGAGCTTATACATCACTTTTCTAACTAGAACCTCCACAATCTAATCATTTGCCAACAAAGAAAATGAGAGGCTGGGTTTTTTTAAAAAATAATTATATTTTATATGAAATTTCTGCCCATAACTCTGCAACAAGCATGATCTCCCTCCATAAATTAATATAAAAGAAAAGATTCCAGAGTTGCTACTTGCACAAAGATCTGTGGGGTAAGGAAACCTACCCGGCTTTCCTGAGTCACTGGGTCACCTGCCAAGAAGGCTACCTGACTCCACCCCTGAACCTCCCTTTAACTAGGTCTAGGGTAAAAGCCTCCAGTGGGCTCCCAACACTGCCTTCAAACATGCACTTTGGCAAAGATAATTATTCTTTATCAGCAGACTTTCTGTTTCTATAGAAGAAATGAGTAAGGATTGTTCTAGAGTATTCTTGTTATCACAGACGTTGGCTCATGGGGCTGCTGGAATAAAGCAGCCCAAATTTGTTGACTTAAATTTCAGAAATATATTCTCACAATTCTGGAAGCCAGACCTGCAAAATCAAGGTGTTAATAGGGTGAGTGCTTTCTAAGGGCTGTGGACCCTTTGTATCCTCTGGTGGTTTGCTGGCCATCTTTGGTGTCCCTTGTCTTGGAGAAACATCACTCCACTCTCCACAATCACCTCTTTCTGGGTCTCTTCTCTCCCTCTCTCTCTTTGTGTCTGTCCATATTTTCCCTTTTTATAAGGACACCAGTCACATTGAATCAAGGCCAACACTATGGCCTCAGTTCAATTCCATGGCCTTTGTAAAAACCCCACTTCCAAATAAGGTCACGTTCTGAGATCCTGAGGGTCAGGTTTCAATGTACCTTTTTCTGGGGAGGACACAATTCTATTGATAAAGGAAAGATATTAAGATCCTGGAGGAAAGGAATGTTTCATCATCCAAGAGGTGATAGAGCTGAGGCACAAAGACAGTGAGGATTTTTTATGAAACAATGAGAGGAGGAGTGAACCTGTGACTAACGCTGCACAATTTGCCTGCTTCTCCACCACTCGGGGCTTTTATCCTGGTAACCTCTCTGTCAAGCAGTCTCTTAGCATTTGCGAATATGTTATTAAGGCTGGACATCTGATGAGAATTTCAAGTTTCATAGTGGATTTGCTGATGGGGATTTTCCACTCACCAGAATCCAGCTTTGAATAGCTCTCTAGTATGTCGTTGTCAGCAAGCCAGCATCTTTCTTAGCCCTGGTCTCTCTGACCTCATTGCACTCAGACTCCAACAAGGCCGTCTGTCTGAAATCCCTCCAAAGCAGATGACGTTTTTGATTCTGATAATGATTTTGATACATGGTTGAAAAAGCTGCCATATATTTTGCCAAATGTTTTGCCATAAAAATTAAAATCAAAAGGGAATCCGAGTCTAGCCTCTTCCACCCCACACACACCTCCTGCTTTTGCACACACCTGTGGCCACACAAATCACCCTGTACCCTTTGTAACAAGATGCAAAAGTTATTATTAAAGTTGCTAGCAACAACTTTCTCATCATTGTTTTGAGGCCTATTCAAGAAAATTCAAAGAGATTCAGGTTGGTGCCTATGTTGGAAGGTCCACTCTTTCCTGGTATTTGGGTGCCATGTCACCGTGCCCAGTATAACTGAGATCCCTTCTGGTCTCTGACTTCCTGTTGTTCCAAATCTCCCTTCCTGCTACCATTGGATAAATCAGCAATTACCAAAGCGTGGTTTCCTACTGAACTGCCCTGTTAGACGCCCACAGTCCTTGATTTACCATAAAGACTTGCATGTCACATTTGCTACTGACAAAACCAAATGAACCATTTAGGCTGGAGGTGGGAAGACTGAGCTGCTCATTTCCTCCGAAACATTTACCCTTCCTTTTCAAAGCCACCTCCTGAGAAAACAGGGGAGTTTGGGGGAAGCAAAAGAAAATAATAGTCAAGCAGCAGATCAACAAATTAATGATTTAAACATATTCCAACCCAAGGACTTTCTCACTCCTGGGGGGTTAACTGTCCGTTGTTTGTTTGTTGTTTTTTTAATTACAAAGCAACACTTGTTCTTTTTAAAAATTCAGACAAAACAAAAGCACACAAAATAAAAAGTCTAATGTTAACAGTGAAAGTGTCACATTGCCTTTACTAATCTCACTCCCCACAGGTAATCATTGTCCCTAATAGCTGAATAGATATACTTAAATGTGACATATACAGTTAAAAGTAGGATCTATTTGACATTTGCACTGTAACTGGCTTTTTTCACCCCAGGATAGATTATGGACTTTCTTCATGACATTCCATGTTTCTTTTGAAAGAATACAATTTTATTTTTTGATCAGTGCCAAAGCGGCAACCAAGATGTAACCATGTGAACACACATGGTTATTTACAACTGCCACGAGAGAGTCCAGTGGCATTTCTAGTGCAGGACCACATTTTCAACAGGTTATCCTGGGAAAAGTGGAAACTTTTAGAACAAAGCTGACTGAAGAGCATTTCCTGGGCCTTGGACAAAGGTGGGGGATTTCATTACTTCCAAGTGCCCAATTTTTCTACTAAGAGAAGATAAACGCTTTCAATTACATGAATTCCCATCAGGCAGACAACAATAGGAATAGACACAATTCTATAGCTCTTGAGCAATCAAAAGTATATCGCAAGACAGACTAAAAAGAGAAACAGCTCTGCCTTCATAATAAGGCAGAGGGAGAGTTGTTATCTGCAAAATGCTGCTGAAGCACATTAACTGAAAATTTTAAGCAAATAAGTTGTACACTATTTCTCGGTGATTTGCAATACTTCCATTGAAAACTCTAATACAACTGGTTTAGGGCTTCCTTTATATTTGCACTCTTTTCCTATGCTTTCTTTTTGTCCTTCTTTTTCTCTTCTTCAAACTTTTGTGTCTCTGATTTGAATGGTTTTACTTTCTTAAATTTTCTTTCTGCTCAGAAACAACTGAAATTGTCAAATGAATCATCTCCAAATCTAATCTGAGGTGAGATAGATTACTAGCAGGAGTTTCCATCTGTCTAAACTTCTTCCACATCCCATTATGACAAAATCTTGGAAAAAAACCCAGATGACTGGATTTATAATAGCAGAATTTCATATGTAGTTATTTATCCCAAAATTAATTATACCAAAGGCACTTTTGCTTGAGACTCTCAAATTTGGCTTATTGCCTATGTCTAGTCACTGCCAATCACATACTACCTTCATCTCCTGGAAAAAAGAGGGAATCTTAGAATTCTTCTTCATTATTGAATTTTAATCTTTTTCAATCATATTTATCAATTACATATAATTACAGTTACATTAAGTTAATATTAGTTACAGTTACATATCAATTATATTTAATAACTAGAATTCTATAAAATAATTGAAATTATGCCTGGCTTTATTAGTGATGACTATATTTTAAATTCTGCATAATAAATATTTCAAGGATGCTCTACCTAAATTTAATAAATATTTATAATGAAATCTCTTCCAAGAAAAACAATTTTTTTTAAATTTTAATTTCATTAACATTCTGGGTTCAGCTGAGAAAGATATGACAAATATTGCATAATATTCTTATTTATGAATGAAAAATTAAGAGCACACAATGCTGAATTAAATTGTTCCAAATCTCTTATAACATCACTGGAAATCATCTAACTGGCTGTAGAAGCAAGAATTTCCTTCTTCACTCATCTGTTGCACCCCCATCTCCCCAAACCCCTATTTCATCCTGGCTAACATATCCTGAGTTCTAACCATTCCTCTTCCGAACTTTTATTGAAAACTCCTCCATAAGCTATCATGCAATCAAGTGTCACTACAGTCTTTCACCCTTGTTGTTCAAAGAAGTCTGAAAAATCAAACTTGGAGCTTATGGAGTGACAGGGATGTGAACATAAATAGCCAGTGCCCCAGTAGACATCTTCACATGGACATTTTACAAAAACCTCAAGATTGTCATGTCCCAGGCTGAACACAGAGTCCACTCCCTGCCTAGCCTCGTCTAATCTTTCCTCCCGTGTTTTCTATCTCATTACATGTCACCCAGATCGATTATTTTCAGCCTAGAAATTTACTGTCCATTCAATCAATCACCCAGACCGTCAATTATAGATCCTAATGTTCTCTGTCATTCCACTGTTCACCATATCAGCTTTCACTGTGACAATCCATAGGAGAAACAAAAACAGTGTCTGTGTGACAGTGCCAGTTAAGAAGTGTGCACTGATGGAGATATCATCAGGCAAGTGCCACCAGATGAATTAACCTGCTGGCTCAGACCATTTGGGATTGCCCATTTAAAGTTGGGGGAATTTCACCCAAAACCAAGAGTTGTCCCTTCTGATAGCAATGAGTCAGAATTCAACCCCTCCTAGCAAAACTTCTAACCAAGAAATAAAAGATTTATAGCATTAATACAAAAGAAATCTCTCTCCACTTCCTATAACAAGATGGGCTGTGCTGTTTGCAAGTCAGGGAGACGAAGGTGCTTACACATAAGAAGTCAATACAACCCTATTTGAAAACAGAGATTTATTAGTCTACTGCATGCTAAGATTTGCAACATCAAAGAGACCCTGGCATGTTACCCACTGTATCCCTAGCAGTTAATACCAGGCATAGCAAGGAACACGAGCTCAATAAATATTTGCCGCATGTATGCATAGTTCCCCTGTCTCTTACACGTATAGTAGTATTGTGACACAAAAGCCAAAAGATTGGTAATAGTCCAAAATCAAGATAATCATTTGACTTACAAATTATTTCTCAACATAGAATCAAAGGGTATGGATATTTAAAACAACGTTAAGTTTTCTGGACAATTTTTTTCAATATAATAAATCTTGGGCAGTTAGGCTAGTTATGACCAATGTATCCAAAACCCATTTTCCTTACAATACATACTTCCAGTAATGACATAAAATCCATTCTTTTTATCTCAAGAGATGTTCAATTAAAATCATGTATACTTCCACCATCTCCAGTTTCAGAGGGAGATCCAGATTAATTGATCTATTCCAACAAGTTGGTCCAAGAATGAGCACAAAACAAATTTATCAGACTGAAAGGAGTCACTCACTCACATTCCACAGTTCACAAAATTTTTCCTGTTCTCTCAACATGAGCAAGAAACATGATTCTAGAAGCTGGTGGAAAAAAAAAACTGTTTATTAGTGTGGTAACCCTGCCTCAGAGCAAAACAGATACATGGAAAATGGCAGAGCAAAAAGTTGGAGAGAACCCAGTCTTAAACAATATTATTAAGCTAGTGATTCAACCAGCTCTTGATTCCAGCCCACCCCACCCCACATCTGGAATCTCCACTTTGTAAGATAAATTTTCTTATTGTCAAAAACAACTTGAGTTTTCTGCTAAAATGCATCTTAACTGATCATCCCTTTATAAAAGATAATTTGGTGAAAAAAAGAGCTGATATAGGTTTAGGGAGAATACTCAAAATACTAATCATTCTTTAATGTTACAGACAGAAAAGACTTCCCATTTAAAAATAAACTTGATCTTACTTGTTATTTATAGTGAGAAAACTATTCCTGCAGTGAGTGGCAGAGAAGACAGGGAAAAGATGGGTGTTATTCACTTTTCTTATGCAACAAATACATACTCAGTTCCCTGTTTAGGTGTTTATAAACTATTTCAGTTGATAGCCACGAAAGCCTGATGAAGTGAGTACCCAAGTCATATTTTAGAAAAGAAAAACTGAACCCATAGAGGTTAAATAACTTGACTTGCATCATGGAATCCCTGAGAACCAGGACTGGAACGTAAAACTGTCTAACTTCAAAACTCAAAGTCTTTTTACCATTCTCTGTTGCCTTCTATGATTAGGTTAGGCAAAAATTGGAAACAAATACCTAAATTTGGTAAGTGGATGATTAAAATGGCAGAAATGGTATGCATATTCCAAGACAAACTGATAGAGACACCTTGGAAATAAAACATAGGAAGAATATGCACATATACTCCTACTTATCTACCTGCCATCTACCAATCTATGCACATTTCTTAGACTGAGCAATCTTACTCTGGGAATTTATCCTAAGGAGCATGTTCAATAGAAGTAATATGTACATAGATGCTTTAAAGGTTGGGATTGGTTAGTTATCTTTTATGAAAAAATTAGAGAAAAAATTGAATTCTAACAATAATGAACTGGCTGAATAAGTATGGGCACATAAATTAATATTAGACTATTATGCATACATTATGTGTAATTCCGTTGTATTAACACTGGTATAGAAATATTGAAAATGATGTATAAATCAAAAAGCATACTGTAAATCATATGTAGGCTATTAAAAACTAGAAAACATTTAAAAAGTACATAGATAATGATTAAGAGGGTGAGATTTTGCATGGGTTTAATTTTTTTCTTTAGTTCAATTTATAATCAACTTCTTTTACTTATGTGAGGTCTAGTACTTCAAATAGAATAAAATTGAGTGGATTCAAATGGATTTTATTTAGAGTCTTGGCAAATATATCAAGGTTCTTTGGTTTTAGGGTATTTTCTCCTATTAGTGTCTGACCTGACTTCTAAGGTAATGACAGTCAAGTTCATTCCAACAAATTTACCTTCTGAGAACATAAATTAAAAGGAGATCGTCTCCCAAAATAGGGCTATTGGAACGCCATCAGTATGTTACCTAAGTGTGATTCCTACAATTAAACATTATTGGGTTATTTACTCCACTCTTACTCCCCTCTGTAATCTCACTGGTATGTGTGTTGGGGGGCAGTGTCCATGCAACCAAAGCCAAGACCAGGTATGTTAAAGATCATAAGTTCAAAGATAAAGATGAATATTTCATCACTTTGGCAGAGTTGCATTCAATATTAGAGGTTGAATATCCTTTCTCTGAAATGCTTGGAAAGGAAATGTTTTGGATTTTGATTTTTTTTTTTAATCTTAGAGTACCTGCATAGGCATAAGATGCTGAGGATTAGGGTATTAGGGTATTTGTCTGAACACAAAATTCATTTATGTTCCACATGCATTTTATATGTATACCTGAAGCTAATATTGTACAGTATTTTTGATGTACCTGTGTTTTGACTACAAACTGTCACAAGAGTCAACTGTAGAATTTCCCACTTGTGACATCATGTTTATGCTCAGAAAGTTTCAGGTTTGGGAATATTTTGGATTTCAGATTTTTTGGATTAATAAGGCTTTGTTAATGAATGAGTTTGGTCATTCAAATTTTTTTTCTGTGGTCTAAGCCATCACACTTGAAAAAATGTCTTGCAAAATTAGACTTCCAGGGACCGGGGTTGTGGCTCAGCAGTAGAGTGCTTGCTTAGCACGTGTGGGGGACTGGGTTCAATCCTCAGCACCACATAAAAATAAAATAAAGTAATTGTGTCCAACTACAACTAAAAAACAAAATATCTTTTAAAAAATTAGACTTCCGGGGGCTGGGGATGTGGCTCAAGCGGTAGCGCGCTGGCCTGGCATGTGCGCGGCCCGGGTTCGATCCTCAGCACCACATACCAACAAAGATGTTGTGTGGACCGAAAACTAAAATAAATAAATAAATATTAAAATTCTCTCTCTCTCTCTCTCTCTCTCTCTCTCTCTCTCTCTCTCTCTCTGTCTCTGTCTCTCTTTAAAAAAAAAATCAGACTTCAAAATCCATATTTCCCAATGAAGTCTTAGCAAAACCACTGATGATTCTGGCATTCAAATCTACCTAAATATATAAGATAAACCAAAGTAACAAAATGTTCCAGAATCTATCTGCACCATTGCATGCAAATTACTAGGCAATGTCCAGACAATAAAGCACAAATTCACCATTATTAGGAAAATGGATTAACATAAAGAACTATACTTTTTTGCACATGGTCCAGAAACTTCTGGATTTATTCAGGTGTTAACTAGAATATCAGTAATCAACCCAGATTGTCACCAAGATTCTTTGACAAAGAGAAAAATAGGAAGCATAAGAAAGTTTGGGCCAACCTACTTAGTTAGTTAAAAGCTTTTTTTTAAAAAAAAATGATTTCAGACTTAAAAGAGAGTTTGCAAAAATAATACAAAATATGCCTATATATAGTTTGCTTAGATTCCTCAAATCACATTTTGCCACATTTACTTTATCATCATCTTATCATCCATTTATCCATCTATCTACCCCCATCATCTGTTTATCCAGTTTTCATTTTTCTGAGATGCTTGAGAATAAGTTGCATATATCAGAATATGTTTCCAAAAAAGAGAGTCTTTTTTTCTTTCTTAACCATAATACTCCTACCAAAATCAGGAAATTCACATAGAAACAGTGCTATTTTCAAATTGATAGAATTTATTCATATTTTACAAATTGTCCTGCTAATGCCCATTTTCTAACCCAAGATTCAATCCAAGATCTCACTGGAATTTAGTTGTCATAACTCTGAAACAGTTTGTGACCTTCACCATTTCGAAGAGTTTTAGCCATCTATTTTGTAGAATGTCCCTAAATTTGGGCTTTTCTGATAACTCCTTCAGGTTACAGATTGTGGGCAGGACACCACAGAAATGATATCTTTTCTCCATCATGCACCACATCAGGAAGTACATGGTGCTAATTTGTACCACTAGTGGTGTGAGCTTTGAGACCTAGATAAGGTGATCTCCGACATATCTCTTCCTCTCTGTGAAGTTCCCTTCTCCCTTTGCAATAAGCATCTAGTGTGGAGGTACTTAGAGACTTTGAAAATATTTACTTCTCAACCTATTTGCCTTCACTAAATTTAGCCTCCATTGTTAATTCTTCCTGCAAACACATCTTCCTCCACACTCCCCACACTTTCCCTTCTTCTTAAATGCACAGATGAAATCTAGTTTCCAGTCCTCTTAAATCTAGGGGGGATTAGATAACTAGTTCTAGTTCATAGGCCTGTGATTATAAGTGACACATGCCCCTGTTCTCCCACAAGTTCTTAGTCATTCAATTGAATGCATAAAATCTAGCAAAAGGCTCTAAGTAGGCTTTGGTAATCGTAGTCACTAGACCTCAGAGGCTGTACCATTCTGGGAGTTTAATGAACTTGAGTGAGGAAAATCTATCTTTAATAAACTTTTAATTGGAGCTTGGATTTTCTTTCATTCAAATAAGCAATAACTATAATAGTTGTTAACAATACTTATAGCTTTGTCACCTATATTTTGTATCCCAGATACTTGATGTAGCTATCTTGTAATGTATTTACCTATCACTAATTTGAAATTCACGTTGAATTTTAGTTATTAAATCTGTTGCTACATTTTTTTTCCTTTTATCACACTTAGAAAAACCATCCTAGGAGGACATTCCCATAGGATTTGCCTGACTGCTGAGGAGGAGCAAGACATAAAATGGGTAAAGACAGAGAGGGCTCCTCCAGTCACTATATTTTGAGGGGTCACTCAGGAAAACAGGTGGGAAATATCTGCATGAGAATTTGTGTGACTGAGAAATAAACTCTTATTATTTTAAGCTGATATTTATGCAGTTATTTGTTCAGCAATAATCCTAACCTGACTAATCCAGAGAATAAAGTTGTAAATTTGGAAATTGCATGCATGGGAAGATGGTAGAAGCCACAGGATGGAACGTGATTATCAAGAATACAGATTAAAAAAAATAGAAGACAAGCCCTGGATTTGGGGTAATCATAGATTGAAGGAAAGGGAGACAAAATGGTATTAGGAGAGCAGACAAATAGGAGAAAGGGAACGAGGAATATACTGTGCACGAGGTTATATCAATCTGACACCATAGTTTCAATCTCAGATGTCTTCCCATCGAAGCCCTTATATGTAATCTCTGCTTTCAAGGAGTAGGAGGAGGACAAGGAGGAGGAGAAAAGGGAAAGGGGGATGGGGCGCAGGAGGACCAAACCACTTCAGTAGATTTTCTCAATTGTATCCATCATTTACAAGATGATGGGATTTATACATAAGTCCAGGTTTCTTTATCTATAAAAACTGCTATGTGTTTTAAAGAGGTACCGAGAACAAACACATGCCAAAGAACCTAGGACCAGTCCTGACATGCCCCTGTCTCATGAAGTTAGCTCTCCTTCTCCCCATTTCCCCCTATCTACTCCGCCACCATCAAAAATCCATTTTATATGTTAGAGTTTTAAAGAATTAAAGAGTATATTAAGAAAAGAACTTTTTCTTGAGTGAAAAGAACTTTTTCTTGTATAAAAAGCATAGCATTTTACCTATTATACTAAGTACAGTACAAATATTCTAGTAATAAAGTTAACATTAAAAAATCATGATTAATATTCAAACAGAATATCGATAGTCTATGTGAGAAACAGTAAAAAATATAGAAAAGGGAAACTGATTTTTAAGTGTTAACCAAAAAGGATGAAGACACCAAATCACAATTTTCCAGGGTTTGGTCCCAGACAGGTCTCATAAATTATTGGAGGTATAGATGTACATTGGTCCTCAGAGAACCTAACTCTGCATCTTCATCTCTCCCTTCAGTATGCCATTACTTACCTATGTTTGCTTATTGCAAATGCAATGTGAGGAGAGGGAAAGGATGCTTCAAAGGTAAAAACATGATTTTTTTCTACAGGTAAATATTAACCTTAGCTACATTCCATTAAGTTCTTTCAATACTGGATGTGAATATCTAGCTTATACATAAAAGCAATATGAAATGCTGTGTGCATTCTCAAGCAAATCAATTATAAAGTCCAGTGGAAAATGAAAACAGATTAATATTGCCACAGCATGGAAAACAAAAGCCACCTCTCATCTATTAAGAAGTTTCATTAAGTGGCACTTGGAATTACCACTGCCAAAATATGGACATGAGCAAACAAAAGCATTCTGGGAACAATGCTTCAACTGCACCCCTTTCTCTTCTCACCGTTTCTTTTCTTTTTACCCCAAACTGAGCAATGAGAAACTCTCCAGACTGAAGGCTGAGAAACCGTTTCCATAATCAACAGCCATCTGTGCAGAATAACACTAGAGCTGAAAAGATTCTGACCTATGCTATGAAAGAATTTTCCAAAGAATTGAGAATTTCTATGAAAAATGCCAGAAACAGAGTGAAAAGTCCCAGCAACACCTCCTCCTGTAGTTTCAGGAAGAAAGTGCTGCCACCTACAGGGAGCCTATGGAACAAATGCCTGCCCCAAAAAAAAAAAAAAAAAAAAAAAAAAAAAAAACCGCTGGGTCTGGTGGATTCTAAAGTTGTACTCAGCTAAGGGCAGGAGGGTAGCAGTCTTCAAAGAAAGGAATGAGATTATTCCCACTTCCAATTTCTTACTTATACCTAGTGGAGTCTATATCTTGTCTGTTCCAATACAGCAGCCTGTAGCCACACTTGGTTATTAAACACTTGGAATGTGGCTGGTGTGACTAAAGATTGGAGTCATTTAAATTCTCATATTCAAGGCAAGTGGTAATACTTCTATGCTTGAAATTTCATATTTGAAATCTGTATCACAACCATGATAAAGATAATATTTTGAGGTTTTCAGAGCAAAGATTGTTTTCCCATGACCAATTTGAACTTGGATATCCTGACCAATAAGCAAAGGACATTCATTTAGTAAGTATCTTTAGTTTCCAAAATTGTAACCAAAACAGTTTTGTCACTAAATCCATGGTTACTATATTTTGCTTTTAAAACTCAAAGTCGAAACTTGATTTAAAAATAAATTTGTAAGGTGGCATCCAATTTTTTAATTTATTGTCATGAGCAAATATTTCAAGTGCTGTGGGTACAGAGAGAAGAGGCACCTGTTGTGTTCTTGGTTCTGTCAAAGACTAATTGCAAGCCCTGTAACACTTGGAGAATAGTGTTCTACTGAATGAAGATTTAAATAAGGCAAGTTACTATAAAAAAATATTTGTCATCTTAGTCAATCTGTTTTTCATTTTAAAATGAATATTCGACTCAGCCATTGAAAACTGAAATGCAGTTATAGCTACTTAGATACATGAATCTACTTTTTTAAAAGTAAATTTTAAATATGTACATAAAGATCAAAAATTCCTAATGAAATTTTTATATAAATTACAGAGTTAGTAGGGATCAAAGGAATGTAATATATCTCTTTAACAATATGTTGAAATTGTGACATAGCTATATTGTGTCAAACAAAATATATTATCAAGATTAATTTCATTGGTTTCTCATGACTTTTTAAAGAGAAATTACTAGAAACTTTTAAATGACTTTGTTTGACATAGTTCTATTGCTCAGTGTTATTCTAATTGATTAAAAGGGAAATAAAACAGAGGTGTGTTCAGTGCCAACAGAATCACATGAAGCACTATATTTACAAATGTGCTATTTGAACTCAAGATTAATTTTAAAAATATGTGGCAGACAGTGAAACTTCTATAGGTTAATATAACACAATTTTTTAGAGGAAATTATCTAATCCATCTTTAATAATCATCATTGTGACTGATAAATATCATAAATCAGAAGAAAATTTAATTTTGATGAATGTAATTACATGATCATCTCAAGCATAGTTAATAAACTGTTAATAGGAACCAGACATTTTAAAGAAATCCCACTAAATGTGTTTTCTGTTCCATTTCTTCCATCAATTTCCACCACTGTGTTCCCAGACATAATCTGCATTCTCAGGAGCCCAAGTGTGTGGACCCCTAGAGTCCCACCCCTGGATCCTCAGGTGCTCAAGCACTCTTGCTCCCAAGTATGAACACATCCTTCATCAAGAATGGCTCCATCTGATGGGAGAGGAGGGGAGGAGTAGGGAGGATAGGAAGGGCAGCAGAATAGAATAGACAATATGACTGATGTATGTACATTCCATGTATGTATTATATATCAAAATGCATTCTACTGTCATGTATGACTAAAAAATAAACAAATAAAAATTAAAAATAAAAAAGACCAATAAAAAAAAAGAATGGCTTCATCTGTTCCTTAGAAAACTTGAAATGGAACCACCATTTGACCCAGTTATCCCACATTGGGCATAAACCCAGCTATCCCCCTTTCGGTATAAACTTTATACCTAAAGGACTTAAAAATAGCATACTACAGTGACACAGCCACAACAATGTTTATAGCACAATTCACAATAACTAAATTTTGGAACCAACCTAGATACCCTTCAGAAGAGGAGTGGATAAAGAAACTGTGGTATATATACACAATGGAATATTACTCAGCAATAAAAGAGAATAAAATCATGGCATTTGCAGGTAAATGGATAGAGTTAGAGAATGTAACACTAAGTGAAGTAAGCCATTCCCAAAAAACTAAATGCCGAATGTTTTCTCAGATATGTGGATGCTGATCCATAATGGGAGGGAGGGAGAGCATAGGAGGAATGGAGGAACTTTGGATAGGGCAAAGGGGAGAGAGAGGTAGAAAGGGGACATGAGGGTAGGAAAGATGGTAGAATGAGATGGCCTTCATTACCCTAAGTACATGTATGAAGACACAAATGGTGTGACTACTTTGTGTACAATCAGAGAAATGAAAAATCGTGCTCCATTTGTGTACCATGAGTTGAAATACATTCTGCTGTCATGTATAGCAAATTAGAAATAAATGAATAAACAAGTCTAAAAAGAAACAAAAAGAATATTTCCATCTGATCTACAAACATCATACCTCCCCTTTCCTCCTTTTTCATATTCCATCTTTAATATATTCTTCTATCACTAAAAAGAAAAACAAGACAAACAACCAGACATCCCTCAATTCTGTTGGCAGATACCTACATAAAGATAGGGCATCTAACCATCCTGGGGTTTGGCCCAGGACTCTCCTGGTTTGAGTACTGAAATTCTTTTCAAGAAACTATGAGTCCTGGATAAAGCAGGGCGGTTGGTGGCCCTCCTTGCCAGCCTCACCTGTTGGCAGCAGAGCAGGGGAGAGGAGATGCCCACACTCTGTGCTCCTGCAGTGCTGGGCCCCTGTGACTCCCTGCAGCTTTTAGTCTCCTTCCCGTTAGTCTACCCCTGTCATCCTTGCCTGATGGCAAGTCACCTTCCAGGTATGGCTCTCTCTCTCCATGTCCTTCCTCCTTCCTCCAGGCTCCTGAGTCTTTATCAGCTGTGTGCTCCTTGAAGGCAGGAGTCTCACCATCTTTCCAGTATTCCCATCAAGTATTCACTGAATTTGTGAATGAACGACAAGTGAAGTGTCTTAGAAAGGCCTCTGAGCTCTGGGTAACCTCTTGAGCTTTCTTGTAGCCAACACACCCTCTTCTGATAGTCACCACTGACAAACCATTCTCAAGACTGGAAGTCTGCTCATTTCCCAGGTTTGGAGACTCTTTCCCTACTCTTGGTTCCTCCAACACAATAAATAACACCATCCTGTCAGTCTGTAACCCCTAATTAAGGACATCCATACTGCATTCCAGGGAGGGGGAGGGCCCAGGGGAGGGGGTTACATGCAAAACATTCACACATTAAAAAGCAACAACAATTAAGCCAAATCAAAACAAAATACTCTCACTTTCATTTTCTACAGAGGCTAGTCATTTTTGCCTTTGGGTGTTGAAATGGGTCATTATGTGTATTTCTTTCCAGTTTCCAGGAGGAAACAGGAGGAATGCAGCAAAGAGAGAACTGGTAGAAATAACAGAAGAGGTGTTCTAGAGGTCAGCACATGGGCAACAGGGAAGAAACTTGTCCAAGCTCAGAAAATGTGTAAATGGAAGAGCCAGGAGTCAAGGAAACCCTTTAGAGCAATAGTCACCTTCTGGGATGCCAAGAAACGTCCGCACCACTTTCAAGTTATCAAATATCACATCAGAGGATGAATTTATCACAGGAATCTGCAACATCCAAAGCAACATTGCAGCATGCATTATGCTCTTTTGCTACAAACCATACAGTAATGTTATTATAACTCATATGATATAAGAGCACTGGGAAGAAATTAGGAGAGACAGATTTTAATGCCCAAATCTGACAGAAAATCAGTGTGTGACCCTTGGGTGAGCACACTGCCTGTGCTCAGCCTTAGCTTCCTCTTCTGTGAACTAAGGGATTGGGTTAGATGTTCTCTAATGTCCTCTGTAGCTCCAATGTGCAATAATTTTCTGATTCTAAATGCATCATTATTGCCACTTCTCTTGAAGTAGTATGCAATAGCTCAGAAAGAACAGACCGATTGGGGACTATTAAATAAATGCATTTAAAAGGAACAGAACAGACCAGTATATTTTAAGTTGCATTGATGAAAGGAGGCCCCCTGAGACATCCATAACAATAAAGTAGTTTGCATCTTAGCATCTATTTTGCTATCTCTAATATGAAAAAGAAACAAACCAGCCCATGAGTAACAAAATTGCACACAAATTCCTACTATATTTCTAGCACACAGGTGTCTCTAAAGAATGCTAAATAGCCAAGATAGGAAACCACCAAGAATTTATATGGCATGAACATTCAGAACTACCAAGTATTCTGGAGTCTTTGCAAAAGTTCACATTTCTAAAGTTTTATAAGCCATGCTAGAGTGTATAAACTACCATGCCTCGGTATACAGTGGACAGTAAATGCTGTTCTACAGCTATCCCTAGAAATGGCCTCTGTGTTTAGAAGCACACTTTGATAGATTCCTCCAGGTCAAGAAAATTGCCTCATTATAGGAAATGGATGAAGTCATTCCTGGCTTCCAGATTTCTCTGAAAAACTACCTGCTGTGTTGGTTGACCACTCCACATCCTGCTGGGTCTCTTTTGCCTCCTCGGTTGTAACACTTGTCAGATGGAAGCCTTCATCAGCTCTAGCAGAATGGGAGAAAATGCATCTTCAAAAGCACAACAGAACAAAGGGTCCAAGTGAGGACATCAGCCCCTGGGTGGGACAACAGCCGAGAGCTTGCTGATAGTCAACATGCATGAGCTCGCTCTCCTTGAGAGCTGTCACTTGGGCAGTTATTCTGAGGTCAGATCCAAAGTTGGAGGCCAGCTCCCGCCCTGTCTGTCCTGCAGTAACACATTCCCTCAGGCTCTCAGGGTCTTGCTTTCGACTGTTAGGACACATGGAGGGAAGATGAGAAGGAAGGCAGGAGACAAGAGAGATGGAAACTTTTTAATATGTCCTTAAAAGCCTCTTTACAGAAATGAGTAATAAAAAGATTGAGGCCAGCAAACATATTCAACCTTTCCACATTTTCTCTAAACAGTTATAAAACTGAGAGTCTTGTAAGGTCAGAGTTAAAGTAATACTGCCTTGTTTTTGAATTTTAAATGGTTTTTAATGGAACATTAAAATAGCCTCAGTACAAGTAAAAGGTGTATACAAGAGTATTGGTTGGAATCCGGAGAAAGATAATGGAACCTGCCCAGTGAAGAGGTTAGGGAGGGCCGACGTGAACCCCCACTTCAATGCCAAGTTAGGTTCTCTGCACACCGTGCCCTCCCCTCAGCCCAACATATATTTTTTCCTTCTTATTCAATCTAATAGCGATAGGCTATGAATTCATTTGATTTATTTTAACCAATTATAATGTGTTATTCTACACTCATTTAAAAATATGATTGCATGTCTACTGTGTGCCCAGGAACGTCCTAAATACTGAAAATACAGAATTGGACAAAACAAAGAACTCTGCTCTCACAGATGGATTATTCTAGTGTAGGGAGCCAGACACAGTGGGTTAGAAGGTGACAAAGGGGAAAGAGTCACATCAGGTAAGGAATAAGTGGATATGGGCAGTAGGGAGGCAGGGTGTTGCATTTCTGAACAGAATGATAGAAAAGGCCCTGCTAAGGTGACATTTGAATTATCACCTAAAGAAAATGAAGGAGCAAGCCACATGTTTGAGGAGATGGCAAATATAAACTTTCTAGATCAGAGGACAGTGTGCTTGTAGCAGAATGAGTAGAGTCGGCAGTCAATCCAAGAGATAAGGTTGGGGCCATGCAGGTCTGACTTTTACTGAATGACCATGGAGGTGATTAAGAGACTTAAAACAGTCTTGACACAATCTGATTTACCATTGTAACAGATAGAGCTGACTGCACCTAGGCAGGAAAGGCAGGAGCAGAAAGACCAGTTCTAAGGCGACTACAATAACATCCAGGCAACACATGGATTAGCTAGGATCAGGATGACGGGGGTGGCATCAGCAGGAAGTAGTTAAACTCCATGTGTATTTTTATTTTAAAGCCAAAGGGATTCTTTGATATTTAGATGAGCAGTACAGAAGAGAGAAGTTGAGAATTATCCCACCGGTTTTGGCCTGAGACCTGGAAGGAAGGATCTGCCCAAATCAAAATGGTACCTGTTGTGAGATGAGAATACCTATGGAGGGGAGGGAGAACTAAGAATTTTTTTAAGACATGTGAAGTGTGAGAATTCTGTTAGACATGCAGGTGAAGATGTTGAGTTGGTTGGAGGACATGTCTAGAGTTCAAGAAGACAGATATGATAGATATGTTTAAAGCCATATACCAGAATTGAAGAGACAAAGGAAAAAGAAGTCCAAAGACTGAACCCTAGAGAACTTGCAACTCTGAAAGACTGGAAATAAGGAGCAACCAGCAAAGAAAACTAAGAAAGTACAACCAATGAAGAAAGGGAAGAAATAGAAATCAGGGTACAACGGGAGCCCAATCAAGGGAGGTCTCAAATGATCAACAGTGGCTGACACATTAAATAAGATAAAGACCGAAAACTGATTTAAGACTCAGTAACTTTCCCAAGTAAGGTCAGTGAAGATGAATGCTCACCTAGTCACTACCCGAATGAAAGAAATCAATCAAGTTTTAGCCAAATAATTAAATATTAAGGAAAATCCTCAGCATCTTCAGTTTGTCTTTTGATTCATAAGTCTTACCATATAGGCCAAAACATGAATAGAATAACACACTTTTATCTTCCCTTTACCAAATAAAATAATAATAGATTGAAAGTAGAGATTTCTATGTTTTCTCCAGTGACAGATTTAATAGTAACACTTCTTAGTTGACAATGGAAGGCTTAACCTCATGTAAGACACACACATTTTTCTCTTTCTGAACTCAGGAAATTACAGATGACATTTTTTTATCAAAAATAAACTTTTATTTCTTTTTCAAATCCTAATTCTAATGCAAAAATGTTTATTTCCATTGGTTATCTTGATTGTAATTTTTGGTCTCCATTTACTCTCCTTCCTGAAGGTTTTCTCTGTGTGGCCATCTCTGGTTTCTCCTTCCCTCATCTCCCCGCAGTCTCTGACTGCTCTCCACATCCTCGCTCTGCACTATTATAATCTGTTTGACCTTGGACATAACATTCCACTCATTCCCACAACAGCAGACTGATGTCACTGAGAAAACATAATGATTTCTAGGAAGAGGCCAAGAAGACGGAAAAAGACCAATTAGACAAAAAGAGAGACAATGGAGGTGGAGGCACCCAACCCAGAGTTCCAATATTTATATTTCCAATACAATCAGGTTAATCCAGTCATTGCAGGATCTAGAAATTCCATATTTACAAAGCCGGGCCAAATTTTTACCTAAATAATTTAATATGTGCAATAAATAAACACTACTGGAAATATCTATGCTCCAAACTGATGTTACCAATTGGGACTCAATTCATTGAAAGTCAGTCATATAATGAATTTTAAGAAAAACTTACAATTTGCATGGTTTTTTCCAAACTGACTTCTATATATTAAAACTCCTTAACTCTCAATGGTTAGCTATACAAACCAAAGAGTGGAGGTGGCTTAAAGGATCTTTTTGGCAGGATGTCATAATTCTAACTCCAAATCACATCAACAATTGAGGAAGACACAGAACTGGTGACTATGTTACCAGTGTAGTGAGTTTGCTGGAAAGCTTAAATTTCAATGCTTCTGGTTTATTCATTATGGTAAATTTCAGAATATAATGAGCCAATAAAAGTTACTGACAGCATGTTCTACATTAGGTTGATTTTTTTTTTTTGGTACCAGGTATTGAACCCAGGGGCACATATCCACTGAGCCACATCCCCACCCCTTTTTTATATTTTAATTAGAGACAAGGTCTCACTGACTTGCTCAGGGCCTCACTAATTGCTGAGGATGGCTTTGAACTCAAAATCCAAGTCATTGGGATTACAGGCTTGCACCACCACACCCAGCTAGGTTGATTATTTTCATGTTCTTAGCTCTTTTAAAAGAATCATGACTGAGAATAAAGGAAAAGTACACACTCCAGCTGCAATGAGATGAATTATTTTATGAGTCCATTAGTCTTATAATAACACAGTAGCTAAAAAAATGGCTTAATCCACCAGATGAGTTTGTCCTACAAAATCTTTTAAAAGAGAATAAAAAAAATGCATAAAAGCCCGGGAAGCATCAAATGGCCCAGAACCCTCAGAAATGTTTTCTGAAGATAAACATTTTCAAGAAAAGGGTATTAAATTTTTAAGGAGGAAATCTTTAAAACATTTAAAAATATGTACTCTGTGTTGAAAATAACATCTTAATAACATATTATAGTACTTTCCATTATGGTACAATTTGACCCCTGGAAAAGAAATTGAAGAGCATATTCTCTTCTCTACATCTTTACAATTTGAAATATTTTTTTATTATCATGGTGAAAAAGTTTTGCTTTGCAGAAAGTCATGAAAACACACATAGGGAGCCTGTGACAATGTTCTAAATTTGAAAGTAAGCAATTGCAATAGTTATATGAAGATTAAATGCAAAATTAGGATCTAAATTATGAGGAAATGGCATTTAGAAATGATGCAGTTGAAAACTGTCATTGGTGTGCATGTTCCTCTGTATTCTAAATCATTATTAATAATCAACACATTAGAATCCTTCCATTTTGCCATTGTTAACTTTCCTTTAGTCTCCCAAAATATGAGTAAGATTTTTGTTCTTTCTTTAAAACTACATTAAGAATCAGCCTGAATTCCTAGTAACACCAGGTGCATGGCACTTACTGCTAATTGAAAGTGGCTGCTTTTAGCAAATCTGGTAGTTGCTAAAAGCCACAGTTACTGTGTTATGGCCTCACCAGTATTCAGGGTGCAGTACCATTACCTCTTCCCTGCCAAAGCTACACATCTGCAAAATTTGCCGCACATATACATAGCCAACTCTGTCACTTAAATGCACAGAGACAGGAATCTTTAAGGAGCCTCCTACAACACCACTGAAGAAAATATGAACCTCTTAATGCACAATAAATATTCCCACTTAAAGTATTTCAGTAAAGTGTTTTCCTATGATAATAAGTCATTTCGAGCCCTGCACCATCAAGGTGGGTTACAAAATGCAACACAACTAGCACATTCTTATTTATCGTCTCTCCTGTGTGCCATACCAACCAGCTGGGGCACTAGAGTTTTGGAAAATATCATGGACCAAATGATATCTATGTCTCACATCATCATTTGTGTTTGTTTTGGATGTTTGTTCTGAGAAAATTAAAAATACTTTGTTTAAGTTGGATCATATTTTATCAGTTCAGTGAAACTTACCAGGTAAGTCTCCTGATTTGAATATTAACTCTTTCTGTTTGGGTTTGTTCAATTTGGTTTTGCTTTTCTAAATTTACAGCCTGATTCAAATATTCTGTCTTTTTAAAAGAGCATTCTATCAATATTCTCAGAACAGTTTCATAAAACATTCAAAACCTGACTAGCCTGTCCTATGAGAATCATTGTTCTCATTCAGTCTCCAAAACTCTTTGTGTCTTACTATCTGTGTTAGTCACAGTCAAGGATGGACAACTGGTTTATTGGAAAGGAGTTTACTGTGAATACTGAGAGAAAAATCCAGAAGCAGTAACATTAAAATAATCCCACTTATTCTCTCAAACAGATAATGAATGAATTTCCCAGCTCTAGAATTATGGACCAAAGATATGTAAATATCATTCCCCTGAGCATGTACTCTCTCCTGTTTCATATATTGTAGCCTTCAAGAAATCCCAGTAGAGTCTTTCCCTAAAGAAGTTAATATCACCCATTTCAGACAAATTTGTGCAGGGTCATATGGCAAAGTCAACTTTAGCCAAAATTGAGTCCATTAATGCTGATACCTGGCTGATTGTCTTGTTTCCTCAAACATCTAAAGTGTCTGTAGAATGTGTCTTTAAGTGTCTGAAGACTAGTGCTAAGACCTTTATGCTATTTAAACTTCAATTCTTCACAACTACTTTTACATTTCATGTGAAAGCATTTTTTTTTTCTCAACTTGGAGTAGTTTTCCAGAATTTCCCTCAAATAAATATTCAACTTCTAGAACAAAAAAGCTTACAGAGGCAAGATGAGTAGTCTAACCCTGACCTTTGTTTCCAGTTGAATGTGGGGTTTTGTTTTTTTATCATGGTCATAAAAATAGGCCTGATTTCCAAAGCAAAGCTAACTCCATGGCACCAACTCCTCAGATGTCCTATCTTCAGAAATCACAAGTTTGATAGCAAAACAAAACCTTTCTGCAAAGATCGTATTTTAAGGATTAGCATAAGAAGAAGACATTTGACTTCAAGGAAATGAAGATTACTTCTCACCCTACGGGAAAACCACTTTGAAAAGCTTGGCAAAAATCTACCTAGGTATTTTCACTTTTTCACTAGAAACCTGGGAAATGTTCTTCATCAGAGACAACCTTCTACTGATTCCAAAAGAAAACTTCAAATGATTTCTCTTAAAATACCTAGAGAAGACAAAGCAACCGCTACCTTCTAAACTAAAGGCCCTTGGAATCCAACATGGCGGCCGGCGAGGAAGCAGCGATTCCAACGTCTCCACTTTAACGGGATAAGAAAGACCCACCTGAACAGCTGCAGCCTACCTACGGAGGAGCTTCTAGCATAATTCCCTTAAGAGGAGAGCAGCCGTGATCTGGTAGGTTTATTGGAAGTGACAGTTCGTCCCAGAGAAGTGGATCTTGGACAGCCACTCGGGCACAGAGGTCTAGTCCCTCAGCCATCAGCCACTCGGCAAGCGGCTCCCCCGGGAGGCCTAGAGCTCGCTCTGGGAGCAGCCACTTCACCAGCCCGGTTCCTAACCACGCGACCACAGCTACCTGGCTCCACGGGTGGCCCCGCGGCGGGTGCAGAAGTCGAGTCCTGAAACCAGCGGCCACTTTTGCAAGCGGCTGACACCCGAGCGGCTTGGCCCGCCCCGCCCAAACCGGCAGCTGGCATCTGCCATCAGGGCTCTCCTGGGAGGCCTAGAGCTCGCTCTGGGAGCAGCCACTTCACCTGACCTGGTCCTAACCACGCGGCCACAGCTACCCGGCTTCACAGGTGGCCCCGCAGCGGGTGCAGAAGTCGAGTCCGGAAACCAGCGGCCACTTTTGCAAGTGGCTGACACCCGAGCGGCTTGGCCCGCCCCGCCCAAACCGGCAGCTGGCATCTGCCATCAGGGCTCTCCTGGGATCTCAGCTCATTCAGCTACGGAACAGGTGATTTCAGGCTGGTATTGGCCTGCATCTAGCAGACAGATTTCTTGCTCAGGCTCGGGACTGGGGATCTTGTGGAGAATACTCCTAGAGGCTCGTGCCTGGCAAGGCGTGCTCCGGGCACTGAGCAGCTGGATTCTGGTTCCCGGGGCTAACCTGGCCCAGGTCTGAGGAAACTGCGGAGACTGCCGGTGGAGGCCAGCTCCAAGTGGAGCGTGCGCTGAGCTTGGGGCGACTGGGTTCGGACTCCCAGAACAGTTTTGGCCTGGGGGCAGGGGAACCCGTGGGGGTCGCTCGCTGGAGCCAGCTCCCAGCAGTGAGTGTATCGGGATCCGAGAGGCGGGGTTCTGGCTACCGAAGTTGCTTCGGCCCAAGGATAGGGAACCAGCGGTGACTGATTCTCAGTCAGGGTCCTGCTGGGTGCTGAGGGGCAGAGTGGAGCTTCCTCCTGCGCCCAGAGCAGGCCAAGTGACCCACCGGCGTGGTATCATGACACACCAAACGCAGCTGGGGCTGAAGAGAGTAGCCGCCCACGCTTAGAATAGGACCAGCGACCCCGAGGCGCGGTAGCCAAGTAACCTCACTTGGAGTAGGGGCTGTGCAGAGCTGCCATCTGAGCAAGCAGGGCAGGCAGACCTGCGGCCCACTGGAAAGACAGGCCAGGTAGCTTGCCAGCGTGGTGGACACGCAACACCGAGGCAGTCGCGTCACACTGGTTGGAGTGGGGGTGGAGCAGGGTCGCTGCCAGGGTCTGGAGGGGGCTCAGCGACCCGCTGGAGAGGTAGTCAGGTACCCCCATTGGGAGTGGGGGCTGTGCAGAACTGCGACCCACCGGCCTAGAGGCCTGCCAGCGCGGTAGACACGTCACACCAATTGGAGTGGGGACCCAGCAGAGCCGCCACCCACATCCAGATCAGGACCAACGACCCCAGGGCGTGGTAGTTACGTTACCACAATTGGAGTGGAGGCAGAGCAGAGCCGCCACCCGTGCCCGCAGGGGGGGCAGACCTGCGACCGATCAGCGGGGTAGACAGATCACCCTAATTAGAGGAGGAGCAGAGCCACTACCCGCCCTGCAAGGGAGACCGCCCAACTAAACAAGAGCAATATAAATAAATAGGGGGTAAATTTCAAAAACACAACAGTTGCACCAAGCAGAAAGAAACGCGAGCAGTATGAAAAGACAAGGAAAGAAAGGACCACAAGCAATGCAGGTCAACTCAACTTTAGAAGAGGTAATAGCTGCAACTGATGGAATGTCAGATAAAGAGTTAAGGATATATATGCTTCAGATGATCTGGAGTCTCAAGGAAGACATGAGACAGCAAAATCAGACAATGAAAGATCACATTGACAAACAAATCCAGGAAGTAAAAGATCAATTTCACAGGGAGATAGAGGTAATAAAAAACAAACAAATAGAAATCCTAGAAATGCAGGAAACAGTAAACCAACTTAAAAACTCAGTTGAGAATACTACCAGCAGAGTAGATCACTTAGAAGAGAGAACATCAGACAATGAAGACAAAGTATTTCAACTGGAAAAGAACATAGACAGCTCAGCAAGACTGCTAAGAAACCATGAGCAGAACATCCAAGAAATATGGGACAATATCAAAAGGCCAAATTTAAGAGTCATTTGGATACAGGAAGGCACAGAGCTCCAAACCAAAGGAATAAACAGTCTATTCAGTGAAATAATACGAGAAAACTTCCCAGACTTGAAGAATGAGACAGAATCCCAAATCCTAGAAGCCTACAGGACGCCAAATGTGCAAAATCATAAGAGATCCACACGTAGACACATTATAATGAAGATGTCCAACATACAGAATAAGGAGAGAATTTTAAAAGCTGCAAGAGAAAGAAAGCAGCTTACATTTAGGGGTAAACCAATCAGAATAACAGCTGATCTCTCAACACAGACTCTGAAAGCTAGAAGATCCTGGAATAACATATTTCAAACTCTGAAAGAAAATGGGTTCCAACCAAGAATCGTGTATCCGGCGAAATTAAGCTTCAGGATAGAAGATGAAATTAAAACCTTCCATGATAAACAAAAGTTAAAAGAATTCACAGCTAGAAAACCATCTCTTCAAAAAATCCTTGGCAAAACATTTCAGGAAGAGGAAATGGAAAATAACATTGAAATCCAACAATGGGAGGTAGGACAGTAAAGGGGGGAAAGTAGTCAAAGTGGATAACAAATCAGGTTTAGTAACATCAATAAACAAACATGGCTAGAAGAACAAACCATATCTCAATAACAACCCTAAATGTGAATGGCTTAAACTCACCAATCAAGAGACACAGGCTAGTAGAATGGATCACAAAACAAGACCCAACAATATGCTGCCTACAGGAGACGCATCTGATAGGAAAAGATATTCATAGACTGAAGGTGAAAGGTTGGGAAAAATCATACCACTCATATGGACTGCGGAAACAAGCAGGAGTGGCCATACTCATATCTAATAAAATAGATTTCAAGCCAAAGTTAATCAAAAGGGATAAAGAAGGACACTTCATACTGCTCAAGGGAACCATACACCAACAAGACATAACAATCATAAATATATATGCCCCAAACAATGGTGCAGCTTTGTTCATCAAGCAAACTCTTCTCAAGTTCAAGAGTCTAATAGACCACCATACAATAATCATGGGAGACTTCAACACACCTCTCTAACCACTGGACAGATCTTCCAAACAAAAGTTAAATAAGGAAACTATAGAACTCAATAACACAATTAACAACCTAGACCTAATTGACATATATAGACTATACCACCCAACATCAAGTAGTTACACTTTTTTCTCAGCAGCACATGGAACCTTCTCAAAAATAGACCATATATTATGTCACAGGGCAACTCTTAGACAATATAAAGGGGTAGAGATAATACCATGCATCTTATCTGACCACAATGGAATGAAACTGAAAATCAATTATAAAAGAAGGAAAGAAAAATCAAGCATCACTTGGAGAATGAACAATAGGTTGCTGAATGATCAATGGGTTTTAGAAGACATCAAGGAGGAAATTAAAAACTTCCTAGAGTCAAATGAAAACACAGACACAACATATCGGAATCTATGGGACACATTGAAAGCAGTTCTAAGAGGAAAATTCATTTCTTGGAGTTCATTCCTCAAAAAAAGAAAAAACCAACAAATAAATGATCTCATACTTCATCTCAAAATCCTAGAAAAAGAAGAGCAAAACAACAGCAAAAGAAGTAGAAGGCAAGAAATAATTAAAATCAGAGCTGAAATTAATGAAATTGAAACAAAAGAAACAATTGAAAAAAATGACAAAACTAAAAGTTGGTTCTTTGAAAAAATAAATAAAATTGACAGACCCTTAGCCATGCTAACGAAGAGAAGAAGAGAGAGAACCCAAATTACTAGCATACGGGATGAAAAAGGCAATATCACAACAGACTCTTCAGAAATACAGAAGATAATCAGAAACTATTTTGAATCCTTATACTCCAATAAAATAGAAGACAGTGAAGGCATCGATAAATTTCTTAAGTCATACAATCTGCCCAGATTGAGGCAGGAGGATATAGACAATCTAAACAGACCAATAACAATAGAGGAAATAGAAGAAACCATCAAAAGATTACCAACTAAGAAAAGCCCAGGACCGGATGTGTATACAGCAGAGTTTTACAAAACCTTTAAAGAGGAACTAACACCAATACTTTTCAAGCTATTTCAGGAAATAGAAAAAGATGGAGAACTTCCAAATTCATTCTACGAGGCCAACATCACCCTGATTCCGAAACCAGACAAAGACACTTCAAAGAAGGAAAACTACAGACCAATATCTCTAATGAACATTGACGCAAAAATCCTCAATAAAATTCTGGCGAATCGGATTCAAATACATATCAAAAAAATTATACACCATGATCAAGTAGGATTCATCCCTGGGATGCAAGGCTGGTTCAATATACGGAAATCAATAAATGTTATTCACCACATCAATAGACTTAAAAATAAGAACCATATGATCATCTCGATAGATGCAGAAAAAGCATTCGACAAAGTACAGCATCCCTTTATGTTCAAAACTCTAGAAAAATTAGGGATCACTGGATCATACCTCAACATTGTAAAAGCAATCTATGATAAGCCACAGGCCAGCATCATTCTGAATGGAGAAAAATTGAAGGCATTCCCTCTAAGATCTGGTACAAGACAGGGATGCCCTCTCTCACCACTTCTGTTCAACATAGTCCTCGAAACACTGGCCAGAGCAATCAGGCAGACGAAAGAAATTAAAGGCATAAAAATAGGAAAAGAAGAACTTAAATTATCACTATTTGCAGATGATATGATCCTATACCTAGCAGACCCAAAAGGGTCTACAAAGAAGCTATTAGAGCTAATAAATGAATTCAGCAAAGTGGCAGGATATAAGATCAACACGCATAAATCAAAGGCATTCCTGTATATCAGCGACAAATCCTCTGAAACGGAAATGAGGACAACTACTCCATTCACAATATCCCCCCAAAAAATAAAATACTTGGGAATCAACCTAACAAAAAAGGTGAAAGATTTATACAATGAAAATTACAGAACCCTAAAGAAAGATATTGAAGAAGACCTTAGAAGATGGAAAAATATACCCTGCTCATGGATAGGCAGAACTAACATCATCAAAATGGCAATATTACCAAAAGTTCTCTATAAGTTCAATGCAATGCCAATCAAAATCCCAACAGCATATCTTGTAGAAATTGATAAAAGAATCATGAAATTCATATGGAAAAATAAAAGACCCAGAATAGCAAAAACAATGCTAAGCAGGAAGTGTGAATCAGGTGGTATAGTGATACCAGACTTCAAACTATACTACAGAGCAATAGTAACAAAAACAGCATGGTACTGGTACCAAAACAGGCGGGTAGACCAATGGTACAGAATAGAGGACACAGTAACCAATCCACAAAACTACAACTATCTTATATTTGATAAAGGGGCTAAAAGCATGCAATGGAGGAAGGATAATATCTTCAACAAATGGTGCTGGGAAAACTGGAAATCCATTTGCATCAAAATGAATCTGAATCCCTATCTCTTGCCATGCACAAAAGTTAACTCAAAATGGATCAAGGAGCTTGATATTAAATCAGAGACACGGCATCTGATAGAAGAAAAAGTTGGTTATGATCTACATGCTGTGGGATCGGGCTCCAAATTCCTCAATAGGACACCCATAGCGCAAGAGTTAACAACTAGAATCAACAAATGGGACTTACTCAAACTAAAAAGTTTTTTCTCAGCAAAAGAAACAATAAGAGAGATAAACAGGGAGCCTACATCCTGGGAACAAATCTTTACTCCACACACTTCAGATAGAGCCCTAATAACCAGAATATACAAAGAACTCAAAAAATTAGACAATAAGATAACAAATAACCCAATCAATAAATGGGCCAAGGACCTGAACAGACACTTCTCAGAGGAGGACATACAATCAATCAATAAATACATGAAAAAATGCTCACCATCGCTAGCAGTCAGAGAAATGCAAATCAAAACCACCCTAAGATACCATCTCACTCCAGTAAGATTGGCAGCCATTAGGAAGTCAAACAACAATAAGTGCTGGAGAGGATGCGGGGAAAAGGGCACTCTTGTTCATTGCTGGTGGGACTGCAAACTGGTGCAGCCAATTTGGAAAGCAGTATGGAGATTTCTTGGAAAGCTGAGAATGGAACCCCCATTTGACCCAGCTATTCCCCTTCTCGGTCTATTCCCTAAAGACCTAATAAGAGCATGCTACAGGGTCACTGCTACATCGATGTTCATAGCAGCTCAATTCACGATAGCAAGACTGTGGAATCAGCCTAGATGCCCTTCAATAGATGAATGGATTAAAAAATGTGGCATTTATACACTATGGAGTATTACTCTGCATTAAAAAATGACAAAATCATAGAATTTGGAGGGAAATGGATGGCATTAGAGCAGATTATGCTAAGTGAAGCTAGTCAATCTTTAAAAAACAAATACCAAATGACTCCTTTGATATAAGGGGAGTAAACAAGGACAGGGTAGGGACGAAGAGCTTGAGAAGAAGATTTACAGTAAACAGGGATGAGAGGTGGGAGGGAAAGGGAGTGAGAAGGGGAATCGCATGGAAATGGAAGGCGATCCTCAGGGTTATACAAAATGACATATAAGAGGAAAGGAGGGGTAAGACAAGATAATACAAATGGAAGAAATGATTTACAGTAGAAGGGGTAGAGAGAGAAAAGGGGAGGGGAGGGGAGGGGAGGGGGGATAGTAGAGAATAGGACAGACAGCAGAATACATCAGACACTAGAAAGGCAATATGTCAATCAATGGAAGGGTAACTGATGTGATTCAGCAATCTGTATACGGGGTGGAAGTGGGAGTTCATAACCCACTTGAATCAAACCGTGTAATATGATGTATTAAGAACTATGTAATATTTTGAAAGACCAATAATAAAAAAATAATTAAAAAAATTAAAAAAAAATAAAATAAATAAAATAAAAGATTTACCAATAACTAAAAAAAATAAAAATAAACTAAAGGCCCCCTGCTTGTCAGCATTAGTGGAGAATATCAATCCAAATCTGGGAAGAGAAGCCCAGACCCACATCTCCTCTATTGACCCAGGTACCCTACAAATTGCTAGTCCCCGATTCTCTGTCAATGACCAAACTGCCACTGCCTAACTGTAATTATATAATATCCATTATCAGAAATGGTTTCACTGGTAGGTTACTTCCTGTAAAACTTTTGCCATAGGAAAAAGACAAACTAAAAGTACCAAAACAAATTGAATTCCTAATAAATATGGATATAAATATCTAGAGTTATTTTTTTCCACAGAGAGTTTTGAATACATAAAACCCTTGAATCTATGATTTTAAGAAATGCAGCATAAAAGAGTATGCACAAAAGTAACTATGTTTACACAACACTGTATCAAATATAGCTTAAGGGTCTTCCCGTGGTCACACATACTTTCTCATCCCTTTATTTTTCAGCAGCTGTTGTGCTTGGGATCTTACATTTCCCTCAAGGCCCATATGCTGAAGGTGTGTGTGCTTCTCAGCCCTAGGGTTACTGTGTGGCAGTAGAAGCCAGGGAGCTGGGGCCTAGTGGGGGAGGAAGTTAGGCCATTGAATGGGATATGAAAGGGATATTGAGACCCTGGCCCCTTCTAGTCTCGCTCCTGGCTTCCCAGCTATCAGCCGGTGATCAGAGCTCTTCTGCCATGCACTCCAGCCACTAGATACTGGGCCATCAGAGGCCCAAAATGACATGGCCAAGCCACTACAGACTGAAACCTCTGAAACCCAGAGCCAAAATAACCCCTTCCCGCTTTCAGGCTGATTTATCTCCGGTATTGTCACAGTATGAAAAGCTGACTAATAGAGCAGCCATGCCATACAGTATCTTGCATAAGTCCTATTTCATAGTGCCAATCATATGATCCTGTGAATCACACGTCTTATGTCACCATGAGATTTTACTTGGAATAATCTTATTTATTAATGCCAATGTAGTTTTAAGCTATGTTGGCAAAGATCTGTCCAGCAGTTCTAAGCAACATCACAGTGACATAGCTAGCTGCCCTTCCACCTGCTTCCCACACCGTGGAGCCGAAACCCATGCTCCCCTGCCCACAGAGGACCATAGCAACCATGGGCACACAGCTGGACTTTATGACCCCAGCCCGCCTTACAACTAGAAGTGGCTTCCCAATGCATTTTGAGAAGTCAGTGTACAACATACATGGCTCTTGCTTAAAAGAAATGGCTTCCTCTTGATGTCCACTCCTTCATCTATTCTGCAAGCTTTTCTTAACTTTTCCCAAAAGCAATCCCCAAAGTATTTGGAAGGAGGTCTGAATTTCACAGTTGCTTAGCCTGTGACCTAACTAACACTGAAGTTTATTGTGCTTGTACTTATGCCATGTTCACTATGCAAAATGGTTCATATGTGTCTCCTTTGCTAGATCACATATTACTTGTGAGCAATATGTGCTTCTTATTCATCTTTCTTTAGCTCAACTTCAAAACATTTAAAAAGTTAAAATTCCAGCTTTCTAATAACATACACCTGACTTGCCCCCTGCAGCTCAAATTTACTTTCACTAAACTATTTTTCTCCTACCACATTGGCCAAGATGGAATTGTCTGATGACATATGATGGCACGTTGGAGAGACCTGGCCTGACAGCCACTTCCATCCTCTTTTGGTGGTAACACACAGCAGTGTGACTTATTTTTCTTGTGAATATTGTCACAAGTGTTACTCAAAACCAAATTGTGCATGATGTTCATATGAGCAACATACTGGAACCAACCAAAATCCTTCTAATAGAAAAAAAATGTTTACATGAATTATGGTACATCCTTACAAAGAAATACTCTGCACAGAGCAAAAAGAATAGCCAGTTCTATAGAAATTTCTCTAAGGTATATTATTAAGTGAAAGAAATGATATAAAAAGTATACTCCTATATGTGTCTTTTTGTAGAGAGAGGGGGGTGAGAGAGAGAGAATTTTTTAATATTTATTTTTTAGATTTTGGTGGACACAACATCTTTATTTTATTTTTATGTGGTGCCGAAGGGATCGAAACCAGTGCTTGAGCCACATCCCCAGCCCAATATGTCTTTTTAAAATATATATCATAGATGCATAGACAATTTTAAAGACCTATAGAAAAAGAAATGTGATTCTGGGAGACATTTTGATCCTAGACCATACTTTCTGCACTGTTTCAATTTCACTTTTACTTTACAAACACATTACTTTTTTAAAAAATATTTATTTTTTAGTTGTAGTTGGACACAATACCTTTTATTTTATTGGTTTATATGTGGTGCTGAAGATCGAACCCAGGCAAGTGCTTTACCACTGAGCCATAACCCCAGCCCCAACACATTACTTTTTACCAGTTCATATTCATTATGACAAGACAGGCAATAATGAGGGTGATGAGGATGTAGAGAAGTTAAAAAAACCTTATACATTGTTAATGGAAATGCAAAATTGTACATCCCTTTGACAGTTCCTGAAAACGCCAAATATGGAGTTCTCCTATGACTTGGCAATTTCACATCTATCTATATATCCAAGAGAATCAAAAATATATGTCCACACAAAAACTTATATACAAACATTCCAAGAAGCATTATGTATAATGTCCAAAAATTGGTAATACAAATTACTCCTCAACTCATTAATGGAAAAAAGAAAATGAGGTCTGTATCCATACAATGAAATCCTACTTGACAATGAACAGTGAAGTATTGATACATGCTACAACATGAATGACCCTCAAAAACATTATGCCAAGAGAACTAAACTAGATACAAAAGACGGCAAGTTGTGTTGTACCCTTTATATAAAACAGGACTCCCTAGAGAAAGAAGTTGAGAATATTCGAAATTAGATTGCGGCAATGGTTGTTCAACTGTGTGCAAATACTAAAAAGCACTGAATTTTACGCTTTAGTCATGTGAATTGTTCATTCTTACATGAAATGTGTCACAATAACACTGTAAAAAAACATTTTTAGAATTACCATCACACACATGATCCCATCTGATCTACCCACCCATCCTGGAGGATGGAGAAGATGGAAATGGGAAGAGCAGATGAGACCCTGCAGACAACAAAATACAGAAAAGATAAACAGCCATACGTTAAAATTAACAAGCATCTTTTGTCACGAGCAGTAGTCTGAGTCTTTACCTCTCTGAAATGTTTCTGTAGTAAGAGAAAAAAAAATCTTCAGGGTTTGCTTCCCACAGTCCATCTGCCTATTCAATGAATCATTCATTAAAAACTCTTGCCGTCACAAAGAATGTATTGGTGATGCACTCATTGAATCTCCTGGTGTTTCCTGTGCACAGTCTGAGAGTTTTCAGGGTACAAAATGTTCCATCCATCCCTCTTTCAATTTATGCACTAACCAATTACTAAAAGGAAAAGGGGCTTTCAACCTTTGATTTGTCCACATTTAAAACCATTCAGAAAAAAAAAAAGAAAAACTTTTCTTTTTTTTGCAAATGACAATATTGATGCCTGGAATAATAAAAGAAAAAAAGAACAACATAAGAATTCATGAATATTAGAAAATCAGTAATAAAATCTTTATTAGCACTTCCTCCACACTGGGCAGTGTTCTAGCAAGTTACATATTAAATCTTTAAAATTCCACAGCTATTGTTAACTGTGTTTTACAGATGAGGGATCGGAGACTGTGAGGAGATTCCCAAGTCACACAGCTACTGGTAGCTTACACTGTCACCAAACACTTTGAATCCAGAATCCCTGCTCTTGACCTTGTTTTATCCATCTCTTACCCAAGTCCTGGTTTGTTATGTAAGAGTTGCAATATATTTTTTTCTCTCATAATATTTTTAATCAGAGTAAAAGTTAAACTCAAATTCACATAGTCCCCTAACTTATACCTTTCATTGGCTTAGACTTGTGTAAGAGCCTCAATAAGAATCCCTTCCACACTGCACACAGCATGTCGGCTTCTATGCCATGTCAGACGCCATCCCAATCATGGTATCTGTTTGTTAGATGGCCTTAATAGAGATCTGTACTCTGTATTTTGATGTAAAGAAACTTGTACTATTAAAACTTTGGGCTTTTACATTATAAAAAACAAAATATATATGAAACATTAAAGAAATTGTTGAAACTCTACACAGTTGTCACACAGATGATTCACTCATCCTCTTCATCACTTACAACTAAAATGATTTGAACCATACACATCTAAAAGGAAAAGAAGCATTTAAATCTGTCAAATATTGAGTCTATAAGCTCCTCAAAAAAGGAGGGGAGGGTTCCTTCTTCCTCTTCTTCTTCTTTTTTTTTTTCCCCTTTTTTGTCTATTGAACCTAGGGGCAATTTACCATTGAGCTATATCCCCAGCCCTTATTATTTATTATTTTGAGACAGGGTCTCACTAAGTTGCTGAAGCTGGCCTCGAACTTGACAATCCTCCTACCTCAGACTCCCCAGTCACTGGGATTATCGACACGCACCACCAGACCCAGAACTTTTTTCTCTGAAATGATTTTCTTCCCTGAATCAAACAATGTTTTCCCAGAATAATACAGAACTAATATCCCAACAGTAATAACAGTGATTGACCTACTTAGAGTTATAAGTCTGCAAGTTCGATTAACTTCAGCACTCTCACTATTTGCAAAAGAAAGCACAGGCAGGTAAAATTCAAGTAGTAATTTGTTCATGGTTACCTTAATGAGAGATGTCCAAAAAGAAGCAAAGTATAAAGGTCGAAATGTTCAGAAACGATGAAAAGCCTAAATCAGGAAATGGGAGTCACTGCCTGAAAACGACTTGATTATTTCGTGAAGTTAGGAAGATGCTAATAGTCAACCCAGAAAACCCGTGGGAAATAAATAACTTCATCTTAATTATCCACATGGTTGATTACAAAAGTTAAACCTTAAAAAACAGAAGGCAATTTTCTCTGATAATTATCTTGGCATGTGCAATCCTTACAAATATACAAAGGTGAAAAGTTGTGTTTAGAAATTTCCTAACAGTAATGTAAATTTTAAAGCTATAAAGACAGTAGACATGTCTCTGGTGGTACCAGAGAAACAGCTCTTAGCTCATATTTCCATTAGAGAAGTTGAACCATTACTGACTTCTCCTTGTGCACTGTTGAAGGGAATGTAAAAATGGGTCAGCCACTATGGAAACCAGAATGGCAGTTCCTAAAAAAATTAAAAATAGGGTAGCATATGATTCAGCAATTCCAATCCCATGTCTGGTTATAGATCTAAGAGAATTGAAAGCATAGTTTCTAAGAGCCAAGAAGTGGAAGCAATCCAAAATGTCTTTTTTTTTTTAAACCAAGGATTGTATCCCCACCCATTTTTATTTTTTTATTTTGAGACAGAGTCTCACTAAGTTGCTTAGGGCCTAAGTTACTGAAACTGGACTCAAACTTACAATCCTCCTACCTCAGCCTCCCATGTTGCTGGGATTATAGGCATGTGCTACCATGCCCAACTCTGAATGTCTATTGATAGAAAAAATGAATAATGGGAATGTGGTACATATATTTATTCAGCCTTAAAACAGAAGGAAATTCTGTCATATGTTACTGCATGAATGGACTTTCAGGACATTATGCTAAATGAAATAAACCAGTTACAAAAAGACAAATATTGTATAATCCCATTTATATAATGTATTAAAGACAGTCAAATTCTATAGAATCAAAGTAGAATGGAAGTTACCAGGGACTTGGAGGAGAGGGGAATGTGGAATTGATTCATGGTTACAAAGTTTCAGTTTTACAAGTTCTGGAGATGTGTTACATCACAATGTGAATATACTCAACACTAGAGAACTACATGCTTCTAAAAGGTTCAGATGGTAAATTTTGTTATTTTTTACCACAATTTAAAATAAATAATTTTTATAAATTAACAACTTCTATTTTTACCCCAGTAATGAAAGCCATAGTTTTTAGTGATGTAGGAGGCCTTAATTATGGGTGTCAGAATGTAAAATATGGACCTTAACAACAAAGTTGCAGAGTTTGAGATGGGTGGTTGATTATTAAAAATAAAACTTAAGGATCATTTGTGAATTTGACTCTACCTATAAAAAGAAAAAAACCTCTAGTCATATTTTTCTAAATGTTTTAAAATAGAATGCTAGTCCTAAAATGCTGGCTTCTTAAGGGTTCCTCTAGTCATTAAGATAAGAAAATGTGATAGCACCTCCATTCTTCAGAGTCCCTAGTTATCCTATACGCAGCCCTCCCACAGTCAGCCACCAAAGTCACAGATGTCTAACTCAGATGCCACTTGGCCAGAAGGAGACAAGCCAAGTGGCTAGGGATGGCTGGGAGGGGATGGCAGGTGGGAAGGAAGTAATATAAAATTGGAAGGAAGACTGAGGTCAGGGAACACAGGACCTTTAATTATGTGCTGAGTACTTGAAATATTTTAAGGAGAATAAGAAAAAAAATCCAGTGATTTTTCTTAAGGAAAGGACATGATCACATCTGTGAATAAGAATAACTGGTAGCAAGGTGGCACAGGAACTCTGGTGGAGAAGAGCTAAAAGCAGGAAGAGCCATGAGGTGGGTACTTCAACAGTCTGGACAAGATGAATTCAAAGAATTAAAACGTACTGGATATTTGATGCTGGGAAACTGGACACCTACATGTGAAACAACAGATTTGAACTTTTGCCTCACATCGTTCGTAAACTTTTAATCAAAAGGAATCAAAGACCTAAATGTAAGAGCTAAAAGTATAAAATTCTTAGAAGAAAACATAGGTGTCCGTCTTCTGACTATGGATTACACAACTGTTTCTTAGATATGTACCTAAAATATAAGCAAACAAAGGGGAAACATACACAAATTAGTCCAAAATACAATGAAACTCTTTTGTGCATCAAAGAACACTATTTTGAAAGTGAGAAGACCAGAGATTTAAGATGGCAGGCTAGAAGAAGACTACCTCCCTAGTCACTCTCTGGCTCAGGATTAAAGCAGCAAGAAGTACAGCTTTTCTGCAAAGTGGGTGAAAGAGGGATTTCATTAAAACTCAATATTGGATAGTCAGAGTGTCTTAGAAACTCAGAAATTCAGATTCATTAAACAAAGAAGAAAGACTACATCAAGCTAAGCCAGTTGGGGCAGCAATACTGGTTCTGCACAGAGGGAGGGAGAACCGAGAAACAGAGCAGACAGATTTAGTACAGAAAAACCTGAGATCAGAAAACCAGCCTGCTCTCAGCTGATCCAGAGACTGCACTGTGCACCGGTGCTTGAAATGTGCCCTAGGTTTCCCAACTGGCTGCAGAGAGCTGAGGTGGAGCCATCTTGGGGCAGCCACTCTGCAGCTGCTGCTACAGGAGCAGAGAGATCTAAGTAAACATGGCTAAACTGTCCTGGCAAGTGCCTGCTGTGTGACATTGGGTGTACCTAGCATAGCAGGAGTGAAACAGGCACAGAGAATATTTTACTAGGGAGATTAAAGTCAGAAAAGCAAAAGGGAGCCCAACTCTCTTCCCCCTTGGAGTCTGGGGGCTCACGTGACCAGCTGAAGCAGGTTGGGAATCTGAGCAGGCAAGTGTGAATACAGTCAGGGACTAAGCCTACAAAGCCTGGAAAGTCTGTGTTCATGGGCAGCAGAGAGGGTAAAAGATGGGCTTGCCCACCCCATGAGTAGAATCCTTGGGAGGCCACTGAGATCCAGACTCCCAGAAGAGATTAACATCTGCCAGGCCCTTGGGGTGTGTTGATCTAAACCTTCCAGAGTATACACCACCCAACAAAGCCTCCAAGGCCTGATTAGACCTAAACCCCCTGCCAGAACTCCACTCATGGAACTCTGCAGCAGCCCCAATCCTGAGAGTTAGTGAGCTCTAAGAGAATTATTTGAATCCACTTCAGTCTTAGGCCACTCCAACTGGCAGCTTGGTGAGCAAACACAAAAAGAAGACAGTTTAATAACCCTCAGCCCTTGTTCACATGCTCAGTACATAGCTCAAGAAGAAATGAAAAGAAAGAGTCAGGCAACTGATCATCTGTTCTTTTTTTTTTAATCCTCTGTTCTTATTAACTATTTTGACCACATTTGTGGAAACAATTCCTTAACTTTTCATTAAGAATTTTTTCTGTGTAGGTGTGTGTGCTCCGCATTTTGCTTTTTTCTGTGTTTTTTTGCTGTGCTGATTAATTCATGGATATGTATACATATACATATTTGTTTTGTTTTGTTCTAATTTTTAGCATTTTTAAATTATAGTTATTTTTCCTTATCTTGTCTTTTGAGGGTTATTTAAATTTTTTGAATAGTATACTTTGGTTTGGTTTTGTATTGTTTTTCATTTGTCTGTTCCTCTTATTTCTCTTTCTCTCTTTTCTTCTGCTAAAAACCACATTTTTCTCTCTCATTCTCCCTTTCTTCTACTTTTTCTCCCCCTTCCTGGTAACCATCACATGCTACATCTCTCCTGCATTCCCTCTGTTCACTTTTTAAAATTGTAAATTCTTTTGTACCTTCCTATCACGTTTCCTATTCTCTTTGTTAACTGTATTCTTGCCGCCTTTTATCACTAATTGGTTTATCTAACTCTTACCTCCACCATTAATGCTGTTGCAATTATTACTGCTGTGGATGCCATGGTTGACACCTCTTGTATGTTTTAATGCCAGAACAGTTAATGGATACTTATTATTTTTGCTGTTAACAATTTCTGACCCTACACTTTCTGTTTTTGTGGCAATTAACATTATAGATGTCATGATAGGAAGCAAGTATTTAGTTTAATGCTGTCTTTGCATTGGTCATTACTATTGTTTGTTTTCCTCTATTCTGTGAGGTGTTCAGAACCGACAGGGACACTACATGTTCACAAGGTAGAAATTCTGCTGCTAAACTAAATTCAACCAAATGACAGCACACCTTGCTCCACACACAAATTAATGACACCTATTCTTCAGTTATACTCTAATACAAAGAACAGAATGAACAAAAACCCAAGCTAATGACCAGGACCCAAGCATAAATGGTTAGGGGTGGGCACCCAGGTTCCATCTATGGATATACATTGCTATAGCAAATACAGAGAAATAACACAAAAGTGGTGGACACCACACCTATGAGGGGGTCTCAATCCAGATCACTCTAGGACATTTTGGAAAGTGTTCCCTAAAAAGGCCCACACATAAAAGTGGAACAAAAATCACTTTGAACAAATGCATAAAACCCAACACATGAGTACAAAAAAATGAAAAAGCAAGCTAATACAATACCTCACAAAGGTGATAATTTACCAGCAAATGACCCCCAAAATATTGAAGTGAATGAACTATAAAATAAGGAATTCAAAAGAATCATTATAATAATGATCAATGAATTCCAAGAGAACACAGAAAAACAATTGAATGAATTAAGGAAGTCAATATAGAATATGAATGAGAAATTCAATAAGGAGATAAAAATGTTGAAAAAGATCCAAACAGAAATTTTAGAAATGAAAGACATAATAAATCAAATAAAATGTTCAGTTGAAAATCTCTAATAGAGTAGACCATGTTGAAGACAGTATATCAGAGCTGGAAGACAAAGGTCAGCCTTGAATATTCAGGCAGTATTAGGAGGCATTCAGAATCCCAAAGCAATAAAATCAAAAAAGAACCTCTTCATGACACATTATTATTAAAATGTCTAACATACACAACAAGGATAGAATTTTTAAAAGCCTCAAGCGAAAAACATCAGGTCACACTTAGAGACAAGACAATTAGAATAACCTCTGATTTCTCAGTATAAACTACTATCCAGGAGGGCTTGGAACGATGTGTTCCAAGTCCTGAAAGAAAGTAACTGTCAACCAAGACTGCTATATACAGCAAAGCTATAATTCATTTTTTAAGATGAATTAAAAATCTTCCAAAATAAGCAGAAACTAAAAGAATTAATGACTATTAAATCAGCACTAAAGAATTTACTTAAAGAAATGCAGGGCCCAGTGCAGCGGTGCATGCTTGTAATTCCAGCAGCTCCAGAAGCTGAAGGAAGAGGATCACAAGTTCAAAGCCAGCCTTAGCAACTTAGTGAAGCCCTAAACAATTTAGTGAAACCCTCTCTCAAAATAAAAAATTGAAAGTTCTGGGAATGTGGCTCAGCAATTGAGCACCCCTAAGTTAAGTCCCTGGTACCAAAAAGAAAAAAAATACTGCACACAGAAGAAATAAAAAAACAAACCTCAGTGCTCACAAAAGAACAAATCTCATTTGAAGAGTTGCTAAGCAAATGAGAAACAGGCCCAAATTAAACAAGATAAGTAAATCAAACAGCAGAAATTAATAAACATCTCTCTATAATAACATTAAATGTAAATTGTCTCAACTCTCCAATTAAAAGACATAAGCTGGCAGAATTGATTAAGAAATAAGATCCAAATATATGTTGCTTGCAAGTGATGTACCTAATAGACAGTCACAGGCTAAAAGTGAAAGGATGGAAACTGATATACCATGTGAATGGAGCCCCAAAACAAGCAGAAGTGGCTTCTCTCATATCTGACAAAGTATATTTTACAGAAAAACTAACCAAAAAAGACATAGGTCACTTCATATTTGTAAACTGAACAATCCAACAAGATTGCCCAATCCAACCAGAAGATATAATAGTAATCAATATTTATGCCCCAAACATGGTGCAGTTATATAAAAGAGACACTACTCAAATTGAAGCCCCAGTACAATGATATTGGGTGCTTTCAATATACCTCTCTCACCATTAGATGGATTATCCAGACATAAACTCAGTAAAGAGACTTTGTACATGAAAAATATTATAAGTCAAATGGACCCAACAGACATCTGTATAATATTTCATCCAACAAGAGCTGAATACAATTTCTTCTAGGTGGCTCATGAAACCTTCTCCAAAATAGATCATGTTTTAGGCCACAAAGCACCTCTTAGTAAATACAAAAGAACAGATATAATTCTTTGCATCTTATCAGATTAAAACAGAATGAAATTAGAAATAAATATGATCAAACCCTACAGAAACTACACAAACATATGAAGATTGAACAATACTCTTGAATTATTAATGGGTGATAAAAGAAATCAAAGGAGAAATTTTTAAATTCTTAGACTCAAATTAGAATAGCAATACAACATACCAGAACCTCTGAGACACTATGAAGGCAGTTCTAAGAGGAAAGTTTGTAACTATGAGTGCCTGTGTAAGAAAATCAGAAAGATCCCAAATAAACAGCCTAATGTTTCAGCTCAAGGCCCTTTAAAAAGAAGAACAAACCAATTCCAAAGCCAGAAAAAAGAATTAAGATCAGAGACAAAATCAGTAAACTTGAGAATAAAAAAAAAATACAAAAGATTGATGAATCAAAGAGCTGACTCTTTGAAAAGATAAACAAGATTGATAAGCCCTTAGCCAAATTAACTAAAAGAAAAAAATGAGAAAAAAACAATTAATAAAATTGTGATGAAAAAGGAGAACTCACCAAAGACATCTCAGAAATCTAGCAGATCATTAGGGACTATTTTGAAAACTTATACTCCAATAAATTGGAAGACCTGGAAGAAAGGCTTACATTTCTAGACAAATATGATGTGCCAAAACTGAATCAAGAGGATGTGGAAAACCTAAATAGACCAATAACTTATAATGAGATACAAGCCGTAATAAAAATCCTTCCAACATAGAAGAGCCCAGGACCAGATAGATACTCAGCTGAATTTTAGCAAACCTTTAAAGAGGAAATAATGCCAATACTCCTCACTTATTCCATGAAATAGAAAGAATGGGACACATCCAATTTCATTCTGTGAAGCTAATATCACACCCATATCAAAACCAGATAAGGACACATCAAGGAAAGAAAACTACAGACTAATATCTCTGATGAACTTAGATGCCAAAATACTTACTAAAGTATTAGCAAATCATGTTCAACAATATATTAAGAAGATTGTACACCATGACCAAGTAGGTTTTACTCCAGAGATGCAAGGATGGTTTAATTCATGCAAATCAATAAATGTAATTCATCACATTAACAGATTTAAGGACAAAAATCACTTAGTAAGGTCAATAGGTGCAGAGAAGGGCTTTGACAAAATTCAGCACCCATTCATGATAAAAACACAAAAGAAACTAGGGATAAAAAGGAACCTACCTCAACATCACAAAAAAGTGTATATGAAAAAACCAAAGCCAACCTAATAGTAAATGGGGAAAAACTAAAAGATTTCCTTTAAAATCTGGGACAAGAGCAATTAGGCAAGAGAAGGAAATAAAGTAGATTTAAAAACAGCAATAGAAAAAGTCAAAATATCATTATTTTCAAATGATATGATCCTACACCTAGAAGATCCTAAAAATTCCCCCCAAAGACTGCTATAACTAATAAACAAATTTGACAGAGTAGCAGGTTATAGAATATATACATACACACACACACACACACACACAAATAGCTTTCCTATTTACCAACAATGAATCTGCTGAGAAGGAAATTAGGAAAACAATTTAATTCACAATAGCTTCAAATAAATACCTAGGAATAAAATCTAACCAAGTGGGTGAAAAAACTCTGCAATGAAAACTATAAAACACTGAAGAAAGAAATTGAAGAAGATCTCACAAGACAGAAAGACTTCCCATGTTCATGGATAGGCAGAATTACCATTGTTAAAATGGCCATTAGTACCAAAAGCAATATACAGATTCAATGCAATCTCCATCAAAATATCAATGACATTCTTTACAGAACTAGAAAAAAAACAGCTTTAAAATTCATTTGGAAGAATAAATGACCCAGAACAGTCAAAGCAAACTTAAGCAAAAAAGGCAACACCACAACACCCGACTTTAAATTATACTACAGAGCTATAGTAACAAAAGACTGCATGGTACTGGCATAAATATAGACACACAGATCAATGATACAGAATAGAAGACACATAGACAAGCCCACACAGATACAATCATGTGTTCTTT
The DNA here is from genome assembly GCF_045843805.1 of Urocitellus parryii. Classification (NCBI taxonomy): domain Eukaryota; kingdom Metazoa; phylum Chordata; class Mammalia; order Rodentia; family Sciuridae; genus Urocitellus; species Urocitellus parryii. Next base: position 14,562,692 of record NC_135538.1, read on the forward strand.
GACAAAAGGTGCCAAAACTATACATGGGAGGAAAGACAGCCTTTTTAACAAATGGTGTTGGGACAAGTCATCCATATGTAGAAGAATGAAACTAGACCCTTATTCTCACTCTGCACAAAAATCAATTCAAAATGGATCAAAGGCCTTGAAATTAGTTCAGAAACTTTGCAACTGCTAGAAGAAAATGTAGGGTCAACACTCTAGTTTTTAGTCACAGGCGACTTTCTCAATTGGACCACTAAACCTCAGGAAATAATGCCAAGAGTTAATAAATGGGACAACACCAAATTTAAAAAAACTTCCACACAGCAAAGGAAACAATTAGGAATGTGAAGAGAGAACCCACAGAGTGGGAGAAAAATCTATGCAAACTACTCCTCTGACAGAGGATTAATATTTAGAATATATAAGGGGCTCAAAAAACTTTATACCAAAAATTAAATAACCCAATTAATAAATGGGCAAATGAACTAAACAGACACTTCTTAGTAAAAGAAATGCAAACAGCCAAAAAAAAAGACTTTTTAAAAATGTTCAACATCATTAGGACTTAGGGAAAAAAATCAAATAAAAAATACACTGAGATTTCATCTTACACTAGTCAGAATGGCAGTTGTTAAGAACACAAATAATAATAAATGCTGGAGAGGATGTGGAGAAAAAAGAACACTTTGACACTATGGTAGGGCTGTAAATTACCACTATAGTGTAAATAACCACTGTGAAATCCATATAGAGGCCCCTCAAAAAATAGGCATGGAATCACCATATGACCCAGCTATATCACTTCTCAGTATTTATCCTGAAGAATTAAAGTCATCTTGCTACAATGATACATGCATATCCATATTTATAGAAGCACAGTTCATAATAGCCAAACTATGGACCAGCCTAGGTGTCCATTAATGTATGAATAGATAAGGAAAATGTGGTATATATAAACCATGGAGTTTTGTTCAGCCATAAAGAAAATTAAATTATGTCCTCTGCAGGAAAATGGATGGAACTAGAGACCATCATGTTAAACCAATTAAGTCAAACTCAGAAGATCAAGGGTCATATGTTTTCTGTTATCTTCAGAAACTAAAGAAGAAAAATGAAAACAAAGGTAGAGTAGAGCTCCTAAAATTCAAAGGGAGGTCAGTAGAGGAAAGGACCAAGGGGAGGGAGGGGGGAAGTGTTGGGGTCATATTGTCATATTGGCCAAATTATATTGTTACGTTGTGTGCATGTACAAATATGTAACAACAAATCCCATCAATATATACATTAATGTACCCATAAAAAATGTGGTGAAAAAAAGAAAGTGAGAAGACCCATAAAATGAGAGAAAATATTTGATAAGGATCTAGTATCCATAATACATAAAGATTTTTATAGCTAAACAATAAAATGAGCAAAGAATTGAATATACATTTTTCCAAAGAAGATATACAAATAGCTAATATGCATATGAAGAATTATTAACATCAAAACCATAAGATACTGCTTACCCATTAAGATGTCAATAATCAAATACAATAAAAAATGTTGGTGGGGCTGGTGTTGTGGCTCAGTGGTAGAGTGCTTGCCTAGCATGTGTGAACTGATAGCTAGGCACTAGGTTCAATTCTCAGCACCACATACAAATAAATAAACTAAAGGTCCATTGACAATTTAAAAAATATTGGTGAAGATGTAGAGAAATTAGAACACTCACACATCACTGGTAGACTTGCAAAACAGTATAGTCACTATGGGAAACATTTTAACCAGTTCCTCAAAAAATTAGTAAACGCAGAGTCCCTATATATCCCAACAACTCCACTCTTGGGTATATTCCAAGAAAAAGGAGAACATGTATCCATGCATGTTTTGTGTGCAAACATTCATAATCATCTTATTCATAACAGTCAAAAATGAAAATCCAAATGCCCATGAGCAAATGAATGATAAAGAAAATGTGGTAACTCCATACAATGGAATATTACTCTGACATAAAAAAGTATTGAGGTAAAAGTAATGATATATGCTGCAAGCTGGATGAACCTTGAAAACACTATGCTAAGTGAAAAAGGCCAGTCACAAAAGTGTGTATGTTACATTTTCCCATTTATATATATTGTCCAGCCTAGGACACCAGAGATGCAAAATAGATCAGTGGTTACCAGAGACAGAGACAGGGACATGGGGAGAGAATAAGAGTAGGAGTCATAGTAAATTTTTAAGAATAATAGTAGCAATAATAGTATATGTTTAAGAAAAATAGTATCAGTAATAGTTGAGGGACATAAAAAGATTCTAAAATTATTTAGTGGTGAAGGCTATACAATTCTGAAGATACTTAAAATATACTGAACTCTACACTTAAGTTGGTGAATTTTATGGCGTATGAATTATATTATATGTACATAGCAAATTTATTTATTTATGTTAAGGACTAAGGTTAAAAGGTACTGGAACATTGGGAGAGTTCTTATAATATTTGGTGACTACTTGGTCTGCCTGGTCTAAGAGAGATGTGACCATTGAGAAGTTAGAAATTATGGAGATGGGTTGAATTGTTACTGTGATCTCTGTCATATCAGAAACTAAGTTCTGTGAAGTGGATAAAACTTGAACATAAAATCTAATCTTTGAGCTTATTATTTTTCAGGCTATTAATTGCCACGTCAGAGGCCACATTGGGGTGTTATGAGCAGTTCTTCTCCATACCCAACTGATAAGTGCAAGTAAATCACTCAGTGAATAGAAGATTTTAGGCACCTTCCAACAAATGACTCTGTGGACTCTGTGACTTTGTTGGGGCAAACCAAGAGACTGATGGAGCTGGTGGGCAGGAAAATGTGGCCAGAAGGTCTCTGTTCCTGAATGTCAAACCCACTGTTCAGATGCACTGTTAAGATTTGGTTCTAGAGGGTCCCCCCATAATCAGAAGCTCAGGTGTTAACCAATGGAACAATGTTCAGAGGTGAAATGGTTAGATTGTGAGAGCGATAACCTCATCAATGGAAAATCCACTTGATAGATTAATAATTTGAATGGACTACTGGGTGGTAAGTGTAGGCAGGTAAGCTCCCTCCTCCTCCATCCCCTTTCCCCTCCCCCTCCCCCTCCTCTCTCCTTTTTCTCTGCCAAGCCCTTCCGCCATGATGTTCTGCCTCACCTAAGCCCCACAGCAACAGAGTCTGGCAAACCATGGACCGAACCTCTGAAGCTGTGCCAAAATGAGCCTTCCCTCCTCCAATTTATTCTCATCAGGTATATTGTGAGAGTGACAAAAGGCTGGTGAAAACACCTGTGACCAACCCTACACCACACTAGTCCTCCTTCCCATACCCAAGCCCCACATGTCCACTGGGGTGCCCTCTTCCACCAGGCCGTGCCAGCAGCTCAGCCCACAGAGCTCTCTCCCTCCTCTATCTCCTTCATAATTTTCCACGTGTGCCTGTGGATCCCAAACCTGGATGTTCACTGAAACTCCTGGAGAACTTTTTTGTACAGATTCCTGAACCTCAATTCATATCTATTCAACCAATATTAGTGAGTTTCACTGGAAAATTAGCAATTGTAATAAACCTCCCAAATGATTCTAAAAGAAAAATCTTGAAATGATACATAAACCTAGTATTTAAGCACCATTCAATTACTATTCTCAACCAGACTGTGAGGTCTAAAAGAAAAAAATCACTTATATTTCTTTGTATCTGCAGTGCCAAGGTCATTCATGCATTCATTCACTCACTTGAAGATATTTTTAAAGTATTTATTGAGCAGAAGATGAACACATATAGTATCTTTATTTTTTTATGTGGTGCTGAGGATCGAACCCAGTGTCTCACACATGCGAGGCAAGCGCTCTACCACTGAGCCACAGCCCCAGCCCCAGAAGACATTTTTTAATAACTTCAACATCCCTAGCTTCATTCTTGGTGAAATGATATCAATGAACAAAACACATACCTTCCATCTATAAATGGCTGGTAATTGTGATTACAGTGATTCTATTAAACTGAATTCAAAAGTAATAGAAAATATTTAATAGCACTTATATGTATGACAGTAACTGTCCTGAGCATCATTAATATCAACCCTATGCTACAAAGGCAGGAAATGAGGCACGACAAGGTTAAGCAACTTGCTCAAGGTTACAGAGTTAAGAACTGGCAGGGACAAGTTGCAAACATGAGAAGGCTGATTCCAGAGACAGAAACTAGTCTGCTGTATTTGTCTACCACATAGACTCTGCTAAGCTTAAAGAAAATAATGCTAATAACACCTGCTCTTCTGTTATAAAAAAAGAATGCAAGAGACAAAACTTGGCAAATGTGTGGAGAACAGGGAATCCTTATACACTCTTGGTGGGAATGTAGATTAGTGTAGTCACCAGGGAAACAAAAAGGAAGTTTCTTTAAAAATCAAAATTAGAACCACCGTATGACTGAGCTCTCTCTCCCTTATGGGTGGATGTTCAAGGTAAATAAAATCCGCACTCCCATGCTTATTGCGGCATTATTCCCAATAGGCAAGATATGGAGCCAACCTAAGTACCCTCTGATGGATGAATGAATAAGGACAAGGACACTGTGGTAGTTCCATACAACAGAATGCTATTTGGTCATGAAAAGGAGATCCTGCCACTTGCCACCCGTGGATAAAACTGGAGGACACTATGCTGTGTGAAATAAGCCAGACACTCAAAGAAAAATATTGCCTGATCTCAATTACATGTGGAATCTAAAATTCGGTCAAATACACACAGAGAACAGAATAAAGCAGTGTTTATCAGGGCAGAAGTTGGGGAGGAAATAGGCAGATGTGGCCAAAAGATACAAAGTAGAAGATACATGAGATAAACAGTCTGGAGAGCTAACTGTAAAGTGAGGTAATGGAATAGGATTTTATCAGGGATTTTTGTTTAATGAGTAAATTTTAGTGGATCTTATCAAATACACAAAAATAGGTACCATATGAGACGATGGATATGTAAAATTGCTTCACTATAGTAATTATTTTACTACTTATAAGTATCTTATAGCAGCATGTTTTGTCTCTTAAATATATACTGTAAAATTTACTTTTAAATTCATTGATTCTAAAAACTACTTGTGTGCCTTGAGTACATATATGATTTGTAAATTATACCTCAATCAACCTAGAAGATACTTCTCTAACTATTGGGAAGTTTTTCCTGTACTAGAAACTTCCTGAAATACAAATCACATAAATAAAGCATGCTTAAAGCTATGATGAAAAAGAGACTATTATTTTTTAAATTAAAATAACAACATGCCCTTCCCTTATCGTGCATGAGTTCATGGATAGAGAGAGCTATAATATGAAATGGTAAATAACACACCAAAGAGATAAGCAGAGGAGAACAGAGAAGGCCCAGGGGGTCACAGGTGGCCCTGGCAGCAGAATGGAGGACTGAGTGTGTTAAACATTGGTGGTCTCAGCCACGTCCAACCACCTGCAGAACACAACAGCAGCCCCAACATTTTTTTATTGTTAAAAACCTAGGGTGTAAAGAGAAGCAGTCAAAATACTAAACAATGTCTAAGAGGAAATTTTCAGAGTGAACCAAATAGAAAATTGGGCATGTGATTCAAACATCTATTGACACAAACATGCCAGAAACAATTTCTGGTAATATTTTTCTTAGTTTGAAAAGTCTGTATAAAAAAAAAAAAAACATGTATCAAAACTAAGGAAACTCAATGGAATATGGAGAATGTTCCTAGAAGCCAGGAGATAGGCTCCAGGCAAAAGGTGAGGCTGGGGTGAGAACCTTTTTGAGCCACATTGTCAGCTAGCTGTAGGATAGCACAGTGGATTAATGGCCCACTGTGCGCCATGAATTCTGCCACTGTAAGTGGCAGAAAATGGAAAGATCCTCAGAGGACATTGGTTTCACCATATGGAGGGGAGCCCTGGTGACAATGTAGCAGATTTAGACTGTTCTGAGAAGCCTTCTGTGACAGAACATGAAAAGACCACATCTAGTACAGGGCCTCTCACACAGTAGGTTCTCACTAAATACCAGATTGATGGTGAAAAAAAAAGATGGAGAGATGGAGGGAGGAAGAGACGGCAAATAAGGATCATTGAGCAGAAGATTGTGTACAGGTTGCTTAGAGACAAAATAAAGGTAAGAAAGAGCCTCTGCCAGAAAGAAATGGAAGTATGGAACCTCTAAATAGAGACAGAGTTCAAAATGAACTCTGAGCATGAAAGATGAGGACAAGGTGGAATAAGACAGTTCACCTTAATCTACGGTATAACCATATTTGGGAAATGGAATTAAAGGGGCTTGAGGGTTCAGCCTGCAAGGAATTCCCTGTCAGTTGAGAGCCATGAAAGTGGTTCAGTAGAAAATAAATCCTTGAGTTACACCCCACAGAGCACTTTGAAGATATTATGATCATGGTTCTGCGGGCAACAACTGTTTTTATACGACTGACAATGGGCAGTCAGAAATGGACTTGGAACCCCTTCATTGTGATGGATGGAAGGGAAGGAGGGGGAGGGGGAGAGGGGAGGGAGGGAGGGAGGGAGGAAGGAAGGAAGGAAGGAAGGAAGGAAGGAAGGAAGGAAGGAAGGAAGGAAGGAAAAGAAGGCCTTCTACACAGACAATATCTGGTGCTAGCAAAAATCTGCCTAGAAAGGAGCCCAAACTTGGCTTCATACAATTGTGCTGAATATCAAGAAAAATAACTAAACTCTCGATGCTCGACAATGGTAATATCAACAACCACTAGGTTTATCTAGCACTTACATACAACATGTTTTTCATACCTTAGCTCATTTGGTCCTCACAATTCTATGACGTAGATATTAGATTATTATTATCCTTATTAATATTATTCTTACTTTAAATATTATAAATAACTTACCCCTGTTCATCTATGGGTCAAATCAAAAAAGCACTATTCAGTGAAGCCCCTTCTTATAAATAAGATAAAGCAAAAATGTTAGAAAGGACTCCAGATAGAGAAGTCTCTATTAACAATCTGCACTCTCTGATTTAAACATGGCTACAAGTGTCCAAGTGTCTTCAGACACCAGTAAATTCTGACTGGGTGCTGTCTGCATTTCTAATATTCCAAGATTAATAGATATAGGAATGAAGTAAAGTTTCAACGCTGTCCCAATTCCTTCCTTAATGAAAATTTATCCACAAGCAGCTTCCAAGTCAACATAAAGCTAATCAGTCATTTCATCTTAACTCGAACTTGAACTTAAGCCTCCTTTGGCACAGGAACTGCACTTCATATCCATTAAAAACTATTTATTAAATGAAGCATATGTAAAATGGAACTAACTCATAAAAAACAAATTCTTCCAACCACAAATTTTCATAGACGGTTCTATTCATGATATTGCTCTTATAGAATATTTTAAGTTGGAGGGATATTATTTGGAAACACTCTTTAAGGTTCTGACAAATTTTATATTCAGAATGATCCTGGCACTCCTTAGGATGGGCTACTATCAAAAAAGAATATACCAAATGTTGGCAAGGATATAAAGAAATGGGAGCCTTTGAACAGTGTTGGTTGGATTGTAAAATGGTTCAGCTGCTGTGGATAACAACATGATTATTCCTCAAAAAGTGAAATCTAGAAACACCACATAGCCCAGCAACCCCACTCTGGATACATAAACAAGAAACTGAAAGTAGTATTTTTTAAAAAAATATTTTCACATTACTGTTAATGATAGCATCATTCCCAATAGCCAAACCCCCATGTAAAGAGACTACAAGTAAACAAAGAGATCATGGCAGCTCTTGATCATCCAGGAAAATCATTCACAAAACAAACCGGAAAGATGAATAGGTTGGATTACGTAAGAAGACTTCTCTACATCCACACCAAAACAAAGACAAAACAATGGCAAAAAAAAATGAACCACCACAAAACAAGATCAAAAAACCAACAATGAAATATGAAAAAAAAATTGCATTATTTAATACCAATGGCTTGGTCATTTATTTTACAACAAAGGCTTGGGAATCATCATTAACAACATAAAAGTTAAAAATGCAATTTAAAAAATGTTCAAAGGACACTAACAGACAATTATAAAAGAAGAAATGCCCATAGCTCAAAAAATGTTAATATTTGCAACTATTTCCTTATGATGCAATGCTATGTAGATATTGTAAATAATAAGATAATTCTTTGTTACTGATATGGAATGATCACCAACATTTCCTGTTAAGTGGAAAAAGCAAGGGGCAAACAAGATGTATGGTATATTTCTCTTTGTGTGTATGTGCATGTACACAAGACCACTTATGCACTTCTTTGATTGTATATGCTTGATACCTTTAAGGAGGTTACTCAAGAATGGTACCAGTGGTTCTCCCTGAGGTTACTGATGGACATCTGGGAGCCAATGTTGAAGGTACATGCACTTTTCACTATAATGATATTTTGCTTCTTTAATAACTTGAATAATGCACACCTATTCAAGGAATAAATAAAATTGTGTTGATATTTAAACTTTTTGCAAATCAAGAAATGCACATTGAAATGAGAAATTTCTTTGGTTTTGTCTAGAAGAAAGGGTGAAGAAGAAGAATCCGAGGTATCCAGTGTCCAGGAAAACAGGTATTCTTGTTCACTGCTAGCATTAAGGAAACAAGAAAATCTTTCTGGAGGGCAATTGGCAAGATGAATAAAGGCACTTAACATGTGCATCTCCCTTGCCTCTGCCTGAATCGCTTAGGAGTGATTCTAGGAATTTATTATAAGGAAATAACCAAACATATGTTTAAAAATAATGCACAGTGACATTTATTGAAAATTTGGAAATAACATAGGTGTCTTTTAATAAGAAATTTAATTATAGAAATTATGTACTTTCATACAATGGAACGGTGAAAATACAAAAAGTCCAGTTTTGGACCTAGGAAAGTGTCAGAGGGGGATAACAAACAGTATGGATAAAGAAACTACTTCTTTTTTAAGTTTATATTTTCATAAAAATTCAGAAAGTGCATACAACTGAGTGTTAAATGCTTCCTTTTAATAGATATCTTTGAATGGTTGGGAAGTGGAAAATTTATTTTTGAAGTTCTCTGCATTAAACAAACACAGAGCAATTTTGAGGAGATTGGTCTTAAGAACCAGACTTCCAGGATTCAAATGCCCATGATGCTACTCACCACTGTGACACTTTGTGCAAATTACACAACCTCTCTGTGCTTTAGTTACTGTGCCTCCATGCTATCTCTAAATGCAGGTGATTTTTACTACCCCAAAGGGTTATTGTGAGTTCCATGAATTAATAGAAGCATACTGATTAGGACAGTTCCTGAAATACACTATTACTATTGTTGTTAGTTTTAGAATTTGAGAAGTAAATATTTTTAAAACTTTTAAAAATTTTTTTTAAACCTTTTTAAATCATAAAAAAATGTATGATTTAGTATGCAATTCCAACTTTCACTGCATTATGTCTTACTGAGAATAAAAATCAAATGTGTAAGTTTCGGGGGACAATGAATGAAGAAATATTGATTCACAAGATTCTTATAATGGAATGGACTAGTATTGATATGACCCTCCAAAGTGAAAACTTTCTATTATTGACATCAAATGCAAAACCAAATAAACAAACAAAAAGCCTAATAGATACAGTCCCTCCAAATTCAGGTGAGACTTCTGCCGTCTTACCTTCTAGGAGGGAGCTATTTCCTTTGGACACCTGATTGTGGATTTACAAGCAAGGTGTATTTTTCTACTGAACTGGTAGAAGTGATGTCTCCAGAAAAAAATGCTCTTGGGGTATTCTGTGGTTCTTAAGCACAAAATTTTTACCAGCCTGTAGAAAAATGGTGATCAGAATCATTCTATTAAAACAAGAAATCTGTTACTTGGATTCTGGTGCCTCGAAAATCTGCAGGAGGGTGAGGAACTAAGGAGAAAGGCTTGGCGAGAAAGGATGATGTACCATGAGGACCATGGCAATTCCTGATGCTAAGAAACCTGGTCCAGAATGGAGAACTCCACTGATGTGAGATGAGTCTATCTGCTACTCTCCATCCCCAAAATAACATAGTCATAAAACACAGCATCTTTGTCTAATGAAGAAACGGCCAAAGAAGATGATTTGTCTGCTCATAAACATTTTTATAAACATTTTATTGTAGTGGGTATTTGTTAAATCATCCAAAAACCCAGTAGGTCCTAGGCCTCTTTTCAGTTTTGTACATTTCTTTCTTTTGAAGCTTGGCTTCCACTCATAGGGATCAACGAGTTGCCAAAAAAAAATGCAGTTAAGTGGCCCTTCACCTTCACACGTAGGTAGTGTGGCCCTGTCGCCATGCAGGAGGGCAGAAGCAATGAAGTGGGTGTCGTGCCAGGGAGTCCAGCCACCATGGGGCCTTGCCAATCTAGAAGATGGGCCGTTCCTCTGAAGCTCTCAGAAATTAATCCTGTGATGGCATCCCAGGTGACTGCATTTGAAACCACTGGCACAGTCTCTGCAAAGATAGCTCGGGACAATGTCCTTCAGTGACCCCCAGTAGCTGCCACCTGGCCTTGGCAAATCACAAAGAAGATGGAAGTTGACTTTGGATTACACCCACTTCTTTTTCTGCATCTCTCATGTACATGATAATGTTGTCTCACACGCAGCCAGGCCTCTCCAGCAGCACACAGACTGTCCAGGGAAACCCCGGGGAAAGGCTTCATTATTTAAATAGCATTCTTCCTTTCTTGAAGTAGTGGCATCCTCCAAAACAACCTCTCCATCCTACATCCAATTTAATCCGCCATTTCTGGGCTGGGGTCATGGCTCAGCATGATGAGGCCCTGTGTCCCACCCCAGAACCAAACCAAAACAACAACAACATAAATTCCATTTCTGCGACTTGCATGAGCCAAGGCATTACAAGCAAACAGATCTGATTCAAGAGCATCATACTGAGCTGGGAATTAAATGGATTATCTCACAGTTTTAAAATAAGAGGGTTATACTGGGGGATGAAATTGATCAAATTATGTTGTGTGCACATATGGAATGTAACAATGAATCCCACTGTTATGTATAATTATAATGCCAATAAAATTTTAAATAAAATAGGAGGAATAACCCAATTAACCTAAATGAATATGTAATCATCTGAATTCATGGAAAAAAATAATTGTGTAAGGTAAGGCATCTGGTAGAGGACAGAAGTCTCCTTGTAAGTCCAAGAAAACCAGGGTGAACAACCCGGCCCTTTCCTTCAGAGAGACAGCAACACATGCTCCGAGTGTTCTGGAATCTACCGAGAGGAAGAAAGAAATCCTAATGCTGGGAAAGCAAAACTCACCACGTCTTTGTTTTATGCTCACCTACCTAGTTCCTTTTTTTAAATTAATTGAGCATGTAGTGTAATGAAAGTCATGAAAGGGAAGGATTAGGAAACCAAACAGAGGGGTCTCAGACTCCCATCCCATGGCTTCCTAAATGCAAGATCTTTCCAACATAAAATGGGAACAAAGTGGATCTCACAAGATTGTAGCAAAAATCAAGCCTAAGTATGTGAAGTTAGATAAAAACATTCCAAATACAGAGTAGAGGATGACACTTAACACTTACAGGGTGCCTGTCTGCATGGCCCTGGTGCTGGACACAGCCCAGGTTCCTCATCCCTAGAAACACACAATTAAGCAGAGGAGGCAGGTATGTCCCTGATTAGTTCTACTCTGCGATGGTGGTGTTTGGGGTGGGAGAGTGTGCCAGCTAATGATATGGGTTTTGGGGTTAGACGACTGGGTTCAAATCCTGGCTCTGCTGCTGACTTTATGAACTTGGACAAGTTATTTTTCCCCTCTGTGCCTCAACTGTAAAGTGTCCTTAACCATAAAGTGTCCTTAACCATAAAGTGTCCTTAACCGTAAAGTGGAGGTATGCATAGGATCTGTTTCATTGTGTTGGTTGAAAGAATAAAAATGTGTGAAGTACATAGGAGAGTGCGTAAGTTTCCCACCAGAAATGTCACCTGCTACTTACTGTTATCCAGGCTTTCCAGAGGTCCTGGAGATGAAGGCAACAAAGGCTGTGGTCCTGGGTGGGACTGGAGAGGGACTACAGCCCAAGGTGTGTAGCCAGGAGCCTTGGGAGAGGTGACAGGAGAGGGTATGTATATCAAGTCAAAACCCTTCAGCTCTTCTCTTGCCCCAGGTAACCTTCCCTTTCAGTTTCAAAGTCATGGTTTGTACTAACCAGGTGTCACAATGATAATGGTTACAGCTACAAGATAGGATCTGAGGGCAGGTAAAAAAAAAAAAGACCTTCAGCCTAAAAGTATAGCCCCTACTAACCTCTGTGTGAACCCCAGAGTCTTGTACCATTGGAGTTCATTCTAGGTGAAGGCACTATATTAAAAAAAAAAAAAAGATCTCTTCAAATTCAATAGTTCAAAAGAAGACTATCAAATTCAATTATCACCCAATAACACAGAAGCACAAGATATGTGCATGTCGTATAATCACATACACACTCACAAACACAAAAAAACCAAGGGAACCCCATTTTCCATTATGCAAATCCTGAAAGCAAAAAGTCCTTTTAGTTTTTAATCTGAGAAACAGTGTGACTTGCTCATAAACAGACTAACTTCATTTCACAAACACTAAGTCCTTCATTCTTTGGAATTACATTGGCAAGACTATGAAATCACTTTTCATTTTTCTGACCAAATGGATCATATGCAGTATGTGACAAGATATCAGTTACTTTTTATTTCAGTTAAATGACTCATACTTATTTTACAATGTAATTAACTGCCTGATGAGACTAATACCCTATGAACTTCTACTAGCTATTTATAGCGGCAATTTTATAATTGAAATAAAAATGTTATCCGGGAAGAAGAGAAGATACACGGCTTTCTACAACTCTATTATGGAAAGTCACCAATTGCAACTTGAAGAAACTTACATTTGCAGATTTTTATCTCTCAAAAAAAAATTATAGGAAGACTCAGTTAACAGTAACCAGCTAACAATAAGGATATGTCGTGGCTCCTAATTCCACAAACCCTGTTTCTAATCCCCTACAGTGAACCATTTCATTAGGACAAGCAATTTCTTTTATGATTAATGAGAAAACAGCATTTTCTCCATGATCTATGAAGACATAACTACAGATTTAACTTCTGTCTTGTTCTTGGATAATGAAAGTGGTAATTCAGACACCTTATTTTGTCTGCCTGATGAGAGGAACAAGAACATTATGAAGGTTATTAGCAACCAAAGACCCTGCATCTCAAACCTCACAATGCTCACATGGCTCTTATTTCGTGCAGCCAGGATCAAACTGATCAGTGTTCTATCACAGGTGAGCTGTGGCTGAGGCACTAGGCTGGTGTAAACTCTCTGAGGGTTTAAGAGGAGTCTGATTCAAACTGAGTGGCAGGAAGCAGCAGGTATCTGGCACCATCTTTATCCCCCTTTCTTGGAACTGTCCCAGGCCTCTATGTAGACTGCAAGCCGCTGCCCAGTTTCCACATTGCTCTGGGTGTCCAGCCAGCCAAGCCTAATCCTTCCAAACCCATACTAACAAAACAAACCTTACCTGCACCCATGTTTCTGTCTGCTAATCAATTTCCCTGGAGCAGAACAACAAAGCAAAAAAGAATGAGTGTCTCTTCACCCTTGGGTGACACCACTGTAAAAAAAAGATTCAAGTAAAATGTCTTTGTGATGATGAATTTTACACAAAGATCTTTCTAGCTGCATTTTGGCTAGACAGAGAAAATTGCATCTATTTAGTTTAATGACCTATTAAAACTTGTGTGAAAGTGGTCTCAGAGATAAGAGAAAAAACTAGGATGAAAATTTCACCAGGGAAGACCAGCAGGACGGTCTTCAGAGCTACACTTGATTTTTGTAAGCTCTGTGCATCATAGAATTATAGGGGCACCCAGTTTCTTAGCGTGATGTCAAGATGTTGAATAGGAAACATTGATTCCTCGCCATCTATATGACCAGAGTGTCCGCCAAGCTAGAAGGAATTAATGTGAAGATACATATTTGTTTGCTAACACTTCATACAGCAAGGTGAAAGCTAGATCCAAAGGAGAGGAATTCTTCAAATGAAGTCAAATATGACGGGAGCTGGCCATGACTGGCCAAACTGGAAAAGCTAGAGATCTCCTCTGAGGACCAGACCCCTGGCACAGGCCAGAGTGGGAAATAAGAGGCTGTGCCAGATCAGAAGAAGATGCTGAAAGAGGATAGGATTGGTGATGTGCCAGACCCAGGGCACAGGCACAGTCCTGCAGCAGAGACCAACAAGGCACTAGTTAGCAGGCCTGAGACACAATTCTGACTGGGATTGTGACAAGACTCATGTGATGTCTTCACAAAAGGATCCCTAGCTGTCTTTATTCTCCCTGACTAGAAACTGCCCTTTGTCATTTTCAAACTTGTCACTGATCATTACCAAGTTACTTAACCTCTCTGATAAGGGTGTGTGTGTGTGTGTGTGTGTGTGTGTGTGTGTGTGTGTGTGTATGCGTGCAAGCACGCACGCACGCACAATGTCTGGCACGAGCTAGGGCACAACAAATGTTGCTTACTTTCCTTTGCTCTCTACTCCTTGCAGTTTCTCCTACTGTTTCTTCAAGGTAGGTCCAAGCATTATTAATTCCCCTAAGTTTCCTGCCCAGTTCCTATCGCAGCACCAGAGACACACGAGCCCTGTAGGTGCCAAGGTGAGTCAAATTGATGGTGAACAAAGTCTCAGTCCATTTGGGCTGTGATAACAAAATCAGGTGGCTTGTAAATGACAGAAATTTATTTTTCACCATTCTGGAGGCTGGTGAAAGTCCCAAGATCAAGGTTGAGTCTGGTAAGGGCCTACTTTCTAAGTCACAGATGCTTCAGGCTGTATCTTCGCCTTCTGATACCATCAGCTTTGAGGTTAGGATTTCAACATGTAAATTTAGGGGGAAAGGGACCTGCATATTCAGCCCACTGCAAATGAATACCAAAAGCATGGGACAGTAGTAATAGAATATAGGTGTTTCTACATTGTGACATCTTAATATCGAGTTTTGGTTGATACAAATCAAACAAATACAAGCTTCATTATGCATTTGTAGTACCACCCTTCTAGAACAAATCTTACATTGTAGTACTGGCTTATGTGGCTTATGTTACATCTGAGTCTATCAGAATAGGCACTTCCAATGTCTTCCTCCATGGGAGTTTTTCCAGACAGGGTCAGATTGCCCAAGGCATCATCAAACATTTTTTAATAGACAGTGAGGAACGGGGATAGATTTAAAAACTTAGAAGAGGGGTGTGTCCCTTGTATTGATTATGGTGAAGGTTAAATGGCAATTTACATGTATCAAAACTTCTCAAATTATATACTTTATGTGCAATTACAGTGTGTAAAATTAGACCTCAAAAAAAGCTGTTTAAAAATTTAAAGTTTGGAAGTCATCAAATAGTTCATATATCATAAATGAGTTTTAAAAAGTATTCAAGGTTTTGGAGAAAGCCAAGCTATCAACTAATCAGTGTTTTCTATTGATGAAAATCTTTCTGATAAATAGACTTCAAGATTTCTCAATGTTCAGTTGAACTTTCCATTTATAGGTGCCTGGGTGAACACCTTGTATTCATTAATAAAAATAATAATAGCTAGAATTATAATCATTTTCTATGAGCTTGGCATAAACCTCTAAGGGAGATAAATCATCATCTTCCTTTATAGAGAAGGACAATTGGAGCTAAGGTCACACACCAAGTGAGAGGCAGAGCTGGAATTAGAGGCCTATGACACTACACCAGGTGAGCCCAAGCTTTTGAACACAAGCCAGGGCTTCCTCCTCTTATTTGGATTTTGCTATGAGATAGATTCCCTCTCCCATCAGATATTCTGAGTTTCAGGGCTCTGCCTTTCTCTACCATGGCTGCCATTCTGGCTCCTATTTTTTTTTATGAATCTGATTCATCAGCTTTTTTCTTGACATCAAATAATCTATGAAAAGCAAGTTGGACTTCGTTTGGAAATGAAAAGTGTGTTTGAAAGTCAATGTAATTCGTCATAGTAAATGAAGGACAATATTCAGGTGATCATCTCAATAGATATAGAAAAGATTATATTACTTAATATATTAATAATACATTAATCCATTATTTTAGAATAGCTATTAGACAACTAGTTAGGATAAACTATAAAAATAAGTAAAGCAAACATTACTCGTGATGGTTAAATGTTAAAAGATGTCCTTCTGTGATCAGAAATGAGAAAAGAATGCCCACCATATCACCTTCTATTCACATTATATTGGAGGATCCTAACCAATGCAATAGGCTTAAAAAAATCAGAAATGGCCAAGGTGTAGCTCAGTGATAGAGCAGTTGCCTAGCAAATACAAATAAGACTCTGGGTTCAATCCCCAGCACCTCATAAAAGAAAAATAAGAAAAGAGGAAGAAAAAGTAACAATGTCATTATTTATACATAGCTTGATTGCATATTTAGAAAATTCAAAAGAATCTATAGACAGAGTTGTTATAATTAATAAGTTAAATTAGCAAATTTGCTAGATATAAGGACTATATGCAAAAATGTGTTGTACCTCTGGGTAGTATCAACAATTAGAAAGTGGAAGTTTTGAAATTATTCAATTTATTTAAAAATAGAGGAACCCAGTCAACAAATGGGCAAATGATCTAAACAGACATTTCTCAAAAGAAGATATGCAAATTTTTAACCAATATGTGAACAAATGCTCAACATCCCTAACAATCAGGGAAATTCAAGTCAAAACTGCACTGAGATTTCGTCTCACTCCAGTTTAGAATGATAATCATCAAAAACACAAATAACAATAAATATTAGAAAAGACATGGGGAAAGGGGACACTCGTGCATTATTAGAGGGACTGTAAATTGGCAAAACCACTCTGAAAAGCAGTGTGGAAATTCCACAAAAGATGAGAAATGGACCCATCACATCCAACTATCCCATTCCTTGGTATTTATCCAAAAGAACTAAAATCAGCATATTATAGTGATATAGGCACATCAATGTTTAGGGCAGCATAATTCACAAGGACCAAGTTATGAAACCAGCATAGGTGTTCCTCAATAGAAAAATGAATGGAGAAAATGTGGTATATATACTCAATGGAGTTTCACTCAGCCATAAAGAAGAATGAAATTATGTCACTTATGGACTAAATAGATGGAACTGGAAAACATCATGCTAAATGAAATAAACCAAACTCAGAAAGTCAAGGGTAGAATTTTTTCTTATATATGGAAGACAGAAATAAAGAGTTTTTTTTTAAAGGGGGAATCTCATTAAAATAGAAAGGAGAACTGTGGAGTAAAGAAAGGGGATCGAGGAGGAGGAAGAAAGGATGGGAAAGGGTTAGAATGACAGAATGAAATTGAGCGAATCATGCCATGTGCATGTAGGAATGTATCACAGTGAATCTCACTTCTATGTATATACTGCACCAGTTTAAAACAACTAATTAATAGAAGAAAGACCAATTGAGTAGAGGTAGGGTATGAGAGGAAGGAGGAGAAGCAGGAAAGGAGTTTAAATCTTTAACAGTAGCATAAAACTGTCAAATGTCTAGGAACAAATGTAACAAAAGATGTACCAGTCTTCTACATAGAAAACCATTCAAACTATAAAAATAAAGAAATTAGGCTGAAATGAAAGGAGGGATAGGGGTTGGTTCCACAGTCTTGCTATTGTGAATTGTGCTGCTATGAACATCGATGTGGCGGTATCCCTGTAGTACACTCTTTTAAGGTCTTCAGGGAATAGTCCGAGAAGGGCAATAGCTGGGTCAAATGGTGGTTCCATTCCCAACTTTCCCAGGAATCTCCATACTGCTTTCCAAATTGGCCGCACCAATTTGCAGTCCCACCAGCAATGTACAAGAGTACCCTTTTCCCCACATCCTCACCAGCACTTGTTGTTGTTTGACTTCATAGTGGCTGCCAATCTTACTGGGGTGAGGTGGTATCTTAGGGTGGTTTTGATTTGCATTTCTCTGACTGCTAGAGATGGTGAGCATTTTTTCATGTACTTGTTGATTGATTGTATGTCCTCCTCTGAGAAGTGTCTGTTCAGGTCTTTGGCCCATTTGTTGATTGGGTTATTTGTCTTCTTATTGTTTAATTTTTTGAGTTCTTTGTATACTTTGGATATTAGGGCTCTATCTGAAGTGTGAGGAGTAAAAATTTGTTCCCATGATGTAGGCTCCCTGTTTACCTCTCTTATTGTTTCTCTTGCTGAGAAAAAAACTTTTTAGTTTAAGTAAGTCCCATTTGTTGATTCTTGTTATTAACTCTTGTGCTATGAGTGTCCTATTAAGGAATTTGGAGCCCGACCCCACAATATGTAGATCGGAGCTAACCTTTTCTTCTATCAGACGCATAGTCTCTGATTTGATATCAAGCTCCTTGATCCATTTTGAGTTGACTTTGTGCATGGCGAGAGGAGGGGATTCAGTTTCATTTTGTTGCATATGGATTTCCAGTTTTCCCAGCACCATTTGTTGAAGATGCTATCCTTCCTCCATTGCATGCTTTTTGCCCCTTTATCGAATATAAGATAGTTGTAGTTTTGTGGATTGGTTTCTGTGTCCTCTATTCTATACCATTGGTCCACCCGCCTATTTTGGTACCAGTACCATGCTGTTTTTGTTTCTATTGCTTTGTAGTACAGTTTGAAATCTGGTATCACTACACCTCCTGATTCACACTTCCTGCTTAGAATTGCTTTTGCTATTCTAGGTCTTTTATTTTTTCATATGAATTTCATGATTGCTTTATCTATTTCTACAAGAAATGCCATTGGGATTTTGATTGGCATTGCATTGAACCTATAGAGAACTTTTGGTAATATTGCCATTTTGATGATGTTAGTTCTGCCTATCCCCGATGCCCCTCAATAGATGAATGGATAAAAAAAAAATGTGGCATTTATACACAATGGAGTACTACGCAGCACTAAGAAATGACAAAATCATGGAATTTGCAGGGAAATGGATGGCTTTAGAGCAGATTATGGTAAGTGAAGCTAGCCAATCCCTAAAAAAAAAAAATGCCAAATGTCTTCTTTGATATAATGAGAGCAACTAAGAACAGAGCAGGGAGGAAGAGCAGGAGGAAAAGATTAACATTAAACAGAGTCATGAGGTGGGAGGGAAAGGGAGAGAAAAGGGAAATTGCATGGAAATGGAAGGAGACCCTCATTGTTATACAAAATTACATATAAGAGGTTGTGAGGGGAATGGGAAAAAATAAGGAGAGAAATGAATTACAGTAGATGGGGTAGAGAGAGAAGATGGGAGGGGAGGGGAGGGGGGATAGTAGAGGATAGGAAAGGTAGCAGAATACAACAGTTACTATTATGGCATTATGTAAAAATGTGGATGTGTAACCGATGTGATTCTGCAATCTTTGTAATGTTTTGAATAACCAATAAAAAAAAAGAAAGGAGGGATAGATTATGGTCACCGATTGCAAGACCCAGGATTGTAAATACCTTTTCTGCCTAAGCAAGCCAGAGTTGCTTAGTTTTGGCTCCTTACCAAACCCAAGTACCCTAGCTCATCTAGAAGTTTGAAATGAAGGGTACCCCTCCCCCATGTCACTAATTTCCTTGCTTTCTGTCAATCAAGTATCTCCCATGGTTTCCATCTTTTTTTTAATTCCTCTCTTCCTCATCTGCCCAGATCCCCTCATCCCACAAGAGCTCATCATTTTTAAAGTTCTTCCGTGTACAACTCAGTTTTTTCATTTCTCTTGTCTTGAGCCCTTAATAGTGTTTGACATTAGTCTTAATAATGCCTGCAAACTCATGTATCTGTATGCAAATATGTCTTGTTTAACCTTTCACAATTCATCTCCCCAGGGAGAACATTCTCTCAAAGTGGGCCAAATTCAGACCTTACATTTTTTTTGTTTCACCCTCACCTTATGCCTCTCACATAGGAAATATTCCACACACATTTACAAAGGTAACCTGTTTGGGAGGCAATATTGCCAAAATCCCTGGTTAAGAATTATACCATGCTCTGCTTTCAAGTTTTATATGTTTTTTCCCTATTAATTCAAATAGTATGGCAAATTTCTTCAGAGTCTTACCAATTCCTAATAATCTAGAAAACTAAGAATCAGACACTTTAACTCTCTACTTCCAAATCAAAGAACATAGCCTTAAACCAATGAAAAAAAAAAAAACTCAACTTTTTTTTTAAGGAAATTTTGTTTTCTTGGAGTCTTAAAATGCTAAAGGGACACAATTAAACCTACCACCCCCACATGACCTGAAAACACTCCAACAGGTTCGGCAAACAAAAGCAAAGCTCAGATCAACAAAATCTGCTAAAAGCGGACCAACTTTCCCAGGGCCAAAGGGAGTTGTCATGGAAAAGAGTCTTCAATTCTGTAATCAGAGAGCAGAGGTGGGAATTTTAATAAATCTATAGCAGAAAGCCTCCCATGGATCCCATGCAAAGAGAAAGCTGTTGCCTTTTTAAATACTTCACTCTGAATTTGAAATAATAGACAAAATACATGTGTTCCCTAATTTCATTTGTTCACGATATAGGAAAAAACAAAAACAAAACAACCTTAAATTCCCAAACTTGGCTCCTAAGATGACCAAATAAAAGTGTATTTCATAGGTTTCCAGAGACTCCTTGATGAATTACAAAAACAGAGCCATAAATTGGCCCCAGGTGTTAGCATTTGTAGTAACTCTGGATTCAAATCTAAAAATGAGGAAGAGCAGGGATACAGACCAGGAGGGATCCAGGACAAACACTGAGCAGATTTTTCTCTGCCTTGCAAAGATCTATCTTTCAGGGAGTCTGATTCTTAGTTTTCTGGTTAGTGTTCAGGTTAATAGTCTTAGCCAAGAACACATGCAAACAGTAGCTCAAAAAAGACACAAGATGTTTTTCTTCCTGTATAGTTCCTCCAGTGGAAGAGTGTGTGTGTGTGTGTGTGTGTCTCCATCCTTCATTGTACCAGTGTCAGATGACTGTCCTTCATTGGAGCATCATGTTTCTGTGTAGTTCTAGGGCAATCAGGTGGGGACCTAGTCCCTTCAATGTCAGTTTCAGAGGTCCCTTCTTGCAAGTGATCAGTTTCATCAATTAGCCACTTCCCCCAAACTCCTGCCTGGGTGGTTCACACCTTGTTACCAAGTCTTGAGGCAGGAAGCACTGGGGTCTCCCCATTCAACACGATGGCCTTCCCTTAATTTCTCTGTTTTCAAGAAGGCTTCTACCCCTCTCCACTCAACGAGGAGGGTGTCTGTGGTTCTAACTGCCACAGATGTTGACTCTCAGCTGGTTCTGTTTTCAGCCCTGCCCCACCCCTAGTCTTTGGAGGCACCTGCTGCCACTAAACCTCCAGCTGACCTGGGATTCCTTAGCTGGGTGAGCTGGACCTCCACAAGGCTCAGAATTCACACCAGCTGGTCGCGGAGCTGCCTATCACTCATCCAGCAGCTGCCTGCACTCCAGAGTTTCATGTATTGCTGTTGTCCCTTCTCCTATCATTGTTTGTTCTTGTGGGTTGATGCCTTTTTCCATTCCTTTTTTGTTAGTAGTCTAAGTTTAGTCAGAAGCTTCTGGTTGTGTTTTATATGTGACCTACAAGGCATCTCTCTATCTACACAGCTCCAAATGCCCAAAGCCCACCCCACTCCCATCTCCTTCCTATTCTGAAATTCAAAAAGTTATGACACATGGCTTTCATGTACACTGAAAATCCAAATTGGAAAGTACAAATATATATAAAATGAGCTACAAAGTTCTCAATATACTGAGAACCTGAACACATCTAACCATTCACATTTTATACACATTGCTTGCTTCTAAGTGGCCACATTTACAGGGTAGAGAAGGATTTATAATAAATGCTATGAAACGAAGTTAGCTAAAATGTACTGATGTTCTGCCTCCCAGACCCCATTTACATCACACTATAAAGTGGCAACTTGCCCAGGTAATGAATTAGCTTTAAATAGAATTTTGTCTCAGCAGTGATATATGAAGATGTAGGCTACTTGTGATCATTACCATTTTATGGAAAAGACAATGGTTTTAGAGAAGTTTAGATTTTTAATTCAATATACAGGACTATAAAGCTGCCCAAGTTTGGAAACATATCAGGATTTATAGACATTTGGGCACATTAATGCCAGAAGTACTATCACTGGAGGGTCTAGACGTCAGTAATCTGGGCCCCCAAGGGCCAGTTTGTTTGAACACTCTACTGTCACTGTGTTGGCCCATGTGTTCTTGCCAAAGGCACTGTCTGTTCTGACTGCACACAGTCTTGGGTGGCATTTTCCTCCTCTGCCCCTGTCTCTGTCTACATCTGTCTTTTTCTCTGCATCGCCATGGCCTCCCCCTAAACCAGGCTCTTCCCTGGTTTAGGAACTTCTCTCAGTGCAAATCCTTGCTTTAAATGTGTTACTTCCCAATTCAAAGAGCTCTGATAGCTGCCTGTCACTGCAGAGAGAAGCCAAAACTTATTGGCAGGCAGGTCTGTCAAGGATTCCATAGTCAGAGCCCACCTACCTCAAGATCAAATCCACTACCCCCACGCCCTCTCTAGCCCCTGAACAGGCTGGGCTCACTCAGTGCTCCTGATTCCTTGCTTACGGGATGTCCCATTCCACCCAGCCAAACCCCTTAGTGCCAGGATTATTCCTGCCAGTTCTCCAAGATTCTGACTGCAATCTTCTCCTGAACAGGATTCTCCCAATGCCTCTGTTATGGTTTGGATGTGAGGTATCCCCCAAAAGCTCATGGATGAGACCGTGCAAGAAGGTTCAGAGGAGAAATGATCAGATTACAAGAGCCTTAATCCAATCAGTGAATTGATCCCTGAAGAGATTAACTGAGTGGTGATTAGAGGCAGATGGGTTGTAGCTGGAGGTAGTGGTTAATTGGGGGGTGTGGCTATGGGGTATATATTTTGTATCTGGAGCTGGAGTCTCTCTCTGCTTCTTGATCACCATGATGTGAGCAGCTCTCCTCTGCCACTCTCTCAGGCCATGATGTTCAGCCTCACCTGGAGCCCCAAGGATGGAGCTGGCCTTTTCTGGACTAAGACCTCTGAAACCGTGAGCCCTCAAATAAACTTTTCCTCCCCTACAGTTGTACTCATCAGATCCTTTTGTCACAGCAGCAAAAAAAAAAAAAAAAAAAAAAAAACCTGATTAAAACAGCCTCTAAGCAGATAAGTCTCTTAGGAAATCAATATGTCACCAACAGTTGGAAAGCCAATCACATCTGCCTGATACCACTTGACTAGTTTTCATGTCTGGGAATTCATTGAAAATATGAAACATGGAGCTGGCATTGTGGCTCAGTGGCAGAGTACTTGCCTAGGATGCATGAGGCACTGGGTTCCATCCCCAGCACCTCATAAAAAAAACAACTAAGTAAACAAAATAAAGATATTGTGTCTATCAACAATTAAAAATATTAAAAAATATATGAATTATCCTCAACATGTACCTCCTGCTCCCTGAGAACCAACTAGGATGACATTTTCCTCTATTTAACAATTTATGAATTAATTTATTTATTAACTTGTTGGATGAATGACTTGCTCTTGAAAAAGAGAGAAATCTTGTTAAACGGTTATGCCAAAAGACCATGGTTGCAACTGTAAACCTACAAATCTGCCATTTGATGTTTGGTGAAGGAGAACACTGCCTAGGGCCAGGCAGACACGTAAAGCATAGGAATTTAACAAATGAAAGAAAAACTGATGCCTTCTTTTCTAACCACTCTACTCCCATGATTTTTAAAGAGTTGGTAGTCAGGATTTTGCTTCCTATAATTTCCTATTTGAATGTTAAACCACTAGCGTATGTATGATCCCCAAATCCCTTCCGTCTCCTCAGGAATCTTGTTCGGTCACTTATTCATCATGCACCATCTTGCAGCCAGAGTGCTCTTCCTAAACTCACGTCAGACTAGTGTTCTTTCTCTTTGTAGCCTCATGGGTGGGACACAGGCCCTGAGCAATCTCCTCACTCCCAGTCTCTCCTTGGAACCCTGTACTCCAGCCATGACGAATCACAGCTCCCTGAACACACCACCTCTCTGGTCACCCAAACATGTCCCTTGTTGCCTCTTTCTTGAATCCTCACCTCCAGCATGTTGCCCTGGCCATCCTGATAAACATTTATGCCTCCCTTTAAGATTCAGATCAAATATCACCTCTTCCTAAAAGATGTCCCTGGGCAGCTAAGTCCTTGTAAGTTTATTTCCATAGCACATTATTGACACAAGTCATGTGGTACTTATTTCAATCCTATAAATTATTTCTTTTTCTGTCACTGCACTGTGAATCCATAGCAAGAGATATGTCTATTAATTTTTACATTGTTCTCTTTATATTACTAGCATCTAGCACAAGATTGACACTTAACAAATGATTGGATTAATATCTTTAAAAAGTAACATGAAATTCAAAAGCAAATAAAGAATTCAAATAACAAAAAGCACATTGTTTCCTAACTAATGCATGTATGTCAGACCACCTAAAAGCAAAATGAATGTTTTGTTCCAAAATATTGTCATTTTTAAGAATTCTATTTTTCAATTTGTCCTTGTATGTCTTTTCCTTTAACACTTCTCTAAGTGTTTCCCAAAGAATATTAAAAACTATTGTACTATTTTTTAGGCTTCACAATCGAAAAGTTTGGGGAAGAAAGGAACAAATAAGTTAATCAAATAAGTTAATTGGGTTTCTGCACCACAAACTTCCCAGAGGCCTTCATGTGTTAATCTGCACGTAAATCTCTCAAGAGGAAGCACAAAGTTTTCAGTTTTTTTTTTAGCCATGTGTCAGCCACTTTAATATAAGATGTGATCAAAATTCAATTTTGAGAGTTCAAAAAGGCATAGAAAAAACCAATGAATTTAAAACTTATTTCATGTTTTTTAAATTTGGAACTAGTTAAAAAGGAAAAAAAAACTTAATTTCAGTTAAGAGTTTTTGAGGTTTTTTAATTTTTTTCTTTTTACAACCAAACTAAAAATGACTACATGAGAACAGCCGTGCAACAAACTAGTGAAGTTTGCAAACACAAGTCGCAAATTTATGAAGTTAATAGTTACAGTAAGGGACATAGCCAAAGAACAACTAAGTATGAAAAAAAAAAAATCCTGCCTTCTGTAAGGACAGAGGAGGAAAGTGCAAACAATTCTGCTCCAAGAAATTTACAGCATTTAGAAAATGTATTTGAACAAGACTTTTGCAGATGAGTGGAACTCACTTGGAAAAAATCTGCTTCCTAGATATCTCTTCAAAGGTGAGTCTCTTTGCTCATTTAAACTTACTAAGGGCAAGAGCAAAGTATAAAATCAAAAGAGAGAATACTGTGGTATACCAGTTAACAGGGCTGTAGATAATCCTGAACTTCTTATTTGACCTCTCTGGGACTCAGTTTTCTTCTCTTACAAGATGGAGTCAGGGATACCTGTTTTGACAGGCAGATTGCAGAGTTGGCATGTAATGATAGGAGCGTATGTCCAGGCATATGGCAAGGGAAAAGCAAATGGTGGATATAAAATATTGGCAACATTGAACAACCTTGGGTTCACAAAAAAAAAAATGTCAGTGGATTACCCAAGGCATGACATTTCAAAACATTCTGCCCTCATTTTTGTTATCAACCACGAGTTTTGACCTTGCATTCTCCCTGGGAGCTACGGTTTAGATATTTAACCAGTGGAGTCACATTTCTAAACAATCCTGCATCCTAAGTCAAGTACTTCTGATCCTCCTAATGTTAACAAGAAATGCATAAATATACTTGGTAGTAAAAATAAATAAATAAATATCCTCAGTGGTATCTGGAATATACTCTTATCTTGGTTGCCCTTAGAGAAACTTACTACAGAAATCTGCAGCTCCTTTATGAATCCCTTCTCTACAATCTTTGCCATCTGCACCTCAGATAGAGCCTTGATCTCCAACATTGATCTCCAGGATATACAAAGAACTCAAAAAACATAACACAAAAAAATAAACCAAAGAGCCCAGTCATTAAATGGGCAAAGGAACTGAACAGGCACGTCACAGAAGAAGAAATATGACTGGTCAACAAGTATATGAAAATACGTTCCACATCTCTAGCAATTAGAGAAATGCAAATAAAAACTACACTGACATTCCATCTCCAGTCGGAATGGCAAGAATACAAGTAACAATAAATGTCAGTGAAGAGGTAGGGGGAAAGGCACACTCATAAATTGCTGATGGGACTGCAAATTAGTGCCACCACTCTGAAAAGCAGTATGAAGATTCCTCAGAAAACGTGGAATGGAACCACCATTTGACCCAGTTATCTCACTCCTTGGTTTATACCCAAAGGACTTAAAATCAGCATACTTCAGTGACACACCCACATCATGTTTATAGCAGCTCAATTCACAATGGCTAAGTCATGGAACCAACCTAGGTGTCCTTCAGTAGATGAATGGATAAAAAAAAAAAATGTGGTATATATACATACACAACAGAGTACTACTCAGCCATAAGGAAAAAATGAAATTATGACATTTGCCAATAAATGAATGAATCTGGAGACTATCATGTTAAGTAAAATAATCCAATCCCCAAAACCCAAAGGCCAAATGTTCTCTCTGACATGTGGATGCTAACACACATAAAGAGGTGGAGAGGAAAGAAGTTCATTGGATTAGACAAAGGGGAATGAAGGGAAGGGAGGAGGGATAGCTGCAGAAATTTCTAGTAAGTTTCTCTAAGAGCAACCAAGATAGGAGTATATTCAAGATACCACTGAGTATATTCATTTATTTCTTTTTACTACTAAGTATATTTATGCATTTCTTGTTAATGTTAGAAGGAACAGAAGTACTTGACTTAGGATGCAGGATGGGCATAGAAAAGACAGTGGAATGAATTGGACATAACTTTCCTATGCTCATATATGAATACACCACCCGTGTAACTCCACATCGTGTACAACCACCAGAATGGGAAGTTATAGTCCATGTTGGTGTACTGTGTCAAAATACACTCTACTGTCATGTCTGTCTAAAAAGAACAAATAAAAAATTTTAAAAAATAATGTTTAAAAAATAAATAACTCCCTTCTCTATTGGGAATTTAAAAAAAGAGAAAATTGCAAATCAAATTGTCCTAGAGTTCTGATCACAGTCTGCTTGCCAATCAAGTATTCACATGAAAGTGATTGTACAATAATATCAGAATGAATTTGAGATACTTATCATTTAAATCTATCCTGAGAATTACCGTTTGAACTCCCCTAAAGAAAAAAGTTCACCTGCCACAGCGACTCCTTGACCTTCCAAGCTTTCTCCTTGTCTGGGCTCCAGACACACTGACCTCCGTGACACTCCAATCACACAGCAAGGATCCTGCCCTGAGGCTTAGGACTGGCTCTTAATTCTGTCTGGAAACTTCTTCCCCAGACATCCATGTCTCACTCCCTCACCTCCTTCATGTCTTTGCTCACCTGTTCCCTTCTCAGGGAGGTTGATCATGACCATCTAGCTGCACCCTCCCCCTGGGATAGGCAATCCACCTCACCTTGGTCTACTTTTCTGTTCTTTCCTGCAGCAGTGACCATCTTTTAAGATCTTTGCCTTATACATTATCTCAGTATCACCTATCTGCCTCCACCATAAGATGTAAGCTCCAGAGGGACAAGATTGGGTTTGTGCAGAGCATCCAGAACACGACCTCGATACACTAGGAGCTCAACGTACTGGGTATGAATGAATGCAGACTGCCAGCTGAATTGAATCCAGCACTGGAGGTGAAGGCAGAGCTCCAGGAAGGGATGAGGAACCAGCAAGCCTGGGGGTGGCAAGGACATTCTTCTTCTTTCCCCCCCATTACTGATTCGGGCTCTTTTTCCAAACCCTGAAGATTCAGAGGAAGAAAAGAAGAGCTAAGACAAGAGAGAAGGAGGGAAGAAAATGACTAGAGGAGATGAAGAGGAGGAAGAAGTGGTGAGGGCACTTATCTTAAAAAAAAAAAAAGTCAGAATAAAGCTTAGATCTCTGGATGGTGACAGCCTTCCATGTTCCCCTGCGCTCCTTTTTCTCTTGCTGAAACTGAAACTAACCAAAAGATAGTTTTAAGGCCCAATAAAACTGCATGATTTAAACAGACACTACTAATTGTCAGCAAGCAACAAGGACTTGCTGGGGCACCATAACCTATTTCCAGTCATATGCCTAGTAAATCTACTCCATCACCTCTGCATCCAGCCCATTGGCAAAAGACAGATGTGATGTTTTTCTCCCAGTCCTTGTATGATTTTTCCCATTAATATAATATTTCAGTAATAGGTAGAAAGGCAGATCTTATGCATGTTTTCAAAATGAAAAGCTCAATTCTTTGGTCATCAGACATAATTCAACACTGTCTACTTAATTTGCCAACACTGTTTGCGAGTTTAATCGGAGTTAGTCTCTGTGCTAAGTGCTGAAGTTTTAGGATGATACAA
Organism: Urocitellus parryii; assembly: GCF_045843805.1. NCBI lineage: Eukaryota > Metazoa > Chordata > Mammalia > Rodentia > Sciuridae > Urocitellus > Urocitellus parryii. The sequence goes on from NC_135538.1 coordinate 14,591,200, forward strand.
TGACAACCGATTGTAACTTAATCCAGTGTTTTTCATCCCTCTCCATAGATAAATCTCAAGCTCCATCTTCCAGACAGAACTCTCTGAAGAGAACTGGCTTCCTTGGGACAATTTCTTATTACTGATTCATAGAAGAGATGTATCTTTTGTAGATTCTCACCAACCCAGTGAGACACTTTTATTGAATTTTATTTTCCCATTTCATATTATGAAAACAATACACTGGGTTTCTTTTCCAAATTCACAGTATTACAACATTTTCTTACAATACTTTATGACATTCATTCACTTATTCATCAGATGTTCACTGAGTGCTATTAGATGCCAGCTGTCAGCTACAGTTAAGATGAGGACTAATAAGGAAAATGTCTCAACTTGTACACACAACACCAAAGAGCTTCTCCCCACTCCCCAGGACCTGTCCTCCTTGAGATCCACCCCAATGAGATGACAAAAAAATGCCAGGTGAAATTACAGTTCTCATACATCTGAAAAATAGGTGTTACTAATTTCTTACACTATAAAAAGAATGCATCATCAATACAGAAAAGTGGAAGAAGAAGCAAAAGTTTTGTAACGCCCACCAACAGGATCAGCTAATGTTAATAGTTTGATGTATTTCCTTCTAGTTTTTTCTCTTACAGGATTATTTTTACTCTAACAGGAAGCACAACTAGGAAGATACAAGAACAATATAAAGAGAATCCCACGAAGGAACTCAATGTAAGAGCTAAACAATGAAAAGCTATACTATGTTCTTGGATAAGAAGATAATATCACAAAGCAGTCAACTACTGAAAATTGTTGCTGTTAACTGCAGCAACAAACAAAACTACTTTGCTTCTATTTATGGTCTTTTTAAATAAAGTTGCATAAAAAAATTCAATTCATATAGAAGAATAATCATTGAAAATGACAACAAAAGTTATGGATAATCATGAGTGAGGGCATAAAAGTTTACAGATGTTAAAATGTATTATATATCTATTGTGATTGAAGCAATATAAAAATATACTAGTGGACTAGAGAAAAGAATTTTTAAAGAGACACTAGTAAAATTTGATTTATTGAAAAAATTTTATTTCATATGTGATGCTTAAATGATAGACTATTCAAATTTTAAAAAATACAATTGAGCCTCACACTTTTAGACACACAAACAATTTCAGGTGTAAAAATTGCTAATGTTAAAAATGGAAAAAGATAAATAGAATTTTTAGAAGAAATTGTAAGGAAAAGAGGAGGTGAGAAGATATTTTAAAGTAAGGAGATCCAGAATCTGTAGAGGAAGAGAAGCACACTGAATTTCATAAAATTACTTTGTAAATTTTGTGACAAACTACAAAAATAAAATCAAAGGAGAAATTTTTGTTGGGGGAAAGATATAGCAACTGATGAGACAAAAAAAATCTATAGGAAAATTTGTTGAACATCACTAATCACTAGAAAAATGAAAATTGAAACCACAAGAAGGCATTTGATCACAACTGTTAAAATGACTATTATCCAAAGGGGGGAAAATAGTAACAAAGTAGTACACTATTTGTAGGAATGTAAATTAGTATAGCTATTATGAAAAACAGTATATGAGTTCCCTTGAAAATTAAAAAAGAATTGCCATATGATGCAGCAATACCACTACTATGTCTACATAGAAAAAAAAACTAAAATCAATATGTCGAAGGGTTTATTCATACCCCAACATCTACTGCAGCATTATTTGCAATAGCTAAGATCAACCTAAGTGTCCACTGATGGATGAATGAATGGATAGAGATCCTGCATAATAGAAGACTATTCACCCTAAAAAAGAAGAAACCCTTATCATACATGGATGAACCTGGAGGACATTATGCTAAGTGAAATAAGCCAGGCACAGAAAGACAAATCCTGTGTGATCTCTCTCATGTGGAATGTTTTAGTTCTTCTCATAGAAATAGAGTAGAATGGTGGTAATCAGGGCTTAGGATAGTTGGGTAGATGTTGGTTAAAAGTTACCAAATTTCATTAGATAGGTGGAACAAGTTCAAGAGCTCTATTAGACAACAACATTACTATAGCTAGTAACTACATAATGAATTCTCAAAAAAGTGGTAGGAGAGTATATTTTAAGTGTTCTCACTACAGGAATAACTTTGTGAGATAATGCATATATTAATTAGCTGTATTTCACCATTCCACTGTGTGTGTGAATGTGTGTCTGTGTGTGTGTGTGTGTGTGTGTGTGTATATATATATATATATATATATATATATATATATATTTCAAAATACCATGTTGCTCATAATAAAGAGATTCAAGTTTATCTGGCAATTTTTAAATCTATAATATAAATATAAGAACATTTATAAATAAATAAATGCAACTATATAGGTCAAAACTAACAATAATGAGGAAAGATGCTCAACATCATTAGACATCCAAAAAGTGGAAATTAGGACTGGGAATGAGGCTCAGTGGTAGAGGGCTTTCCCAGCATGTGCAAGGCCTCAGGTTCAATCCCCAGTACTACAAAAATAAAAAATAAAAAAGGTGGGGAGGGTTATCAATTTACTCATTAGACTAGCAAAAATTAGAAAGTGAAGAAATAGGAATGCTAGTGGAAAAGTGAGGAAAACAATACTCTCAAACATTCCTAGTGGGACTATGATTTGTTATATTTTTAGAAAATAATGTGGAAAAAACCATTAAAATTTAAAAATACACATAACCTTTGAACCAGCAGTCCCACTTCTGGGAATTACACCATAAAAATAAAACCACCAATAGTTAAGAATATGTGTCTAAGAATATTTGTAGTGACAGCACTTTTTATGTGTTGAGAACTTTTCACGACAGAATAACTAATGAAGGACGATTGCTTGAATAAATTTTAGCAAATTCCTACCTCATGCAACTATTGAAAAGAACAAGATACGAGTACAGTTCTCAGGACTTCCAAAATGCATCGCAAAGAGAAAACCAAGGTACAGAGCAATATGCACACGTGCACCCGTGCACACACTCACACACACTCTGTATATGCAACCTGATGCCACACGTGAAGACAAATGGAGACTATTCCTCTGAATATCAGTGTGCACATTTGTATAGGGTTATGTGAGATAAGACTAGTGGATGCACATCAAGCTGTAGGTGCTGGTTTCTCAGAAGTAGGATGGATGAAGCAAAGAGAAACGAAAGAAGGAGGGCAGACCAAAAAGAGACTGTGGTATAATAGAACACATGCAAGGCACAGTAACCAAAGAAAATGCAGAAAACAAATCCTATCTATTATTGGAAAGATCCAGGAATAGAGTAAATTCGTAGACAAGGTGACAGACAAAATAGTGACTCGATTTCTAGATGGAATTATAGATGATTTTCACTTGGAATTTTGAGAGAGAGTTTCTGCAATGCAGTAATTTTTAAAGAGAAAGAAAAAGATATCTGAAAATATTCCTTTAAACCCTTAAAAACAGCTTTCCCCTTTAACATTCTATTTTCACATTTAGGAATTTATATTAAGGGAATAAAAATGCAGACAACAATGCTTCTTAAAATTTCTAAGTATTTAAATAAATTCTAATATTAAGGTAAACATAACCTCAATCTGCAAAATACATACCTGTATGTGTGCATACATACATGTTATACATCTATAATATGTATGTGTGTATTATATATGTGTATTATAAAAGGAAATTGTTTCATCCTGAATTTTATTAACATTATACTATGGAATCTTTTCATGTTATTCAATATACATATATTTGCTCAAAAAGACTAAATGAAAAAGTGCTAAAATATTATCAGCAAAATATTATTAACAAATTTCTGTGGCCTATGAGAATATAGGTTATTTCTACTTACATGTTTACTCTTGTCTAAACTTGCTAAAATAAAACAGGCACTCTACAATATGAAAAAAAACACAATACCACTTTTAAATGGAAGCATAAGAAAGGTCATGATTTCCTTTTAAAATGAAGGACAATAGTCAATTCTGTTAGGAGGCATAACCTTCCTCCAGTGCTGCTTCAGCATAAGACTCTCAATCACCTAAATACAAGTCTCACACATCCACATCGCTGGTTAAGAGTGGAAGCAGAGAAGGCCCTTGAGGACCACAGTAGGCCTGTCTCAGATAACCTTACAGCCGGGACCCTGTAAACCCTCACGTTTCCAAGTCCCTCTGCGGAGGTTACAGAGAAGAACTTCCACGATTCCAAACGTGCTTCTCATGTTAACTCTGCTGAACAGCATTCACTATTCACTTCTCCAGCCCTCTACTTAAAACAGATGCCTGTAGATTGGACAGAGGGCTCAAAACTAGAGACACTTCCTCCATTTTTTCTCTCATTTCTCCTCCTGCATGGAAAGAATTTCAGCTGAAACATGAGGCAGAGCCAGTGTGGGAAAGCAAACAAGACAGTACTAGGGACCTGGTGTGCTCTTGTACAGAGCAAGGACAACCAATAAGCTTTGTTCTTATCCCAGGAAATCTACCCTGAAAGGACCAGTCAGCCAACAAGGTACACAGTAACCTGTGAAGCGTGGTCCTGCCCTCCCTCTCCTTCTTCCCATCCCTGGAAAGGACCCTTGCTTCCTGGGTGATGAGAACAAGGATTCCCTGATATATCATTTTCCTGTGGTACTCAAGGACTAAAGAAAGATCAACAGAAACATGGTGAATTTCTTTAAAGCACATTAGCTGGTTTCTCTTGTTGTAAATGTAGTTTGAAGAAATGTGTTCTGCATGTTTGAGCTGAGCAAAAATCCCAAAATTGCTCTGTAGAACTTTTGGATGCTCAATAGTAACAAAATGTCATCTATACTTTGACAGATAATATCATATTATTATTTAAGTATGTGTCAAAACAGTAGCTAAATGTTGCCATGGGAAGAAAATGTAGACATGGATATGGACATGTGTGTTCATAACTGATTCCAGCTTCAGATGTCCACATTTTTCTGGAATCATGGAATTCCAGATGACTAAGATTTCTACTTGTTGTATACATATAACTTCTGACTAGATAGCGGACATAAAGACAAGAATTGTAAAAAGTATATATATATATATATATTTTTACAATTCTTGTATATATATACTTACAATGTATATATGTATATATATTTACTATATATATATTATATTTATTGCCTTGTAATTATATATATAATATTATATTTATTGCCTTGTAATTTATTTAGAGACAGATTAAAGCAATGAGATAGAGTCAAAACTAGAAGAAATCACCAGTAAATAGATATCAATGAGAATACAGCAGAGAAGTAATATGCCCCAAATAGATAATGAAGTTGCTCCAAATAGAGGATGAAGTGACATAATCGTTGAGCGCATTGTTACGTTGCAGTCAGTCCTAGATTATTCAGGTGTGATTCACCAGGGTTGTGGATCCCCCTCCCCTATGCCATCCTGTGCACATTTGAGCCATCTCTTTTCATCTTTAGTTCATATTTCCTGAATCCCCCAAATCATATTTACCATTAATCTACATCAAATATAATCAGGAAGCAAAAAAATGATCTGGTCAAGAAGAGACCTCTTCCACTGTCTATTTTGGGACAAAATCCAGTGACACATTTTCACTAACTGAAGTTAGAATGAGGATTGAGCTTAATGACTGGTTAGCTAATCTTGCATGTTGTCTTTTTAATAAGTCAAGTTGGTCCAGATATATATTATCAGTTGGCTTCATTAGGTATTATTTATAGGCAGAACAATGTACTCCAAATGATAAAATAATTAAAAATCCATTGTCCATGGCCTGGTCTGTAAACACACAGAGTTCTTGACTTGAATAGATGAGCTCCAAACATATAAAAATAAGAAATCATAGGCATCTGTCCATCTATTCAGTGGGGACACAAATACCAATTCACAAAGAAATCTGAGCTCTCATTTCAAACGGATGATGGGATCCTACTGGGAGAAGACTTTTCCTTTTCATGACACTTTCTGTATATCCTCCAGGATCAATGTCTTTTGCCTGCCTTCGTAACCTGGAAACCCATGCTTACAGTGGCCAAGATCCTCTATTCCAGTCTTGTTGTACCACATATAGTGAGGTGGTCTTCAGGAAATTACTTGATTTGGCTTTCCTTTGCTTGCCTGGGAAAGTGGGTGTATAGACACCTACTCCTAGAGATATTAAAAGGACCAAATGAGCTATCTCTATAAAGCACCAAGCACCGGAAAACAATGTACAACTGTTATTACTGTCATTATATTAACCACTTGACTGGACTCACTGACCCCAGGAATGAAAAAACTAGACCATGAAAGACACAGGACTTTCAAGAGTGCTCGTGGGGAAACCCACATGCAGGCGCCCCATAACCGAGCGCTTTATGTATCTCCTTTTTCAGCCTTCAGGTTCTTTGTACTGAAGACCAACATTTCATGTTAATAGAGCCAAGCACGTTTGAGAATGGGAAAAACACTTCTGTGCTGGGTGGTTTGTAAATGGAAGAGCAACCGGATTGGGAAAGAATGATTCTGGCGTGCCACCTAGGTGTCGCAGTTCCTTGGGGAGGAACACCATGAGCCCTGAGCTCCATGCCGGCTAGAGGACTGATGGTTTTGTTTCAAACCTCTATCAAAGTCACAACAATAGCAACCTTAGACCTTTGTAGAATAATCAACTTCAGAACTGCGACCTCAAAGTAGAAAGAAAAATGCAAGAGACCCGTGGAGCCAGTGGAAACACAGAAAGGGAGAGAGGACATAGGACAATATATTGAAAATGGTGTGGGATCCAAATTCCCAAGATTTGCGCTTGTTCTCCTGGTGTCTTAACCCCGAGCCAGATAGAGGATTCATTTGTTTGTTAAAATCTTGTTCTTTTTTTTTTCCCATTGTCTTTCCCCTTGCTGTCCAAAATCAAACTGTCTGCACCGGTTGGCAAATAGCTCCAGGCATTCACTGTCTTCTTGGAAGTGAGAAGCTACAACAGTCAAGCCCCAGGCTCTGCTGTGATTCACATGAGGGTTGATTTGCAGTTGCTCAGACTCTTAATAGAGGTATTAGAACCATAACTCTCTTAGATTCATAAGCCAGAGCAGTTTGGGGGGTGGGAGCTTCTACATAGCCTGCAGTCAGCCTTGTTCTTGTAGACAAGGTTCTGAGGGCTTTGGTGCCTGGGGACAGTTGATCATCTCCAGCCTCTTGGGAAGACTGGCCTAACCAGTTCCACAGCATTTTTGAGGACAGTGACTAGGCCTGGAATTGGTAATATTATTTAACATTTGATTAGTCACCAAAGAAAGTCTTTGCCTAGTAACCTTTCCTTTCTTATACAAGGTCTAATCAAAAACTTTCCTGAAATACTTCACCAAAACTGCTAGTTCTACAATTAGGTCATCTCTCTGAGTAAAATATGCCAGTTTGGACCCTAGAGAGGTCAGGTTAAGTGCTGGCCTCTTTAGCTGATTGGCAGACAGAGCTAGATCCACACCCCACACCTCCCTTGCAATGTGGGCACGTTACATAAAAACAAACCTTCCATATTATTGACTCAGACTTCTTGGGCTTTTAATCATTTTGAAGGATTGCATGGAATTTACAAATAAGAAGGGATTTTAATATTTTATATCACATGCCTGCTACTGGATTCATGTACTGCAAAATAAATACACAGCTTCTCAAGCTGGCTTTACACAATGGTGACACCTTTCATTAGAATATAGGCATGGCTTTCCAAGAGGTTCTAAACTAGTTCTAAAATGTTTTATGGAGGAAATGAGAAAGGACTTGGAGGTCAGTAAGTTATTTTCTCTTTAAATTTTAAATTTAAGTGATCTGATTATTTGGTAATCACAATACAAAAAACAATTGTCCACCTAAACAATTTTTTCCCTTAAAAACTGCCACTTATCACTTTTGAATAATTAAATTCCACAGGAAGATTCCCAACTAGTAAGAATGTAAGAGTCATGTCTCTGGTTTTAGGTAGAAACTGATTATATAAAGCCTACATTCTCAAGACGTTCTCTGATTTTAGGGTTAAATGCAAACTCACATCTTGCATCTAATTAACATCATACAACTGGCAAGACAAAAAGGAAGTTGTGAAATTCCAATAAGGAAATGTTTTACTTGCTAACAGCTATGATAAAGCTACTCGAGAAAAAAAATGATACTTAAAAGATTTTTTTAAGTAGTGTTGTCTATATATAGAATGAAATATTGAACATTGTAGATAAGTTGGTCAACCTCCCTGATAACAAGTAAAGAAATTTCAACTACACAGTACTTGTGGGGGATTTTTTTAATGGTGGTAGTTCATAGATTGTATCTTTCACTTCAACTCAAGAAGCACACTGCAGTGCTCCGCAGAGAGCAAGTATATGCTAAGCCCCTGACAATAGTTGCTCAATAATCAAAGAAATTAAATGAAAAGTCATTCCCCAAACTAAGGGTCCAATTATATTTTATATATCCATGGAAGAAGCTGAAAGACAAAAACGGAGACTAATATGATCTCCTATTTTGATGGTGGTTCCATTGAGATTTGTATCTACATCCTTCTTGGTAAAGAGTATAAAGAGATGTTTGTGCTTACATCTTCTTGGTTTTCTTCTTCCTTTTGTTTTATAACAGAGTGGGACAGTTTCATAATATGGGTGATTTCCAAGGATTTCCTTTATGAATTCTGATTTTATCCTCCACTTAAATAAAGCAAGGTGATTAAAAATAAAAGTAGTCTCCCTTATCCATGGCACTGAAGAATCAATGTCTCCCTTATCTGCATAGATCAAGTCCCTCGACCATAGTTTCTGCAAAACTAAGTGAGGCATGAGCTATTTACCAATGATGTAATTAGTCGTTTTGATTCATTTATACGTAGGCCATAACCTACTATCTCAATTCAGTTTCAGGGAATGAATTTTATTTCTGTACACTCATATTGTCATTAGAACAAAACCTCCCAGTCCACAGCATCTCAAAGCATGTGTCCAGTACAGTCACCTGTGATGGCTGTGTGGTTTTACCAGAGAATCAGCAAGTGAGGAATTAGCAATGTCATTTCCTACACAATTTTATCTCATCACTTATATGACTTTCTTAATCCTTATTTACACTATTTTTGAATCTTTACTTTATTACAAGGTATTTCAATAGAATTCCTTGCAGTGCTCCAAAAATGCCACAGTGCATTTTTTTTACTATGGGTTTTAAACTTCAACTTAAGCTATTGAAAAGTACGTCATAGGTTTTATTTTTGTTTGTTTGTTTCTAAAATGCTGTATCATGACTTCACATGTACAAAACATGATAATGTGAGAAAAAAAAACTTGTTTAATTTCTTTGTTTTTCCATCTGAAATATGAGTGTGCCTGTGTCTTTTCCTAATTCTAAGCAACAGTAAACTTAATTTATGAACTTTTTCTCAATTAAAAAAATAACAAATGTGACATTGAATAAAAGAGTTTTTACAATTAGCAAGTTCACACTGACAGACACAGGGATGTTGATGGATAGTGATAATTTAGAGCTGGGAAACATCTGCTCAATGTGAGTAGCTTATGGTTTTTACATCAAATTTTAAAAATACCACACGGATTCTGAGACTTTGGTAGGTTTTTTTTTTCTTTCTTCCTTTTTTTTTTTTAACCAAAAGCAATGCAATCCACTTCTAGCAGACTTGTATGCTTCCCTCTCAGGTTCTATTAAAATTAAGAATATATAAAAATGGCCATATGAGGAAATGAGAAAGGCAAGAGAGCATCAAAGTTTTCAATGGAAAATTCACCAGCATGCACTGTGGAGGGTAAAAAGACTAATTAAATACAATATTCGACGAAACTGTGAAAGAACATAAGTCAGTTTCCTCCACCACTTCAACCTACTAGTCTAGAACAGTGAAATCCGATCCCTGGAAATACTCAGGATTAGACATGTCACAGATAATAACACAGATATGGAGAAGAATCTGCACAAACTTGCAACAGCCTCAGTAGTGACTTTGTTTTCCCCCTTGTCCTTCAGTCTCATTCTAAACAACGACATGAAGAAGGCATTGGCTGTTATTCAGTAAATTTGGACTGTGGATACTGACCAAATTGCTTGACATTCCACACTCACTCCTACCCTATTTTCAGTCCACATTTTCCCTCTGCAATGACTTTCTGATCATGCATTATCTGGTTTGGCCGTCTCTACTGCCCACTTCAGATAATTGCTCAACTCTCCATTTGGCTTTTGGCTGGGTAGGCTTGACCTAAGAGAATGGATGAAGGAAGAGCCAGAATTTTCCTTTGATCTCTTAGAACTCAGGATTCCATTATATAATCTACCATAAATCCTGGCAGTCAGATTAACATCAACTTCCAAATTTACCAGAGTATGACACTCCTCCTTGATTCATGATGGATTCTGACATTTCTTAATTAATGTGAACTTGGTGCTTCAGTGTATCAGTGATAAGACACTTTTCTTTAGTGTAGTCTCAATAGTTTTGAGGGTTTCCTTGATTAATTTTTCTCTTCTGCAATCTGAGCTTCATTATGCCAAATGTTCTAACTGGCTTTTTGCCTCTAAGGTTTAAGCTCACAGATGTTTCCTTGTGGCCACAGCAAATACCACTCCTCTGAGAATTGGTTTGATAAATAAAACTAACAATAAATCTAGAACTAAAGAGCTGGATAAAGAAGTCAAGTGCACCCCATGTTTGTTACACTTTTGTACATCTATAAATTTCTCTAGTGCGCCCAATTCTCAAACATTGATGGTAGTGGATTCTAGCAACATCAACAACAAACCAAAGCCTTAGATCATCCCAAACCCTCCTTCTACATAACAGTATAAATCCCTTTCCCTACTGAACATATTACTATAGCTTCTAATAAGTAGAAATTTGGCACATTGAAATTTCATTTCTATTCCAAGTGCTGAGGGAGGAGTGAAATGGACAGAATCCAGATGGTGAGAAAGAAGTGAAATGAGGTCCCTGCATAGTCCAAATGTGAATAATTTGTGAACTGCTCTAAATGATTAATACTCATCTACTTTAATACAGCTTATGCAACATGAATGCCACCGTAAACAGACCTTTATTTTTTGACTTTTCGTTTCCTAGAAAACATTTTTCTATGAATCTTTTTTTGTTCCAAACTAGATTTAAAGTACCTGTGTGCTTACTTTGTGCAGGCTGGGTGATCTAGAGGAAAAGACCATCCAACCAGTATGAGTAATGTTCTTCCTGCTGAGTGGTGCAGTATCACCTTCTCTCTGTTCATCTCTGCCCAAATACAAAAGCCAAGTGTTAGCCACTGAGCACTCTCAGGAGTGAAGCATCAGCCCTGGAGATTTATTATAACTGAAATTAGATTATTGAGTGCACTTGGCCTTTTCTATCAACCCCCACCCCAGACTGTTCTTTGCCATTTTTCTTTTCATAATTATCTCCCCTTCCTTTTATATAAGAGAAAAAAGGAAGACAGCAAACCCAACCTTCCCCCTTTCTTCTACCCACAATGCCTGGACTCAGCTCCCCATTCCCATAATGCAAAGCATTTTGGCAGAGGAAAGACAAATCAGTCTTCTTTTCCAACTAGAACCCTGAGTCTTTGGGACAGTGGCACGTCTGTCTCTTAACTCCCAGACAGATGCCTATCAGTTTGATTGTGTTGATGATGGTATCTCAACTCACTATTCTAACTGGAGGTAACTGAACACCAGAACCACAGAATTACCAAATGGTGAAATCACAGAGACCATGCAGTTTCCCGAGTCCCAACCCCTGTGTCCATTTCATGAGAAAAATGAGGCCTCAAAAGTCAAAAGTCTCAGCGCCCAATGAAGAGTATCTATTTAATAAGTATATGCAAAAATTGGGATGATCCTATTAATCACAATAAGATTAAGGGAGTAATCTTAGAGAGACTGATAGTAGTAGTACTAGTAGTAGCAGTAGTAGTAGTACAACTACTATAGAGATATGAACTATTTCCTTATGAATCTATTTTTTGTCCAAATAAAATAATTGTCCTATAAAAATATTCTAAGTAACTAGTATTTCACTCATATGAAGTGTGGCACTTCACAAAGGTCCATTACTTGGTCTCCAGGGGACCACTAGTGTAGTGCTTTGATGGGTGCCCAGCAGTTGTCAGACCCATTTTACAGTTACAGAGACACAGCTCAGAGCCTGCGACTGTTTGCCAAGCACCTCAGTGGCAAAGTAAGACCTTTTGACTCTCACTTCTTTCTCCGCTCGTCATTTTTGGAACAAAATCTTCTTTACAACCATAAACAGTCCTGATTCAAAAAACAAGTCCTAAAAGATTCATTAAATTGTTCAATTTAGGTTGTTCCACTTAAATTAATTTAGTTCACCTCTCTTGAACTATTCAAATCACCTCCAAATTGATGTTCTCACTCATCACCTGAACACTTCCATCCCTACAGTGTTTTCCTAAGGTTGAGGCAGTATTTCATTATAAGCCTATACCAAAATCTTTAATGCTTACATTATGAAGTCCAAGTTCCTCAAAATGACATTGAACTCTCCATTCCTAGATTATCTCCTGCTGCCTCCCTGCACGTGTCCTAACTATATTTCTGTCAAACTGCTAATGATTCCCCAAAGCCTTTGTTTTGCTTATTTTCTGTCCTTTCCTTACATCTTCCTGTGGAAACATTGCCCACAGTTCAAGGTCAGGGTCCTATGTCACTTCCTGCCTGAAATCACCCCTAACCACCCTCTGCCAACTGGAAATAACTTCCTCCCTTCTCTTCACACTCCCCCACAGAGCTCATCCCTCTCAAAGCACTCATCACATTCTCCTTCACTGTTACCTGACATTATGACAGAAAGGATATATTACAACTGTCAGCTAATAGTCATACATTGTACCCAGTGCCCAGCTGACCCTACCTAGTAGAGAATGTCTAGGGATCAAAGAAATGTCAGGCTCAATCCAACACAATCATGCCCCTGACACCAGTGTGTAGCAGGCTCTTCCTGGGCACCGATGTGCAATCACCAGCACTGTACCCACGACACTTTTGTTCTGTTAGGAGCAGGGTCTCTAGGACAAAGTTTAATGAGCCACAATGGGACCCTGTAGCAACTACTCATTTCCTAGGCAAAATTAGGGAAAGAAATTAACAATGTGGATTGAATTAAATTATATTTGGCTCTGAATAACCTTAATCCTTAAATATTCTGTAGTAAAACTCGATTCAAGTAGGACTTCTAAAATTCCTTATTGAAAGTGTGTGTGTGTGTGTGTGTGTACATGTCTGTGTATGTTTATCCCATAGCTTTAAAGTAAAAGATATTAAAATGACATCTTAGCAAGGCCTTAAGCAACATATGTAGATCCTGTGTCAACATTTTTAAATAAAATTTCTAAAAGGCTAAGGAGGCGGCTCAATAGTTAAGCACCCCTGGATTTAATACCCAGAACCAAAAACTAAATAAATAAAAAGATATTAAAATGAATTATTAAATATGATGCTATCATCTTTATTAGGCCCTTTTTTGCATGGTTTTTAGAAAATAATTCCTGATTTACTATCTGTCAGATAAATTCAAAATTGCTACTGGATTTCTTGGTGTCTCCTGAAAGGAAATATCCCAGTGAGACCATTTCTAAGAACAGCAGAAGGAAGATGGGTCTCAGAAATGCAGATCACTTCTCCCATGTTCTCGGGTGGGCAGAATTAATATTGTTGAAAGGTCCATACTACCAAAAGTTGTATACAGATTTAATGCAATTCCCATTAAAATTCCAATGATGTTCTTCATAGAAATAGAAAAAAAAGTTTTGAAATCCATGTGGAAAAATAAGAGACCCAGAAGAATCAAATCAATCCTTAGTGAGAAAAGCAAAGCAGAAAGCATCCAGACTTCAAATATACTATAGACCTATAATAACAACAACAACAAAAAGCATGGTATTGGCACCAAAACAGGCAAGAACTCCAATGGAACAGAGTAGAAGACACAGAGACAAACCCACAGAGATAGTTGAGATAGTTACCTCATACTACACAAAGTCTCCAAAACTTACACTGAAGAAAAGACAGCCTCTTCAACAAAAAATTCAATCACCAAAAAAATCAAATAATCCAACCAATAAATGGGCAAAAAGAACTAAATAGAGTCTTCATTTAAAAATGAGCTATCAACAAAATATGAAAAAATGATCAACATCTCTAGCAATTAGAGAAATACAAATCAAAACCACTCTAAGATTTCATCTCACTCCATTCAGAATGGCAATTATCAAGAATACAAACAACTATAAATGTTGGTGAGAATGTGGGGGAAAGAGTACACTCATACGTTGTTGGTAGGACTGCAAATTAGTGCAACCACTCTGGAAAGCAGTACAGAGATTTCTCAGAAACTTGGAATGGAACCACCATTTGATCCAGCTATCCCACTCCTCAGAATATATTCAAAGAACTTAAAAATCAGCATCCTAAAGTGACACAGCCACATATATGTTTATAGCAGCACAATTTACAATTACTAAACTATGGAGCCAAACTAGGTACCCTTCAATAGATGAATGGACCAAAAAATTGTGGTATATACACACAATGGAGTTTTAATCTGCCATAAATAAGAATGACTCTATGACATTTCCAGTAAATGGATGGATCTGAAGTTTATCATGCTAAGTGAAATAAGCCTACCCTGAAAAACCAAAGGTCGAATGTTTTCTCTGATATGTGGAAGCTAACCCACAATAAGGGCGGGGGGCATAAAAATTCACTGGATTAGACAAAGGGAAATAAAGAGAAGGGAGTATGGAAAGACAGTAGAATGAACCTGACATAACTTTCCTATGTACATATATGAATACACCACAGTGAATCTCAACATCTTGTATATCCACAAAACCGGGGTCCTAATTAGAACATGGTATATTCCATGCTTATATACTTATATCAAAATGGACTCTATTATAACCTATAACTAAAAAGAATTAAGCAAATAAATAAATAGAATCTAAACTGAATTTGAAAAGAAAAAAAAAGAATTTCGATCACTGGGCTGGGGAGATAGCTCAGTGGTAGCGTGCTTGCCTACCATGCAAGGAGCCCTGGGTTCTATCCCCAGAACCACCAGAAGAAGGAAAAAGAAATGCAGATCACCCATTTTCAGAAGAACCTTGGTGGGTTCTGAACCAACCTGGGGAAGGAGCTGCATATTAGGAGCTCAGCTGCTCTCCATTTGAGAAGATGGCAGTTTAATGAGACCCAAGGAAAAAGAAACATCAAAAATCCAGTGGCCCTCTACTTTGCCAGTGAAGAGCTGGAATCATGACATCAGTTGCTTAACTTCACAAGCTCCCTGGAATGGTCATCTTGTCGTGGTCTGTCTCTTCCCCCTTATGATTGGCAGTAACCACGAAGGTCCTGGACATTATCTCCAAGGCAACAAGAAAGATAGGTGGAAGATTGTGCCCACTTACACCCATTCTTAGCAGAAAAGCACACACAAAAAAAAATGTTGATGACAACTTTAATTTCAAGTAGGAGACCAAAGCCAGATTAAGCTCCTGAAAGCTTGGGACAACACCATTCTATGTGTACAGCCAATAAGAGTCTTCAATGGCTTTTACAACAGCGAGCCTAGGGAAGCTCCTAGGCATTTGTTTTCTCCAAATAAATTAGAGAGCATCCCCCAAGTCTGCAAGGGTCGACCAGGGAGAAGGTCGACATCTTCCTCCACAACCACCTCACTCCTGCCCCCGCTCATACGCATGTTTGGTCACGTGCTTGGGGAGCCAGGACTCTCCCAACCCACACTTGCACTGATGCACTCACTGTCAGTGCTTCACATGCACAAAATGACCTGCGTCTCCTACCCAGTCCCCAGTACCACACTCAGGCTATGCTCACTTACCTGGTGACAAAATGTTACATGTAAACTCAGTCATAATTTGAGCATAATTGTGTTACTGGCAGAAACAAATTTGTATTTGAATAAAGTGAACTTTTCACAATGTTCTTTTACAGTTATGATTACATTGAATTCTCATCAGTAGCCACAAAACGTCTGTTAAATCCAACATCATTATTCCCATTTTACAGACGAAGATAATAAGCCTTAGAGAGGGTATAATATCTTCTCTGAGCTCAGCCTGCTTCCCCAAGGCAAAGTTCATATTGAATAGAGACTTGAGAAATGAATACTATTTCAAGTAATAGCTGAGAATATGAACTTTGGAATTAGATGAGTTTATCTTCCAGAGCTAGGTTTGTCATTTACAAAGCTTTATAATACAAGACAAATCACTAACTTGCAAAGCCTTAGTTTCCTCATTTGTATATTGAGAGTCATATTACTGTTTATGACCTGGGGTTGGTGTGAGGATGAAACATGATATACTTATACAAAGTATCATGCAAAATAAGAGCTCCCCAAACAGTAAGTGCTAATGTAATTGCTATTATTGCAACCGTCATGGGCCCTAAATATATGGGGGTCAGAGAGGGAGAGTCTATTTCAGTTCTCTAATACCACATTGAATTCGAAATTTAACATGCTATGCATATATGAGCTAAGATTTTGCCCAAAAAAGCAACATATTTGTTCTTTTTCTTTCTTTCTGGGGGGAGAAGGGTAAGGCTTGTTGTACTGTACCACTGAACTTCATCCACCCCATCTCTCAAAATATTTCTTATAACGTGAAAATAAATATGAAGAAATTTATAACAAAGTATTGATATCTCAGCAAGATATTCCTTACTGCCTTTCTTATCACAAAGGAATGTGACCATCCTGTGGTCCCAAAGGACGGAAATAATGGGAATAAGAGCCAGAAGGACATTGGCAGTTTCTGGGCCTTCTGTTTCAACACTTTGTGCTTAATACAAAAGCACCAGTTCTTTAGTAGGTGGCTTTCTCAGCAGGATGAACTGACCACCCGTTATTTTTCAGGGTAAGTCTCTGGTTATGATCAGATGGATATCAACTGCTAGCAGTCATGGGACTAACCTGGAGTTCAAGTCATTTATTCACCAACATTTATTGAGCACCAGGCACTGTGCTAGGCTTGGAATGAAAGTTACTTTCTTGTGTTGAGTTTCTATCACTTGAATACTGCAAATAGTTTAAAAAGTGGTTTAATCTCATTTTTTTTCCATTAAATTATACCTGGTGGCTACTCTTAGTCCCCTACATTGCAGATGAAAAACTTGAGTTCAGAGGTGAAATAATCTGCCCAAATTGCACAGGTAGATATTCGTATAACGAAGTCTTGGAATTAGTCATATCATATTTATTTGTATCTGAAACTTCACTAAAGAGTTATCTGTTATAGAAAACCTGAGCTGAAAACAATCTGTATAGAATGTTTTTTAGGGGCAAATGAATAGTGCAAGCCTCTTCAAACTCTAATAAAACAGTCACAGACTTTCAGAGAGAAAATTTTTATACTCCTTGGAAAGAACCACAAACTCACAGTTGTGAGAGGTTTTGCTGTCCTAGTCCAGGGGGAATGGCCCAGAGGTAGCCTACTGGGATGCTGCCCAAAAGGCAAGCACCTTTATCACTATCATCGTCAGCAAGAGCCACCTGTAAAGTGTCTTTTAAAATGGCACCTTATTAGACTCTTGGCAGAAGCTTCACAGGTGGTGTTTCATTCTTAGGGATTAATGACAGAGACCCAGCCCTGGTAGAAGTGGATGGGCAGGACCATAACTCACCCATCATGGATGAAGTGTGGGTGTGAGTCTTTTTTTTTTTTTTTTTTTTTTTTTTTTTTTTTACCAGAAATGTGATGGTCTTCTCAGAGCTAATCCCTCTTTTTCCTTGGAGCTATCTACAACCATGGAGCAGAGCTTTTCTCCATTCAGATCAAACAAAACTTCAGCCAATGAGCCTCAGTCCCAGCATTTGTTCTGACCAACTGAGCTAAATGGAAACAGACAAAATACTCAAAGAAGCCCTGCAGACGACCAGGTAAGAATGTTCAGCAGGTACCTGGTGTCGTGGTTACAGTGCAGGTGGCTTTAGAGTGTTAGGGGAAAGGTAGAGGTCACAAGCTCTGAATCCTAAACTGAATGAGAGACACAGGCTTCACTGAAATAAAAGGTAGTTGTTTGACTTTGTTCTCATTTCAAGTTTAAGTACAGAGCTTTATGCCTTTCCTTGACTGTCACCAGTTATGAAACGAAACGAATATCTCCAAGAGCCTGAGAAAAACATTTTACTAGTAAATATAATCCTTATATTCACATTCAGAAATTTGCTTTTTTTCCTGCATGCTCTTTCTCTCATGCCTACATTATTTTTGTTTCTAATTTTCTTGAAAATCTAACAACTTGTACAGTATTGTATCCAATCATGCATCCCAAGTTCTTATAGGCACACTTCATAGAACATTAATAAAACCAGAGCAAACATTTGCTTTTAATAAATGGGAAGGCATTTTAAAGAATTAGAAATGGCTCTGAATCCAAGATCTCAGTTCCTATCCTACTTAATTTTTTTTTGTTTTTCCATGCATTCTGTGATTTAGTTCAAATATTTCTACCTGGTTCTCTCTCCTAAGTTCACTCTCAACATTAATAAACAAATATATTTTATATGTGTAAAAAATAAATATATATGTATCATATCAAAACCAGATAAGTTTCCCAACAACCTTCTACTTGAAGGTACTCTGTAAGCCTATTAGATATGATCCATAGTCATTAAAAATCTGGCACTTTGAATAGGAATCAGTACCAATGATCACAATCCCTGATAAAACCAACCCTTCTATTAAGTAATTATAAAAAAAATTATTAATCGTGTTGGCTTCTATGTACATGTCAAGGAAAACAAAAACTGGTTAGCTTCATAACCCAGAATAAAACTTACAACTTAAAACATTTCCTGAAACATGTAGCATTCCATTAACCAAAATGAAAGTATCCTGTCCTATCTTTTGTGACCACCACGTCATTATGTGAGCAACAGGCTACATGTGGTGCTGTAGTTAATGTGCACACCACCCTGCTGCAAAAAGTCATTCGTAGTAGTGTTCAGATAGAGAAAACCGGAACCCCAGGACTCAAACGAACTTGCCTAAAATTATGGGGCAATACAAGACACAGAGTCTCAATCTCATCTTGCTACCTCGAGCAGCTTTTCAAAAAAAACTTTGCCTTCAGGAAACAAATAATGGCTTATTCCGATTGCTTAGTTCAAACTCACATAAGTTATAGCACCAAACAGAGACCAAGAAACAGTTTGTGTTCAGGCTAGTCCAAGATCATTTCAATCATGAACTTCTAAAATTGCAACAGATTTCAGCCATACAGTATCTCATGGCTAGAGCCGATCCAATAAATATACAGTTATCTGGGGCAGGCAGGGAGCCTGTCAGTGCTGTACAGAGGAGAGGCAGTCGGGTTGCCCTGTGACTCAGCTGAATCTTACTCCCAAAGAGAATTTCCACTACCAAGTTCAGATTAACATGCTAACATCATGCTAAGACTTTCTAGGAACTTTGCAAAATACCCCTGGAGCAGTGAGAGAAAAATGAACATCGTTTCACAGGAGAGGTAAGCTCTGAGTTATACCCTGCTTGGACACAGTAGCGCATTCTAGCAAAAAGAAAAAAATAATCAATTGAGAAGAAGAAAAAGGAGTACCTACTTGAGGAGAAGAAAGTCACTCAGAGACTGTCTTCTTGTGCTAGAGAGGGCAGCAGAAGGGGCCTTAACCTTTGCTGCCGGTCACAGAGCTGCTGAGCAGGGAGCCTGCATTTTCAGTATTGCTAGAAGCCGTTGTGAGGCTGTTGTGACCATGAAATTAGGAAATGCAGAAACTCAAGAATAAAGAACTAGCACCACCATTTGACTGGGATTGGAAACTCTCCTTCAAATAATAAAGGCGGCGGTGGCCTTCCATCCAGGCCTGATTCTGACTTTCTCAGCACTTCCGTTTTGATAGATGTTTAACATGGGGAAAGTCATGTGTTGATCCACCCAAACTGTTTTCTTTTCTTCTTCTTTTCTCTCTCTCTCTCTCTCTCTCTCTCTCTCTCTCTCTCTCTCTCTCTCTCTCTCTCTTATGTAATCCAGCCCATTTTCTGTTTACTCATAATAAAACTTGAGGTCTAGACGAATTGGGGGGAAAGAAGTCAATAAAGCTTTCATTCAGCACATTTTGAACAATTTTGTTCATCCCAAATTAACCACAGCTAAAAGCAGGACGGAGGACACACCTGTGATCGTCGTCGTCTTGGTAACTAACTTTCTCTCTCTGCTCTGCTTTTTGTGTCACTGATTAATGACCTTCCTGACATTGTAACCTGCACAGGTTTAGCTCCTCTGACTTTGAACTCCTTCTTCTGTCCTATGATCCTGGCACTTTCCTGAAATAGTTTACAAGTTCATAGGGTTTTTGTTTGTTGTTTGTTTGTTTTTTAACACAGAGACAAACATTCTAAAGTAGAAAATGAGTTTTAAAATAATATTAATTTTTTTAAAAAATTTTAATAGCTTATAAAAATCTGCTGTAGGTTAATGTAGCATGTACTCCAAAATATGTATTTTAAGATACATATTAGCTTTTTCTACTCTGAAAGTCTGAGTAAGGCTGGTTTTCCGGAAGTTGAGCAGTGACCGATGAAGGGAGGAGGAGGGGCCTCTCTCTGGCTACTTGCACCTCTTGGTCTCCCAGCCAAAGGCCACACGCAGGAGGAGGGCCATCTCAGAAATGACTTAGGGAAGAAAGGAAAAGGGAAACTCTCAGAATCAATGCTTTAAACATTTTTTTAAATAAATAATCTTCACTGTCTTCCATCTTCTCTATATTTGTGAATTAGTCCATAAATAATTTGAATGAGCAAACTTCTCTGAGATTAACTTTTCCAAAACATGAAGAGCAGGGAACATTTTAGTTAAGAGGCAAAGTACTTGATTTAGTTTAACAAACATAAAATGTTAACAAGATTCACTTAATCATGTATACTAAGCAGTGCAGGAACTTTGTTAGCTGTTTATTGTTGTTTATGATTTCTGGGGGAAAGTAAACTTTAAATGTTTTGAGTAGTTTAAATGTTTTAAAAGCAAATTTTTTTTTCTAATTTAATTAAATCCTTTCATTATTTTTTAGCGAGAATGGATGAATTATGCTTTTCAAACAGCATTTAGTTTCCTGCTAAAATCAGTTGTGTGCATCAATATAGAGAAAGAAATTACAGAGAGCAACAGTTCTTAAAATAGGACATTCAACGGATTCTAAACTGATTATAGATTATTTCCTTTTTTAGAAAATATGAATAAATAGTGTAAACATCACATAAAATATAAATTAGATTACTTACCCTTAAAAGAGTATTATTGGTATTCACTTACATTTCAGTATATGCTTTCTTGAGTGGAAGAGAATCAAAATAAGAGCAAATGTCTCCTGGGCATATAAATACAGGAATTCTAAGCACTTTCATAGTGATATAGGTTCTACCAAAACACAGATGTGGAGACCACGAGATACTAAGCTTAAGTTCCCATACCAGCAGGTAGGAGGGCTCAAACCTCACACCTTCAACACTCCCCTGTAGCATCTGAACCAACACAGGATCTCACACTATGAGAACACTCAGGTTTCTATGTGTGCTGAGGAGACAGTGAAGTTTCATCAGCAAATCAAAAACAATTTAATCAGCTTGATATAGAAAGTTTATTTTGACCATTTTGATGTTTATCATCCTAATGAGTTCACTAAAAATAAAAATGTGTGCTTAGACTAATATTGTTTTAAACTACTCTATGCTTTCTTATAGAAAAAAAAAACTTCCTTTGAGATAAAGTGTATATTTCACCACTATTAAGAGGAGTTGGTAATGAAAAAAAAAAAACAGAACAATTTAAATGAAGCACTATAATACAGCATCATAGAAACAAACACAGGACAAGTCAAATCTCATAAGTATAATTCAAAGAGAAATATCATGCCTGATTCCCTCATATACACTTTTAAAATGAAGAATCATTTTCATCAAAATCATGCTATCCACTCTATCTTTACTAAAAACCAAAGTGGGCTAACATAAACATATCGTGTATATGTTATAGAGTCATGTGGTTTATTAAGGAACACTGAACAATGAAATTCTAAAAAAAAATTTTCAGGTTACAACCTTCATGTTTTTTTCTTTTTTTTTCTTTTTTTTTTTTTTTTTTTTTTTTTTTTTTTTTTTTTTTTTTTGATACCTTCTCCCATTCCAGAAGTAGCCACTAACAGCCTGGTTTCCACAAGTAAAGTGAAGCAGAAAATTGATGCAATCTGTCTGGGTCATTCAAGCAAAATCTTGCTGTGATCTGGTTGATTCAGGCTAAAATAAAAAAATCAGGTTTATGGCTTGGAATGTGTGCTTTGGTCAGACACCAGATGATAGCAGAGCTTGGGACTCAGATACATAGGTAATTGCCCATAGTCTCCATTTGTCCTTATTAGCAAAGATGCTTCCACTGTGGGCAGTACTCCAAGACCGTCGCAATTCTATCACACTATAAAAGCCGCTTCAAATTTCTGGTTTTCCTCCTGAAGAGCAACAAGAATTGAACTGTCCTAGCCTGGAGGCATCAATCAGTACCTGACCACCCATCTAGCCATCTTCACAGGGGAAATTGCCCTGCCCTCTACTCCTGTTGCCCCGACAACCAAGCAGACACCCTTGGACTTCACGTCCCCCCACAATCTGACTACCACTAGCTGGACAGCCAGTCTGCAGTCTGGGCAGTGACCTAGAACACAACCTAACAAGATGGACTTGGCCAATCATGTTGAGGTTCTCAGGAGTATGAATTTGGAAACCTACAGGGAGGTATGAGCCTCACAGGGAATGTCTTGGGATGGAATGGAGAACATAGGAAGCAAAGACCCCTAGTAAGTAAAGTTGTACAGGACAGAGAAAACCAGCCAGCTGAGATGAGCAGGCTCATCTGCGATCAGTGGTAAGTCCATCAGATAAGTCCATCTGTGATCAGTGGCCCTCCCACTAGTATATTTTCAACTGCTAAGGTCTATTTCTGACAGGAAAGGAGAATCCATAAATTTCACCTGAGAACAAGGAGCCAAAGTCAGAGAAGAACGGTTTTTACATACAGCACAGAATGTCAAGTCAAGTTCAGCTGCCCAGCTCACCCAGACACCAGAATCACAGTGACGGAAGACATGGCTTTATGGGAGGGAAACAGCTGTAAACAAATGAGATCCGAGGGAAGCCTTGACCCATATAAGAACAGGAATCAAGAACCAGATGAGCCAGTGCAGTGGTGCAGGCCCATGATCCTAGCGACTGGGAGGCTGAGGCAGGAGGACCGCAGGTTCAAAGCCAGCCTCCGCAACTTAGTGGGACTCTAAGCAATTTAGCGAGACCCTGTCTCAAAATAAGAAAAGAAAATAGGGCTGGGGATGTGGCTTAGTGGTTGAGTACCCCTGTTACCAAAAAAAAAAAAAAAAAAAAGAATGAATGAATGAAATCTAGGAAATAGTAGCCACAGAGAATCGGGCAATGGGCCCTGCCCTTTTGCTGCCTTTGATGTGCATCAGCGTGGACAGCCATGGCCCGCCAATACTGGTGGCTCCTGAGAGCCCACAGTGACAATCTGCACTGAGGCCAGTTCTGCAGCACATTCTTATTCACCCAGCACCAAAGAAGTGAAGAGTCTTCAAGGGCTGCAGGCTGTAAGGCAGTTGATGAGCAAGAACCTGAGAAAACTGCTGTGTGGTTAACAGTTTTTCTCCTATATTCACCCAGACTCATACACTCTAGAGATTTCAAACACCATTTTCAAAACACCTCCAGCCTCCAGGTCTTCTGGGCCCCTCCCGCCCCCGTCAGGTCCTCGTCAGCTCTGGGGGACCTGACTGAATGACATCCTAAAGGGTCTGATGGCCGCCAGCCTCTCCCGCTGCTAATCCACGGAACGCAGCTTCACCAGATTACCTCCCTCTTTAATCACCCTCACCACGTCACTCTAAATCCAATGAAGTACAAACCACTCACTGGGTCCCTGTGACTCATCCGACCCCAGCCCTCTCACCAGCCTCACACTCTGAGCCCCGCTGGCCTTGATCTCAGCCTATCCTCCATTCAGCTCCGTTGTAACCGCCTCACTTCTTCAAGGTCAAAGAACACCTTCTCCCTGGAGCCCTCCCTGGTTGCCTGACATTGCTCAAGCCTCGCTGTCCTCTGGGTCCCACAGTGCATTGCCTGCACCTCTCTCCTGTAGCAACAAGTGCCTATGAGTCCTCTCCTCTATGCCCAGCAAGAACAAACAGACATGACCTTGAGGAGCTGTGCTGGAAAGGGAGAACGACCTTTCCACAGGTGAAAGGTATAACCCATAACAGGTCAAAGCACCCTTTTTTTTTTTGGTACTAGAGATTGAACTCAGGGGCACTTGACCACTGAGCTACCTCCTCAGCCTTGTTTTTGAATTTTATTTAGAGACAGGGTCTCACTGAGTTGCTCAGTGCCTCAGCACTGTTGCTGAGGCTGGCTTTAAACTCATGATCCTCCTGCCTTAGCCTCCCGAGCCACTGGGATTACACCCAGTGTAAAAAAAAGTGGCCACTGTGCCTGGCCAGAGCACACTTTTAAAGAATACTCAATGGCTCTTAGGAAGATTCAGTCTGGCCCTGAGTTGTACCTTCCACACCTCCTACCACCAACTGATTGCAATTTACCTGGGAATATGTCTTACTTCACCTAGATCTATGCAGTAAACCACACAATGCCTGGTGAACATATCTTTTTTTGTTTTTGTTTTTCATTCAAATACATTTCAATCTGGATTGAATGGGAAGAAACTCCAGTCCCTCCGCCATCTGCTTCCCTCTGCTATCCTCAGTGGCCAAGGAGACTGACACTCACCTTGCTCTCCAAGGAGCAGGAAAGGAGTTGCCCGCACGTGGGGGTACTGCATAGCCTAACCCCAAGCGTAGCGCTGCTGGGCTTGGAAAGCTTCCTCTGTGAGACCAAAACCTATACTGGAACCTACTTTTCCCCCAGTCCCAGTACCTTCAAGGTCCTTGAAGGGACAAGCAAAAGACAAAACGTAAGAAACCAAGGACAAAATTAGATAATTACACCAGCAATAGGACAGTTAAGTTGCACAGTGCAGGCATTAAGTAGAACAAGAAAATCAAAGCAAATAAAGAGCATTTAGATTATTGGATCACCAGAAATGTAAAGAGTGCTTAAAACAGATAATAATATAAATGTGATTCTGTGCCATCTCCTAGGCATTTTCCTCACAACTATTCTATTTTAGCTGGTTACTAGGCAAAGATGATATTTCCCTTTCATAAAACCATTCTGTGTTCCACTGGGTCCTGTCCTCTGGTTTGCTTACTCCACCCTCCAAAACAAACATCCACAAGGGTAGTTCCAGGGCATTTGAAACCCCCTGAAATCCTACCTGAACTTTTGGGTACATAAGCACATGTGTATTTTTCTGAAAGAAAAATCTAGAAACTTTATCAAATTCTTAAGGAAGCCCAAGCAAGTTTAAGAAGCAAAGGAACTGGGTTTCTCACTGTAAATGCAACATATATTGTCATTGTTCCTTCACAATTTGTAAACATTGCCTACGCATCACTTTTCCTTTCCAAATTAGTGCCTTTTACCAAGTTGTTACAATTTTACAATTCAAAGAAATTGGAATGGTCATTTCTCAGTTTTGGAAATCTCACTGGTAAAACTCCAAAGAGATCCTGATTTTCAAAACTTTAGGTCTTCTCAGCAGTTACCACGTTGTGGTATGAACTGGCCCCAAGATTCAGAAAGAATGACACATGGACCTTGCCCCACAGGGCTCCCCCTCTGTCCTGCCTGTCCCACCTACGAAGCTTTATACTTGAGGAAATGGAAGAGGCAAAAGTCAGCCTTAGCATAGGGCAGCACCGTCTCTGTTGGGCCAGTCGGGGGCTTTTTATTTTTTTCTCATATAGGAAATAAAGACAAAGGTATGAACGAGCTAAGCCACCAGTCACACAAAGAGTCATTCAGGTGTGAGATGCAACATAAAAATAAGAAAACCTAGGCTAGGAAGTAAGGGCTGAACACAGCAGCAAGGTACCCGCCGTCCCCCCATGACAGAGCCCTCCAGGCCTGTGTTTGCAACTCCAGACTTCTGAACCTGCTTCCATGCCTGCTGCCGAGTTTTGCACTTGGCCACACTTGGCCATGTGAGCACTGCCACAGCAGACGTCCAGCTTCACGGCCTCCACAGCTCAGGGTGAGCAGGTCTTCAGGAGTCCCCGCAAGAGCCAGAGGTGGGGCCTTGTTTGTTCTGAGTCGAGACGGTTTAAAAGGTGTTTTGGCAGCGTGTGTGCTTCAGGAAGGAGGCGTGAAGGCAGACGCTGCTCCACGTCCAGCTGTGGCCACCACTAAACCAACAAAGCCACCAGCCCCTCGGAAGCACTGGGGTAGAGGAAGCCGCCCGTCCCACAGAGCTGGTGTGCTGTTGATTCAGGCAGAGAAAGGATATTTATTTCAACCAGCAAGAGAAATATCAAGTTATGTAACGTGGGGGATCAGGAGAATGAGGCTTTCTTTTTCCCCCTACTTTTTCCTGGAGAAAAGTGTTGTGAAATAGTCCAGGAACAGCGTCTGGTTTCCACAGGCACTCATGCTTCCAGAGGCTTCTATATGACAGGATCAACAGAGCCTCTCAGGCACAGCCCAGTGGGACCCTGCCCACCTGCCCTGCCCCACCCCCACCAGCAGCATGACACTCTGGCCACAGAGTCCCATTAGTCACTTCAGAGAGACTCAGTACAATTACCCTGAGGCGTTTTTCCCACCTCACACCCCAGTGTGGCCTTAGAAAGAATCGGTATTTACATGGTCGGCTGCACAGGAATCATGCAAACAGAAGCTCATGCAGGACTGGGCTGGACCAATGTCCCATGATTCCAGGAGCTGGGCAGTTGGTGGGGGCTGGGGGTATTTATTTAAGGGAAAAGTAAGAAGGTGAGCCCAGGTGAGGTCTCAGCCAGCAGATGGGGCCACAGAAGAAGGGGCAGAGGGGGCGTGAGGGCTGTGAGTGAAGAGTCCACACCAAGACCCCAACTGGCTGAATAATCAGGGACAAGGAAGTGGCCAGCAGCCACCTGGGCAGTTGGCAGGGCTCCAGTGGGCATTGAGAGTGAGAGAACCATGCAAGAGACTATGAGCATCTCAGTGCTCCCCAAGTGGCACATGAGGACCCAAGGCTGAGACTCGGTCACAAGGGAGCTACGCAGACCTGGCCACTGGGAAGTATCTTAGATATTATGTGAAGAACCAGTTCATTTTTTCAACACAAAGTTATTGATTGAGCACCTACAACATGCCAAGCATTGGCCTAGGTGTTGGGGACATAGCAGCAGAAAAAAGGGGCAAAACTCCAGGCCTCACAGAGAGCACGTGCCGGGAAAGTGAGAAGCAGAAACAGTAACTGTTATGGACAAAAAGTTTGTGTCCCCCAAAATTCATACACTGGAACCCAAAACCCTGACGTGATAGTGTTAGGAGACAGGGCCTTCAGTGGTGGCTAGGCCTGGAGGGTGGGGTCCTCATGAGATTAGTGCCCTTACAAAGGAGACCTACCCCAGAGAGCTCTGCAGCTCCTCTGCCACGTTAAGACACAGCGAGGACGCAGTCCTGGGCAACGCAGAAGAGCCCTTACCAGAGGCAGTCCACGCAGCACCCAGATCTCTGACTTCCAGCTTCCAAAACTGTGACAAACAGATTTATGTCTTTTAAGCCTACCTGTTTATGGTATTTGTCCTAGCAGCCCCAGCTGACTAAGACAATGACCAGTAAATAAAACAGAGAGAAGGACAAATGACAACGCAACGGCACTCAGGTGAAGACGAGCAGGGCATGGAGACGGGGAGGTTGGGACCAGGGGTGACATGGTGACTCTAGATCACACAGACTGAGAAGACAAGTAGCCATCCCAGAGGAAGCTCATTCTGGGCACATAACAGCTCAGAGTCGGAGCAAGTCCGAAGGGCAGAGTGTCCCAGGTATAACTGGGAGAGAGAGAAGCACCAAGTGCGGCTGCCGTGGCCCCAGCAAGGAAAGGACAAGGAGGAGGTGGAAGAGAAAGAGGGGCACCAGGTCATGTGGGCCCCAGAGGTCCTCAAAGAAGAGTGGATGTCCTGCTCCGAGCACAGTGGGAAGGCACTGGAGGCTGGTGAGCAGGCATGATCCAACCTGCATTTTAGCAGGCCACGGTAACAGACTAGCACACATGGGCGTGTGAGTGGGGAGACGGGAGAGGACATTGCAACCACGCAGTTGGCTTAGGCCACTGGGGCTGCTGTAACAAATAGCCACCGACTGAGTGGCTTAAGCCACAGAAATGCATTTCTCACAGGCTGGAAGCCCATATCAAGGTGCAAACCGACCCAGTGTCTGGGAAGGGCCTGCCTTCTTGTTTGAAGGTGCCTGTCTTCTTGTATCCTCACATGGCAGAGAGCAGAGAGAGGAAGCCGACTCTCACATCTCTCCTATAAGGGCGTTTATCACATTCACCAGGGCTCCACATACATTCAAGAGGGACACCAACATCCAACACACAGCACCCAGAGACAAGTGCCGGTGCTTGGACCAGGCAGTGATGCTCGGTGATGCCCAGTACTTACACGCTGGGTACATCTGAAAGGTGGAGCCAACAGGACTGCTGATAGGTCAGATGCCTGGAGGAAAAGAAAGGAGGCTCAGCTCTACCCCAACGTCTTTGGCCTCCAGAACCCTGATAGGAAGATGTCGCTTACTGAGAAAAGAGGTTCCCTGAAGGTACAGGTTTAAGGGGAAAAAGGGTTCCAGAATCTAGTTTCAGACATGTTAAGTCTGAGGCACCAGTTAGGCAGCCAGACACGGTAAGCTGGCAAAGGGTTTGCAAGTCTAAAGCACCTAGCAGGCATTGGACCTTCAGAGCTGGTGACCCTAGCTTGCTCATCCAGGACGGTGGCATCTCTTCCCTTCATTCAGCTGCCAGGATCCCTGTCCTGCCTTTTGTCCTCCCACGCAGAGTTTTCCTTCTGTGCCCTTGATTGTCGCCTCTCTCTTGACCCAACACAGTTACCTCTCCTGAGTCCCCTTCTCCTGAGCTCTAACAGACATAAGCTAAATGAACAGGCGGATATAACAGACTAGCAGATGCCAACCAAATTCACTGGTCTATCTGCCTGTAAGTGACATGTCCAAGCTAACAGGAGACCTTTTCAATAAGGGTTCTTCTAGGCCACACCAAAAGAAAGAAGCATTTGTGTTTCGGACATGTGGCATCCTTTGACACATGTAACTCTCTGAATCACATGGAGAGGACAGTGGCTCTGAGGCTGAAGGCAGCGGCTTTGAGATACAAAACAGATATGCCATCCACGCTCAAAAGCAACCAGTCCACGGCTGCTAAGAACCTCTGAGAAAAAAAAAGTTCATGAAAAGCAATTCGTCTCTCTATTTCATTCCACTTCTGTTGGCATTTTTATTCTATCCTAAATGCTCCAGGAGTTCAACTGGAGAAAAACTGTTTAAAGTCAGGAAGGGCCAGATAGCATGGGAGCATTGCCAAAAGAGAAGCCCCATCAAGATTAGATGAAACCCACAGGTGCGTTTTGGGGCAGACAGATATCTGCAGCCAGGCTGAGACCCCTTCTCTGGAGACCTCATAAGAAGCTCATTTCTGTGGGTTATCAGTAATTCCCAGCCCTGGCCGTACAACTAAGGAGACATTCAAACATCTATGCCTCACCCACACCCTCGGGTGTTCTGACTTCTGGGGAGAAATGTGGGCATTAACATGGTTTTAAATCTTCCATGAGATTCTAATGTGCCAAGGAGAGTGGAAAACCACTCACTTGGCTTCATATTTTCTCAACGTTCCTACAAACCTGTCCCATTCAGCCCCATGCATGGACCGCCCCACACACACAGTCAAGCCATCACTGAGCCAACTCCTCGTGTCACTGTTTCTGTCCACTTACTTCCTGCTTCTTTCGTTACATTTGTATTGACACATGTTTCATGATCTTTTAAACACATTTACCATGTTTAACAACACCACTCAAGAGAATGCGTGAGTTTCTATTAGAGAAAGAAGAAAAACTCCTGAGAAACCGTTCTAGCATTTGGGGGTGGGGGGAAGAAAAAACTTTGACAGTGCAATATTCCAAATTTTCTACCAAGCACTCCTCCCTCTGCAAACTCCCTTCTGAAATCACACTGTGCACGCCGTCCCCAGCGAGACTCTATTATTGACAACGTGGGTGAAGAGGTAAACAAACAACAGGAAAAAAAAAAAAAAGCCATGCTCACTTCAAGCCGCTAAGCAGCACAGGCCAAAAGAAAAATAAAATCCGTCAACCTTTGCCAAGTGGAAAAGAACAAAACCAGCAGGGACTGAAGTTCTATATTCAGCTTTTTAAAGACTATTTCGAACAAAAGAGAAAAAGAACTGTGTGATCACTCGAAAGATTTACAAACCAAGCAATAGAACAATGCAAACTAAGTCAATACTTCTCCTGGCAGGCTGTTTATTCTCCAAAGACACACTGAACTTCATTAATAAAATGCTCTTGATGTTGACATTCATTCACAAGAACCCTCTCAGAGAACTATGCATGAGTCAGTAATCTCCATTTTTTTTATTTTTATTTTTATTTTTTAGTACCTGTGATTGAACCCTGGTGCACTTAAACATTGAACCACATTCCCAACCCTTTTTATTTTATTTTTTTAATTTTGAGACAGGGCCTCACTAAGTTGCTGAGGCTGGCTTTGAACTTGCAATCTTCTTGTCTCAGTCTCCCAAATCACTGGGATTACAAATGTGTGCCACCACGCCCAGCAGTGATCTCCATTCATTTCTTTAAAATCTTTTGGAATCATGTCATCAAGGTCTTTAATTCCCATTTTACAGAAAAGTAAATAAAGGCAGGAAAAGGTTGATCATTCTGATCAAGGGAGTCACAGTTGAGCTGCCTCAGCCACTCCTAAGAGTAGAGCCAATGAACGGTGCATGGTGTCGTCCCTCATCAAGAACTTTCCACCCATTTTCTCAAGAAAGTCCGTGCCTACAGTTTAGTGTTCTAAAGCCTAACTCAAATTTTTCTTCTTTTCCAAGAACTCCCTTGTGTTCCCCTTTGTCTTTCTCTAGACTCTCCCAATTTCCAAATTGTCTTGCACAATTCAAACGCTGTTATAATTAGATCAGAGGAACTATCCAAAAGCCTTTTTCTTCTGCTGGGACTTGGGGGGATGGACATGCCTTGAGATAAGCTACCATCTGCTAGGATTCGGTGCTCTTCTCCATTGGATGGCAGCCTCTCTGGTGAGGCAGCTTAGAAGAGTGGTAAGGGAAAGACAGGGGGGTGCAATGAGGGTTCTCCGAATGCCTGCCCACGGGGGGTGCTAAATACAGCATTCGAGGGTGCCAAGTTAGGGAAGGGACGGCTGCATGCGTGTTGGCTCTGTTAATTAGCGCCATTTGAAGATAATTATGACAAGACCACACAGGGAGAGCATGATGCTTCAAGTGTACTAGACCATTCAGTAAACAGGAGCACCGGACTGTATTTCCTTGGTGATTGTAAAAATTCTTCCAAAAGATGGACGGGAGGATATCGTGGGCTTTCGTCCTTTGCAGTAACCAGGATTAAAAGCCCAAGCAAAACTTCATCACCACTCCTGGATGGGGATCAAGTCATCCCAAGTGTTCTCAATTCATTTTAATGTTTGTTGCTGGAATAAGAACTTTCATCATAATCCAAGCCCGAGGAGAGAGGTGGCCAGCTTCTCACATGTCAGTTCTTTCAGAGTCGTTGTTCTGGGAGGACCAAGCAAGATGGAACTGGGATCTGGACCACCATGTTGGGAGGGCTCTGGAAAGCAGGCTGGCTTCCCTGGCTCCTCCTGTCCACTGCCCACCCTCCTCCCCTTTCTGTCTGTTCTGCTGTCTCTGCTATGGGCCACCAAGCTCTTTGACTCTGTGTCCTACTTCACTTCCTGCTTCCCCTGAGTTCTGATCTTGGTGGTGTTTCTCTCTTGCTTTCCTCCCTTCTTCTCAGAGGCAGAGTCAAAACCTTGATTCTCCTAATTCATTGCCTCTTCTATTCCTGTCTTGGACTCCAAGGACAAGTCCTGGCCTCCACTTGGTGGCCCTCAATCAGCTCTCTGCTGCCCCCACCTGGTCCAGATCAGAATCTGCAGATAGTAAACCCGCAAACTGGCCCCTAAATCCCATGCTTCAATTTCCCACCTCAACTCAAATTTTGCTAATTTTGTTTCACCACAGCCTGACTTAATTTATTGTTCCAAAACAGTTCTTAATGTTCAATGGTCAAGTGATGCTATCAAGTAAATGAGATACGTTAAGGGGAGCACTTTAACTTTTAGGGTAAGTGCAAACAATACAGGTATCATTAAGATTCAGCCTAAAATTAATGGTTTTTCTTAATGATTAGGAAACATTACATAAATGAAAGTATTCCAGAAAGTGATATTATGACATTAATTTATTTTTCCATCTATTTCAATTTTCCTACAATAGTAAAAGAGGGGTGGAAAAGAAAAGGAGAAGGAAGAAGAAAAGGAAAAGATGAATCCTCTGTAGTTCCCCAAACACTTCTGGTTTTAAAGCAACTCAGAAACTTCTCAGGATAAATTTCAGCATCTGAAGGCACTGAGCTACCCATGTAATTATTCACACTCTGAACAATAGCTGGAGTCCAGCTGTCCATCACAAGCCTCTATCTGGAAACAGATTATAGCAGACCATCAATCAGTATTTTTGAGTCAGTCAATGAATGCCCATGTAATAAAGAGTACTTAGTAATCCATACCTTCACTAGGTGTTGTGTAGATATTTGTTATCGTATACAGCCTGGCAGTCAACAGCACTTTCTCATAACAGGAAAAGACTCATCCTCCCCCTTCTTGCAACCTTAGTTTTTCCTACATTTATACCTCAAATTACTAAAAATTGGCTTAGAATTGAGAAAAACATTTATTTTCATAAATCAACAAGGCGCTCCAATGCTCTGGTTGAAAATCCAATGGTCTGAAAATATGTATCTACATTATTTCTTCTTTTCAAAGCATAACATTTCTCAGTGGACATCCAATGCATTCCTACTGAATACTCTCTTGCCCTTGGATTTGTGCTGGTGTCCGGAAGATATTGAAGTGGGGCAGGTAAGTCTGGAGGTCCTAGATAGACTGGAACTGCAACCTAGGCCCAATAGAAAAGTATGCATTTTATTTTATAATGAAGAAAATCACTTGGTTGTAATGAAAGTCCAATTGGAGCACACTGGGAATGGATAAATAAATCCCCTTAGCCTCCCAAATGGCAAAAAGTACCATAAATTTTTGTAGACTACATTGATAGACTCACGTATGGGATACATAGCCTTAGAACAATCAATCCCAAAGGCAAAGTATCACATGATGGGAGCAGAGTAACCTAAGCTAATTTCAAAAAGAGTCACATTAACACCAGGGCATTTTAATTAGTTATAGAAAAACTGACCAAACAAAATAGAGATATGTGTAATATCATATACTTTTGTGAAGGAACTACAACAGTCAATAAGCCAAAAGGTCCAAACATCATGGCACCTAAATACATAGAGGAAAACTATCTGGAAGAGCAAGAACTTCATTAACATGTAATTATGAGAGATGTTGATGCATTTTTTTAGAAGTGAATCAATATTGCTTTCAATTATCTACATTTTTAGTGATAGATCTTTCAATTACATCTTTCAATTGGAGATTTTTTAAAAATATATCCATTAACAAATTATAAAATTTAGTTATGTATTTGGGCACCAAGAATGTGCAAAAAGATTTTTTTAAAAAGTTGAGGTCTATAGGCTATATAATCTGATAATAATCCAATAAAATTTGAATACAAAAAAAAGTCTTAAAAATGGGAGATATATATAGGTATATATCTATATATACCTATATATATCTATATATCTATAGCTATATCTATATATATCTATATATCTGTATATATCTATAATTAATCTTGGGAATCAAGACAAAGGTGGAGGCTAGGGGTATAGCTCATGAAAGAACCCTTGACTGGCATACCCTTGGATCCCCAGATACTCCAATTATCCTGGAAAAATGAAACCAAAATCTATAGGTCATGGGGAAAAAAAGTGACTCAGATGCAGTTTAAAATATTTGTAAATATATTATCTGTAAAATATTAAATTTAAAATATTTATAACATATGTGCTTAATACTTGTTTTAAGAAATCCAAAATAAAAATAATAAATTAAGAAGCTAGGGCATGAAGGTGAAGGAAAGACAAAAAAAAATTTTAGTAAATTTAAAATCTGTTCTTTGAAAAGATCAACAAAATAGATAAACTTCTTCTAAACCTGGAAAGTCAGTGTTCTAAAGCCTAACTCAAATTTTTCTTGTTTTCCAAGGTTTCTTCTAAACCTAACACAATAAAGAAGGAGAAAGAAAAACTAAGACTGAGAAAACAGTAGAGTTTCAGAGAATTACAGACACACGTCTAGGTCAATGAAAAGACGCTGTGCTGCCAGGTAACCTTCCTAGGGAAAAAAAACAAATTAGTAAAATTGACCTGAGAGATTGTGGGAAAAGTTGAGTAGATCAATTATCATAGAGAGCAGCAAAGGTGATGGAAAAGCTGTCCTTGAAAAGGGGGCCGTGACCTGACAGACCCCAGCTGAGTCCTGTTTAACACCTAAAGGAAAGGTAATAATGAGAAGACCTTTATTCCAGGGCTCCGCCAGCCCCCAGCTAGGAGCCGGCTGGGTGGGGCATTACACCCTTCTCTCTTCATTCACACCTGAAGCCTGGACAACCCACAGCCCGCCCCAACTGGATTTTGGAAAGAAAGCACAGACCCTGGAGCCAAGGGCTGAAACAGTGTCACTGGAGTCAGGCCTGGGACGGTTCTGGCACCTCCACTGATGGTCGTTTAACCACTCTGACCCTCAACTTTCTCGTTCACCAAGGGGAAAATGCACAGCCCCTGAAAATGCACAGAGGTCCCTGAAATGAGCTGATGCAATGTGCGAGGAATGAAAGACTCATCACCGCGTCAGCTCGTGGTAAACGCTAGGCATGGCTGTGATTTCATGTGGCCTTACAAAAGGACACCAGAAGGAGGCGGGAGGGAGAACTTCTAACTTCCTGCTGGCCCAGCTGTACTGAGAATCCTAAGAACCTTCTTCTCCATTCCCAGGGTGGGGGTTCAGGGCGTGGCACCCCGGCTTCCCCTCCTTTCCTCTACTTCCTCTTAGAGCTCCTAGGACATTCCTCTGAGATGTATTCTGAGCCACAATTCCACCCCCCCCCACTTCTTTTTTTTTTTTTAATAACAAACAAAAACTGTATGTCCACAATGTATACTGTGATGTCTGGATCTATGTGTACAATATGGAATGATTAAGTCAAGGTAATTGACCTCACATTTTCTATCTTTTGTGATGAGAACATTTAAGAGCTACTCTTAGCAATTCTGAAGTATGCAGTATTGCTGACCATGGTCACCATGCCGATGTTAGATCTTTAAACTTACTAATCCTATCTAAAACTACCCACCCTTTCACCAACATCTCCCCACTCTGCCCACTGACCCTCACCCAGCAACCCACCAACCTAGTGCCTGCTTCTAGGAGTTCAACTCTTTTAAATTCCACAAATAGGAAGTGTCTGTCTTTCTGTGCCTGGTTTACTCCGCTTAGCCTAATGTCCTCCAGGTTCACCCATGCCATCACAAATGACAAGATTTCCCTTTCAGTAGCCAACTAGTACTGCACTGTGTCTGGATAGATAGAGAGAGAGAGAGAGAGATATCACATTTTCTTTATCCACTCATCTGTTGATGGACACATGGTAATTCCATATCTCAGCTATAATGAATAACACAGCAAGGGACATGGGAGTGCTGATGTCTATTTGAAATACTGATTTCATTTCCTTTGGACATACCCAGAGATCTATATCCCTACCCCCTTGCTTTCTAGATGTTATTTTACTTCCTGATTTTCAATGGAAAATGGCTCGATTTCCTCAATTTTCTTCTCTGCATCAAAATACGTCTTATCCACCTAGACTTGCCTGTGTGTGTGTGTGTGTTTTGCTGGGGGATTGAACCCAGGGCCTTGTGCATGCAAGGCAAGCACTCTACCAACTGAGCTATGTCCCCAGCCCCTCTAGACTTGCCTCTTGCTTTCTCATATATTGATGAAAACGGTGTTCATTTCTTCATTCAGCAAACATTTAATTGAACTCCTATCGTGTGCCAGGTGTAAAGAATACTGTCATGAAAAAACAGAAGAGGTCTCTGCCCCAATGAAGCTTACACCTCTGGAAGAGAGAGAGACCAGACACTGATAAAGGGGCAAACAAAAACATCAAGGGGTGATGCATACAATTCAGGCCATGTGATAAACACTGGGTGGCCCTCTTGGACTGCCTGGTCAGGAAGTCCTTCATGAATTCCCTGAAAGATACAGAGGAGCTGACCAGGTAAGAAACTGAGGGAAGATGGAGGAGCTGGAACAGGGTCCAGGCCGGGACCATCTTGGCAGGCCTGAGAAAATGCAGGAGATGCCTAGGGCAGCAGGGAGAGTGGAGCTGGGGCTAGAGACAGGCAGGAGGAGGCCACCGCGGGACGCGGAAGCCCAGGTGAACAGCCTCAATTTGAATCCAAAGGCAAACTGAGGCCATTTATCCCCCAAGACTGCCCCCCACAACTTACCCCATGCCGTGAGCATGAATCTACCTTCACTCCCAACACACCTGCCTTTCCTCTCCATTCCCCCACCTCCTGGGCCCCGGGGCTCGGGCTCATTCTCACCATTTGAAACCAGGTTTCACCTCCCCAGGCTCCTCAAGCAAGTTTCTTCAGATTCTCCTTCCTCTACCTTCCTCAACTTCTCTGTAGACTTAAATTATATGTGGGGTGTTCTATTTTGGGGGGGGAACAACTGGTACTGGGGATTGAACCCAGGGCCTTGTGCATGGTGGGCAAGCACTCTACCACTGAGCTATACCCCAGCTCTCTGGAGACTTATTGTCATTGAGGACCTTCTCTGCGGTAGGACTTGCTCCTCCTGCTATTTCTCAGAAGCCCACCTTTAGCCCCTTCTCCTCTCCCCTTGACTCCATCCATTTCTATAAATCAATAGCCCCAGCCCAAACCTCAGTTTCCAATTGGCCCTGAGAAGTTTCCAACTGACCCTGCTGGCTCCAGGCTGCCCAGCTCCCAAGCCGGTCCCCACCACTGCCATGACTCTCTCCCTGAAGCCCAGAGCTGGCCAGCACCCTCTCAGATACCTGCCGCGGTTCCACATCTCCTGTGGGCAAAGTCTAGATGCCTGCAGCCTGGCACAGCCTGTTTCCACACGGGTCTGCCGTGGGCTGGCTTCACATCACCTGCTACAGCGGAACTCACTCACGTTCCCCTTGGGTGCCAGGGCTTTCCACCCTCCTGCGCCTCTTCTTTCACCTGGAATGACACTCCCGCACTCTACAGGTCCAGATCCTGCCATGCTGAAAGGCCCAGCTCAAACCTCCCTTCCCAAATGATGCAGCAGTAAGTGGTATTTCTTTCCTCTTAAATCCTCATAGGAAATCCAACAGGAGAGGACTGCTAGGAGGGAGGAGGGCCTGTCTCATTCACTTCACATTGTCTTTGCCATATTTTCGTTGGGAAGATGCCTTTCTTCCCCAATCCAATAGCATGATCCTTGAGGCCTGATTTTTTTTTTATCACTTTAGCACTTTGCTCAAGAATGCACTTAACATTTGCCGATGGAATAAATGCTAGCTACACAGAGGAATACATGCACATACACATAACGCATCCTTCTCCTTTACTCTTAGCCTGCAAACACCTTTGTAATGAGCCTGCCAAGTCTCACCAGCACATCTTCAGGCCCAGGAGAGACTTACAGGCAACTTCTTCCCAGAGCAAGAGTCAGCTGCTCTTGTCTCTCCCAGCTAATGAGGGCTGGTTTGAGTTCCCAGACCTCGTTCAAGGTCCTGTATGAACCGTCTCCCCAGCAGTCACGGTTTGGCTTAAAAGGTCTCCAATGTCCTTGCAGGCAACAGCCTTGTCTTCTTGAGTTAAATCGATCCTGGCATTGGGCAGAAAGCCAGGGAAGTACAAAACCATAAAGGATCGATGCTGGTGGGGGTCTCCCGTATCAACCAGACCAACTCTCTCATGGTGCAAATGAGGGACTACAGTCCAGAGAACTGGAGTGACAGACCCCAAACTCCAGACTCTCAGCAAATGTTTAGCTAAATGTTTATTATGAGCAGGGTCATTCTGCTAGGTGCTGGGGCTACTGTGATAAAAGAGAAACAGTGGTGTGGTCCTGCGTTTGGGAAGTGAACTCTCCAGAGGATAAGAAGCCAAGAAGCGATTTTAATGAGATGTCCTTAAGTGTCATGATATGTAAGGGCTCCCATCAGGACACACAGCTTCCCAGTGAAAGTTAACAGAAGTTGTACACAGGGCTCAGTAGAACGGTGTCAGCAAAAAGAAAGGAGGAAGACTAGCGAGTGGGTGAGACCCAGGCAGAAATCCAGTGGATGCATCTCTGTCCTTCTCGCTCCCTTTATGGGTACCTGCCTTCACTGAAGTGAGGGAGCCTCAAGGCTCGAGTTCTCTTGGCTGCGTTCCAGTTCTCCTCTCCTAATTCCCTTTGACGTCCCAACTCCTTCTCTAATTTTTTCTTCTCTCTTCCACTTGCACCTTCCCTTTCTTCTTTCCTGTCTCCTTGTAGCTCTCCGGGTCCAGCTTGCCTGATGACCTCCACCCCCCACACACACACTGGAGCACGTAACACTGTTTAAAGCTGCCGTGGTCACGTGTGCTTGGTGATGCTAGAGCCCTCGCATGGCACACCCATGGGTGCACTCGTTCATTTTGTTAATACCCGTCATGCCTCTCCTAGGGGAGGCCCCTGCTGGTGGGTAGAAGCCTGCAGCCAGGTGAAAGTGTGCACCTCAGTAGAGGGGCTCTGGCTGCAGAAAGAGATGGGCAGAGGCCAGGAACTCCAGCTCTTTGAAGGAATGAGAGTGTGCAGAGCTATGTCAAGGGCAAGACTGCACAGGGCCCAGCCAGGCGGAAGAGACACGTGGCCTCAGAGCTGTACAGTTCCTGATATTCTGACCCACTGAGAACCCAGCATCCTGGGTGGTGCATCCGACAGAGAACAGAAATGTGCAATTTCCCCCATAGAAATAATAGGGATTATTAACAAGAAAATAATCTTTAAAGGCTTAATATAAAAATGGCTCAAGGAAGCCAGAGTCTATTCTACATACCAGCTTTCTTCCTTCACATCTAATGGCTGAATTCAGAGAGGGCCAACGTCTTTGATCCCCTGGGCATGAGATTTTGGGGGGGTACTTTTTAATATCTTCGAGTCTAAGATTTAATTTTTCCAAAGTAGCTTTTCTCCCCTGCTACAGCTTTAAATCAGTTTCCGAGTGACAGTTATTTATGGCAGACACATTTCAGTCATTTTCTATGAAGAGCCCAAAGAAAGACAGTGAAATTAGCCAATTTCTTCTGATCACCCTTGTTGCGCTAGTGAAAATTTTTTTCAATAATTCCTTAGTTTTCCAATGCAATTCTTTAGGCCCTGACCAAATAAAATGTAATTTTTAAGTGATATGAGAAAAAACGGAAGGAAATAACTGTCTAAGAGATTTAGGTGAAATGAAATGAAATAAAACCTAAAATGATTTGAAAAGTAGAATGGTACAAAATTCTTGTCTCTGTCTCTGGAGTAATCATTTGAGATAATGTCTCTATATCCTAAGAATATGGATGAAGATGAAATCAATTCTTAATATGCCATTGTGCTTTGGGAAAATGTGATAAAACCTCATGTGTTAGTCATCTTGAGATGATTTAGAAACCATTTATTTTTGAAGTATTTGAAACCTTTTAAGCCTTGGCATGGGAAAGGGAGGGGAGACATTTAGAGATGAAGAGGATGTGGAGCAGAGGCGGGGTAGTGTGGCAGGATAACCGGGCTGGCCTGGACACTGAGGGTCCTACCCCAGCCGCCCACCTCCAGCCAGTGGAGCCATTACCCAAAAGAGGGGGCCTGAGTGCAAAATTTACTTGCATTTAATGTATCAGTGTTTACTTGCACTAAGCTTAGGGAGGCCAGGGAGGAGGGTGGGAAGAGCGAGAGAGCAGCTGGGAGTGGACTGCTGTACAGAGAGGGAAGACCACACACACAGCAGGCAGACTCTGCTGCTCTCACAAGCACCAGGGGACCTTCCCTGGACCTTCATGGGCTCAGGTCTGGCTGCTTCCAGCTCCAGAGTTCTGGGCTTCTAAGTTCAGAGGTCATGATTCTCTAACTGTGCTGTCTCTTTAAAACAAAATCTCTCCGAGGCCATTTGAATGATGAAAATAATAATGATTTATAGTTCATGTCAGACACTTCTAAAAAACAAACCACTTTAAAAAAATCAAGGGACTGGACGAAGCTGGGCTTTGAGGCCAATTGCATTACCCTGCTATTGTGTCTTGACCCTTCCCACCTCGTTTTCTTGTTTAATTGGAGGCAGCACCAAGCCAGAAAATTTAGGGCAGCCCACGGCATGAAAGCGTTGGTACTGAGCACAGCTGTGAGAGAGGAAGTAGATTGATCCTGCTCATTCTATGCTACCCACACACACACGTGCACACGCACAAATGGGAAGTGGATATTCACAAAACTTGCTTTAAGTTTTATACCTGCTATTTCAATAATAATAATAATAATATAACCAGAAAAATGTGTTGAGGACTGTATATTTTGGGGAATTTGATTTGCCATGTCTTGTACCACTTGATAATCAGTCAAAGGCAGTAATTTGGCAAGTACTGATTACCTTGTAAACCCAAATTTGGCACAGTAATAAAACCACTATGCACGTCATCACTCCTCTTCAAAGGCTGTTTTAAAGTTAATTCCGTTTTTATTTCCTGTCTCCTTCTCAGTTTAGAAGTGACAGAGTTTTGTTGTAGTATTTTTTAAAAAAGGGTCAAAAGCAGAGGAAAACAGACAGTCTTTCTTCATTGACTTTCACAACAACACAGTTTACTCTCCAGTGTGGAAAAGAGAAAAAGAAACACACATGGCGTCAGGAAACTTAGTTTATTATTCTTCAAACTTTGAGAAAACAGTGCAGGGTGGACCGAGAAGAGGATGTAGCTGATTTGGTCAGGCAGGTGCTGCGGGAACCAGCTTAGGGGTGTTTCCGCCTTGACCTTTATCAGATGGGCTGCCGAGTGGGCATTCTGGCAGGTCACTCTGTCAAAGAGAAATCTGCGCCAGGTATTTTTTTTTTCTGCCTAAAGAAAAATTATCTTCTCTTGTTATCTAAAATTTCACCCTTATTACCACCTGATATATTTTAAATAGTTTTCTTTAGTGATAGTTTTTCCATAAGCTACTGGATTTGTTATTACAGGTAATAATTTAGAAATCCTCACTGTCGGAGTTACATCTCTAAATCACACGAAAACATGGTAAAGGTGTCCTTGTTAATCGGCTCCCAGTAATCTGTAAAAGCAGGGTTTGTGTCCATCTGGTGGTAATGTGAGTTTTTATCAGGTCCCACAATTCAAGTGGGTTTTCTCCACGGAATCTACATTTCCTCACTTCTAAGTCACCATTTCAAATTTTTGTTTTTTAACTTCAATGTATGCTTAGCAAGAATTTGATGTCACAACCAAGGCACCAAAGAATGTCAGCCTGAAGGAAAGGACAAGTGGCAAAATGCATCCAGAATCCATTATGGACCGCCACCATGGAAAGAAGCCCACACCACACAACAGCATTGCAATGAAAAGCACATACTCAGGGCTGAGGTTAGAGCCCATTGGTAGAGCACTTGACTAGCACATGTGAGGTACTGGGTTCGATATTCAGCACCACATAAAAATAAATAAAATAAAGATATTGTATCTATCTACAACTAAAAAGTTTTAATTTTTTTTTTAAAAAGCACATTCTCAGAGTTCTGTTTTTGAGTTTACTCCTTTCACCTGTGTGTTGTTTGGTCTTGTTTCTTCTCTATGTGGAACAAAGGGTGCTTTGTTTTAGACCATAGCCATGAAACAGATGCAATTAAAACTTGCATTATGTGTTGTTCTTGTATTGCTGCCTAAAATCAA
Source organism: Urocitellus parryii (assembly GCF_045843805.1). Taxonomy (NCBI): domain Eukaryota; kingdom Metazoa; phylum Chordata; class Mammalia; order Rodentia; family Sciuridae; genus Urocitellus; species Urocitellus parryii. The sequence continues at coordinate 14,633,371 of NC_135538.1, forward strand.
TTTATATTTAAGGCTTTTTTCCAATGATTTTGTCATATCCTTGAATACAAAGCCATTCTTGTGACTGGAGATATGGCTCAATTCAGGAGTGCTTGCCTAGCACATGGGAGGCCCTAGAAACAAAGAAAAAATCGATGCTTTGGGGAGCCATGGCTAGCACTTGGCACAATTCTAGGGATGCAGTAAATATCCAACAGAAAATGAATGGAACTAAACAAAGCAAAAGAACAGAACTCATTACTATGATTATTTTGTTTAAAAATTCGAACTGCATGAATGTTTCAATTATTACGGGCAGTTAATGTCCAAAAAAAATTTTTTTAGATGCAACCTGTCTCTTGCTATATGATGTCTTGACACTCTATCATCAAGAAGGCCATCACCAAATGCAGTCCCTTGGCTTTGAACCAGAATCCTGGGCCAAAATAAATCTCTTTTCTTCATAACTTAAAAAAAAATTGAAACAAAAGGCACCAACCCTTTTTAAGGAACTAAGTTTGAATCTCTACTAATCCAGTTCTTCTTAAGTGCATTGAGCAAATTTCTGGCATTAGATGATTGTCCATAAATCTTACTTGGTCTACAGAAGAAAGAATTTTGGAATAAAAGTGGTAAGTAGATAAATACGAATGGATTTTGAAACACCCAACCCACATTAAGATGTACAGGTCATTAATTTCCAAACCACCCGCTTTCCATAGTGGAGATAACAATCTCAGACACTATGTGTGCCAGACATGGTATAAAATGCTCTGATTTGTTACCATGTGTAATCAAATAATAATCAAAGAGAAGCTGAGGCTCCAAGACATGGGTAACAGATGCAGAAAGATGCTGCCAATTCTACCTGAGCAAGGACCAGCCCGAACTCCCTGATTAATAGGTGAGAATGCTGAGACCCAGCAAGTTTGAGAGACTCACCCAGAGCTACAGTGAACTTGGGGCCAAGTCATTCCTAGAATGGGGTCTACTGAGTCACAATTTAGGCATGCTTTCCATTACATAGAATAAATAATGACTTAATTTACTAGCGGCACGCGAGTTTAACAAGAATTTTTTAGAGGAATATGGAAACAATCCACGCTTTTTTCTTATAAACAAAATTCTTCATTTTCCAAATATCTGCAAGAGACTTTCAAAAATAATCTTTGAAAATAATTTTGAACAAAACTGAGAAGAGGTGTGCTTGTGCCTTTTTTCCTCTCATCTCCTGCATCCTGGGACTAAGCAACCTTTTTAATAAGGGGGAGCTTAGCTCCCAGCCCTTCCTGGGGTCCATCTCCTCTCATTGCTGCTGCTTCTTATCTCTGCTTTCTCTGCTCTTCATCCCATGACCCATGGATTTGCTGATATAGAGATAAAGGATGAGGACACGGGGAAATTGGCAGCCAGAGTTCAGCAACAGAGTCCAGACTCCAAGCCTGGCTTAAGACCCAAACAGACCTGGGTTTAAAGGCTGATTATTCTTCTTCATAACGAGGGTTGGGGGCATGTTCTTTAACCTCAACGTCCTCCCTTTAAAATGTCATGGGCCCCAAGGACTGGTATGAAGATGAAATAAAATGACCAGTTCTCAATAAGTATTGCCATGATTACTATTTCCCAAAACTGGAAGTAAACCTGTGTTGTGGCCCATAAACTATACGCTAACATCAAAAGGGAGACAGAAATGATGAAACTTCGATTTCTGAGATAGGCGGCAGGCAGAGATCAGGCTCCACTTGTATATACCCTAAGGCCATATTGATTGTTCAAATATGGAAATAACTCCTCACCAGATGTTAAAGAACCACTAACTGAGTCCCTTAAGTGCCCTCCAACGCTCCCTCCCTCCATCAGCCCCTCCCCTTGGACTGCCTCACCCACCTCACTCCATCCAAGGATAAAGGGTCAGCCCCTGGCCCAGTGGTGCTGCTACTTAATTGGGAGATGCCCATACAAACAGGCTGTCCTCATACAAAAAGTTTGTCCCCATAATTATTTTGAGTATTCATTTTATGTTTGAGAAACTATTTTTTGACATTTAGCAGTCCTAAGTACTAAAATAAGAGCTCTGCCCATGGGACCAAGCTAAGCACTTCTGTAACCTTGGACATAATTAGGAAAAGCAGCTCCTACTCTCCTGGAAGCAGCCCCTCCAGGACACCCAGGCTGCAGAGCAGAAAAAGGCTGGGCTTCTCCTCTTACCTCTGATCTGGACATGCTGCTCCAATGCAAGCCTCACACATCATCCTCCACAAGCACACCCCTCACCCCTAGTATATGATGCAAGCAGAAATATAGCACACTGCAGAATCTTTGTAGGGAAGGCCAACAGAATTCTGCTTTCCCCATGACATCTGTATGGGTACTCTTGAAAAAAAAAATCAAATACCTTTTTAAAATCATTTTACTATTTTTGACCCTTGCCACCATTCTGACTATTGCATTATGTCCCATATGGTGCTCCCAGTATTGGTCAATTTTAACTTCCTATTTGAATTTCCTGGACCCAACTCCAAATCAATCAGAATGCCTTAGGCTAGAGGTGTCTCTCAGTGGTATAGAGAATTTTGAAATGAGGCAGAGAACTGGAGCATATCTGTGTGTGTGTGTGTGTGTGTGTGTGGTGTGGGCGTGTGTGTGTGTGTTACATCCCTCTCAGTTGAATTTACAGATATATATTGTAAGACATACATACATAAAATAGTTCTAAAAAAAAGTTGCTAGAGCAAGTTATAACATCCTGTGGAATTTACAGGGAATTTTTCATTTTCCCATACAGTGGATATGTTAATTTCACCTGCCAGGTAAGTATGTAAAAGTAATAGTGATTCCTTTGAACTCTAAAGAGCTGATCTGATAACTGTACAGATGTGTCTATTCTAAATTGATAAAGGAGATTGCTAAAAATTCCCTTTTCACCTTTTGAATAAAAATCTTTTGCACACACACTGGTCAAGAGTAATGTGTTGTTTTAAATAATATTTTGACTAATAGTTCCTTCTTCTTCTACACCTTTTTCCTCCTTTGTTTGACTTTAATAACCAGCCACCATCTGCTAGGAGTTTTAGGGGTAAGCATTTGAACTGATACGTATTGCATGTTCATTTTCCAATCTTTTGGTTTTTAACTTAGCTGAGAGTCCCACAGTAGACATGTCAACTATTATTTTGAGTAGAAAAGCTCTTGGTAGGGGTGGAATGTTGGCAGGGAAGACGTTCGCTGTGAATTACTCCTGTCAAGGGCCTATCCCCAGAGGTTTCCCACAGTAGGGAGTAGAGCCTTCTTCAGGGACTGGTTCCCAGAATCCTAAAGATAAAGCCGATGCCAGTGTGCTTGTTGGCCTTGGGAAACTCGATGGTAAAAGGGCTGGACAAACTCTTAGCTGCTAGGCAGGAAGCTGGAGGGGTGAGTGCTGTGCTTGGGGTAAGGAGCTGCTCACTGCTAGCACCCTGTCTCTTTGTTTCAGGGAAGGCCTTCAGAGAAAGCGAGCAGGAACCAAGCACAACCAGCCGTGGCCATCCGGTTCCTCTAGGTGACACAGAGTAACTTCGATCATTATAATCTCATTATAATGCTAAATTCTCTGCCCCAGGAGTATCCCTGTCTACCATCTTTGAACATGCAAAGTAAGTCTAAGCACACTCCACCTGAGCATGCTCAAGAAGGTGGCTTACCCTACCTGTGATGTCCAATATGAATCGGTATAAGTTTTCCCAACAAAAGTCCCTTGCTCCCTTTGTTCGGGGAGACACTGCTTTGGGAGTTATCCCCAGTGCTCTCGTGACTTTCTGAAAGTCATAACCCTTTCTTCACTCTTTTACCTCCAGTTGTGTTTAATGGCTCAGCACCCACCAAGGGTGCTCAGAACCCACCGTTTGGTTAGAAAACCAAATAAGGAACCACTTCATGAATGGGAGTTTGTAGGATGGACCATGAACCCCGAAAAGAGGAGAGGGAGATGTAGAAGGGCAGAGGAAGCCGAGGCAAGATGGCAAGTGAAGTGTTCCGGGACAGGGACAGACCAAAGGAGCATGGAGAGGGTCTCTAATGAGGTCAACTTCCTCCTTGACAAAAGTGCTCCTGGACACAGGCAGGGGACCCATTCAGACAGATACTTCCATACTCTGCTCTAATCAGGGTATCCAATAGCAAAACTAAAACAGATGCATGGACAGAGGGGGCCCCAGTCAATAACAGTGAGGAGTGTGGACAGGGGAGGAGATAAGGAAAGGAGGAATTCCAGAGACCATCCAAAGAACAGGCCCCAACTCCCCCACCACGTTCCCAGCTCTGGGGCCCCTTCTCTATGGAGAAGTCTTGGTTGTCTGTCGCCTTCGCAATAAACCTGCGTCTTGCTTGCTGTCTCTGTGTCCTGTTCTTCTGTTCGTTGCTGAACAGAGACGATGAACCCAGCACTCCTAGATGGTAACTAGGGAGTTGATTGGAGAGTGTCAGGAGGGAAAGTCCTGCCATCAAGACTAGTCACCTCCTCTAGTGACCAACATTTGCCTTAGCATTTTTGAGTTCTGCCTCAGTGGGCTTCCCTAAACCAAGCCCTAGGCTGGCCACCCAGAAAGACCTTTCCTTCCTTCCTTATGGATGCATATTTCTAATAGAGGACTTAAAACCTGGGTTTAGATCCAGGCTTGGCTGCTGCACTAGCTCTGTGATACATTCATTCTCTATACTTTAGTTTCCTTATGTGTAAAGCAAAAAGAATTCTCCTCTCAGTAGTGCATGGGATCATAACTCTAGCCACTTAGAACAGTGCTCAGCACAAAGTAGGTGCCTAATATATGATACCAATGATTGTTTTTAAATAACAATGTCAAAAGCCTTATTATTTTTGTGTGTATGAATGTGTGTGTATACACACACACACACACACACACACATTCATACATACAAAAAATATATATATGGGGGTAGGGGGGGATTGAATTCAGGGGCACTCAACCCCTGAGCCACATCCCCAGCCCTATTTTGTATTTTATTTAGAGACAGGGTCTCACTGAGTTGCTTAGCACCTTGCTTTTGCTGAGGCTGGCTTTGAACTCACGATCTTCCTGCCTTGGCCTCTAGAGCTGCTGGGATGTTCTCCATGTGGCACCCAGCATAAATATATTTTTGACATTGCCATCCGACTTCATTATGGAAGGGAAAACAAAGCAATGTCATTGTCTCAGTGAAATGAACAACAGTCCTTGGCCTGGTGCTTATTGTATACTGGGGATGGAGGATTGTTATTGAACAGGCAGTTGTTTCAGTCCACGTTTGCACTGCTGTGAACAAAACACCCAACAAGAACAACCTAGAGGAAGAAAAGTTTGCTTCGGCTCCCAGTATCAGAAATCGCAGTCCACAGAGCGCAGACTCCACTGTTCTGGGCCCTGAGGTGATGCAGCGCATCGTGGGGGAAGTGAACCAGTGGAGGGAAGCAGCCGGGAAACAGAGAGAGAGGAAGAGGAAGGGGCCATAGGAGGAGTGAGCCTTCCAGGGCACATCCCCATCACCCTCCTCCTCCTCCCACACCCCTCCTGCCCACAGTTTCCACCAACCTAGTCCATTCTAACCAGACTGGGCTGATGAGGTTACAGCTCTCACAATCAGTCAGCCTACCTCTGGATATTCCTGCATTATTGACAGGAGGTTTTAAGAGACACCTCACATCCAAACCATAACAGGAATATTAATGAACATTTCTCTCTTTTTTCTTTTTCTTTCTTTTTTTTTTTAAGCAGTACTATGGAATAAACCCCAGGCCTTGCAAAAGCTACACAAGCATTCAACCACTGAGCTACATCCCCAGCCCTAAGGAACATAATTTTAACAAAAACAATAAGAAATAGCTTTGGCTGTGCTTCTGTGTGAGGAAGGATATACAAAATACTTAATTTCAAAAATCAAAAACACAGGAGGGAACAAGAATTTTAAAATCAATAAGTAGCCTTGTGAGTCATTTCATCTACATGAAATAATATTCAGACAAACTAAAAAAGGTCTAACGAAGTGAAACCCAGCTGTATTGACAAAAGTTCAAGTTGCTTTTAGCATTATTTCATCACTCCATAATCAGGACCATCAACAAATATTCACTGGGTGCTCTCTGCCCCGGAGGCACTGCGGTGTGGGCTGCATCTATGTGCATCGTCAGGAAATCGATGAACATAGATGCACAAGGGTGATGAGGAGAATTGCTTACCTTTCTTGAATGATTAAATTCTAACTGGAGAGATAGACAGCACATAAAAATAAATGGGGAGGGGATTTAAAAAACTAACCTACAAATGTTTTCAATGTTGTTGGAAATGTGTTTATATTCCTTTAACATTAAAAAAATATTTTAAAACATAAAATTTCAAAGAGTAAAAACACTCTGTAGTCATCACAAAATTTTCAGCCAAGAACATCGTAAAATAAAGATATTAGGTCGAATATATGAAGATGGAAATGTTTAAACATTTTTTAGATAAAAAACAACAAAACAAATTGCATATGATTCAATTTTAATTTCAGTAAGGTATTTTTGTTTTGTTTTGTTTTGTTTCTGTTTTGTTTTAGTTACCAACGATTGAACCAGGGGCACTCAATCACAGATGCACATCCCCAGTCCTTTATTTATTTTTCATTTTGAGACAGGGTCTTGCCAAATTGCTTATGGCCTCACTAAATTGAGGAGGCTGACTTTGAACTCACAATCCTTCTGCCTCAGCTTCCTAAATCACTGGGATTACATACATGTGCCACTACATATGGCTCAGGAAGGCATTTTTAAGATGAATACATACTGGCATATGTATAACACTTAGAATTGGTACTCATGAGTTCATGCTAGTTTCTCCAGATTTAAAATAGATTTAGAGAGAGAGATTACATAATGTTTAAAGTGAGGAACTAGAAAATCAGCACAGCTGGGCATGGTGGCACACACCTGTAATCCTAGCGGCTCCAGAGGCTGAGGCAGGAGGATCATGAGTTCAAAGCCAGCCTCAGCAATTTAGTGAAGCTGCTAACTCGGTGAGACCCTGTCTCTAAATAAAATATGAAAGAAGAACTTGCTTAGCATGAGGATGTGGCTCAGTGGTTAAGCACCCCTGGGTTCAATCCTGGTATAAAAAAGAAAGAAAGAAAGAGAGGAGAGAAAAGGAAAATCAGCACAAAAAGTTAGTCACTGATGCATAAAATTTCATCCAAAACATTTCACAAAGAACAAAAACTTTAATGGTAGAGTCACGCCAATAAACCATGCTAGTGTAGTGATATCATCCAACATAAAATCTAAGAATAATTTTCCCAAAAAAGGACTAGATTTGAGCTAAAGAGTAATCAAAGTATGAACAACTATGGAATACAATGGTCACCCAAAATATTTACTTTCACAAAAACTGAAAATTATTTCACTGTAACATAATTTACAATGACTAAAATTTTGTTTTTAAGGGTTAAACTTTTTCAAAAGAAATGGGAAGTTTGATTGTTTTCCCATTTTTATTTGTGATAGGAGCTTAAGTTTCAAAATTCATCTATATTTTGCTATATATTTTCAGAACAACATTAAATTCCCACACAATGTTAACTTTTTTCACAACTATAAAGCTAAGATTTGAATTTTTAAGATGAAAGACATAACAACTTTGCCTGAGAAGAAAAAAATTAAACAAAAATTTATTTTCTGTATTTAAGATGTAGACTCATTTAATATTATTGAATAATGAGATTGTTTGGCTATCGTTACTTTATAATCTAAAGATTCTCTAATTTGAAAGATTGTCATCCTTAATCCAGGGCTCTGAAATATCCAGGGACCATGTGTCAAGTCTTTGAATATGTCAACCATTGCACCCACATGTATCCCACGTCCACATCTTAACACCAATTTATAAGACACAGGTATTCTTTCTACGTTGTATGATTTTAACCAAATTACATTCTTTCATAGCAATTACAATATTAGATTACCTAAGGTAAATTAACAAAGTAGAAAAGTTAGAACTTACTTCCTTTGGGCAATGGAGAACATTATTTTCAGTCAAATGGGTTGGAATCAGGTTGTGGGGATGTTTGGAGCTACATGTCCATTTTTTCCTAACTGGTGAGAAACTTCGAGCTTATCAAAATAAAATCTAGTGGCTAGGGGTGCAGCTCAGTGGCAGAGAACTTGCTTAGCATGTGTAAGGTTCTGGTTCAAACCCCAGAACCACAAAAAATAAATAAACTGTCCCAAATAAAAATCTACTTACCATAATTTTTTGGGAACTACTCTTATTGTTTCTTCAGGCATTGAAAACATGTCTAAGAGTCATTTCTGCTTTCAGATAAATTTTGTTTACTGGAAGAGAACACAGAACAACTGTCTCAGAGCCATCCATCATGTTCCTGAAGAGTAGTAAGTGAGCTCTTCAGCAGCAAATTGGTGTTTACCAACTGCCTCTGATGGTAGCTTCATCGAAAGCTGGAGATGATGTGGTGTGGCAGGTGACAACCTTCCATCCTGTGCCTTAGGGCTGAGGGGAAAAAGCAGTGTATATAAAGAAGGTACTGGAAAAATACCAGTGGTAATGATTAAAGGTGAACATTCTTAAGCAAAAAGAACCTTACTACCTTGGGCTTGGGTGTAATTCAGTGGGAAAGCATTTGCCTAGCATGTATAAGGCCTGGGGTTCAAACTCCAGCACTGGGGGAGGAACAAATACCTTAAAAATAAAACATGAGAACTGAAACTTTAGCAGAAGACTTACAAGACAAAATATGAGAGCCTAATAAACATAATTTCTTAATGTTCAATTCCACTATTGATAAAGAATTTCACATTTTAAAAACTGTATGCTACAGATTTTAAGGTAATATTTATGGTGTTGATGGTTTAGGATAGAGGTGCTCTGAAACCTAATGCTAGTGGAAATATAAATTGCTACAGCTTTCCCAAATTTCATTTCAAAATTTTAAAATATGTCAGGGAAAAAAAAAGAACTTTCCTAGACTCTCATCTGCAGTTTAGAATAATATAACCAAAACTGAGCCCACTCATAAAAACAAAATCATATAATAAAATACCTAGGTATGTGTGTAGCAAGAATGGGCAGAAGAGAGACAGAGATGATCACAAAGAGTACAGAATACTAAAGATTGGAGAGAGATCCAAGATGGCGGAATAGAGGAGTTGTGTTCTGGCTCCTTGGTGGTGTGAAACCAGGAAACCCAACAGGCAGCTTCTCCAACAAGGTGGGTGAGCAAAAAGAGGGGGTACTTTACCAGAACCTAAAACTGAACATTCAAAGCAGATCAGGGACACAGGAGGTTGGATAGCATAAGGAAAATATCCCCAGCAGCACAGCTGCTGCCACAGGCCAGAAGCTCCAGCCACAGGGATCCCTCTGTGAGCATAGTAGAGGGATAAGTGAATTAAAGGAATCCACATTCCTGGGAGGCCTGAGATGTCTGGGTATGGAGTGTTTAGTGAACAAGGACATTGCCCAACAAACATGAAGAACCCGTTGCACAATATCCATGTGGAAAAGAAGCCACCATCTCTCCAGGCAGCATGCAGAGGACAGGAAGGAAAGATTTTGCAACTGAGGCACAGGGGCCAGCATCTGAGGAAGCCAATTCCTGGCAAACCTGAGTTTGGCCCTAAAGATAAGCCCAGTAAACACACGCTGCATGCATAGAGTCTGTTTAAGTGACCAGAAGAAAATCAAACATGAGGAGAGGTTTACACAGGGGACAACTGGTTGTGGAAATCCACCCAGTTCAACCTGTCCCCCTCCAACCCAACTGCTTATAGGACCACCTGGAAGAGACGCACCTGGCTGGGAACTCAGAAGGACAGGGGCAGGAGAGATTGGAGACTGAACCAGAGACCAGGAAACATGGCGTCTGCAGGTAGGGGACTAAGAATTCGCTCCCCCACCACACAAGTGGAACCCAGAGGAGCCCTGGCATAAAGTTCTCCAGTGTGGACCAGCAAGTACTGGGCGCTGGAGGTGCCTGATTTAAAATCTCCAGACAAGTTAGCATTCAGCAAACAGCCTGGAGCCCACCCAGGTCTAAACCCTGCCTTCAGGAGCTTCATCCATGGGATTACCCCTCTCACTCCCGCAATCCAGAGGGTGGAGCATCACGCTCCAGAAGACCCCACCTAAAACTGCTCAGAAGAGAAGCTGAGAATATTTTGAACTCCAGTGGAAAGAACTCTTTAACTTTTCATCAAGCTTTTTTTTTTTTAATTATTTTTCACTGTTGAATTGTGACCCTTAATGGTACATGGACATTTATACAGTTTTCTATTTCTTTCTTATTCTTATCTCTAGCATTTTTGAAGCCAGTTATTTTACAAGAATTAGGTTTTTGGTGAACTAGGATGTTTGATTAATATGTTTTAGTTTTGTTTTGTATTCTTTTATTTTTTTATTTAAATTTTTGCTTTAAATATATTTTTAGCCTGTTTCCCTTGATTCTCTCTTTTCTTCTAACAGCCAATCTCTACTGTTCTTTCACTCTTCCTTTCATCTTTTACTTCTGTCTTCTCTCCTGCTCCCTCATAATCATCACCTCCATGACTTCTGTTCTCTCCCTGTCCACCATTTGAAAATGTAAACCCTTTTGCAAACTTTCTGTTTATATTATAGGCATAACTGATCATGTCATTTCTGTTTATTGTGATAATTAACATTATAAACATTAAAATAGGAACTATTTGGTTCTATCCTCAAAATTACTTGCATTGATTGTTGTTTTTATTTGTCTCCCCCTAAACAATGAGTTACTGGAAAACTTCAGAGACACTATAAGTTCCTAGGGTAGAAACTCTACAGCCTCAGAGCCATACAACAACATGAAAAAGCGAGGGGAAAAAAATCTCCCTAGGGATGGGGCTGGGGCTCAGAGGTAGCATGGCATGTATGAGGCACTGGGTTCGATTCTCAGCACCGAATATAAATAAATAAAAATAAAGGTCTATCAACAACTAAAAAAAACATTTTTTAAATAAAAAGAAGAAGAAAACATTTACTCCAAGCAAACCAAGATACTCCAATAACAGAATCCATTGATTCCATAGTGGAAGGAATATCAGAGAAGGAGTTTCGAATGTACATAGTTAAACTCATCTATAAAGTAAAAGATGATGTAAGAGAGCAAATACGATATCAAAAGATCACTTCAATAAAGAGATAAAAAATCTGGAGGGGAAAAAAACCCTTGAAATGAAGGAGACAATAAACCAAATTAAAAATTCAATAGAAAGCATCACCAACAGACTAGACCACTTGGAAGACAGAACCTCAGGCAATGAAGACAAAATATATGATCTTGAAAATAGAGTTGACCACAGAGAAAAGATGTTAAGAAACTATGAACTTTCAAGAATTATGGAATAACATGAAAATAACAAATTTAAGATTTATTAGGATGGATGAAGGCATGGAGATATAAACCAAAGAAATGCACAGTCTTTTTAATGAAATAATATCATAAAATTTCCCCAAAATAAGGAATGAAATAGAAAATCAAATATAAGAGGTCTGCAGGACCCCAAATGTGCAAAATTACAACAGACCCACATCAAGGCACATTATAATGAAAATGCCTAGCATACAGAATAAGGATAAAATTTTAAAGGCTGCAAGAGAAAAATATTAGATTACGTATAGATTATAATTTCAATCTCAGCTGATTTCTCAACTCAGACCCTCAAAGCTAGGAGGTCCTGGAATAACATACACCAACCACTGAAAGAAAATGGATGCCAACCAAGAATCCTCTATCCAGCAATTTAAACTTCATACTTGAAGATGAAATAAAAAGTTTCATGATAGACAAAAATTAAAATAATTTGCAACCAGAAAGCCTGCACTTCAGAATATTCTCAACAAAATATTCCAAGAAGATGAAATGAAAAAAAAAACTGAAAACCAATGAAGGAAGGAACTACATTAAAGTAATAATCAATCAAAGTTGAAACTAATTCAAATTAAAAACTAGAAATAAATCAAAATGACTGGGAACACAAATCATATCTCAGTAATAACCTTGAACATAAAAGGCCTAAAGTCATCAATCAAAAGACACAAACTGGCAGATTGGATTAAAAAGGAAGACCCAACAATATACTGTCTCCAAGAGACTCACTTCATAGGCAAAGACATCCACAGACTGAAGGAGAAAGAGTGGGGAAAAAACACATCGTTCACATGGATCACACAAACAAGCAGGGGTTTTTAACCTCTAAAACAGACCAAGTTATGTAAGTTATGTAATTGTAATTATACAATTGTAATATTATTTTTAGCAAGTTTAGTTTGTTTTGATAGCTCCCTTTCCATTGGTATTAATTTTTTCTTGCTTTTTTTCTTGATCAGACTTGTTAAACTTATATTAACTTTTAGCTATATTATCTTTCTATTTCACATATTTCTGTTCCTACTTTTATTTTTTTCCTTCCTACTACCTTCCTTGAGAATAATTTGATTATTATTTTAGCTTCTTGCTAATACAAATTCTTTGTTATAAGTGATCATCTGAGTACGATTTCATCCCAGAAATTCTGATATTTTAAGCTTTTATTATCACTTAGTTCAAAGCACTTTTTATTTACTTTTCTTGTGCTTTCTTGTTTGATCTGTGAGATATTTATGAGTGTGCTATTTAATTCTAAGTAGGGTTGGATTTTATACATCTTAAGGTGATTGATTTCTAGTGTGATAAATCATGCAGGAAACACAATCTACATGATTTCAAATTTTTAAAATTTCTCAAAGATTATTTTATGACAGAATATAGTCTATCCTTATTAATTTTCTATTTGTCATTCTTGTGCATAATTCTCTATAAACAATAAGTAGGTCAAGGTGGCTGATAATGTTGTTAAGCCTTCTATATCATTACTCCTTCCAGCAAAGTGAGGGGGCTTAAAATCTCCAAATATGATTGTGGATTTGTCTTTATGGTTTTATTAAATGTTACATCATGTATTTTGAAATTTTGTTATTAGCTACATACACATTTAGGTTTGCTATACTTTCTTGACGAAGTTACTTTGTTATGGTTATGACATGTTCCCTTTTATCTCTGAAAATACTTTTTCTTGAAATTTATTTTATATTAATAGCTCTTTCTAATGCTTATTTCCCATTTCTTTTGCTTTTAACCTATTGGTGTACTGATATGTAAAGTGCAACATATGTATAGAGCATATAGTTACTGTTTGCTTTTTATACATGTTGAACATTTATACCTTTTAATTATAATATCTAGTTCATTTATATTTAAATTAATTATTGATATTGTTGGGGGGGAAAAAGAACACCTAGCATAAGGTCAGTGGGAGATTGATTAAATGATAGGTTTGATGATGTAATATTTTAGAAAATGGGTTGAATAGTCTTGCTGTCGGGTTCAAAAAGGAGATCGTTGGAATGCTTTTGTTGCAATTGTTCATTCTCTCATTTATCATATGGTACACAGCAACAGATTTATTTTATTTTTTGTTAACACTTTTTATTTGCAAATAAAAAAAATAATACATAAGTGTGTGTGTGTGTGTGTGTGTGCGTGTGTAAAACTATAGGCAATCTCTTAGGTGTTTCATTATGATTTTAATGTGAAATTCTCTAACAATGAATAATGCCAGGTATTTTTTAATGTGCTTATTTGTCATTTGATTATCCTCTTCAATGAAATACCTGTTTATGTGTTTTGTTCATTTTTAATCGCATTATTTGCTGATTGTTGAGTTTTCCGGTCTTTGTATATTTTGTAAACAAATATGTATATTGCAAATGTTTTCCATAGTCAAAAAAAGAGAAGAAGAAGTCAGACCCAGAAGGACAAATACTACACATTCTGACTTACAGGTGGGTGCTAATCCTGATCTCATAGGAGGAGAGAGCAGAAAGTGGTAACTAGAGCTTCAGAAGATGCGGGAGAAAGGGGAGGGTCAACAGGTATAGAGGTAAAATGGGATAGGAGAAATGACTTCTAATGTTTTATAGCAAAGTAGACTAACTATGTTTGTCAATAATTGATAGATATTTTAAAATAAGAAGATTCTGGATGTCCCCCTCAAAAAAAAGAAATGATAAATACTTGAAAACAAAATATTTGAGGTAGTTTAAATACCAGTTTTCCTGATTTGATTATGCATTTGTGTACATGTACTAAAATATCACACTAAAACCCACAAAAAAATGTGTAATTGCTATTTTCAAGAAAAGTTATATGTAAATAAATATTTATGTCTATTAAAAATTCTCTTTAAAAGAATACTATAGATTCAGAAGTTTAATATAAGTGTAACCATATTTCCAATTTCTCTTTAAATTGAGATCTTCTAGAAAAAAAGTACATAAAAATAGACTAGACCTATCTGAAGAGAAGTAAGGGATAGCATATTTCCCTGAAAGTTATTGTTAAACATTATTGTGAAACTAAGATTGATACAGTAATAGTTCATTAATGCAAATTACAACTTTAAAGTAAGCCTAAGTATATTTAATAATTTGGCACATGATGAAGGTTGTACTTCAACTCAATGGGAAAAAACTATTTAAAAATTATTTTGAAATAATAAACTTGAATAATGAATTGTTGAAACAATAAAGTTGAATCTACATTGCAAAATATAAAGGAACTTGCATAGGTCTTAATTTTTTTAAAGAATCACGTGATCATCTCAATAGATACAAAAAAAAACTTTTGACAAAATTCAGCATCCATTCATGCTCAAAACACTAGAGAAACTAGAGATAGTAAGAATATACCTCAACATTGTAAAAGCTGTATATGCTAAATCCAAGGCCAACATCATTCTAAATTAAGAAAAATTGAAAGCATTCCCTCTAAGAACTGGAACAAAACAAGGATGCCCTCTTTCACTATTTTTCCTATTCAATACAGTGCTTGAAACCCTAGCCAAAGCAATTAGACAAAAGACAGAAATTAAAGTGACATGAATAGGAAAAGAAGAGCTCAAACTATCCCTATTTGCCATCAACATGATTCCATATTTAGAAGAACCAAAACATTCCACCAGAAAACTTTTAGAACTCATAAATGAATTTAGAAAGTAGCAGGATATAAAATTGACACCCATAAATCAGTTGTGTGCCTATACATCAGTGATGAACTGAAAGAGAAATCGGGAAAACTGTTCCATTCACAATAGCCTCAGGAAAAATAAAATATTTGGGAATAAATCTAACAAAAGAGGTGAAAGACCTCTACAATGAAAACTACAGAACTCTAAAGAAATAAATTGAAGACCTTAGAAAATGGAAAGCTCTTAACTTTTAATGAAAAAAAAAAACTTATTACGGTAATAGAAGAACATTTTGAAGGAAAGGAGAGTTATTCTAAATAATCTCTATATTAAAATAGTGACAGGTTTTATCTATCATTCTGTCTCTGTTATGCATCAAACTTCCATTTATATGTGAGTCTTTTCATGGGCTCTCAAATCTATTACCTTCTATGTAGGAAAAAAGAGGAAGAGAGAGAAGGAGGGAGGAAGGAAGGAAAGAAAGAAAAACAAAAATAAACAAATTTAAGGAAATATTTGCTACATACATAGTAAGCACAATTGACTTTTCTTAATATAGAGAGTTCTTACAAATCAATAAGAAATATCACAGTAAAAAAAAAAAGTCATCAATTAACCAAACAATAAAAAAGAACATGAGGAGCTAAGTTGTGGCTCAACAGTAGAGCACTGGCCTAGCATGTGCGAGGCCCTGGGTTCGATCCTCAGCACCACATACAAATAAATAAAATAAAGGTCTATTAACAACTAAAAGTATTTTTTAAAAAAGAGCATGAAAACAAATTCAACTTCACATTAATAACAGAAATATAAATTTCTGAGTTGGGTATAATTTGTACTCTTCAAATTAGCAAATACTTTTTTAAAAATTAGTACTAGTGATGATCTTTTCTTTCAAGGTTAGCACTTACAAAAGAAAGATACTGATCCCTACCTAAAGTCCAATATGTAATCATTCAATATTCTGTAAAGAGTTTTACATTTTGATTTTTTAAATATTTATTTTTTAGTTGTAGATGGACACAATACCTTTATTTTATAGATTTATATGTGGTGCTGAGGATCAAACCCAGGGCCCCACATGTGCTAGGCAAGCGCTCTACCACTGAGCCACAACTCCTAAATTTTGATATTTGACATGTAAGTCCTTGAGACATCTGGGGTTGAGTTTTTGTATGTGATATGACATAAGAATCCAATTTTCAATGTTTATCTTTCTCCATATAGGAAACTCAGTTGCATTTCTAGAATAATCATTCCTTGCCCTCATAATCTAGCATTCGCCTTTGGTACAGATCAAACTTTGCTTTCATGGGCTCTCAAACTTATTTCTATTGATCAATTTGTTTATTTGTATATCGGGGCCACACTGTCCTAATTTTGATAGGCTCAGAATAAATTCTAATATCTGACAGAGCCAGACCTATCTACTTTTCTTCCTTAGAAGTATTTTAGCTTCTCTTAGCTCTTTACTTTTTTCATGAAAACTTAAGAATCAGTTTATCAAGTGTCATAAAAAATATGTTGGAATTTATACTAGATTTGCATTGAAACTAAAGACCAACTTGGAGAGAACTGAAATCTTCCAAATGTTAAGACTTCTTATCTATAAATATAATGTAACCTTGTTTATTTAGATCTTCTCCAATATCCCTCAACAAATTTTTATGATTATTTTCTTCTAAGAAGTCTTTCCATATTTTATGCTGGATTTATTCTTATGTTCTGGATATTCTTTAATGTAACCATAAACAGTGTCTTTTTTCCAGGTCTTTTTGCCAGTGACATTGGTATATTAATTTTATATTGAGCCATATTGTTAATCTGTCCTATTATTTCTAATAATTTGTCTGAATTCTAGAGTTTTCTATGTAAAGAAGTATATAACCTAAAAATAAAGTTTTATTTCTTCTTTTCAACCCTTATCTGACTCTATAATTCTCTCAATTTTTGTTTTATATGTTTTGAGTCACTTTAATCAGCTTTAGAATTGATATGTATTCTTGGTGAGTTGATGAATAATCTCATATATGAATTAATAAATGCTTTCTATCTAAAAATAAGCTTTGTCTCATCTTTATAGAACTATATGAGCTTTTTGTTAGCTTTTCTTTTGTTCATTTCTTCTACCCTTTAATTTTCTGGTTTCTTGTGTCTTTATGCTCCAGGTATGATCATATGAAAGGCATATATCTGGATTTTTAAAATCTAATTGGGTAGTTTCTTTCAGTTGGCAAGTTTAATATTTTTGCAGTTATTATAGTTAATGATATGTTTCCACATCTTTCTACTATCTTATTTTACTCTTATAATGTTATTATAAGAGTCATCAGATTATTCAGCATTTCTTTTTATTTTTAATTCTTCCTTATTTTTAAGATTTTGTCTATATGTTCCCCCTAAACAAGTCAAGAATTGAGTGTAATCTCACATATTGTTGCCTCTCTCATATCATCACAAACTCCCTTGTGCTAACATGACCTAGAATTTTAAATATGAATAATTACTAGACTAGAATTGCTACCACTTGAATTTTTTTAAAAAATGTGTTTTTTCATGGAAATAATATATGAAAATTCAAGTGGTAGCAATTCTAGTCTTTCTTCCCATGGACTATTGGGCAATATTTGAGACTCTATAAACACTACACATGATTTAGGTATGCAGGGTCTAGAATTGCCTTCAAAAATCAAGATTGTAATTAGGAGTTCTGTTTCTACTAAATCAAAAGAAAAGTGTGTTGTTATCAGAAAAGAATCCATCCCATACAGGGCACAGTGGCACACACCTATAGTCCCAGCTACTTGGGAGGCTGAGGCAGGTGGATCACAAGTTTGAGGCCAGGCTGTACAACATGGCAAGACCCTCATCAAGAAAGGAGAGAGAGAGAGGAGGAGAGAGGGGGTAGTGGGTAGGGAGGGAAAGGAAGGAAGGAAGGAAGGAAGGAAGGAAGGAAGGAAGGAAGGAAGGAAGGGAGGGAGGGAGGGAGGGAAGGAAGCAGGGGAAGGGGAAGGAAAGGAGGAAGAGGGAGGGAGGGAGAGAAAGAAAAAGGAAGGAAGGAAGAAAAGAGAGGGCTTACACTGGAAGATAAGTAGGTAGGTAGATAGACAGATGGGTGATAGATCAATGGATATGGGTGATAGACAAATGAATAGGGAGAAAGGATGTAGGGAAAGAGATGATAGACAAACAGATAAGAAGAAAGACACCTATGAATATTTAATAGTTATCTAGATGTATCAAAGAATTCATTACTGTATAGTTTGTAATTTGCCATCATTGTGACCCAAACTAAGCTTCAGATAGAAAAACCTACTGTGTTTTCAGAACAGGTTTTACAAAGGAGCTGACAGGTCATGATTTGTGAGAACCACGCTGTCATTCTTTGAATGTGGTAGGTGCTTCTGCCCTTGGGGCTCATACTTCAATAAAACATTCCGTAAAGATCAAGGTTAGACCAAAAGAATCTTACCCTGCCATACGCCAATTCTTTTCCACTTAAGCAGCCTTACTTTCATGGAACTCATTTACTGAAATGAGATCATTTATTTATCTGCCCATAATTATCCATCTGCTCCTAATATCTCCCCCAGTTAAATCTTTATACTATGAGCTGCACATCAATTCCTAGTGGCAGCGAAAGTCCGTGCTTTGCCATCCTGTCACCCTTGCATTCTCGTCCACAGGAAATCACAGAGCAAACTGTGGAATAGGATTTAGTAATCACGCAGGCAACGATGTTTTCTCAGTGTTTGGAATGTTATGGTTGTAGACAGTAAAGTAAGAGACCAGTTTGCTATGAATCTATCTGAACCCCAGGAGTTGGTGACTAGGCGGTCATTGTCAGGTGATGGCCACCTGAGATTGACTCCAGCTCATGATCTTAGCCCTGTACTCAGCCTTGACATGAGTGTGGTCAGAAGATGCCCCACAAGGACCCTTAAGCATAAGCATCCTTGGTCCAAGGCCAACCACAGTGTGAAGATAGAACTTCAGCAGAAACTTAGCCTGGTGCACCTTAGCCTGGTACACCTTGCGCCAAGACAAGGCTGTCTCCCTCCCTCCCTACCCCCTCTCTCCTCCTCTCTCCTCTCCTGGCTCCTAGCACCATCCTCTCCTTCTAACCATGCCTCTGGGGTTAGCCTTGCTCTTCCGGGGGACCTGACATTCCTCCCTTGGCTTTGTACATACCACTGTATTGTTTATGAAATCAGGTTAGTTGATTTGCTTGACATAACAGTGACTGCCAGGCACTTTGCACCCATGTTCTTATTGAATTCCCACAATTACCCCTGAGATATGCTAATTCCTTTCAATCCCATTTTACTACAGAGGAATAAAGAATTAGAAAGAGACTTTGTCCAAGATCACATAGCTTGGAACTGGTGAATCAGGACTCAAAGTAAGATGACCCTGGTTTCAAAACCCAGCTCTTGACCCCTATATAGTATGGCCTCCAAATGCATCAGTGCTGCAAGCCGTTCATCAAATAACACTTTGGATTGGTTCTGACAGATCCAATTCCATGGAAACTTTACAATATTTTTAAATTACTGAACATGCAATCTTATGCAGTTTCTCTCCATGTTGGTGGGTTCTGAAATCATGGATTCAACCATGGATTGAAAATACTTGAAAAAAATTGCATTTGTACTAAACGTGTATATATACTTTTTTTCTTGTTATGATTCTCCAAACAACACAGTAGGACATCTATTTACATAGCATTTACATTCACTAGGAATTATAAGTAAACTAGATTATAATTTAAAATATACAGGTATGGAGGTTATATGCAAATATATGCTATTATATATACACAACATGAGCACCACAGATTCTTGTATCCATGAGGGTTCTTAGAACCAATCTTCTGCAGAAATCAAGGTACAATTATATTTATTCACTCAAGAAACATTCATTAAGGGTCTATTCTGTCTCATCAAATATGCAGCAAATATTAAAATATTGGGGCCATATTGTATCTCAGGAGGCCACAGCCTAACAAGGAAGACAGACATGAATAATGATAATATAGTGAGAGAGAAGGAAAACAACAGAAAAATATTAACAAATCTGTTTTTTCTACAGATCTCCACTATTTTTCAGTCTTTATTAGATTGTCTACATCTTGAAGATTTTCTCAATTACATTTTTGATACTCAGATTTTAATACATTCTCTCCTTTATATAGAATGATTAGATATGTAGAATCAGCATCCTATCAATGTTTTTCCTAAATTTGATCATGATAGCTAATATATTTCTATTTGTTCTTTTAGTAATTATTTTGTTTACACAATGCTAAGATTAATTTAAAACTCTCAACATTATTACCTTTATAAAACTGTTCTAAGAGAAAATATTTGCAAAAGACATATCTGATAATGGACTGCTATCCAAAATATACAAGGAACTTTCAAAAGTCCACAATAAGAAAATGAAAAATCCAATTAAAAAGTAAGCAAAATATCCAAACAGATGCCTCACCAAAGAAAATATACAGATGTCAAATAAGCTTATGGAAAGATGCTCAACACCATGTGACATCAGGGAATTGCAAATTAAAACAACAATGAGATACCATTACATGTTACAAAGGCCAAATCCAAAACCCCACCAAATGCTGGGGAGGAGGTGGAACAATAAGAAGTTTCCTTCATTGCTGATGGGGATGTCCCACTGGAAGATAGATTCACAGTTTCTTACAAAATTTACCAGAGGATCCAGCAAGCTCTTTGGTGTATGCTCAAATGAGTTGAAAACTTATGTCCACAAAAGAAAAAACCCACAAATATTTATAGCAGCTTTATTCATACTTGGTGAAATTTGGAAGCAAATGGGTAAATTAACTGTGGTACATCCAGACAATGAAATCTTATTCTGCACTAAAAAGAATGAACTATCAAGCTATGCAAAGACATGGAAAAACCTTAAATACATATAACTAAGTGAAAGAAGCCAGTCTGGAAAAGCTATGATTCCAACTATCTCACATTTTGGAAAAAACAGAACTATGGAAACAGTAAAAAAAAAAAAAAAAAAAAAAAAAAAAAAAAAAAAATCAGTGGTTGCCAGGGGCTAGCTGGGAGGGAGGAATTAATAGAGCACATAGGAGTGAAACTACTCTATATGTTACTATAATGATGGCATGTAGCATTATGCATTTGTCAAAACCCATAGAATATGCAACACCAAGAGTGAGCCCAAATATGAACTATGGATTTGGGGTGATAATGATGTGTCATTGGAGATTCATCCATTGTAACAAATGTCCCACTCTGTTGCAAGATTTTGAAGTGGAGGAATCCATGCCTATGTGGGTGGGGAGAGAGGATGTGAGAAATCTTGGTACCTTTTCACTTAATTTTCTATGAACCCAAAACTACCCCAAAAAATAACAATAAAGTCTATTTTTTAAACTTGCTTGTTCAAAATCGATTTTTTGCTTTATTTTTCTCTCCTCCTAGTAATAGATTAAATTTTTCCCCTAAAGATTTATAATCCTCTCCCATATCCACATCAACCAATTCACTTCATCTAACACAATGAGCAAAAAGTAATGCAGGAAAGAGAAACTGAGACCGTGGAGGTGGCAGTGTTGGTGCAGGTACTTAAGTCAAGAATATGTTGCTGACAGGCCCATGTCCCTTCAAATACAATAAAGTTCAACTGTTTAGCCAACTTCTTAGAGCACTCTTAAAATAGCCCAAGTCCCTACCCTGCTCTTCTTACTAACCACATGTTTTAGAAAAACAACGTCGGGGTACAACTGGCACTGACATTTTCCAAATAAAACGTTTGTTTCTGAAAATATAAATTGTCCTGTTTTTCTGTTGTAAACACTGGTTTTGTAGGAAAATGGAAATGTGGGTTGCATTTATTGTGGCCAGGTCACTGGAGCGCCTGTGGTTTCTTTCTTATTTCCTACAAGCCAACGGTCCTGGTGCTGGGTTTTGCATCAGGATGGAGTCCTGGCAATGCCGTGGGTGCCTTCGATGGAGGCGTGGCCCCCAAACGTGGGCTGGTAATGCAGATGACTACTCTGAGCTCTTTGAAAGCTCTTATCTTTTCCCACAGCTATCCATTTGCCATTGAGAGGGTGGCAATTGTGCTTTTTTTTTTTTTTTTAATTAGTTTGGCTTTGGTACAAGGTTGTGTTTCACAGTATTATGCAGACAATACAAAGGGTGCTTCGGCCATCTGTTGCTACATAGAAAACCGCCCCCTACCAAAAAAAAAAAAAAAAAAACAGTGGCTTAAAACAACTGTGATTTATTGTTTCTCATGATTCTGTGATTTGACTTGGCAGTTCTTCTGCTCAAGTCATCTCCGGGGTTGCATTCAGCTGGAAAACGGACTTAGGGTCAAGTTCAACTGTGGCATTGGCACGGATGAACCTCTTTTTGTATGGCCTTATGGTCTCTCTCCAAATAGACTGGCTTGGTTTGCTTTTCTTGCACCACCTCTGGGTTCCAAGTGGGCAAGTCCCAGGGTGCAAGAGCTGACCACATCTCTGCCTACAGCACACTTGCTGGGGTCCCATGGCCAAGCAAGTCACGGTGCCAAGCCCGGAGTCACTGTGGATTGGGGAAGAATTACACCAGGCATCAGTACCAGGAGGTGAGTCCTTGGGAACAATCCACTTGACCCTAGAGGTTTGAAAAAGAAGCCCTGTATCTGAGTACAGTCATTTAATTCAGCAGCAAATGCCTTAAATACGAAAATATTATATTGGACATATTAATGGCTTAATATCAGTAATAGCTAATATCTGTTGACAATAATAGTATGGCAGGCCATGCACTAAACATTTCATGTAGGCGATGGGGACCATTACTGATCCTCATTTTATAGATGAGAAAACCAATGTCCAGAGATACATGCAAACAGCAAAAGGTGGGTTCAGATTAAAGTTCAGCAGTATAATCCAAACTGTGCTCTTAATTCCCAGGTTATCAGATCCCTAAATAGAATGGTCCAGAGGTGCCAGGTTAGTGAAAATGGTATGGCTTTCAAAATTTACCTCTAATATCCAGCTGAAAACAATCAGCCCGAGTCCCAACCCAGGGAGTCACGGAGGGCTCCCAGAACACCAAGCTGTCTGCTAGGGACATCGTTCCTCCTCTTCTGAGTCAACCTGGCTGACACCTGTGCATACACATGGTTCCCACACTCACATAGGACAGTGCCAGGCACTGGCCAGGCACCCACACCAGGGCCTGCACCCTAGGCTCTCCAAAAGAGTGGAACCGCTGGTTACCAGTTACTGTGATGAGTCCTGCTTCCTCCAATGTTGAAGTATAACACCAGAGAAGCACCAGACAAGCCTCGAGTAGAAAGTAAGAAGCTTTATTAAAGGACAGTAGAACAGATTTCTTCCAGGTGAAAGAAGGGAACCCAAAAGCAGAATCTGTGGGATGAGGAAGTCCTATCCCCTTTATATGACCAAATTTTCCCTTCTTCTCCTGCATTCTTCTCCCTTGTTCATTGCCCCTTGTCCTGTCTAGTGACTGGGGGATGTCCATAGAATGGCCAGAGGGTGAGCAGGTGGGCTGGAAGGGCCTCCATGGGGTGCTAGGCAGGAAGGGAGGGCAGCCCAGGGGGGGTGATGAGCAGCTCCCTGTCCGCTCAGGAGTTGCTTAATTAACAATTTTTGGGGAGGGGGAGTATCAAAGGGCTCTTCTCCTAGGGGCTGTTTCCAATGTCCCAGGCTCCAGTCGAACTCCATTTCCTCCATCAGACCCGATTTACCTACCTACACTAGCTCCCTATCTTTAAATCTGGCTTTAAGAAGAGGTGGAACAGTACAGGAGCAAGAGCCTTCAGATCAGATCAGCCAGCATGGGGTTGGATACCAGTAACGGCTCTCATCTACACTCATCCTTTGGCTTAAATGAGATTGATCATAGATTGATCACGCTGTGCAGTTTAGGGAACATTAATTTACAAAGGGTTTACAAGAGGCTCAACACAGTCTCTGGCACATAAATAAATAGTAACTCCGGTTATCAAGATGAGGATTTAGTGTTTCTCAGAACTTCTTTGGAAGCCCTACCTTTTCCTTAACCCATGACATGCTGAGAGAAGCTTATGTGGGGTTTTATCTTCTCTGTGGAAGACATAGTGGCCAGCTTCTGAGGACTCACAGAATGGTGTAGATCTCATATTGATTTACGCATAAGAAATAACCCAAGGAAGATTTTAAATAAGTTACTTGTTTGTGCGTAGCTTTGTCTCTGTCCTGAGGTTAATAAAATCAGATCACATAGGCAAAGCGTCATACCAAATTGTGCTCTTTTTAATCTAATATTTTACTTAATTTTTAAAAATTTTTTGCTAAAAAAGAAAAATGCAAAAACAAACAATATGAGAAGCAAACGCACTTTGTAGACTTGTTTCATGTATTTTGCAAGCTTGGCACTCTTCACATTGCCACCACCACATGCACCGGCCACGTATACCACAGGTGGTTGGGTTAAGCTCACGCAGTAGAGGCACTCAGGGGAATATTTTGTTACATACTGCTTTAGTCCACTCAAGGTGCCATAACAAAATGACATAGACTAGGAAGACTCAGCCAGCAGCAATTTACTTCTCACACCAGTCCCATCATGAACCACTCCACCCTCATGACCTCATCTAAACCTCCTCACCTCATGAAGGCGTCACCTTCAAATGCCATCGTGCTGGGGGTTAAGGCTTCAACCTATGGTCTTGGGGAGGCACTAACATTCAATCCACAGGAAAACCATGAAAGATATAAAACTAAAATTATCCCAGCAAATTATCTTTTCCAATTCTCTATTGCACTTAAGATATCGAGGTCTTATAAAGAGCAAAATACAGCTTAGGAAGATTTTACACGAAACGAGTAGCTTAAATGCCCATAAGAATGTCTCATTTTCCAGAACATAATAATTTTAGTCTTGCCAATCAAGTCTGTTTTGAGAATTCTTTTTCACTTGTAACCACAAAGCATGAGCTATGAAATCACCCAGATCTGAGTGTAAATTCCACATTCTACCACTTTCTAGATTAATGACCTTGGTTCAGTCTCTTTAAATCACTTTAAGCTTCTTTTTCTCATCTGTAAAAGTCATGATCAAATTCTTCCTTTAAATTATTGTGAGGGCTGGGTGTGGTAGGGACGCCTGTAATCCCAGTGGCTTGGGAGGCTGAGGCAGGAGGATTGCAAGTTCAAAGGCAGCCTCAGCAACTTAATGAGATCCTAACCAACTTAGTAAGAACCTGTCTGTAAATAAAATATTAAAAAGGGCTGGAGATGTGGCTCAGTGTTTAAGCATCCCTGGGTTCAATCCCTGGTACCAAAATAAATAAATAAATAAAATATTGTGAGGAACTAGAGTGTGGCTCAGTGGTAGAGTACTTGCCTAGCATTTGTGAGACCCTGGGTTCAATTCCCAGCACTGCAACAAAAACAAAAACAAATAGCTAAAAAAAAATCGTGAGGTGTATATGAGTTGTTGTATGTGGAAATGATTGGTACCCCATTTGGCACAGAATAAGCATTTGGTAAACTTTAATTTTCTTCTCCCTTTTTGATTGGTTTCTCTTTTTCAAAACAAATTACCTTCAAACCTACACCAGATTAGAAAAAGTTCCTATTGAAAGCCTCAATCACTGGCAAGTATAAGATTTTACCTGAAAGCTCTGCATTAAAGGATTAACTTCTTTACAAACCTTAACAGCAAAATTAACTGACACTTTTCAAACTTGGGGCAGGTGAACCAACCATCCATTCCACATTTGATACATACTGCCATGTTCTTAGAATTGATCATTAGGATTTACACCTACATGCAAAAGCAGGAACTGGACTAAAGCCAGTACTTAAAGTACTACTTTTTAAGAGTACACATGTTGATCCACAAGCACATTTTTTTGTTGAGACTGCCTTGTGAGATTAATCCACACTGTCCTTAAAATCACAAGGCACTGATCACTTTGCCTCAGTTTTTCTTCTAGGCAAGTGACAATAGGGTTGTTACAACCCAGAACTATTGCAATGCTCTCATTTACAAATGGAGAAATTGCTGTTCCAAGGACAAGCCACTCAGCCACTCTGCTGGTCCTCAGTCCACTGTACACTATATCCTATTACTAAGTCCCTTCTGTAAATAGCCTTAAATCCTTTTTGTTAATTCAGGGTCAGGGGAAAGAACAGCGTAGAATGGTGAATATTGTGATTGGCACTCAACATCCATTTCTCTCTTCCTGTAGTGAAGTATTTTTTTCAAACTGCCAGTTGCCGTCCATTAGTGGGTCATGAAATCAACTTGGTGAGTCAAGACCAACATGGCTTAATGGAATGGAATAGCATAGAATAGCAGAGCCCTGCGCAACACAGACTAGAATAGAAACCATCGGGATTCGTCACATTTTTCTTATAAATCTTTTATTTCAGGCAGACATATCTGTGACTATGTGTATCTGTGAGTAAAATGAATTTGACAATCGAGCATGTCAAAAGGTTTGAAAAACATGCTTCTAGCATGCCTTTCTGTATCTCTGACATTGACAAGTTAAATATTATATTTCCTGGAATCCCTTAAGAACAGATTCCAGACGTAAAGTGAGTTTAGCCAATCAGATGCCTAAGTGTGAGACCTGCAAGATGGTGGTGGCCACACCTCTCCTGTCACAGCTGTTACTGCTGCCAAGCATGTGGTAGAGGCTTTGGGTCCTCTGTGGTCCCATTAGCAGAGATTCCAGCAATCACTAGGTCCAGGGGTCCTGAGGGGCAGGGTACAAGGCATGCACTTCCTGGTCCAGGTAACAGCAGGTGCAGTGAGGTTCTGGAACTAGCAGCTGAAAGGGAGAACCCCCGAGAGCCATAGCTTCAGACCCTGGTAGTATCAACACGATGATGGATCCCCCAGCTTTCTGGTGATTGGCAATCAACAGCCATTTCTCTCCTCCTTTAATTAAGTATTTTTTTCAAACTACCATTTGCCATTCATTAATTGGTCAATGAAATCAACTTAGTGGGTCAATTCAACAATTCTTCATGAAATGGAACAGCATAGAGAGCTCATCCCTCAAACATTGACTAGAAGAGAGTATGGTGGTCTAGTTCTGTGACATGCCTTTGAGAATTGCTGTGGAAAACTCGAAACACATTTATTTCTGCCGTCCTGACGATTCTGTGAGCCTCTTAATACCTTACAACAGATTCCTTCTTGTTTATGTCACTCTCAGTACTGTGATCTGTTACAACTGACTAGAAAGTAAAGCTAATAAAATCTTTTTTCTGGTGCTCAACCTTTTACTGGAACCTAGTTACGAATCCCTGTGGAGAACTATGAAAAGAAGCAAAAAAATGAGTAATTTGTCCCAGATACTTTTGTTTTTATTCTTTTATGGGCACTACAACACCAAGTGATCAGAAAATACTTGTTGACTGACTGATTGACAAGGAGCATGATGAAAGGTACATCGTCAATACTCACTGCAGGGGAAGCTCATGAAGCTGACTTAGGTTAGGTTTCCTGGGAAACCCCAGGACAGAGATTCAGACATAGAGGGGTCATTGAATTGCACACTCAGGGACAAAACATGTAAGAAAGTGAGAAGCAGGATTGACAGAGGGAGCTGTCACACCATGATGTCATGGCCACAGAGGCCCCAGCCAATCTTCTGAGGAAGGAGGGATGTGAAGCTGAGATGGCCCTTAGGAGCCGCCCTGCATGGAGGGAAGACAGCCATGCTGCGTGCCCCTACATTGGCCAGTCCCTGGATGAGAGTTGCCTTAGGAAGGGTCTGCAATCCTTTAGAACTCAGCTGTGTGTTGTCAGGAGCCAGCAGCTCTGGGTAGCTGGAGAATGAGTGCTTTGGAGCTGGGGATGTACTCAGCTTGCGTAGTCGGTGCAAGGTCCTGAGTTCAAGCCCCAGAACAGCAAAAAAAAAAAAAATGAAAAGAAGAAGAAAGAAAGAAAGAAAGAAAGAAAGAAAGAAAGAAAGAAAGAAAGAAAGAAAGAAAGAAAAGAAAAGAAAAGAATGAATGCTTCAGTCCTAAGGAGGGAACTGGGGTGCACCCATAGCATCTGCTGCAAAGCCCAGAGAAGCATTAGCCGGTATCATGTTCTCAGAGTTTCCTAAACAACTCATCAAGACATTCAGCCCAGGCCTGGGGAGAGGCATGCTTTGTGTAAATGACTTTTAGCAGGACAGTTACAATAAAATCCATTTTCCACTTAGCAGTACTCTAGGAAAGCATGTTTCTCTAGTTGAACTTTGTGAATCTGGAGCCAGAGAGCATGAGTGTGGGCTTTGTCCCCTAATCTATTTCCAGATCAGCAGTGGGTGCAATCTCTCCGTTTTTATTTATTGACCATTACCACTTGGGAAGTAGCAGCATCTTTTTCTTCAGTACCACCTTTTTCCCTACTTTCTACTAGGTCAAGATTTATTCATAAAGTTACTCAAAGTGTTGCAAGGGGGAAGCTTTGTGAAAGGAAAATTTCATGGAACCAGGAATTAGGAAACCTGGGACCTAGTCTCAATTTTGTCAATTCTCCACACCTCTCCTCTCCTATTTTCTCTTTCCTTCTCCTTCTCCTCTTCTTTCTCCCCATCCTCCTTTCTTCTCTCTCCTCTTTCTTCTCTGCTCTCTCTCTCCCCCACTCCATTTCCTAGAAATAACCGTGCTTGCCATCCATATCCAAATTATTGTGTAGATGAAACATTTTATAAATAAGAACTGAATGCATCTGCAAGCTATCATCCTTATAATCGTATGCCCACTTAGTAATTACACAAATCATTATGCATTAAGAACCCATCCAAATCTGTATACAGCTGAAATGTAGATAAGAGAGGATCCAACCAACCTGTATATTCAAACTCCATTCTATCAACTAATTTGACCAGACCTTCAACAAATACCCACAGTGCATCCACCACGGGTCAAGCCCAGCATACATAATGAACAAGCCTGCAGGAGGTAGTGTGGCCAATTGTGAATAAAGGGGACTTCAAAGTACGATTGGCCTGGATTTGAGACCAGGTGGCTATAACTTTGATTTGTCTGAGTCTCGGTGTTTCTTTGTTCCATTAATTCTATCATAATGGGATGCTACCAAAAAAAGAAAAGTGCTGGTAAAATTATGGACAAGATCCCATGGAAACCCATAAGTGGGTTACCCAACCCAACTTTAGGACCACAGGGAAAGTTCTTGGGTGATATCCCAACTGAGTCCTAAACAATAAGCAGGAATCACTCAAATGAGAAGAGCAGAGAGACAGTGCAAATGGTAGGCCACTGCAAAGCCCTGCAGGTGAGAGAGCACTGAAGGGATTTCCAAGGTTCTTTTATATGAAGTATGGCATTCCTCAAGGCGAGAGTGAGAACCCTGTGCTCCGTGCCACGAGACCAACTGCACCCAGGGGTCAGCAGGAATCAAAGAAAGGCGTAGAGCAGGGAGCACAGGGTCCTGTTGGTATGGTCACTCTGACCACAGTGGGGAAGGGAAGGGACAATACAGGAACACCCAAGGTTGGGCAGAGAAAAGGGGGTGTAAACCACAGTGCCCTTAAAGTGGAAGGAGAGACTTGGGTGGATGAGGGAGAAGGCAGGGGGTGGACTAGACAGGGCTTGGTGATTCATCAGATGTGGAAGTGATAAAGAAGTCACAGCCTCCTCTCCATCCTGACGTGGACAGTTGAGCAGAAGCCAAGTCACTCTCTGAGGAGGGAGCCCAGGAGAGCATATGGTGGGATACAGGTGGTAAAGAAAGAGAATATGATGGAAAGTATAAACTCAGTGTTGCACATGTTGAAGTTGAGAAGCTGTAGGATATTACAGAACCCATGGAGCTCTGGTGTTGTCCAGGATCTCAGCTGCACACCTTCTACACATCAAGTCAACCCTCACCAGGACTCTATGAGCAAAACACTCCTGTCATTCCCACTGTCATCCTGAAGTAAACACTCAGGATAAGCACTCAGCAGAGCCTGTATTTGGCCCGAGCCTGTTTTGCTCAGTTTCTCCTGGTGTCTCCTCTACACAATTCTACCCCACACTTGATCATGATGATTAGAACAGAAACCATCTCAATAAAGACAGGTCAGCACCATCATTACATGAGTGATAATTAAAGCCACAAGAGTAGGGGGTCCTGGCTAGTGATATTTACAACAACCATCTTAGCTTGGATGTGTTGAGTATCCATTATGTGCTATGATATTTTCCAAATGCTTTATATTATTTAATTTTTGCAATAGGCTCATAAGGTAGAGTACTCATATTGTAGGGCTGCCCTAATAGAGTTCCAGAAACTGAGTGACTTCAGCCACAGTTCAGGAGGCTAGAAGTCAGAGATCAAGATGCACCAAGGTTGGATCCTTCTGAGGACTGAGAGAATCTGTTCCAGGCTTCTTTCCTAGTTTCTGGTGGTTTGTTGACAACCTGCCTCCATTGACTTCTAGATTCCTTGCCCTGATATCTGCCTTCATCTTCACATGACATTCTCCCTGAGTAGGTGTCTATGTCTGTGTCCAGATTTCCACTTTATAAAGACACCGTCATATTGGATTAGGGATCACCATAATGACCTCATCTTACTTGCTTATCTGCAAAGACCTTTTTTCCAAATGAGGTTATGTTCACAGAAATTCAAACTTAGGACCTCAACATCTGTTGTTAGCTTCTCACCTCTGTGACCAAAATACCCAGCAAGATCAACTCAGAGGTGGAAAAGTTTATTTTGGCTCAAAAGTTTCAGTCCATGTGCTGAGTCCAGTGCTCTGGGTCCAAGGTGAGGCACAGCATCCTGGTGGAAGGGCATGATGGAGGAGAGCTTCTCCCTTCATGGCACCCAGGAATCCAAGACAGGGAGGGGAAGGGGCTCCCATGCTCCCTTCCAGGCCATGCATCCAGTGACCCACCTCCTCCAGCCACGCCCCTCCTGCCTGCAGTGATCACCCAGATGAGGCTACAACTCCCACAGTCCAATCAATTCACATTTCATGTTAAACATTCCTGCATTAACACAGGAGCTTTGGGCGGGACACCAAAAAAATTAACCTCTGTCTTACAGATAAGGAAACCAAGGCACAAAGAAATGAGTAACCTGCCTGAGGTTATGAAGCTGATGCATTGAAAAGATTATGAAATGTGAGAAAAGGAAGCCTAGAATAAGCACCCATGAAACATTCACATCCAACAGACCCGAGCAAGACCCCACTCCATGACCACAGGGGATGGGACCAGGAATGGGTGCGGAAGCTGTCAAAGCAGAGGCAGAAAGCTGAGTCACATCAAGGAACCAAAGGAAACCTGGCACTGTGGGGTGGACAAGAGATTCCAAAGAGTCACCCTGTGCCCTGCACGGGGCCCTCCAGTTCTGTTCCCGGGATGTCCGACTGCTCTCCACTGAGTTCTGCAGTCAAGGATCTCACTCACCCGTGTACCCACTTTTCCTTACATGAATCTCTCGTTTCATTTTTGTTTCTTACAAACTGAAACTTACCTAACTCAAGCACCTAGAGAGGTAGAAGAAAAACAAGTTGCAGGTCACTTCATGGAAACCCACAGAAAAGAAGGTTTCAAGAAGGAAATGGTCTATAGGGCCGCATGTTGCAGAAAGTTCAAGTTAGACAAGCACTTTAAAAGCAAAGCTTTGTTAACCAAAGAGCAGAGACAGGGCCAGGTTGCAGGGAGGAGGTAATGACTGGGAGTTGAGACAGAAAGATAGAAATGCAATGGACAATTTCAAGGGGCTTGACTATAAAGAAGATGATGGAGGCAAGGCTTGAAGAATTGTCATGAATAGAGGGAGTGATTTTTCAAGATAAGAGAGATTTGAACATATTTTAAGGCTGATGGAATTAAGCTACTAACAAAGGTAAGGATGAAAATATTGAAAACAGACGAAAATAATTGATGGAATAAGTTGCCGGGGACTCTAGTGCCCTGACAGAGGACATAAGCCGAGAGGGGGAGAGGGAGGATGGGTATGGACACAGAAGGCTGTAGGAGGGTGCGGAAGAGAAGGTGTTTCCTGTAATGGCTTCTATTCTCTGAGTGAAATCACAGATGAGATTATCCACTGAGAGGGAAGAGAGAGGATAAGAGCTTTGAGCAAGAGAAGAATATTTGCAATAGTAGTTTTGGAAAATGGGCAGTAAGAGCTAACCAGGAAAACACGGCAGTATTACCAGTCAGCACAGAGGGCTCGGTGGGGCCCGAGGTCATGAATTTGGGATGCCACTTAGCTGTGATTTCATGTGATTTTCTCCAGCCTCATTCAATAGGGGCAGGAAAAAACAGCAGAAACATTGGTAGTTGGGATGATTTCAAAGTTGAGGACAGAAAGGCTGGGGAACAGGAAGTTGAAGGTATTAGGAAGAGAATGATTGAAGAAATGAGCCATCATCTCTAGGTGGCTCCAGATGGACTGAAGATTGGCAGGGCAAGGAGGGAGAAAATAGGAGGACCAAGGAAACTCAAAGGCTTTGTGGGAGTGGGCCGTAAAAGTCTGGGATGAACAAAGTTGGTGGAGATTTTAACTTACAATTTCAATCACAGCATGCTGTGTGCCTATGTGGGAATGTCGGAAAAGTCACACTGAATCCCACTAAAGTGTACAATTAATACGTGTTAATAACAACATTTTTTTAAGATTCCAGAGCTGGAGAGGTCGAGGTCACTGGGAGGTTCTGATGTGAGTGGGGCGTTTGTGTGTTTGTGTGTGTGTGCACGTGTGCGCTCGCGGGCAACATCTGTCATTACAGGTGGTCCTGATTGAGCAGTTCATCGTACACCTCACCCTGCCTGGCCTCACTGCAGGGTTGGCATGAGTTGTAGGCAGGTGGGTTCATCCCCTGGCTCCAGTCAGGGGTCAGGGATGGTTACATGACAAGAAGAGATGGCTCCTCTGTAAGATCTCTCACACAGATGCTTGGAGACAAGTCCTTTTTCTCAGCTCAGGGATTATTATTATTATGGTTTGGATCTAAAAGGTCCCCAAAAGCTCATGTGTGGAAAGTTTGGTCCCAATGCAGCAACATGTTGAAGTGCTGCACCTTGGCTCACGAGGGTTCTAACCCCATTGATGGATAAATCTGTTGATTAGCTCATATTAGGAGGTGAGGCTCAGTTAGACAAAGCAGGTCATGGAAGGCATTCCTAGAAGAGTACTTTTGTCCCCAGTCTCTAGCTCTCTGCCATGGGGTGCGCAGGTCACCTTCACTACACCCTTCCACCATGACGTTCTACCTTTCCTCAGGCCAAAACAATGGGCCAGTGGACCATGGGCCAAAACCCGTGGAACTATGAGCCAATAAATATGTGCTCCTTTAAGTGCTTTTCCTCAGGTATTTTGCCACAGTGACAAAAGAACTAACACCGTTGGAAAGCCCATCTTTCCTGTCACAATGGAGAAAATGAGACCAACATGACAAGACAAGCCAATGATGGAGATGAGAGGTGAAGAGGAGCAAAAAGAATCTCGATAAAAGTTTTGAATCCCTCAATCTACCCAGCTGAAGCTGAACCTTTCAAATAAGCCCTCAAAGTTCTTTTTCCACCTTCAGGTAGTCTAAATTGCACTCCTACATACTGCAGTCTAAGGTGTGAGTGGCTAAAACAATAAGAGGTGTTATGGTTTGGATTGGTATCCCCCAAAAGCTCACATGTGAGACAATGCAAGAAAGTTCAGAGAAAAGAAACCATTAGGTCATGAAAATTTTAACCCAATCAGTGAATTGATCACCTGATGGGATTAAAGGAGTGGTGGCGGAAGGCAGGTGAGGTGTGGCTGAGGGGGTGGGCATTGGGGGCATGACTTTGGGAACTATATTTGTATCTGGCAAGTAGATCTCTCTCTCTCTCTCTCTCTCTCTCTCTCTCTCTCTCTCTCTCTCTCTCTCTCTCTCTTTGCTTCATGTGAGCTGCCTCCCTCTGCCCACTCTTCCACCATGATGTTCTGCTCCAAGGAAGTAATGAGCCCCAAGGAATGGAGCCAGCCTTCTATGGACTGAGACCTCTGAAACCATGAGCCCTCAAATGAACTTTCCTTCTCTACCATTGTTCTGGTCAGGTCATTTAGTCACAGTAGTGAAAGAGCTGACTAAACAGGAAGGGAAGATAGGAGAGCTGAGAAGACCCAGAGACAACAGATACAATGTTGCATAGGTGACCTCATGAACATTAATGCCACCCAGGAATAAGACAGCACTCAGCAGGGTGGAGAAGACACTTTGGAACTATTTTATAAAAAAAATTCTTAAGTTGGGAGAATAGTTAGCATATTACTAGGTAAAACAATAAAGACAAATGAAAATTATACAGCAGTTAGCGGGAGCTTCCAAAGAGCAACGGTTTTTTAAAAATTGTTCTAATTAGTTATACATGACAGTAGAATGCATTTGACACATCAGACATATACAGAGTATCACTTCTCATTCTTCTGGTTGTACATGGTGTAGCATCACACCAGTCATGTAATCATATATACACATAGGGTAATAATGTCCAATTCATTCTACTATCCTTCCTACTCCCATAACCCCTCCCCTTCCTTCACTCCCTTTTGCCCAAAACAAAGTACCTCTATTCTTCCCTAGCCCTGCCCCTTATTGTGAATTAGCATCCACATTTAGAGAAAACATTCAGCCTTTGGTTCTTTGGGATTGGCTTATTTTGCTTAGTATAATTGCTCCAGCTCCATACATTTACCTGCAAATGCCATAATTTCGTTCTTCTTTTAAGGCTGAGTAATATTCCATTGTGTCCACATTTTCTTTATCTATTCATCTGTTGAAGAGCAGCCATTGGTTCCATAGTTTAGCAATTGTGAATTAAACTGCTATAAACATTGATGGCTGTGTCACCATAGTTTGCTGATTTTAAGTCCTTTTAAGTCCAAAGAGTGGGATAGCTGGGTCAAATGCTGGCGCCACTCCAAGTTTTCTGAAGAACCTCCATACTGCTTTCCATAGTGGTTGCACCAATTTGCAGTCCCACCAGTAATGTATGAGTGTACCTTTCCCGCCACATCCTCACCAACACTTATTGTTGTTTGTATTCTCGATAGCTGCCATTCTGGCTGGGGTGAGATGAAATTGTAGAGTACTTTTGATTGAGCAATGATTTTTATACTACATAGAGTAATGGGTGGAAGACATAGAGGGGAAAGAGAAGTACCCAGATTATACTTGCTGATGAGAACCGGAGAGCAGAGTGCAGTAACATGGATAAGACAAGGTCACTGGTGTATAAGTAACAGATTACATGACCATGGAGCGCTGCCCCAGTGAAAACTAGACCCCACTTCTGTGTCCTAAGCATTCACTGTAGCAGTACTGCAGAATCACCCACAGCTCTTCAGGGAATAGAGTTGCTCACTATTCTCCCTGTAAAATGGACTATAAGGTAAAACTGGAAATTTAGACAGATCGGGTTCACACTTTCCTCCTGAGGAACTTTATACAGATACTTAGAGGTCTCAGTGACCAGAATGAATACCCCAGTAGCAATTTCACTCAAGTGTATTTGGTTGAAGAGTTAGTTTTAAATATTTTAAGGCCTCATCTAAAAGATCACATCGATCTAATGCATTTTATTGGGCAACATAAAATATACATGGATATTACAGACCAACAAATGGAACATAAAAACATGAAGCTGGCTTGCCAACTCTGGAATGAGGGCCACCGAGGGAGAGGCCACAGCCAATGCCATCGTAACAAGGAGGAAATGGCTTTCCTAGCAGGTTTGCAATTTGTCCAACCACTCTATGAACCAACCGTATGCATAGTCAGGATTTCTTTTTCTTATTCTATATACTCTTTCCACTAAAAGTCTCTAAAGCTTAGGTTTGAACATGTTTCCTTTTATATTAAAGATTATTGTATATACACTGAGTCCTACAGTAGAAATCCTACATAAACATATTTAGGTAAATGGAGTATGATTTCATATACTACTGAGAAAGTACAGTACTACCCACTATAGACTATTTTTAGCCTCTTACATGAATCTTGTTATATAATTAATAATAAATCAATCTCAGAAACACATTTATGTTTTTAAGTACTATTTAAGATATCTTTGAATGCTGTAGAAAATAAATTTATAAAGAAGATAAATAAAATTTGTTAAAAATTATGTGTGGAAAACAGAGAAAATGTACAAAAAGAGCCCTCCCGTATGTGCGCGCGTGCACACACACACACATATCCATGACTGCATTCATGGGGATCTTCTCCAGGGACACAGAGAAACTGCTTCCTCTACTCAGCAGAAAAGGGGCTCCAAAGTAGAAGCCATAGCATGCAGTCTCTAGAGGCCCTCTTTAAGAAAGCTTCTCCATATGGTTATTATGAGAATTAAAATGGCTAGTGAACCCCAGCTGAAAAAAGATACCCCATCAATGTTAATGCTCTAATCCCATTTCCCAGTCTAGATTGCAATGTAATGGAATAATTCTGAGACTCAAAGTGTTAGCAAGTGGAATAATAGGTGTTTTCAGTGCTAAACATTTGTCGAGGGCTGGCACCTTTGAGACCTTTTCTGCCAGTGATGCAACCTCGCTAGGCCATTAAAGCATACCCTATTCACACGCTGCTCACATCTCACTTTGAGGAAATTGTGAAAGTAGGAATTGTGCTGTCTTAGTTCCACCTCCCTCTGGAGACCAGCATTCAACGAAGAAGTTTTAAGTGCCCTTGCGGGTGCCTGTCTTGCCAGAAGTCATGTCTTTGAGGCAGGCACAGG
The DNA here is from genome assembly GCF_045843805.1 of Urocitellus parryii. NCBI lineage: Eukaryota > Metazoa > Chordata > Mammalia > Rodentia > Sciuridae > Urocitellus > Urocitellus parryii. Next base: position 14,670,135 of record NC_135538.1, read on the forward strand.
AAACAAGGCGATGCTGATGTAAATGGATCAGTCTTTCAAGACACTTGATGATCTCATAGTCAGGAAGAGCAAGAGCGGTCATGTTCAAGCCCAGCATCTGGGAAACTACCTCCCTGAAGTCCGCCAGCTGCAACATCAAACAGAAACACATTAACTGGGAGAACAAAAAGTCTCCACTGTTGCTGGGTCAAGTGCAACCAAAAGCAAAAAGATAAATAATAAAACCTGGAAAACTCAGGTCTGCACAAGGTAGGTCAATTACCTACCCATTTTAGCCTTATAAAAAATAAGTTGGCTTCCCTGCTAATGACTTCTAAAGTCTCTTCAAGGGTCTCCCTTTAGCAATTCTCATAGCCACTTTTCTGATGAGCTAATTGATTAGCTACTCAAGAATTCCAGTTGAGAACCCATAAATGAGACTCTGACCTAAGGCTTCATTTTCTCTTCTCCATATACTTACTTGCTCTGAAATTCAGATCAAATGAAATGATAATTATGTATGTGCTCTGCACAGTAGAAATACAGAGCTGGAAATATACAGATGTTGGTATCATGGTGTCAATGGGCGATAAATGTTTGTGCATTGGAATGTGAACTGGACAATGAACTTCTTAAACTAAAAGAACAAAGCAAGAAAGCAGGAGGGCTTCTAAATTAGTATCATATCACATCACAGAGATTGCCACCTCAAAACATCACATTGGACTAGTGTGGGATTATTTGTCCATTGAGAAAGGGAAAATGGGAGACCAGGAACAATGGCTGAAATATGCTTCCTATACCCCTTCAAATTCTCCTAGGCTGCTTTCTCTTGTTCTAAGACAATGCAGAACAGGTGAATGAGGGCTATCTGGACAATACCTCATTAAAGCTACCTTCCGTTTTTAGAAAAGCTGTGATCCAACCAGAACATGGATCACATTAGAAAAACACCATCCATACAGCCTGCCCTGGGCCCATTGCTTCCCAACCACCTTCCCATGCAGAGTCCAATTTGGGAAATGCAACAACCCCTCTACCTGTAATGATAGATCTGTTTGTGCTTGTGCATGTGCACACACACACACACACACATATATGCAAACAATCACCAATGTGATGGTATCAGGAGGTGCAGATAATTAGGTGGGAGTTAATTAGGTTTCGATGAGATCATAATGGTGGAGTCCCCAGGACAGGATTAGTGCCCTCATAAAACAGTCCCCAGAGAGCTACCTTGTCCCTTCCACCATGTGAAGACACAAAGAGAAGACACCGTCTAGGAACCAGATGCTCCCTGTACCAGCACCTGGACCAGCCTCCAGAACTGTGAGGAGGAACAGTCTTGTTTACCAGCCACCCAGTTGACAGCCTGGGCGCACAGCACCTCAGCAGACTGAGGCCCTGGCCTCTCTCCCAGATGAAGAGGTTTTCCTCAAACCTCCACCCTTTTGAATGTGATCAGAGCTCTTAATTCCCAGGATGTTTCCCCCGAGTCCATTTGCTCTCACGGTTTGGCTTTCCCAAACTGTCTGACATCTGAGCCAAAGCAGAGGCAGCCAAAGAGCAGGGGAGAGGGAAAAAAAAAAAATCCTAGGACCAGAGTCCACTCTCTGCCCTTTTGAGCTCCAGAAAGAGAGTGACATGAAAGCCAGAGGCAGTGGGGGTCAGGCTGCCCGGGACATATTTCTTTATGCCTGACCTGATGTGCTCACCAGATAAAATGTTCCTCCTGCAGCCAGCCAGCCATGAGTTCGTTTTTATGGCTTACATCTGTGCTTGGTGGACTCACAAGTCTGGGTGCCACTGTTTGAGACTGGAGGCTATTTCCTGCCACTGATCTCTTCCAGAGATGAGGCCTCTCCCCCAGGTCTCTAAGCCCTGCTGATGTTCAGGGACCGGAAGGGTGCAGAGCCCAGAGGTCATCACCAGACACAATAAACGACCTTGCCACAACCAGAACCTGGGCTCTCACCGGCTTGTCACCGCTGTGATAAGAGCCTGTCTTTATTTCCTACAGACCTTGCCATGCCACCGTGAACTGCAAATCATGACAATTCCTCATGGTCATTGGGATGCCGAAAGGATGCAGGAGGATGGGTTGGAATGATATAGAAAGCTTGACAAAGTGGTTTTGAAGAAACGTGCGTGAATACCGTGGTCTTTGGCAGCACACACCACCAAATTGGAATCACACTGAGAAGAGTAGCGTGGCCCCTGCGCCAGGGTGACAGTCTGTGACAGTCTGTGAAGCATCCCAGTGAGTCACCGTCAAGCCTCTGAACTGTCCCGCTGTGTCCCCACAGGATTTCCCTGCCGCAGTTGTGCCTACCTGCTTTTCTCTCTTTTCTGCGTCCTCCAGAGATCTTCTCAGAGTCTTCATCTCGCTGGTCACTGCTTCCAGCATGTGTCTGGCCCTTTCCTTACCCTCCTTGGCCTCCCGCCCCGCTGTGTCCAGTTCTGCCCTGACCGTCGCGAGCTGCTTCTCCGCTTTCTCCTTCATCTTCTCCAGCTGGTCTCTGGATTTATTTAAGTCTTCGATGGTTTTGGTCTGTTCCAAAGTTTTAATCTAAAGAGACAAAAGAAGGCTGATCGTTTCTTTCGTTTTTATTTAGGAAAACTGTGCAAACAACATAAATCAGAAGTCAATGGAGCTCACTTAACTTTTTATGAATAAAGAAAGGAATTTATCCTAAACAGAGACATGGACTTTGCTGAATATTATGAGCTGGAGGAACATGACTTAAGACTGCTCTAGCACGGGAGTGCCCTTATTTGGAAAAATCAATGAGATGAAACTGTAGGCAGCATGATTCTGGATTGAGATAGTAAAGCTCTCAAGCAACCTGCACTTTCTGGCCCTACCCGTGGGCCACCATCCCTATAAACATTAGAAGAGCAAACTGTCTACTAGTTGTGTGTCCTACAGGGGAGCCCCACCTAAGGCCCCCTCAGCAAGTCTGCATCACTGTGAGCAAAATCAAGATCAGAATTATTCAGAAAAGTCTTCTGTCTGCACAAGGACTACCAGTCACAGAAGGTGGCAACCAGGGACTCTGCAGACTCAGGGAGGGTGGTGCGTCCCACCAAGGAGTTGTGCCAGGATCTTTCATTGCCGGCCTGTTTTTAAATTTTTTTATCTTGAGACAGGGTCTCGCCAAGTTGCTCAGGGCCTCACTAAGTTGCTGAGGCTGGCTTTGAACTTTTGATCCTCCTGCCTCAGCTTCCCCCCGAGTCGCTGGGATTACAGGCAGTGCCACAGTGCCCAGCTGTCCCAGGATCTTAAAGCCCAAACACAGAGTATCCTAGAGTTCAGGGCATATTTTCTGTGTTAGTTTATTAATCAAGGTTACACCAGAGCTTCTTACAAAAGAATTTCAGTAAAAAGGAATGAAATTCTGACTTCGCTACAATGTGGATGAATTTTGAAAACATGCTAAGGCCCAAAAGGACAAAGAGTGTAGAATTTCACTTATCGAAGGTACCTAGACCGGGCTGTTTCAGACAGGGAACACAGAATAGAAGCTGTCAGGGGTGGGGATGGGGGAGCTGTGAGCCATCATCTGAGGGGCACAGAGTTTCATTTGAGATGATGGGAAAGTTCTGGAAATGATCGGATAGAGACGATGGTTTCACAACATGGTGAATGTAGTTGTCGCCACTGGAATGCAGACATAGTGATGACTAAAATGCTGAATTTTATATCTTATTTTGCCACTATCAAGTTGAGGAATTTGAAGCAGTTTTATACAGACACAAGTATTTTCAAATGACTATTAAAAATGGGCTGGGGTTGTGGCTCAGCAGTAGAGTACTCGCCTAGCATGCGTGAGACCCTGGGTTCAATCCTCAGTACCACATAAAAATAAACAAAATAAAGGTTTGTGTACATCTAAAAAATAAATATTAAATAAATAAATAAATACACATCCTTGGTTTATATGCAAAGGACTTAAAAATCAGCATACTGCAGTAATGCAGCCACGTCAATGTTTATAGCAGCTCAATTCATAATAGCTAAACTATGGAACCAAACTAGGTGTCCTTCAATAGATGAATGGTAAAGAAAATGTGGTATATGTACTCAATGAATTATTACTCAGTCTTGAAGAAGAATGAAATTATGGCATTTACCGGTAAATGGATGGAGTTGGAAAATATCATGCTAAGCAAAATAAGCCAGTTTCAACTAACCAAAGGCCAAATGTTTTTTCTAATATGCGGATGCTAATTCACAATAAGGCGGGGGTGGGGGGGCACTAGAGAAGAATAGCATTACCTTAAATTAGGTAGAGGGAAGTGGAGGGGAGGGGATGTGGGGATAGGGAGGATAATAGAACAAAATAGACATTATTACTTTATGAACATATGTGACTGCATGCTCAATGTGATTCTATAACAGGTTCACTCAGAAAAATGAGAATATATCCTATCTATGTATATCAAAGTGCATAAATGCATTCTGCTGTCATGTATAACTAATTAAAACAGATTTTAAAAGTTAAAAAGTAAATACACATGAGCTTCCACTTAATATCCACTGGGATGGCTAAATAAAATCGACAAACAGTGACAAGGAATTGCAAGAACCTGGGGAATGTGGAGTCTCAAGCCCAGCTGCTGAGGAGGGCAGTCTGGACGATTTCAAAGTGTGGAACACAGAGTTGCCATAAGATGCACAGCTTTGCTCCTAGTTGTATCACAGGTGCAGCGGCAGAGTGCTTTCCTAACATGCGCAAGGGTTTGATCCCCAGCACTACAAAGGACAGACAGGACAGGAGGAGGAGAAAACACGCCACATAAGACCTTGAGTAACCACCAAAAAGTGGGAACAACTCAAAGGTCCATCAAGTGATGTATAGAGAACCAAAATGTGGTGTGGCCACGCAATGGGATACTGCTCAGCAGAAGGACCGAGTACCATGACAGGCCACAGCATGAGTGAACCTTGAAAATGCCAAGCCAAGGGGGAAAAGCCAGCTGCAAAGACCCCATGTTGTGGGATGTCGCTTACATGAAAGATCTGGGAGAGGTCTGAGGCTGGTGGGAGGGCCGGGGAAGTGCCTGCCTACGGGTACATGGTTTCTTTGGGGGATGATGAAACCATTCTGAAACTTGATAATGGTAATGGTGATGTCTGCACAACCCCAAGAAGACACTAAAAAACACTGAACTGTACACTTAAAAGGGTGAATTGTTTCTTGATAAAAGTATTGTTTGATGTACGTTTACAGAGAAGGCCTCAGAGCATGACAATGAATTATTTGAAATAAGTGAACAAGTATGTACATTTGAATCGAGGGGACAAAGAACAGAGGTGGATAGAGCTCAGGATTTAGTTCTGAGTTCTGAACAAATCAGACAAGGTCTGCAGGCACAGTATCAGAAAAAAAAGGTCTCACTTGGGATTTTAAGTCTGTGTTCAAGTCCTTTGAATATTCTGTATGAAAGTCATGAAATAATGAAGTGCTTTCCCTCTTCCCTCCGACCCCGTCTTCCCTAAGAATGAAGGACATGTTCTCGCTACATCTGTTCCCCTGATCCCTCCTGGGGCAGAATCAGAGTCAAGGGATGAGCTGGGGGGGTGATAGAAGGAAGAGACCCAGGGGGAGTAACTGATCTACAGGATAAAGAACTCAGAGAAGGAGGGGAGAAAGGCGAGAGCCATGCTCAAGAGGCTGCTGGAAAGGTGTTGTGAAGGAACTGGGTGTGGAAGGACTCTCTAGGCGCCATAGGGCTGCGTGGGCAACTTGGGAGAGAAAGATAAAAGGAGAAGACACTTCAAACCGTTGCTGCTCCCAGTGAATGAACCCCCTCTTCATCTTTTTGTTGGGGGTGGGGGTCGGTTTGTTTTGTTTTTGTGTAATGATGAAGCTGCTGGACTGGTTACTAATTGGCCAGCAGGTGTAGACAGGTGACTCACTGGTCCTATTAGGAGGACACTGTAGGAGATGACATCCTCACCTGGTCCCGAGCACATCTTCACTGTGACAGAGGATCCAAACCTGGGCCCAAGTTGACCTGACCTACACTCTGACCGGTGCCTCTTACCGACCCACTAGAAAGTCAGGAGATGGATGGGCATCACTGTGAGCTTGGAATCAGGACATGATGAGGAGATGTAACTTGTGAGGGAACACCTGTGGTCCTGACCAACTGTAACACACATGAACTTCCTAGGAAATTAAATTCCTTTAGCTATGGTATGAATGTTTATGTTCCCCAAAATTCCTATGTGGAAATCCTAGCCCCCAAGGTAACACTAGTAGGAAGTTGTACTTGGGGAAGTGAAGACAGAGTCCTTGTGAAGGGGTCAAAGTGGCTGAAGAGCTCCCTTAACCCCTTGAATTGTGTGAGGACACAGCAAGAAGGTGTTCTCTATGACCCAGGAAGCAGGCCCTCACCAGACATCCAGTCTGCGGGCACCTTGATCTGTAACTTTCCAGCCTCCAGAAGTGTGCAAACAAAATTTCTGTTCTTTGTAATCCTCCCAGTTTATGGTATTTTATTACAGCAGCCTAAGAGTGAGACGCTTTTCTAGACAGGAAGGAGGTCAATGCTCGGATAAGTCACAGCTGCTGACCTGGCTCTGTCCAGAGGAGATGAAATCCCTTAGGAAACTGGCAGCAGGTGTGGGATTTGCTATCTAGAAGGCATAAGAACAACTGCGACAGCTCCGGAAAGGTGCAGAAATTAAAATGACCGCCGCTGGGGGAAGGAATTTCACACTGGCAACAAGGAAACCATAGCAGTAGAGCAGGTCCCTGGGACAGAGAAATGCCACTACGAAGAGCAGGTCCACAGGAGCTGACCGGGGAGAGCATTCATGCATCCCAAGGTATGAAGCCCGTCTGTGGATATGGACTGAGTATTAGATACGGGTGTGTCCGAGCACGGCCTCAGTGGTAACTCCCACCATCAAGGGCAAAGTCAAGCCCAAGCCCAAGGCCCCACGACTCCCAGGCCCCACGACTCCCAGGGTCCACACACTTTCCATAAGCCACAACATATCACAGGAAACCAATTTTGCTCTCTTTATGTCTTTGTTCACACTGTAAATGTCGAATAAAATCTCAATGTTTAATTTAGCACCAAAAAAAAAAAAACCTAATTCCTGAATATGCTACTTATATTGAGGCAAAGACAAGAATGCCCTTGCTCTTAAGAGTGAGGTGTAAAGATGTTTGCAACTCTCTCTCAAATGGTTCAGCAAAAATAAAAGCAATCTCTCTCTCTCTCTCTCTCTCTCTCTCTCTCTCTCTCTCTCTCTCTCTCATAGTAAGCAAAATATAATAATTAATAAAACATTTAAAATCTTTGTGAAGGGTTGGAGAATTCCATTGTACTATTCTGGCAATTGTTCTATAGATTTGAAATTTTTCAAAACAAAAGCAGGGAAAGGGTCTATATTGATCATGGATCCTAGGAATTAAAAATTTTAATTAATATGTATATTTACTTATAAATTGAGTAAATATACATCTCCAAATAATGTATTCTACAGAATATCAAATATTTTATAAATTGTGGACATTACATGGATGAAATAAGTATCAATTTTTAAAATAATCTCCCATTAAAATAAAGAGCTCCCCTTCACATGCTCCTAGCTCTGTGCTGCAGAGAAAACACACAGCAAAGGGGCAGTGCTGGGGTTGGTGTGTTGAGTTCAGACCCTTGTCTTAAAAGGAGAAGAGACACGTTCAGGCTACAGCTCAGAGAGATGAATCAATCAAGTCCTAGGGAGAAGAATGCACTGCCAAGAATTTCTGAAAAATATGAGAGTTTATCACAGTCCCTAGGGCTGCTTGAATCTTGTTTTCAGGAAGCAAAGGCAAGTACCGGCTCTGGGCCAAGCCACCAGGGCAGAGCTAGAAGCCAGTGGTAGTGTCCACCCTGGTCCTCCTGAAGTCAAACCCCAGATTTCTGGGCGCCTGGTAGGACCAGGCCAGCATCTTAATCTTCCTGAGGGAACTTCTCACCAGCTCAGAGTTCAGCAAGGGTCTCTGCCCCTCATTTTCTCCCATCGGGACAGAACTGGCCATAAATAAGATTGATGCGTCACTGAGACTCCAGCAAAGATGGAAGGTGTCCAGGCTGCCCTCCCTGCTCACTGTAAACTATATTTGCTGCCTCCTCAGGGAAGGAATTGTTAAAATCCGGTGAGCAACTCTCTGGTGTTACAAAGGCCCAAAGGCCCAGAAAGAAAAGGTGATTAAATTTAAAAGCTGTTGTATTGGCTCCCACAAACCTCCAGCTGTGTGAGCGTGGGGTGGGGCAAAGGTGGAGTTCAAGACAGGCATTGCAAACCCACCTGCTTGCAGGCCCTCTGAATGGGGTGGGAACACAAGGTGAGAGGCTCTCCCACTGACCCGAATAGAGGCTGTGCCCCTTTTGGAAGAGGAACGCAAAGATTCCGCTGGGTAAGAATGCTGCAGAACCAAGGGCAGGCAGTTCTGGCACCCTGCCCCTCCCCCAGAGCCCAAGCCAGGGAGCCAGACCTGCTGAGCTGTGAGAAGCACCAGGAGCTCAAAGATTCCAAGCAGCATCAGAGCTGATCCAATGGGAGGCTAGGGGAGAAGGTAGAAAGGGCGTCCTGGACGGGAGAAGGGCATGAGTGGAGAAGGACCATGGGAGCAGCCGTGGTCACACCAAGAGAGCCAGACAGCAGAGAATTCCACAAGGGTCTGAAGATCCCTGTGGGTGTTTCCTTGAGAGACTGCAATGAAGATAATCAGGACTTGCCCCTAGGTTTTGGTGGTCTGGCTGCTAACTTTGATCTCAGGTCCCTACTAAGGCACGCAGCTTAGACTGATAGCTCAGGTTGATTGATAGCTGATTTCTCTCCACCAGAGAGCTGCTTTTTTGCCCAGAATAAAGACCCATCTCAGACTGACTTCATTTAAATGAAGTGCAGGTACTCAGTTCTGGTCAATGAAGATGTAGGAAATGTTGAGTCACTCTTGAAAAGTAGCAAATAACTGAAAGAAGGCTGGAGTCCCAGCAGCCACCTTGGGCTAACAGGCAGCATTGGGAATGAGAGCTACAGTTAGGGTAGTGAAGTAGAGAGACATAGCAAGTCAGGGTCGCTGGTGACCAGGTAGCTATCCATCTACACATGGAATGTCTACTTCCATGCTTCTGTTCAGTGACAAAGAATAAATGTGTCTCCTATCTCAGCCACTATGGGCTGCTTCAATATATTCAGCTGAAACTAACATAAGTAGTTAATCCATAAATAAATGTTCAAGCCAAATGAAAGCAGAGATAAGCTATAGTGTATGCACAAATACAGTATCTGCAATAGTAAAGCAGGCGGTAGAATAATTGCTCTATCCTTCGGGAAAATAAACCATAGGTTTGCCAAACTCAGAAGAAGATATATCCTGAATAGCTATACCACACATTCTTGCTGGTGATTTCAGTAAAATAACATCATCTGTCACATTGAATTAACATCACTAATATTTTTAATTCTATTCCGATCCTTTATTTGGATTTCTAAATTGGTTTGGATTTCATAATGCTAAAAATATAATAAAATTAAAACTTTTTATATAGTTTTGAGTTTGAACATGTGAGCAACATTCTAATAAAATTATTCTATCTGAAATAGGGAAGTCTGTGAAGACATATTTGTTTTTCAAAAAAGAATCTCTATAATCCTAGATTTGCCTGCCAAATCAAAATTTAATTGTTCATCTGGAAAAGTCTCATATTTTTGGTTTAAAATTACAAAGAAATTTTAATCTCCAAATTTAGGTATGAAAGTGGGTTGACAGGAGATCTGGCTAAGCAAAGAGTCAAGGTCTTCAGTCATGGTTTTGCCACAGACATAAGAAATGCATGCCCACCAATGCTCATGGCAGCCTTATTCATAATAACCAAAAACTAGGAACGATCCAAATGTCCATTAAATGTTTACTAGACTAACAGAATGTGGTACATGCATACAATGAATTATAATTTACCCATAAAAATCATTGTGATGGTAAATTTTATGAATCAACTTGGCTAAACCACATTTTTGGTTTATGTACCCACATATTTGGCCCAATGTTATTCTGGATGTTTCTGTGTGGATGTTTTCAAATAATATTAACATTTAACTGCGTAGACTGAGTGAAGCAGATTGGCTTCCCTAATGTGGGTGGGCTTTCCCAATCGGTTGAAGATATAAATATCACAAAAGACTGAACTCCCTTCAACAAGAGGGAATTCTGCCAGCGGCCAGCCCTTGGATTTAAACTGCATGGCAGCCTTTCCTGGGTCTCTAGCCTGAAACCCCAACCTGCAGATTTTGAACTTATCCGCCTTTGTTATCATGTGAGCCAATTCCTTAAAATAAAACGGATCTCTTTTTCCCTCTTCCCTACCTTGCACACGCACACCTTCACACACATTCTGTTGGTTCCACTTCTCTGGAGAACCCTGACGAATACAGGAACACTGACACATGCTAGAATATGAGTGGACCTTAAAAAACATCAAACTAAGTAAAAGAAGTCAGAGAGAAAGGACCACATACTGTATGATTCCATTGATATGAACTGTCCAGAAGATGCAAATCTCTACAGACAGGAAGCAGACCATCGACTATTGGTGGTAACTGCACAGACTGTCGACATCGTGAAACCCATCACACTACACTTCAAAAGGGTCCATTTTATGGCAGGTGAGCTATTTCTCTATTTTTAAAAAAATAGAAACGCAATTTCAATTATTACCTTATCTAGACCCTCTATAAATGGTGAAATTGTTCATCTGCTAGATCATGTGCTGAATAATCCTCCTGTCCCCAAAGCTAAGCCTTCCTGGAACCTCAGAATGAGACCTTATTTAGGAAGAAGGCCTTCAAAGGTGTAGTTCAGTTAGGGTTCTCGTGATGAGATCAGTGTGGTTTAGGAGGCGCCCTGAACCCAATTTTGGATGTCTTTGTAAGTGACAAGAAGAAGAGGCACACAGAGAGAGAAGGTCACATGAAGACAGAGCCTGGGTTGAAATGATGCAGCTTATAAGCCAAGGGTTGCCAGCAGCCACCGGGAGTTGGAGAGGCTGGAATGGACTCCCTCAGAACCCCAGAGGGAAGTGCCCTGCCGACACCTGGATTTCAGACTTCTGGCCTCCAGAAGAATTGAGAGGGAATGTTAAGCCACTGGGTTAGCAATAATTGGGCTGATTCACTGATGTCCTGAAGTGTTGTTCCATGAACAGTGAGATTAATACAGAGACAAACTTAGACTATGTACAAAGATGGGAACATTGAGTGGGGCATGGTGGTGCATGCTTGTAATCCCAGAGAGTCAGGAGGCTGAGGTAGGAGAATCGCAAGTTCAAGGCCAGCCTGGACAACTTAGCAAGACCCTGTCTCAGAATAAAATCCAAAGGGCCGGGGATGCAGCTCAGTGAGAGTGTCCCTGGGTTGGATCCACAGCACCCCCTCCATCACACACACACACACACACACACACACACACACACACACAATCCTCCATGGCTCAGGATCAGTCCAAGCATCTGCAGGATGCCCGCAGGCCCTCTGTGAGCAGGCTCCTGCCCCCTCCACACCCAGCTCCTCCCAACACTCTCACAGGGAAGATCAGGCGTGGTCAGCAACAACCAGGCCTTCAGTTCCCCTGTCTCAGTGCATCGGACAGTCATTGGTCATCCTCGACACCCACCTGCTGTGCCAGATCCCAGGACAGCACTGAGAGGGCGTCTGCTGGTGGAGTCATGGCAAAGCCTCAGAGAGATGGAGACGGCACTTCCATCTGAGTTTAAGCCACTTCCTGTCTACACCTCCTCTGGTGAAGATGGATTCTCCAAAAGGATCAGATGGTCTCTGCCTTCTCCTCCTTCTCTGGAGCCCAAGGCCTGCACCACCCCTGCGCTGTCCTACGCACTCTCCCACCACTGTCTGTCTTACCTGACCCCCGTTTCTTTTCATCGCTGGCTCTGGCAGTGTTGAGGGGCCCTGTGTTCTCTTTAATAAAGTAATTCTCCTGTAGCCCTCTGAGCTGGGGGGCCAAAGGGGTCCCCACCCTGGAGGCGAACAGACACACACTCCACCGTCAGGAGTGACCAAAGCAAGGTCCCTGCCATCCTAACTTAGGACTCGCTTTGTGATCTCTGGAAACAAGAAGCCAACTCCTCACCACCCACCGCCTCAATCGGTTCAAGCACTGAGTGTGGGTAACCAACCATATTTCCTCAGGTTTAAAATTCATTTTCCTTTATATATTGCTCAGTCTTTCAGGAATTCTTTTCTCCCTGCAATGGGGTCTGTGTGGAGGGAAACCCTGGTAGGTGTTCTGCCCTGAACCCTCCTGCATGCTGCCCGGGAGCCTGTCCTGTGAGCGCTCACTCCTAACAGAGAACACTCCATCGTCGGCCTGGGCGAGTTCGACACTCCCTGTGACTCCGTTGAATCATAGTTTCAGAATTGCCCCAGAGAGAAAAGGGTACACTTGTACATTGCTGGTGGGACTGCAAATTGGTGCAGCCAATTTGGAAAGCAGTATGGAGATTCCTTGGAAAGCTAGGAATGGAACCATCATTTGACCCAGCTATTTCCCTTCTTGGACTATTCCCAAAAGACCTTAAAAGAGCATATTACAGGGACACAGCTGCATCAATGTTTATAGCAGCACAATTCACAATAGCTAGACTGTGGAACCAACCCAGATGCCCTTCAATAGATGAATGGATAAAAAAAATGTGTCATTTATACACAATGGAATATTACTCAGCATTAAAAAATAACAAAATCATGGCATTTGCAGGGAAATGGATGGCACTAGAGCAGATTATGCTAAGCGAAGTTAGCCAATCCCTAAGGAGCAAATGCCAAATATCTTCTTTGATATAAGGGGGGTGACTCAAAACAGAGCAGGGAGGAAGAGCATGAGAAAAGATTACCATTAAATAGGGATGAGAGATGCATGGGAATGGGAGGGAGAAGGGAAATCGCACGGAAGATGGAAGGAGAACCTCACTGGTTTGCAAAATTACATATAAGATGATGTAAGGGGGGGAAAAGAGAGAGAGAGAGAAAAGTGTCATAGTAGAGTGGGTAGAGAGAGGTGATGGGAGGGGAGGGGAGGGGAGGGGAGATAGGAAGGGTAGCAGAATACAATAGACACTAGTATGGCTGTATGTATAAATGTGGCTGTAAAACCCATGTGATCCTGCAATCTGTACACGTGGAAAAATAAGAATTCATACCCCATTTGAATCAAATGTCTGATATGTCAAGATCATTGTAATGTTTTGAGCAACTAATAAAAAAAAAAACAAGAATTGTCCCAGAGCCTCTGATGGGGTCGCTTTGCCCCTCACTTGAAGGGACCACCCTGTCTGCTCCCACAGTGAGCACGTTGGCACACATCTTCAGCGACTGTCCATGTCCCCAGCCGTCCCAGATGGAACCCCAGGGTCCTGGCCATCACCACACAATCCAGACATCCTGTCTCCAGCCAGGGAGGGAGCAGCCCAGGCCGACTTCAGGGATTCTACCCCCAGCTCAAGTCGGCCCCCTGCGGTCCATCTCAAGGCCTGAGGAGGGAGCTGGGGACACTGGTCCCTGATATTCCCCACCCCTGGGCCCTGTCAGGTGCCTTTCCCTGCTTCTCTTCCCTCACAGTCAAATATGTCCCCTCCTCTGTCACCCTTCCCTTCTCAGTGAAAACTCGCCTCAACTCCATGGCCTTGTCCAATGGCAGAAGGGCCTGAGTGGGGACCCTAATGACCTAGGAGGGAAAACACAGAGGAAATGTTCCCTGAACCATGGTGCCCACTGTGCGAGTTCAAGGGTGGCTTGATCCAATGATCTGGTTCCAAATTCAGAAACACCCAAAGTCAGTTTCAGGGCACTCCCCTGCCAAGAGCAGGCAGTTACTAGACCCGCTGGAAACGTGTGCATGTGGACATATTGTGGCCAGAAGCACACCTGCAGGACGTTGGGATATTCTTATTAAATCCCTCTGGGGGTTTCATTTCTTTCTTCTCTGTATTTAGTAGACGTGAGACATCTCGAATCCAGGACTGCGTCCCCCATCTGCTGATCCCTTCTACCGTCGAACTCGGACTCTTCAGTAAACCGTGTACCCGTTTTCTCATTTCTTCTAAATGAATTTCTATTTGCTAAATCCCTCCATCATCTCTCACCACACATCCATGTACATCTTAAAGAAATGCTTTTATTTCCTTGCACTAAATTTTTACCTCTTTTTGACTCTTTGAATAGTGATCACCTCAAATATTGAAGTCCCTAAATCAGATATTCTGGTTTATGTAATTTGGCATTTTCCCCACGACAGAGGAAATTTTCTTCTTCCCCCCCCCACCCTGGTGCATCCATGATAAGGCTCATTCTTTTGCATAAGCTTTGTTGGGAGCCTGCAAAAGGAACAAGAACACGGAGCCTCGCACTTGCCTTGAGCTCACTGGTGTCGGCCAGCTTGGCTTTGAGCTCCAGGTTGGACTCGCGACACAGGTTCAGCTCCTTCTGCATCCTTTCCACCTTCTTCTCCAGCTTCCTGACGGTGAGCTGGGCCTCGTCCCTCTCTGTGGCCAGGGCTGAGCGCACCTGCTTCTCCTCCTCCAGCTGCGCTATTTTCTGCCGGAGGAGGTTCATGTGGAGTTCTCTGCTCTCCAGTCTTTCTTTCTGAGTCTTTAGCTGGTTTGATACAAAGAGGGATTATTTTTTTTAATAATTGAAGAGTCAGTAAATATAAATGAATTAGAGATAATGTCAAATTTTATCTACACTTCAATAAGACTAATTTGTAAACCGTCAAAAAAAAAAAAAGGTCACTGGGTTCCTTTCCTTGATTGCATTTTTTTAATTCATATTTTTCCAAGAATGGATCTTGCAGCTGCAAAGTATGAGACAAAAGAGCCGCAGAAGATGTGCAAAGACTTCCCATAGCTGCTTCTCTCCAACATTGTGTGCATCATAATAAAAATGTGAAATTACTTTAAAACTACTAAAACAGGCTTATCAAGAACAGAACACAAGACAGGGAGACAAAACCCTCTCCAACACACACGGACCATGATGCCTTCACTGGTGTTTTCTGAAACAACATAGGGTGCAAATTAATATCGTGAACCCGGACTGGCTGATTTCAGTCCCTCTTGGTGACAACTCATCCTTTAACAAGCACCCCATATGAGAATGCAGATATTGCTAAAAGATGATAAAACAAGGAGGCTTTTTTTTTTAAAAGAAATCTTTGTTTACGTATTGAAAATGTTAGAAGGTTTCATTTCTTTGGGGTCTTTTGTTATACGACTGGCTGATTAGATCAACCAACCACACAAAGAGCAAAGTCCTCAAACTGGCTTCTCAGTGGCAGTCAAACTTGAGGAAGGAAATTGGACTTTTTTAGATGACCATGGATTCTCGAAGGGAGATCAGTAGAGGAAAGGGATGAGGTGGAGGGAAGAGGAAAGGAAAGGAGAAATACGCGGGAATAACATTGCACCGTTGCTTGGTGTGCATGTGTGGATAGGTAACAACGAATTCCACCACTGTGTACAGCTGTAATGTACCCAATAAAAATATGGAGGAAAAAAACAAAATGACTCTGGACCCTAAGACTGAAAAGACCTTCCAGGGTTCCACGTGTCACAACTAAAGGGTGCTCTATTAAGTCCAGACACCTCAGTCATTCTGCCACAAATGTCAGGAAGAATCACCGACAATCCCTCATCATCTTCTCCACATTTATGCGGTATTATAAGGTGGGGGACTTACTGAAATGCTGCTGAGTTCCTTGCCTCACAGTGACAACTGTGCCTATGCCTCCCAAGTCATTCTTGAACAAGCCCCTCCCACTCCTCCTCCATCGGCTCCCTTTCTTGAGCATCTTCATGTCAAATCCCACTCTATGGCAAATTTACACTAGTAAACTCTACACCCTGACTGTTCTAATAGTTCTGTAATTCTTATTTATATTGGAATAAATAATAATAATATTTAAATAATATTTCAAAAGGAAATCAATTATTATCCAAGGAGGACTTGGGAAACAATTGTTGTTCAGTTTAACATCCCTGTTGGCAATTTGGTTTGTCTACTCTCCTTTTTTATAAAATATTCCTCCAGCTATAGTCTAAAGGAAAGAAGACAAATATGAGCAGAGCATCTTCTATGAACCAAGAGTTCAAAGATGTTGTTTATTAAAGAATAGCAGTTCTATTAAGTACTATTCCTATCTTAATATGAGGAAACAGAGAGGTACACGATTTCCCAAGGTGACTCAGCTTGGTTGAGCCAAATTGCAAACCCAGATGTCATTCATTACCCAGTCTTTAGACTAAAATTTGACCATCAAATTTTCTCCTAAGAACAATAATAAGAACACATCTGTGTTTTCTTTTCCCAATACCATTAATTATGTAACTAATAATAATACTTATTTCTGTTCTTTCTTTCATTCACTCATTTTGTCTACACTGTTTCTAACTCTTCCTCAGAGTGAATGAGAAGTTGGTCCTTCTTTCTCTAATTTCTTGTGCAACAGAGCTTATAAATGCAGACACTGCTACATGCATCCCCCATTCTCCTCTTCTCGCAAAACAGTGGGAACTGAATTTTTTAAGGGAGGTGAATGGCTACCCACAGTTGAGGCTGCATTTGAAAGCCTCCGTATCAGCTAGGTTTGGCCATCAGAACACATTCTGGCTGGGGATATAAGTGCAAGTTCATGTAGCAGATTCTGGGCCCCATCTTCAAAGGCACCTCTTGCATGTTCTATTGTAACCTTCTTATTCATCCCCTTCTTCTCCAATCTTCTGCATGAATCACAGATATAATGGTGTGGGCACCATTTTGAACCTGAGGATAAGGACCACCCTAGTGATGGTAAATTAATGAGCTGAGACGGGTCTGATTTCTTGAAGAATGGACAGAGCAGAGCTGCCAGGCCAACCCCAAGCGGCCTATCTCCAGAAATGTATGTGAGAAAAGAAACTACCTCTGCTTGTTTAAGTCAATATTATTTAGGACTCCTTGGCATACCCAAAGGACTTAAAATCAGCACATAGTGGTGTGCCACATCAATATTTATAGCAGCTCAATGCACAATAGCTAAGCTATGGAACCAACCTAGGTGACCTTCCTCAAACAAATGGATAAAGAAAATGTGGTACATATACACAATGGAATATTACTCAGCCTTAAAGAAGAATGAAATCATGTCAGTTGCTGGTGAAATAAGCCAATCCCAAAAAAACAAAGGTCAAATGTTCTCTCTGATACATGAATGTTGATGCACAATGGGGGACGGGGGTTTTGCCAGATTGGGGGGAGGTGGGGGTGAGAATAGAAAAAAATTGGACATAACTTTCCTATATTCATATACGAATACATGACCAGTGTAATTCCACCTCATGTACAACCACAAAAGTGGGAAGTCATACTCCATGTATGTATCCTGTATCAAAATCAGAGCACTCTAATGTCATGTATTATTAACTAAAAAGAACAAATTAAAAAATCATAAAAAATTTATTATTTGGGGCCTCCATTTCTCCCAGTGAAAATAACCTTGAAAGTGACACACACTCTTAGCAACTCTCCAGACTTGAAATCAAGACCCAGATGGTAAATAGATAATTTGTGTTTCCCATCCCACTGGTATATACAGCGGGGGTGAGTCACTCTTCAATATTGGGGTTTTTCAGAAATTCTTTTCCTCAGCATTCCCAATTTTCCACGTCACCCACCTTCCTCTGTAAATTGTAGGCAATCGTCTTGTTTTCAACGACTGCGCTGCTCTCAAGGCGGACCAGCTGCTCTGCACGCGCCAAGACCACATCCAGACGCATGTCAAAGCCAAGTTCAGCAGCCATCCGGTCCAATCTCATTTTCTCTGAAAGCTGATCCAGAAATTTAAGATACTAAATTCAGGACCAAAAAAAAAGAAAAAGAAAATGGAACATAAAAGTAACGTTAATGTGTGAGCTCACTGAATCCTTCTCTTTCTCCCAAGCTTACCGGTGGTTCTCTTTAAACCCAAACTGGAGCCTGGACTCTGATCCTGATCAGTGACCTTGGTGTTCAATCTAATGTCATGCACTCCTCTTCGCCCGGCCATATGACAAATTTGGCTGGGTTGACAATTACATCCTCATCTCTCGGCTGTGGCAACACAGTGATGAAATCGTGCCCCACCCCCAGCCAATCCAGCTCCTGGGACCTGCCCACCCATGCACCTTCTGTGGTAGTTTTCCCCCACAGAACTGGACCAGGACCCTGAAGGTAGAAACTGGCAACTTAACCAGTGGCTACTTAACTCTCTCCTGTGCCCCACCCGTCTCTTCAAAATCAAAGCTCCCCCCACCCAAAATTTTTGAACAACATTTTGTTTTGTTTCTTTAAGTTAAAAATATCTTACAAAATGTCTTTAAAAGTATTTCAATGTATCAAAGTTAAATGAACAACATCCAAAATAGAACCATACAAAATAAGTCAAAGTTCATAGTTGAAAGTCACTGAGTCCTCCTCCACTTGTTAAAGCTGAGTTTTGGCTGGATGACTAAAGCAGTCCATGAGCTTTCACCATTGCATGATTTGGCCTCTAACTTGGATATTTTCTTCTCATTGCAAGAACTTCTCTTCTATCTGCCATTTTCAGGCAATTAAATATGTAAATAATTTCCTGCTGCCTAAACATACCATCTTAAAGCAGGGAGCGTTCTATATTTCAGTCATCGGAATGAAATTATCTCCCAGTGTATATTTTCTCTAGTTTTGATAAATAGCATACATATAAATATAATTTAACCTCTTCTTTGTATAGGTCACAATCGTTATAAACATCACACATTGCATCGTCCTACAATACCAGAGCTTGCTTTTGTCCCTGCATCACCAGGGACAAAAGCAAGCTCTTAATGCTGTGTCCCTTCTCCCCTTGGAATGTTTGATCCCTAATCTCTGTGCACGGAAGTGACCTAAACTGCTTTTATTTTATGTAAGAGTTGTTGCCTTTTTATTAAGACAGAAAAGTCCCCTTTTTTTTTTCTATTTCTATGTGTGGCCCACCCTTAGCATGCAAGGACCTCCAACAGGCAAGAAAAGATCAAGATGGGACAAGCCAAGATCCTGCAAAGGAAGTGCCCATTTCAAGAACCTTAGCTGTGCCTCTGAAGACTGCAGCTGCTGAAAACTTCCAAATACATAGAAGCAAACGAGAGTGAACATTTTGTTTGTCGGAACCACATTTCAGAATAAACGTTCAAAAGTGCATTTTTGTGCACCTTGTGTTAGGCTAGATTACCTGTATTGAGCATTTAATCTCTGCACAACTTTGCTTTTCAATTTGCACAACCCTGCCTTCACCAGGACATTTATTTCATATGCAATTATCTCCGGAAAATTCACCGTGGGCAGAATTAGCTGACATAATTGGCTTTCATAACTGGGAGTTATTTTGGCATCATCCCAATTAAAATTAATGATTCACTCTACGAAAGGAGGGGGAAGAGATAACAATCCACTTGAAATTCTTGCCTTTGATATATTTCTTCTATAATTCATGTATTTAAAGACTGTCACTTCAGGCCCTGGAGGAAGGGAAGGGAGAGAAACCAGTGGAATCCGAGTGGCAACTGGAAGGTTAACTCTTACCAGGTGAAGGCAGGAGGACCTTCTCCTGACGCAGCGTGAGATGCCCACAAAGCCAGAGGAGTGCCACCGATGTGAACATGGGTGTCTTCAGGCTCAGGAATCACTTACCACCCACCCTGCCAGGGTCCTACTGGCCCCTGAATGCTTCGAGTCTGTCCCATTGGCCAGAGAGATTTGGCCTGGCAGCCTACAGATGGTGAAGCCCTGGTACCAGGAGGAATCTGCCAGATCCTGGGGGCCACAGAGAGCCACGCACCCTTATTACCTTCTGATCTAGACTGTTCCATGAATCTCCCATTGGGCTCCCCTACCTCTGGCCTCTAAGATGCTCCAAGCCAATCTGCCTTGAGAGAAAACTTTCCTTTACTCAAGAACCTTCTGTGGCTTCCCATCACCTACAGAGTGAAGCCTGAGTAGATCACGTCACCTGCCTCCCTATTCCCACCACCCAGGGTGCACCTCACACCTCTGGCCTCACCAGGCGCCACGCTCCAGTCTCCTTGTGCCACATTTCACCTCCTGGGCCATCTGGTCAACCTCCATTTCTTCTTCCTTCCTGCAGATCCCTCTGAGGGGAATTCCTGATAAATTCCTATTCATTCCTGAGGATCCTGATAAGTGGCATCTCTTCTGTGAAGACAGCTCATTTCCTCACACGCAGGAATGGGAAGGAACTCATCCCTCCTTTTCCTTAGTCCCTGTCACATTTATACCCATCTCTATTACTGATCATACCCAGGCTGCTTGCCCTGCCCATCCACAGGCACCATTCAGGGGGCTTTCTCTTCCAATCACCCCTCAGCCCAGAGCTAACTGCCTTCCCTTCTCACCACCCCTTCAGACTGCATCTCAGAGGTGGCTGACGGTCTCCCACCCTCGGATCCTCAGGGTGGACCCCTTCTCTCGTCATCCCTCTCTCCCACTGGGCCAGCTCCATACCACAATCTCAGCTCCGCAGCGTCCTCACGGTTTTGAAATGCAGTCACGCATTGCTTAACACTGGGGACACGTTCTGAGAACTTCATCCTCAGACAATCTCATCACTGTGGGAACATCTTAGCACGCCTTAGTTTCACAGACTAAAAGCTGTAACATCAGTAGGCAATAGAGTCTTATAGGACCACAGTCTTGTCCACAGTCCATCACGACTAAATCATTGTGATGAAGCACATGCCTGTACAATTATGCTCACAACCATTTATTCCACTTTTACAGTCTACAGAATAAAGATGCTCCGTCTTTATCATCTAAGCCATTCCAGTCTTGTCTCTTGCCATAGCCCCACTTAGAATGCCATGGTCCAGCCATAAGGATTAACCACTCTGCATTCTCTGAATACAGCACTTACAAGGTTTTGTGCCCTTGTTCAAACTGCTTCCTCTATCAGCCCCTTCTCACCACTACAATCCTACTTATCCTGCAAAGATGCACTTAGTTATCTCTTCTCCTGTAAACTCTCTTTACCCAGAAGTGCCTACAACACTATATTAACACATACACAGTCTAGGGCACAGCAAATTATCTGAAGGTCTGTCTCCTCGATTGAATTCTGAGGCTATGTATTATTCATACTTTAACTGCCCCCAAACCTTCAGGGCCTCATATATCATAGGCATTCAGAAAATATGAGTTTAATTGAATGAATTCGGATCAAAGAAGTTCTAAACAATAGGAAGAGACTCAGTGTTCCTTGAAATTTGCTCAGGACCCAAGTCATAATCAGTCTAAGTATTGCAAAATTCAGAATATTCTCAGGTAAAATTTTTAGGATGCAACAGATGCTACCACCCATGGACGTCCCCTGGGGTCATTACTTTTTGTTTCTCAAAATTCGAGTTATCTCGTAAAACATCTGCAGAAACCAGCTCTCCTTCCAGGTGTGTCAGCTGACCCTGAAGCGTCTCCAACTTGTCTTCTGCCTTGTGGGCTCTCTGGAGAGCTTCCTGGTGAGACTCAGACACCTTTCCCAACTGTTCGACAAGCTCTGCTCTTTGTGCTTCAAGCTGGGAGACCATCTGGAAACAGAGCCACAACCAGGATAAGCCTTGTTTTAGATGCAACAAAGTGTTAAAATCCAGCTCAGCCCAGCAGCCTCACTATTAATGACACCCACTTCCAGATTCTTTGCAAAAATCAAATCAAAAATAGGTCACCGGTAGCTCTATTTGCCTCTGCTTGAAGTAAATCTGCCTTCATTATCTAATAAAATATCTTTGACACATATTTTTAATTTGTATAAAGACATTCAACAGATTAATCGATAAGTATTTACAGATGACATCTACTTACCTCCCAAATTGTCATTAATTTAGAAGTTTTGAAGTTTAGTTGGAAAAGAGGGTGAACAAAAGCACTTTCCAAAATCTACAAGAGTCATTCCCCAGAGAGACTCTGCCACCACACGCAGGTGACAGAAGATTACACAGCAAGATGATCTTGATAAATAACCTTGAGGCATTGCAGGGAATTCAAGTGCAGAAACATTTTTTTTCAAACTTCTTCAACCTTGTATCAGTCATCACACCCTAAACTCCAGGGGTGCTGACTTTGCAGGACACAGGCAAAAAAGTTCATTTTAGCATTAGACATGTCAGAATCTCCCCATGATGATGACTCCAAACAAGGTCAATGGCAACATCGAGCCAACAAAAAAAAAAAAAAAAATCTAACAACTGTCCCCTCTCCTACCTCATGAAACCACTGCCCCTCCATTTCAGCTCCCCAGGGTTCTCCACAACCCCAGATTTCCCCAAAGTTGCATCCTTTCCAAAGTGCCTGTTTGTTTGTCTCAACTGTCTTGTCCCCTTATGCCAAGAGAATAAGTTTCATCAAAGACCTCCCGTAGACTTTCGGAAAACTCAAACCCAGTTTCATAAGATGTTGAATTCAATACAACCCAGAAGGCTTGGGCAATGTACTTGTTTTCCTTTGATGTTTTCCTTTGGAAGAGGAAAGGGAAAAAAAATAGTAGATATTTACATATCGTTCTGTAGGGTATGCAATCTACTTCAGTTTTTAAAGCCTAAATTAACAAAAAAAATAAAATAAAAGTTTCTGCTCGCCTGTCTATAAACAACCATGTAGAAAGGCAAGAAGAACTTTAAGCTCCCTTCAGCTTTTTTGGACATCTATTATGTGGAAGAACAATCAGATATGATCCAAGTTGCCTCACAGCCTCCACAGAGGACTAATGAGTATAAATTGGAGAAGGAATCCCACATCCATTCAAGGGGAAAATTTTCCCCATCCCAAAATAATAGCAGTAACACATGCACATTATAAAACATTTGTTAAGGACAAAAAAGTATAAATAAACAAACAAACAAAAAATCTCCTCTGATTTCACTGCCTAGAGGAAACAACATTGATATTTTTAAATAAGTTGTTATATATTATTAAAATATAGCTGAAATTATATTACGTATGCAGCTTTCTTTGTTTTTACCTAGTTGTATCTTAAGCATCTTCTCATGCCATTCAAAATACTCAAGATTATAGTGACAATATTAAGAATTAATCCAGAGAATGTGTTACCATTTACTTCAATTCTTTTTATACTCCCCATCAGGCGGTGGGTTCCCAGTCGCTGGAGATGGCCAGAAGTCGTGACCATTTGTTATAGGATGAACTGACGTGCTCCAGGGGCAAGGTTAGACTATATGCCCTCTAAACTCTCTAATCCAGGGTTTCTGTAGCCTTCCGAGTTTCGGGCCTATTATTCACTTAATTTTCTGTTTATGTGGGGGCTTAGATGTTTGGTGGTGAGCTGCGCAGAGCCACATTCAAGGAACGATTTCCCAAGGAAATTCTTGATGTCACTACAGAATATGAGGCTCTGGAGATACTTCATTTTATATTTTCTGCTCTTGGTACTTAATAACAATAGATCTGATATTAATGCAAGAGAAATAGTGTGCTCGCCCTGGTACACCACGTGAAGTCACCTACAGAAAAATGTCCATGAAACAAGGTCCTCAAGATGCCACCTCCCCAGGAAGCTGGTTCATGCTGTTCAAGGTTTGACGCGCATTTCTGCACCACAGGAGATGTGGCTTGACTCCAGGCTCCAGGAGGGAGCAACTCTCCCCACCTGAGGCGCCTTCAACACCTCTCCTACCTCAACAGGGACCCAGCACAGAGGACAAGACCACAGGGGAAACAGATGCAGAGGGAGAAGTGTGCACTCAGCTGTGTGGGCTGGCAGCAGCCCTCGCCCGAAGAAAGCACAGGCTCCCTGGAAATCAGCCAGGGAGGACTCCATCCTGAAGACGACACTGAGCAGCAACAGGAAGTGGACTAGGGAGTGGTAATGACCTTGAAGGAGGAAGCGGACATCTTCAACGTGGACCACACTGTGGGGCGGGTGCGCTGGAGTCAGATAGCCCTGGTTCCGAGTCCCTCTGAACTGTTTACCAGCATGTTTACCAGCATGTTTCCTCTCTGAAACTCAGAGATGATTAAAGGAGCCAATTTAGATCATTTGAGTAACAAATTTGAGTAGCAGAAAGACTCACTGCCTACTTGGAGTCCAGCTGAAAGCCACATCTCCTATTGTGCAGAAACATGTCAAACCTTAAACAATTGGAACCAGCTTCCCAGGGAGGCCACATCTTATGGACTCTGGTCATTTTTTTCTGTAGGTCACCTTGCAAGCGAAGCACACAACTTCTGTTGCACCAGGATCAGACCTGTCTTACACCGTATGGAAGTTACTACGTGGTACACTCATATTACTGCTCCAGGGCATGGGTTCAGCTAATCATACACCCTTGCCTTAAAGAGGTAAAGAACATTTCAGAAATTGTCCTATGTCATGTTTCTCAAACTGTTTTCAACTGTAGAGTCTTTTTTCTTTTTTATCCACTAGAAGTCTTTCTGGGAGGGACAAATATTTTCAAATCAAAGGTAAGAGGATCCCATCAGCATCTTGACCCTGTGTGGATCCAATGGTATGCCAAGGAACCCTGGAGACTTCACATAGTATGATTTCTAAGACCACTAAATGAGATGGTTAAACGGTGCAGAATCTACCTGGTTACCTTGCCAGGATTACGGATTGGAGGGGCCTACCAACATCCGAGGACTTCCCCACACTCCCCTGGGTACGAAACGTTGCTTCATAAGCTTATTTCTGTGTCAGCCCATTGGGCACCACTGGGTTTTTTTCAGAACTAAATTTACAAAACTGTAATCAAATAAATTAACATTCCCATCTGACACAGTTCTTAGGAACATCAAATGCCCGGTGTCTGGGGGAACATATGTGTCCCACCCAAACTGTAAACATGTGTTGCTTTTCACACCAAAAAAATCTAGAGTCAGTAAGCTTTTCCCTCTTCCTCTTTTCTTGTATCGTCTGTTAACATACACCTGATAGTCCCTGCGACAGAATGTGCCTGGGATTTCCACCTAGAGGTGTAGGAAACAGGGGTGGGTCTCACAAAGAACAAATACTCCTGGTTTTTAAACAACAACAACAACCAAAAAAAAAAAAAAGTCACGGTAGTAAACTCTGCTCCGAGAGGCAGCAGTACCGTGTTTGAAAGTGAAGTCATAACGCCCTAACGGAGGTACTTCGCTTCCCAAGGACAAGGATTTGTTGATTTCATCAGAGAGGCATTGTGCTCTGAGACTGAAGTAAGCAGAAACAGAAGGGCTCGAAGTAAGGAAAGCTACTGGGTCACTTGGGCACCAGTGCCTCTGGACATAAACAACTCTTGTGGATCATCCAAGATTCAATGTTCACTTAGGAAATATATAAAATAAGTTATCAGGTGCCAGGTCCTTAAGTCAAATTTCCCTAACTCTACCCACTCCATTTAGTTCGTGACAACTTTTATGATGCATTGAGTAAGATACCCCATCCCCAGGTACCCCAGTACCTCGAATAGGGCCTTATTTTGGAAACAAGCTCTTTACAGAAAGAATAAAATTTAAATGAAGTCATTACCTTAGGGTCCAATTCACTTTGGCCCGTGTCTTTATTAAAAGGGGAAATTTGGACACAAAGTCAGATATGCAGAAAAATATAAGTCAAGGGAGAACATCATCCTAAAGTCAAGGTGGGCCTGAGCCATCAAGAGCTAGGAGAGATGAATGGAACAGAGTCTTCTTCACAGACCTCAGGAGGAACCAGCCCTGCCAACACCTGGATTTCAGATTTCTAACCTCCAGAACCAAAAGAAGAAAAGAAAAAAAAAAAATTCTGTCGTTTAGTTCACCCAGTTCGTGGTACTTTGTTACAGCAGGAAACAAATACAATTAGAGAGGCCAGGAAAGCTGAACCTGTATCTGTTCAGATGCCCTTGTAGCCAGGGGTGACCATGGAACACAGTTTCATACAATGAAGCATCACCAGAAATCAACTGGCACTTCTGGGAAAATGTTGGCTTTAGTAGGTGTCACGGGATGTTTCAGTGACTAAAGGATCTGACCAGAACAACTGTAGAGGAGGAAGAGTTTATTGAGGGCTCACAGTTTCAGAGGTCTTAGTCCATAGAAGGCTGGCTCCATTCCTCAGGGCTCAAGGTGAGGTTGTATGTCATGGCAGGAGAGTGTGGCAGAGGGAGGCTGCTCACATGATGATCAGGAAGCAGAGAGAGACTCCGCTCTCCAGGTACAAAAATACACACCAAAGCCACACCCCAATTCCCACCTCCTCCAGCCACACCCTACCACGTCAGTCACCCTCAGGTAACCCCTATTGGGGGATGAAATCACTGACTGGGTTAATACCCAACCCGATCCTTTCTCCTCTGAACCTTCGTGCATGGTGAGCTTCTGGGGGACACCTCACATCCAAACCATATCACAGGATAAGAACAGAGCAGGAACAGGTGACACCAGCAAGGACTGGGCTCTGAGACCAGAAGAAGTAGGTGGGTCAAGGAGCCCATTCCAGGCTCTTTAGGGCTTCAAGCTGGGTCTCCACAATGCCCACAGAGCCCCCAGAATAAGACACTTTCCAGCGAAGGAAGTAAAGCCTTAGGTTTGCCTAATGCAGAACTAAAAGGCTGTCCAGGCCAAGGTGTATGAACTTGCGTGAATTTGTCTTTTTTTTTTTTTTTTTTGGTACCTAGAATTGAACCCAGGGGTTCTTAACCACTGAGCCACATACCCAGCCCTTTTTTAATTTTTTTTTTTTTGAGGCAGGGTCTTGCTAAATTGTTGAGGAACTCTCTAAGTTGCTGAGGCTGACTTTGAACTTGCAATGCTCCTGCCTCAGCCTCCCAAGCCACTGGGATTACAGGCATGCCCCACCATGCCCAGCTTGCATGAATTTGTCTTTAAGAAAGTATGAACAATTGATCATGGTCATATCTGCTCTATTTTCAATCAGTTCTCATCCAGATGACCAGTCAGTTCGTAAACACCTCAAAGTAGGGAAAAATTTGCTTCTAATTTAAATTCTAAAGTAAAAATCTAAAAACGTTACAACTATCTGCCATTGTGGAATCACTATTTCATAAATATCTGCTATGGCATCCTGAAATTTCAAAGCTAAATAGTATCTTAAAATACATTTAGAGGGCTGGGGGTATAGCTCAGTTGGTAGAGTGACTGCCTCACCTACCCAAGGCCCTGGGGTTCAATTCCCAAGCACCACCAAAAAAAAGTAAAAAGAAAATTCATTAATTCATTTAGGTTCTTTTATTTCAGGCAGCTGAGAAGATGGCGGACATTCAGATGGGGCGGGCCTACCAAAACCAGCCAACCATCTTTCCAAACAAGAAGAGGGTCCTGCCGGGAGAAACTAGGAAGAAGAAACTCCCTTGATACTACCAGAATATTGGTCTGGCCTTCAAGATACCCAGCGAGGCCACTGAGGGCACCTATATTGGCAGGAAGTGCCCCTCCATTGTTACTAGCTCCATCCAAGGGTGGATCCTGGCTGGCCTGGAGGCTAAGATGAAGACACTGAGGGCCCTAAGATCCACAAGGGACTGTCTCCACTCCGTCTGCAAGTGCAGTCGCTGTGAGAAGTGCCACAAGAACATGTCTGTGCACCTGTCTTCCAGCTGCTTCAGGGATGTCCAGCTTGACAACCTTGTCACCGTGAACCAGTGTGCAGGCCCTTGAGCAAGAGAGTGCGCCTCAACAGACTTCAGGACATCAAGGCTGCTGGCACCAAGAAGTTCTTCCAGAAGTTCTGAAGCTGGATTCCTGCCCACTTCCCAAACAAAATAGACTTAATAAAAAAAAATTTAAAAAAAAACTCAGGCTGGGGATGTGGCTCAGTGATAGGCCTCTTGCCTCATAGGCACAAGGCCTAGGTTTGATCCCCAGCACCACACACACACACACACACACACACACACACACACACATAAAAAAACCCAACTCATTTAGGATTTCTGGGAAGCTGCTGTCGACTGTTTCTCTAAGGAAGTGGACATTTGGTATTGGTTGGAGACACCAGTGATTGTCACAATTGGGGAGGGGATGATAATGGTGTCTTGTGGGTAGAAGCCAGGGATACTACTAATCACCCTACAATGCACAGAACAGCAAAGATTATTTGGTCCCAAATGTCAGTAATGCCAAGGCTGAGCAACCTGCTCTAAGAATCAGAAAAGCTTTTAAAAAGAAAATTAAATTTTGCCAGAAGCAGAAATTCAAGGAACAAGTAGAAATGACTTACTGAAGAAGTGTGGGTGGTGTCCTCAGTTCTACCAAGAACTGCAAATACAGGAGAGAGAAAATGGGTAGCCAAGGGGTAAACATGAAAAGCACCACTCAGCAGGTAGGAGTGGACCTGAGGGGGAGAGATGGCCAGGCCAAGCCTGCACCCACTGTGGAGCCTTCACATCAGTGTAGACACAGCAGCTGGCGGGGGGGTGCAGCCTCCCCAACAAATAGATTCATCAATGTGTAAAGCTCCCATTCTCCAAAAACATTTCTGAGACAATGTACAAAATCCATTTTCTCCTGATTTTACTTGAAGATGAGTCACACAAGACACCAGCTATATGCTTGATTTCAGGCTTTTAAATAGGAAGAACAGCTATTGAAAAAAATTACAGGGTAGGAAAGGCAGACAAAGGCACTAAAAAGATTCTGAATCATTCTAATTTCTATGGGGAGTGGGGGAGGCACATTAGGCTTAACCAATTTAAACCATTTTGCTTTAGAAAATAAACATACACATCATGCTGACAATTGTACGTCATGTTTCACATGCCAGAATTAAAATAGATTTGGGGGGTAGGATTGGAAATACAGAGGAAAAGCAGTCAAATAAATGGAAAAAACCTTTGGCTATTGAAACACATTTATTACTGTTAATAACTTCATAAAGTTTTTCTCAAGCTTGTAAATAATTTCCTTTCTCTATGAAGTATTTCTGTATAAATTGAATCACAAGAAAAACTGAGTTTCTCTTAGAGATGCATATGCTTTCCAGAGTGGAGGTTAGCCAAGGAACGTTCTGTGTATGAACATTTGTGGTGTGCATGTGTGTGTGTTAGTTGTTCTAAATAGTTATACGTGACAGTAGAATGCATTTTGACACATCATACATAAATGGAGTATAACTTCTCATTCTTCTGGTTGTACATGATGTAGAGTCACACCGGTCATGTAGTCATATGCAATAGGTAATAATGTCTGATTCATTCTACTATCTTTCCTATCCCCGTACCTCCTCCCCTCCCTGCACTCCCTTCTCTCTAATCCAACATACCTCTGTTCTTCCCTAACCCGCCCCTATATTGTGAATTAGCATCTGCATATCAGAGAAAACATTTGGCCTTTAGTTCTTTGGGTTTAGCTTATTTCACTTAGCATGATATTCTCCAGTTCCGTCTATTTACCAGAAAATGCCATGATTTCATTCTTCTTTAAGGCTGAGTAATATTCCATCATGCATATATACCACATTTTCTTTATGCATTCATCTCTTGAAGGATGCCTAGTTTAGCTATTGTAAATTGGGCTGCTAGAAACATTAATGTGACCGTGTCACTGTAGTGTGCTGATTTTAAGTCCTTTGGGTATTAACCAAGAAACGGGATAATTGGGTAAAATGGTTCCATTCCAAGTGTTCTGAGCAATCTCCATACTGCTTTCCATAGTGGTTGTACCAATTTGAAGCCCCACCAGCAATGTCTGAGTGAGTATGAACATTTTATATCCATAAAGAGAATACTGCAGGTAGCCAAAGGAGCCCCAATTACTCCTTCAAGAGTATTTTGAATTTTGGAGACTTTTTCAGGGTAATTTAAATTTTTGGATTGTTAAGGGAAATTTACAAATATAATCTTGAATTTGTTTTTTTTAATGTTTATGTATGTTTAAGGCATACAAATTGATGTTATAAGATTCATATATAGTAAAATGGTTGCTATATTAGAAAAAATGAACATACCCGTCATCTCCCACAGTCATGGATGGATCTGGAGAACAGTATGCTAAGTGAAATAAACCAGGCACAGAAAAAAATATTACATGATCTCACTTATTTGCAGAATCTTCAAAAAGATGGGAGAGGTCAAAGATAGAGAATAAAACAGTGGATATCAAGAGCAAGAATAAGGAGAGGAGAAATGGTGAGATGCCAGAGGACGCAACTCTGAGCTTTGAATTACTTATCACTGAGATTCTTACTTACAATAAAAAATGGAAAAGTGCATTTTTCTCCTTTTGAATGACTATGGCATCAACAGAAGAAATAGTCCATGGTGGAACTGTACATAGAATGTGGACATCATTTACTTTAACATCTCATTAATTACAACTTCAGTAATTTTGATTTGATGATCATTTAAAGAGCTGTGCTGAAGTTAACTCTGGTCAGTAAAGCTTTACAGGAAACGAGAATTGTTGAGAGATGAATGATGACAAAATTAAATGTGCTTCCACCGTGGATATTAATTAATTAAGCCCTCTCTCCATTTGGTAACTAGGTCTCCTAAAAGACTCTTCTGGGCACCAATACCGAGGAGGGAGGAGGAAGAGGTAGAGGGCCAGAAACAGCAGCAATAGTTAAGATTAATTTCTGTGATTTGCCAGACAGTGTGTTAAGGACTTCATAACAATTTTTTCCATCGAATCTTATAACTTAAAAAGTAACCTTATGTGGCAAATACTGTTACAGGTCTAGAACTCTTTATGTGCAATTCCAAAAGGCAGGGTTTTTCCTAATTTAGTTGCTGACAAAGCTGGCCTGACCTGACCCAGTGGAGCAGCAAACCCTGATCTGAAGTGACACGAGGCTCTTCGGGGCCTCCATTCATCCCACCCGCTCCAGGAGCTCACAGGTATGAAGTGACAGGAAGGTGGCAGGTGATGGGGCTCTGCAGACCCCCTGTGGGGGACTGTGCACAGTTGCATCTACTGACTTTCCATATACTGTCTTGTCTTTCTGAACTCTGAAAAAAAATATATCTGAATTGAAAAGCACACTGGGCCCAGGGACTGTGAGCCTTGCACTAACCCTCACTGAGATAAGGAAACAAAATCTCAGAAGCCATCATCTCAGGATGGCCCAAGCCCACACTGACCATGAGTGGGAATATGGTAGAGATTGGGTCAGTGCCAGGTAGGTTTCTGACTCTAGAACTTACTTCCCCGTTAGTGGTCACTTGAGTGACTCCTGGGCCTTCCCAAGTACTGTCTAGAGTTAAAAGTGGCCCAACCCCCTATAAACTATACTTTTAACTGCTTCATATAAATCAGGTATTGGACAGGCTACATGAGTGAGTTTGTTATTCTGAGGAAGCCTGTAAGCAGCTATTTCACACTCACCCTTCTCCAGTTCTCTTCCTGGCTGCCCATTTCTTGAATCCTCTCCAAAATGGCGTCCTCTGTGGACCCAGTCATGCCCCATATGCCCGTGAGGAGGCCGGCGACCTTCTCCCTAAAGGAGGCACTCTGGCTTTCAGAGGCTGTGGCCACCTCGCGGCTGACCTTCAAACTCTTCTCCAATTCACAAGAGCTTTTCTTCAGGAGGCTCAGCTCCTGCTTCGAGGCATCCCAGGCCCGCTGGCCTGCAAGCAACCTTTCTTGGAAGATCTTCACCTCCCTTTCAAGAGCTTCTTTTGCCTCCATAGCACTGAGCAAGTCCTGAAATAATCACAGGGAAGACACTACCATTAGCAGTCAGCAGAGTTCACCTGCAGGGCCCACAGCAATTCATTAACCTTGCTTTCTGAAGACTTCAAGGAGTTAGGTTAAATACTGTTTCCTTTTTTAACTCCAAGTTCCCTAATGTTTCTTCATAAAGACACATTTTTATAATTTTCCTTTACAATCAAATTGTAAAGGTTAAAGCATTAAAAATTATCTGAATAAAGATGCTTTTTTAATCCTACTTTTAAAAATAGACTAGCATTCTCAGGAAAACATCATTCCATAAAGAAGACCTGGATGTTTCTTTCACTATTCATTGACTGTGTATCTCCTTATCTCATAAACACAAGATGAAAATTGACAGAACCTGAAGAAAGAAGACGGGAATAACTAGCCATTTGGTGGGTGGGAGGATTAAAAGTTGAGGAGATGAAGTGCCATACTGAGAAAAATAATCTTGAGTAATATTAGATTCAGAAAAATATAATGCATATAAAAGGTTACCTGTGCACCTGCTGCTATTCACCATAATCTAGAATGATCCAAAGAGACACCAGAGGAGTATCTTTTAATTTTTAAATCACTTGTTAACATTCAGTTCCAAAATACATGGATTCGTATCAAATAAGATTAAGCAGTTGACTAACCAGTATTGCTATTATATTGCCTCATTAACTGGCAAAAAAATAAAATAGTATTTTAGGAGAAAAAGCAAAAAAAAGAAGAAGAAATTGTATCATTGAATCACAGCCTGTACACCTAAACAAACTGGAAATGCTTGAGCCTGTTAGTTACAACACAATCATTTATTTTGCATTAGAGCTGGTTTTAAATGGTATTTATCTTCACCAACAACTTGGAGACCAGAAAAAGGTTAGCTGACACAGTAGTTCCTACTATTTAGGAGGAACATCTTAGTATTTTTCTTGGGGTGATTTTTTTTAAAAATCAAGTAAGTCTCAAGCATCAATTTGAAAGATAAGAGGTAGGTAGAGAAGAAGCCTGTCTTTTCCAGAGATGCAATAACTCATCATGGAGCTTACTTTGAAAAATGCCTTGCTTTTCAAGGTCTTGGTTTCCTCTTTCTCTTTGCAAACTAGACATCTCTGTAGCGAAAGCCCACTGATAATTAAATTATGGCCACTAAAGTAGATTTGAGGACACTTTATCAAAAATACAGTATTTTTGCAGGTTACCGATTGCTCTTCCAGTGGTAACATTGTAGCTGCTTACTTGGTCAGATGGAGTAACCATTATCAGTATAAGTGATAATCAGTCCAGCCACATTTTACTTAGAAACTACAATCTCAGGTGTGCTTAGAAAACTGAGACCCTAAATTGCCAGGCACAGTGGCACATGTCTGTAATCCCAGCAGATTGGAAGGCTGTGGCAGAAGGCAGGTTCAAAACCAGCCTCAGCAATTTGGCGAGACATGGCCCTGAGCAACTTAGGGAGACCCTGTGGCAAAATAAAATATTAAAAAGAGCTGGGGATATGGCGGCTCAGAGGTTAAGTGCCCCTGGGTTCAATCTCTGATACAAAAAAAAAAAAAAAAACCCTAAGGCAAAAGGAATTTTCCATAGTCAACAAACTTTTATTTGTAACTGATTATTTACAAAAGGCCCTCAAAATACACACACAAAAAAATATCAGCTGCTTGAATGCCATGGACTTCCTGCCAATTTAAAGTAAACTAATCAAGAGGCAGCTGATACTAAGAGACCAATAAACACAACTAAACTAGTTGAGGAATTTTTCTACCCAGGGTCATACTATTGTTCACTGACTTAGAAACAAGGACCATAACAGTCCAGCGAATCCAAAGCATTTCTTCTTTGTAAACCCGAGCGCCCACATTTATATCTAATAAAAATCTGAAACTAACTTGTGATCATGGAACACAGCAGTACCTGGTAGCAGGCCGATTCCTTTTTTTTCTAGACACTTTCAGCCCAGTGAACTCCAAGCCATTTCTGTATGAAATGCAGGACAGGAGCTAGTGACAGACCTTGGGGAAGGCCACTCCCCAGGCCTCTGATTAATCATTCCGGGATTCAGGGGCACTGGGCTGATCTGCTGGAAATAGATGTCCTCAGATTGCAAATGCAATTACCTGTACGGCTATGAGGAGCCATCCACTGGCCTGGAGTCTGGTTACGTGACTACCTCAAGGATAAACTGAAGCACAGGGCATGAAGTAATGTGACATGGGCATTGGTGGCCAGGACCTGGGGACTGCTGTCAGATCACACTGACACAGAGCAAGAAACAAGTAGCTTCCTCCTCCTAAAACAGGGCTGACCTCCCCAGAGGACACCATATTTGCAAATGAGGGCAGGCTCTAGGCAGAGAGTGAAGCTGGTCACTTAAACATTCTTTGTATAATTAACAAATCTTTAGGTTCAGTCCAATTAATGCTGGAAATAACAAATGACTCCTTCACTATTACTGCTAACAAAAGCATTTATAAATAATACAATCCAGGCCTTCGGTTTAGCTTCCCAATTAAATGGCTGAATCTGCATTAATAGATGAAAGCCTTTGAAGATTTGTGCTTTTAAAAACACAATTGAGGGCTGGGGATGTGGCTCAAGCTGTAACACACTCGCCTGGCATGCGTGGAGTGCTGGGTTTGATCCTCAGCACCACATAAAATAAAATAAAGATGTTGTGTCCACCGAAAAAAATTTAAAAAAATAAAAATAAAAACACAATTGATTTGTCTTATGATAATGCTATTACATAAATTTAGATATGACTGAGATCAAATTGCCTTTCAAAATACAATGACTATTTATCATCAGGGTAGAATCTCTGGATGGAGCTTAATTCCTCCAATCCTAAATCAGTCTTATAATTTGTTTTAGAAAGTTCATTAGTTCTACTTACTGCAGTTAGGATCAACAAACCCAGGAATTTCCCCCAAACAGGCACTCTTTTACATTGCTGGTAGAAATGGAATAGGTACAGTTTTGGTACAAATTGTTGCTATAAATGGGTAACAAAATTTCACATATGATCAGTGGACATGATTGTTGATAAGGTATGGGCTCTGCTCAGGCTTTGTTGAGGTATATGGTGTGAGCTGCACCTTATTGGGTCCTGTAGGAACACATTAAAAAATGTGCTATTTTAAGGTTGGTTTGCAGACTATAATCTAAGAGTAAAAAGCATATAAAATTCAGAACCTATGTCTTTCATCAAGAGATAATTTAACTATAAATTTATGGAATAAATTAATACAACTATCTACAAATGGAGGACTGAACAGATTTTAAAAACACATATGTTTCAGTTTGGATGTAAGTTACAAATAAACATATTGAGCTTGCTGAAATTACTTTGAAATCTCTTATACTCTCAACAAACTTTGAGACAGTTTCCAACCATAAGTGTCTTAAAAACAAAACATGTTTTCTGCAAGCAGCGTTGTCAACAGACCTAAGAAGCCAGAAGCAAATTCATTGTCACAATTAAACTTTAAATACTGACATAAGCAGAATTCATTCAAAATGTGCATGTAGAACTTTAGTGCAGGGAATTTTAGTCATCATTTTTTGTTCACATGATTGCAATATAAGAAAAAACTGTGAGTATAATAGTGATACTCTATATTAATCACCCACACACATATTTTCAAAGAACAAAGGGTATCATTTGCATAATTCCATTCTTCATATTTATTCTCATTACATTTATTAAAATTTAATTTTATGTCTGTGGTTTCTAATACATAAATTTGGACATTTTAAAAAGATACATTTCTGTATCTTTTTAAATAGATTTTTCTAGTCATTCATTTTATATTTTCTAGAAGTACTGATCAACAATGCATTGGAAATAAAGGAAAAAGTTATCCTTCCCAACAAAAAGTTTGGAAAAAAAAACAAACCAGAGGACATTCAGTGAATAGGCAGAATGGTGGAAGTTTTGAAGTTACGTTCTAGGAGGAAATCTTAAAAGAACTAGAGCATTTGTCCTGTGGATGCCTTCAAACAATTTGAAGGCTGTTACTAGAAGGAGGATTAGCTTTGTTCTGCTCAACATGATCAATGAAATGGAAACTGCAGGGTAACACTTTACTTCAAATGAGAAGAGCTTTCCCAAATCTGACCTTTCCCAATGGCATCATCAACCTTAGAAGATAATGAGAATTCAATTTAGGTTTGAAATTCTCATTATTGATGAATTCAATACTAGTAGGCAGTGGACTTAGCTGCCCAAAAGGCCCATGTGCTCCTGGGTGCCAGTACAGGGCTGCAAGCCCTCTGCCCTGAACCCATCAGCTGGTATCTGGGGGACCATGGACAGTTCCCACTAGAATTTTCAAGAGGGCCATTGGCAAAATGGAATGGGTTTCCGCATCACATGTTAAGATTAGGTCCATAATACTCCATCAACAAATAGATGGAAAAAATGTTCAACATCTCTAGTAATTAGAGAAATGCAAATCAAAACTAAGATTTCATTTCATGCCAGTCAGAATAGGCTATCAAGAATGCAGACAACAATAAGTGTTGACAAGGATGTGGGGGAAAAGGCACACTCATACATTGCTGGTGCAACCATTCTGGAAAGCAGTGTGGAGATTCCTTAGAAAACCTGGAATGGAACCACCCTTTGACCCAGCTATCCCACTCCTCTGTCTATACCCAAAGATTAGGTCCCTAATAAAATGTTATTTTAATAATCATGTTATTTTAAAACCCTGTTTTAGCTGATTTTAAATTTTCAGAATGAACCTAAGGACAAACCATTGAAGATTTAACTATGATAACAGGACAAAATGGAAACCCTGACCATCTAAGTGCAATAACATAATAAGGAAGTAGAAAGAGGGGACCAGAAAGTAAGAGGTAGTAAATTCTCCATATTTCATATAGAAAGAAGTCCAAAAAATAACTATCTTATATTGATGAATTGGGAATAAAATGTATAAAGGTCTTCGGGGTAATTATCAGAAGAACTAAGAAAGATAAACAGGTAAAAAAGAATTACTTTGTCAGAGTGAGAATAGGGTGGAGTATTGAAGGAGAGAGGATTTTTAAGTGTACTTCAGAGTCCCTGAACAGCTGTAATTTTATGAGCAGGCACGACTTGAGGGCCTACTTTCATTTTAATTCCTCACCCAGAGAGTAGAACTCCCCAAGCCTCACAAACAGTGAGAAGGAAGGACCAAGTGAGAAGAATTGGGAGGATATGGGGCTGTTCAACCAGAAGTGACTGGAAAATCCATGGCAAATGCTTTTAAGTGCTTGAAGGTGGCCATAAGGAGGGATGTCCGTTTCCTCTGTGAAGTAAGACAGAACCAGGATGAAGATCTGAAGTACAGGGATTCCAATCCCAACAGCCAGACAGTGAGAACTGACAGGATGAGCTGGCCCTCAGGGAAGGGTGGTGAACTCCTGGCCCGTGGAGTTCAAGGAAGGGCTGGACTCCAGCTGGTCAGAGAGATTTTTAAAATGATTTTTTAGACACCTTGCTTAGAGTATGTGAGGCCCTGGGTTCCATCCCCAGAACAGCAAAATTAACGTTAGCTCATTCATCAGTTAGTTAATTAATCAGAATAAATTAATGAGGACAATTCTTATTATCTAGAGTCAGTCTAGATTCTAAATGGCTTGACAGTCACTTCCAACATTATGATTCTAGAAGAGTAAAGAGACCCTTAATTTCCTTAGTAACATATCCTGTCTAGTCAATTCCAGGGACATTTCCATAGGCCTGCAGTCTTCAAACAATCCCACATTTATTTTAAACTCTGGATAAAACTAAATAACTGGGAAAGAGAAATAGAAATACTGAGTATAAATCATGTACCAGACATGTGCTGAGTACTGTATGTTAACAGTCGGCCCTGTCCATCTACAGCCTCCACACCCATGCATTCAACCAACTTCAAGTCAGAAATATTCAAGGGGAAAAAAACCCTGCATCTATACTAAACACATACTGACCTTTTTCTTGTCATTATTCCCTAAATAATATAGTATGACCACTCTGCTTTTACATTCTATTAGGCATTTCAAGTACACTAGAGCTGCTTTAAAGTCCACAGGAGGATATGAGTAGGTGATATACAAATACTACTATATTTTATATAATAAATTTGAAGAAAAGGAGTTGTTTGATATGCAACGTGTAGGCCTAATTTCCAGTCCATTAATTTTAACTTCTATTAGTCTATAAGAAATGTGTGTATGACTGTGTAGACTTGGGCAGGGAAAGTGACTACTTTTCTCAAAGTTGGATTTTTTTCTTTAAGATAATCAAGAGAAAAGATATCAACCTTTGATAGTTTATAAAACATACTTCAATGTGTGGAGTGTAGCTCAATGGTTGAAAAATGAGGTCCTGAATTTAATTCCCAGCACCAAAAAAAAGCAAAAATATTAACTATTAAAGATTTGTATATAAGATATTCATCATATCTATGAGAAATTGCTCCGATTTTTATGCAAACTTTTCATAAAGTAACTTAAGTAGAGTCTTGAAGCGTATCAGAAAAGTTGAGTTTGTAGAAACAGCACCCCAGCCCTGTGGATACTTCTAGCTCTGCAGTACAGCTGGACTTCACTAATAAAACAAGTTTCCTATCTCCAAAACAGAGCTTTAGAAAGCACTAGGAAGACTCTTCCTGAGGCCATTAACATGTCAGTAGAACCACTTGACCGTGTTTTTCAGTAGTAAATCTTTGGAGTCATAATCCTGTGAATGAGCACTTTATTATAAAGACCTCAAGTTTTTTATTGCCTGTATTTTTATTTTACAATTTTTATTATTTTGGCAGGAACCTCAAGCCAAAGTGAATGTGTTCCCAAAGTCTGAACAACATTGTCTCAGTCGTTTCCCAGTAAAGACACTTATGTAAGAAAAGGAATTAGTTCTGTTTTTTTTTTTTAACAACACATTTTCTTATTTCCTACTCCTAAAACTCCAGAGATGCATTTTACAGATAAAAGATTACATTCTTTCTAATTTTCAAGACTTGATAATTTAATAACTACTATTATAATTGAATTAGAAATTACTCACTGAGGAAATTTTCATAGCTGCTAACGTTGTTCCTCTTACTGATAAATAATGTCTTCTGTCAAACTCATACGTAAGACGTAACTGTGACCATCAGTGTAAAGGGGATTTATGGACGGAGACAGTGATGTGATAATCTGGGCTCCAGTCCCAGCTTTGCCATGTGACGGCCATGTGAACCTGATCGAGTGCATAGCCTCACGGAGCACTTAGCACAAGGACCGTGTAAATGTTCAATAAATGAGCACACTTAAAGCATCACTGTTGGTTTCTAAGCACCATTCCCTGATAAAATGAACCAGAGCTCCTTAGGAAATTGGCTGGTTTGGGTTTATGAACTAAAAATTTCAAGTGACCCTGGGGTAACTTCTTTCTAAAAATATGGAAGTGTTAAACACTAAAGGAAGCCAGATATGGCGGTGCATGCCTATAATCCCAGTGTCTCAGGAGGCTGAGTTAGGTAGGAGGATCATGAATTCAAAGCCAGCATCAGCAACTAAGCGAGGCCCTAAGCAACTCAGTGACACCCTGACTCTAAGTAAAATACAAAAAAGGGCTGGGGATGCGGCTCAGTGGTTAGTACCCCTGGGTACAATCCCTGGTGCCACACACACACACACACACACACACACACACACACACACTAAAGGAGTCAAGGTCACAAGGAGCTGGACAAATTTGGAGAATTCAGAAAAACAAAAAAGAATAATTGAGTGTAACACAATAAAAAAAAAATCCATGCATCCATAGAATTGAAAAGAAAAAGAAGGAAATATTTTCTTTACAGAAAAATAGCAGCTAATTAATAGGACAAATGCTAAAATTAGAATACTACCACATTGCCAACCTGACCTAATAGTTATTCCAAACAAGATTTGATGGATGCTAATATCATTGGTGAAGTTGTTAAGCTCCATACTAATAAATGTCACACACACCCCAGATATCTTACTTAACTGCAGAAGAAAAAAATGTACCATTACACTAACGATATTTGTAGTCACACTAAATGTTACCAATAAAGGAATATCTAACATCATTTTCTTTCTAGTGTGGTATAATAGAAAATATACAACTTACTTCTGAGATAATACAATTTCAGGATGTAGAGAAACAATTCAAATGGTATCATGAAGAAACTATCACATTGCTTCTCTGGACTTTAAAAAGG
This sequence comes from Urocitellus parryii, assembly GCF_045843805.1. NCBI lineage: Eukaryota > Metazoa > Chordata > Mammalia > Rodentia > Sciuridae > Urocitellus > Urocitellus parryii. The sequence continues at coordinate 14,710,026 of NC_135538.1, forward strand.
AACTAAAAATTTCCAAATATGCAATAAATAAACCCAGATTCGATCCCAGTTTGGTGAAAAAAATCTATAAAAGACATTCTTATATAGCACTTATTCTTACAAATATATATGTAGTGTTTGAATGTAATTTGAGAGGATTATTGGTTATTTACTGCTGTGCAGAACTTGCCCAAAATTTGAAACCTTGAAACAACAAATATCTGTTATGTCAACAGTTTCTTAACTGTGGCTGCACCCTGATCTTGCACTTCCAGCCTCCAAAACTACAAGAGATAAAAAATTGTTGTTAAGCAATCTAATTTGTGGTGCTTTGCTTTGTTTTGTTTTGCTTTGCTTTGTTTTTTTGGTTTTTTTTTTTTTGTGGTGCAAGGACTCGAACCCAGGGCCTTGTGCATGCTAGCTAGGCAAGTGCAATACCTGGGAGCTACATCGCCAACCAACTCTGTATATTTTGTGATGGCCACTCAAGCTGACTAAGATGTTGACAATGACAGAGTCTTGGCTTTTTGTTCCTAGTTGAAATGTCAGAGAAGAAAACCAATGGTAAGAGGGCTTGCTGATGCATGGAATTGGGGGTGAATTAGAAATTACTATCTTTACTGGGATCACTGCCTCGCCTCAGTTTCCCATCTCGCTTCTGCTCAGCAGTAATGTCACTACAGATAGGAAAGGCCCAAGGAAACTGGCCCCCTCTCCCACAGACCAAGTCACACCCTCTTCAGCCTGGGTCTTCACCCTTTCTGGGGACACTCTTTGGGGGCACCACTTATTACTCCATTGTAAACTCCATCTTCTTTACCAAGGCCATTTTATTTCCTCCTCTGTGCCTTTTTTTGTTACTGGTTATTGAACCAGTGGTGATTAACTACTGAGCCACGTCCCCAGCCCTTTTTATCTTTCACTTTGAGACAGGGTCTCGCTAAGATACTTAGGGTCTCGCTAAGATACTTAGGGCTTCACTAAGTTGCTTAAGGCCTTACTAAGTGACTGAGGCTGGCCTCAAACTTACAACCCTCCTACCTCAGCCTCCTGAGCTGCTGGGATTACAGGAATGCACCACCACCCCTGGCCCTCCTGTGTACTTGTGTTAACTGACTGCACTCACTCGTTACTGCTTTTGGAAGCAGATTGTCATTATTCATCCAATAATTCGTTTCTTATTACAAAACATAAAAATCACAATTAAAGGGTTATATGGTGTTAAACGTAGTATTAATTCTCTTGCTCAAATAGATTATAGCTAATTTTAAAAGATCTAGCAATTTATTATGTAAAAAAAAATTTAGAATAGGAAATTACTTCCTTTTGTCGATATCTCTCAAAATTACAATACCCATATCCTTTGACAGAGCAAGTCTACTTCTAGGACTTTGTTTTATATGATCCATGAAGCATGCAAAATTATATAAAAATCATTCATCATTGCCTTCTTGATATTACTGTGCAACATATTGCCATTTTTTAAAATAAATGCATATTACATGTTACAGATAACAGACATCTTCTCTTACATGTTGCATGCCTACATGAGCATAGAATTATTTCCAGAAGTACACAGAGGAAATTGTAGCCAGTTCCCTCCCCCCTAGGAGAACTGGGCAGAGGGGAAAGGGAAAGGGTTTTCACTGAATATCTTTTGGGACATTAGACTTGTAAAAGTATTCTCTGTTGGTTCAAAAAAGCAAAACAAATTTTTAAAAAATCCTTATCATCTAGTTAACATAAATCATCTTCTCTACAGAGTCTTTACTTTTATACTTTTAAGTATTTTTTGTTTCTTTTTTTCCAACTGAAAAAATATATGTATATCGAATGGCCTGTTCGGGTCACTTAATCCCACGTCGCCCCACACCTCCTGCTGAGAGCAGGTTGGAATCGTGGTCCCTGACCCTGGTGCCCTCATCTGACATGGCTTTTCCGTCTCTGTTTCCTAAACGCGGTCCCACATGCGCACACACGCTTCGCGCGCCCTACCTGGTTCAGCTGCTCTTTCTCCTCCTTCCAGGAGGCAGTTTTCCTCTGCTCTCTGTTGACTTCTGAAGCCAGCCTCACAATCGTCTCTCTGTTAGCTTTTGCCTCCATCTCATGGACATTTAGAGACTCTTCAAGAGTAACAATTTGTCCTTTCACGAATGCCATCTCCTTGCACAGCTCTCTAAGCTGAAGAGAAAGCAATTACAGCCGTCCCCCGTGAAAATTCACAACCTCACCCACTCTCTCCAGCCTGGGCCCCAGGACTTTGTGATCATAGGAAAACAGTAAAAAACGTTATTCCTAAATGATCTCGAGAGCTCACATTTCCAAAGGCAGCCTCTAACTGGGCCATTAGATGCAGGCCCAGGGGCAATTTAAAAGTATTCAAAACATGGTCACAAGGCAAGGATGTCAGGAGTGAGTCAAAAATTTGTCCACTGGGCAAGCATCAGCCCTGGCGTCTGAACACTGGTGGCCAGAGGCTGGCGCTGGCTTCTGAGCACTGGAGGCCAGAGATGCTCCACAGAGGTCACGGCAGGAAATGGAGCCAGGAGCTGCGTTCAATGCCCACCTGCTCACACCTACTGCACGCCAGGCACCATCTGAACCAGGGGAGACGCAGTGGAGACAGGACTACTATTTTTAAAAGTATCCTCCTAATATGCACCTAGGAAAATTCTGCTTAACACCCTCAAACTCTGATTTCATGCAGGGCTAGGATTAGCCTATGGGATGGATTAGCCTATGGTGGATGTCTATAGGTGGTGCGAAAGCCCAGCCTCCAAGTCACACCCAGCCATGCAAGTGCCACACCTTTTAGCCTCAGCACTGTGCCAACACAGTACCATTTCCAATTCAGTGCTGTTCCTCCCCCTTGAACGCTTTTTCTCATATTTGCATGCTCATTCCCCAACATCCTTCAAGAGTCCCCACTTCAAGGGCCATTCCTCCGTCAGTCTCCCTGAACCAGCATCGCAGACTGCTGACCAGCTTTGTCTAGCCTTCCATCCTGATGTGTTTTTCTTCACTGCACCTTCAGCCATGTAGGACAATATTCTATATTTACTTATTTACCTCCTCACCATCATCACCCCATGACAAAGAAAGCTCTAAGAGAGCCTGGAATTAGCTTTGCCTCACTCACGACCACATTCCTAGCACCTTGAGTGGTTCCTCGCCTATCTTTCACCGAGGACTGATAAAATGGATGAATGAATACCAAATAAGTTATTAGGAGTACTCCCTTTCCACCACAGATCCTTGGAAGTGTTTGGTGACACGTGTTTACAGGGGCATGTGAAAGCAAAGCAATAGCTTTGAAGTGGGAGAGATTTTGCCCCATTTCTCAGAGGAACACCTAGTGAGTCTGTGATCTTGCTCAAGACACCAGACTTCCTGATCTGGCCAGAGATGTGTTTCCAGGCGAGCGCCTACTCAGGATGGGGTGCTAAAACTTCAGAGTCCTACTCTGGTTTTGAAATACAGGTTCCATTACTATCTAGACTTAGGAGGTGATTAGGTAGTGGGCTCTGGGCTGGTTAGTTTTCATGGGAAAGCCAAGCTCCCAACGGAGTCCTTTACCAACTCTAGGAATCAGCTGACCCTGGGGGCAGGGGCAGTCTGTTCTGGGTCAGCAAGCTCCCAGATGACAAAGCATCAGGAATACAGAAAATTAAAGGGAATGATTAACGCACCCAGATGAGCACCTAGAGATGATCTTTGGTGAAGGGAAGGGTATCACAAAGAAGAAACTTCTGAAATCCTTTGCTTTTCCCCAGACGGGGATTGAAAAGTCAGCCCCCCAGACCACAGCGTGAAGGTCACTTTTACAGCATAGCTCCTGGTCACACATCAGTCACAGTAGAAGGAAAAGGCCATCCAGAGCCCATGAGGGTGCTGGGCAGACTCTATTCTTAGCTACCAAACCTATCGGAGAATGGATACGTGCTAAAGCATCGTGGAACCCTCTCACAGCTTACAGGGAGGACACCGGAGGAACTGATTGACAGACAGCTGGAAGGTGGCTTTTAAGAATGGCTGATGAAGTCTGCCAGGATGCAAGGAAACAAAGGGTTTCTCAATAAGCAACGAGACCAGGAGCACTCAAATACCTTGAGATACCCAAATGAACCACTATGAGATAATGAATTATTCAGTCAGTATCAGTAATTCCCATCTTAACAGTCATCTACCAATAAGTAATATTTTTATTGCTTGGTTTTCATGTAAAAACTTAAAAGTACTTTTGAATTAATCTAAAATGTATACTCGGTAAGTCCCCCAAAATGACACCTATCTGGTTTTATGTGTGTGTGTGTGTAACTAAAAGAGAACAAATATGGTCCTGACATGTATCATCAATATGAATAATTAACTGTTTTTGAAAACCTAAATATATTTTAGACAACATAATTCATCCCTTTTGGAGAATAATTAATCCCAAATAATGGCAAGAAGAATTTTAAATTGAGGCCCCAGAGATGCTATGATTTGTTCCACGTCACACACTTAATTAATGCTACACTTGGGCTACTGTCCGGGTCTCCCGTCACTGTCCAGACTCAACCTCAGAACCTCCTTTCATGTCACATGTCAGAATGACCCTTAAATTTCAGTCTTTCTGGTCTGCATTGCAACACCTTTAAAATCAAATCTTCTTCCGATGCCTTCTCGCTCCTCTTGTCAGGATCCAAGGAATCATGAAGTTGAATTAGAAACTCTTCGTGTTTCCTGCTATGCTTTGAAACTTGCTTCTTGTTTTCCTCATTTTCCTTTGAACATTTTCTATCAGGCAAAAAACAAATAAGTCAGGATTTAGCACCACAGAAGATAGCATTCATCAAACCCAGTCGGAAGTGAAGCTCTCTGTGGGAAATAACTGTTATTTTCAGCACAAAAGAGGCCCCTGGATACAATGCACATTGCTGTCAACCAAGCCCTGTGAGGGGCAGAGAAACCTGGAAGCAATGCTTTACATTTCTGGAAGCAATGCTTTGCATTTCTGCAAATGCAGAGAAATTCTCATGGCATCGCGGGCCTAGTAACGGGCCGGGAGTTGGGGGAATGGATTCCGCCTCCTTCGCTCAACCCTTTGGGATCTGCAGAAGCAGAGGCTGGCCTCTGGATCACAAGTGGACTCTTTACCACGTGTGATCGTAACCCACACAAGCACAGGTCCCCACTGGGACCTTGTAGAGAAGCAGAGCACCAATGCATTGGTTCTAGAAGACCAAGCTTCACTTCATTTTCAAGTAGCCTATAGGGGCACAGGCGTAGCCAGGCAGAACTGTAATAAGATACGCCTAGGGAGGGGGGAATGGGCCACCCTTGGAGGACAGAAGTGGTCAGTCACCAGAAAAGATCATGATTAGTTTCCACACACACACAGAATCTTTAGGGTATGGGAAGAGTGTTGTAATTGGCCAGTCAAGAAAAATCAGGAGATTGGGAGCCTGTTGTGAATATTTTATTTCAAATTTCAGTTAGGTTTGTTGAAATGGTGTGGTCCATTTCTAATGCTTTAAATGTTAAAGACTTAGAGGTCATGAAAAAAATAGATGCATATTAAAGGCAAATTAGAATCATTTCAGTAAATTGGTGCCATTTTTTTCAGTACCCTAGACAACGAACATGATTATTGCTTTCCCTTTTCACCACGTTGAGTGTTTACTGCAATTTTTTCACTCTATTTGAAGATTAACAAAGCATGTAATTGCATATACTCAAAAGTATATCGTATTTTCACTTGGAAAAATGTAACAATAAAAAAACTAACATCAATATATCTTTGAATTCTTATTTTGGGCATATGAAAGGTAATATTTATTCAGTCTTTCAGGTTTGTGAAAGGCACAGTGAATACTGTGATTCTTATCGATTTGCATATATAATCCTGTATATTAACCCCAAGATTTCAATCTTACTCTCTAAACTACGTCCACATCTATTTTCATTTTACCTGACCTACCCTCCTAAAGTTACCCTAAGAACATAATCACATAAATGTGAAAATATGAATGCTCATGGACATTCATTACAGCTGGGTTTATTTTTTTTTAATTTGTTCTTTTTAGTAATACATCATAGTTGAATGTAATTTGACATATCATACATACTTAGAGTATAACTTCCCATTCTGTGGTTATACATGATGTGGAGTTATCCTTGTCATGTATTCATATGTGAAAATAGGAAAATTATGTCCAACTTATCTTACTGTCTTTCCTATTCTAATATTGGTTTGTAGTAATTTTTTTTTAATGGTGCTAATCTAAGTGTTTACAGGAAGCAAAAGGAATTGGTTGAATAAATTGAGATATTTCAGACTATGGAATAAAATGGGTTCTTAAAAATTATAATGACTTTTTTAAATATCTACAATATATTATTCAGTAAAAATAGTATATTACATGATGTCATGTGGGTACAACTATCTGAAAATCTGTTCAGAAATTGTTAATTATAGCTTTTCGACAACCATAAGGTTTTAGGCAATTTTTAATTTCTTCTTGGCACTTTACAATAAGTATACATCATTTTATTGTTCATTTAATAAACATTTATTGATCATGTACTATGCACCAGGCCCTATTCATGATGCTAAAGGACAGTAGGTAAACAAAACAGATAAGAACCCTTGCCCTCATGGAAAGTGGAAAGATGGACAATAATCATAATATTAATATATGCAAAACCTACAGTAAGTAATAAAAGGACTGCAGAGAAAAGATGAAGCAGGAAAGGTGGTAAGAAATATTGTGATCAGGTAAAATTTCAGATGTGGAACTTTGGGAGGCTTCAGTAGGAAGGAGTCTTCTGAGTGAAGGCCTAAAGGAAGCAGCCATGTAACATCTGGAAAAGAGCCTTCTAGGCAGAATGATTAGCAGTTGCAAAGACCCTGGGGTAGGATCACACCTGTCAAGTTCAAGAAACAGAAACAAAAAAAGAAAAAGAAAGAGAGAGAGAGAAAGGAAGGAAGGAAGGAAGGAAGGAAGGAAGGAAGGAAGGAAGGAAGGAAGGAAAGTTATCTAAGGTAAAAAATAAATAAATAAAGGAGATAAAGGCAATCAACCAGGTTAGGATGTGTCTGTTAGGATATAGAAAATACTACTATGTCTTTGTTCTCAGTGAGAAAAGGAATCGCTAGAGAGCTCTGAGCTGAGGACAGACATGATCTAATTCGTATTGTAACAGGATCACCCTGGCTGCAGGGGTGTAGACAGAAGCAAGCAAACCACTATTATGGACTAAATGTTTATGTCCCCCAGAATTAATACATTGAGCCCTAGTCGCCCATATGACAAATTTGGAGGCAGGGCCTGGAAGAGGTAATTAGGTAATAAGATTAGAGACATGAAGGAATAACCAATCTCCCTCTCTCCACCACAAGAAGGCATTCACCTGCAAACCAGGAAATGGGTTCTCACCAGGGAATGAACTGTCCAGCCCTTGACCCTACACTTTCAGCCTCCAGAACTACAAAGGAATAAATATCTGCTGTGTAAGCCAGTCTATGGTATTTTCATAGCACCTCAAACGAAGACAGAAATTAATATCAGGAGTGGGGTGCTAATGTTTCAAATGTCTAATGCAATATTCAATAGTTATTGGGGTGACTACAGAAGCAGTCAAAATTTAGGTTCACTTTGAAGGTAGACAGGATTGGGATTTGCTAAGGAACCAAATATGAGTATGAAAGAGAAATAGAACCAAGGATGATATTAAGATTTTAGACCTGATCCACTAGAAGAATGGAATTATCCTTGAAGAAAATAAGGAAATTTGTGCAGAAGGATTGTGTGGGAACGTCAAGAGCAGAGTTTTAGACGCATTAGGTTTGAGGTGCCTGATGGACCAGGTGCTAAGATGTGGGTAAGATGGTGGGTCTTGAGTTGTGGAAGGAGATTCAAGCTAGATACAGAAATGTGGGTGTCACCAGCCCTTAGATCATGCTTAAAGTCATGACACCAAATGACAAAGAAATGAGAAGAGATTTGAAGACCGAGCCCGAGGCACTCCAACATTTAGAAGTCAAGGAGATGAAGGAAATCAGAAGAAACCACGTGAGAGGATAAGAATGGAAACGGTCATGTTCAATGTCCTGGAGACCAACAGAAGAAAGGGACTGTAGCAGAACAGCGGGCTGTGACTGGTGTGCTGCTGACAGGTCAAGCGAGGTGAGGCTGACCATTGACCCTGCACTGGGCAGACACTGGTGGTCTCCACGAGTGATTCTGTGGAGCAGCTCTAGGAGAGAGGAGAGCACTTGGAGATGGTGATGATGGCGTACAAGCATGGAGAAGTTTTGCAGGAAGTGGGAGAGGAGGAGGACAGGAGCTAGGGTGTTGCTTTATTTTTTTAAATGGGACAAGCAAAATAAACATCACGCATTTTATTAATAAAGACATTGGAGTCCTGTATAGAATTTTTTAAATATATTTTAGAAGCAACTGGGTCCCACTTTTGTCTTAATAATTACCTCCTTATGAAACCAAGGGTGGAAAAATCTAGGTTTTTAAGAGTCCTGTGTAAACTGGTAATAAAACCTAGTGAAGAACGTTTGGGTGGTCTGGCATACAAGACTGGAGAAGTTTTGCAGGAAGTGGGAGAGGAGGAGGACAGGAGCTACAGTGTTGCGCTCCAGGATTTTTATAACTGGCTTCTGAGTAAATGCCTCCCTCTGCAGACTAGCCTGCCACCTCAGGGTTAAACCTCTACTTAGAGAAAATCTTCCCATTTTGCATATGCTGTGTTTTTGCAAGCTTCATCTATAGGACAAACCCCTGCTTAGGACAGTCTTGTGTTTGTTGAGACACTTGATGAGACTTGAAAAGAGCTAGGGAAAAGCTTTTAAGACTCTAAAGATATCTGGGGTTAATAATATGGGTTTTTTTTTAATTGAGTTTCATGGTCAGATAATACAAAATATTTGAAGTTTATTCAAAGACATATCTTGCTCCAAAGCTAGTATGGATCACTCACTAAACAGAGAACATATTGCAGTATCCTTACTGTAATTTCTCCTCTAGTTCCACAACTCTCTTCATTAACTCCTGATTCTCCTTGATTGCAGCGTGAGCTGTGAGTTCCGTTCTGATTTTAGAAGCAGAAAGTGCAGCTGATTCTTCTTCTAGCTCTTGAACTCTGTCCCTCAAAGAGGTGAGGAGAGATGATTTTCTGGCATTGTTTTCTTTGTAATTCTCCATCTCAGCCTTCAGCTCTTGACAGGAAACTTCTTTAGAAAGCATCTTGGAGCGCAGGTCTCGAAGCTAACAACAACAAAAAAAAAAAGATAGAACAATCTAATGGCATACCATTTGAAGTACCAGTTAGAAATCCAAAACCATAATTTAAAATCTTATACTGTTATTCATGACTTAATCCATGTTTAATTTCTTTTTCTCATATTTCTATCTGTATTTCAAGTAGGAAATTATATTTTAATAATTGGGCTTTATGTTCTGTCTTTTTCAAAACCAATGGAACAATGACTTAGGTTGATTTCGTCTCATTCAGGAAACATTTGTGATGGGATTACAAAAAGTAATAAATATATTTTGCAGCAGTAACCCATTTTCTATATCCAGTATTGCTGTTTTTGCTTCTGATAAACAATGATTCAAGGAACCTACAAGCCACACTCTGTGATTTCACAGCCACAACTATTTCTCAAATAAATACAGACTATTTGATATATCACTATATTTCTTCTACTAGCCTTCTGGAATTGTGGGTGAAAAAAATAACATTCAGATTTCTGCAAAAAAAAATATGAGAGCAAAGGAAAATCCTTATTGTATTTATATGAAATGGGGACATTTTGAGTTTTATGAGCTCTCTGGCATCAAAATGCTGATCAATGTACATATCCTACCAAGTTAAGATGTCAGGTCTCTCCTACAAGAACACTTGATAAATTTTATAAATGCAATGCATTTCTTTGGAACTATAAGTGAACTTGCACACATCCCCCCCCCTCACACACACACACACACACACACACACACACACAGTATCAACACATCTTTCAGGGGGGTCCTGGCGGCCTCAGGGAGATTGCCTGTTATCTCACAGGCCAGCCTAGATTCCTAGAGACACTGGGCTAGGAGCAGAATGAGTCTAGGGAGACTCGAAGCTCTACTGTAGACCTGATCTAGCCTAGAGGGCAGGTGGACCCCAAATGTCTTACTAGAATTTCCCCAGCCAATCAAAACTTCCATAAGAAAGGAATTCAGATTCAATTCACAGTAAAGGATAATATTCCCAGAGAGGCTAAAAGTTCCCCAAGACCCTTGCAGCTTCAACCCAAAGTCCTCAGGTGCCCTCTGGCCACTTAAGGCTGCAGGGTTTTCTGAGATTCAAGCCAGGCCAAGCCACCTTGCTTTGCAGTGTGGAAATGCACAACCCTTCAGGAATTCTAGGTGATGGGCCCACCAGAAAAGAAGAAGTGCAAATTTTGCCAAAAAGCTTCAATCTGTATCCTACTATCCCACTCCTAATCCTCTATCCTCTACTTCACCTGTCAGAAGCTAGAAAGACCCACTTTTTGATGATAAAGGGGCACAATCTTACCTCAGACTGCGCGGATTCAAATTTGACCAAAGTTGCGGCGAGTTCACTTCGAACATTTTCAACCACATTCCGATAATGGTTTAATTGCTCCCGAGAGACAGGGACTTCCAAAGAATGTTCACGAGTTTCCTAAAAGTTCCCCCCCAAAAGACAAAATACAAAGAAAAATGATAAACAATCTTTTCTGTGCAGCTGTGCAAAGCTAGATGGCATGGAAGTATTCTTCGTATTTCAAGTGTGTTGAAAATGCTAACCAGAAACATGTTGTGTTCAGATCACTTTATTCTTGTTCTCAAAATTCAAAGGGAGATCAGAGATAGCCCAGGAACTAATGAGGGGCTATCCCAGGGTGGCAGTGAGATTTGACACTTAAGGATTGACTCTTGCCATTCAGAGCATTTCCTTCCAGACAACTCAAATGCTATTTGACCCCTGCCCAGCACAGAAAGAGTCAGCCAAGAACTATCAGAAGAGAAACAGCACCACACCCTCTGTATCAGGTGGTTTCCATCATTCCCCTGTCTCCTGACTATAAAGGTGACCAGCTCCTCTCTTGTCTGTTCATCAGAGATCACGGGATTTCATGTGAACGACCATATCCTTCCTCCTCACTAAGCCTTTTACTCTCAATCTCATAAGCTCCTGGGATCACAGAGATGCCTTGAAGAAATGCACGAGATTAGAGATGGGGAGGGCATGGAAAGCCTTCATCCCTCCAGAAGGGAGCAGCTCTCAGCTCCACTGAGGGTCACCAATGCAAAAATAAGGACCCCAGCTGGCCAAATAAAGATAAAACATATACCCGGCCTTTTCAAAGTGATTCTCAGTTTTGCAGCTTGAAAACTGTCAAAATGTTTTTAAAGAAAAATATGAGCCAAATAAACACTTCTGCAGAGCAGACTTGGCAGGGTTAGGCTGTGGTCAGCCTGCCGCCTCGGGTCCTGTCTCTGTTCTCCCAAGCATTATGTCCACTTCCTTCAAGAACCACTTCTTACTTTGGACAGATAACTGTACCCACCTCTATGAAGTCCCTCTGGCCTAAGGTCTTTGTGAAAGAAACCCATTCATTTTTGAAGGAATATGAAGGAGGTCACATAAAGGAGAATTTCCTGGAATCTCAGTGGCCTCAGGGGACACATCAGTAAAACCATCGATGACTGCCAGCAACTACTCAGCAAGTGTTTGACAGAATCATGAATGTAAAAGTCATCATAAAGCGTTGTCATGACTAGTGTGTTGTAGTTCGTAGATGCCAAACAAAACTTGCTGGGCACTTAGGAACAGTCAGTGTTTGCCAATCACAACATGCCCAAGGAGATGGTAGCTGTGTCCTCCTGGAGAGAAAGCAGAACAAGATCCATTGAAGCTTTTACTGGAGAACCACATCCTGTTCAGTCTCAGGATTCAGAGGGCCTTCTCCTCCCTAACCACCACAGCCACGTGTCCTGAACCAGCCTAAGTGAGGACATGGGTCACTTACAAGAGGTTTCAACCATGGGGTATATGGCTTGCCATTCTATAAAACCCATTAGGAAAATAAGGTCCCCTAGGACTATCTTGTTCAATAACTAACATCTTTGTTTAGGAAATGGCATAATCAAGGGCTGGCGTTATGACTCAGTGGTTAAGCGCTTGCCCTGCATGCATGAGGCACTGGGTTCAATCCTCAGCAACACATTAATTAATTAATTAATTAAAGATATATAAAAAAGAAATGGTATATTCATAGTATTTTTATATCTTCTTCCAATGAAAAAAATATTATGTCCATTGAATGTAAAACTAAAAGCCAGACAAGACAATTCAGAAATTCATTTTAGGAGGTTACAACCTAATGCAAAACAGTATCAGAAGCATTGTCTTCAAACATTCATGGGCAAATGAAACTATATATTAAGATAGGATGGGGCTGGGGCTATCACTCAGTGCTAAGCACGTGCCTAGCACACCGAGGCCCTGGGTTGACTCTACAGCATTGTGGGGGTTGGGGGAGAAAAAGAAGGGGAAGAAGAGGAGGAGGAAAAAGAAAAAAAATACCCAAATATTTAATACAAAGATATTCAAAAAGGTGAGTGTTAGCAATTTTTTTTAAATCTGCAATTGCAAACATTAGAAAAAACCTACAGATCTAGAAGAATGTTAACATGAAGGGAAAAAAGGAAAAGAAAATGATACAAATGCACAATAAAATCATATTCAGCCAGGCACGATGTAATCCCAGCTATTTAAGAGGCTGAATCGGGAAAATCACTAGTTCAAAGTCAACCTAAGCAACTTACAGAGACCCTGTCTCAAAATAAAGAATAAAAAGGTTTGAGGGTATAGTTCAGCAGTAAATTGCTCCTGGGTTCAATCCCCAGAACCAAATAATAAATAAATAAATAAAATTATATTCAGTCAGTAAAAATCACATTTAGGAGACTACATTGTTTTTTGTTTTGCTTTGAAACATGGTCTCACTAAATTCCTTATGCTAGACTTGAACTCATGATCCTCCTGCCTCAGCCACCCAAGTAGCGGGGATTATAAGCATATACCACTATGACCACCAAATGCTTACCCTTCCCCCAGACTCACCCAGGTATTGGTGATCAAATCCTGGGCATGGTGAACAAGCACTCTACCACTGAGCTATTACCCCAGGCCAGTTTTGGGGAGACTTTAGTCATATGAAAAAATACAGTGTGTGTGTGTGTGTGTGCGTATGTGTGTGTGTGTACTGGGGATTGAATTAAGGGACTCTTAATCAGGGAGCCACATCCCCCAGCTTTTTTATATTTTATTTAGAGACAGGGTCTCACTGAATTGCTTAGGGCCTCGCTAAGTTGCTGAGGCTGGCTTTGAACTCACAATCTCCTGCCTCAGTCTGCCAAACTGCTAAGATTACAGGCATGCATCACCCAACCCAGCTAAATGCAATATAAATTTTAGTTTAAAAAAACAAAATACAAAATGGTATATACACTTTCATTTTAGTTGTGTAAGACAATTTTATGCAAAAGAAAAAAAGTTTTATTAGAACTTAGAAAATTTGTAAACACCAACAAATTAGAAAGAAAATCACAAATGACCCCATAAAAAGGACCCAACATATAAGCAGGAAATTTCCATTAAGGGAGATACAAGTGAAAGTAATATAATATAATAAAATATAAAATATGAAAAGATACTCAACTTCCCTAAGATTCAGGGCAATACAAATTAAAACACAGACACACCAATTTTTGTATAGCAGATTGGGCAAAAAATAAGAAATTTGATAATACCAAGTGTCAGCCAAGTAGAAGGGAAGAATTATTTTCCTATATAGCTTCTAGGAGTATAAAATGAGTATATCCTTCAGATGCCTTACCAGTTTGTTTATATCTTTCAAGAATGGAGATGTAGAGGGGCTGGGGTTACTCGACTAGCATGTGCAAGGCATTGGGTTTGATCCTCAGCACCACATAAAAACAAATAAATAAAATAAAAGTATTGTGTCCCTACAACTAAAGAAGTATTTTTTTTTTAAATGTAGATGTAGAGCTGGGGGTATAGCTCAGGGGTGGAGTGCTTGCCTAGTGTACGCAAGGTCCTGAGTTTGATCCAGTTATGGTGTGGTTTAAAATGCCAATGCCCACCCCCTATGGCTCATGAAACCCTCAATATAGCAGTGTTCAGAGGTGGAGTGTAAGGAAACGGTTGGATTCTAAGGGTTCTGATCCTCATCAGTGGATTGATCCATGAGTGGATTAATAATTAGATGACATTAATGGAAGGTAGTGGAAACCTTAGGTGATGGGCCTGGTTGGAGGAAGTAGGTCACTAAGAAGGAGCATGCCCTGGAACAGCATTTCATGTCCCCAGTTTCATTTCCTCTCTCTCTTTCTGCTTGGCAGCTGCTTTGAGCTGAGCAGCTTTCCTCCACCACCTCTCCCCTTCCACCATGATGCTTCTGCTTGGAACCAGCTGACCATGGACTAACCCTCTGAAAGCAGGAACCAAAACAAATCTTTTCTCCTGTGAGTTGTTCACATCGGAAGTTTTTGTCACAGCAATGGCAAACTAACAGATCCACCAGCACCACAAAAAGAATTAACTAATTAATTAAATGTAAATGAATAAGTCTCTGACCCACTTATACATTTACTGAGCCACATCCCCCAGCCCTTTTATATTTTATTTAGAGACAGGATCTCACTGAGCTCAACTCTCCAATTGGTTCCCCTTGAAAAATACCCACACATGTGCACAGAGGATACTCATGATATATCACGATTTGTAACAGCTACAAATGGGGAAGGGGGTTACTGAAAAAATATTAAGCCATTTCCATACTGTAGAGTCTGAGGCAACAGGTAATATGAGATAGATCAGTATGTTGGGGCATACAAATATCTTCAAGAAATATCACTGAACAAAAATAAGACAGTATTCATCCATAGTTTGATACTTGTTCTCACAAAGCACATACAGGAGGAAAAGTACCACTGCATGTATTTACTATGAATATATAGAGACAAAAAGAGAGAAAGACCTACAGAGCACCCAGTCACCTAATGACAGTACTTTCTCTGCAGGGGACAATAGGACGCTAGTACTGGAGCTGTGGATAGGGACGCAGTGTTTTGATTTTTTTTTCAAGAAAGATATATTTATGCATTATTTTTACAATTAAATATAATTTAAAGAAAAGAAAAACATTGAGAAGAAAATGCTTACTGTGGTTATCATTTAGTTCCAGGGCTAGATTTTATTTTCTTCTTTATTATACATTTCCGTATTTTCCAAAATCTTTTTCAACAACCATGTATTACTTTCATCCTTCTTAAATTTTCAAAAATAAGACAAAACCCAGAAGCCTTGCTCCATAGTATATATATATATGAACACAATGACAAGAAATGACAGTGGGCAGCCTGGACACAGCACATATGGCAGCTGACATTTCAGAGGGTTGCTGTCTTAATTCAGCCCTCCTGGAGTTCGTAAAATTTTTTGAAAATCCTTCAACTTTTCCCGTAAGTATTAAGCAATCTTCACCTTAAAACTTTTTTCTTAGCCTATTCAAAATGGCAAGATTAAGAGCTCATCCAATTGTCATCACACGAGGACCATCTAAGTTATTAGGCACCTCTCAGCTAACCCAGGAAGCAATTTTATATTAATTTTAAATATCCAACTACGTATGATTTGATTTTGCTGCTGATATTATTATGATAATGATTGAAATTGCCTCACAGGGTGGCTCAGAGTCTTTTTAGAATAAAGGATGGTTTCAAAGCTCAGTGGCATAAAGCTTATTCATAGTTCAAGTAGACAACGTGTCCCATTATCTGATCTGTGGACAATGTCTTGGGCCAGTCCTGCTAGTATGGCATTTAGTTGTCTTATTATTCCATGGACAAGAGAGAGAGAGAGAGAGAGAGAGAGAGAGAGAGAGAAAGAAAATCACTGCCTGCCTCTGACATACAAAACTCCTAAATCCATTCCACCCTCGTCTTTCTTGTTCCCCATGGATCCAAACTGCACTGCAGACTTGCATTCCTGAAGACTCTGGCATTGCGGCATGCTTCCTTCTCTCTCTGCAAACTCATGTTTCCGGTGGTGCCCAGTGAGAAATCCCCTCTAAGACACTCCCTCCTATTATCTGCCTTCACTCCAACTAGTAAAGTTTCTCCCTTAATTTACCATCCATAAATTGTCTCATTAATTGCCTTTCTCCCACCTAATCATTACTACAAGCAATTTTTGACCATTCATCCATTTTCCTCCCTACCTGGACGGACTTTCCTGAGCCTCCTGCTTTTCTTTTTCCTTTCCCTGCACCTGGACTCAGGTGCGCCTTCGTGGGTGCAGTGGACCATGTGACGGGTGTGGGATCCAGGGAGTCAACCTGCACACCTGCACCTTAGCAGCTATGGGACACGTTTGGGAAGAAGACACTGCTGCTAAAACCAAGTATTACAAAAAGTTGATCATATTATCTTTACATTGTCTTCCCTTCCTTTTCCCCTTAGGCATTACTCTTATTTACTTGAAGCCCCTTCTAACCTAATATCCCTGTTGAAAAGAATACACCATCCCCAGAATCCCAGGGGAAAACCAAGAGAATACACTGATCTAAAATCATCTGGCTTTACTAAAGACATTGAGTCTTCTTCTCCTGGGGTGAGCGGGGCTGCAATAAGAAACACTGAGGTGCCAAAGGCTTTTGAAGACCTGCTTTCAGTACTGGTTATAAAGTATCTTATATATTTATACAGGCATATGTATTAGAATACATACATACACATATAAGGATACATAAGTATGTGTATGTATGTATGGGTATATGTACAATTTTTTCACAACGATTATGTACTGATCCAGAAACTTTTCCCATTGCTCTACACCATAACCCTATGAGTGGGGGCTGTTCCTGTCCCTTCACTTAAAAATGAGGCAAGTAAAACCTTAAAAGGAATTTTGTTGTCATATTTTTTTAAGTAGGAATAAAAGAAAAGAAGAAAGAAAGACACAAAGGAGGGAAGGAAGGAAGGAAAGAAAGAAGGAGGGAGAGATAAAAGGGAGGGAGGGAAAAGAAGAAGAACTGGTGGTAATTCTGGAGCAATGATTACTTCTCTGTGCTGTATAATTATAAATGAGTTAACCATATCCCAGAAAAACAAAGGCCACTATTTTCTCTGATATGGAGATGCTAACACACAATAAGTAGGTGGGGCTAGGGAAGAATAGAGGTACTTTGAATTAGGTAGAAGGGAGTGAAGGGGAGAGGGGTCATGGGGTGGGAAGGATAATAGAATGAATAAGACACTATGATCCTATGTGCATATATGATTGCAGGACCAGTGTGATTCCACATCGTGTACAACCAGAAGAATGAGAAGTTATATACTCCATATAAGTATGATGTGTCAAAATGCATTCTATTGTCATGTACAGCTAAGTAGAACAAGTAAATTAAAAAAAAAAAAAAAGTATGCCTAATGAGGGCTGGGGATGTGGCTCAAGTGGTAGCCCCCTCACCTGGCATGCATGGGCACTGGTGTGTTCAATCCTCAACACCACATAAAAATAATAAAGATATTGTGTCCACCTAAAACTAAAAAATAAATATTTTTTTAAAGGATGCCTAATGGACAGGCATGTAAAACATCCCAAGTACTGTTGGGGGCACTCTGACCCACAGTTCTTCCAGTTCTTGGTAATGTTCATGGGGTACAGTGTCTATTAACACAGGAATTAGTAAACTACTACATCCATAAGGACAGAATCTAGAAAGCAGTTAAAAGAACCAGATTACATCTATTTGGAGCAACACAGATAGATCTCAAAAACATACTGTTTTTTAAGTAAGTTAGAGAACAAAAGTAACAACATGATACCTTTTATGTTTTAAAAGTGAATGCTAAGTAAAATAAAGTATTTTCCCTGGGTGCAAATATGAATGCAAAAAGTATTGTCAATGGTCTCAAAGATACCCACCAGATTATACAATAATTAACTCTGGAGAATGGAGGGAAAGATCAAGATTACAGGTGATTGTCAAAGGGAACTACAGTATATTTTGTAATACTCTACTTTTTAAAGGGAAAGTGACTGACCCTAATGTGCATATGTATCAGAACATCACATGGTGTCCCATTATAAATATGAAGAATTTTACACTTTTAGTATCAGTTTTAGAAAATTTAAATTTTTTAAAAAGTGATTAATTTTCATATTAAAATTAATTTCTTGCCACCAGTGAAACTCCATATCATATACAATCACAAGAATGGGATCCTAATTAGAATCACTTATACTCCATGTATGTGTAATATATCAAAACACACTGTACTGTCATGTATATCTGAAAAGAACAAATTAAAAATCCCTTAAAAATTTCTTAATTGTACAGGTAAAAGACAACTGAAAGCATTTTAAGGGTCCATATTGCTTGATTCTCAGTTGGTCTATCCTAATTTTCTTTGCTGTAGACTTTGAGAAGCTGAATACTACATCTGTAAATTCTTACTGGCTGCAGAAGCAACAGGAAACTGTGAACTTGAACTCCAGTATGCACTAAGAGGCAGTAGGAAAGAGAACCACTGAGTTCCAGCAATGCTTGGGATGCACTTGGTGTGCCAGGACAGGAAATTCACTGCTGAAATGAATGGTATATAACTTATATTGTAGCCAAAATATGAAGTGCCTTCAAGATTTAAAACAAGAATTCAGTGATTTTTTTTTAACTAACTAGAGAAATATCTTCAATTAACAAAGGACAAATTAGAGGAAAAAAATACCCATCTGGCTTCTGTGTTGCACTAACTCCTTGCTTTCTCTCCCCAGGTGGCCCTTAGCTTTGCCTAAAGAAAACTCAACAAAATGGTGCTTCATCTTCCCTAGCAGCCGTTTCTTGGGTTAGAGCACTCCACCACCTCCAGCAAACACACAATCCTGACAGCAACAAAGCCTCCATTGGGAAATAACCAGAAGGTGGAAAATGTAAGCAACCATAAGCAAATAATCCACTTTAGAAAGAAGTCAAACAGCGTTTAGACTTCCTACAAGAATTCTTGCAAAGAGACAAAGAAAGATCTTTGTCTTTTTAGACCAAGTTTAGAGAGGTTTTTAGAATTATTTTCCCTCCATTTTGTTCCCAAAATAAGTGAGATTAAAGGCAGATTCATACCTCCGCTGTGGTCCTCGGCACCCCTCACTAGCTGCCATGAGCACAACCCGCGTCCTCAACACCCTCTTCAGGACAGATGTTGCAGGCTCCTGGCTAGCAACCCCATCCTTCCCAAAGAAGGGCTTCATCACCTCCTTAACCACCAGAGCTCACTCAGTCTACCCAGGATCCGCAGCCTCTCCTCCCCTAAAACTCCAATCCAGAGAGTAGCAGGAGGCAGCTTGAGAACTGAAGAAGGAACCAGAAGTCAACGGGGAAAATCAGCTTGGCCAGTGAGTGTGTCCCAACAGTAACCCTCTTGCTCCTCCAGTCCTGACAATTCTGTAGAACCTGACCAGTCTACACTCGCTCGGCTAAGCTGCTCTGTCTCAGCTCTCTTCTCCTAGTGAGGATGCTTCTCCCCCTGGGCACTCAGCCCAGGATAAGGAATAAATAATCACAAAAGACTGTGAGGCTCACTAAGCCACACACCTAGCACCTACTGAGGACTTCACAGTACAAACTGTACTTATTAATAGAGTTAAGGGAATGGGTGGACGCCCTTTTTACCAATATCTTACTCTTTCCATTGGATGGACCAATGAAGGATGGGTGTTCTTTTTATTAATATCCTAGTTTTCACCCTACATTCTATTCTATCTAGAATCTCACCCCATTCTCATTTGCTATGCCTAATACTATCAGCCTCAGTGGCTGGCTGATTTCTACTGGGCCCCATGCCTTGGGAATGGGCAGATTTGGAAAGTCCACAGATTGTTCCATGGGAAGGAAATGGCCGGATATTCTCCATTTCAGCCTCTGCAGAAACATTAATACCACAAAGCAGGAGTATATCACACCACCATGAGCTCAGACAGGAGAAGGTGCCTTATATTTTGCTTCTACGGGTGTTCTAGGACCTACTCCTCCTGTATCTTGGCAGAGGCCTAAACACAGGCAAGTCCTCACTCTGCTAGTGTATCCTATAATTTTTATTGTCTGTAAAAGGCCTGGATTTTCAAGAAATGACTTTAATTCCCATCCAGAGCTTCAGGTCTAATTTCTTATTCAATGTCAAAACAAAGAAAAGAAGGAAGCGAATGAAAGTGAACAAAAAATAAAGGAGGAAAAAAAATTAAAAGAAGCCAATAAGAGTCACTTGCTTGCAATGACCTGAGCTTGATTTGGCTTTTCCAAGCCGGTAAAAAGGAGTCACAGGATTCGCTAGGACCGTGAGGGAGAGCAGACCCGCTACTCAGTAACAGCACACCTCCCTACAGAAAAAAATCACAACAAATTTCAAAACCACAAAATAATCCAGTGGCCCAAGATCAAATCCTTGACTAGTTAAAGCACCTCTACAACAGGATCAAAACAAATGTACAGGGCGGGTCTGATCAACTCAGGGCCCTCTATTTTAGCTAACTGTAAAGTTCTATGGCACTTTAAAAAACTCTGTTCACATTAAAGTGATAATTTCTTAAACTAAACTCAATAAAAGTCACAAGCAAATTAATTAACTCCAGGTTCAATTTTAAGCCATGAGCCTTTGTATTGGACGTATCTCCAAGACTAATAGTGAATGCAGGCCTGGGAGTGTTGTCACATGTGGAATCACTTCTAGAAGAGGAATGGCAGGTGGCTCGATGGGACATTTCCTCTGTCTCTCTCTCTATGTGTGCTCTCTCTGCGGTTGATGCTAATCTGTTCGTTCTAACAAACTCCTCAAGCCTGGAAGGTCTCTCAGTGACACTGCCCTCTGTACCAGTCAGGGCTCTCCAGGAAGCCAGCTCCTTCCGTGGCTCAGAGGGGTGCTGTGTGGGTAGGAATTACTTGGGGACTATGGGGAGGTACCTCAGGCCCAAGTTAGGGGACCAGCCTCAGCTTTCTAGAGCTACAGAATTCTTGATTTTTAAGAACCAGACTTTCTGAAAAAGGAGGCTTTTTAAATGCTTTAAAAGGCTACTTCTGTGTATGAATCACAACACCTTGAGGATTCACAGCCCCCCATCCCCCCAAAAAATCATTTCTTTAATTCACAGAGTGGAGAACCATCCATGATGGAAAGACACTTTTCCACGATAAAGAGAATATGTGACACTAACAGAGGGGAAATGGGAGGGACAGAGGACCACTGGTGCCTAGGGACACTGCCCACCCTCTCGGGGCTGCACACTGAGGGGGTGGGAGTGTGCCCTCCAGCTAGCTGTCCACTCCGGGGATGCACCATGGAGACCAGAGCCTCTGAGGGAAGGCCTGTGGGCTGCACAGCTCCTGGGTGGGCCTGGGGAAGGGCCCACCATGGGGGCCAGGTGGATCCTTCCAGCTTCTTGGGCACCCACTCCTCAGGCAAGGAAAAGGAAGGAGGTGTATTTCTACTCTAGACAGCACATGGCAGACAGCCTCTCAACTGGACCCTCCCTGCCTGGTGCTAGCTGTAGGTCACCAGTCCCCCAGAGAACTACCTATCATGACAAAGACATCCAAAGGAAAGTGTTAGGTGAGCAAAAAAGTATAGGCTGAGCGGCTGCTGCTTCCAGCTCTGTAAATTAGGTGCCAGAGAGTTTGTTTCTGTAGAGCAGTGACTTCTCTAAGGTCCAGTTTAATGTCTTTCAGTCTTTGGGGATCAGTGTTGTAAGAAATCTCCATATGAAGACTAATTCTGTAATTAAAGACACCAGTGCTAAGGTGACATCATTGTAACACTCTGTATTTGTTTTCAAGGCCTTTGTTTCCACAGGGTGTGAGTTCTGAGCACATGATTGAGGATACCAACTTTAACAAAGGCAGTCTATTAATAAGCTCAAGTTGCTATAACAAAACACCAGAGACTGGGTAGCTTAAAGAATAGGCATGTACTGCTCACAGTTCCATAGATCAGGAAGTCCAAGATGAGGTTATTCTTGATGAGTGCTCTCTTCCTGGCTTGCATATAGCCATCTTATCATGACAAAGACAGAGCTCTGGTCTTCATCTTCTGATCAGGACACTAACCCCATCCTAGGGTCCCCACCCCATGACCTCATCTAAACCTACTACCTCCCCAAGGTCCCCATGTCCCAATACCATCACATTGAGGGTTAGGGCTGCAGCAAATGAATTGCAGAGGACACAAACCCTAAATCCACAACAGGCTGCAAGCTTAATCGCACAGGGCAGGAAAAGATAAATCCACATGCATTTGGGAGCCGAGGGGGTCTGGGGATTTAGGCAACGCCTCCATGTTCCGTTCAGCAACTCATCACCCCTGTTCCTTCCTCCTTCCTAACCCAACCCACAGGTGCCAAGCCCAAGCATGGACCCTTCCAGAGGTCCCTGGGAAGAGGAGCTCTACCTCACGGTCGCTTCACCCACACCTAAAGAAGGCTCCCTCCCGTTTATCGATGTCACTTCCCTTTTCTGTGTTCCAGAATGACGCAGTGTGTGGTCTCGTCTCCACCATGTTGGAGGTCTATATTCTGTTTCCTGCTTTTTCCTCTGGGTTAGTGGGATTTAGAGAAGCAGAGGACGTGAACACAGGGACTCGGTCCACTGTCTTTGGCCAGCAGTCCAGATCAGGGATCCACACCCCCATTTTCACCGAGAGGCCTCTGAGGCCTGGGGGGCTGGAGCCACTTTTCCGAGGTCTTGAATGGAGCACGTGGCGTGGCTGGACTTGCCCCCATCTTCTACACTGTGGCTCCTGGCTCCCACTTAAGGGGACCCGTTGGTGAATACCTGCTGTGCCTTACAACCAGAAAAGAGAATTATCCCTCCACATGAATGTGTGTGTGTGTGTGTGTGTGTGCACGCGTGTGTGTAAAACTTCCACCATGAAAACCCACCGCTCTTTTTTTCACAACTGTCAGAGAGCTTAACATTCAATGTAGTGTAGCAATTTTCACACCATTTCACAACATGTCTAAGCCACAACTAGAGTGTCTGATTCATTCTCTCTCTCTCTCCCTCTCTCTCTCTCTCTCTCTCTCTCTCTCTCTCTCTCTCTCTCTCTCATTTCTGTTATAAATCTCTCAAATTATTTGGGAAGTTATTAGTTTACTAATATTTCTTCCAAATTTTTGAAAAAAAAATTAACATTAAAACATAAAACTACCAAACCTAGCGAGATCAACTAATGTGCTCTCCATAACAAAATCAGCTCATCTCAGAGTCAAGAATACTCAGGTCTCTTGACTTCTAGGTTTATTCTTTTCAAGTCAACAAATATTTACTCAGTAAGTTGACGAGCCATTGATTTTCTTATTAGGAGCTTATAACAGGAAGAGTCTATTCCCTCATGTCTTTAACTGAGAGGATGTGAAGGGAATAAATTTGGGGTCCTCTGGGGTCTGCTCACGCCAACCAACACGTGATAAAATCCAGTGTTGATTTGAAAATGCCTCTTTCTCTCCCTGGGAAGGCTCTTCCTTCTGTGGTCTGCCTGTACTCATGACCTCAAGAACAACCTACAGCTGATGACCTCCAAAGATGCACGATCCCCATCAACACCTCTCTGTTAAGCTAGAATCTTCCTACCTAACTGCTTTCCGAATACAAAAGGATCACAAGTGCCAGGCCAGCCTTCTCCAGGGTTCTCCATCCCAGTGAATGAGACCAAGCATCCACCTTGTCACTCAAGCCAGAAACCCATGGCAACCTCTGTCGCCCTCTTCCCTGTTCCTGTGCCTCTGTCTTGTGGATGCTCCCACCCAGCACCCTCAACGTCCTTGACCTTCGTCCAAGTCGGGATCACAGACGGCAGGTTCCAAAAGCTGATTCCCCTCTAAGCCCAACTTGGACCCAGCCTGCCTTGCCAACTTCATCTACCACTCTAGTCCCTTCACGGTCCCCTCCAGCCACACTGGCCTTCTTGAATGGACTGTGCTTCTCCGACCAACGGCCTCCGCACACTCTGTGCCTCCTAAAGGCCCAGTCCTTTGTCCAGCTGATTCCCACTCACCTCCCAAAGCTCAGCCTCGGATTCACTTCCTGGAAGAAGACTGCCTCTCCCCCAAGTCCAGGTGACACTCTGTCCTCCGGCCTGACTTGACCTCCCTCTGACATTGGACACAGCAGGCACTCCCTCGTGGCTCTGTGCTTCCTCGCCCCTAAGCCACTGTGCTCCCCGGAGCACCTCTTCTTTCTTTGTCCCTGTGCACCCCTTCTCCATCCCCTGTAGCTCATCTTCCTTCACCCATTCCTCAACTTGATCTTTCTTTTTTTTTTTTTTTTGGTACCAGGGATTGAACCCAGAGTTGCTTAAACACTGAGCCACATCCCCAGTCTCTTTTTTGTATTTTATTTAGAGACAGGGATTTGCTGAGTTGCTTAGGACCTCACTAAATTGCTGAGGCTGGCTTTGAACTCATGATCCTCCTGCCTCAGCCTCCAGAGCCACTGGGATTATCTTCAACTTGACCTTTGCTGGATTCTGACTTCACACTCCTCACTCATCTCTCGGGACACCCTCCCCCGCCTACTTCACACCCTCCTGCGATTTCAACCACTTCCAGGAGGTGATGGCTCCCAGTTCCATCTCCAGCCAGAGACCCACTGCAACATCATGTCCTGCCAGCACCTCAAGCTCAAGACCCACTGCCATTGCTCCAGCACCCCCGGCTAGGCTCCCTTCCCAACCCTATGGTTTCCCTCCAGAGCCTTCCCTGATTTCACACTCCAGCCACACTTGCCTTGGACCTTTTGTAAACTTTTATTTATTAGCAGTTATTATTTACTTAACTAAACTGTAAGCTCAACAAATTTGTGGCCTGGCACGTCCATTGAATATATTTTTGCATCAATATGTAGAAGAGTTGCAGAAATAATCCCATGAATTCAAGAATATTATTCACTTAAATCACCAAAAAGAACATTTTGCTGCATTTTATTAAATCATTTATGTATGTGTATATCACAGTTATGATTGTTGAATTATATGTGAGCAATCTACAGACACCAGGGCCCTTTAACCCTAAATACTTTGGTGTGCATCTACAAATAATGACATTCCTTTTCAGATCATTGTCAAGTTCAAAAAATTCAGCAGTGATGCCATATCATTCACCAATTGACCCAATAATGTTCCTCAGAATAACAATAAATGCATTGCATGTGATTGTCAAATGTCAGCCTTTCCTTGTCTTTCGTAACATCTCAGTGGTGTGATAAATTGGCACGTGGCTCTTTATGGGATGCATGGAAAAGAATACAGACCCTCCCATGGAATAGCCAAAAATCGATTAGCACAAGTCTAATCATGAAGAAATGCTTGACATGCCCACAGTGAGAGGCATTCGGCAAGTCACTCTTCAAATGCATCAATTCATTCCCACCTGATTGTTGTCCTGGCTTTTTCTAGGAACACTGCCTTACAGACCTTTCAGGACTCTGCCCCAGTGTGCCGTCTCTCTCCTTGGAGAGCTGACCCGACTGAAACCGGACCCTGCCCCTCACCCCATTCTATCTCTATCTTGCAACCTTGCTTTCTTTTCTTTCAAAGCATTGACGGCTCCTTTAAATGACCTTATCTGCCTGGTTAATTTTTTATTTTTTTTCCCTTACTAGAATATGATTTTTTTGAAAGTGGGCCCATATACAACACAGTGCCTGCTTTTAAATCAGCCCAGATTTTGTAGTGGCTGAAAGAAGGAACTTCTGTGTCTTCAGTGCCTAATGAAGTGCCTGAGACCCCGTGCATGTTTACAAAGGAGTGACCAAGGCAACCTCTAACCTCTGACTAAGTAGGCACATTATTTGTGGCTCTCATTTCCTCCTAAGTTCTCACTTTTGCTTACTGCAAACATTGACAAGATTTCAACATCAAGATTTCCTTTTTGAACGCCAACTATCCATTTCTTTTGCCCCAAAGTAGACAAGATTTAGGGAAATGTCATAAAATTATTCCCCTTGGCATCAACATTGAGGTTAGACTATGTTGACTGTAATGTGCCAAAACATACATTTTTGAATTAAAGCTTATAGGGCAGATTCCTTTCAGAGGAGAAGTCTAAGGGTAAATTTAATCCATGAGAAGGAAGTCATTTCAAACACAGAGAAATATAATTCAGATATTTATTTTTATGAGACTGACTCACTCCCTACTGAACTAAAAAGACAATTCAGATATTTACAAGCAATATTTATTTACTCAAGCAATCTCTTCTCATCTAGACACAGAAACTATAATCAATAGCTGTGCCCCTATCAGTAAGAGAAAGAATGAGGTGCTCTGTCCACTTCAGCAGAGCCTTTGAACTTCTCTGCCCTTAGATCAAAGCCACCAAAGCACCAATTTCAAAGAGAAAAAAATTGGAAGGGAAACAAAGAAAGAAAGAAACCTTGAAGAACACAGCATAAATAATTCCTGGTGTAGCAAATGTTACTCCCTTTTTCACTTAAAAAAAATTTTTAAGTTGTTCTTGAACATGGAAAAAAGTAAATCTTTATAATGAGTCAATTTAAGCACAAACCAAAGAGTATTCGTATTGTCTGAAATACACTGCACATTCTATTTGCCAACATTAAGTAAACACACACAATCTCTTCAAACAAATGCAAAAAACACCTCACTTTCTGTTTGAGGCTCAAAAAGTTCTCCCCTACTTGTTCTTTTTGAAGGATTTTCTCTCTGTCTGCATTCAAAGGCCAGGCAGTCAAAGAATAGGGAAGAGAAAATAAATGTTATAATAAATGTAACAAAGTCAAAATGTGTAAATAAATGATGAACCACTCATCGGATATTTTTTTAAAACATTTTATTCTGAAATAATTTAGAATCACAAAGAAGCTGCAGATAACAACCCAGTGGTTCTGTACACCTATCACCCAGCTTCCCCTAACGTTAACAACTTGCACAACCGAGGTATATTTATTAAAGCTAGGAAATTAACGTTGCTACAATACTGTTAACTAAACTACAGACTTCAGTCCAATTCCATCACTTTTTTCACTGAGGTCCTTCTTGATCAGGAGCCAACCTGAGCTCGCATATGCATTTAGTTTTTGCGTTTCCCTAGTCATGAACTTGATACTTTTGAAGAACACTACCCAGTATTCTGAAGAATGTCTTTTAAGGTAGGTTTGTGTAAAGTTTTCACATGATTTGAGAGTTATCATTTGTTTGTAATAACTCTCTATATTTAACACATGGAGAAAACATCTAATTCAACCTCTACCATTAAAGTAAACTTTCTAGGCTTTTATCCAATTAATTATTACATAATCTAAAAATATTTATTTCCCTGGGCCAAGAGAGAAAAACCCAAATGCTTTATGTATTTTATTCTTACAATAACCAAGTTTGCACTTTAGCAAAATCTTTTAATAGACCCCTTGCCAATTAATACTAACAGAGGTATATTTAAAATCTTCTAGTCATGAATTTGCCTATTTCTCCTTACAGATTTTTGCTCCTGTCAATTTTTGTTTTTATGTTTTGAGGCGATGTAATTAAGTGCATATACATTTAGAATTGTTACAACTTCCTGGGGCTGAGGATGTGGCCCAAGTAGTAGCTCACTCGCCTAGTATGCATGAGGCACTGGGTTCGATCCTCAGCACCACATAAAAATAAAATAAAGATATTGTATCCACCTAAAGCTAAAAAATAAATATTTTAAAAAAAATAATTGTTACAACTTCCTGATGAATGGAACATTTTATCATTTGTGATGACTCTTGTTGACCTCTAGTAACCCACTTTTTCCTGTGAGTATTTTGCATAATATGAATATGGTAATCAGTTTTGTTTGGGCTGTTATTTGCCTGGTATGTCCCTTTATGTACTTCTGCTCTCAATCTTTCCATCTTCTTTTGCTTTGGTACTGTTATGGCTTGGACCTGGAATGTCCTCACAGTCATGTGTTGGAAGTTTGGACCCCGGTATGGCAGTGTTCAGAGGTGGGGCTTGGGGACCTAATTGGATCCTGAGGGCTCTGACATCAATGGATTCATCCCTTGATGGAGTCACAGCTGAAGGGACAACTGGGAGGCGATGAAACTGCAGGAGGTGGGACACAGTTGGAGGGGTATGACCTTGGGGGCATGCCCTTGGGGACTGTATCTTGTCCCCCATCCTTTCTCTGTCTACTTCCTGGCTGTAAAGAGCTGACAGCTCTCCTCTGCCAGGACCTTCTGCCAGAAGTTCTGCCTCGTCTCAGGCCCAGAGCAGCAGAACCAGCCCACCTCGAGTCTATCTTCACCTCAGTGGAAAGCTAACGCGTGAGTCTTTCATTAACATCATACACTTGGATTTTTAAATGTGATCTAGGGCTGGGGGTGTAGCTCAGCCGCAGCCCCCGTAGTTTGTACGCACAAGGCCCTGGTTTGACTCCCAACCCTGCAAAATAAAACATTTTTTAATGTGATCTATTTTTGTCAGCTGAGTATTTGGTCCATATGTATTTATTGTGATTGCTGATACACATGCACTGCTTTCGACTCTCATTTTGTGTTTTCTTTTTCTTCCCCCTGATCTATTTCCTTTTCTCTCCTTTATTGTCTTTTTTTTTTTTTTGGAAGATTTACGTTTTTTCTATACACCTAGAAAAGGGGTTTCTTACTTATATTCATATGACAATATATTCTGAATAAGATATTGAATTTGATTTTGATTTATAAAAAGGAGGGGAAGAAAACAATAGAACAGAGTAAATGAGAGGAGGAAAGGAGGGAGGACATGGTTGTTTAAGAAGTAGTCATGGAGACCCCCTCATACCCATTAGAATGGCTATGACTTAAAACACAGAGAGGAAATTATAAGTAGGGTCAAGGATGTGGAGAAATTGGAACCTCTGTAAATTGCTGGAAGAAACGTAAACTAGTAGAGCCACTAGGGAAAACAACAGGTGGCAGTCCTCAAAAAAAATAATAATAAAATTACTCCCTGATACAGCAACTCCAGTTCTGGGTATGTACGCAGAAGAACTGAAAGCAGAGACTCCATGAGATATTTGTAGATGCTTATTCATAGAGCACTATTAACAACATCCACAAAATAGAACAATCCAAGTGTTCATGGACAGATGAAAGGATAAGGAAAGCATGAGATATGCAAACAGTGGAATATTATTCAGCCCTAAAAACAAAAGGAATTCTAACACAAGCTACAACATGGATGAATTTTGAGGATAATATGCTTTGTGAAATATGCTAGTCATAAAAGGACAAATACAAATATGTATGGTTCCATTTAGGTGAGGCACCTAGAATGGTCAAAGTGATAGAGACAGAGAAGAATGGCTTTTGTTAGAGGCTGTGGGAGGGGGAATGGGAAGTTACTGTTTAATGAGTACAGAGTTTTAGTTTTGCAACATAAACAAAGATCTGGAGATGGGTGGTGGCAATGGTTTCCCAGCAACGAGAATACACTCAATGCTGTTGAATGTGTGGTTTAAGGTGATAAATTTTATGTGCATTTTACACATGTTTTTAACTGTAAAGTGGTGGGAGGAGAAAGGAAAACAGACTGCACTCCCTTTAACTACACATGATCAGCTCTAAGCCCTTGGCTCTGAGGAACAGAAACTGGTAAGAGCTGGCGTTGCTATTTGCATTTGCTTCTTATAACAATCTTATCAGAAAGGCATTCCACTCACCCCTGCCTTACAGAGAGTAAAGAGGTTTGTCCAATTTCCCAATGATAATTTATATCGAAGACATCACTTTGATTTGGGTCCTCCGGGTATGTGAAAACACACTCACTCACCAACATAGTTAAATCGCCATGTCTTGTGTCCCCGACACCCAATCCAAGCACTTTCCCTGAACTACTGTGATAGCTTTTTGCTGGATGATGATACTACTTTATAACCCAGTCGGATTTTTCAATTAGTAGCTTATTCCAAGTGCACAACTACTTACTGCTGAAAGTTGCTTATGAATTTCCCCAAAGCAAGTCTCTTTTCCTCCACACTTAAGCTGTTCCACTTCAATCCCCCAAAAATATTTGCCATCAGGACTCATGACATATTCTAGCCTGGTGAGTCTCTGTGGGTGATTTGGTTATAGGTAAATCCATCTTGAGAAAAGTTGAGCAAGAAATCTGGTTCATGAGTGAAACCATGAGCCCATAATCTTTTCATGTGTCTGTTTCTCCCAGTCATAAACTCTGGACTCACTGAAAGCAAGGACTGTGTCAAACCCACTTTCGTCCTTGGTGCCTGTCACAGACCCTCAGTAAGTGGATGGTTGGGGTAGTTGGTGAGGTATCAGTGGAGGTGTTGGTGGTGGCAGTACCGTGACACCAAGGCAAATTCTTGAAGTTATAAAGAATCACAACAGATAATATTAATAAGCACTTATTCAGTCAGACACTCTGTGGAGTGCCCTACATATTTGGAGTGTGAAATCCCAAAACAACACTATGTGATAAGTATTTTGGTCCCATATTACAGATGAGGACACTAGAGTTGAGATGCTATTTGTGGTTTTTGTTTGTTTGGTTTTTGGTTTTTTTGTTTTTGTTTTTGTTTGGTTTTGGTCCTGGGGATTGAACCCAGGGGTGTTCTACCACTGACCTAGATCCCCAGTCCTTTTTATTTTTTATTTTGAGACAAGGTTGTTGTCCAGGCTGGCCTCAAACTTGTGATCCTCCTGCCTCAGCCTCCTAAGTTAAGTAATAATTTTGACCAAAATGTCACAGATAAGAGGTGTAACCAGGATTATATCTAGCTTTGGTTCCTTGGTACTCTACTTCCTCAGAAAGGTGCATACTATTATAGCTTTGTATTTTTACCTGTTTCAATGCAGCCGGTAGGAAAAGAAAACTTTCAAAATAAAGATACTTCAGTACCTCTCATCATTTGTTAACTGAGAAATCTGTCTCCTCTTCTATATATTGGGACATTTCTGGGCTGCCTATGCCTGCCTAAATTTTAAGGTTATCTCGGATGAAGTCTTTTGTAAACTGAAAATTTGATTACAATAATAGAATTACAATAATAGAAGCTTGCTGCTTCTACTCTCGTTCTCAGTACCACTCAGCTCTTTCAAGCCCATTAAAATCTCAGGCCTGGTGGAAATTTTCCTTTATGTAGATAGTGATTATCCTGAAAACTCTCTATTGAATCAATAGAGATTATTGATGAATCAATAAGATTATTCAATTAATTTGATTACTTACTTATTGCTAAAGGAGAAAAGGTACCTTTTACAGTGGAAGAATCTGGTAGATACCACCAGTTGGGGACATCACCAATAATGGGACAAACCAATATCATGTACCTGCTGATGGGATGCACTGAGACACAACACCTCTAAAATAACATCCTACCAAAATTTAATCATAAAGAACAGAGTTTTTAAAACAAAACTGAGGAATTATTCCAAGATGAAAGAAACTGAAGAGAATTGTTAACAATATAATGTGTTGTCCTGGAAGGGAAACAATTGCAATAAAGCTGGTGAATGGGATAATAGGCAAAATGCAAGTAGACAGCACGCAATTGATAGTGTAGTTAGTGTTATTATAACTAGATGTTCTGAGTTTGATCATTGTGCTTAGGTTAGTAAATGCCCTTATTAGAAGATACACACCAGCTTATTTAGGATGGACCCCAAAGTAAATTACAGTCATCACCATGACTTATAGACATCATGATGATGTCTAATTTACTCTGGGTCACCATAAATAAATAATATAAAGATACCACCTACTTATATATGGGCTGACTGACTTAATTAATAGAGAAAACCTATGTTGGGATAAAAGGTAATTGTGTTAAATATGCAAATGCCAGATGGAAGAAAAACTAGTTTCGTTTTTAGGACACGCTACTACTTTTCCACAAACATGTCAGGAATGGGAGAAATCTAAATGTGGGGGTGTCAGGCAACAGTCAAAGGTGCCCTACATGAGAATCCTGGTAGCATGTTGCTCTGAATCTAACACCTCCTCCAGGGATGCCCGCAGTAGGGTCAGCAATCCCACCCAGCGCGACTCTCCCTTCTCTGGCAACTGCTGCAGATACAGGATACCCTGGGGGCATCCAGTGCCAGCCACGTCCAGAGGTGCACGGTAACCCAGGCTGAGCGAGTGGGAGGGGGACCTGACACCTCCAGTCCCCAAGGTCTAAGCGACCTCCTGGTAGTAAAGGAGTAAGTGGATTTAAGGATGACTGCATTTTAATATTCTGGAATGGTCAGCAACGTAAAGGTCGGCAACTTGACTCGGAGCCGGCATCCTACCGTCAGATTTGGAGGGAAAGTGCGGGGAAGCGCGTCTCCGTGGCTAAGCCGGGAGGAGGGAGCGCAGGAGCCGCCGCGCGGTCGAATTTCACCCTTCCAAAGGGTCGCAGAAGCTGCGCGGCACAACCTGAAACTCAGACGCGGTCACAAACTCCGGCCACCCGAGTCCACGGCCCACGCGGGACGGAGCTGCTGGATGCTCCCCACACTCGGGAGGAGAGGGCTGCCGACGCGCGGCGTGGGTGCCGCTCGGCGCGGGGAGCGCGGCCCCCGGGACCCCGGCCGGGGCCACCCCGCGCACCGCTGCGGCTGGGACTGTACCTCGGGCGCTGGCGACGCGGCGTGGCTGGTCGCGTCCAGGCTCCTGGAGCCGGAGGAGTCGCGGCGGCTCATGGCAGGACTCCGGGTGCCCCGAGCGCAGCGGCGCGCTGAGCCGGCGGGTGGCGCGGACGCGTCTCCTCAGGCAACGTAAACACCGCCGGGAGGCGCCGGCCTCCTGAGGCTGTCCTCCACCGCGAGCCTCTGCGACTGAGCGACCTGGGATCCGCGGGAATGGAAGTCCGCGCTCACGGTGGGACTCCACTGTAAGCGCAGCTCCAAGGTACTCTGCCCTTATGTCAGGGACAAGGGAGAACGAGTGGTCGCTTCTACGGTGCCGGCGCACGTGAGGTGTAGGCACTCACCCACATAATGGTGAAGGGAGCATTTATTGAGCACCCAGTGTGTGCAAATGCCCCTGCGAGCTCCAAGGCCCCCTTCACAGGCGTGCAACCGGTGTGCCGCACAGGCCCGGGTTTAATGCCCTGCTGTTCTCATGTTGAAATTCCTCGTTCAGATTCCTTGAAACTTTGGGAGTTTCATTTTGTACTGGGCTTTGCAAATTACTTGGCCTGTCCTGGTGAGCCTTCTTTTATTTAACCTTAGCAACAACCCTGCAGGAAAATAGAGGTGATGGTAATACTAGGGTTAGTGACAGCAGGGCTTCTCATTCTGAAATCCAGGTGCCCTAACATGGGGTGTTCTAATCGCTCTTTAAATGAAACAGGATTACAAAGTGGGTATTAGAATAATGTAATGCACTTTTAAGATAAGGCAACCAACCCTCAAGGAAGAATGAAATACATTGTTCAAGGATATATAAATGACAAATAGTAGGGTGACAATAAGACCCCAGATCAGAAAACTAAAGCATAGAGAGTAACCTGTCCAAGGTCCATTTAGGGAAGTCCCTAATGAAACAAAAGCTTTTGGAAATCTCCTATTAATAGTATAGGAAGATTAATAGTATAATTATAATTAATAGTATAATTTTTAGAAAATGTGTTTTCCAGTGGCAGTTTTTTCTCGCTATAAAATCACTACAAAGGTGTTTAATTTTCAGCAAATTGACACTATCAGAGGACACACAAAGTCAATGAAAACTCAAGAGAGGGCTGGGGCTGTAGCTAAGTGGTAGAACACTTGCCTCGCAGGTGTGAGACCCTGGGTTCGATCCTCAGTACCACTTAAAAAAACAAATAAGTAAATAAATAAAGATATTGTGCCCATCTACAACTAAAAAAAAAAAAAAAAAAAAAAAAAAAAAAAAAAAAAAAAAAAAACGCAAGAGAACCAACCTGAAAAAGGCCTTCTCTATAAACTGCATACGTCCTTTTGCTCCAAGATTCCATGTCATAAAGTCTAATTCCATTCACTGTGGTTAACCTTGCATCTCTTCTTGGTGAGAACAGGAGGTAGGAATTGGCACAGTCTTAAACATCCTTGTTAAACAGCTTTTCTCTGTGTGAGGGCAGCAGGTGTTTCTGAGGTGACAGGGCAGAAAAAGTGCTTGCCCGGCTTTGTCCCAGTACCTTTGAACTTTCTGAGATGTCAAGGCATGAGCCATGTGACTTCCAAGGCAGCATCTTGATCTGGATGGGGCACTGCAAGTCTGAGGGCAGTTTACACTCAGGAGGGAAGTGAAATGACCAAGCACACTCCAGTCCAGACTTCCCACAAAGCCCCACACGTGGGCAACACTCTGTGGTGCCTAAGACCCCAATACAGACTTCTGATTGTCTTTAAATGACAAGGGAGACAGGAAGCTGCCAGAGTTGTGACCTTGTACCCATCCTCTACCTGCATCTTTATGGAAGAGAGATGTTCCTAACTAGACACCCGGCTGAATTTGTTTCAGGTAATGTAGACTCTTAAGCTGATACGCTTTGGAAGAGCAATTCTTTGCTGTGAATGCTGCACCCAAAGAAGGTAACAGCCTGATGGTGCTAGACCTTGATAGGGGTGGTGAGGGGGCTGGAGGAGGAGACTGGCCAGGCCAGCAGAGACGGGGAGCCAGACCAAGTGGAAGTGGGAGGAGGAGGAAGATTTAGACTGGCAGATCTTGGTGAGGCCTAACCAGACAGCAAGGAGACAAAGCAGAAGAGAGTTCAGTTTGGGACAACTTTAGTCTGACTCTGAAAGGAGAAAACAAGCAGATATCCTGCAGTGTGGAACAGGCAGTCCTGGGCACATCAGCCCGAAGCAGAAAACCCAGCTCCTTCTCTACAATGTTAAACCGTCCCCTGAAATACACCGATAAACGTGGCATGCGGAGATATATGTAAAATAAATACAATATTTGAGAAAAGATTAAAATGCTTCAAAAATAGCTCTGGGGGCATGAAAAATTTGGAGCTTGCTTGTGGTGTCATAAATTTATTACTCTGTTTTCCTTCTTTTGTTTAACTGCTTATTTGTTTTACAAATGAACATGTTTCCCAGGAAAAAAATGTACCGAGATAACAACTTTGGGGTTTTCAATTTACATTTAAAAGCTTGTCACTGGAACCACTCCTATGACATTTAGTTGTCTAAAGATTGATTAAAAGAATATGTTTGATTTAAATATTTTCCTACTCAGGTGCTGGAGACGTGGCTTAGAGGTAAAGCACTTGTCTACCATGCATGAGGCCCTGGTATCCTCAGGTGCTGTCTATATCCTCAACACCATAGGAGGAAAAAAAAAAATTTATATATATATATATATATATATATATATAGTGCTGGGATGTTGCTCATGGTAAAGCTCCCCTGAGCTCCATTCCTAGTTCCAGGAAAAAATAAATAAATATTTTCCTAGACAATTTTTATAATCTGAATGTGGGTGTCCCTTGAAAATGTACATGTTGGAACCTCATACTGCAGGTGATAGCATTAAGTAGTGCAGCTGTGGGAGTGGTTGATTAAGTCATGAAGCTTCTACTCTAATGAATGACATCAGTGTCTTTATTAGTGGCTCCAATAAGCTGCCCCCGAGGGTGCAGCAGGAAGACACCATCCTTCTGTAAAGAACAGGCCCCCACCAGACACCAATCTGCTGGCACCTTCAGGAGGTACTTCTTAGCTTCCTGAACTGTGAGAAATAAAACCTGTTGTTTTCAATGACCCAGTCGAACAGCAGCCCAAATGAAGTAAGGCAGAACTGAACAAAGACTGCAAACGACTTCTGTATTCATCGAACCCAAGTTACCTGGTGAAATATGGACCATTGAGATCCACCGCCATATAAATGACAGCATTTAAAGGTCTTTATGGCCATTCTCACTCCTTTCCTAGACTGGTCTCCGTTGTTTGCTGATCCCTATTTGATGATTTTAGCAACGATTTGCTAAAGTAAATCATTCTTTAGCAATAATTTCAGTTTTATCAATTCATCCTAAAAACAGCTCCCCGTCCCTTCTTGGTTCTATTGTAATATAGAGCTGGTTGTAAGCAATTTGTCAATGTCACTTCCAAGGATCATCATAACTTTTCATTCAATTTATCTTTAAGGTCTACTTTCTTTTTTCCACACATATGACCAAGCATATTTTATACATAAAATAAATGTGATCCTCTTATAATTTTACTATAGGCTAGGTTGAGAGAACCTCTAAGAACTCACTTTATGGAAAACTCACCTTTTCAAACATCTTCCACCTTTTTTTTTTTTTTTATACCCGTGATTAAACCCAGGGAAGCTTAACCACTGAACCACACCTCCAGATTTTTTCATATTTTATTTTAGGGACAGGGCCTCACTGGGTTGCTGAGGCTGGCTTTGAACTCACAATCCTCCTGAACCACTGGGATTACCAGTGTACACCATCAGCCTGGCAAAACCTTCCACTTTTCAAGGTAAATTATAATCATTCTTTTAAATTGTTAAGGTAAATAATAACTGTTTATTTAAAAAGCAAAATCCCTCTTATCAAAAATGTAAAGTACATTTCAAAATATTTTAGCTGGGTAATGTGTAGTTCTGAAAACTATCCATGATAAATACATATTTTCTAGACCCGTGATTTATTTTATTCCTATAAATTCAATTTTAATATTTCAATCAATTTTAATCGATATTTTCTCAACTGGTCAGAAAGACATATTATACATAATGCCATCATTCATGGCCTTACTGAAGTGATCTTTCAGCTATAGAATTGCAAAATTAAAATATATTAATATTTGGGGAAAATTTGGAGAGATAAATGAAACAATCTATGTTAATATTTTTCTGTTGTAAGGGGAGAGAGCACACTAGTAAGGGTGAACCATAAGCCAATGTGCATATCCTCCACTGAAGTCAAACAAAGCAATGTTCCGCCTTCTCATTCCCACACTCACTCTGTAACACAAGTCCTTTTGCAGTACAGTTAGCGCTCTTTTCTGTTTTTGATTTTTGTTTCTTCCTTTGTTGAAGTCTTTTTTGGTTTTTTGTTTTGGGTTTTATTTTTCATTTTCGTCTTTGTTGTGAGTGATTTTGGTTTCTGTTTGATTGGCAGTGCTAACCATCTGAATCTGGAGCTTCAAGGATGCAAGACAAGTGCTTTACCAACCCTGTTGGTGATTTGGCTGATTAAAATGGCCCCAGGCACAGTGCTGAGATGCCTTCTGGTGCTGAAGTTAGGCTGGGTTGTGCCTTAGGGAGAAAGTACAGTACATGTGCTAGAGAGCCGCCACTCAAGCTTGAATTATGGTGCTGTTGGCATGAGTTCACAGCTAATGAACTAACAGTACATATTTAATAAGGTATCATTAGACAAAATCGCATAAAACAAAGTTACATATTGACCAGTTGATGAAAATCTCGTAAGCAGGCAAACAAAAACCTAACCCTGCACTTCCCTTAGAAGCAATGGTTCAGTATGCACTAATTCAGTGTTCACAGCAACTTCACAGAACATAACTGCTGTGAGCAATAATGTACCGTATTCTACTGGGATTAGTCACTGGT
Organism: Urocitellus parryii; assembly: GCF_045843805.1. Taxonomy (NCBI): domain Eukaryota; kingdom Metazoa; phylum Chordata; class Mammalia; order Rodentia; family Sciuridae; genus Urocitellus; species Urocitellus parryii. The sequence continues at coordinate 14,747,624 of NC_135538.1, forward strand.
TAAATTTGACATTCACGTTACAATGTATATGATCTGCTGTTTATTATACAGAATGATATCTTAAGTTCCCAATTTCAATGTACAAACATCTTCATTATGACAATTGCTCTGAAATAACTAATTTTTAACAATGCAGTAGAGCTGTAGAATTGCTACATTGTAGAATGTGATGAACTTAAGTGTACTTCCTGCCATTTAGGCATGTGGCCAATTGAAATTTTTAAATTATGTATTCTTATTAAAAACTATCCACTTGAAATAAAAATAGATTTTTCTAAAACCCTCTATAGGTATAAAATTTAGGAGATTTATCAGATGTAACAAAATGACAGAAAAAAAACCTCTGAATCTTTGTTATTTTTTTCTGCCTTATGCATTTTTTTTTATTCTGTCTATATTATAAACTCTTTGAGGATGAAAAATGAAATGAAAATTTGCAATATTTATTATGGATTCTAAAAAGCAGGCCAAATGATAGGTAAAAATTGTTGTGCCTTAGGGAGAAAGTATAGTATGTGTGCTAGAGAGCCGTCACTCAAGCTTTTAAATGTATTTACTCTGAATTTATTTGGTATGATTTTTAAGATAAAAGTAATGCTTTCAGCAAAAAAAGATGAAGGAACCAAACTGCATCGTATTTAATACCATCAGAAGCATCTAAGAGATTCTTTTAAGAAAAACAGAACCATGATGATTTCAGAAATATTTTTGGTTGCTATACAACAAATATAATTTTTACAGTATTGGAAGTATATCACTGCTGTGTCAGAGTTATGACATAAAACAAAGTATACTCAAACTGGGGACTTACGTAGGTGTTTAATGAAGAGAGCATTTACAGACTTTAGGGAAGGTTTAGGGAAGCCCACAGGAAACGATGCAGAGTAGAGACCCAAGACTAAGGGGAGGGAATGATTCCTGGAACCTGAGGAGAGTGGCCACGTGGAAAGAACTGCCCAAGAGGAACAAGAGGATGGAGAGGAAGCTGGTGGTCTAAGTACCCAGACCACCCTCTCCTTCTGCCCTGTTCTCCTCCAGAACTCCCATTGGCTCAAACAACTGGAAGAAAAATCAATATTCCTAAAACCCTGTTTCTGAAAAGAGGGAGAAACCATTTTGCACTGACGTTGCAAAGTCTTCAGTGTTTGTTTTTACTGTCCCCGTTGGTGACCTCTGGTCAAATTTGGAGAATGTCCTTAAAGTAAACTTGAACGTAGTTGATAATGGAAACCATGAAGTTCCTCCTACTATGTCAGAGAACAGCAAAGGGGGGGTTGTGGAGAAAGGAACAAATATAGGGCATCTGGCTGTTCATTAGCCTTATATGTGATTCTCAATGTGTGGTCCTTAGAGGGGCAATAGCAACATCACCAGGGAACCTGTTAGATGCAAATGCTGGGATTCTATCCCCATATCCAAGGCCTACTGGTAATTCTGAGGCACACTCAAGTTTTAGAACCACCATCCTACAACAGGAGTTGGCATACATTTTCCATAAAGAGCCTGAGAGTAAATATTTTAGACTTTGTAAATCAAGAGGAAAAATCAAGGATATTAAATGAGTACATATATGCCAAGGGAGAAAATAGATTTCCATATTTTTTGAGAAAATTAAAAAAATAGAATGATAATAATTGAGTACACATCTGTAATAAAGTTCTACTAATGAGAATAGAATTCCTTTGTGGAGCAAATAACAGTTTGCTTAACTAGGGCTTAAGTAAATCTTTCCTAGCATCTACATTTATTATAAATGTCCAGCACTTAAGGTTTATCTCTAATAAAGATGACCTATTTCATCTTTGAAAATGTCAAACATATGGGTACTGATAAATATTGATTTCAATCCATTAGGATGTGATTTTAATAGAGCATCATACCAATTACTTTGGAGGCACGTATCAATTTATATTAGATTTTTATCTTGATATTTGTTTTTTAGCATACCATTAAATTGCAGATTAATTAATCACTTTCAATGAAAGTTAGGTGGAAGTTCCTCTATGGCACAGTTAGGGGTATGGAAATTTCCTTTGTTATAACATTGAGGGCTAAGTATTTGTGGGGTAATAAAATTTTAAAATCCTGTTTTTAACTTTGATAGCATAAGAAGTGTTTTAAGAAACTCTGCTTGCACTTCAAACAATATTAGCAGTTATCAAAAATGACTTTAACAGTGTAAGTTTTACATTTAATGCTGTTGTATCTTATTATTTTAACTATAGCAAAGGCTAATTTTCAAAGCCATTCAGCCATTCATTTGATAATAGTGGTTGAGGGCCATCTATTCTTTAAGAAAAAAAATTCTATCTCATTCCTGGGTTCAAAAAAATTTCACTAAATTTTTAACATGGCTGGTCCATCAAATGCTGTGCAACAAGGTAAGTCAGGATTTTTCATCTTATTTTTCTAGAAAAAGCTCACAGAAGTAGGAAAGGTTAGGACCACAAGGACAAATTAAGTTCAACATTGACACAATGGCTTAACACAAATGCTTGTTGGGATTGATTTGCTGATAAGTAATACAATGATTAACCATAGGCTTTTCATTTTTGCATGCTTTTTAAATGTCATCTAATTAAACTCTTTGGTGTCCAGCATATTTTTGCCACCATCAGTTGCCACTCATCAGATTCCACTTCAGTTTGTCCTGAATTAGTGTTTCCTCAATTTCTCTGAAAATATTGTCAACTGTAGTTGTTCCACTTCCACTTTTCAGTCATTTCAATCTTGGCGCTAACTTTTCAAGAACAACAATTAGGCGATATATTAACATCAGTCAACAAATCAAGAGCCAAAGAAAAACATTCTAAATCATTCACTTTGCTTTCTTATTGACTATTGAAACTGTTCCCAGTGTCCTCAATTCTCGGAGCAACCGTCCTCACTGAAAGGCAAGTTTATTTTCTCTAAATACTTTTCTTTGGTGGCAGTAATCAAATGTGATTTAATGAACTCTTAAAAGCATGACACCCGAAATCCATTTTTAGCTTTTTTCTCATTTTGATATGATGGATAACCAGCAACTTAAAAAGTAAAATAAAATATCCCAGTACAGTGGTACACATGGTTCTCCAAACACTGTCGAGCTGACCAGCAAGGTCACACAGTAAGAGCATCAGTGCCATCTCTTGTGCAACCCCTCACCTCTGTTCTTACAGTGCAAAATCAACCATAGATAGTCAAAATATAAACAAGTGTAGTGAAACTTTAGTATGGACTTTCAAAATTGAATTTCACTTAACTTCACATGTCACAAAATATTAATCTTCTTTTGGTTCCTTTACCCCCAATGAGTTGAAAATGCAAAAATCATTATTCTTAGCTCATGGACCATAACACACACACACAGAGGTATCAGTTTGGACTTGGCCTGCAGGACCTGCAGGGCATATTTGCTGACCCTTGGTGTAAGGCAAATTGTAGGATATGTGTACATTTTCAATAAGAATCAATTTCAAGGACTGGGGCTGTAGCTCAGTTGGTAGAGTGCTTGTCTAGCATGCACCAGGGCCTGGGTTCAATCCCCAGATCCATTAAAAAAAAAAAAGAATCAATTTCAGATAAATTATGCAGTTAACCACTGCATAGGGAGTATTCAGATAATAATAAAAATCATATGGGTGATAGAGGAATGACTAAAATTTTGAAAACACTCGGCAGTGAAACTCTCAGTGGAATTTGCTGATAGCAATGAGTTTTAAAAATGAAACCAGTCAGCTCAATTGTCTGATTTTTCTCCTCAGTGTTTCAATTGTTTGAGAAAATGGAACACAGTTACCTTCAACCAAGGTCAGGGTTGTGCCGGGCAAGTAAGATAGAGGAACAAGACAATTGATTGTATTTGCCAGGGAGTCATAATGATGGATCATGGAATTTAAGGTGGATAGTAAAGAAAATGAAGAGAGGAGAAAAATGAGAAGTATGAAAGTTTCAAAAAAGAAAAGGAGAGAATGGATGAATGAGAGGTTTTGATGAGGTCACAAACTGAACCTCTTGCAAATGGGCTATTCCAGTAAGTGAATTGAGGGGACACTAGGTATTGGTCAGAGTAGGATGTTTGAGACCAGAGATAGTGCAGCTCCTGGTCTAGGCTGTAACCATGGGAACACATGGCCGAATTGAAATTTGAAAAAAAAAAAAAAAAGTCATTGATTCTGAAGCAGGCAATCAAAGAACTGAATGGCCAAGATGTTGGATGGGTCACACAGTTAGACGTTGATGTCACCAAGGATGACAGAGGAAGACAGCCAGGAGAGAAAGTCCTCAATAGATGCATTACCGAAAAATCAGAACTGCTTCATGGAGCTGACAGATTTTCCCCAGACAAAAGCCAGCCCTCCTCCTTGAGAGCTAGAAATAACAGAGTGCCCACTGGAAATGTGGAGTGAAACATTTCCTCTGCTTTAAATAAGTTGGCCATCACTAGATTGGTCCTTAATTAAAATTAGAGTTTAAATGAGTTAAATTACCCATACAATATAAAAAGTATTTTTTTAAAATATAGAAAGTTCTTGAGTGTATTCCTGGACTTGGAAGCCCTCATACCCTGTCACTAAGTGGACAGACCCTGGAGCCAAGCTGCCTGGGTTCAAATCCAGATTTTGTCATTTCCTTGCCTTAGGCAAGTTCCTTGACCTCTTTGGGCTTATTTCACCACCTATAATGCATAGGCAATAATAATACTTAACCCACAAGGTTGTTGTAAGTAGTAAGTTATTTAATGCACATAAGGGCCCAGTATGTCGAATTAGGATGAAGTTAGTGTTTGCTATTACCATTATTATCTTAAAACACAGAGGAATTCTCTAATTGCTCCGCAAGACACTATAAAAATGACTAGAAAAGCACAGTGTTTGCTCTTGCTCTACTTTACTCGGAACTTTGGAAGATCATGGGTTGAACTTTTGTTAACTACTCAATATAAAATAATGAATTTTTAAAGCATTTTCTGCACTTTTGGAAAATAGGAATTCTAAAAAGGAGTTGAAAGCAACAAAGAGGCGCTTCATCTCCAAGAAGTTAGAAATCAATTGGTCCCATATGGTTAAAGCAAAGCAGAACGTGCAAAGCACTTTGTAAAGGTGTACCATCTTCCCATGCCAAAGAAGACTTCCACTTAGTTGACCAGCTCATCATATAGAAAGAAAGAATATGGGAACTGGGAGTGTGAACAATGGTAGAGCACTTGTGTAGCATGCACCAGGCTCTGGATTTGATCCCCAGCAATGAAAAAAGGAAGAATATGATAATCACATGGAAAGATATTCCATAATGGAAGCTGAGGGTGGAGGAAAAAAAAGAGAACAGTGCACCTCAAATGCTAATGTTTTACCTCCTTGATAGCATTATTTTTCATCTAAAATTGATGACTCCAGCCCCATTATATATTCCTATAATCCCAGCAACTCAGGAGGCTAAGGCAGGAGGATCACAAGTTTGAAGTCAGCCTCAGCAACTAAGTGAGACCCTGTCTCAAAGTTTTAAAAAAACAATTAAAAGAGATAAGGATATAACTTAGCAATAAATTGCCCCTGGGTTCAATTTCCAGTACCCCGCCCTCTCAAAAAAAAAAAAAAAAAGAAAAGATTCCACTCTCTGAGTTTGCAATCCTGTGGCCACCCCCAGGAACTTGTCTTTCCTTAGGATCCTTGTCCATTCACAGGATATGCTTGGAAGTGACCAGAACAGGAGGAAATCCTAACTCAGAACTTGAGGTAGGATTAGTACAAGACCACAATGAAAAATGAAGACAGGTCTGAAGAGGATGGTTCTTGCCACCACAAGTTGGAGTTCTCAGAGAAGGAGGGTTAAAAATTCCTCAAAACAAGATGATAATTTTCCAAACATTCTGTTAAAATCAACTTTAAAAAGCAAACCTGGTTTCTAAATTAAGCAAAGACCTCAGCTGCTTGTGGATCTTTAAAATGTCCTACTTTGGAAAACCCTATGGCTTTGGGTGGGGGGAGTGTGGGATTTTCCTGATCCCCAAAACACATGTTTTGGATTTCTTTTAAAACCAAGCCAACTTCCTTTCAAACAACAATAAACAATTCTTGCTTAAAAGTTGAGGGTGAAGACTGCTCCTCAAGCATGTGTCTGCCTCTGGCTGTCAATTCTAACTTCCTGCTGAAGTCTTCACAAAAGCATTCCAAAACATTTTGATGAGTTTCCTCATTTGGATCAGGCCAGATTTTACTACCAAGTGAGGTTTAGCCAACCCCACACATGTATGTAAAGTGATTTTCATCTACCATTCCCAGAAACTTCAGAATAATAAATTAGTCTTTCTGCTGATTCACTGATTTGATCGCCCCTAGTTATAAGCTTGCACTATTCGTCATAAATTTACTTGGTCTATAACACTTCCTCTTACCAAAGAGAAAGAGAAGCAAGCAACATACAAAAAGCTTGGCTATCAGCAAATCTTTTTTTTTTTTTTTAAAGAAACAAATATTGCAGCATCCTTGGGGGACTCATGAGATAGCTCCTAAAAGTTTTATCACTAGATTCAAAACCCTAATCTAAGGGCATCCATCAACTGCCTTTATTTCATTTGGAAAATCAGTCTGCCCAATAGAAACCACTGATCAGAAAATCCCACAAGTTAGAAAGAAAAGGTGTTTGACTTTATCCTTGAGGACATTCACATGAATGAGGAACAATGAGACTTATCTAAGAAAAAGTAATAATTAGTATATAAACAACATACAACTACAAAAAAAGTAGCCATGGAGCAATATTCCAAGGTCAATAATAATGCAAACCAAGAAATTATAAATAAAATAAAAGCAAAGACAGATTTATTCTAGTGCAGAAAAGATATGCAAATGAGGACCGTGGACTCAGCTAGATGGAGCCAGTGTTCCATGGGAAGGTGAACTTGGGCTCAATTGCAGAGAATTGGGGAAGGGCGGGGTGCAGCTTTGCACTCTTCAGAGGAGATAAGTAGGACAGTGCAAATCAGGTTGGTCATAAATTGTGTTAAGTCCTTGGAATGTCCATGTCAGGAGACAGACTGGCCCATCTGGTATTTCCCAGACCTTGTAAGATTTTGCTAGATTCTGGAAAATTGTTCTCTTTGGCAGATTTCAGTCCCCAACATAATGTCTATCTATGTGGCAATTTAGACCTGTCAGTAAAATCTCTAAGACTCAGAAAAAGAGTTTTGCTCTCATTTTGACCATTCTGTAGTCCTTTTGATTTTTGTATCATCAGTAAAAGCTGGAGTTAACAAAAGTCCTTGATGGTAAGTGAGAAAAGAATTCACCAGCGAAGTGAGTCTTACCAAATTTTCAAAGATGAATGAATGGAGAAAGGGTTTTCCCTCACTCCTGGCACCTCATGCTTAGGGGCTGCCATCTCAAAAGTACAGAGCTCCCTGAATCAATTCTATCAGTCCTCTCACAGTTACGAAAACACAAACATAAAAACAGCTTGACTTCCCCAAAGCCAAAGCATAAATCTAGGATTCGGGTTCTGCTTTCCAGTTTTTATACCTCATTTACTCACACATGTGACAGAGACCGGTTTACTGTTCACAATACTGGGTTAGGTGTGACCTTGAAATATGACCTTTGATTCTTGGGCAGAAGCAAAGTACGTCACTCCAGGTTTGGCCCAGAAAAACATCCCATGTGACTCTGTCCCATATCTTACTCCCCTATCTTCTGGCTGGATCTTGATTCCAGGCTGACCTCAGAGCCTCCATCAGCCAGGGCCACAGAAGGTCCACATAGAGTCGGCAACCCCACCCTTCCCGCACACACACACACCCCGGCCAACTGGACTTTGTAAGAGTACATTTTATTCTGTTAAAGCCACTGAGTTTGGCTGCTATAACAGCTAGCATGACGTTAACTACAAGATGCATTGTTATTTTTAATAAAAGATGATAGCCAAAAGACATACAGTAGTCCCCCATTACCTGAAACTTGAGGTTTCAGATATCCTTAGTCAGCTACAGTTGAAAATATTATTTACCTAAACTCTTTAAAGAGGGGAGATTGCATCCACTTTTACTACAGAATATTGTTATAATTGTTCTACTTTATGATTAGTGACTGTTGCAAACATCTTACTGTGCCTGTTTATAAACTAAACTTCATCAAGGGTGTGTACGTATAAGGAAAGGCTTAGTATGTTCAATATGGGTTTCAGGTGTCCTTGGGAGGTCCTGGAGGGCATCTCCTGTGAATAAGGGGTGCAACTCTACCTGCAGTATGCTGCATTCTGTTGAAGAATATTAGATATTTGTTAAATGAGATTTATTATTAATTCATTCTCATCTTTAAAATTTAAAATAAAGCATTTAAGTAATAAGTATAACTAAAACCATAAATGTAGAATAGATAGAATGAACTCTAGCCTGTGACACATTTAGCTATACCCTCTCCCCAGGATACGGTAGAGGCCAGCATAGATTCTCTCTGTCAGGGAGATTAAGACTCTTTACTCATCCAATTATACATTTTTGAATGTATGGTTTCCCAGAGAGTAGCCCCACTTTTTAATTTATTCATTCGTTTGTTTGTTTTTCCTGTGTAACACTTCATTCCAGTGAAATTTTACAGGGAAGCAAACAGATTGTGTTGGCACTGTTCTGGTTGAAGTGGGGGTTAAAAATGTGGTTCCAGCCCCAGAGTGTTTCTGGCAGCTCTAGAAACGTCTTAACAAAATCCCAGGGACCCTTAAGAGCACAGTTTAAAAATCACAATTTACATTGATTCTACCAAAGGATGTTAGGTACACACTGAAACATCCTTAGTTTCCCTTATAACTTTGACCTATCAGCTACTAGTTTATCTATATTTTGGAAGTTATTTAAATTCTTAATCTGCATAAACCCATAGGCAACAAATTCCATTTTCTTTAAGATTTTTTTTTTACATTCATCCTTCCATTTTCTTCCTACCATCCATCTACTTCAAGCTTACATTACACTATCACCTTTGTCTTGATATCTCCCTACTCTCCCAATCCATCCTGCACACCTTCTCTGAGAGACTGTTCTTTGGCCAGACAGCCAAGGTGGGCTTCATCATATATCAATCTGAGCAGGTCACTCTTTTGCTTAAACTCTCCAATGGCTGCCCATCATACTTTGAATAAAAATTCAAAGGCCACCTGGTGTGGTGGTGCATGCCCTGAATCCCAACTACTTAGGAGGCTGAAGCAGGAGGATCACAAGTTCAAGGAGAGTCTAGGCAACTTAGTGAGACCCTGTTTCAAAATAAAAAGGGCTGGGGAGGTGGCTCAGTGATAGAACTCTCTCGGTTAGCATAAGCAAGATCCCGGATTTGATCCCCAGTAAGATGGAACTCTTATATCCTAATTATGGTGATGGCTACATGACTCTACACATGCGCGCACACACACACACACACACACACACACACACACACACAAGCACACACAATCCAAAATCCCAGGGCCTTTCAGTGGTGCCCAAGAACCTCCATGACCTGCCTTGATATCCACTCAGACCCGACCCCCTGTTCTGCATCCACCGGCCTGGTTGAACTTTCTCAAACATGGCAGCCATCCTCAGTTCCCTGGGCCTGGGCCTGGGCCTGTCACATCCCACATGACTACATGGCTCACTCACATACTTCATTCCCATCTGTGGTCTCATTTAACCTACTTAGGGGACTCTTCCTGATCACTCTAGAAAGTCTGTTCTCTCTTTGCCCTCCTACTCAGAGCACATCACCTTCTGGTGTTAAATCGTAGATGGGATATTTATTTGTTTTCCCCCAAAGCTCCTTGAAGATGAAATGTTTGGTTGTTGTTCATTACTATATCCCCAGCACCCAAAACCGTGACTAGCATTTATCTGTTGCTCAGCAAATAAGCGTGTAAAAGAATAAATAGATGGATTCCCAAGAAAGTTTATAGCACCCAATTATTATTCTTTCCACTTCAAAATCATTCAAGCCCCAGCATGGTGAGGCCACATCTCCTTCTGGCAGCCTGATTTCCCTTTCATAGTCTCGTGGCTGTTGATCCACACAGGAGCACAGCGGACTCTCAACGTTTCTATGCTGAGCCAAAGAAGCCAATATCCAAAGGTTGTAGTGTGGGAGTCCATTTATGTGACATTCTCAAAAGAACAAAATTGAGGACAAAGAACAGATCTATGGTGCCAGGAGTAATGGGTGGTACAGAGAGGGGGGAATATAAAGGAACCGCATGGGGGAGGTGGGGGTGATGGAACTCTTATATCCTAATTATGGTGATGGCTACATGACCTTACACATGTGTGGAAATTCAAGTTTACTCTATAACAATTTTAAAAATAAAAATAAACATAAAAAAATTAAAAAGTTAAGTCCCATGGACCCTAAGATTCAGGAAAATCAAGTTCTTGCCGTCCCCACGCCTTGCTCTGGCTTTTTGCCTGCCCAATCCCACCCTCTTCAGTGACCCCTCTTTTAACGTGTGCATATTCTAGGTCTGTTTCCTCCCTTCTAAAAGTCTCTTTGCAAAATTCCAACTAGACTGATCTTTCTGAAGTGTGACTTCTATCACTTTTGTCTTGAGAAACTTTCGATGGCCCCCTATCACCTAGAGCAGCAGTCTGGGATCCTTCCTCATTTTAAAAGCCAAGGAGTCTTCATTCAGTTAGGGTCTTTTTCAGGAGCCCAGGATGCAGAACAGACCTGCAGAACAGAAGTGTGGTACTAGAGTCCCACTGAGTGCCTCTTTGTAACCCCACTCTACATCCTACCCAAGCCTTCATAGAACCCCTAGTACTCAGAGAAGCATAAGTTGAAAATCAATGACCAAAACGTCAAGCTAGAAGTAAAATATTTCACAAGGATGATGATAAAAGTTATTTTATGCAAGAAGAACAAACGGAAGTGTCCAGAGTACATAGTAATTGGAGCCTAAAATTATAAGCATGGCTAAAAGTGACTTTACTGCTTATATAAGGACCCTAAATAGCCAAATGATTGAACACCTAGCTAGATTGTACAACCTAACTCAAAATGATATAGTTTATTAGTAGCACAGCTGGGACTGGAATCCTTGCCCAAATTGTCAACTGTGAATCAGATCTTACTGTAATAATGACGTAGGTCATTTTCCAAGGCCACAATTATTAGGGTGTCAGCAGTTCAAATCATATTCCTTTTGAGGACTGATGAAAAAGGAAACAGGAACATTTAATTAGACATACTTCAATAGATTAAGGTAAAATTGTGCCTCATTTAATTTTTCAACAATTTGTCTGTAATGCCATCAGGCCAGAATTGGGCTAATTTATATGAACAGAATTTTGGATTTCACCGAGCAAAACACAATTTTTATTATCATCCCTTTGGTTGGAAGAATGAGCCAGTTCATCTTTGTCAAATCATTTCCATCTGTTCACAAAATCATTTTCCCTTCAAAATAACTACCTACTGGATTTCAGCTGCGTGGTGGCCTGAAACATGAGAAGCATCTTTTTCGTTTCTAGATTTGCTGGAGGTCAGCCCCTGACGCTGAAGTTCTTAGGGAAGGGTTCCCTTCCTTGTGTGGAGTTCAGCCTGTTCTGAAAATCTGTGAATTAATATATGCTCAATGACACAAATGTAATGACATGAAAAACTAGACACATCTCTTCACCGCAGATCTTTATTATAAAACATATAAGTGAGGCTTCAATATATCAGTAAATCATGACATGGCTTATCATCCAATAATCATGACTCAATTTTCCATTAAAGTATATTTACTCATTTTTTTAAAAAATATGATATATCAAGAACTATGTAATGTTTTGAACAACCAACAATAAAAATTTAAAAAAAATATATTATGAATTATATTGCTACAAATTATGCTAAATGTGTGGTAATTTACACAACCATAACTTGAGTTTTGGACTTTAGTAGATTGGCATTTAAATGCTGGCTGTGAACTAGCTAAGTGGCCTTATTGTTCTCACCGTGACATAGTGATGAAACAATATTGGAAGACAGCTATAACAACTATAATATAAAGTGAAAAGATCTGTGATTTATATTGGTGATAGAAGTACTATCATATCGCTGAGGCTTGTGACCTGTAGTCAAAATTCAAGCAAGTATTAAGTCTGAGTTAGAAGGCAATAGAAATAAAGACGAGCTGGACACAGTGGCACACACCTATAATCCCAGCAACTTGGGAGGCTGAGGCAGGAGGATCACAAGTTCAAAGCCAGCCTCAGCTACTTATTGAGGCTCTAAGCAAAGCGAGACTCTGTCTCAAAATAAAAAATAAAAAGGGCTGGGATTGTAGCTCAGTGATAAGTCCCGTGTGTGCAATTCCCAGTACCAAAAATATAAATGAAACCTTTCCCCATCCAAGTCTGAATTCTACCTACTAAATCCTTTTGCCTGAATTCTACCTACTAAATACTGTGGACACTGGTTTAAAATTTTGTGCTTTAGAAACACACCATATCTTGTGAAATGTAAGATAGAACTGGAATATGAGTTCCTTTAAATATGCTCAATTGTGATAGAAATTAATTTGTTGTATCATAATTAATAAATTAAGGGGGAAATATTGTATTTTTCCTTTAGTTTCTTATGTGCATTATTCAAACAAAGTCTAAGTGAATGGAAAGCCATTTTTATTTTCCTACAAAGTTTTTTCTAGCCTGACTTTTTTTAAAAACTTTTTTGTAGTTGTAGATGGACAGAATGCCTTTATTTTATTTGTATATTTTTATGTGGTGCTGAGGATCGAACCCAGAGCCTCACGCTTGCTAGGCAAGCGCTCTACCACTGAGCCACAGCCACAGCCCCCTTAGTCTGACTTTTCTACTACACTGCTAACAATATTCTATTGTTTCTACTTCTTCTGAATTTTAATTTTATTTTCAAATTCACCTGATGAGATACTTCCATGATAAATCACTGTGATATCTTGTCACAAGAATTATGTGTAAAAATTAAGCCAACAAACCAATGAAGATGTGCACAATTTTATTGTCGTTGACTGGATTGTTTTATCATGGTAGGAAACTAGCTCCAACATAATAAATTTAGAGTTGAAACCACAAGAATGTGTGTTGTCAGCAACAAAGATTATACCGTGCCAGTTTTCCTTGCTGAAATCTCTGTGTTAAATAGTACAGAAAATCCGGCCACTCTACTGTGCTAATGGATCTCCCCCTTGTGCCTAAATTCTGTATTGTACTCAAGCAGGATTAGAAGTCAGCAGCATAATATGTGTACGGGTTTTTAAAGGGAAAAAGAGAAAAAAGCAAGGTCCTTCCTAGGATAAGCAATTACTCAATGTTGAGAATTTGGACCTTTTAAGTGTAATGCAAACACTATTTCAGGAGGCCTAGAATGGGTGAGTGGTTTCAGATTATGAACAGTTCCTGAAGACTCAGGAATTTTGCAGCAAAAAAAAAGTCATCTGAAGGGGCTGGGGTTGTGGCTCAGGGGTAGAGAGTACGCTTGCTTTGCACAGATGAGCACTAGGTTTGATCCTCAGCACCACACTAGAGAGAGAGAGAGAGAGAGAGAGAGAGAGAGAGAGAGAGAGAGAGAGAGAGAGAAGGTATTGTGTCCATCTGCAACTTAAAAAAAAAAAAAAAAAAAAAAAAAAAACCTGTCTGAAGCCAGGCACAGCAGAACAGGCCTGTGTACTCTTGCCCTGGAGGCTGAGGTAGGAGAATTGCTTTAGTGCAGGGGTTTAAGAACAACCCAGCAACATGGACACCATCATAGGGGAGAAAAAAAAAAAGAAAAAGAAAAGTTTGAAGATATTCATTTCAGCTTTTTTTTTTAAATGGCAAAAATCCTAAATAATCTGTATAGTGTATGTACTAAAAGAAAACATGATATAGCCACATGATTAAATATATGTACAATTTTTCTTAAATGACATTTTTTTTTCTAGGCCTGGTGGCACATACTAATCTCAGTGTCTCAGGAGGCTGAGGCAGGAAGATTGAAAGTTCAAGGCCAGCCTCAGCAACTTAGTGAGGCCTTAAGGGACTTAGCGAGACCCTGTCTCAAAATTTAAAAATTCAAAGGGCTGGGATGTAGCTCAGTGGTAAAGTGCCCCTGGGTACAATCCAGTACAAAAAAAACAAAAACAAAAACAAAAACAACTTTTTGAAGGATTTTTAATGGGAAATTGATTGTCATATAATATTGAAGGAATAGGTAGTGCTCAAAGATGCACATATTTATTGAAACCTCCCAATTATATTATTTACATATATATTTTTACCGTTTTTCAGTCAACAAGTCTGCTAATTTATGTCAGGCTTTCTACCAGAGCAATTCATTCTTCAGACCTCAACTTAAGTAGCATCTCAGCAGTCTCAAGAATGATTTCAAATGCTGAAATTCATCGCCTATCAGTCACTCATTCATTGAGCATCTACTCCGCACAATAATGGGCAGGGCAGACACACCAAAGAGACCTGTGGTGGCTGCCTCAAGGAAAATACAACTACAGGGTTGTCAGGAGTGTCTTCCGTGGGAGCTAATTTTTCCTTATTTTCTAAAAGGTTTGAAAATGAGGTGAAGTGATATTAAATAAACTGGACAGAGAAATTTGATGCTGCAATGAAAAGCAGGAAGGGAACAACCTGAACGGTGGCCTTCTGCGACAGCTCAGGGTATGCTCCCCGCTCATAAACAGCAGTATTTCCCTGTCTAGTTCCCAGAGGGAAGGTCAGGTTCAGGGACTATTCAAGGGGCCCCGAGGGGAGGCCAGCACGCCAATATCCAGTTTCCTTAGGATAATCTGGCTTTGAGATTGAAATCTGGTCCATGTGGACCAGAGAGTAAATCTGGGAGACCTACCTGTGAGAATGGAACTTGGGTCACACAGTTCATAGCTGGTGTTCTTGTTTAAATGTGTCCCCTTCAAAATTCAGTGTTAAAACTTAATGGCCAGTGCCATGGTATAGAGATGAGGCCTTTTAGAGGTGGTTAAATTATGAGGGCTCCTCCTCTCGTGAACGGGATCAAGGCACTCACAGGAGGCTTCCCACAGAGTTCCTCTCACTTGCCCTTCCAACTTCAGCCACCTGAGGACTTGGTGTCCCTACCCTCCCTTCCAGAGATGGAGTAACAAGGTAGCATCTTGGAAACTGAGACTGGGCCCTCCATAAACAAGGAAACTGCTGGCACCTTGATATTGAACTTTAAGCCCCCCAGATTGTGAGAAATAAATTTCTGTGATTTTAAAACTACCCAATCTCAGGTATTTAGTTGTAACAGCGCAAACAAACTAAGACAACTGGGGATCAGGAGTCAAATGTTTACGAGTCCCATGTCATGCTGCTACTCAAGGGAGAAGAAAGCAAACAAAAAAAACCTTCTCTCTAGGAAGAATTGGTTAGTAAATTAGAAAAAAAATTCAAAGTCAAATGATAGCAAAACCAAACAGAGTCAGGAGTTGGAAAAGATACTTCAGAAATTAAAAACAATTAAAGGTATAACCCTGCTATTTTTTCTTAGAAATATATATATTTTTAAATACTATGTCTGTCCTTATAGAAAAATTGTGAAATGTTTACATCAAAATCTCATCGGCGTATCTGGAGGTAGGGGCATTATGTTCTTGTTTTTCTGTTCTTTTCCTCTGGTTCATTCACTTGCTACGATTTCAAGGTATCACCTGTTGCTTGCTGTGTCCAACATGACATCGGCACTTTGTCTAGGCCATGGCATGCATGTATAGAAGTTTTCAA
This sequence comes from Urocitellus parryii, assembly GCF_045843805.1. NCBI lineage: Eukaryota > Metazoa > Chordata > Mammalia > Rodentia > Sciuridae > Urocitellus > Urocitellus parryii. The sequence continues at coordinate 14,763,318 of NC_135538.1, forward strand.
AGTCTTTCTCACTTCTAAGCTAGCAAAAAAAGAGAGTGGAGGGAAAAGTCTTATGTAAAGAGAGGTTTTGGCATAAGGTCTAGCTGAGGTTTGGGCAGAGAGAACTGTTAGGAGAATCAAACGGGTAGGAGGGGGGGTTAATAATTGTGTTTTCATTTCACCCTGGGTTTTCTGAAAATTCAAGTAAATGTTGACTTTGCTTTTTGAGGATGGGTCATATTTCTTTGTATTTCTTTTATGGAAACATGACCTTGAGATTGAACAACAGGAATTGACTTCATACATCATTGTTGCATTTTTCTCAAACACAAAACATTGCCTCAAATTAGAAAAGCTAGATCATGTTAAAAAGTCTTGTTGATTTGCTATTTAATAAGAACACCACCCTCTAATTATTTACATACCCTCAGTCCACATTCCCATCCTCACATGCTTAGGATATTGGATCTGTCGGATATAAAGGAATTGCATGAAATTTATAAGTTGAATTTACTTCTTTCATAACCAAGTGTGATATCCTTGGCTATTAGAACAACTGATACTATTTTGGGGAGTTCTTCCCAAGATCCCTCTTCAGTGGAACACCCTCTCACATCTGATTTTAACCTCAGATTTCCTCAGCAAGCTACTATGTACCTATGTCAGACAGATGTGGGTTATATTTGCTCAGGCGGAAACAGTGGTGTTGGGCAAGTCTGGGAACTGTGGGCAGAACCCTATCCATTGCCCTCAGCTCCTCAATTCAGTGACCGTGAGGGAATTTTAAGCAGTTCAAAAAACAGTGTTGTAATCGTGGGTGAGGCTCATTGGTAGAGAGCTACCCTAGTATGCCCAAGGCCCTGGGTTCAATCCCCAGTAATGCTAAAAAAAAAAAAAAGAAAAAAGAAAAAGAAACCAAAACCCATCAGACAGTATTTTGTGACAAAAGAAAAAAATATTAAAAAGATTTGCCAAAATGTAATAATTTTTTGATGCAAATATATCATTTAAAAAGTGAAGACAACCCACAGAATGGGAGAAAATATTTACATATACAATGAGATGTCCACAGAACATATTTTTAAATCTTACAATTCAACAGTGAAAAGATTATCTAACTTTTAAATGAGTAAAGTACCTAGAGACAAGTCAAAACAATGAAATACTGCATCATACCCAGCAGGCTGCCTAGAATCAAAAACAATAATACTCTTTAAATGGACGAGAGATGAACCCAGAGGTACTTTTATCACTGAGCCACATCTCCAACCCTTGTTATCTTTTGAGTCAGGTCTCACTAAGTTGCTTAGGATCTCACTCCGTTGCTGAGGCTGGCTTTGAACTTGCAATCCTCCTGCCTCAACCTCCTGAGCTGTTGGGATTACAGGAGTGCACCATTGTGCCTACTAAAAATCCCATTGAATTGACTTCCTCTTCTACAGTGCCATTCTTTCTTGTTCTTTGCCCTTTTGGGGAGAGAGGTTGGAGGGTAAACTACTTCCCCATACACCTTAAGGTCATGTTCTTAGCAAACTACATGATAAAAAATAGAAAGAAAAAATATATGTATAATTGCTCACCCTATGAAGTCAACTGTGTTCTAAATTTATTGTCTACAAAGAATTCAAATGTGGTAAGCACTCTGGTAACAATGTTTAAAACACATGCAGAGGGCTGGGGATGTGGCTCAAGCGGTAGCATGCTCGCCTGGCATACGTATGGCCCAGGTTCGATCCTCAGCACCACATACAAACAAAGATGTTGTGTCTGCTGAAAACTGAAAAATAAATATTGAAATTCTCTCTAAAAAAATAAAAATAAATAAAATAAATAAAAATAAAACACATGCAGATAATAGTAAATTCAAAATGTGATTGTAAATTTTTAAAAAATTTAAGCACTTAGGAACATAGATTATAACCTCATTTACAAGTTACACTATTTGAAAGCTACTTTGGGCAACATATATGATATATATTATGAGTTTATTATACAGATCTCATTTTGAATTTTCTCCTTATTTTTTCCCCAGTAGAAAATAAAACCACAAAAAGTTTTAAGTACTATTCCTTTTATTATTCCAGTGCAGAAAAACATTTCCATTTAAAACAAATTGACATGAATATTTAGTTTTTAATATCTGCAATGACCAATAAAATGTAGAATATAAAAATGAATTCATTATTGTAGTATCCAAATTCAATGCATAGAAATTCTTTTCCATCTAAAACATTTTTCTAAAACTACAATCAAAAAATATGTTCACTTAAAACACTTGTGTGATAAAATAATAATTTCAGTTGATTATGCATATCATAAATAGAATATAAGAGATTATATTTCTTTAAATACCATTTGTTTCATGTGTCCAATTTTACGTTTCCTAACATCCATTCCACAAGTTAATAAAAAATACAACTGCATGCAAATAAAATAAGCTACTGAAATAAAATTCAAGGAGAACAAAAGTTAAAATTAACTTATGAGGTAAATTTTACTTTTGTGTTCAAGCATCACAGGTATAAAAACTACCTTTTTTCGCAAAGTCATTCAAATGAATATTTTCACAAAGCCATTACTTCAAGAGCCCAAAATTAAATAAAATTCCATGTTGCCTAGGTTATTAAACACCATGCAGCATACCGTTTTAAGAAAAAATATTTAACTTAAAAGGCAGAATTCACTTATACCTTGCTTTCTACCCAATTAAAAAAAAAACTTGAAATAGTTACTGAAATTCCAACAAAAGTGTATATGTTTGTAAATATAAGTGTAATCTATGTAAAAACATATATTCCCAAAATACTGTAGTGCGGTGCAAGGTTCCAAGGAAAATTCATCCGGAGAGTAAGGTGACAAGAAGGCCGAGCAAGCATCCCAGAGCAGATGCAGAGCAGCCAAGGGACTAGATTCACACACTGCTTTTCTGGAGATGAAAAGGTGCTTCTCAGATCCTCCTACTTGCCTGGGAGTTCTAGGCTGTGTCAGAGTGGACCATCAAACTGAATCACTCCGTACTTCCCAGTGATCAGCCAGTTGGGATCAGAAGCTGCGAGCTGTTCACCTTGCCCAGGCTGCAGACCAACCTGAATTTCAGCTTTTAATGTTCTCAGGCTGCAGAGAGGGGCAGGATGGAAGCCACTCAGAGCCTGATGGAAGGGAACAGTAAACGCCCATTTTCTATCACCTGTCAACTTCCTATAATTCAAATCACCCTTGAATAAAATTAAACATGCCTTTTGTAGTTCAGCATACAAATCAGGGGCAACCTGGGACATAGCCGAATATTCGTGAGGCAAAGTCCAAAACATATGATCATGGTAAACCCATCTACCCATTTTAATATAGTTTTCCCAGTCAACCCCACACTTGGATACCCACTTATGATCATAATGTTTTACTTGTTCAATAAGCCAATTAAAGTCACGTATAGTAGTATCAGAAACAAACCATGGAATACATTTTCCATAAAAATGAATCTCAGTAGCCAGGTTAGTGGATAACAAAAAGTCAGCTAATACTAAATCTGTAAGAAGTTCAAACCCAGAATTATCCAGAACAATATCCACTCTAACTATGGGCACTTTTTCTCTTGTTTCCTTGCATTTACTAAGCAATGACCAAAGATGTTCCATATCATTCACTAAAATAAAAGGTTCTAGATCTTCCAAAGAATTTATTAGGTTAGTCTTCTGAGAACTATTTTCTCCACCTGATAGAGATAAATCGCACTTATTTCCCCAGAGTGAAATCTGAAAAAGAAAAGTACAAAACAGTCATCCTTGTTTTAACAACCAACAAAACTCTGTTATGTAGGCAGTGAAGGGAGGGGTTGCTAGGAATATTCATAAATTTTATTTCCAAAAAACTCCACCAGATCTATACTTTCTCAATGTAAAGTAAGTCTTCATGATGTTCTATCAATAAGGTGAAACAGTGAAATTTTTAGTCAATATGTAATAAACTTGTAAAAAACTGGATTCAGAGTCAGGTATGCTGGCACATGCCTGTAATCCCAGCTACTGGACTCAGAAGGCTGAGGCAGGAGGATCACAAGTTCAAGGCCAGCCTGGCCAACTTAACTAGACCATCTCAAAATGAAAAATAAAAAGGGCTGGGAATATAGCTCAGTGGTAGAGCACCCCTGAGATCAATCCCTAGTACTAATCCCCATCCCCCCACACAAATTCACTGGTTTGAATGATTTTTAGCACCTACACTGTTTATTCAGAACGAGGCTTTGCATGTTGAGGATATTAAAACATCATCAAATGTTATGGAGAGGATCAGGTTTTGTAATTCAGAGTCAAAAGAAAAACCAAAGTTTCTTTTTTCCTCCCAGTCCTCTGGAAAATAGCCCAGTTTCTTTTACTAATTACATTACCTTTAGGACATGGCAACCTGCCTGAGATTTGATTCTCTTTTTTGTAAAAAAAAAAAAAAAAAAATTGGACACAGCGATTTTTGCAAGACCTAACTTTAAATATAACAATATGAACAAGAGATCCACTGTAATCAATAATTTGGATTAAAGCTGAATTAATATTCCAAGTTGTTACTTTGTAGAAAATGATACATAGCCCTATTTTTTTTAAGTCATAAAATTACATGTTTAAGACTGCAAGTTCTGGAATTAGACCTGGGTTCAAATCTCAGCATCTTCAATTAACAATCATTGGCAAGTTACTTACATACATACTCTTAAGGCTCAACTTGTGCAACTGAATAATTAGGCAATAATACTTTCCTCACAGAGTTTTGTGAGAATTAATGACATTATGCATATAAATAATGTACATACAGAAGTACTCAATAAATATTGGCCAAAACAGACTCTATTTTCTTTGTGATTTAAAATAAGGAATATGGTTAGGCATAGTGGTGCATGCCTGAGCTCCAGCTACTTGGGAGACTGAGGCAGGAGAACTGAGTAAGCACAGGAGCTCAAGGCCAGCCTGGGCAACACAGCAAGACCCTGTCTTGATAATGAAATTAGGAAAATACATGTTCCATCTCAAGAGTATTATTCTTAAAAAGACAAATAAATGAGTTTTTAAAAAATTACAAGGCTTAAATAGTAACGGAAGTGTCCAAGACCACTGTTTTATATAGTTTGAATCACACACAACAGCATAAATAATGGCATTCATTCATCAACTGAGGTCAGGTTCTCTGTTGAGCTCCTTCCCACATCCTTCATTTCACCTACACAGTTACTGATGCAATTATTTATCTATAGTCTTTCAAGATTACAAGTTCTACAACAGGAAGAATTTGCCTGTTTTTCCTATCACCAAATGTACAGCATCTAGAAGTGTTTGACACAGTAGATCTGTAAGTATTTGCATGGACCCTCGTGAGTGCTGACTTTTAAAAATAGATTAACATTCCCTGCAAACTAGAACACTTCAGGCTTCTCTTGGGATGTTAACCTTTTGCTCACTGTGGGCAGTAAAAGAAGACAACTTTGGCTGCCTTTATTTGGGGAACAGCCTGGAGTAGCTGGCCAAATTAGATGGCAGAATACAGATTAGTACTCATTTTTCTTTACAATATATTCTACCTATGGGACAAAAAAACATATTCAAAGAAAACTCATTTTTATATTCTAAAAAAGATCAAGGATGAAAGTTCAAAAGGAAAAACAATCAAACAAAAATTTAGTTTAAAAAAACTACTAACATAATACATATAGTACTGATCTATAAATACTGTGTAAGCTGACAATATTGGTATTTATAGAACTGAGTAAAAAAACACATTCAGAGGATCTGATCTTTACCTGCAGAAGATGAAAAAACTCAGTTTTCAGCTGATTTGCATCTAGGTCTTCAATAGTACTCCTGAACTTTTGCAAGTGAGTACATAAAGTAATGCCAGGTTCCTGTGACTCAAAGAAATTTTGGTCTTTGGATTCTTTGAATACATCAAAGTCATTGATTGGTGGACTAAAGTAGAAGAAAAACATAAGTGAAACATTTATATTAAGTCCATATCTTTTTTAAAAAACAAATTTGGGTTAATTGTAGTACTTTAAAGGGAAGAAATTATCCAATCTCAATAATCAATGGTAACAAATACTAGATAACACAGATAAGCAAGTTACACAAAAATAAATTCCCAAACTCATTTTAATTGTCAAAGATTCTCAAATCAGCTATTTTACTGGAATTAAATCAGATTTACTATGCATTATAGAATGACAAATTTTGATCATTTACTTATAGATCTTATAAATTTTTGGTGTGTGCATGTCAAATTTTATTCCCAGGTTTTTACCAAAGGCTGCGTTTATGTGATGTCTACATCTTCATGCTGTCCAGTGACAGAAATATAACTTAGAAGATACGAATACTAACACAATAGCCTTAACAGAATGGAAAAGACATTCTGATGATCTGATGTTCTAAATTAGCTACTTTGCCCAGGAGCCATCCATATTAGGGTAAAAACATACCAGCACTTATATAGCCAAATGATGGCTGCCTCCTTCTGGCCAGTCAGTCACCAGGGGAAGTTATACCTTTATTCCAAGGATGCTGCCATTGCACAAAGCACTTTGGGAATTTTCTTTAGAACCTGTGGCATATCATTAAATGTCCTGTGACCACATGTCTTCCCCTGGAGTCACCTTACTTTTGGAAACAGCCAAAAATCACTCAGAACAATTTCAGTATAATAAAATATGTAATCAAATTGAATAGACACAGTTTTGGCCTTTATTAAAGGGTGACAAAAATAATAAAACTAATTTTTCTTTTTGAAGCTGTAAACTGGCTCTCAAAGAAAATCCAAAGAATACAAAGCTATTTTTAGCAATGACAGCACTGCTGAAATCAGTTAAGTCTCTCAAGGTGACTTAAAACAACAAAATCATTTAGATGCAGATATTCAAATGCAGGGTCAGCAAACCTCAGCTTGCAAACCCTATCAGGCCCACCACCTGTGTTCTATAATAGGCAAACTAAAAATGATTTTCACACTTATGAATGATTACAGAGCAAAAGAAAAGCAATATTTTGTGACATGTAGAATTCAAATTTCCGTGTCCATAAATGAAGTTTTCCCACAACACAGCCATGCTCACTTATTTACATATAGCTTATGGCTACTTTCACACAATGGCAGAGCTGAGTAGTGGCAACAGACACCATATGGCCCACAAAAGCCAAAATACTTATTATTGGTGCTCTCCTGAAGAATGTTTTGGCAACACATGTTCTTATGTTTTATTAACAAATCATTCATAAGCTGATAATGAACCTTATTTTAACTTCACATAAATGTTCTCATTTTGAAATGTTTGCTACTTTACAATCTACTGAAGCTATATGTATGAGCACACACCGTAAGCTTATGATTCACTCCCAGATATATTCCCAACAGAAATACATATTCTAATTAAAAATGTGATGGAATGTTTGTATCTGCATTCTTCATAATAACCCCAAACAAAATACGGGACTAAACATTAAGATACTATGTGAGACAATAGAGGGATTTGCTGTTCTGATAACTCCTTCTAAACTCTGAAATACTATTTTTATGAATAAAGTATTTGCTTGTTTCCTCTATCCCAACTTGATTTGTTTATATAATTATTTCAAATTAACATTTTTTTGCTAATAATCACAATTTGTTTTACTCTATAGAGTCTTTATGAGGATCTTTAGTAAGTTCATACTAGATTTAATCTTATCTCTTTTGGACAAGTGGATTCAAATTACTAAGAATCTATTCAACTGATATAATTTGTGGAAATATCCAACAGCAAATTAATATTTGCTGAACTCAACTGAATTCAGGCTATCTCTTGTTTATACTGAAAACTTATCTTTCACCCTTAAAAAAAAAAAAAGCACAAACTGTCTAATCATTTGCTCTTTAATAGTTATACACTTACCTCTGGATAATTGCTTCATGAATTCTACGATACATGTAGCATTCTACATACAACCACGGTGAGTAGAACCAACTTGGTGTCCTATCACTTTCCCTTAAAAGACTCTGTTGATATTCTAGGTACTGATTCCATATGTCCGTATCAACATAGTTCTCAACCAAAGGGATGATTGGTTTATCTGTTTGCAATTCATTTCGTAACTTAGAAAGAAGAGAAATAGCTTTCTTTTCAGCTTCTATGCCTTCCTGAGGGAGGGGGGAAAAATGACAGTGAGTGTGTGCCTGTGTGTATAATTCCTCTAGGGTGGTATATTTTTATGATAAGGACCTAAATTTAAGAAGGAAAGAAAAATCCTGTATTGATTTCAAAACTGCTGTTTATGTATTTTGCAAATTCCTGTAAACACTTAAATTTCGAATTTTTGAGCTGAAAATCAAAGAGAACACATAGATCTCATACTAACATAATCATGCCTTATTTATCAGCTTTTAAACTTTTTTTAAGTTCTGGCTTTCTATATCTTCAGGTAGGTTGAGGCACCACTGCTAGGTTCCCTGTCTTTCACACTTCTCTGGTGGCACTGCTAGAAAAGGAATTCTGGCCTTCCTGAGATCCCTCTTAGCATATCAAGAGGGTTTTCTTATTCTTTGTTCTCTACTGCATTCCAGATAAGTTAGAGAGACCCTGATAGACAAGGCACTGCAGTATTATATCACCTAACAAGCCAACTGGAGAGGGGACAAGTGTCATGGGATCAGAATAAAGTGACATGGCACCTTTACTTTTATACCAGCAAAATTCTTGCCTAATTTTTTAAAAAAATATATAAACCTTGTAAAATACATACAGAATAAATGTAGGAAATAATCATTAAGCCTAGCTGAATAATTTTATATTCACTTCCTACCATTAGGCCTATAATGGTCAATATACTCAACACCAACATCTCCCCAGGATTTTTTTTTTTTTTTTTTTTGGTGGTGGTGGTGTTAGGGATCAAAACAAGGGCTTTCCTGATGCCAGGCAAATGCTCTGAACTACATCCCCAACATCCAATTGTCAATTTTTTTTTTTTTTCCAAGTAGAAATCTGTTTTGCTGCTAGAACAAAAGGCTGAAGCTTTATATACTCTTTAGGTTCAGAAATAGAAAAGGTTGTAAAAAATACGAAATTTTAGGAGCTAAGCCTGCAAGTCCCAATATGGCTAACTTTCTCCAAATCTCTATCCTGGAATCATTAGCATCTTTATTTAATAATAAATTCCAAAAACTGAAGATTTAAAAGGGTAAGTACCCTCTTTTTAAAGCAGCAAATACTTGTCAGAGCTAAGAACCAATGTTTGTGTCAATGCCAGTTTGTTATTTTGCTTTAACTTAATTCAAACATTTATTGAACCTGTATGTGCCAAATTCTGTGCTCAGAGCCAAAGATGAATAAAGCCTAGATCCATTTCCACAAGATCCATATCTGCCAACCAGGTAATATAATAGGATGAGCCTTTGACAGGCAGAAATCTGTAGCATGGCTCCTTTGGGGACAAACATGGTTTTGCTGTAGCTGGGGATTCAGGAAGCATGGAGACCACATGGGACTTAAGAGTGGCTATAAGTATGAGAGAGACATGAAGGGAAAAAAAAGCTACTAAGAACAGATTTAAGTTAGTATTTTATTAGATTTTGTCCTGTATCCAGGAGTGGGAAAGAGAGTAGGGCTGGAGGGACAGTAGAGTCTGCTTTCTCATTCTTAACCGTCTAATGATATGAGCATACAGGCCAAGCAGCAATGTACCGAGTCAATCATATTATATTTTAGGTCACTCCAGTAGAAAATATTGAAATTACCAAACAATTATGGTAATTGGCTTAAGACTATGACCAAATACTCAAGCAAATGACCCAAGTTTGGTTAAATGATACTTGAGTGATAAGTATATATATCCACAGAAAACAAAATTGCGCTTATGTGATAAACAATGGAACATCAACAGAAATGTCAGTATTCAAGGCTAGTCTCAGCAACGAAGAACAATAGGCAGAGGTGGAAGGGGTACACATCCCAGCTACCCAGGACTCCAGACTAGGCAATTTAGAGACCTTGTTTCAAAAAGGAGGGTGGGACTCACAATGTAATTCAGAGATAAAACCCTGCTGGGTTCAACCTTCAACTCCCATTGGAGAAAAAAAAAAAAAAGAACAATAGGTCAATAGGTGCCCTCTATTATGTTATGCCAGGATTAGTTCTGAAGACAATATATAGGAGATTGAAGGAAATCCAACATTACACTCAAATTGCCTGTATGCTGCCTTGCTCCTTTCAATTTGCCCAGGAAAACATCACCAATCATTTTAAATCTTTGTTGTCAATTCTTTAAAAAAAAAAAAAATGTATAGGTGTATGTATGGTCTTTCAGTCTCTTATACAAAAGAATGATTACTGGACTTGCAAGTGTAAAGACCTTTATCTCCAATAATATAGTTATTTAGAATTTTCCTCACCATTAACAGAATGGACAAGGTGATTTCTGAAGTCCTACCTCACTCTGAATGCCAATGAATCTTTCATAACTTCAATCACATCATGTTAATCAATCAGAACTCATATTACTCTTCACTTTTAGTTTTTCATAGCAGCCTGATCTTCCAGGACTTAAGAACTTAAATTAGTAATATAAATACTATAATTCAGCTAAATTTGAAATTAAAAAAGCTTTTCTGTGCAAGTCAACAACCTAATCACTATTTTATAGCATGATATATATTAAAAACATGTTCCAAAGTCTAAATACATGACAGACTACGTTGTTAGAGCATCAACTCTTTTTTTCTAAGCTGGAGATAGGCTTGACCCATTTCAACATATTACATTAAAACCAGATAAATATTTGGCCCATGTATTCATTTTGACATCTTACACAAAAGCAAAAATCTTCAATACCTACTCTCATTCTGTCAAAAAAGTAAAGTTAAAACACAATTCTTACCTCTCCATGTTTCTCAAAAAACTCACTTTTGTGTCGATGCAATGTATCAATAGCCTTAGTTAAAATCAGTGGTATTCTGTCTTTAATTGTAAGATATGCAAATGATCTGGAAGAGAGAGTCACATACATTACTTAGTGGCTTTAACACTAAAAGATAGGTCATCTTTTAGTTTCTGGAGTATCTGATTTAAATTAAAATTCCTTTCCATGCAATTATGAAAAAGTAAACCCGTTTGACCACTAAATTGACAAAAGAAAATCTGAAAACTTCTGTTATGTCATGGAAACTAAATTATCCTGGTGCCTCTAATCCCAGTTTTAATCTTTCTTATCTTTCCATCCTTTTCTTTTCCTGAATCAGAAACCAGTTTAACAATGAGATAGCTAATAAGATTAGCTCTGAAAGCAAGGAGGCTCTAGTTCCAGGCTTACTACTTACTAACTTCATCAGCTTAGAAAGACGAATAAGGCAACAGAGGTAAAACTGCGCTAAAGACTCTAATACGTTTGAGGAATGAAATAAATTAAAAATACTTATGCATCTATTCTTATTTCAATTCTTTTCAAAGGTTTTTCTTACTACCTTCTCTATCTGCACAAAGAATTCCTCATTGTATTCCACTAAACAAGGTGAACTACTGGTCTTACTCTAAATACAGCTAAAAAATCAGAGATTTTCCATAAATGCTAAAAATGAAGAATCCTGGAGATGAGGAAAAATTTACACTTGCATTAAAAAATTAAAATGATTCTTGATTTTAGACACACGAAACCAAGATTTACAGATTATCTATGTGATTATATTTTAAGAAAACATATTTGATCCAGTGAGTAAAAACAGGATTAGGAGGTGAAATTCTGTGCAGCTTTTTAAACATCTGTAATACAGAGCTTAGCAGTGTTTATATCTCAATCACCAAACACAAAGTAAAACCAACAGAGTTCACAAGATAGTTTTGAAAAGAATGCCTCTATTCAAATCATTTATTCCAAATTTAATTTGAGATCACTATACTCCTGAAAATTCAAGTATTTTATGCCAGTTTTCAAATTATTGGGCTTAGGTACTTCAAATACTTCTTCAAATATATACTTCTTCAAAGGTTTTCTTAAATGATAACTCTGAAACCTTAAGGGGGAAAAAACTGCAAAAACACATTAAGACTCTGTGATGCTTCAAGTATAGTAAAGCATTGTTTTCGTCTGATATGAATACTAATTACTCTGATTAGAATTTTTTAAAAATCACTAATACTTTGAAAGGAGGAAGGAACATAAACCAATGGACACAAATTTTCTTAGGCAGCAGATTCAAAAACAAATGAAGGTCTTCGAGATTTCACTTTAATTGTATTGTTCTTTTTCTATTACTTTTCCTCATACAGAGGTCTGCACCCTCCATAAAGTCCCTGGCCAGGTGAGGCCAGAGGCGCCTAAGGAAGTGCTCACTCCCCTTATGTGCAGGACCCTGAGGGGGCCTTGGTGCCTCCCTGGCCAGGTAGCTCTTTGTCTTCTGTTTCCTGCAATATTTTGAAGGAATGACCTATTTCAAATAGGAACCTGGCCACCCAATTTATGCAAATGGATGTTACTTAATCATCCACAGCTTTGCCTAAATAGCCCCAAACCACTGTAAATCCTGCTCCCCATCCACTTTTCCTTTCCCAGATGTAGTCATACATTCTAAACATATTCATATGGTAAATTCCAAAAATACAATTTCTAAATTTTAACTCAATGTTTTATTATTTTTGCTTATCACCTAACTGCACTTAACTTATAAAATTAAAACTTCACCACAGGTATGTGTGGGAAAAAACATAGCACTGTAATATAGGATTCGGCTTTCAGGCGTCCACTGGGGGTCCCGCTACTCCAAGGGGAGCTACTTGTGCACACATTTTGTTTGTTTGTGAGATTATGAGTTAATTTGATCAGCGCCAGGACTAAAACACACATCCCCCCAGACCTCCGATTCCCAACTTTTACAGAGAATTTTACCCTCCCTACACACAAGGGCATTTATTACAGTGGATAAATCGGCGGCCACCGACAGAGACTGCACAGCGGATCCGAGTCTTGAGCTGGCGGCGGCCTCCCGCCCCACGCGAGTCCGCGGGACCCCAGAAGGCGCCCTGGGGCGTGGTTCCCCACGGCGGGACTTGAACTCGCAGCCTCGGGGCAGCGCGCACCCTCCGCTCGTTACCCACACGTTCCCGGCTAGGCCTGGCTCGCCGCAAAAGTGGGCAGGAGAAAAGCGAGACGAACCCCACGTCCTGTCCCGAGAGAGACGCCGGAGCATCAGCCATCCCGTCGGGCGTTACCGGCCCCAACGCTCGGGTTTCGCCGAGGGCAGGAAGAGCGAAGGAGGAGCTGAGAAAGCGCGTGCTGCAGCTTAAAAAAAAAAAAAAAAAAAGTGCTTTTGAACGAAAAACTTTATTTGGTGCCCGGACAAGTGGCAAACAATGGCTGGCTCGAGGACGCAGAGATCTTCCGGGGACGAAGGAGACAACAGCGGAGGGCAACGAGTCGAGCGGAATCAGGAAGCGGGCGGAAGGCGGAAGCAGGCAAGGACCGGGAGTCCCAGGGCCTAGGGAGCGGAAGAGGTCGCGGCGGCGCGAGTCACGTGGTCCGGCGATCACGTGGCCCGGGCCGCAGTTCTGTACGCTTGCGCAGTACGCGCTCTGGGAGGAAGAGCTTTCCCGGGACCAGGGTTGGCGGTGTGCACGGCGGCTGCCGGGTGACTGTGCTTTGCCCTGTGGCCCTGCTGCGGAAGTTCGCGCCCTTGGCGCTTTCTTCTTTTCCCGGAGAGGTTAGTACACTGCCTTTCCTTAGCACCTGTGTGGCCCGGCACCGAGGTCTCTGCCTTGGCCCCTGGACCCCCCGAAGCCTCCCGGGTGATAACAGGTTTCGTCAGTACCGCGAGGTTCCCCTGCCTCTTACAGTGATCTTCGGTGGACTTAGCTGGGAATAAAAAGCACTCTAAGTCAGCAAACACTTGTTGACCCCAGTTTTAAGCCAGAGCATAGGGTAGTTTTGCATTCAAGGAATATAAAGGCATACTCCCAAAGATGAGTGCTACTTATGCATTGAATCGTAACCTACCTGTTAACGTTTTCTTAATTGCTGTTATTGTTCTTAAAAAGTAAAAATGTGCCCATGAACTGAGTATATGTCTTGTATTTCATTTTTTAAAAAATCAGCTGATGCCTGTGTCTAGGCATTATTGTCACAGGAGATACAACATGAACAAACACAAAAATATGTTTCATGGAGATTACATTTTAGAAGAGACAGAAGTATTTCCTGTTTTATTTTCCCTTTAGCATTGTCACTGATGTATATTTTACTGATTTGCCACATTTATTGTTTGCCCCCTCGAAATATAAGGTTCAAAAGGGATTTTTGTCTTTTATTTTCAGTTGTATTATAAGCACCTAGCACAATACCTGGCACTTGGTGAGGACTCAGTTCATATTTCTTGTTTGAATTAATAAACTAAAAATATAAGATATGCAAGTAATGATAAATAAAATGGAGAAATATAAAGTGAAGGAAATCAGAAATAGTGCCAATTGTGTGTATTGAATGAAGTGTCTGGAGGAAGGCTTTGCTAGATGGGAAATATTTGAAGGGGATAAGGGAGCTAGGCTTATAGATTCCTGGGAGAAGAGCTTAGGGAACAATTAGTGTGAAGATCCAAAGGCCAAGATGAGGAGCAGAGCTGTAGGGCAAGAGATGTAGGAAAAGTCAGAGAGGTGGTGAAGAGCCAGAAAATGTGGGTATTTGAAGACCGTTTTAAGAGTTTGGAGCATTTGTTGTAAAAGAAATGTGAAGCCATCATCAAATTTTGCACTGAGAAAAGATGTGGTCCTGCTTCTCAAAGGATCACTTTCATTGGTATGTGAGAAGAATCTATAGGAGGCCAAGGACAGAAGCTGGGAGACCAGGTAAGAGGCTCTTATTGGTTGCGATGTAGCTTAGTAGTAGAGCACTTGCCTAGAGTATGTGAGGAGGCCCTGGGTTAAATTCTTGGCACAGAAAGGGGTTGGGAAGAGGCTATTAAAATAATATGTGGGGAAGATAGTAACTTAGACCAGATGGTAATAGTATCAGTGGTGAGAACTGCTTTGAATAAGGCCAGTTGGAATTACTGACAGACTGGGTATGGAGAATGAAGGGAGGAATCAAGGCCAACTCAAGGTTTTGGGTTTTAGCAAATGTAAGAATTGCTATTTGTGAATGGGGAAGACTGTGGGAAGATTTCAGAAGCTCAGTTTTGAACATGTTACATTTTTGTTGCTTATCAGAGTGGTTTAGAGTAAACAGTTGTTGTCCATCAATATTTAAATGATATATAAAACTGCAAGAGTGGGATTGGGGGAAAAAGTAGCCTAGAGACTGAGCCCTGGTGCATTCCATTCTTGAGGGATGAAAAAACCAGGAAAAAACAGAAGATGCACTCAATGAGGAAGAAGGAAAACTGCCAGTGTAGAATTCTAGACACCAACCGAAGAAGGTGTTTTAAGGAGGGTGGAGTGACCAACTGCATCAAATGCTTGATATGTCAGGTAAAGGAAATGAGCAAAGGATTTAGGAAGGTGAAGGTCTTTGACGACATTAACAGGTGAATTTGGATAAAGTGGTAGGGATGAAAGCCCAAATGGAGTGAGTTTGAAAGAAATCAGAGAAGAAGAATTGGAGACAATGAATAAAACTCCTTTTAGAGGAAAAGGAAAGGAACTCAGAAAAAGTGTGCAAGGGGAAAATGGGATCAGGGGAGAGTTAATTTTTTTTTTTAAGTGGGAGAAATTATAGCACAGTTATATAGAATGTTCTAGTGAAAGGGAAAATAAGGCATGGGAGAGAGGGGAGAAAAGTGGGAAAGGATGAGATTCTGTGTATTTGTGGTGGACTCGGCTCTGTCATAGAAAAGGACTTGGCTCTGTCATAGGAAAGGATGAGTTTCTGTGTAGTTGTGGAGGACTTGGCTCTGTCATAGAAAAGAAGCAGTGGGTAGGCAGGTCGATGATGGCTGCGGGTTTGTCTTGTGGAAGTTCCCTTCTGATCATTTCTATTTTATCAGTGAAAGAAGAGGTATGTCATTATTGAGAATGAGAAAGAAGGGGGAGACTTGAAATTTTGAGGCAAGTGTGGAGAGTGGATTACAGTTGGGAGATGTAAAATTGTTGGGCAGCATGAAAGGACCCCCTGGAGTGGTCCTGGTTTTAGAGTGAGAGAGGACAGTGTGTAGTTTGGTCTAAGAACATTCGGCTGCAGGAGTGCAAGCACAAATTAGGTGAGTTATGTTTAATTAGTTGTGGTTATGTCATATGCATGTGGCGGGGGACACACGGGTTTCACAGGGTAGGAAAGAGATTATAATGGTA
Source organism: Urocitellus parryii (assembly GCF_045843805.1). Classification (NCBI taxonomy): domain Eukaryota; kingdom Metazoa; phylum Chordata; class Mammalia; order Rodentia; family Sciuridae; genus Urocitellus; species Urocitellus parryii. The sequence goes on from NC_135538.1 coordinate 14,779,570, forward strand.
GACTGTGGAACATATAAGCTAGGTGTAGAGGAAGTGATGTCAGGGGAATGAGAAACAATGAAAAGGTGGGTGGGTCATCTAATTGTAGGTCCTGTTGGGTTGAGAGAATTGTTGGCCATGGGAAGTAGAAGGAATGAACTGGGAAGATAGGTGGTAGTGTTTGGAGAGTCCACTGGGTGAAATTGGGAATGACACAAGGTTGCACTCAGGGATGGTAGCAGATTTAGAGGGCACTGTCCAAGAGAAATATGCATGCCACAAATCCTAAGCATTCTAGAAACTGCATTGACAATAGTAAAAATAAATGACAATTTAACAACGTATTTTATTTAGCCAACTATATCAAAAAGTATTATGTCAACAAGTAGACAATATAAAAATTATCGAGACATTTTCCTTTTTTAAAATGAAGTCTGAGTCTATACTAGCCTCATTTCAGTTACTTAGTAGACACATGTGCTGGCTGGGTGCCACTGAATAGATCAGAACATGTGATTGTGGGAGTGAACTGCTGGGTGAGAGTGGAAAACAAGGTCACCCAGAAAAAGAGGTCAGAGCTCAGAGGCCAGGGCATCAGAAGGCTCATTTTCACTGCTGACCTGCACAGGTAACAGAAGCCACCAAGAGTTATAATGTATGTAATTTATTATTATGTGCTTTTGTAATGTTAGGGTAAATTTTTAAATCTGGTATACTTTTTTATCTCTAGTTCATGCAATTCAAATTTCACTTACCTCTAATGCATTCTGGTTTTTAGCAATGCCTAAAATTTGTGTGTGTGTGTGTGGGGGGGATCTGTGTGTTTCTCAGCAAAGCTACAGAGAAAACATACTTCTCCTTTGTCGTGTAGTTTTACATTTTTGTGGAGGGTTTCACATAGCTCCCATATTAAAACAGTTAGAATGTGGAGGTAAAGAATGTGATCAGAGACAGTGAAAGAATCCAGTTCTGTGTACAGATTTCTAAAATGTTTTATAGTTTCTCCAAAATGTACTTATTATACTAGCAGGGGATAGTTCTAATTAAAGGTGAACTATATTACCTAATTTGAGGAAAACTAACAGAATAACAACTTTTGAAGATATTTGAAAGCAGCAGGTTCTACCTCGTAAACATAACTGTGATTCATAATTGTCCCTATTTTTCTTGAGGGAGGCAATACAGCGTAGTGACTTGCTAACCAATTAACTTCTGTGAACCTCAGTTTTCTCATCTGTAAAATGCTTCATTGGGTTATTGTAAGATAACATAGAGCACTTGATATGTAGAAAGTAATGTCTTAGTCTGTCTCAGTAACTCCTTTGCTTTTTTACCAAAGACATTTTTCTGAAACACATCTGACCTGTGGATCTCAATTAAAAGTTCTGGTTTCCCTCTGTCCATAGATACTCCATAGGATGGCCTGGCATGGTGGGGCACACCTATATTCCCAGCCTCCAGGGAGGCTGAGGCAGGAGGATCGAAAGTTCAGAGTCAGCTTCAGCAATTTAGCGAGGCCTAAGCAACTCAGTGAGGTCTCTAAAATATAAAAAAGAGCTAAGGATGTTGTTCAGTGGTTGAGTGCCCCTGGGTTCAAACCTAAAAAAAAAAAAAAAAAGAAAAAGAAACTCCATAGGATCATCTAATGAATCCTCTTGGAATCTGCTTCTGGCTCCTTTTCCGTCCTCTTCTCATTCAGCTCCCTGCTCCCTCCCCTGAAGTTACAGTCTGTTTGTCAGATAAATAATACATTGTACCTGGTCTGTTAGATTTGCTGATCCCTCTGCCCTTTCAAGACCCAGTTCAGATGTCCCCATAGTGACTGTGCCACACTGCTTCTCATCCCACACACTCCCTTCTCCAGACCCCGTAGTGTTTGCACATCACACTCTGTGTCCTGTGCTGGACTGTGAATTCTGAAGTCATGGGTCCATACTTGAGTCTGTACCACCTAACTTTTTTTCTTTTAAGAACTGTTATTGATCCATAGGCTTACTTTTGAAAGAACACATATTTAGAGGACCACAGCTCAGTGGTGGGGTTTATTCTATGAAATTATGGTGAGCAGATGAAAATGCCTGTCTCTTCCAAGAGAGGAGAGCACCTTGATGGCAGGGACACTCGTCCATTCGTGGAGACATCCTTGGCCTCAGCCAGTTGCTTATCTCACTGTAAGGTTGAATAAAAGTTTTTTTTTTGTTTGTTTGTTTTGGTTTTGGTACCAAGGATTAAACCCAGGGGCGCTTAACCACTGAGCCACATACCCAAGCCCCCCCCACCTTTTTTTTTGGTTGTTGATGGAGCTTTATTTTATTTATTTGTACGTAGTGCTGAGAATCAAACCCAGTGCCTCACACATGCTAGGCGAGTGTACTACCACTGAGCCACAATCCCAACCCATTTTCTGTTTTTTGTTGTTGTTGTTTTTGTGGTGCTGGGGATCAACTTAGGGCCTTGTACAAGCAAAGCAGGCACTCTACCAACTGAGCTATACCCCACCACCCCCAACCCTTTAAAAAAATTTTTTATTTACAGACGTGGTCTCACTGAGTTGCTTAGGGCCTCGCTAAATTGCAAGCCTGGCTTTGAACTCTCAATCCTTAGCCTCCCAAATCTCTGAGATTACAGGTATGCACCACTGCACCCAGCTTTTTTTTTTCTTTTTTAAAATGAATTTGTAAGTATGGATTCTTTTAAATGAAATGCTATTGAAGTAAATTAAGAAAATTGTTTGTGTGTGTGTGTGTGTGAGTAATTTTTTAATCTCATAATGTTCCATGTGTACTTATTTTCTCCAGTGCTAGGGGTTGAACCAGGGCCTTATTGGTGGCCGGCAAGTGTTCTACCACTGAGCTATACTCCCAGCCATACACATGTGTATATTTTTTAAACTTGTTGTTCTATTATAATTAGGTTAAGATTTTCTGTTTCACATATTTTAAAAGAAATAAGCTTATTTCATAGAGAAATTATACCTAAATATAATTTTAAAACACTAAGGAAACAAAACCAACTTGAAATCTGAAATCTTTTTCTTTCAGCGTGGGATGTGGTAATGCCTGCCAGATTTCTCAGAGCCCTGGCCAGATCCCACAGTGTATTATCAAAAGTACATCAGTGCCGAAGACTTGTTCATCTAACGTTACCGCTCAAGGAACTTGAGGATAAAATATGCAGCAACCCCCTGACAGTACACCAAAACTTGGATTCATTCTTTCCTGTTGCAGCAGCTGGTGGTTTGAATGAGCCCCAGATCCTGGAAATGAACTGGAAAATATCAGATATAACCAAACTCTGTCCATTAAATACTGTATATTGCCAGCATGAGAAAGCAGGTCTTCCATCCATGAAATCGTATCCTGCTCACAGGAAGGGGACCCACAAACCTAATCTATTAGGTTCTAAGTGGTTTATAAAAATATTAAAGAGGCATTGTTCATCTACTTCAACTGAAACAGTTGTTCCAAAGCAAGACTTTCCACAGATCAAGAGACCACTGAAAGCATCCAGGACCAGGCAGCCATCCCGGACCAACCTTCCAGTTCTCTCTGTGAGCGAGGTAAACCCTGTGTGGCTCTGGCACTTGTGTTTATCACTCATTGCTTATTCTCTAAAAGAGCATGTGTTGCAATGCAGCCCTGCCCCTAATGCAAGAGAGCTGGCAACCAACTCAGAATTTCTTTTAAGATCTTTGAAGCCTAATTAATCCAAACAGAGTCAAAATCTTAAAAGAATTTATGATATCCATAATGACAAAATATAGGCAATAAAAGATAAAAATATAGTTTATGAAAGGGTTAATTATTGGCCTAAGAAAAAGTTATTGGCCTTTGGAAAACAGCATTAATTCCAATCTGAGAATGGGACTACAAAAAGCATCTATTTTTTCAAAAAATCAATCTGGAAATTCTTCATCTTATTTAAAAGGTGTAACTATGCAGACAGGTGGTGCAATGATGTGGCAAGGTGAACTCAAAAAGCAAGGAGCAAGAGGGTTTTCTCTTTTTTACCTTCTGAAGGTTCAAGAGGGTGTTTTACTCACTGCTAAGAGGTTTCTGGGAATTTTTTAGCAGCAATTTGCATTTCTCCTCTAAGTGATAAACAGTTAAGGTCAGGATTAGACACTTTTTTTGACCTTTGTGTTTTGCGTAATACCAAGAACTATGCCTTGTATTTAATGTTTGTTAAGTTGGAAAGCATGGAAAAGAGGTAATGAAATCTTTAATGTCAATAGTCATCAACATTAAAAATAGAGCCCGGCACAGTGTAATCCCAGTGGCTCTGTAAACTGAGGCAGAAGGATCAAGAGTTCAAAGCCAGGGCTGGAGTTCTAACTCAGTGATAGTATGCTTTCCTAGCCCATGTGAGGCACTGGGTTCGATTCTCAGAACCACCCGTGAATAAGTAAAGAAAATAAAGGTCTATCGACAAGTAATAAATATTAAAAAAAAAAAAAAAAGTTCAAAGCCAGCCTTAGCAAAAGTGAAGTGCTAAGCAACTCAGTGAGACCCTGTCTATAAATAGAATACAAAATAGGGGTGGGGATCTGGTTCAGTGGTGGAGTGCCTCTGAGTTCAATCCCCACTACCCTGCCCCTGCCAAAAAAAAAAAAAAAAAAAACAGGAATATCGAGTTGGGCCTAGTAGCACAGGCCTATAGTCCTAGCTACTTGGGAGGTTGTGGCAGGAGGATCAACAATCACTTGAGCCCAAGAGTTTGATGCCAGCCTAGGCAATGTAGTAATACCTATTTCAAAAACTTTAAAAAATGTAAATATTTAAAACCTGATTAGATCTTCTGAAGCTACTAAAAAGCAGGTTAGAATGTCTGTCTTCAAACTTTGATTCTAAGCATGTTCAATTCTGAGCATGTTCAGTTTGTGTGTGTATGTGTGTATTTTTACTATGCAGCTCACAGTCCCTTCATGTCTAATCATCAGATGATGTCATTATGAGTTCATGAATGATTTTTGGTTTGGGTCCTGGGTTGTTTTCTCTATTTGTGTTGTTTCTCTACACCCAAAATATAAAAGACAGTCATGTGTGCAGAAGCTGCTCTCACACCCCTCTTTTCCAAGAGCTTGGGTTGGTCTGGGAATTTGAGCATTCAGGGGACAGAGATGACACTAAGGATCAAAACCTGAATGGAAGATCCCAGAGGAAGAGCAACTCATTTTTCTCTTGTCAGGTGTACCTGCACAGTGCATTGAGTTTCTTGTGAAGAAGCTGATGCTGTTGAAGGTGTCGCCTTTTTTTATCATTACTCATTGTGAACCTCCAATGAGGCTCCGTTTCCTTAGGCTGTCCTTAGATTTAGAAGCCGTTTTCCTGAATTCCATTTTTTATTTTTCTTTAGGATTTTCTTTTTTCCTGTTTCTTTCCACAAAAGGATTTGAATTTTAAAAATTCAACACAGTTTCAAATGAGATAATAAAAACATTCAAATTTAAAAGCAAACATTTAATGTGAACAGAGACATTTTATCAGGGACTTAGTAAGAACAATCTATTTGAGCATTTAGTTTTGAGACATCCAGTAATTAAAACAGAGGCAATCATCAGGGGTTGTACATTTCTTTTCATCTGAGTTGTGGTTGCATGGAGGGAGGTAGATATAAGTAGATGATGTCTTAATAGAAATGGTGTTTATTTTGTGGGTCTTTTCAGAGGCCACATTGTGTTATGTAATAGTGACTTCATTAGGAGTTTCGCAAAACCAGAGTGTGTTGCTTTTAAATTTTGAGTTTCCATTTAAGCCCATTTGGTAAGGAAAATAAAGATAAAATATTATATTTCGAAGTGATCTGAAGTAGTATAAGTGTGGAGCTTTGTTTTCTGAGTATTTTACCTTTCACAGGAAGATCAGTCTTCAGGCATGACTAAGTAGTCTGTCCCTAGGACACAAGGCTTCCTTTTTTTCTGCCCCAAGTTGAGGGCTATTCCATTTTCCTGTGAATGTCATAGGACTGGTGACTTCTTTGTTACAGGGCAACCCTTTCCATCACCTTTGACTGAGACAGGGCAAGGCCTCTGCTTAGTGTCAGGAAGCATGTCCGCTTCCTCTTGTTCCCACACTTGCTCTAGAGCAAGTATTTGGAATTGCCTGAGGTTTCAGTCACCCTCCAGATTGGAATTAAATCTCTACCCGGTCTCATTTATGGAAATCATAACCTGCTGTGATAGCTGAGTATGGCTTGTAATTCAGCAGAAGAGCAATGGCAGTGCTCTTGAACATGTCCTGTCTTTCAGGAGCAGATTGCCAGAGGGTGAGACTCACTGGCCTGAGCAGCATGGAGACTGACATTAGAGGGAGAATGATGGAACACCCATTAGTGTTTTTCAGACTGACCTCATAGCATGTTATAAAATTAACTTTTTTTTTACAGAAAAAGGAATAGCGTAGAAAATACCGGAATGCATTTGCTATGATAAAAGAAAAATAACTGATTTATGAAGTTTCTATGGCAGTTATTGGTTTTATGTACATATATGTATTGAGTATATAATCTGATTTCTCATTATAGGTTGTAGCCAAAAAGTTTATAAGATAAAGCATTTTTAAGATTTATTTTTTAGTTGTCATTGGAAATACCTTTATTTTATTTGTTTATTTTTATGTGGTGCTGAGGATCAAACCCAGGGCCTCGAATGTGCTAGGCAGGCACTCTACCACTGAGCCACAACCCCAGCCCACTAAAGCATTTACTAGTAATATAATTTATATCTGTATTTGTATCTGTATTTTGTAACTTTGATCTACATTCAGTGTGTAGCAATAAAAATGCATATTTTCCTTATTAAGTACAGTCTGTTTATAGTCACAGTATTTTGGGGGGGGGGTACCGGGAATTGAACTCAGGGGCACTCAATCACTGAGCCACATCCCCAGCCCTATTTTGTATTTTATTAAGTGACAGGATCTCACTGAGTTGCTTAGTGCCTCGATTTTGCTGAGGCTAGCTTTGAACTCAGGATCCTCCTGCCTCAGCTTCCCAAGCTGCTGGGATTACAGGTGTGTAACACCAGGCCTCACAGTACTTCTGACAACAAAATATGGGGCATTTTTTCCTCCATCAATGAATTCTCCAACTCTCTAGATGCTAGTAAGATGTCTTACAATTCAGTTCAGTTGTGACCCTGTATGGAGTTAGTAAGAGTGAACTCAGTCTGGTAGAACTGCCTCCCACTTCAGACACCAGCCCCAAGTCCCAGGTTATAAATCGGGTTCCCATGTCTACCTTCTTGAGTTTGGAGTTTGCTTGAATGGCTCCAGAACTCGGGAACAATTTAGATACATTTACTACGACTCATGAACCTCCAGGTGAAGAGGTTCACTGAATTTGAGAGGAGGGCCTGAAAGTTGCAAGCTTCTATTCAAGGTTTGTTGTTTCTGGCAACCAGTCCCCATCCTGAAGCTATCCCAGAGCCCACCAAGAATCACCTTATTGGAGCAAAAGGTGTACCTATCCTTGAGAATCTTCAGGGGATTTGGAAGCTGTGTGCCAAAAACCCAAGGCAGATACCAAATATTACAACAAAAAATGTTCCTATCACCCGGTATCCCTTAGGAAATTACCAGGGTTTAGGAGCCCTGTGCCAGGAGCCAAGGACAAAGACCAAATAAAAGTTTATCCAAGAATAATAGTAAAATAGAAATAAGGTTGTGATCATATACTATTTTTTCTTCAGTAATAGTGTATGAATAAAAAATTTTTTCAGAGCATGTGGTGCTGTTAGTGTAAGAATCTTGTATAGATTTCTAGCCCCATCTGCTGGAACATGTCTTCTGTGGCCATAGAAACAAAACATACAGAAATACAGTGGTTCAATGTTTTAACATAGGCCTAAATTTGGGGCCTAAATCCAGTAACTATTTTGGGTTGATTTGGTCCATCTATTAAAGAACAAGTTATTTATCCCCAAGCTAAAATCCAAAATTTGCTTTACATACGTACATGTAACTAATGCTTAATAAATAAGGATTCACTGTAAAAAACCAGGAAAAAAGTTTCTCATACAGTAACAGCACCTTTAATTAACAGTGGGAGATATGGCCAGGTGAAGTGGCACACACCAGTGATCCCAGCCACTTGGGAGGCTGAGTCAGGAGAGTTGTAAGTTTGAGGCCAGCCTGGGCAACTTAGAGCAGGGTTGGAGGTGTGGCTGAATGGTAGAGTGCCCAGTACCACAAAGAAAAAAGGTGGTGACAAGGCACTCCATGGTTCTCTTTTCCTTTTCCAAATGGTCTCACATGAAAAATTGAAATTTGGAATCAAAACCAAAACAAATGTCAAAAAAGCCAAGTTTCAAAACTTGTGAATTGTCTGTTATTAGAAGGCCACAACTTAAGAGGAGTATGGTGAGCCCTGTTAACACCTGTGACATTGAAGAGCTCTTTGAGCCAAACTAAATAGAAGATACTGAGAAAAAGAAAAGGTGACAACCTTCAGACTTAGAATGGCTATGGAAAAAGAGGTAATGTTAAAGAATGTATGTTCTCGTAGAAATAGTGATTGAATGACTTCCTGTGTTCCACCCACTCTTTGAAAGTTCAAAATAGCATGCATTTTTTAGCACATGTGGGCTAGTCCAGTTACAAAAATAAAGCAGATATGAGACATTTGAGGTAAGGACTGTGTGGTTGTGACCTGGGCCCGCTACTCAGCCCTAGCCCATGGTGGCCGGATCTCCACTTAGGCAAAAGATGGTAGGGAAATGTGGATTTTGTGTGAAATCTCTCAATTCATTGTTGACTTGTGACTCCCATCTTAGAAATGCTATGAAGACCAACTTGGGTGGCTGTCGGAGCTCACTATGTTCAGCACAGTTACAGGCTAATCCTCGTGGACTGGCCTTGGACTGTTGTTATCTTCTGTCTTCTCCTTTTTGCGCCTCCCCCCTGCTCAGCTGAAACCGGTCTTATTATCAGTCGCAGTCAGAGAAGGCACCCACCCTAACATGCTGTGATTTTGTCCAGCAGGCCACATCAAATCTGCCAGGTCTTACTGAGTAGCGCTGTGCCTTACCTGATGGGTTGACAAGACTCCCTTTCTCTCAGCCAGCTTAAGCTCCATGAAGCCAGGCAGGTCTAGGCCATGTCCGTCCTATTCTTGCCCTCCAGTGACTACCTGGTCTCTGAAGCTTGTCTGTGTGTGGTGTGTGTGCGCGTGTGTTCTTCCACGTGTGGCTATGGGAAGTAGCTCACTGCAGGAGGGGGCTACCTCATCATTCTCCACTGATTTCAGCTCATCTGACTTAATGTTTTTTTTTCTAATTACTTGGTGTGCTTCTGAATAGATACTTTGTTGATTTTTTGACATTTCAGTTTTTGTGGTTTCTCAAGTCTTCCATTTACTCCTGAGCTGCTTTTTAAGCCACTTGATTGTGTAACAGACTGAGGAGAAGACAAAGCAGGGTTAGCCCATTAATTGAGAAAGGGTAGGAATTAAGTAACAGGAGCTAGAGGAAGGAAGGACTTCACAGACTGCCTCTCCAGAATTTCAGAGTGGGAATGCCTAGGAGCTGAGATGAGGAAGTCCTAGGAAGAACTGTTCATTTAGTGACTCTTAAACTTCTTTTGACCAACTGTAGTTCAATAAATATTGAACAGTCCTGAGAAATACATATTTATCAGCTTTTTTAAACTTTAAAATAACCCTATAAAGTAGGCATTATTATTCTTGATTTTTTAAAAAATTTCAATCATATTTTTGTCTGAATTCTTATGCTGATAGCTTTCAAACTTTCCTGGCCTCTTCTCTGGTGAGAAATATATTCAACATTTTATATATATAGTGACATACATAAGTAGACACATATGTGACAGAAAACTTCATATAGTAACATTTGCTCTTGCAATGAGTAAGGCACCATGACATTTTGTATTTTATTCTTTTTTTATATTTTATTAGACTTTTTTTTTTTTAAGCTGGCTTAGGTCAACTAAACTGACATCTGCATATGACAGATGAAGCTGCTTACCTCATGGTGGCTGGGAAGCAAAGAGAGAGAAAGAAGAGGGGCCAGTGTCCCTTTCAAGGGCACATCCCAGTGACCTAACTTCCTCCCACTAGTTTGGACCATCACTGCAAATTGCTTACCGTGTATACGTGGTATGGACACACAGGTATCTACATGTCTGTGCAGACAGGACCCCCAGCAAAGCACTGACGGACAGGACATGTTCTCAGAGTTGCAGATTTTTTTGTTTACTATTAGCCAGAATAAAGATATTATAATTATTCTGTGGATTTTAAGGACATCAAATACTAATGTTGTGAAAGAGTCAGAAACTCTGGGTTGGAAAGCTGCTCGGGCTCTTCAGACACTGCCAGTTGGAGCACGGCTTCCCTTTCAGGATCATTATTCCATCTTTTTGGCTAGCAGAAGCAAATGCTTCTGTCAATGAGCTGATATTTGTCTCTCTAACTTCTTTGTCTTCATACTTATCCCTTCTCTTGTATGAACTTTTGAGATGTTTGCAGAAAACTTGAGTTCTGGCTTTGCCAAATGAGGTCCCCTAAGTTAGGGATAAAGTGGCCATCACAGATGTTTGAGCCTCTTGGTAACCCACCTTGTGCTCACAGAACCTGATGCACTGCACAGCATTTGCCACAGCAGACGAGTACCATCTGGGAAATCTGTCTCAAGAGCTGGTCGCCCATGGATACATTGAAGTAACAAGCTTGCCTAGAGGTACTTCTGCTTGAACCTGGGGCCAAGTATGTTAAAATGTATTAGAAAATAATTTCCCTGTGATATTGTCCTAAGTATGCATTTGTTAGCATTTCACTTTCTGTTGAAAGGATTGTAATCATAAAAGTGATATCAGATGTCTTTATAAAGAAATTGTGTTTATAGAGCATTTGGTTCTCAGATTAAATTTATTCATGAGATCACTATTACTTGGGAAGATCAAAGGCTGTGTGCGGTAGTCATCTGTCTTTTGCTATAACAAATACTCGAGATATATCAACATAATAAGAGAAAAGGCTTATTTTGGCCCATACTTAAGAGGTTTTAGTCTGCGGTCAGTTGGGCCATTGCTTTGGACCTGTGATGAGACGGCACGTCATGGTGGGATCGTGTGGAATCAGCTGCTCACTCATGACAGCTGGTACTTCTTCTTGAACCTGGGAAGGTGAGAAGAAAAGAGAGGAAGAAGAAGGGCCAGTATCCTTTTCAAGAGCATACCTGCAGTGACCTAACCTACTCCCATCAGGCCACCTCCTAAGGTTCCAGCACTTCTAATAATATCATGGGCTGAAGACCAAACCTTTGGTGGATGCTTACCCAAATCAAAGCCCCATGCTACTTCTTTTTTGTCACATTAAAAAGTTATTTTAGCATTATAAAACCATGAAATTGGTAGAAGGGCCTTTTAAAAAAATTCACCAGTCCATTAGTGAGACCCTTGCCTCAATTTTAAAAAAAATTTAGAAAAGGGGCTGAGGATATAGCTCAGTGGTAAAGCATCCACTGATCCACAAATACCAAAACCAAGTATATAAATTACCAGTCCAATACTTCAACAAAATTAGTGAAAATATAATATAGTATAAGAAAGAAGAAAATTAACAAGTGAGGATTTTAGGATAGTTTCAGGTAGGATTCTTGAGAAGATATCCTGTTTTACATTTAAAAATGAATAACTTAGAACATTTTGATGGGAGAAAATTTTACAGTGGTTCTCAAGATAGTCCACTACTGAGAAAACTTGAGTTTTCTTCAGAGTAGCAAAAATATCAGGGTTGAAAACTTTTCTGCTACAGAGAAAATTCTTTGTTAAAGACTCATAGATTGACATAAAAAACAGTTGAATGTCTTGCTTTTTCAGCTTTGGTGACCTCAACAGAGTGTTTGTGCTGTTGGATGACAAAAAAGAATTAGAATTAATAGAGCCATGTCCAGAGCCCCTAAGATAAAAAGTTGCTTAGGGTTATTCATGGTGGGCACTGAAGGCTGTCGGCAGTGTGGCTCTGGGCATTGCAGAGTTGGGAAACTGTATACAACTGTTTGTAAATAACTAATAGTATCTTAATTGGTATGTTAATATTACTTATAATGTATTACAGAAAATTCATTTACTTTACAAGGACTATTACTGTACTAATATGTAAATTAACTACTGAGTAATGAATATTGGTATGTATTTGATAATATTTAAAAGGTTTAAATTTTTAAAATAGTTGCAGATAATTCTAGTTGTAGTTCTGAGTCTCCTTGGAGTACAAAGTCGTCATAAGCACTTCTGTAAAAATTTACAGATGACTTTTAAACTTGTGTCACTTTGTGACCTCGTTTTGTTGTTGTTGTTATTATTTTAAACCACAGATGCAGCAAATATTTTGGTGATGGGTGTGGAAAGTTCTGCAAAAGAAGGTGATCCTGGAACAATATTCTTCTTCAGGTAACACAAGAAGGAAACCCTGTTGGCAAATGAGTTCCTGACCAAGTCCCTATAGTCTTTAAAGGTTCATGTACCTCTCATAACAGAACATGTGTTCAAAATGTATTTGTGACCAGAATCTTGTTTTCTCTTTTTTGGTGGTGCTGGGGATTGAACCCAGGGCCTTGTGCATACAAGGCAAGCACTCTACCAACTGAGCTATATCCCTAACCCAATCATCTGATTCTTTCTTCATCTAGCAAATCTGGAATCCTCTGGCAAATCCTCTTGGAAAAGTTTTGTTTTGTTTTGGTACCAGGGTTGAACCCAGGGGCGCTTAACCACTGAGCCACATCCCCAGCCCTCTTTATTTTTTATTTTGTATCCCTGAATTGCTTAGGCCTCTAAGTTGCTCAGGCTCGCTTTGAACTTGCTGTCCTTGTTGCTTTATCCCACAAAATTTCAGGGATTATAAGTATGCACCACTGTGCTCAGCAAAATAAACAAATTTAAAAACAAGTAAATAGGGGCTGAGGGTGTGGCTCAGGGTAGAGTGGTTGCTTAGCAACCACTGGATTCTATCCTCTGCGCCCCCCCCCCCAAAAAAAAAAGACCAACTACTAGTCTTCTCCTGCTTTATCTCTATTTGTAAATGTGGATATTCACTGAAGTTTAGGTAAAGTACCTGTCTCCTAGTCATCTCAGTGCCTGTGTAGGACTCATGCCACCTCCCCTGCTGTTCTTCCTTCCTTTTCTTTCTTCCTTTTTTGTGGCTTTTAATCTAAATTTTTAGCCTGTCTTACCTCTCCAGAGACTTCAGACAGGGACCCTGACACACATATACTTACTCCTTTTATGTAGAGACTATCTTGATACCAAATACAGTGGAGTAGTTGAATGATAATAATAATAGAAACCGTATTTAAAAAAAAATCTCCCCACACTTGAGGAAGGTCTGTTATTCCCATCTTACTGCCAAGAAAGCGGAGGGTCAGACAGACTCAGTGAATTACCCAGGATGGTGAGACTCATAGGTGGCAGAGCAGAAACTTGTGGAAAATCTATAAGAATCCAAACTTGAAGATGGGCAAGACACCACAGCACTCGCTACTCCAGAGAATGAGATAGAAGAGTTTTTTGAGCCCAGAAATTCAAGAGTTCAAGACCAGCTTAAGCAACATAGTGAGACCTTTTCCAAAAAAAAAAAAAAAAAAAAAAAAAAAAAAAATCTGAAGTTTGATTGAGGGTTTTGTGATCTTAGTCCTTAGGGGTGTTGAAAACAAGAAGCCTTATTTTTGTTCACATAGATGCTGCCTTCCATTTGACCCTACCATTAGAGATAATCAGGATTTCAACATTTAGCCCAAGTAGAATGACAGCAGTCCTATGCCTCAAAGTGGAAAGTGTAGATTGCTGAGGGCCTAGATCAGCACTGTCCAGGGGAGATGTGGTGAAGCCTCACACGTGATGCTGTGTTTTCTAGTTATCACAGTTTTAAAAATGAAAAAAAAAGGAGCAAAGCTGCCACCTCAAGGTGGCCAGGAAGCAGACTGTGACGGAAGGGCCTGGGGGCCAGATACACCCTCCCAAGGCACACTCCCAGTGAGCTGCTTCCTCCAGCTAGGCCCCGCCTCTGGGGCTGTTTCCACTACCTCCCATCCACTAGGGATGAAGCACTTATCACAGGGCCTTTGGAGGAGCTTTTAGAGCCAAACTGCACCCTAGCATTTGAGTTCAGTGGTGAATTTCACACTTGGAGCTCATCTCAGGCATGTTCCAAGTGCTCCATTGCTCCAGGTGGCTTCTGGGCTCTGTAGTGCACAGATGGAGAGGTGCACATCTGCACATCTGAACCAGTACTGTGGTTGTAGCTTTGCTTCAGCGCTGTGTCCTGAGACCCCACCCTGACCCATTACACCAGCGTACTCACTGGCCTCCCTACCCGCCTGCTCAGCCCACCACTGCTCCTTTGGTCTGTCGTGGGTGGAGTTGTTCTTCATGATGCAACTCTGAGGATGATACTCTCCTGCTTAAAATTCCAGGGGCTCTTCCCAGACTGTCACAGCACAGAGTCCTGTCAGGGCTGGGCTCCTGCCTGTTGCTTCAGCCTGAGACTCATGTCCAGAAATCATGACCCTGCAGCTTCTGTTTGTCCAAGACACTGCCCTGTTCCCAACGTCCACCTCCCTGAACCTGTGCTGGTTCTGATGCACATGTTCTGTTTTCCTCACATGGCTAGCTCTGCTAGTCCTTGAGAATTGTCCCTCTCCTGGACATCCCATAGTACATTCTGCATAACTTTTAAAGCCCTGGTGGTCTAGGTGTGTCTTTTCTAGCTTGGAGTTCCTGGAGGATGGTAACGGATCACACTCATTTTTTTTCCATCCCCAGTGCTAAAATAAGCACTGACCCACACAGCTACTAAGCACTTTGCTTGAGACATGTCTAAAGAATGATGTGAATGAATCCTGTGTACCTTCCTTCCATTTCCCCCTTGTCTTTTCCAGCACAAAAACCCAAAGCCATGACTGTTTTTATTTACTAAAACAGATTAGCATGCGAAACTCCAGACATGAAACCAAGTTCATTTATGGTCTTTAGAGCTTACTTTCTGTCAGAGACACTGTGCAGGTGGGAGCTTTCCTCCACTGAGGCAGTTAGCTGTCAGAGCTTATAATTGGTCTCATCTCTTTATTCCACAAGGTTAAAAACATAATCTTTGCATATAGCAGAATCTTCCTAATAAGGTGGGGTCTCAGAAGTTTTCCTAATTTTGATTTCTGTGCATCTACATTGAACCAAATATGAAAGAGTCCAGATACAGGAATTAATATTACAATAACTACTACTGATTTTGCAAACTGTGAGAAATCTTGAATTTTGAGAAATCAGGATTTATCAAGAATCAAAAAATATTTCGTATTTTAGCAAGTCCATCTAGGGACCATATTGTCTCATTAGGCAGTAAATCATATTTTCTGCAGTTGAATTCTGGATTTGTTCTAGATGTTACCTAAGCGTGGCTTCAGAATTATTCTACCTTTAACTCACCTGATTCTCTTGCTCTTTTAAATCAGGGAAGGAGCTGCTGTGTTTTGGAATGTGAAAGATAAAACTGTAAGTATAAGTGAAGTGTTAAAGTATAAAAATACAGTTTTGTAAGAATAAATTGTTTATTAGCACTTAATAATTTGAGATTTTGGAAGATAAATTAATAGGCAGTCCACAGCTTATTTGTACAGCATTATGTGATATTTATCTCATCAGTTTCATCTTCTAAAATGCATATTTTGGTTTATTTTTAAGTTTTATACATTTCTATTTTCTGGGCACACACTCATTTGTGGAGAATCCCAGCCACCCCTGGCAAACTGCAGGAAGAAAGAATTGCATTTACATGTGATAGTGCAGAGTGTGATTAATGCACATACAGTTTATTGGAAACTGGTTAAACTGATTCTTATTTTAGATAAAATTTTCAAGAATTTATCACTCACGGAAAATAATTTCTTCAATATCTATATTAGGATTTATTTAATGTAACCTTTTTAGAGGCAGCTTTGTGATGTACATCAAAGATTTATATTTAACTCAGCAATTTTATACCCAGAAAGTTACCCAAAAGAAATAATCACAATTATGCATGATGAATTACATAATGTTCTTTAAAGCATTGTTTATAATAGCAAAGATTATAAATAACGAAAACAAGTACAGTTATAGGATAAAATATACTACAGCTCTTAAAAATCATGTGGAATAATATCTATTCCCAGGAAACTGCTTATGTATGTGATACAAGTAAATTAAAAGAGCAAATTACAACCTGGGTGCAGTGGCGCATGCCTGTAATCCCAGTGACTCAGGAGGATCATGAGTTCAAAGCCAGCCTCAGCAACTTAGTGAGGCCCTAAGCAACTCATTGAGACACTGTCTCTAAATAAAAAATAAAATGGTTGGGGATGTTGCTTAGTAGTTAAGCACCCCTGGATTTAATTCCTGGTACCAAAAAAAGAGCAAATTAGAAAATATAACCAACATAACATCATCTCTAATCCCAGTGGCTCAGGAGGCTAAGACAGGAGGATCCCAAGTTCAAAGCCAGCCTCAGCAATAGCGAGGCACTAAGCAACTCAGTGAGACCCTGCCTCTAAATAAAATACAGAATAGGGCTGGGGATGTAGCTCGGGTGGCCGAGAGCCCCTGGATTCAATCCCTGATATACGCCACCACGCCCTTCAGCTGGGTGCAGTGATATATGCCAATAATCCCAGCTATTTGAGAGGCTGAGAAAAGAGGATTGCAAGTTTGAGGCCAACCTCAGCAACTTGGCAAGACCCTTACAACATAGATCCTAGATTTAATCCTCAGTACAAAAAAAATAAGTATGCTTCCTACAATCTCCGTTTTGCTAAAAGGAAATAGATACCTGCTCAGTAGAGGAGGGATTCTGGGGAACAGGAAATGTACATGACCACCAAATATAAGAAAGTCTAAATTGATCATCTGAAGTTACAAAAAATGTAACACCACTCTGTGGTTTTTGAGTGCTCTCATAAATGTTTGAATTCTAAAATTGGAAGAACTGTTTTGGAGAGCAGGTTAGCAATATTTATCAAAGATATAAGCAGGCATATCTTTCTTTTTTTTTTTTTTTTACAATGCTGGGGATGAAATTCAGAGCCTCACACTTGCTAAGCAAGTACACTCTCCCTGAGCAACACCATGCATGTCTTTTGATCAGCAGTTTCTAAAGAAATAGGCCACAAAGATTTATGCATAATAATGGTGAACGGAGACATTATAATGGTGGAGAGCAGAAATTATCCCCCACAGATGGACATT
Organism: Urocitellus parryii; assembly: GCF_045843805.1. Classification (NCBI taxonomy): domain Eukaryota; kingdom Metazoa; phylum Chordata; class Mammalia; order Rodentia; family Sciuridae; genus Urocitellus; species Urocitellus parryii. The sequence goes on from NC_135538.1 coordinate 14,796,780, forward strand.
TAATGTGATTAAATAAATTGCAGTGCCTCCATTAAGGAGAACAGCATTGCAAATGTTCATATGCATAGTTATCCCATTTCATGCAGAAAGCAAAATATACACAGACCTCACAGAAAAAAAAATGTATATAGGATATACCCCAAGTTTAATCATGGTTACCTCTGAGAATTATGATTCCAGGTGACAGAGCGAGATAGTCACTTTCTATACCTTTATGTTCCTTAAATTTTTACAAGTGTTTGCCTATACAATTTTTTTAGAAATTAAATAAATAAAAATCATAATGTTACCAGTGATTCTTTGGGATGTGGGATAACAACCTTATTGTCTTCCTTATGCTTATCTGTATTTTCCAAAAATGAAAATAAATGAACATGTCATCCTGATTAGCTTACTAGGTTAATAACATAGTGAGTTTGCCTTTTCCTTAAGAACTAAGCAGTAGAAAACAAACTATTCATTGTTACAAACATTAACCCCAGAGCACATTTGTACATAGGGAGCCAGTTATTATTCCAGGTAATGTTCTTTTTCTTCTAGATGAAGCATGTAATGCAAGTTCTAGAGAAACATGAAATTCGGCCTTATGAGATTGCATTGGTACACTGGGAAAATGAAGAGCTTAACTACATAAAAATAGAGTAAGCAACTTTTTATCAAAGTTATGAAAAGGGTACTTGGGAACAAAACTAGGCAAAGTAGTAGAGAAGATAAATTATTTATGAATATGGATACTAGTTTTAAGAAAGAAGTTGTTGGTACAAATACAAAGCCTAACCTATATAATAAATATTAGTGGAAATAATATGCCTTTATCAGAATAACCCTATCATATTATTCCAGTAAAAAGTAAAGCCATTTTTTCCTGAATTGATTTTGAGCATAAAAAGGAAATGAGATAAGGGGTGATCTAAGAGAACCACTTGTAGACATGTGGGGGACTGCAGGAAGTGGGAGCCCAACATAGAGTCTCCAGTAAGATATGAGTGGCAATAGCCTCGCTGATTTTCCTGTCTCAGCAAGGGCAAAATGAGATGTTGGGGCAGGATAAATAGGACAGGAGACTCTTTCCTGGTGGTGTCACCAGTCTAGTGGAATCCAGGGGAGGAAAAGTCTTTGTAGGTTCTTAAGGAAGTAAATGTTGATGGCAGAGCTTGAGGAAAATTTAGAAAAGACACTAGCTACAGAAAGCAGATAAGCACTAAGTAATAATGGCCAGCAATAGTGAAGTACTCACCACATGCCAGGCACTGTTTTCCAAGTACTTCCCACTTCATTTCAGAAACTCTATAATTGCAGTTAACTGGCTTTCAAATGGAGTTCAGAGTGCTCTCTGGCCTATGGGCACCTGCCTAATGAGTGGGAGCCTGGGTCCATGGTGTCTGCTCTTGAGTGAAGGTGTGAACCAAAGAGACACGCAAATGAGGAGCTATTCAGTTTTATTAATTTTATTTTTAAGCCCTCAATCTTGTGGTTATTGTTCCCATGAATGTCCCTTCTTTTGGGAAATCAGAGAAATACCATTGCTTGCTGGGCACTTGTATGTGCCTGGACATACAAATACACACACACACACACACACACACACACACACACACACACTGGAGGAATGAAATCCTTAACTGTTTGAATCTGAGTCAGCTATTTGATTTTATCACAAAAACCACTTTAGCCAGGCGTGGTGGCACATGCCTATAATCAATCCCAGTGACTCAGGAAGCTGAGACTGGGGGGTCGAAAATTCCAGCCTCAGCAATTTATCGAGGACCTGATAAGCAACTTATCAAAAATAAATAAATAAAAAGGGCTGGGAATGGGATTCAGTAGTAAAGCACCCCTGTATTAAATCCCTAGTACAAAAAAAAAAGATCACCCTAGCTATCTGCTGCCTCCTGGGTTCTGTGGTGTGGTCCAGGCTCGTTCATAAAACCCTTGCTCACTGCTCCCTTTCCTCTTTTCCCTCTGGCCGAGATGGTCAGCACATTCTGCCCTCAGCCTTCCCATTAGTCCCCAGTCCACCTTCCTTCGTCTGTGTCTTCATGTCCCACACCTTTTGTGAAGGGTCCCCTGTACTTTCCCCATTTCCTTGTGATGTTTATATTCACAAACTCCCTCCCTTTGCTCTCCCAGTCCCTTCCAGAAAGATCTTCAGGTAAACCCTAGTTTTTTATAACTTCTGCCTCCCTTGCCTTCCCCGTCATGTAACTCCAATGTGTGGAGTTTTACATGCAGCATCTTTGCACTTAGCAATTACTGTGGACATTTTCCCTTTATATTAAGTATTCTTTCATATCATGTTGGAGTTTTTGTTTTTTATTTCTGTCTTTGAGATGGGGTTTTGCTATATTGCTGAGGCCGGCCTCCACTCTAGCTCTTGGGTTCAGGTGATTCTCCTTATCTAAGCTTCCTGAGTGTTGGCACTATAGGCTCCCACCATCACATCTGGCTCCTTTTAATTTTTGTTTGGTGAAATTACTAATTGAACATTTGGTTTCTTTTCTGATTTTTTACTATTAAAGTAAAAATGTTTTGTACACAGATTTTTTTTTACATTTTTTTATTGCTTCCATACAATAAATTCTTAGAAATAAAATAACTTGAAAATAGTTTAGAGCATTTATAAAAACTCTTGATACAAATTAACAAAATGACCCCTAGAAAGGTGATTTTTTTCAAAACAAAAACTTTAAATGTGTTTGAGATTTGGAAGATTCCTGGGTATGGGAGTTCCAGCTACTTGGGAGGCAGAGGCAAGAAGACTGGCTGACCTCACCATTCAAGACCAGCCAGGGCAACATAGTGAGACCCCATCTCAAGACTAAAAAGGGTTTGTAAGTTACTTTCTTCACCACCCCCACCCTCCTTCCACAGAGGTCAGTCGAAACTTCACAGAGGGGAGATCAATTTAAATTCGGAGCTGGATTTAGATGATGCCATTCTAGAGAAATTTGCTTTCTCCAATGCCCTTTGTCTTTCAGGTAAGTTACTGCTGCTGTTTGCAGAATGCATTACACAGTTTTCATTTCATCAAGGGGAGTTTATTTGGTGAACATTTTGGCATGTTTTCACTCTACAAAGCTTTAGTATCCTTTTTTTTTCCTCCATAAAATAAATACAGTAGAAAGTTTAAAGGTAGTGTCTGTACTATTACTCATTCCTTGTTAATTGTATTGATAAACCTTACTTCCTCCACAAATGTTTTTTATGTGATTGTCACTGCCTTTGTTTCCTTTCCGTTTCTGTCTGTATGATCATGATACTTGAGTACCTCTGATCCAGGCAGAGAAAGCCCAGCCCATGTGACTGTGTACAGGCCTCAATGGAAAACCACATTCCCAGGTTCCACAGGAATGGGCCAGAGTCACAACTACTCTAAGTTTTTCCTGAAGGATCCATGCCCCTGATAATACCGTAGAAGTTCTGTAAGAATTTCCTTTGCCTCTAGTGTGCATGAGGCAGCTGCTGCAGCAGCCCCTCCGCACCCTTCTGGGAAGCTTCAGAGACCTCTGTGCTTTCCTCATAGCCCTGAGGATTGTAAAGGAAAACCAGCGAAGGCCCGCTCCAGCCCTGTGCACAGAGCTACTCGGGGTGTCAAGGGGTACCGCACACCTTCTGGGCTTCTGAGAAGTGGTATTAGAAAATCTGGAATTCTACTGGACTGCTAGACTAGCTTTGGTCTGTCAACAGGGCCTAGAAATCTTGAGTAGTTTCCTGTTCTACGTTAGTGCTACCCTTTGCCATAACTAACCATCCTTAATTTTTAGTTTCAATTTTTAGCATATTTGCTTCTTATACTTTTAATGTTCGAATGGCAGCAAAAGTACTGTACAGTTATGGATTTTATATAAGCATGAATAATATTATAAAGAAATTTTCCATGTTTTTCCCCCCAGTGAAACTGGCTATTTGGGAAGTGACACTGGATAAATTTATTGAGTCTATTCAGTCTATTCCAGAGGTAATTATATCAAGTTTATGCTTATTTTCAAGGATTGATTCCTAATTGAGAATAATACAAACTTCCTATATGTACAATAAAGTAGTAAAATGCACTAGGAATGGGGCTGGGGTTGTGGCTCAGTGGTAGAGCATTCCCCTAGCACATGTGAGGCCCTGGGTTCGATCCTCAGCACCACATAAAAAAATAAATAAAATAAAGGTATTGTGTCCAACTACAACTGAAAAATAAATATTTTTTAAAAATGCACTAGGAAAGCTACACAGAATTTAGGCAAAAGACAAACCAGGCTAGGAATGTGGCTCACTGGTAGAGTACTTGCCTAGCATGCTTGAAAACATGGGTTCAGTCTTCAGAAACACACACAAAACCAACTTCCAAATACATATAAAATGGTGAACTTTCATGTGTTGATTTTTTTTAACTTCAAATGACTGTGATGGCACAATAATTTTAATATAACTGAATAAAAGTTATATATATGTATATATTTTTAATATAACTGAATAAAAATATAACTGTGCTGGAGTTGTAACTCACTGGTAGAGCACTTGCCTAGCATGCTAAGAGGCCCTCGATTTGCTGCCCAGTACTACAAAAAAGGAAAATGAAATCTTTCTAAGGAAGGAGATTATCATTTTTTTTGTGATTAAAAAAGACTACTAAATTTTGAGAAATATAGTGGCATAAAAGATAAGTTATTTTTACAATATGGTTATAAATGTATAAAGTTATATTAAAAATGACAAAGTGCATTAAAAGTCATTTTTACTAATGTTTTTACAGTGACACAATAATTACTCTTGGAAAAAAAGGCCCTGTTTTTATGATAAGATTAGGAATGTATATCATGGAAGTGCTGATACAAAGGGTGTTTTAGCTTTCCATTACTGTAACAAGACACCTAAGATGATTAGCTTACAAAGAAGAAAGGTTTATATTGGCTCACAGTTTGGAGCATACTCAGTGCTGGTGCAATTTTTGTCCATAGTTGGACAAATCCATTGCTTTTAGATGTTTGGCAAAAAAGCATCTCATGGTAGGGAGCCTGTGGGAGAGCAAGCTATTCGCCTCTCTGTAGCCAGGAAGCAAAGAAAAAGGAAGAGAAAGTCTGGAATTCTACCAGACTGCTAGACTAGCTTTGGTCTGTCAACAGGGCCTAGAAATCTTGAGTTTCCTATTTCTACGTTAGTGCTACCTTTGCCATAACTAACTCTCCTTAACTTTGCCCTAAGGCAAAATTTTCTTTTGTAAATATAACATTTCATATGCTTAACAATATCAAGAAAACATTCCTGTATATTAAAGAGAAAACATTTAAGCCGAGCATGGTGTCACATGCCAAGTTCTCAGTATGCCTTTCGAGGGTACACCCCAGTTACCTAACTCCTGCCCACTAGGCCCCACCTCATAACGCTTCCACCTTTTCCCAGTAACACCACAGGATAAGGACCAAATCTTCAGACATATGGCCTTTGGGGGACTTTCAGGACCAATCTAGCCAGGCATGATGGTACATACCTATAATCCCAGTGGTTTAGGAGGCCAAGAAAGAGGATGGCAAGTTTGAGGCCAACCTCTGCAACTTAGTGAGATCCTACTGAAATGAAAAAGGCAGGAGATGTAGTTCATGGTAAAGTGCCTCTGAGTTCAATTCCCAGTACTGGAATAAAAAAAAGAAAGAAAATAATCTATAGCAAAGGGAAATTTTTAAAAAGCATAAAATTTCTACTTAATAAGATTTTGAAATCTTGGGGTGAGTGTAGATGTCTATTTGGGAGACTGACATATAAGAGTTATATATGTAAATTTAAAATTTTGCTCCTTTAGAATTTGCTTGATGAATCTAATACTTACTGGAATCCTTCAGTATCCATGGGGGATTAGTTCGAGGGCCCAATCCCTACCCTCAATATACCAAAAACTATGGATGCTCATCTTTATGTTAAATGGCATAGTATTTCCATGTAACCCATGCATGTTCTCTTGTATACTTTAAATCATCTATAGATTATTTATAATACCTAATATAAATAAATGCTGTGTAAATAATTGTAATAGACTGTGCCATTTAGGGAACAGTGACAAGGAAAAATTGTCTGCATACTCAGTGCTGGTGTAATTTTTAAAAATACTTCTATTCTTTGTTAGTTGAATCCACAGGTGAAGAACCCACAGAAAAAGGGCTGACTGTGTGTGTTTCCCCCCTCCCAAATAGGCTTTAAAAGCTGGCAAGAAAGTGAAACTGTCTCATAAAGAAGTTATGCAGAAAATGGGTGAACTCTTTGCCCTAAGGTAAAATTTTCTTTTTGTAAATATAACATTTCATATGCTTAAAATATCAAGAAAACATTCCTGTATATTAAAGAGAAAACATTTAAGCCGGGCATGGTTTCACACGCCTGTAATCCCAGTGGCTCAGGAGGATGAGGCAAGAGGATTGCAAGTTCAAAGCCAGCCTCAGCAAAAGCGAGGCACTAAGCAACTCAGTGAGACCCTGTCTCTAAATAAAATACAAAATAGGGCTGGGGATGTGGCTCAGTGGTCAAGTGCCCCTGAATTCAATCCCTAGTATCAAAAACAGAGAAAAAAACACATTTGCCTTACAGCTATTTTTCTTTCACTGATTACTAGCATGGAGAACTCTTACCCATGAGAACCAAGCAGGCTGTATTAGGACTATACTGGAGGATAATCAGCATGTATAAGAGATTTTAATTGGTCTACATTAAACCATATCAAGGGCATAATAGATGCTCTTTGAAGGTAGGAAGATTCAGTCTAGAATTTGGTTAATGGGAATTCTCAGTAAAAATATATCATTGCATCCTGTTGCTAAATCACTTAATTGCTACTGAAAAGTTATATACCATATTTCATTGAATTTCAGTCACTATAAAATGCCATAGACAAGGAAAACCCTGCCACTTAAACTATAATAATGCTTTTTTATGTTTATATTTATTTCATACTGAAATGAAAAATTCAGGAGATATAAATGTCAAATGGATCCAGAATTCAGGAGATACACCACTTTTAGCCGAATTGTGGCTCAGTGGTAGAGCACTTGCCTAGCATGTGTGAAGCACTGGGTTTGATTCCTGGCCCCACATAAAAATAAAAATAAAGGTATTGTGTCCATCTACAACTAAGAAGAATTTTAAAAGATATATAACTTTCTTCCTCCATGAAAACAGAGTTATCTAGTTATAGAATTGTAGTAACCTAAGAGAATGATGGAATTTGTCTACATATTGAATCATTACCACATCATGTGTTCATACTGATAATGTTTTCGTAAACCTTTAGTGGTTAGGTAAAGAACTGGAAAAGAATGGCTGCCTTTTATTGTTTTTCTGTCTGTAAGAAAAAGTTTTCTATTTTGGCATTTTTTCATTTTTGTGTATGACAGTAGAATGTATTTTGGCAGAATATGCACACATAGAGTATAACTAATTCTATTTAGGTTCCCTCTCTTGTGGTCATACATGGTGTAGAATTACCCTGGTTTTTTATACAAATACAAGGTTAGGAAAGTTATGACCAATGAATTCTATTGTTTCCTATTCCCCTCTCCCTCCTTCCCTTTGTCTAATCCAGTGGACTTTTATTCTCCCCACCACCCTCCCTTGTTGTGGGTTAGCATCCACAAGTCAGAAATTTGGCTTTTGGTTCTATGAGATTGGTTTATTTCACTTAGCATGATATTCTCCAGTTCCATACATTTACCAGTAAATGCTATAATTTCATTCTTTATGTCGAGTAATATTCCGTTGGGTATATATAACACATTTTCTTTATCCATTCATCTGTTGAAGGATACCTAGTTTGTTTTCATAGCTTGGCTCTTGTGAGTTGAGTTGCTATAAACATTGATGTGACTGCGTCACTACAGTCCGATAATTTTAAGACCTTTGGATATACCGAGGAGTGGGATAACAGGGTCAAATGGTGGTTCCATTCCAAGTTTTCTAAGGAATCTCCATACTGCTTTCCATAGTGGTTGCACCAATTTGCAGTCCCACCAACAATGTATGAGAGTACCTTTCTCCCCACATCCTCACCAACATATACTGTTACTTGTATTCTTTATAACTGCCATTCCGACTGGAGTGAGATGGAATCTCAGTGTAGTTTTAATTTGCATCAACATTATAAAAATGGCCATAATACCAAAAGTACTATACAGATTTAATGCAATTCCTATAAAGATCCCAATGACGTTCTTCACAAAAATAGAAAAAACAATCATGAAGTTCATTTGGGAAAATAAGAGGCCCAGAATAGCCAGAGCAATTCTTAGCAAGAAAAGCAATGCAGGGGGCATCACAATACCAGACCTTAATTTATACTACAGAGCATGGCATTGGCACCAAAACAGACATGAAGACCAATAAAAGACACACAGACATACCCCCATAAATACAGTTATCTCATCTCAGATACAGGCACTATAACCGCACATTGGAGTAAAGATAGCCTTTCAACAAATGGTGCTGGGAAAACTGGAAATCCATATGTAATAGAATGAAATTGAACCCCTATCTCTCACCCTGCACAAAACTCAACTCTAAGTAGATCAAGGACCAGAGACCCCTGCAGTTACTAGAAGAAAAAATAGGCCAACTCACCAACCTGTCAGCTTGGGAACCAAATTCCTCAACAAGACTCCCTAAGGCCCAAGAAGTAAAATCAAGAATCAGTAAATGGAATGGTATCAAACTGAAAAGCTGCTTCACAGCAAAGGAAACAATCAAGAACATGTACAGAGATCCTGCAGAATGGGAGAACATCTGCCCCACCAGTACCACAGATAAGGCATAATTTCCAGGATATACAAAGAACTCAAAAATCTTAACACCAAAAAATTAATAACCCAATCAATAAATAGGCAAAGGAACTGAACAAACATTTCACAGAAGAAATATGAATGGTCAAAAAGTATGAAAAAAATGTTCAACATATCTAGCAATTATAATAATGCATTTTAATCTTAGAATTTAGATTTTACACACATAGCCCTTTAGTCTTATTTGATATGGATTCCCTCTTAAACATGCAGAAAGGAAGCATATTGGAAATAGTTCAAGGTAATGACAAATAAGTCACAACTGTCACATTTTAACAGACATCATCAATAATTTTAAGATACCTCCCATATTTACAGATGTTAAATGGAAAGGACTGTGTGCTAAAATTTATGAAATACAGTAATGTACATTCTAAATAAATGCCTGGCAATGTTTTCAGTTTAATTTTTTGTACTAGGGATTGATGTCAATGGTGCTTTACCACTGAGCTACACTCCCAGCCCTTTTTGAGACAGGGTCTCACTAAGTTGCTTGGGGCCTTGCTAAGTTGTTGAGGCTGGCCTCAAACTTGTGATCCTCCTGCCTCAGCCTCCTGAGTCGCTGAGATTACTGGCATACACCACCACACCTGGCTTCACTTTGTTTTATTCTTATAATTGTCCAAGGATATATGGAATGAAACATCCTGGATACTGCTTTTTTCTTATGTATTGAATTACCAGAGCTCCTTGTAAATGTTTACCCTAGGCTGCTGCTGCTTCTTAGATATTCTGCCTGGAGAGAAGTAGTTCAGTGTTTCATCATCCATGCATTTCTCTAGTTTAGGGACCCTAACTCAAGGTCATTCTTTAGGAGGAATCCCATGGCAGAAGTGGAAAAGCTGCATTCTTCTCTCTTGTTCTCTTAGTAATGCAGGCAGAAGCTGATGCTGCAAATTATAATATCAGACCTCAAAAGTAGCTGAGTTAGGTGATGCATGCCTATAATCCCAGCTACTTAGGAGGCTGAGGGAGGAGAATGACAAGTTGGAGGCCAGGCTGGGCAACTTAGCAAGACCCCATCCCCAAATAAAATAAAAAGGCCTAGCTATGTGGTTCAGTGGTAGAGTGCTTATCTATAATGGATAAAGGGCTTGGTTCAATCTGCAGTCCCACAAAATAAATAAATAAAGCCTCAAAAGTTAGAACTAAATATACTTAGATTTGTAAGTTTCTATAAGGCTTCCAGATGGGCACATACCTTTATTTTTTATTTATTTTCATGTAGTGCTGAGGATCCAACCCAGTGTCTCACACATGCTAGGTGAGCACTCTACCACTGAGGTCCATCCCCAGCGCTATAAGGCTGACTTTTCTGTCCAAAGTTTCCTTATTCTTAAAATAAAAGTGCATGTTTGTTAATAAAGGAAGGTGATGAATCTGAAAAGAAACATGGCAAGGTATATTGGGTGAAGTCACAACAGAAAAAAATCATTCACATTTAGTTTGATAGCATGTATGCGCAGGGAGCATCTATAAGGCCACATTGAAGTGTTCACAGGGTCCGTCATTGGAGAGAATAAAGGATTTGAGTCATGTATTTACGAGGGTTTACCACTATTTTTCTCAACTCCTCTCTAGGATATTTTCTTTTTTATAGTGAGCAACTATTTATGTGTAACTTTTACAACTTAAATCTTCATTTAGTTAAAAATTTTTAGTAAACTTAGACCTCTATACAAAACAGAAACTGAGAGGGAGAGAAAGAATGGATGTGTGAGTCTGCTTGTCCAGTGTTTGCATAATCACTGGAAGGATGCAGAGGAAACAGGTGGCCACCATAGGAAGTGGGAGGAGAGGAGAGCTGAAGGTAAGAATGGGGAAAGCTGTGTGGTGGCCACACTGTAGTCCCGCTCCTGAGGAGTCTGAGGCAGGAAGATTGCAAACTTACTACCAGCCTGGGCAACTTAGCCAGACCTCATCTCAAAATTAAAATTTTAAAAAGGGATGGGTGTGGCTCAGTGGTAAAATGAAGCCCAGGGTTCAGTCACCCTCCACACCCACAATTAAGAGTACTATTTGTCAATTTTACCTATACATATAAATGTATATACACATTTTTTTTCTTTTTGTACTGTGGATTGAACCCAGGGGCCCTTAACCACTGAGCAACATCTCCAGCTTTTGGTTGTTGTTGTTTGTTTGTTTGTTTTTTAAAGAGAGATTCTTGTTAAGTTACTCAAGATCTTGCTAAATTACTAAGGGACTCACTAAATTGCTGAGGATGGCTTTTTTGGGGGCAGGGTACCGGGGATGGAACTCAGGGTCACTCAGCCACTGAGCCACATCCCCAGCCCTCTTTGTATTTTATTAGAGACAGGGTCTCACTGAGTTGCTTAGTGCCTCGCTTTTGTTGAGGCTGGCTTTGAACTCTTGATCCTCCTGCCTCAGCCTCCCAAACTGCTAGGATTATGTGTGCCCATCCCAGCTGAAGATGGCTTTGAATTTGTGATGCTCCTGCCTCAGCCTCCCAAATTGCCAGAATGACAGGCTTATACCTGTCTATATTTTTAAAATTCTGAACTTTGTATTACCTATCCCTCCCAAATATGTGTGTGTATATTATAAGCTTTTTGTAATGAAAAAGAAACAACTTTAGAAATTGAAAACAGAATGTAATTAAAGACTGGATTAATTTGGTTGAGAATTTTAAAATTCTTTTTTCAGTGTTTAGATTTACGTTACAAGTATTTTGCAAATGTCAGCATTTTAAAATGTTCTCATATAGCACAATATAAGTATGAAATAGAAACACTGATTTTTAGTTCAAGATTAAAAGATTATAATTTTCCTTTTTTTAAGGCACCGTATAAACTTGAGTTCAGACTTCCTGATCACTCCTGATTTCTACTGGGACAGGGAAAACTTGGAGGAACTTTATGATAAAACTTGTCAATTCCTCAGCATTACTCGAAGAGTTAAGGTATGTTTGTACTTTGTACTTTTGTTAAGAGAAAAAATGTTGTTGCCTATAATTTGCATGACTGTGGCATTTAAATTAAGTGAACATGGTAACTGTTTTCAGGGATATATCTTCTTTAACTTCTGTTCAGATCTCTTCAAATGGCCCTTTTGTCCTCTTTACACTCACATTTCAACTTTTTGAGTCAGGATCTTTTTGCTTCAAAGATGAGATTTGTAGGAGTTTGAAGGCCTAACAGTGCATTAGGAAATTCTTGTCATGTTTAGGCAAGAGTTTGGGAAGTCCTGAATTATTAAGGAGACACTGAAAACAGAAATAAACTTAAGGAAAAATCCTGTATGATGAATCAAGCGACTGACGATCGCAGGCCAGAGGAGAGGACAAAAGTTGACTAATATTTGTCTGCAGGTGACAGGCAGAAAGGTGGCCAAACAAAGAAGAATCAGGGGAAGAGTAATAAACTAAATTTAAGAAGTGCTGAGATTAGATAAGAATAAGTTACCCAAAGAAAACTATCTCTGAGGTACTTAGAAGAGTGGAGGTAAAATGGAGAGGAGAAGGGATGGGGCGGGGGCGGGGGCGGGGCTGGGTGGTGGAGCTCTTGCCTAGCCCATGTGAGGCTCTGGGTTCGGTCCTCAGCACCACATAAAAATAAAAGTCTTGTGTCCATCCACAACTAAAAAATATTTTAAAAAAAGTGCCTGGAGAGGAGAGGCATCCTTCTCGAGGCCATTGTGGAGGTGGAAGCCGTGGAGTGTACTATGTGGCGAAGGAGCAAACAGAAAGTGGTGGTGCTACAGGTGCAGAGTTCTGTGACACTGTGTCACACACGTCAATCCATGTAGCCACAGGATCAAAATGCTTCACGTCTGCCTCAGGCACCCCTTCATACCCACACCAGCCTCCACCCGCCAGCTTCACCAGCTTCACCCCCTGGCAGTAGTAATAACAGTGTGTGACTTTTAAAATCAGCTTTTTTCACTGACCAGCACGTACTGCCTTTGAGAGCCTTCCATATTGTTGGGTATACCAATTCTGACTTCCTGAGGATTGCTGAGACTTTTTTAAAATTTTGTTTTATTGATGTTTTGAGCATATCTCCTCCCACATATATTCAGTGGCTATTATGGTCATTATACAGACAGCACAGTCTTCTGTTTCCACATTTTACCAGGTCAAATGAAGCATATAAACTTTACTTCCCACTATATCCCTCTTTCCCATATTTGTAAATCGTAACTATTCTTTTTCTCATTTTTTTCTGTAGATATTAAGAACTTAATCAGATAGTGTTATCATTTTTGCTTCAACCATCAAACGTAATTTTAAAAAACTCAGAAGAAAAGTTTGTTGTATTACTCATATTCTTATCTTTCTGTTCTTTCCCTTCCTTCTTATGTCCATAATTTCTTCATTTATTATTTCCTTCCTTTTCAAGAATTTTCTTTACCTGTAATCCCAGCGGCTTAGGAGGCTGAGGCAATAAGATCGAGAGTTCAAAGCCAGCCTCAGCAAAAGCAAGGCACAAGCAATTCAGTGAGACCCTGTCTCTAAATAAAATACAAAATAGGGCTGGGGATGTGGCTCAGTGGTTGAGTGCCCCTGAGTTCAATCCCCGGTACCAAAAAAAAAAAAGAGAGAGAGAGAGAGAATTTTCTTTAGCCACTTTTTAAAGATAAGTCTGCTGATACACATTTGCTTAGTTTTTGCATCCCCTCCATTAATTTTTCCTCCACTCCTGAAAGATCTTTTCACAAGGTACAGGATTTGGGGTTGATAATTCTTTTCTTACACCTGAAAAATGCTGGGTCACTTCCTCCTGGCCTCCCTGGCTTCTGACAGGAAATCTGCTGTCATTCTACAACTTGCACCTTAAATCTTTTACTATAGTCCAAGTCTTTTGAAGCTCTGTTCATTTTTTCCGATGCATTTTTCTCTCTGTCCTGCGGGTGGGGTAGTTTCTGTTGTTCCACCTGTAGGTTAACCCCTTCTTTCTTCTGTCATATTCATTTTCCTATTGAGGATGAATTTTTTATTTCATTGTATTTCACTTCTCAGTTCTAAAATTTCTGTTTCTTCTTTACACTTTCTGTTTTTCTACTGAGAGTGTCTGTTAACTGTCTTTTTTCATTCCCTCCAACTAATTTTAATACTTCCAGTTTCCTTCATTGCCACAAATGTTTATATTCTGTGGGTTTTGCTTGATATACAAGGTCCTCACTACTCTATTCCTTTTTCAGTCTTGTTTCCAATCACTCCCTACATTCACCTTGGTGTTCCATCAAAAAGTAATGACTTGTTGGGCATGGTTGTGCACACCTGTAATCCCAGTGCCTTGGGAAGCTGAAGCAGGAGTATCACAAGTTCAAGGCCAGCCTTAACAATTTAGTGAGATCCTATGTGAAGACAGTTTAAAGGGAGCAGGCTGGAGATGTGACTCAGTAGTTAAGCACCCCTGGGTTCAATCCTCAGCACGAAAAGAAAAGAAAAGAGAAGAGAAGGGGAGGGGAGGGGAGGGAAGGGAAGGGAGGAAGGAAAGAAAGAAAGAAATTACTTAGCTGGACATAGTAGCTCAATCTTATCATCCCAGTTACTTGGGAGACTAGGGCAGAAGGATGACAAATTCAAAGCCAGCCTCCACAATGACACCTTGTGTCAAAATATTTTTTTAAAGGCTCAGTGGTAGAGTGCATCTGGGTTCATTCCCCAGTACAGCAAGGAGAATAAAACTGCAAAACTCCTCCAAGGCTCATAGAATGCTATAGCAACCATGGCATCTACATTTTTTCCTCCCAGTCAGACACTGTTCCTTCCTTAACCACAATAAAAGAATCTACAGTTGTCACCCATCTTGGTATTCCTTATCTTCTAAGACAAGAAAATGGACATTATTGCCAATGTCAGGGAAAGATAACCATCCTAGCTATGTTGCTTCTAATGGCATAGAAATAGTGATCACAGACCCTGTAAGAATATAATTTCAGTGGACTCCATCAGTTTTAGATACCGTTGTCTAACAGAAACACAATTTTAGATACCATTGTCTAATAAAAACACAGATTTCACAATCTAGTTTTCTGGATACGTGAAAAACTTTGGATTTCGTGGTTGTGGACTATACGATCTAGAGGATATAAAAGAGATGCTAGGCCAGGTGCAATAGCACATGCCTGCAATCCCAGCAGCTCAGGAGGCTGAGACAGGATCGCAAATTCAAAGGCAGGCTCAGCAACAGCAAGATGCTAAGCAACTCAGTGAGACCCTGTTTCTAAATAAAATACAAAATAGGGCTGGGGATGTGGCTCAGTTGTCCAGTACCCTTGAGTTCAATCACCACTTCCTAAAAAAAACACAGATGCTAGGTTTATGAAGATAAAGTGTTCATATTGCTGTATAACAAGCAGTTTCCTCAAAACTTAAGTATCTGGAAACAATACTTATTATTCCGTACTTTTATAGGTCAGAATCTTTCATAAGGCTACAGTCATTGCAAGGATTGACTGAGGATTCACTTCCTCATTCACTCATGTGGTTGCTGCCTAGGTTCAGTTCCTCTTCAGGCTGTTGGCCTGAGACCCCAGTTCCTTAGCACAAAGGCTTCTCCATAGCAGCTTTCATCATAGTGAACAGTGAGAAGGCAGGAGACTGTCAGCAAGAGGGTGCTAGCAAGATCAGGAAGTCTCACATTGTCTTGTAGCCTCATCACAGGAAGGGCAGCCCATCACTTGAGCTGTGTTCTGTTTGTTAAATGTAAATCAACAGGCCTAGCTCACACTCCAGGGGAGGGGATGACCTAGAAGCAACACCAGGAGGTGGAAAATATTTGGGTGGCATCTCAGAAGTCTGCCTGCCATAATAGTTTTCAGAAAAAGATGGGGAAATTTTTAGAGGCCTACTTTATGAATGCTGACCCACATTATCTTCCTACTCACTATCAGTTACTTTAATGATTCCATCTTCAGGACCCTAGTAGACACAAGACCCCTGATTTGATCCTAAGCGCTTCCAAAAAAAAAGGATTAAAAATTATTATTTTTTTAATATTTATTTTTTAGTTGTAGTTGGACACAACACCTTTATTTCACTTGTCTATTTTTGTATGGGGTGCTGAGGATCGAACCCAGGGTCTTGCACGTGCGAGGCGAGCGCTCTACTGCTGAGCCACAGCCCCAGCCCTAAAAATTATTTTGATTTCATTTATTTTGAGATGAAGTTTCACTGTGTTATCAGGCTGACCTTGAACTTCTGGGCTCAAGCATTCCTGCCTCAGCCTCCTGAGTAGCTGAGACTATAGATGTATGCCACTTCTAAATGATGTAATTATTGAAATAAAGTCTACAATTGATTCACAACCCTAGTGATCAACTAAATCATAATCAAGATCAAGTACAAGTGTTAAAAATTACAGTATACACATTAGAGAGTACAAGAGGGCTGCCCAAGCCCACCCTTCTCTAATACGTGTTCCCATTCTTCCACTGTTAAGGCCAGTTTGAGATTGAGTTCCTCCAATAAAGAAATTAACAGTTATACCTCTGCTACACATTAACAGCTAGAAGAATCAAATGTTCTTCCAGTTTTGGGCTCCCAAGACCTGTGGAGGAAAGCCCTAAGCAGTGCCAATCCTTCATGGGTAGTTTTATCTGTATCTGCAAAATGTAAAATCTCCTATAAAGAGAAGTAAAACTGAACTTATTCACAAACACTACAGTCTTTTATGTTGAATATACCAAAGAATCCACAAAGAGCTGGGTACAGTGATACATAATTATAGTGACAGTAACTCAGGAGACTGAGCAGGAATATCACAAGTTCAAGGCCAGCCCAACACTAACAGTGAAGGTTTGGGCAAGGAAGATACTGAGCCTATGATCCAGAGGAAGAGAAGTGACAAGAATGCCTTTTAAGAGTTCGCTCAGATTCCTTACACTCAACATGAAACCCTCAGTGGAAGAAGAGTAATGTTAAAGAATCAATTACCTACTAAGAAGGAAAGGAAAACCCTGAGAATGTGCCACTGCATTGTCACCGCTAAACCAGAGGGAAGGATATGCCATAAAGGGTCCCTTTGAGCTTGCCCAGGGACAGAGTTCCTCTGAGTGGAAAAGATTCTTTGGTACCCACCATTGGAATGTTGGCTCAGCCGAGAGTGCAGGGAGCAGGGTCCACTCAGTCCCCAAATGTGAAGATTCCTGTTGAAAGTCAGTCCTGAGGCAGTTATTTTTTTTTTATTTTATATGAACTGTCTATATTAAGTATAATAACAGACTTGAGGAACATTGAGTACACAGGGAGGATACATATTATTGCACTGAACACTATAAACAAGTAAAAATATTTTGTTAGTTACATCTCTACAAAGCTGGGGGAGGGAGGGAGTAAAAAAAAAAAAAAAAAAAGCTACTTGTGTAGCTGGCATTTCTTAGGGCTTTTTCCACAGGTCTTGGGTACCCAAGTAAAGATCTATTTAATCTAGCACCATTAAAAAGTCTCTCTCATACCCTTTCAAGTTGGTGTGATTTAATTCATTCTGTGTCCTTGGGCCAACACTGTCCCTAACTGCATTTTGCCTGATGAGCCCAAATCTTTCCTAGAAGTTTTCCTGTGCTTTTTATTTCTGATAGAACCCTCCAGCTCAGCACTTCAGACTGTATCACAGTGGTCTGACTGCATGTCTGTCTCTAGAGCTATGCATTTCTTAAGGGAAGTTCTGTCCTTTGAGTCACTAGAGCATCAGAGCTCATAATAGGCTCCTGTATGAATGAAAGCATTTATGGAAAGACTTGGTTGAAGACTAGAAAGACAGTATTCCTTTCCTTATATTTTTCAAAGTGCCCAACATGCTCCAGAGTAGACATCAAAGAGTGGTCAGATAAGTGAAAGGTAGCCTTAAAATGCCTGTTTTACCGCCCTCACCACTAGCAAGTTAGTTGTTCACTACCCAGTCTCTCTCAGGCATCTCTCTGGTGTTAAATCTTCCACTTGAGTTAGGAAGCATTCCTATAAGTTCTCAAACTACATTTTCTCTTTTAAGTATTTTCTTGGCATCCCCACAAACAATCAAGACTAGTTGAATAGTGTGTAAGATTTAAAAGTGACTTGTGTTAGTCACATTTCGATCACTTTAACAGAAATACCTAAGATAATGAACTTACAAGGAGCACAGGTTTATTTTGGCTCACAGTCTGGGAGGTTTCAGTCCTTGATGGATTGGCCCCACTGGCCTGTAACGAAGCAGCACACCATGGTGGGAACATGTGGCAGAGCAAACCACTTACATCACAAGCTAGGGAGTCCTGTGGTTTAGATATGAGGTATCCCCCACAAACTCATGTGTGAGACCATGCAAGAAAGCTTCAGAGGTGAAATGACTGGGTTGAGAGAGACAGCCTAATGACTGCATTAATCCACTGATAGGGATTTACTGGGTGGTAACTGTAGGCAGGTCGAGTGTGGCTGGAGGAGCTGGGTTGATGGGTGCATGCATGCGGGGGGGGGGGGGGTTGGGGTGGGGGTGGCATATATTTTGTCCTTCTTGAGTGGAGCTCTCTCTACTCCTGAGTTGCTTTCTTCTGCCACACCCTTCTTAAGTGATGTTCTGCCTCACCTCTGGCCCAAAGTGGAACTGGCTGTCTATGAACTGAGACTTCTGAAACTGAGCACCAAATACATTTTTCCTCTTCCAATTGTTCTTGTCAGGTCTTTTGGCCACAGTGGGTGAAAAAGCTGACTACAACAGGAAGCATACTCCCGGTGACCTAAAGATCTTCTATTAAGCTCCACCTCTTAATGGTTCTACCATTTCTCAATAACTCCACCTGGAGATCAAGCCTTTAACGCAGTGGCCTTTCGGGGACAGCTCAACATTCTGTTGGCACCACAGCTAAATCAAAAGAAGAATGAATTTGGTTCTGGCCTTCAACAAGCCATTTGGTCTTTCAAGAAGACTAGGGGAAAGCTGGTCTTTATTTTTGTTTTTTCCCCCAAGATAAGTCTTGGGGAAATCAGGAGATGGTGCGTAAGATGTGCTGAAAAGCAGTCAAAAAACTTGAGGGCAGAGGTCAGGTCATTTCATTTGGTAATTGGATCACTGCAAGAAAATCTTCAGAGAGCAGTTAGAGCACTGTGGGGGAGGGGTACAGAAATCAGTTTGCAGCCAGTGCCATGTGCCATTTTATCAAATTGGTGTCCCTGTCACAGATGGTTCTCGTGCTACCTGCTCCATGAGCACTCCTTTTCATGACTTATACTCCACCTTTTCTTGTTAATTTTCAGGTATAACCCTAATCCCTTGTCTACCAAGTATTGCCCAGTTGCCTCCCAAATCTCACAGACCCTTTCCACATTTACATATCTTATAGCTTTCCTTCTAAATACAGGTGCATTTCTACTGTAATGTGAGCTTCTTGAGATCAGAGACTGATTATTTGCTTCCCAGTTTGGGCAAAGCTGTCACATACAGTAGGTTCTTGAATTTGTAGAATAGATCAGTATTGACATTTCAAAGTGAAACTCATTGTATTCTTCAGAAAAGATTGACCCATTCCTGTTTTCTATTTTAGCTACTGGCAGAACCATCAAGCCTCACCATCTAGTCAGTCAGTCAGAAAATTAAAGTCATCCGGGAGTGTTCTTTTTACGTCACCCTCCACTTCTCATCTGTCAGACCATCTCTCCATTCCTAACTAAGTATCACTCATTCGTTGGGAGATATTTATTGAAAGCCTAGGTGATAAGCCCTGGACTAGTGAACAACCGATAGGATTGCCATACCGATCCCAGCCTTGAGGTCCCCCCATAGTTAACATGTATCCCTCCTGTTGCTTGGCCTCCTCCCTCCCCTGGACTAGTCTAAGACCTTCTGCACCCTCGGTCCAGAAGGCAGAGACATATGGTCTCACTTGCCATTCTGCCTTCTTTCCTGTAGAACAGTGAATCTTAAAACAAGTATTTTAGGATGGGTGGGGGAAGGACTCTCTTTTAATAAAGCCTAGACATTATAGTGTGGCATATTTTCTGTTGCTGCTGTAACAAATTACCACAAGCTTACCATTTTACAGTTTCTTAGGTAAGAAACCTGACATAGATCTCATTGGACTAAAATCAAGGAGTTTGTAGGCCTTTCTTTCTTTCTGGAGGCTGCCTACATCCTGTGACTCAGCCCCTACTTCAGTCTAGCAGAGGCAAGTTGAGTCTTCCTTGCATTGTATCATTCTGAATTCTTCTACCTCTATTTCCACACTTAAAAGACCCCGTGATTACATTGGGCTCACCCAGATAACCTAGCCTTACCTGTCTTAAGGTCAGCTGATTAGCAATCTTAGTCTTATAATGTCCATGGGTTCTAGCAACAGCTGCGAATATCTATAGGATGGGGGGCATTATTCTACCTGTACTACTTGGGTTGAGTGCCTCTGAGAGTATATTTACCTGACTTCCAAGCACTTCTTCCAAGTTATGCACTGTCTAGATATGTTCCCTGTGTGCTGTTTCCTGTTTGAAATAAATGTCCCCTTTCTGCCACCACTCTTTCTTCCTGGCAACTGCCTGTTGAAGGCCTACTTCACATTGAGCACCCCCATGAAGCCTTCCATTCTTTTCTTCTTCATTTGCTTACGTGATACAAGTGCCTCTATAGCTAAATGAAATAGGAAGCATGTAGTAGCAGAAGCTCTTGATTGCACATTTCAACATGTTGTCAAATGCTTGGGTTAACTGGGTTTTGGAACCAACTTATATTTAATAGGATACTTGTACAGGTGAGTTATATACAAATCCTAAAGAATTAAATAAGTTGAGTGATGAGTTAGTGGAGGAAGAAGATGTTTATTTAGTCAAAGTTGAAATTAAGAAGGGTGAGTAGGTAATTTGAAGACAGAAGTAAACTTTAAGGATGAACATTTTGTAGGCCAAGATGAAATAATCAACAGAAAAAGGGAGGGAAGAAAGGGAAGGAGGTGGTCAAGTAAAAGGAAGGAAGGAAACACTGTTACAAATATTCAGATTAGAAATCACAGGTGACCATGAAGTCTATAGAGTGTGGGTGAATGTTACTGTTGTAGTTCACCACTGTAGAATCCATGAACAGGATGCACCAAGAGTTTTTTGTCAATTTTCACACCATGATTAGTCTCAATCCTCACTGGATAAACTTGCACTTCAGCATACTCCCATGAACGACACCCCCTCCCTTTTTCTTTTGTCACCAGGGATTGAACCCAGGGATACTTAACCACTGAGCCACATCCCCAGTCCTTTTTTGTATTTTATTTAGAGACAGGGTCTCAGTTGCTTAAGGCCTCAGCCTCCAGAGTCGCTGGGATTACAAGTATGCACTACCATGCCTGGCTCAAAACTATTTTGGAAAGTTTGTTCCTAGACTTTCCAGTTTTCAAACAAAGCACAGGGGGCTGGGGTTGTGGCTCACTGGTAGAGCGCTTACCTGGCACATGTGAGCGCTTACCTGGGTTCGATCGTCAGCACCACATAAAAATAAAGGCATGGTGTCCATCTACAACTAAAAAAAACCCCCAAAAAACAAAAAAGCACAAAGCAGAGATATTAAGCAGGTATATAACTTGCCAGTAGTCAGACAGGTTTTAAATTCAGTATTTTCTGTGAATCCCCAAAACCAGCAGATAATTCATCATACTACAGAACCTTTGCTGCTCAAGAGTAAAAAGTAGCACCAGGTAGTGGTGAGTAGGCAGGACATGTTTGGTATTGGGTTTTATTAGAAGGTAACCATTGTTTTTAACATCTTAAGGCCATGCTTTAAAAAAAAAAAAAAATGTTTTGTCGTTTTTTCTTAGTATTGGAGGCTGAATCCAGGGCAGCTTCACCACTTAACCACATTGCAGCCCTTTTTTTTTTAAATTTTGAGACAGGGTCTCAATTGCTTAGGCCTTGCTAAATTGCTAGGCTGGCCTTAAACTTATGATCCTTATGTATCAGCCTCCCAAATTGCTGGGATTACAAGGGTGTGCCACCAGGCCCAGCTAAATTTGTCTTTTAAAACTGCTAACCACCTAAGGATGATGGGCATGCCTGTAATCCCAGGGAATCAGGAGTCTGAGGCAGTATTGCAAATTCAAGGTTAGTCTTGGCAATTTAGTAAGACCCCATCTCAATAAAATTTTTAAAAGAGCCAGGGATCAATTGAGACAAGGTATATCTCCTTTAGAATAGTCATTATGAGACTTTGACCAGCCAGGTCATCACCCCTTGCCAGCCTGAAGTAGCCATAGGTGATGGATCTTTACCCCTCATCAACCCTTAAGATTAAGGGATCAAATTGGGGGGAGTTAGGGATTTGGGGTAGGGCTACATAATCTTAAAGGAAACACCCACAAGCCATTAAGATACAAAGTTTACAGTCATGCCCTGTAAAATGAAGGATAGTGCGGAAGAAAAACTGGAGTGAAATTCTCCAGCTCCACCCTGTCTCCACCTCTTGTCCAGCTCCTAGCACTGTCCCTCAATAACTATTAACACCCCACACCAAAGGGTTGCTCTCCCTCTGGAGACAGTCTGCATTCTCCCTCGTGTATTGCTTTCTTTGACCACAAAGGCATCTCTATTGAAAATGCCCCCCCACACCCCTTTACCCTTGAATGTGTCTTTCCTAAATAAACTTGTCTGTGCCTTTGGAGGAAAAAAAGGGAGTGGGGAGGTGCTGCTGGGGATGTAGCTCAGAAGAATGCGCTCTTTAATCTCCACTACCAAAACTAAAAACAACAAAAGGCAGCTACCAAAATCAAAGACTCAGAAACCTCATTTTTTATATCTTCTACAAAAATCTTAAGAAATAGCCAGGCACACATCAGTAATTCCAGCAACTAGGGAAGCTGAGGCTGGAAAACGGCAAATTCAAGGCCAGCCTGGGAAATTTAGCAAGAGCCCCCCCCCCCCGCATACAAAAAAAGGGGGGTAGGGGATGTGGCTCACTAGTAGAGCACCCTGGGTTCAATCCCCAAGGGGGATGGAAGAGCTTTACAAAGACTGGCATGCACACATTTCTTAAATCTGCATTACAAAATGCCTCTAGGAGACTGACTGGAAAGAATGGCTTCTTGACTTTGGGGAAGAGATGAGAAGTGGGAGGGTTTTTGTTTTGCAGTACTGTGCATAGAATCCAGGGGCCATTTTACTACTGAGCTACATCCCCAGCCCTTTTTGAGATAAGACCTAAGTTGTTGAGGCTGGTCTTTAACTTGCTGTCCTTAGCATTCAGACGCTGGAATTACATGGGTATACCACTGCGCCTGGCTTTATTTCTTAAAAATAAATAAATTTAAATTGTTTAAGTATGATAACCAAGATTTTTTTTTAATACAGGTCATGAATGAAAAACTTCAGCACTGCATGGAATTAACAGATCTAATGCGGAATCATCTGAATGAGAAGAGGGCACTGCGCTTGGAGTGGATGATCGTCATCCTCATCACCATCGAGGTGAATAGAAACTGTGGCACAATCATTTTCTACCTTTTTACAATGGAAGGGCCTAGGATAATAAAGACAATTTGAGATACAGAGTTATAGCAGGAAAGGGGATAACTTTTAATTACTAATTCTATTCACAAAAGGGGCTCAAGTTTCAAATGACTGATATTTTGCAATTGCATTAAGTGTAACTTTTGGAAAGGTCCTGCATTTTAAAGGTAGCATTTAGAAGTTCTAGTTGTGAATTTATTATGTATAGCCCAACATCAATTGACTGGGCCTCAGATTTGCAGCTTGGCATGTAGAAAGGCAAGTATTTACTCGAGGAGCGTTTTTCATTAATCATGATCCTGGAAGTCATTGTAGTTTGCAGCAATACATTTGTTTACTGTGGAGTTAATTTTTTTTTATCATCCTAAGGTAATGTTTGAGCTGGGACGAGTATTTTTCTGATCCTGTGATAACCAAAGAGAGATTCAAGAGATTCAAGTTCTGCAATCAAAAATGAACATTCACTACTGGGTGATCTCTTATTTAATAGATATTTAATTATTTCAAATATCAAGAAATTGTTACAATGGTCTTTTTCAGCTCTAAATATATTATTGCTTGAATAAAAATTAGGAAGAGTACAGTGTTTTGAGTCTGCATCAATGACAGTTCAAAAGGAAATTGTTTTTCCTCAGATTAAAGAACTCTGGATAACCTTAGCATCCAGGAAATCTCAGCAGATTCCCCTGGGTTTTTGGTATTGAACCCAGACTTTTTAACTACTGAGCTGCATCCCCAGCACTTTTTGAGACAGGGTCTCACCAAGTTGCTGAGGATTGTGCCACTGCAGGCACAATCATACTTCTTAAGTAGGCCTAGAATTTGAACACCACCCCTTCATCATGGCCTTGGCTAAAAAAACAGTACAGGATCTCAGGAGTATTAACATACATGGTATCAAGACAGGCTTTGATGGTAGAAACACATCATACCTATTTTAGATGATAATTTGAGTCAACTGCTCACTAGTATGTGTTCTTCCCACAGACACTTTTCAAGGGCTCAGGACGCAGCTCAGTGCTAGGGGTGCTTTTACCATCACTAGCAACACAAACACCAAAAAAAAAAAAGGGGTTGAAGTCACCTGTTTCAGCTACTCAGGAGGCTAAGGCAGGAAAATCATTTGAGCTTGAGCCCATGAGCATGACCAACCTTAAGAACCCATTAAGACCCCACCTTTAAATAAATAATCTTAATACATACTCTTCCTTGGGCCCTAGTCTCCACCAAGATGAATCTGCTTTTTCAAACACACGTTCACACAATATTACTTTGTTCTAAAATGTGAGACTGTCATTTTGTACCAGGAGATTGAACCCAGGGGTATTTAACCAGAGCCACATCCCCAGCCATTTATTTAAAAATATTCTGAGACAAGGCCTCACTAAGTTACTGAGGCTGGCTCTGAAACTGTGATCCTCCTGCCTTAGTCTCCCAAGCCAGTGGGTACACCACGGCACCCAAGGAAACTGTCATTTTAGACCTCAAATGATGCATAGTATTCCACCAAGAAAATACACTCACCTTATACCCTTACTGATAGGCGTTTTGTTTTATCTGCTGTAATAATATTAAGTGAATGAACATCTGGCATCATTTTCAGCATAATACATAGTGTTTCTATTTTCCACCTGAGTTATGTGTAACTCCAAGGGTAACCAAACTTTCTGAGAAGGATGTAGACATGGATAGATGACAAATTGTTTTTAAAATCAAATTCCATGTAGTTCATAAGGTGAGCATGCTGTAGAATGCACCTATAATCAGTGTATCAAGCCAGTTCTCCTTTCCCATCTTCCCTTCTTACACTTCACAGAAGAGGCATCTTTTACCTATCCTGTATAGTTTGGTCCACTGTATTTAACGCCCTTTAAAAACTTTAAAAAAAAACCTTTGGGAAGCCATAACAAGAAGACAATTTGAACTCTCTTTGAATCAGGGCCATTAACCTCCCCCCCAACCCCTGCCCCAACTATTTAAGATTTAAGCAGCATACCTCCAAAAACTTTTTACTCAAAGTATAAACATGTAGAACTTGCTGTTTAGGTAAAAGTAACAATTTAAACTCAATCCAGAAAAAAACATGAATATTTAGTTGCCTTTGGTGACAGCAAATTAAAATTTAACAATTTATATACAAATGTTGCACAGAATAAAAGAATCATCAAGTCTATAAACATTTATTTATATTAGGATAAAGTTTTGCAGGGGGGAATGTAACACAAATTGTCAAGTAAAAGGAACAAAATTAAATTTTAATAATTTACTTGTATTTAAAAAAAAATCATGGTAAACATCAATTCATGGTATTACATTCCACTAGACACAAAGACTGAAAAATCAGGTATAACAGAATTATTTTAGATATCAATATGTATGATAAACTGAAAATTATGGATTCAAACAATTCAACTTTTACGATTAAAATCTTCCAACTTAAATTATGAAAAACTTTAAAAATTACTTTAGTTAGAAATACAATAACAAGAAATTATTTTCACAACTACAATCTCAAGAACAAAATGACCAAGAAAATTAGCCAGATACTGAGAATTTAAAGTAAATACATTTACCAATGGCTCACAAATGCCCTATTCCCCCACTGCCACAAAGTAGTATAAGAATTCCTATCACCCATGAGTATTCAGTGGTTAAGATCAACCTGGATTTAAATTCCTGCTTTATCACCACTTACTTTGTCCAAGTCACTCAAATTCTCTGGGCCTCAGTTTCTTCATCTTTTTGGCTTGATAATATACTCCCTCATAAAGCTGCTGTGAGGACTAATGTAATGTATGTGGAAGTATGGGAGTGTTAACTATTCCTACAATCCCATTTTATTAGGCAAAAATTCATTTATGATTATGAGATTAAATGGAGGCTGAAGCAAATTTCTAGAATCCCCCTTTGAATCTTTTAAGTAACATTAAGACTAAATCTTAATGGGGCCGGGGTTAAAGCTCAGCGGTACAACACTTGCCTCGCACACGTGAGGCACTGGGTTCAATCCTCAGCACCACATAAAGATAAATAAATAAAGATAATGTGTTCACCTTAAACAAAATCTTAAACTTAAAGGATAGAAGTTACTGAATCCTGCATCATAATGGAGTTCATTTAAATATAAAATGAACTTACCACTGCTTAAAATGGATTGGCTCTCCAGCCCAGGCCTAAAAAGGCTTTTAGAATTCCACATACTCTGTATGTACCAGGAGCTGCTGACAGATATTCTGGATGCCTTCTTGAATAATTCCACAGCAGGCAAGAAAGAGATTACTTTCAATACATTTCTAGTTTTGTCATTTCTTAACTAATGAATTATCTTCACTATTTACCTTTAAAGCAGTTTTTTCCAAAGCACAGTCCTCAAACTAGGTACACCTCAGCAAACACCCAGTCTATCCATTAGTATTTCTGATTCCTGGGCTCTAAACCACAGTTGCTGTACCAGAACCTCTGAGGCTTCAGATACGAAATTTTTCA
The DNA here is from genome assembly GCF_045843805.1 of Urocitellus parryii. Taxonomy (NCBI): domain Eukaryota; kingdom Metazoa; phylum Chordata; class Mammalia; order Rodentia; family Sciuridae; genus Urocitellus; species Urocitellus parryii. Next base: position 14,823,492 of record NC_135538.1, read on the forward strand.
AAAGCCATATTTCTATCCCCTCTGCACAATTTTGAAACAAAACGAGTCTAAATGCTTCCTTGAAAACAGAAATGTTTTGCCAGAAGTGGTGGTACATGCCTGTAATCTCAGCAATTTAGTGAGGCCCTAAGCAACTTAGCGAGATCCTATCCCTAAATAAAAGGGTGGGGATGTCTCAGTGGTATGTATTCCCAGGTTCAATCCCTAGTTAAAAAAAAAAAAAAAAGACAGTAATAATCTGGAAATCATGCCGCATTATAAAACCTACTCATTCATTCCTTCATCCAATTCAACAAATATTTATTAGAAGTTTCAGTGTACCTACTCTTAGCTCCAAGATATAGTGGTGAAGATATGAGAGAGGACCCTTGCTTTCCACGGTTTGCTGTCTAATAAGGCAGCGGGAAGCCAGTAAGCAACTATGTAGTCTACTTACGGACAGGTACTCAGCAAATCTATAGAAAAGGCAGCATGAAAAGTCAAGAAAGGGAACAGATTAAGTTATAGAACCTAAAATTTACTTAAAATAATTTAAGTTTAGACATCATATGGATTTTAAAACTCAAAACAGGAAAGATTCTCATTAAGTATAAACTCAACTTTTTAACTTTTAACACACAAGACTCGGGCACTGGGGCTGGAGTTGTAGCTCAGTGGTAAAGCACTTGTCTAGCACAAGTTAGTCACTGGGTTCAATCCTTGGCATCACATAAAAAAACTAATAGTCATTTAAAGAAATTCCAAGTATGGATAACTTCAGGGTTTAAAAAAAAAACCTGGGAATTTACTTATCACCATAACAACTTTTTAAACTGCTAATATAAAAAAAATGAATTAGACTGCTTCTTGAACTTATCAAAGACTTACACAGTGCAGCAAACTAACAAAATGATGTAATGAATCAAACCTAAAACCCCTACTAACCACAAAACATTAAATTCAAGATGTGGATCTTAATCCAGAAGTCCACTTGTGGCTTGGATTCTGACTACCTGGAGATTTTGCACCCTGGTGACAATGAAGTCTTTGAAATATTAGTCCTATGGCTCACTAATAAAACTTGATGAGCTGGATAGAACCCTCTGGTTTTCTGGGTCTCTCTTTTCAGAGAGATTGACCAACCCATCCTGGGACTGCCTGGGACTGAGGATCTTCCTGGATAGCCATGCTGGGTTAAACATGACTGGTCCTCTTATCCTCAAACATCATTTTACTCTAATCTTATTTCAAAAGCCACCTTTTTCACCTCAGGACTTTGCTGCAACTCTATAGATCTTTAATATGGATCAACTACTAAAAACTAAGAGCCTCACCAACCAATCATTTTCATAAAGAAAAACACTGGTATCAATACAGACATACAGTTGTATGTAATCAAGGGAAGTACAGATACTCCTCTATTATGATAGGATTAGCCCCTCTTCCAATAACCCCATCCTAAATTTAAAATGTCAAGTCCAAAATGCATTCAAGATGCCTAACTTACCAAACATCCTAACTTAAGAATGTACACACTCTATAGTATCAGTTGAATGTTCACACTTGTGAATGGCTGACTAAAGCTGTAGCTGAGAGGATCATACCACATACCCTTACACAGGAAAAGGTCACTATTCAAAATCTGAGTTCAGTTTCTACTAAATGTGTATTACTTTTACATGATCATAAAGTGGAAAAATCTTAAAACCACTATAAGTTGACAACCATCTATAGTAAATTATCCCTATAATCTCATCATATATTTCACTTTTTCTTTTTACACTACTACTGAGGACTGAATCCAGGGGCATTCTGCCACTGATCTACATTCTCAGCCTTTTCTAAATTTTGAGACAGGTTACCACTAAATTGACCAGGCTAACCCAGAATTTTGAGCCTCCCAAGTAGCTGGGATTATAGGCACATACCACCATGACTGGCCATAGATTTCACTTTTATACATAAAAATCCCAAGTGGAATAAAAGTCAAAGAACTATAAGCAAGAATTCAGATTCACATTTTTTTGTTTAAGACATTATATTTCAAGGCCTGGGGGTTTAGCTCAATGGTAGAGTGTTTGCTTACTATGTGCTATACTGAGGCCCTGGATTCCATTCCCAGAACCTGAAAAGAAAGGAAGAAAAAAAAGAAAAGAGGGGAGGAAGGAAAGGAATAAGTTTCAAAATTAAAGTATGTCTTAAAAATCAGTTGTGGTGCCCAGGGGTATAACTGAGCACTTCTGCCAGCTGCCCAGGGTTTGATCCCCAAAGCAAAAAGGGAAAGAGCAGCTGTGAACTACTGATACTTGTAACAACCTGGATGACTCTCTCACTTCACTTGGCTGAATAAGAGGCCAGTCTGAAAAGGATACAAACTGTATAATTTCATTTATATAACATGCTAGAAAACTCAAAACCTATAGTAAAGAGAGAACAAATTAGTTGGTGCCAAGGGTTAGGGATAGAGGATTTGGTCAAGTCTTAGAAAAAATAACCCTAGTGGGCCACACACCTGTAATACCAACTACTCAGGAGGTTCAGGCAGCAAAATTGCAAGTTCAAGGCCAGCCTGGACAACTTCTGAGAGACCCTATCTCAAAAATAAAAAGGGCTAAGGATGCTTCTATGGTAGCACTACCCCTAGATTCAATCCTAGAGCCACCAAAGAAAAAAAACAAAAAACCTACCTCAGGGAGGTCTTTTGAAGTAAAAGACCTGTCCATCCTGGTGGAAATAGCAAAAATGTATATACCATCTTGAAATTCACAGAACTTTGTGGGGACAAGGCCAATTTTATTGTAAAAATTTATTTAAAATCAGTGTTATTATAAAAATATATTAATGATCCCATTATTTACCAAGTAAACCCTCTTGTGTATACTATTTTATATTCACAAAACTTTTTTTTTTTTTTGGCTGGTTTAATGGATATTGAACAGGGTCTTTATCACCAAGCCACAGGTTCCCAGTCCTCTCTTATCTGAAGATCCGGATCTCACTAATAAAACTCTGAAGATAAATAGTAGCCCTATTTGAGTTTTAAAAAAAGAAAGAAAAAAATTTAAGTTCAGAGGTTAACAGTTTACAAGGAATGGAGCATGATTCTGCCCAAAGCCTACTTAACCACTACAACACACTACACTGTCTCCCCTCTATTCATAATTACCAACTAGTATGTCTCTCCCAGTTGACAGTGTAAGGAAACTATTGAGTTCCTTTGTTCTATTCCTAACTCAGTGCACTACAAGTAATATAGACAAGTAAAACTTAACTGTAGTGCAACATAAATAGAATTTTCTCCAACAACAGAAATCTTCCGTAGTATCTGTGCAATTCAATATAATAGCCTCCAGCCTCATCTTGGCCACTGAGCACATGTGGCTAGAAATTAATTTGTTTATATAACATGTGTGGCTTTCAGCTACTGAATTGAACCACACAGTTCTAGAAAACAAGAATGAACATGCCAAAAAACAAGCAATTCATCAATTATGATGGTAATTTGCCACCCACCAACTAGAAGAAAATAATTCAAGGTAAATGTGTCATTAAAGAATAAAGGAAAGAAATGTATAACTCCCACCAACATGTCACCAAACTAAGCCCATCTCTTGAATCTGTTCACTCTTCATGATTCATTTACATACAACTTCAACTACACTACCACAGTGCTTTGCACATCTGTAGAATAGAACCAACTTTATTATATGATTTGTGTTTTTCTCCCCACTGTGAGCATATTAAGAGCAGAGTTAGTTCTTATCATATATATATATATATATATATATATATATATATATATATATATATCTCACTAGCACCTACCAACTACACCCAAAGGCTTTCTACAACAATAGACATCTTTTCATTCAGTTACAATGGGAAAAATAAATCATCTTTGCCCCTTCAGTATTCAAGAGCATGCTCAAAAAGCTTACGGTTAGGGTAAGGGGTACAAGATGGAGGTATATGAAGAGGACTAACCAGTAAGTCTATACAAACAGTGCTTTGAAACATGAACTGTCAGGCATCAAAATGGTGAGGGAAAATGGCAAGTGTTTTAAGAAAAAAGCTATCATTATCCCATTCTCTAAGATCACTTACTGTATCCCCCCATTACTCGGAAAAGCCTAATGGAGTAGGTGGTTAAAAAAAAGACAGGCCTTAGAAATTTATCCTGGCTTCATTTACACTATCAATGTCAGGGTCTCAAGAGTTCTCCTTCTACCACTAAACTAAATCTTAGAGAACTACTTGAGTCTAATTTCATTTAATAGATATTTTCTGTTTCCCCCAAAAATCAGTTAGGTGGGGAAAGCACTAATATGAGGAATCTACAAATCCAGAACCACCCCCCCAAGCATTGTATGTTACTTAAGGCATAAGAACCGGAAAACTAGAAGAGAAGAGAAGAGTTATGTATTATAACTTCTTTAGGAAAGCTAAAAAAATTTGCCAATCAATTCTCCATCTTTACCAGTTCACAGATTATTCATGACAAAGGTCAGAGAAAAGCTGTGAAATTCTACTAGACTGAATGGCCTTGAGCCAGTTAATTACTTAAGTTCTTTGAGCCTACTTCCTCAAATTTAAGAGTGAGAAGAGTGAGACTAGATGCCTGCGGGTGAGGGGACTAACTAATATAATTACTTACAGATTGACTTCAGCAAGGTTTTGGTTCAATCCTAATTCATCTATAAACTGGAAAAATATAAAACTGAAATGGTTATTAAAATACACCCAAACCCTTGAGATTTCATGATGGATTCGGTGCTTTGTTTTTACTAGAATGATGGCCCAAGTGATGGTATGTGGCTTCCTCTTTGCTCTTGCTCAGATCACTCACTGTAGGGAAGCCAACTTCCACCATGTTGTAAGGACACTCAAGTAATACAATACAATACAATGGAGAACTGAGATTTGCCATGAGCCAGTGATGACTTGCCAGAAAAAGTGAGCCACCTTGGAAGCAGATCCTGCAACCCCAGTCAACATCTTAACTGCAACAGCATGAAAGACACCTTGAGACAGTCGCCCCATTTTACTACTTCCAGATTCCTCACTATGTGAGAAAAACATGTTTATAGTTTTAAGCCACTAAGTTTGGGACTCATAACAGCTGAAGAACTAATACACCAGTATTTTTCAGACTATGGACCCTGACCCATTTGCAGTTGATGAAATAAATTTAAGACTGTCCTATCAACTTTTTAAAAAATGAAATAGTTAAAAGATTAAAACATTGTACACATAAGTACTATTTCCTAAAATTTAATTTCAGTTTTACATATGTATGTAGTAGGTACCAACTGAAAATGTTTCTTAGAATTACAGTTGAAAATGTAATATACCTACAGGTCTACACCATTAAAACAAAAATATCCCTAAAACACAGGGAATTCCTTGAGGGAATATGATCTCAGTAACAACCAACTATAAAACAAGCATTTTCTATAAAATTTTATGACTAAACCAATGAAACATTAAGAGTCTCTCAAAATACATCTTTCCTGATTCATACGTTAAAGTTTGCTATAAATCAGAAGGCATGGTATCTGCCCTAGACTTCAAAGTCTAACATGTAAAAACATGTCATTTTGCTAATTTAAGAAGTTACTCAACAGGACATCTTTCATAAAATTTAGTAAAAAGGCTGTTTTGAGCTTCAACCACATTTATCATTTCTTCCTCCAATTACTTTTCTTATCAACGTTAGAAATTATATTTTCAACCTGAGCACACACTCACAAATTTTCTCCAAAACCAAGAAAAAATACAAGGTTAAGTTCAGAAACATTAAATTGTTCTCTGCCCTCTGTCAAAGTCACACAGGAACTCTCCTCCTCACAAGCAAGTATCTATTTTTATGGTTATGTCTCAGAAGAAAAATCAAAACTTTTAGTAACACAAGACTTCACAAAATATTTACGCATTACTTGTTGATGAATCCACTCAGATTATACATTTGTGCAATGGTTTTCTTTGATGTAAAACATGTTAACAATTTTTGAACTCCTAATATGCCAGATTTATTTTCAAAATCGAAAAATCAGTAAACACTAAAAGTGACTTATTTTTCTTATCACTTAATTCAGAGCATTTGTGGCTCTTCCCCCCCTCCCCAATAACCAGACTTTTTAGTAAATCTACATCTCATGTTGGAGAAAGCATATACAGTCTGTATGGCTCTCCTTATAATGCTATTGGATGATGCTGAAAATTATCAAAATAGCCTGAATACTTGGCAAAAGTCAAGTGTGCCTGCCTATGCCTTGAGAATTAGCAGCCAAGTGGCCTAGTTATAAATTCAAAAGCAGCAGCTCTTGAAAAGAATAGGATGCTCTGGACAGCACATTCCTTAGGAATGTTTTAGGAGTTAACTCTAGACTTATTTATATAAACCTATACAGATTGTAGGGAGTGGGAAACTGTTCACTCAACTTAAGAATAAGCATAGTTACCTTGACCCAAGGCCAGTTCTCTAACACCTAGGTTAAGTTTCAGCCTAATGACTTCAATCTAAAACTTCTGTGTTATTTTTTTGTACATTTTTCTTATAAAATCAGTTCACTCTTCACATAAGCACTCCATCAGCACAACTTTGAAGATTTCAAAGTCAAGGTCCAAATAATTAAGAGCTTAAACACACTTGAACTGTAGAGCCACTTCAGGGAATGTAGCATGCCAATCTGAAGACCATCTTTGATGTTTTAGTGACAGTGCACCAGAACACTTAGATCAGGATCAGAATTTGGTGCTGGAGGCAGACATTTAACCATTCAAGTCACTTAACTAGCAGATCAAAGAATAAGAAAGTTCAAGGCAGGTAAATGCTGTATCTATTATTCACTTTGGGTCACTAAAGTTAAACAGCTGCTTATTCTGTCTTCAAGAAGCAATCAGTCACCAGTAGCTGCAGAAACAACTGAACACTAAATCAAACTCAAGATTTTTAAGAGGGACATTCTGTACATTAAATTGTCTTCAGATAGTAAGCTTGCCTTACACGTTTTAACTACATGCCAGCCACTGTGCCAGGGTCTGGATGTACAAACCAAAACAAGTTAGACATCAAGATACTTAATAAATAGGTTAGCATGCTTTAAAACCGAGTAACCGGGAACCGCTGCCTCCATTTCCTTAAGAACTTTATCCTTAAGTCTTCAGAATCCTAGATATGTAAAATAAATCATAAAACTCCAGTCTTCAAAGGACTCAACTGTACTTTGAAATTAAAAAATATAAATACCAGGAAAATGGTAAAAAAATAAACTTGATGACCATCAGGTATTCCAATTCCCCTGACATGTTACCATGTTTCCAGTATCTCCCTATATAAGACTTACCGACCTCAAAATCTGAGGCAACTATGAAATCCATTCTACCAGCACCTCAAAAGACCAAAACTTAACAGGAAAGTCAATACTTCTTAAACAACATGCTCTGCAGGCTTTGATTTTCTTGGACCCAAAGTTGAAAAACTGAGATCCAATTTCTGAAATAACCATCACATTCAATCCTAACAGAAAGCTTACACCATATTCAACTCGTCTGAGGAAGCACCTCTACCCTCCATCACAACACTTCAGTATGACTTTTCAATTACCACGAATGACAAGAAAGATACTAGTAATTTACAACAATTCTTCGATTCTACATGTCTTAAAAGATGAAAATCTAAGGTAATACAGGATGTCAAGAACAAAGGTACAGGCCGAGAGATGTCAAGCAGAAGCTGGAGAGAAGTATCCGAGCAGCTCTCATCTGAACCCCGAGCGTCTCGAGGATATGTCCTACCAAAACACTTTATAAACAGGGGGCTTGTGACTCAAGCCTCCAGCCCCAATAGGTGCAGAGAAGTTTCCTCGCCTCGGCTGCACATGGCTCGCAGAAGTTTGGCTGGAGCAGAGAGCCGAGCCTGGGTGGGAGCGGCAGTGTAGTTAGTGCTGCAGGCGGCGGCGGCGGCGGCAGAGCAGCAGGAGGCGGAGGCGGAGGCGGGCGGGGGGAGGGGAGCGGCTGGGGGGGCGGAGGGGGCTCTTGCCGCCACTGCTCTCTCGCCGCCTCTCCCCCCCGGCGGGAGCCGCTCTCAGCCTCTTTGCACTAGTCGCTCCGCTCTCTCGGTCATGTGACCTTAACGTAACCGGACAGGAAAAGCCCCGCCGCCGCCGCCGCCGCCGCGCCGGAGACACCGACCGCGGCGGCAGCAGCAGCAGCAGCAGCAGGAGAAGGAGAGGCGGCGGCGGGGAGGAAGGCACGGCCAAAGCTGCCCAGCGCTTCCTCCTCCACACCCCCCGCCGCAGCAGCACCGGCGACAGGTAAGCGCGCACCGCCTCCGCCTCCCGGGGCCGGTGCCCACGTGCCGCCCCCGGCCCGGGCTCCGGGAAGGCGGAGGGGGGGCGGGGGCCACCGGAGCTCGCAAACGGTTCCGGCAGCGGCGGTGGCAACAAAGACGACGAATGACCCCCGTCCCGAGGCTCCGGGTGAAGGCAGGCGGAGGGCCCGGACCATACAGGACCCGGTTCTGGGAAGCGAGGGCAGGGGCGGCCCGTGGGGGCGGTGGCGGCTGCGCCTGGCGCCGGGGCTCTGGCCGCCTGACAAAACCATCCCCCGGAGCCAGGCGGTGGCGAGTCGGCGGCGGCTCCATCCGGGGCTTTGCGGGAGGGGGAGGGGACGGAAGCCGAGAGGGCGGGCGGCGGATCGGAGGGAGGGAGGGAGGAAGGGGAGGGGGGCGATTCGCGTTCCGTTCTCCGTCGCCGGTCCCTCCCTTCCCGCCGCCACCGCGAAGTACGTCCCGAGCGGCGGCGGCTGGTGAGCGTCCCGCGCTGGAGCCCCAAGAGGCGGGCCCGTCAGGTGCGTAATCCTCTCGACGCCCCGCAGCCGCCTCCTGCTGCTGCCGCCGCTGTTGCTTCGGCGGCAAGGCCGCGAGCTGCGGAAGTGGGTTTGGGGGAGGGGAGCAGAGAGGGAGGGGGAGGGGAGGGATCCGGTCCGACCGGAGCAGGCCCGGCCTCTCTGGCGCTTCTCCCAGCTGCAGCGGCTCCTACAGCTGCTGCCGCTACTGCTGCGGCTCCGCCTCCCCGCTCGCGGGCGGGGGCGCGCACGCGCGCTTCCGGCCTCTTCGGGTCTCGCGCTGTCTGCGGCTCTCGCGCGCGCTCATCTCCTCTCCCTAGCTGGGCCGCCCCCGCCCCCGGCGCCGGGGCTGTTGCGCCGGCCGGGGCGTTGCGCACGGCGTAGGCGTCGGCATTGTGTTAAACTCCGCGGGACTTGGGGAGAGCGAGCGCGCGCGCGCACGCGGGCTGAGGGAAGGGCGAGCGTGCGGCGCGGCCGAAGTGCGTCGCCCCTCCCTTCCCCTTCCCTGCGCCCCCGGGGGCTGGGGGCGGGGCCGGTGAGACCGGAGGGGCCCGGGGACCCCGCGCGGCGCGACCCGGCTCCGCCCCCGGCCAGCCCCCGCCCCAGGGGCTCGGGGTGGGGTGGAGCCCGCAGCCGTTGGGCGGCTCTGGGCTGCCCAGCGCGTTGGTCTCCGTGGTCGCCGCCCGGGTCGCCTGCTGAGGCTGGAGCGGGTATTGAGCGCGCCGAGCCTGCGGCCTTGAGCTTCCTCTACACGGGCGATCTGCGCCGCCATAAGGCCGCGCTGCCGGATCGGAGCTGCGGTTGCCGCCTCGCCTCGGCACAGCCCGCCGGGCTCCGGGAAGGGGAGGTTGCGGCGCGAGGCCGGTCTGGGGCCCGAGTCGTCTTCCGCGTGCAGCGAGACCCCCTAACCATTCATTTTTAAACAAGACCGCAATGGGAACCGTTAAGTGAGAAGCTGCGTAGGAAGCAAGGTTTTTGTCGGCCTCAGCTGATGGTGAATTAAAGAGGCAGTAAAGGGAAAAGCGAGGAAGGGTAGTCGAATGGGCAGTGTGAGAGTAGTTACTTCTGCACCATTTACTGCACGAACTTCCACCCGCCGCTGGAACTCCTAATTGTGCCCCGGGGAAATAACCCGAGCTCTTTACTTCCCCCACCCATTTGCATTGTTCATTTGTTCTATCATCATCATACAATGGGTCTGTGTAGTGTGTGAGTGAGCCTGGATGCTCTTCGTTTTCACAAGTTATTGTAGTAGAATAAGGCAAAAAGAAGGTCGGGATTTCAGGTTCACAGAACTCCAGGACGGTCTGGTTTTGCTTTAACAGAGGACTGTCCATATAGACCGTATAGACCCTGACGGCCCAATGGTGTACAGAGCATTAGCATTTGAGTCTGCAACCTGAAATTATAAAACGAGAGCATAAGCTGAAAATAACAGATTGGGCGGGGGGGGGCATTCCTAATAACTTTGGTATGTAACCAGATGTTTGTAAACTGTTAAAAGGCAATTTTTAAGAAGAAAGTTTTAAGTCACAGAATAAAAACTTCCAGTGACAACTTCTTTTAAAAAAAAGAGACTAATATAAGCTTTGCACTAACTTCCAAATTTTGCAGTATTGTAAGATCAGATAATATAAAAATTTACTTACCACCACACCCCGGAAGGAGATGCCTCTTGTAACCTGTGATTTCAAGTTATCCACTGCTTGTCCTTGAATACCAGGGTGTGCTTTCCCCCGTTTGAGAATTACTGGTCCCAGTGAAGAAAATACCTAAGTCCTAATGTGGCATCTGCTTGGGACCAACTTCTTTAGGGTAGGGGATCCACCTGATATCTCTCAGTGTCTCTTGATGCTTCATCCAAAGAACCACTCCTCTTTCCATCCCTTTCCCTGTTGAAACTTTGAAAAGCTGGTCAAGTAGTGTGCATCAGGCACAAGAAAGGATGATTGGAAGAACTGCTGATATCCTACAGATTTTTATAATAAACTTCAAAATGCATCTGGCAAAAAGGCAAGGCAGTTTTCCTATTTCCTTGAGTTTTTGGGGTCTCCGAACACAATCCTGAAAATATAAAAGAGAATTGATTTTTTTTTTCTGATGGGAAAATTATTGTGAACATTCTAAACATTAGATTGAGAACATTTTTAAGAGCTTTATTATGCTCAATGAGTTTATAATTTTCATTGGCTCATCCCAGCAGCTCTAGAGACTGAGGCAGGAGAAATGTGAGTTCAAAGCCAGCCTCAGCAACTTAGCAAGACCCTGTCTCTAAATAAAATAATTTTAAAAGGCTGGGGATATGGCTCAGTGGTTGAGCACTCCTGGGTTCAATCCCTCGTGCCAATTTTTAAAAAAAGTGGAATCAGAGCCCTGCATGGTGATAACACGCTGTCATCCCAGCTACTGGGGAAGCTGAGATGGGCCAGTCTGGGCAACTTGGTAAGACCCCATCGCAGAACAAAACAAAAAATTCAGGGTGTAACTCCATGGTAGAGACCTTACCTAGCATGCAATAGACCCTGGGTTCAGCCTAGATATCACACAAAACAATGATTGACAATCCAAGACATGTAGGACCATTCTTGCATGGTAGAGACCAAGTTAGAGGTTGATGTTTATACCCAAACATGCAATCCCCAGTTCACATGCATGAGGTATGTACCATGAGACTTTCGTTCTCATTATAAGAAAGCTCACCATGTAAAGATAGGAATTTGTAAAGCACTTATAGATATGTGGACAAATATTTTTGGAACTACTTTTCACTTTACCAGAGGTTTCAGTGTACTATTCCTTAAAATTGTGTGCATTGTCTAAATTCAGCACAGAAGGAAGATGAGTAATCATCTGAAAACAATTTCAAAGTGAGTATGCATTCTCCTGGACCAGGCTGGTCATTTAGATTCTCCAAGTCCCCAAAATGATTTTGTAAAGTGGTTGTCCAAAAGTGTGGTATTACAGATCCTTGTGAATCCCCAGGGTCCTGTCAAGAGTCCTTGAGATCAAACTGTTTTCATAATAATACCAAGATATTATTGTCCTTTCAATGTGTTGACATTGGGAAAATATGCATAATTCAGTGAGCCAGTATTTTCAAAATAACCAGTGAATTATGTTAAATATCATATGTGGGAAAAATTCCATTCAAAGTGCATATACCAATGAATTTTAGCAAAACAAAGAAGGAAAAGTTCAGTCATTTCTACAGTTCTAGATTGCACAACTAACCTTTAAAAAGCTAACACTTATCCCAAGTTTTGGTGTAATATCAAAGAAAAATATTCAGAATTGCCTGATATTTTGGCTATTAAAATAAAGAGAATTGAAAAAATATTTAAAAAGCCACTTCACTATTTTATATTGTTTCTGAAAATACAATTATTTTCATTAAAACGTTATTCATTAACGTGTAGTGGGGTTTTTTAAATCCTTGTAAATTTCTAAGTTTTATATTTTCTAAAGGTAAATATCACTAGTTGTAAACTACATAAATTTACAAAATTTTGTTTGTTTGTTTTGGTGCTGGGCATGAATCCAGTACCTTAAGCATGCTAGGCAAATGTTCTACCACTAAACTATGTCACCAGCCTTTTTTAAAATTTTATTTTGAGATAGGACCTCATTGAGTTGCCCAGGCTAACTTTGAACTTTACAGTCTTTCTGCCTCAGCTGTAATTACAGATGTGCTTCACCACACCTGACTTAAAACAAAAGTTTTCTAAATGTCTTTAATAATTTTAAAGAGCTTAAAGGGTCCTAACACTAAAAAGTTGAGAAACTCTTTTAAAATAGGGGTTGTGGCTCAGATATAGAGTGGTCACCTAGCATGCGTGAGGCACTGGGTTCGGTCCACAGCACCACATAAAAATATAATAAAGATATTGCATCCACCTATAACTAAAAAATAAACATTTTTTAAAAATACAGAAATACACTATTCAAGTCAGACCTCAGTTAAACACATTTGCTACTAGACCTGTAAGTGATTATGTTTTCTTCAGACTAATTTTATTAATCATCATATGGCACATAAAAAAGGAAGCCTCTACTTTGGTTAGTAGAAGCAGATTAGGGTTCTTAATTTTGCTAGAGGTGATCATATGTAGGTTTCTTTGAAGTTAATTGTAGCATAATTTCTTTAGAATTATCACTTTAATATCGACTTTTTATTAGCCATAATTCTCTAACCTACTTCTAACTTGACACCTAAAATATCCCTGATATGCCCCCCTTCTCACTGCAATTTACATGTGGAAATTGAAAACTAATTTAAATGTAAACATAAGCAAAATATTGAAAAAAATAAATCTTTTTACCAATGTAGTGCTTTCCAATGTGAAAATAAGTGCTATTCTAATTACTATGGAAGAAGGTTAACAAAAGAAATGTTAGGGAAAACGTACCAGCTCATCATCACTACTAAGATGCCTTTCTTATCTTTGAGTTGCAGTTTTAAAATATGTTGAAATTCAAATGACCACCTCATACAGGTTCCTTCATGGATTCTCCAACATTAATTTTTAATACTACTAATTGGAAAGGCAGTTTTTATCCTAATAAGTGGTCTAAGCTACTTGAAAGAATCCATCTTACTTGTGAGTAATTCTGCTTTTGTTGCTGATGTGCCTCGTGCATTGCAGCATTCATTTATGCTTCACTTAAATAAAATCAAGGACTTCAGAGAACCCTTTTAGTGCCCTTGAAATGGGTACTCTAAGTGGTGTTAGCGTCTTCCAAGAGCTATTATCTTTAGAAGGTGATTCATCAATCCCCAAAAGCCGTTTTAGTCTTCACTTCTCATACTGAAAGTGAAGGAAGAACTTAGATTGTCAGAATGTAATGTGATTATATGTGTCCCATTCAGCTGCATCTCCAAAGTAACTTGTTTAAGCACCAGCCCAACTGAAAGCACTTGAAGCTGGGCGGTCAGTGTCCTGTTGTCAAAGATGGAAACAGCGGCGATCCAAAAACAACAACAAAAACGCAAAGCATTAAATAGTTTAAAAGATGATCTATACTTGGCTTTGGAAAGTTTTGTTGGGGGGGGTGTTTGTTTGTTTGTTTACTAATTTTTTAAAACATTTTACATATATACACATAAAGAAAGCATTCTATAAAAAAGCAAAAAAAGCCAACTTTTAAAAACTGCCTCTCCTCTTTTTAAAGTTCCATTTATAGTGTTAAAGTTTTATATAGATCTTCAATGTCCTGTCATTGCCAGCCCTTTGTCACCAGGATCATTTAGAACTTTGAAAAGACTGGCCTGGTGGCTCATTCCTGTACTAACCCCAGCTACTCTGGAGGCTAAGGTAGGAGAATCGAAAGTTAGAGGACAGCCTCAGCAATTAAAAAAGAGAAGAGTGGGGAGTTAGGTATATAGCTTAGTGGTAAATGACTTAAAAAGTTTGCTTAGTGTGTATGAGGCCCTGGGTTTGATCCTCAGTACCACATGTGTATGCACTTGCGCGCACGCACACATACACACACACAAAGAGAACTTGGAGTAGTGCTATATGGAACCAGGCAGGTAGTGCCCAGAGAATGAAGCATATACCCAGAAGACAGGCTTCAGCTTATTTGTTAGCCATTTGAAGAGCAGTAATTTAAGGACATGGCTCTTGAGTCAGATAGCCTGGCTTCTCTGAAGACCACCAGACATCACAGAACTTCTGAGCCCCAGACCAGCATCACCTATCAACAGGCACTCTATCACCTCCACATCTGGAGGGAGGGGGCGAAGAGGGAGAGGCTTGTCAGTGTCTCCAACCCAGCATGCTCTTCTCCACCCACCTGGGATTTTGTCCTTGTTCCACCTGGTGGACAGCACCACCTACCCAGCTATAGAAGGAAGAAGTCTAGGAGTCACCTTGGGGCCTGCTGTTCTTCCCCACCCTGCTGCACCTGACCCACAGGCCAGTGTTCGTGATTTTTTATCTTCTCAATATCTCTGGAATCCTGCCTAATCCCGTCCTCGTGATCCCCATCATCTAGTTCCTCATCTCTCTTCTAGACCACAAGAAAGGCTCCTCTGCCTGCCCTTTGTCCCTCCTCCCCAGTTTGGGCAGTTCTGCACCTGCAGCCAGGTAGTCTTTGCAGTGGAACTATTCTATTGTGTCATAGGCTTAACATCCTTTGGGAGGCTTCCCATTGTTTTTAAGATAAGGACCAAAGTCCTTACCTGGGCCTCAGTAGTGCCTCATTCTTCCCAGGCTTTTTGCCTTGCAGGGTCATGATAAATTCCAAAGTAGACTCAGAACCTAATTACTAGCAGCAAGAAACACTAAGTGACATCTTAAATTGAAAAATTCTTCCAAAATATAATACACATTAAGTTGATGAGAGTTTTTTAATTCAGCCTAGGGTTTAAAAAAAAAAAAGCCAAGCTTTTATCCCATATTGGTCAGGGACCAGGTGTGACTGGAGAACTCAGCAATCTTCTCAGTCGTTAGCAGTTTGTCTAGCAAAGACTGAACACAAAGCTAGGCACGAGTGAATGATAAGGACTGTGTGTTAGCTTTCCAGAGCATTGGGCTGCCGACCTAACCAGCACGTTCACAGATGCTCCAAGGCAAGAAGAGCATTCTAGGGCTGGGTCAAGCATGGGTACACACATATATGTGTGAACATGTACGTGTATGTCTGTGATGAGCGTGATGAAAGTAGCATGTTCAGAAGTCCAAGCATAAGTTCTAAGCTACTGTTCACACAGCCCATCTCCCAACCTGGGCTGAATTAGAGATGAGGTGGCTGAGTGCTCCCCTTGGAGAGCAGTGAGTGTTATACACTGTTAGGAGCCCAATAATGGCCTGGCCATTCTGGGCCCTCTGGGAAGAGAAATTATCATTCCTCCACTTAGCTCATCCAGAAATTGTGAGTGAAATATCATTTTGTCTCCATGATCAGCACACTCCAATCAAAGAGGATCTTTATCGTGGTTGTTTTGAAGTGCTGAAGATCAGACCCAGGGCGACGTACCTCTAGGCCAGTGCTCTACCACTGAGCTACATCCCCAGCAGAAACTTGATTTTTAGTAAGGGCTTAGATTTCAGAACAAGCTCCACACTTGATAATCACTTTGTAAAGATCACTAAACTAACAGTCTTGCATCAATAAATAATTGGACACTTTAATGTCATAAAGAGTTTATATTGTAATTTGTTTGCAAATTGAAAAACCTTTTCATATACTGAATGTAATGCCAGCTGTCCTTCCCCTGGAAGGATATGCTGATAATATGTCCTTCCTGCTTCTTCATGTGCAAAAGTCCCTGTCCCTGTAGGGTTTATAAATAGCTTGGTTCTGATTGCAGAATAAAGAGAGAGCATCACTCTGGACCCCCAGTTTAGAGGTTGATTGGTTGGTTGGTTGGTTGGATGGTAAGTGTGAAATCAAGGAGCTGGATCAGCACTGGAGTACATTGTGCAGACTGAGCAACAGTGAGATGGCACAGTCAAAGCTATACTCAGGGGTCAGGGCTTCTTCCTGGGGAGTCACAGGAAAATATGGAGCAAGACAGGGCCATCAGATTTGCTCTTGGGAAAGCTCACTCTGGCTGTTGCAAGGTGGGTGGGTTAAGGAGGCCAGAAACGGGAGGTGGATTGGGAGGTAAAACTAAGATGAGGAGTGGGGGAAAGTTTCAGTTGAGGCAAGGTCTAAAAGAAAGGGAGGCCTGAAGGCTGTGCTGAGATTCTGGTTTGGTCAAGGGGGTGGGGGACATGCATTGAGGTGGGGAATACAGAACAGGCTTGTGCCCAGGGTTTTCATGGTCTCTTGTAGAAGTGTGAGGAGGTATAGGGAATTTGCTTTTACATCTACTGAGTGCAGGGTTCCTGTGGGACGCTGAGCAGAGGTGGATACTCTCACCAAGAGCATTGGGAGGTGTCTGTGGACCAGGCATGGAGAGCACAGCAAGAGTACTCCTTGGGCCAGACACCGTGGCACACACTGGTTATCCCAGCCACTCTGTAGAATGAGGCAAGAGGATCAAAAGTTCAAGGCCAAACTCAGCAATTTAGCAAGGCCCTAAGCAGTGTCTCAAAATAAGATTTAAAAGGGCTGGGGATATAGCTTAAGTGGTTAAACACCCCTGTGTTCAATCTCCAATACCAAAAAAAGGGTGGGGGGCCTCCTAGGTAGGGAGCAAGGTGACAGCCTGAATTGAGGCCAAATGAGAGTGGTGACCCCAGCACCATAAAGGAGGACTTATCAATGCAGAAAAAAGGGTATGAAGTACCACAGAGAGGCTGAGGCCAGCAGCAGGTCTTCCCTGACCCTGGTGAGCCTGTCAGCCCAGCAGGTGGCAAGGGCTGCACCTGTCCTGAGCAGTGGTGGAGGTCAGATGAGCAGATGCGGTTTCCCTGGGGGAGGGGTGGCTGCCTCCTGGGCCTCCACAGCATTTTTGTGCAAGTTAAGCCTCATGGAAACAGTGGGGGGTGGCCAGGAAGAGGTAAGGGGAGATAAAGATTTAGAAGAGGGTGGTTCTGTCCCTGGGGTGAGGGGTGGGATGGAGCTGCCTATGGAGCAGTCCTCTCTATTACCCCTTCTTTTCAGGTAATTCACATATGGAAAAGTCTAGAGGTTTTGTGTTTGATCTCAAGATTTTTTTAAAACTTGACCTTTGCATTTTTCCCCATGTAGATTTTGAGCATGCAACTCATCCTCTGGTTTTCCTCCTTTGCTTTTTTAATTTCTCTGAGAGCCATGCACGTGTTCTTCCCTCTATATTTGAACACTTATGTTCACCATTTCTTGATCTAAGAGATGTTCTTAAATTGAGATCCTAAAATAGCGAGTGGCCTCCCTTATAAAAAAGAACATTCAGCATTTTTATTGTGACTTCATTCTTGTGGGTTGACGAGTACACTTATATTAGTTTGTTTGTGGAAAGAGAGGGAGCCATACATTTAGCTATGTCAAAGAAGAGAGTGCTGTATGTATCCACTCATGTAAAAACTAAGAACCTTGGAGCAGGAGGTGAGGTTCAGTAGTAGATCTTGTGCTTAGTATGCTCAAGCCTTGATTGTATACCCAGCGCGCGCACACACACACACACACACACACACACACACAAATCTAAACAGAATTAAAAGAAAATTAGATGCTGGCAATTTAGCTCAATGATAGAGCACTTGACTAGCATGAGTGAGGCCCTGAGTTCAGTCCTAGCACTGCAAAAAAAGAAAGGAGGAAGAGAAGGAAGGAAGAAAGAAAAATATTAGTAGCATGTGACACAGAGCTCATTTTCCTTATGTTATAGTGAGTTTTATAAAATTAATATTAAAAGAATACAAGAGCTGGGCAAGGTGGCACACACTGGCAATCTCTGTGATGCCAGCCTCAGCAACTTAGCGAGGCCCTAAGTGATTTAGTGAGACCCTGTCTCAAAATGAAAAATAAAAAGGGCTGAGGATGTACCTCCATGGTAGAGTGCTGGGCTAGCAAATGTGAGGCCCTGGGTTTGATCCCCAGTTCTACAAAAAGAAAAGAAAAAGAAAGAATAAAATGGGCGAAGCTCATGTAGAGATGCTAGAGGAAATAAGAGTGGCCAATTAATATAATATAATCTTTAAATTCATAGAAAGTAAAAAGAAAGAAAAAAAAAGTGATGTTCAGCAAAGATTCTTTTAAAAGTGGTAAAGCAGTAATTAAATACCCAGTATTAGCCAGGGGGTGGAGAAATGGGTGAATGGCTGGGCAGCTCTCACATTTTGTTTGTCCATAGTATTTGAGTCTTTGTCTTTTTAAAAATTATTATTTATTTGGTACTGGAGATTGAAAACCAGAGGCTCTTTATTACTGAAGAGCTGTATCACTGAGCTGCATCCTTAGCCATTTTTATTTTGACACAGGGTCTTGCTAACTTACCATCCTCTTGCCTCAGCCTCTGGAATTGCTGGGATCACAGGCATGTGCCCCTGCACCTGCTGTATTTGAGACTTCTTAGCAAGTGTATATATTTAAAAGTAACAATAAAAATATGATATTTCCTGTTATCAAGTAAACCTTAATTTGAATTCCATTCTTGAACTTACTGAGGCAAGCTACCTACCCTCTTTAAGCCAGCCTCCTTGTTCATAAAGTGAGTAGCAATACCATAACTATCTCCAGTAAGTAAGTGTGAAACTAAATGAACAGCATATGGACATGAGGGGCTAATAGTAAGCCAGCCAGCCCTTCATGAGCAACAGCCTCTCCTGTCCCGGAGGGATAACTGGTGATGTGCTTGATATTTCTGTCAAAGGTGTGGGACTGAAAGCTGCCTAGACCCACGGGTAAGCCAGGGCATAGTCGGTATGTGGCAGGGCAGCACTTCACAACTGGGTCTCAAGGATGGGATACCTTTTGCTGGAGGAAAAGTAGGTGAATACACTGGGAAGGGGTTGCTCTGACACTAGGCAGAACAGCTTTGAAGACAAGCTTCGAAGTCCTCCTGGGGCGGTCAGGTTTCTGTGTAATCACAGTTACTCTGCAACCTGGCAGTGTCTGTGGCTTTCATCTGACCCCGTTTCTTTTCTGTCTCTCCTTCCTAATTCTGATCGTTTCACCTTCATTGAACAGACAGATCCTGTGCACCCGTTAGCCCATCTCCCTAGTGGAAACAGCACGCAGAACTATAGCACTATCCAGTGCCACAACCAGGATAATGGCATTGATGTAGTCTAGCTGCAGAGCTTGTCTGTCATCACCAGGATCCCTCAGGTTGCCCTTGGGTGGCCACACCCGCCTGCTCCCCCTTGCCCCCCCACTGCAAGTCTGGTCATTTCTATATTTTCAAGAGTTGTATACCAAAAGAATCACATGGCGTGTGACCTTGAGGGATTAACCTTTTTCTCTGAGCATAATTCACCCAAGCTGTATATATCAATACCATTTCTTCACATGGCTGAGTAGCTTTCCACATAGGGACACACCAGTTATTTCTCATTTACTTCTGGTTTTGACTCTTGGGAATGAAGTTGATATGGACATTAATGTACAGGTTTTTGTGTGAATGTGGTTTTCATTTCTCTGAAGTAAATCCAGAAGTACAATTTCTAGGTCACATGATAATTGTGTGTTTAGTTTTTAAAGAAATTGCTATTTTCCAGAAGTAAAGGAAACTGCACCATTTTGCATTCCTGTCAGCAACGTATGAGTGGTGCAGTTTCTCTGCATCCTCATCAGCATTTGGTACTACTGTGACTGTGTTTTATTTTAACCATCCTGATAGGTGTATAAGGATATTGTGTTTTGAATTTACATTTCCCTAGGGAATGGCATTGAGCAATTTGATGTATTTATTTGCCATCTGTATATCCTCTCTGGTGAAATATCTCTTCAGGTCTGTTGCACATCTTCTGTTTCAGTTGTTTTTTACTGTTGAGTTGAGAGAATGTGTGTGTGTATTTTGGTTGGTTGGTTGAACTTGCTAGGCCAGCACTCCACCCCTGAGCTACATCCCCAGCCCTGGAGAGATCTTTTTGCATTGCAGATGTTATCCCTTTGTTGGAGGAGTATTTTGCAAAAGTTTAAGATATTTTTCTCCTAGTCTTTAGTTTGTCTTTTCATCCTCTTAACAGAATCTTTTACAGAGCAAAAGTTTTAATTTTGATGAAGTTCAATATATTATTTTCTCCTTATGAATGTTCTACTGCCATGTCAAGTGTAGAAACTCTTTTCCTAACCCTAGATTCTAAAGGATTTCTCCAAACATGGTATAGTCTTGTGTTTTTCATTGAAGGCTGTGGTAACTTAGGGTTCATTTGTATGTAAGGTGTGAGGCTTAGCCAAGTGCTGTCTGCCTACCTGCCTTCCTTGCTTGTGGAAGTCAATTGATCCAGCACCATTTTTTGAGAAGGTTCTGCTTCTGTATCTGTGTCAACAATCAATTGTATATTGTAAAATGTTGTCTAATTTAAGATAAAGTAATTGAATTTCTTTCAAAAATTAATTGTGCATATTTACTTAGGTCTACTTCTGGGTTCTCTGTTCTGTTACATTAATGCCTGTCTGTCTCTCTGCCAGTTCCAACATTTCTAACTTCATGCCAGTATAATGCATCCTAAAAATAGGTAGACTGATTTTTCCCCACTTTATTGTTCTTTTTTTAAAATTGTTTGAGCTACTCCAGTTCCTTTGCCTTTACATATGCATTTTAGAATAATTTATCTATCAAAAAAGTCTTGAGGTTTTGATAGGAATTGTGTAAAACCTATATATCAGCTTGGGGTAAACTCATCTTTATTATGTCAAGTCTTTCTATCCATAAGCATATTGTGTCTGTCCGTTTATTTAACACTTCTTGATTTATTCCCCAGCACATTGTTGATTACAACTCTGTGTTTTGTTTTTGAGTCATTTTAAATGGCATTACATTCTTAATTTCAGTGTCCACATGTTCATTACTAGATTGGTATATTTATCTTGTAGGCTTATGACCTTGTCAAACTTATTTATTGATTCTAGGAGTTTTCGTAGATTCCTTGAGATTCTCTCCATTGCAATCATGTTATCTGCAAACGGGGACACTTTTATTTCTTCCTTTGCCTTCAGAATGTCTTCTATTTCATTTTTTGCATAGTTGTACTGGTGAGTACCTCCAGAGAAAAGGGACATCTTTGCCTTGTTCCAAAATATAAGAAAGTATTCACTTTTTTCTCAGCAAGAATTTTAATGTTAATCTGTGTGTTGTGGGCTTTTATAAATGCTATTTGTGGAAAGGGAGTGATCTAGGGATTTGGGGAGCTGGGCAAAATCTGATAGTTTCTCTACTAGTTTGCTGGGGTGCTGTTTGAATAATAGAAATCATAGAATTTTTATTGGAACAATCAGATTTAAATTTTGTTCCCCCCAACCTTCAGATGGAAGGCCGGGGGCAAATACCTTACCCATATCAGAGCCCATTTCCTCCTCCACAAAAGGGAGGCAGAGGCCAGACCTGCTTCCTCCCTGGATTGGTGTTAAGAGTGAAAAAAGGACAGGAGAATGTATGAGGGATCTTATCACCTGCATGAGCATGAAGAGGAGCTAGAAAACCCCCAGAGTTAGTAAGGTTTCCATCCTGCCTTACTAGAACTCCACCCAACACTTTAATTAATCAGTCTTTGTGGAAAATCGAACAAATTCTGACAGGTCATTAGAACATGTATTTGGGGTCTGCAAAAGACTCTCTGTTCCAGGAATATTTGCTGTGCCAAGGACTCGATGCTTGGAGGTAGACAACCTGGTTCTCTTACCGGCTTCTCCACATACCACCTATGTAAACTTGGGCAAGTCACAAAACCTCCTAAGTTATGGCATTTGTTGTCATCTATAAGCCGGAAATCATGACAGACCTAATTCCTAGGACTGTTATGAAGACAAATGAGTTAATTTATGGACCGTGTTTAGCAATGCCTGACATGTTCGATACCTGCAATGACATGTTAGTGATGATCAGTATTGATGACTATAAAGGACACATTCTGATTTGTGAATCACCTTTCTTAAAAACAAAATTGTTTACTTTGCAGATATTTAAAAAAATGGATTTGACCAACCATGGACTTATTCTACTGCAACAGTTAAACGCTCAGCGAGAGTTTGGTTTCCTGTGTGACTGCACGGTTGCAATCGGCGATGTGTACTTCAAGGCACACAAATCAGTTCTTGCTTCATTCTCCAATTACTTTAAGATGTTGTTTGTCCATCAGACCAGGTAACTAAAGTGGTTGATAATAATCTAATGACTATGGACTTCCTAACTCCATGTTCCTCTGTCCTCTGAGCACGCTCTTTGCCTTCATCCAGTCCATGGGTCTCTCTGCCTCTCCCTAGGCTCCTAGGTGCCCGGTTCCCTTGTGACCCTGTCCCCTGCCTTTCTTGGTTCCTCATGCTTTCAGCAGCATTTGAGAATCACCCACCTCTCTGCCCCATGCAGCCCCTCCCCCTCTAGATAGCCTCAGTGGGTGTCACCTGCAGGGTCTGGATGGCAGGTCCAGGTCCATTCCAAAGCCCTCCACAAGCCCTTCTGTCGGCAAGCTTTCCCCGGAGCTCATTATCTGAGCCCTCCCTCCTGCAGCCCCAGTGCCTGAGCGTCTGCCAGGCTTACAATAAGTCCTTCCTCTTCGTCCCATTCTGATGAGAAGCTAGAGCACATGAATTCCCCTAATTTCCCTCTTTTCTCTCTTTGCTCAGGTTTTCCTCTTCCTCTCTCTCCTAAGTGTCTTAGAGAAAGATCCTCTTGGAGTCTGAGGCGAATGGTCCTCCGACCTCTCTTGTGCCTCTCAGGTCTCCTTCTGTACTTCATACTTACTCTTGGTCCCTTCCCCGAGCCCCGCTGGTCTGTGGGAGATCAGGACCCTCGCCTTGCTGTCCGCTTGAGTGCAGCTCTGTTCTCCTCTAGTTGACTGTGAACGTTCTCAGCAGAGTCCCCTGTGTCCTCTTGTGCACCTTCCTCATCTCACGCTCTTCCTGTCATTTGCACCGTGGTTTCCTCCCATCACTCCGCTGACGTCGTGTCTCAAAGGTCACCCTTTCTCCCAGTGTCCATCCTACTGTCCTCAGCAGCACTTCTGCTGTCTTCTCGCAGCTGAAGCAGGATTCACCTGATTCGTGTGACTGAATGCCCCTGTTCTTTACCTTGGGGCCCGGGCCTCCCTCAGCTTTGGGCTCCCTTGCCCTCCTTGTGCACTCTCCTGTGAAGCCGGTGCTTATCCTAGGTCTTGCCTTTGCTGCTGGGAACTTGCAGGTTATAGTTCTGGCCACCGTCTTTCTGTTTGCAGAACCCCTTCCCAACCCCGGTCCCCCATCCTGGCAACCCACTGGTGACTCAGTTTTGACTGTCCCCTTTATCTCATTGGCATATCCAAAATGAATTCAGTCTCTACCCTCAAGGCCCCTGACCTGCCTGTTGCATCTCCAGGTAACCCAAGCTTAACATCTCTTTCAAGTCACATCTATCAACCCCCAGATTGTGTTTCCTTCAAAATACCTTTCACTCTTGTCCTTCCGTTCTGGCTTCCGTTTTCTGTCATTCGTTTTCATATCCTGTCAGGTTGCTGTCCCACACGCTGTTTGGTTGCAGAGTGCCTTTGATGGGAAGCTACTAAACTGGGTGAGGTCTTTGATGATCGGCCACAAGGACACCCGTTACATAAAAAACAACGTTCAGGCTCCTTACTCTGCCCATGGGTCTGGAGCCTGATCCTCTGGCCTCGTCCCTCAGGGACACTCCACTGTCTTCCCAGGACCTGATGCAGCTGCCCTGGCTTACTCACCATTCCCTGAGTCCAGCGCTCACAGCCCTCTGCCGTGGCACCTCCCTTGTCAAGCAGACAAAATAATCAAAAGTGCCCTCCTTCCTCCCTCGTGGGTATGACCCCAACACTATTCGTGCCACTTCCAGGGGCTGTACGTTTTTCCCAAATGGTTGTTGTTTGTGTTTTTATTTCCACTCCTCATTTGTAAGTTTCTTGAGGGCAGAGATGGGGTTTTACACAGCTTTGTGGACACCACGGAGGATAATTGAGATGTGTGCAAGCAATAGAACAGCCACTCAATAAACATCTGGAGGAGCAAAAGGGCCAGTAACAAAATAACAGGATTGCAGGCTTAGTGGCGACAGCAGGTTGGGCACATGGCTAAGTGGTAGAGCACTGGCATGGCGCTGGAAGGCTCTGGGTTGGATCCCAGCAGTGCGAAAAAGAAAGAAAGAAAGAACCCCTTTAACTCTATTGTGTTAGAGACTTCACGACCAATGAGGTCTTGGCACTTAGTAGCTTCAATACAGCGAATTAAATGATCTCAAAAAGGATATTTTAATTCTGAGGAGTAAATACAATGTAATGGGCTTTCGTTAAATGCAGGAAACTTAAGTATAGGGTAGTGAAGAAGTGTCTTTCTAGTAAGGGAGTGTGATCTTGGTGTCACAGGAGGTCCTAAGTTTAAGCAGTAGTGTGAATTATACCAGAGGTGACAAGAGCAGTTTGGGCAGCTACTGCTGGCCAGCCTTGTGCAGCTCCAGGTGCAGAGTGCAAGGTCATTGAGACAAACGCAGGCCGGAGGCCCAGAGCATGCCACATAGCACTGTGACCACGCCTGGCACTCAGACTCAGAGGACAATGGGAATCTTCAGGTTTTACTTAGGGTATTTTATGCCCTGTAGTTACCACTAGATGTCTCTGTCTCTGTTTTATGTCTAGAGACTGAGCCCTCAAAAACGAGCTGTTGCAGGGTAGGTCTTGCCAAGTGCAACCACTGATGATGTTCAGCACTGTTTAAAATTCCTCACCTTAAAATTCTAGTGAAAGAAAAAATGAACATGGAAATTACCACAAACCGAACATGGAAATTATCTGACTAAACGAAAAATAAAACATTATTCACAATTTTTCCTGCATAAAGTGTTAATGCCAAGCAAAAGTCCACAGATCATACATTAGGCGAGGTTATATTGTAGAGAACTAGAAGTGACCAGAGCTGGTCCACAGTGAGCTGAGAGGTCAGGCTGCCCAGGAGTAAGAGCAGTCAAGGATGGTGGTGGCTGGAATGTGGACATCTGAAACTTTGAAAAATGCCCCTGTTTTCTCACTGTGTGTGTGTGTATGTGTATACACATGAGCTTCTGCTTTAAAATTTTTTTTAAACAAAGAAACTAAATTGGTGGCTGAAGACCTCCCTGGGCCCTGGGGTTCTGGCTGTGACCCCAAAGATAGGCTGCTTTCCCCTGCCTGGCCCTTGGCCAGCACTGCCTGCCCTGGTAGTCCTTATTCTCCAGCCTGACTGAAGTGTGGGCAGTGGGCTCCCTAGCTCCTTCCTGGCTTTGCCACTAGGGACTGTACACAGTTGCTTAAAATTTAAGAGGTTTACTGTGGAGTAACCATTCTCAAGGAATAGACAGGACAGCCTATCCAACCAGAAGTAAGAGAAATTATAACACACTAAGCATTTTTTGGAAAAGGACTCTACGTAATACTCTTCATGGATGCTTTAAAGGTGGGGGAGAGGCCCCCTTTAAATTTCCACTCCCTCTATTTCCTCTTTCTCCCATGAGGACTGGTCTGGGAACAATATGCATCTCTGAAGGCATAAGTTTCCCTGGACCTCTGCCTGATTCTGGAAGGGTTCTTCCAGTGCCTTCCTCCCCTGGGAGATGGTTGTTTGCATTACTAAAGTCATCTTCGTCACATAAAATTCCTGAAGCCTTTTTTATCATTAAATTTCACTAGAGTATCTAAATATATCATACTCTGCATATACTATTGTTGGCACTCCTCTAGTGCTAAAAGAAAACACCACCGTATTTACATTCCTGTTTCAAGGAATGTAAGTAACTTAAAGGAATAAAAAAGATTCCAAGTGAAAATATAAATGATCTGTGTGTCTTTTTTAAAAGAAAAGAAAAACAGTCACATTTACTCCTCCATTTGGACTGTCAAAAGGATGCTAGTTGTTTTTCTTTGGTTTTAAGGTTTATTATTTATTTATTCTGTAGTAATGAACCCAAGGGTGCTCTGCCACTGAGCTGCACCCCAAGCCCTTTCTATTAAGTTGAACTTGCCTTGAACTTGCAATCCCCCTACCTCAACCTCCTGAGCAGCTGGGGCT
Source organism: Urocitellus parryii (assembly GCF_045843805.1). Lineage (NCBI taxonomy): Eukaryota > Metazoa > Chordata > Mammalia > Rodentia > Sciuridae > Urocitellus > Urocitellus parryii. The sequence continues at coordinate 14,849,886 of NC_135538.1, forward strand.
GTAGGTGTGCGCCACCAAGCCCAAAAAGAGATACTAGTTTGAATGCTTGATTTTCCTCTTTGGCTTCCATCCTCTGCAGTCAAGCACAAATAACCATGTGGTTATTTGTATGCAGTCTTCTTAGTATACACAATTGACGGCTATGCAGTAATTATTCAAAACTCTCCTGTCACAAGTCATTGTTCAAATCACTTTGTTCTATTTATAAATTTTAGCATATTAAAAAATATTCGATAATAACAAAATTAACATTATTACCAAAACATTCAAAAGAGATTTAAAATACCAAGAAGTCTTATAATCAAATTGTTATGAATTCTAAAAACATATTGAGGACGTAATCCCTGAAAATGCATTGTTTATAGAATGTATTCACTTGGTGGGTGATAATGTGCCTCATGATATGTAGTTATATAAACCATTGATTTCTGATGATGTGTTAGAATTTCTGTCATTACTGGTGGTCTGAGGAAAGTCCTTGGGGACCTCTTCCTTATTGTTGCTTAATCAGGATGATGTTTCTGAAGCAATGCAGTAGAGTCTGTGCCACCAGCTGCTTTAGGTGCCTCAGATAGGTCACTTAGCTTTTGGTACCTCAGGTTCCATATCTATCAAATAAGAATCATCACCTCCCCCCCGCCCCCCGTATCTGCTACACAGAATTGTTTTGCTGCTCTGAAGTTTCTTAGTGAGATGGCTTTGGGACTAAATAGTCTAGATTCAAATCCCAGTTCTACCACTTACAAACTCTGTGATACTGAGCAGAGGGTCAGTCCCTTGGCCACACCCTCACCTGGAAAATGAGCATGACTGGGAGTTAATGGGAGATTGCCCCTGCAGCCTGCTGGCGCTGATGCTAATGATTGCATCCGAAAGGGACCGTGTTGTGCCACAGCCACTCTTTAATGCCACCTGGCAGCACCAGGAATGTGACTGGCCTCTCTGCTGTCCCTTTCAGCCCTCATGCAGGAGAGAGCCGTGGAGCTCCAACATTATGAGCTGTCCGTGCTAGTATAGCTCCCCGGGTCAGCTCAGATCTGAAGACACTTTCTAATCAGACTGTTGACTTACTGTAAAGATCTGCCGCTGAGCTGTGGGGTGGGTCAATACAGAACTCTAGACTTCTAGCTAAAAGCTCTGCTAGGCCAAGAGGTTCCAACAGGCAGAAATGAGAAACGTTATTTCATTGTTTTCATGTGTCTGTTTTTTTCTTCTTTGGGCTTTATGTTATCATTTGAGACATCAACTGACATTTACTCACACATTTTACTTGTTTCTTCCAGCGAGTGCGTCCGTTTGAAACCAACTGACATACAGCCTGACATCTTCAGCTATCTCTTACATTTGATGTACACTGGAAAGATGGCGCCTCAGTTGATCGATCCTGTTCGGTTAGAGCAGGGGATCAAGTTTCTGCACGCCTACCCACTGATCCAGGAAGCCAGCCTTGCCAGCCAAGGCACTTTTTCTCATCCTGACCAGGTCTTCCCACTGGCCTCTTCGTTGTATGGCATTCAGATCGCAGATCACCAGTTAAGGCAAGCCACCAAGATTGCCTCGGCACCTGAAAAACTTGGTCGAGAACCAAGGCCACAGACCTCCAGGATGAGCCAGGAACAGGTGCCAGAGGCTTCACAGCTGTCGCAGCTGACTTCCAATCTGGCCCAGGTGAACCGGACAAACATGACTCCCTCGGACCCCCTGCAGACCTCGCTGTCTCCAGAACTGGTCTCCACTCCTGTTCCTCCCCCTCCTCCTGGGGAGGAAACCAATCTGGAGGCCTCTTCCTCTGATGAGCAGCCTGCGTCCCTCACCATTGCCCACGTCAAGCCAAGCATCATGAAGAGGAACGGAAGCTTCCCCAAGTACTATGCCTGCCACCTGTGTGGACGGCGCTTCACCCTCCGGAGCAGCCTGCGAGAGCACCTCCAGATTCACACGGGAGTACCCTTCACGTCCAGCCAGCAGGGGGAAAGCCGCGTCCCCTTGTCTCTCTGCAGCAATGCCGCTGACCTCGGGAAAGACGCCATGGAAGTGCCTGAAGCAGGGATGATCAGTGACAGCGAGCTGCAGCACATCTCAGACTCCCCCATCATCGATGGGCAGCAGCAGTCGGAAACCCCGCCCCCCTCAGACATCGCTGACATTGACAACCTGGAGCAGGCTGACCAGGAGCGGGAGGTGAAGAGGCGGAAATACGAGTGCACGATATGTGGACGCAAATTCATCCAGAAGAGCCACTGGAGGGAGCACATGTACATACACACCGGGAAGCCTTTCAAGTGTAGCACTTGTGACAAGAGCTTTTGCAGAGCCAACCAGGCTGCGCGGCACGTGTGCCTCAACCAGAGCATCGACACCTACACCATGGTGGACAAACAGACTCTGGAACTCTGCACATTTGAGGAAGGTAGTCAGATGGACAACATGCTGGTGCAAACCAACAAACCCTACAAGTGCAACTTGTGTGACAAAACGTTCTCGACTCCCAATGAGGTGGTCAAACACTCTTGCCAAAACCAGAACTCAGACGTGTTTGCCCTAGATGAGGGGCGGTCCATTCTCCTGGGCAGTGGGGACTCAGAAGTAGCAGAACCTGACCACCCAGTGTTAGCTTCCATCAAAAAGGAACAGGAAACCGTGTTACTAGACTGAATGTTGCTTGTCTTTTTAAAAACTGTCATTTTTACAAAAACTATCTTCTTTCCCTTCCCCCAGCTCAGAACTGTGCTTCTGCACAGTTCAGACTATGACACACACAGGTCCCTGTTCCCTTCTCCTCTTCTTCATCTCCCCATCCCAGCCCCACCTCTGGAAAGGCTTTGTGCATTATAAACCTGGAATATATTTACTTTAATTCAGGGGATATTGGAAAGATAATGGTCAGTAGTACTTGTAAACTTAAAATAGATTTTGAGAAGTTTTAGATTATTTAAAAGCATACATGGAACTAATTAAGGGTCTATAACAAAACAAAACAACGAGAATATAATTTGGTAAGATAAAATTATGACTTTCCCTGGGTAATGAGTCTTCCTTCTCAGAAAAACAATGTCAGAAAATACAGCATGCTTTTTAGAGATAAAGCGGGGCTCTGTACTATGCAAACCCTAGAAGGTGTGGGGAAACTTTAAACCCAAGAAAACGTTTTTAGTATTTATCCTCCAGGTGTCTTGTTTCAGAATGCACCCTTTGAGATTATGTCCAGTTAAGAGAAATCACTAGTTAGGAAATCTACTTTAACAAAACACAAAAAAAAAAGTAATAATGTGATGGCAATCTTAATTTTTGGATAAAACATGACAAGCTGTGACTTTGTGTGTTTGTAAGAGAAAATGTGGACACTTGCTATAAACAGGTGAATTAATGCACATGCCTTAGCTAATTGCTGGCTTCTTTCCAAGTTGAACAACAAAATGCTGTATTTTAGTTTCTGACACATTTGTTTTAAAAGTCAGATTTGAAAGTACTATATAGATTGTCTTTCTGAATAGAAAATGACATGCCATTTTCTAGCAGTTGCCAGTGGGAAATTTGTTTCAGTACCAACCAGCTGCTTTTAAATCAATGTGTGCACTGCAGGGAAAAGGATATTGGAATATGCATCTTAAAGAGGAGGTGTGGGCAGGAAATGTAACTTTATTGAAAGTCAGTGCTAATACTTCACTGGGAACATTTGTTGAAGTATCTAAAATGGCAAAAAGAAATCAGGACAAAATCTGATTTGCCATTTGGAGAAAAAAACTTAATTTTGATGTGTGTTCTTTGATTTTTTTTTTTTTCTTAACACCTAAAATTTTCTCCACCGACCTGAAAGCAGTACAAGTTGTCCGTTAATCTTCCCATAGGCCAATAAGAGAATGAACGGTCTCACAGGACAAAATAGGAGCCAGAAGTAAAAACCGAAGGGGAAAGGGAAGGGGGAGAATAGTCAATAGCTATACTGTATGTACATGTTAAAAACTGAATATCCCATCATCCTATTGTATGTATAGTTGAGTTCTCAGATTTGTAAGTTTTTATACATCCTTTCATTGAATAAACATTTATTAAATGGGCATGTGATCTTAAGTCTTGTGTATCTGTTTCCCCAGAGAGATACAGAAAGGAGGCATGCACAGAAGCATTGAGCTGAGAGTCATTTTCCTGCTGTCTGCAGGACTTTGGGTGTTTCCCCTAACCTGAGTGGCATCTTCCAGATGTAAAATGAAGAAGTTGATAACTGCATTGGGTCTTGAAATTGTGAGAATCAAACAAGTGAACTCTGCAGATGCTAGAAACAGTCAAAGGCCAACTAGGAACAGGCTTAGAGTCCATTTCCCTGACTTTCTTTAGGAAGAAGAAAAAAGGAGACCAATAGATGCTTGCCTAACAACAGGAATTCAAAGTACAATATAAACTGAAATTAATAAATAATGGTTTCTACTGGTTTAATCGTCATATATTTTTGTTTTTGTTTGTTCTAATTAGTTATACATGGTAGTAGAATATGTTTTGACACATCATACATAAATGGGTATAACTTCTCATTTGTCTGGTTGTACATGATATTGTGTTACACAGGTCATGTAATCATGTATGCACATAGGGTGATAATGTTTGATTCATTCTACTATCGTTCCTATCCTCTGGTTGAACCTTAAAAACAATTTACTTCTCCCAACTCAAATGACAGCCTTGTACCAAGTTAATGTCTGAATATCTGTGAAAAGGTAAATTAGGTGGAGCCTCTGCAGCCCTCCACCCACCCCGCCACCCTCCAGAGGCCTCGAAGGGATACAGGGTACAGCCAAAAGGCAGAAAGTCATGGGAATCACAAGGAACAAAGACAGATGTGTGCAGGATCCCAGCCAACCCGGGTTCAGCTCCCACAAGCTTGTACAGGGGAAAGGACAGGCAGGCCATGCAGAGGCTTGTAGTACCTGAGGCCACCTCCACCACGGCGGTCTGGGAAACTCCCTCCGATGAAGAGCTGGGTGTTGTAAATAACTAAAAACCACCCCACCAGAATGTTCATTTGCCTGTTCATCTGTCTTGTCTTAAATGCTCCTTCGCTGAGCACTGGGGCCCATCCCTGTAATCCAGCTACTCAGGAGGCCAAGGCAGGAGGATCACAAGTTCAAGGCCTACCTGGGCCTTTTCTCAAAACAAAAAGGGCTCAGTAGTAAAGCACCCCTGTGTTCAATCCCCAGTACCCCAAAAGGAAAGAAAGATCATATCTACAATCAGAGCTTAACAACTCTGGGGTGCATCACCGTCTTCTCACATGGTACCCACATCCTGCCTATGGGGTGTATACACATTTGCTGTCCTTTAATGAAATCTTTGCTTGTGCCTGACTCTTAATTTTTGAGGTGCTGGGGATTGAACCCAGGGTCTTGTGCATGCAAGGCAAGCACTCTACCAACTGGGCTATATCCCCAGCCCCTTGTGCCTGGCTTTTGACACATCTCAGAATTCTTTTCAGCAGTATAAATCAAGAACCCGCCCAGGTCAAATTGATGTCCGATTGCCCCCTTGGAGGAACCTCCTGGGACCTCTGTCCAGTGTCACTTTCTCTGCTTAATACCAATATATGTGGTTTGACCAGCACTTGGCAAATAACAAGTCTTGGGTCTTTTTTTTTTTTTTTTTTGGTACTAGGAATTGAATCCGTGGGCAGGTGTTAACCCCTGAGACAAGTTCTTAACTAAATTTCTTAGGGCATCACTAAGTTGCTGAGGCTGGCTTTGAACTTGCTATCCTCCTGTCTCAGCCTCCTGAGTCACTGGGACTTATAGGTGTATACTAAGCTAGGTCTTGTGTTCTTGCAATTGACAAACTTTTGATGCATCACCAAATGAAAGCATGGGGGAGGTGGGGAAGGAATGACTTTTCTTGTTCATCTGACATATCTTTTTGTGTTTGGCTTTAGACCTAGATTGTTCCAAATTATAAAGGATAAAGGTGATATTTTCTCAAACATGCAAGCATTTCTATGATCTAAAACTGGGGGACGGAGAATGGAAGAAAAACTTAGCCACCTGTTAACCTATTTATTCTGCTATTTTTTTTTAATATTTTTATTTTTTAGTTCTCGGCAGACACAACATCTTTGTTGGTATGTGGTGCTGAGGATCGAACCCGGGCCGAATGCATGCCAGGCGAGCGCGCTACTGCTTGAGCCACATCCCCAGCCCCTTTATTCTGCTATTGAGGCAGTTTGCTTAAAGCCATTTTTTCATCTTGGTTCTACTTCTCAGAACTGTAAAAAGCAGAGGAGCTAATAGAAGGGCATAAAGGAACCTGTGCCATTTCTAGAATACTTCTCTACTGCAAGGTGCTTTTTAACAACTTCTTTCCAGTACTGGGTATCCAAGCCAGGCCTATACATGCTAGGTAAGTGCTCTACCACTGAGCTACATTCCCATCCCTTTTCACTTTTATGTTTTTGAGACAGGGTCTCACCAAGTTGCCCAGGCTGGCTTTGAACTTGTGATCCTCCTACCTTGGCCTCCTGAGTAACTGGGATTACAGGTAGGCACCACTGAGCGCAGTGACAGGGTACTTCCTAATAAGACAGGTGCAATGTGCACATCTGTACATTAGCCATCAGAAGTACATGTTTGAAAGGCTCTGGGATTTATTCTAAACCCCGCAACCTCATTCTAAGTGTCCTTGTAATCTGCCCAAGTAATCAAATGCCCCAAATGATTGCCAAAGAGTCATCTGTACCATCTTCCACAAAGAATCCAGATGACAAAGCAAGATGGGATTTAGGTGATTTGCCAAGATCACACAACTTCTTAGTGATATTGTAGAGCACAGATGTCCCAATTCAGGGCCCTCTCTCCACCATTGTCACACTGCCCAGGAAACAAATACTTCCTGGACTTTTGATGTTTATGATTTTTCCATAATTTTTCAGAAAAAAAAAAAATCCTGTAATCCCAGCTTCTCAGGAGGCTGAAGCAGGAGGAGATCCCTAGTTCAAGACCAGCCTCAGCAATTTAAGGACTAGGGAGGTAGCTCAGTGATAAAGCACTCTTGGGTGGAATCCCCAGTACCAAACAAAAGAGAGAGCAAACTGAAGAATTCTTTCTCTTTTTTCAGTTACACAAGGATGCCTCAAAGCAGACAAGGTCAGCAGGCAGCCAGCCAGAGAGAACCAAGAGCCTAAATAACCCATGGTCTGCGGAGACCTGGGAGAGACTGGGAAGAAACTGCAGGTTAGGCTTCCTCTTCTGAGTGATGCACCCTCTTCCCAGAGAGATGCGCTAGCTGGCCACCAAGGCCCAAAAGGTAAAAGGATGCAGAGGAAAGGAAAATATAGATGACACAGAGAGTGGGTGACTCCTCTTTAAATAAGGGCATGTGTACCTTCATCGTATACTCGCAGTTTTGAAAGGAAGATCTTTGCAGTTATTCTGAATCTGCCAAAATATTCAAGGTCACAGAGTGCTTCAGGTAGACAGTGATCGAATTTCTTTCTCTTCCAGTGACAATACATTGAGGTGCATTATGTTTTCTTGCTTATATATATCTTTCATCACAGAAGAATCTAGTGAAGTATTTTTGTATTCTAAAATGAAATGGACTCCAAATCCTCACCTTTCTCAGTAACTGAGCTAAAGTTTATGCATGAGAGTATTTTTTGTTGTTTTTGCCCCCTCCCCTGACAACCCATATTGAGGCTAGAACCCAGGGGTGTTCTATCCCTGAGCTACATACCAACCCTTTTTATTTTTTGAAACAAGGTCTTGCTCAATTCCCCAGGTTGGCTTTGAATTTGTGATCGATCTGCCCCAATCTCCTGAATCATGGAAATTACAGGCATGTGCCAGCCACTGTGCTCACCTGTGCATGAGGTTTTAAGAAATGTTACAAGGATCTGGGTATGTGTTCTTTCCCCATTCTTCCATGGGCAGAGAGGGCAACAGATCTGTTGATGTCCTCCCACCTCAAAATCACTTGTTTATGATTGCACAAACTAACACTATTTTACTGTAGGCCACCCCCAGAACTTGCTTGGATTATTGAAACAGTATGTTAGCCAGTCTCTTCCCAGTCTCAAGTTTTCCATTCTCTGAAAGCAGGACACCACTGACATTTTGGGTAGAAACTCCTTTCTTACACAAGGCTGTCTCTACAGGGTATAAAACATCTGTGGCCCCAATTCATAACATGCCAGTAACTCCTAGCCAATGCAATAGCCCCAAAACATGTGTGGGCAGCACATACAGGGGCATCATGTCAGGCATGCCCAATGGGCCTGGAGACTCCCTAAGGCAGAAGGGTCACATGACTTCCCTGCTTAACCACTTTAATGACTCTGTAGGATAAACCCTGCTCTTGTACCCTGGCCGTCTCTGCAGGATCATTTTTGCAAAGTCTTTTATAAGAACCCCAGTTTTACTGTGTGCGTGTACATTGAATATGTAACAACAAATCCCACCATTATGTATAATTATAAGGCACCAATAAAAAAAATAGGAAAAAAAAAGAACCTGAGTTCTTCTCTCAGGTTGCCAGCTCTGGAAGCAAGTCCACCTGCTTTCCCAGGCATTGGGTGAGGCCCAGAGGCAAAGGTGGGTAGGTAGGATCAAGTACAATGTGGTTCTTTATGTTAGCCTGTTAAAGCACTGCTGTGTTCACTAATTACACCAAGTTATTTAGGATTGTTAGAAGACGAAGCATAGGGCTAGATATGCTGCGCTTTAGTCCTCAAGTACCCTGTGTGGGAAAAGAACTCATTGTGTCATTTGGGAAGCATCCCTCTACCTCTGGTCTCCAAACAGGAGGGTTATAGAGAGGGTTCTCCAAAGACTAAAACCACTCCTTTTCCTGTTCACACTTTTAATGTCAATAAGCAATGGAAGAGTATGCAGTTAGGAGATAGTCCTCCCAATTACAGAAAGCTAGAGTAAAAGTGCCTGTTACTCAATGTCTAAGGAAGGTAGAGTGGTTATTAGAATATGGCAGCATTTAAAAAAAAAAGTCATAATTATCTTCATAATAATATCTTCATAACCATGCAACCCCCAAGTCCTGTCACCTTAGCCAAAATCTCTGACATCACCCTTTGGCAGTGTAATCACAGCTAGGTGTGGGTGAGGCAGGGGGATCACAAGTTTGAGGGCAGCCTTGGCAGCTTACAAAGCTCTGTCCTCAAAATAAAAGGGGCTGGGTACAAAGCTCAAGGCGGAGGGCTTACAAGGGCCTGGATTCAATTCCAGTTACACAAAAAAGAAATGTCAGCTTTCTTGGATAGAATCATAAGGGCCCAGATTATTTTCCTAAATCCAGTGAGATGCTGGGGAAGAGAAACCTGCCTGTGTCCAGAGTTGTGCGAGAGGTGGTGTGTTCAGCAGACACAATTCCAGGACCGTGCCCCATCCCAGATACACCCATTCCACGCTCCCGTGATGCTCTGTGGATACTGTCCCTGGTGAAGGGCTTCATTCAAAGCAGCACTTGTGTGACACAGATATCACAGCAGTGAAGAGAACAGCATTACAAATTGAATCAAAGTGAAATTACAGAAAGAAAATTTAATTCCATTGCTTTTTATTTAATGAAAACTGGACCCCAAACAGAACTAGGAACCAAAAATATTTGAGGTAACTGCTAAGCTTAAAGCTTACATTTAAAGCTAAATTCGCAGCCCCTATCTCTAGTTCCAAACATCAAAGGAAAACATTGGAACAAAGGATCTATGTACAGAAAGAGGCCACTCATGGGTACCGTTAAGCAACATTACCTGAGGGGGAACACTGTATATTCCTCAATGACTAGAGGCAGGAGTTTACAAGTTTGTTGTTGTGCTGGGGATTAGAACCCAGGGCCTTGTACATGCATGCAAGGCAAGCACTCTACCAACTGAGCTATATCCCCAGCCTGAGCTTATAAGCCCTGCAGCATTGTTTTCTATTGTCCATGGCTCCATGGTAATGCAAATATTTTATTGTCAAAAATAGCAAAACTGAGGCACTTGCTCAAACTTCTGCAGTTTATTTGATTATGCTTATAAATAAACGGCAGCTTTAAAATTATAAAACTGGCTACTGTTGGCGTTCTCATTAATAAAACAAATATTGCCACACAGCCCTTGATGTCTAGCTTATACAGAAGCAATCCAGGGCACACAGGCATCATTGGTACAAAAAGCAGTCATGAAGCAGTGATCACTGGAAAGCCAGTTGTGATGGCCTGTCACTTGGTCACACATGGTAAGAAAGGACAACGGCACACATTTAACTTGCTTGGGACAGTGACGTTTCTTTCTGCTACAGAGAGAAACACTATGAACGGCCGTCATCTCCAATACTTTCCATTATCCTTGAAAAAGTCTCTATGGGTAGAGGTGGGAGTCGAAGGATTTTAAATTGGAGGTTGATAACATTTAAGTATTTGAATTATTTAATACACAGGTGATTCTGGGTTTACTGGCACATGCCTGTAGTTCCATCTGTGGGGGAAGCTGGGGCAAGAGGATCACTTGAGCCGAGAAATTAGAGATCAGCTTGATCCTTACTGAGAGACTCCATCTCAAAAACAAATAATTGTGCACGGGTGACTATGAAAAGAACTCCTAAAAGGATATTAAATGTTATGATACAGTTATCATGAGGTGTCGTATTAATATGACCAATTATATGTAGTCAGGTTTGTTAAAATAAGAAAAACTACTTTCAATTTTACTACCAAATTTTCTTGTTAAAAGTAAGTAACTTTCTAGAATGTTTACCTTTTTAAAAATCATTGACAGTTTAAATTCTCAAACTGGAGTACTGAGGTTAAGTCGAATTTATGCATATTTGCCAGGCCAGTTTCATATGAGAAAAAGCACAACTATATACTACAGGTGACATATACTATATATACATATAGCTTGTTCTTTATGGGACAGTTGTCTGACAAAATCCTTTATGTAAGGATCATCACATTAACTTGGTGGGGGCAAGAGGAGGCATGTGGAGAGTGTACTAGGGATTTAAACCAAGTGCACCTCACCACCTTTTTATTTTTTTTTGAGACAGGGTCTCAATGAATTGTCCCAACTCTGTCCTTGAACTTGGGATCCTCAAACTTGGGATCTTCCTGCCTCAGTCTCCAGAGATGCTGGGATTACAGGTATGCACCACCACACCCTGCCATCAAATCAACTTTTAGGTAAGGCATTTTGTAACTATTAAGTCTTCTTAAAAATTTCCTTTTGGAGCCAGGGGCGATGGTGCAGGCATGTAATCCCAGCAGCTCAGGAAGCTGAGGCAGGAGAATTGCAACTTCAAAGGCAGGCTCAGCAAAAGCAAGGCGCTAAGCAACTCAATGAGACCCTGTCTCTAAACGAAATACAAAATAGGGCTGGGGATGTGGCTCAGTGGTTGAGTGGTTGGGTCCCTGGGTCCACCCCTCCCCCCCCGACCAAAAAAAAATTCCTTTTGAAGACATCTGCCATTTTTGGTTTGAAACCAAATATTAACAAAGAAAACTGGCTTTTTTCAGGAATTAAGACAAGAAACTGTACCAGAAATGTCAGTCTGAAAAACTACTGCTGAGACTTCCTCTGAACATCTAACTCAAACCGGTGTAAAGGGAGGATTCATGTAGTGATGACATTACAAAGCACCAGCTTACCTACTACTGTCTTACCACTGTCATCATCTTATTCTAACCCAGTAAACGTTGGTCCTGGGCTTCCTAGTACCTAATAAAACCAGCAAATCTAAGTGAAGCAAATATTTTATTTAAATCAGTTGTCAAATCACAATTTATCCAAATGAACATAATGCAACATTGTTCTTAAAAGAAGGGGCACAAATATGACACAGACACAATCCAGTATCTATCAAAATACCATTTGTAAAGAACCGGACTCCATCTCTGAATACGGCCCAGCTTACAAGAGTAAAAACCAAAAACTTACAACAGTCAATTCTTTTCTGCATAACATGAAAAAAACGTCTCACTACTCTGCCTCAGAATCAGCACACTCATCTGTCCAAACAACAGTAACCATTAGGAGCAAAGACTTAGGACTTCATTTGCTACTGAAAGGCCTTCTTTCCAACCGTCCCTGGACTAGAAAGAAAAATCTCACAGTAACAATGGAACATACTGTATTTCTCAAAATGCTTTTTTTTTTTTTTATTTTTAGCTCACTGCGCATAATAGGAAAGTGATGGATTTCAGAGTGCTTCTACCGTGGACCTGAGCATTAGTGAATTTTAAAGTAAGAACTGTACCTTCTCATTAGGAATGTTATTTCTCAGAAGCTGTTTTTCACAGGTTATCATTGAGGCTTAAGTCTTTCCAAGGCTTCCCCACGGCTGCACACCCCATCATATAGTGTGTGACACAAAGGGCATGTGCTATGTTGCACGTGTCCTTACACAGTAAGAAAAAACATACAGTAAACACAGAGGGATGATTACCTAAAACACACACATAAATACATAAAGAATGATACTCCAGTTTGAGAAGCAGAACCAGGTATTGCCAACTCCAGTTCCAGGTTAAGAATTCAGAACCTTCAATCGGAAATGTGATAAGGTAACAAGGGAAAATACAGGTGGTCTTGGAACAAAGGAACTGTGGGATGGCTATAGCTCCTGATGAAGCCTCAGGATTGTCGGGGGCGCTCTAGGAGTGGGATCAGCGGACATGCCTGCTCTCCGGTTCTCAAAGTTCTGAAACGCTGGTCTCGAGTCTCCGCAGCATCTTCTCCACGACTTGTTTTCACAGACTGGTCTTGCAAATATACGATGAGTTTAACTGTAGAAGGAAGTGAGAAGCAGAGTCAATAAAACCTTGTTTTCCCCCCTTATTAATTAAAACGCAAGAGCCGTCCAAGTGAACTGCAGCAACTGAGAATCCCAGTAATAGGACAGTTTACCTCCGTTAAAAATAAGAAAGGTGGCAAGGTGCAGTGGCACACACCTGTAATCCCAGTGACTCGAGAGGCTGAGGGAGCAGGACTCACAGGTTCAAGACCAGTCTCAGCAACTTATTCTATCTTAAAATAAAAAGAACTGGGGATGTATATTTCGGGGGTTAAAGTTCCCCTGAGTTCACTCCCCAGTACCAAATATAATAAATAAATAAATAATACATTGGGCTGGGGTTGTGGTTCAGTGGTAGAGCGTTCACTTAGCACACGTGAGGCACTGGATTCAAACTTTAGCACCCCATAAAAATGAAATAAAGATATTGTGTTCACCTATAACTAAAAAGTAAATATAAAAATAAATAAATAAATACATTTTTAAATGTCAGTGGGCTAGGGAGGTCTTTTTCAGCTACAGAGTGCATGCTCAATATGCCCAAAGTCCTGAGTTCAATCCTCAGAACCACACGCAAAAAAGAAAGGCTAGTGAGGGTCCACATTATATTATGCTAAAATATCACAAAACTTGTGGGTGTAGTAGTACTTCCTATCAGGTCCATATGCATTGGATACTTCAGAAAACACTTGTTAATGCTGCTGGTAGGTGGGGGAGGCACAGGGAGAGAGGGAAATATACTTGTTTCTAAAGAACTATAAATAAAAATTCAAACACTCGGATATAAACCTCCTTTTTAAAAAAAATACTTTTAGTCGTAGATGGCACAATACTTTTATTTTATTTATTTATATTTATGTGGTGATGAGGATGGAACCCAGTGCCTCACACGTGCAAGGCAAGTGCTCTACCACTGAGCCACAACCCCAGCCCTACACTCCTTTTGACTGCTAGTTACTTCAAAATAAAACAAAAAATTCAACAAACAGTTGATATGAGGCTGGGTGTGCACAGTGAAATCTCCTGTGCCTTCAGCCAAACACACACATGCCCTTTATCCTCTTCTAAAGCAGTTCCACAAGGGTTCAAATGAAGCCATTATTTCTGTGACACCAAAAAGACTAAATGGCATTTCAATGAAGAAAAAAAATTAATGATCATAATTATTTGGATTCCCAAATAAAAGGGGGGAGGAATCTCTTTAGAAGACAGAAGTTTACTTACACGATGTCTTAGGATTCTGCCAGTTCGGGTCTTGCCAGTTCTCTCCCGTGCTTCTGTATCTCCTCTTCTGTTTGGGGTTTGGGCTCCTTATCTGACTCACTGTGCACTTTTCCCCCGTGAAATCCTACTTCCTGGGCATCTTCCTCCTCTTTCGGTTTTGGTCCATTGGCATCCAGGGACTCTTTGGTTAAGTCTCCCGAGGCATCAGCATCCGCCAGGGTCGAGCTTTGGTTCTCTGGGTGGTCAGCATCTCCTTTTTCGTCTTCTTTGGACTCCAATGGCGACTTCTTTGTTCTTTCTCCTAATTCAGCCTGACCCTCATCCGACACAGACTTCATTCCTGTTCCATCTCCCTCGGCCTTGGATGAGAGAATCAGCTCTTGGCCCTGCTGGACACTGACACTGGGACTTTTGACCTCAGCGGTCACGATCTTTTCAGAAGCTGCGCTCACATCTTGGGAAGCGTCAGCAAGTGGTGGATGCACAGCAGTGAGCTCTGGCTCTTCTTGGGCTGCAATAGCTTCCCTGTCGTCCTGCGCAGATTCCTGACTTTCTTCTTCTTTCTTGGGTTCCTCTGTGGCCTCCTGGCTGTCAGCTTGCATCAGGAGGGTCTGCGTCTGCCATTCAGTTGTGAGCATACCTGTGGCTGTTTCTTCCGACCGTGTGAACTGGTCAACGGCTGTCTGAATGATGTTCTGGACAAACTTACTGCTCCTGGTCTCAAGTTCCCAAGCCTCATTTTCGCCCTGGGGATCGTCTCTGGCTACACTCATTTGGCCTTCCAGCTGACCAGTCTGCTCCTCGTCTTCGTCTGACCTCTGTTTCTGTGATGTGCTCTTCTTCTCTCCTTCCAGATCAGAGGGCAGGCCCCTTTCGGGAGTGGCAGATACTATTACTGGCATGGATTCTGCCTGAGGCTCGGGCCCCACGAGCACAATGGTGTCCCCTGGCTGAGGAATCGAGTCTTCTTTTTCAGAGGTTTTCCCTTCTGGTCCTAAACGTGCACCTGCACACTCCAAGATTTCACCTGTTTCTGAAATCTCGACAGTTTCTTCTAAGACCTTTTCCTCCACTGCTGCTGGAGATGCCAGCGCCTCAGAGCTCTGCACATGAACCTCTGTGCACCCCACTCCCTTTGGATCTGGGCCAGGAGAGACTGCTTCAAAGCTGCCCCCTTCCTGTCTCCCGTCCAGGCCAGGCACACTAACGGTCTCAGCCAGTTCCTGGCTGGGCTCTTCAGATCCGGAAACAGCTGGTTTTTGCTCAGGGATTTCTTCACTCACTTGTGCTGACTTTGCTTCCATCTTCTCCTCTTCTCCCTGAGCTGCCATCTCTGGACTCGGGCTCCGGAGTTCAGTATTATCATTCTGGCTTTCCGCTCCTATGGTCACTTCACCTGTCAGGGCAACCTCGGTGACCTTTTCCTGGCTGATGCTTTTGTCTATGTGTAAAGGCGCTTCGAGTTCTTCGACATACTCTCCATCTTTGGCTTCCTCCTCAGCAAACTGGCCCGTCTCTTGAATCACCTCAGTCTTGGATAGAATGGGTACAGCTTCCACTGACACCTCTGGATCTCTATGTTCTAGACTTCCTTCCATTTCTGATTGCTCTACGTTTTCTTCTTGGGATTGAAAATGAGGTGGTGAGGGGGGCCCCTCTTTCTGCCCAGGAACAGCCTCTGCCAGTGTGACCTGTGACTGGGTACCCGAGACGCCCGCATCATCTTCTTGGCTTTCCACGACTTCATCTTGCTGCATGGTATCCAGGGCTTCAAAATCTGCTACGGGGGTGCTTCCGTTGGTCCCACTGTCTGTCAGAGTTTCAGTCGAGTCAGGAGGATGAGCCTCTTCCGATGCATTCTCCTGGGACTGGACCTCAGCTAAAGTCTCCTCTTGACAAGTGGTTTCAGGTTTCCTGAGGTGAGGAACGTCAGAGCTTTCAGGGCAGGTCTGGGTAACGACAGGGCCTGGGGTGGAGTGCTCAGCCTTGGTTTCCCCCCCAGGTCCTTCCATCTCTCTCCTCAGACCCTCTTCTGCTCCTTCCACCTCTGGGGCTCTGGGCTCCTCTTTCGGTGAGGTCTGGATCACACCTTCCGGCCCGCGGGTCTCCAGCAGCTGGGATTCCTCTTTCACTTTTTCGGCGACCGCCTGCAGGACGGCTTGAGTCCGCCTCTCCTGGTCTTCCAGGTCTGGCGCGTCACCTTCGACCTCCTGAACAGGGGTGGCTTCCTCGGTGGTGTCTGGGGATTCGGTTAACTGGGAAACTGCTGACACCATTTCCGTAGTCTCTTCGGCACCCGAGGCTTCCGTCGCTTCTTCGGCACCCAGCGCCTCCGTGGTTTCTGCAGCTGTCACCGCCTCAGAAGTCAACTCCACCTCGATGGCCATCGTGACATCCTGGGCCTCTCTGCTCTCCGGCAAAGTCTCCATGACCACGGGGGTTTCTTCTGCAATGACTTCTCTTTCAGTGACCTCCCCAATTAATGGAATGTCCTCCTCTTCCGCCTGTTCAATGGGTTCTGTCACTGAAGCAGAAATCCAAGAAGGAGACCGTTCTTCAATATTGGTGACCGCCCTGGTCCCATCGATGACGGCCACAGTCACCGTGTGAACCAGATTCTTGCTGAGCTCCTCAGACACGTCCACAGGCATCTTTTCTTGGGACGTCTCTGCACTTTGGAGGGCCTGCTGTGCCTCCAGCTTCTCCCTCTCCACCGCATCGTACTCGGACAGAGGTACCACGGCTGGGACATCGGGATCATCTTCGTTGGCTTCTGTTGGCCCCTGGTCTTCGGCGGCGGCTTGTTCTTGTTTCCCATCCGACCTTTTCTTCCGACGGCCTGGAATAAACTTCTTAATTGAGACCCAAGATTCTTCCTTCCCGGGTTCAACCTCTGAAGCTAAATGTTCCACAGCGGGCTCTTCGGTTTTCTCTTCCAGTTTTGATTTGGATTTTTTTCTTGGGGTGACTAATCTCTTAAAGGACTCCCAGGTGGAAACACCCTCCCCTTCCGAGGGGCTTCCAGCTGGCTCGGGGGAGAAACTTCCTGGCCCCTGATCCTGATCCTGGGAGCTGGCAAGGATGGTGTTGCTTCCCGTCTCTTTGTCTTTGCCGGCTTCCTCTGCTTTGCAGCCGTCTCCTCCTGTGGTTTTCGGTCCTTCTTCCTCATCAGAAGATGATCCTTTCCTTGCCCTTTTCTTGGATGACCCCACACAGATCAAAGCTTCCCACGACACCGACGTGTCCACCTTGCGCTTTGGTTCTTCCGGCCTCTGCTCTTCTCCGGCTCCTTTGGTTTCTTCTTGCATTTCGGAGACTGCACTCTCCGTGGAAGACAAGGTAGAGCTCTTCACCTTGTCCAGCTCATCCTCTTTGTCGCTTTCCGAGGGCCTCCGGACCCGTTTCTTGGGCGTCACCATCTTTTTGAAGGATGCCCAGGGTGTGATGCCTTCCCTCTTTTTCTCTCCGTCGGAAGTCGCTCCCTCCTCCCCTTCCCCTTCCTGGTGGCCCTCGGCTATCCCTTTCTCCAGACACGTGATCTCTTCGGGTTCTTCGGGGGATGAAGGGGAGCTCTCGCCCCTCTGCTCATCGGCGCTGTCCGGCGACTCTGCTGCAGCCTGAGGCTGCTCCCCCGACTCGTCGTCGGCCGCGCGCTTCCCCTTCTGTTTCTTCCCCGAACGCTTCTTTAAGCCAGTGCTGGTGAAGAGTTTCTTGAGGGGGCTGCCCTGCACCTTGATTCGCTCTTGTGATGACAGCATCTCCACCTCACTCACGACGCCGTCGGGGTGTTTGGACACCCCCTGCTCGTCGCCACTCGGCTCAGCTGGCTGGGGACCCTCTTCTCTGGGGACGCACACCTCTTCCGTCTCCACCAGCTCCTCGGCCGCTCCAGCTTCCATTTCAACCAGGTTTTCAGGTGGCGAGGGCTCTCCCGCGTCTGCCCCATCGGATCCTTGCTCCTCTATTTTCTTCTCGGTGGCGTTGGTGACATGGACTTCGGCAATGACTTCTTGCTGGACTTCTATCTTGTCATCGAAGATCTCTGTGGCCAGTGGAGCGCACTTCTCTTCCGAAGAGCCCTGCAAGCCGCTGCCTGGATCCTCCGAGGGCAGCTCCACCTTCTCAAACTCACCGGACAGCCTGGCCTCGTCTACACCCCCCGTGGGGTCCTGTGGCTGTGGCTGCTCCTCTGAGGTTTCTTCTGTCTTCTCCTCTGCGCCTGACTTTTCTGGCTCTTGCTCCTTTTTCTTCTCCAAAGCTTCTAACTCCTCATCCCTTGTCTTTCTGAAGCTGGTCTTTTTGCGCCAGCCGGCCCAACCTTGGGTGAAGAATTTCTTGAAGGGCGATGCTGTCTCGCTGGCAACCGGGCTGGTGGGAGATTCTGAAGTCTTGGTGGGTTCTTTTTCTTCTCCTTCGTCTTTGCCTTCCTCTGACCCCTGACCAGACTCAGTCTGAAGAGAAACCTCTGTGTTGCTTGGCTCGAGCTTAAGGGAGTCTTCTGGCTGCTCTGTGGATTGCTTTAATTCACTTTCTTTGGATGCCGACTCCCTGATCTCCATGCTGAGCTCTTGGTGGTCACCGGCCCCATTGGACCCTTCTGTTCCCTCAACTTCATCTTTTTTGGCGGCAAGCACCTGGACAGTGTCAGACTTCTCGTTCTTATCCTTTTTCACAGTGAATTTAAAGCCAACAAACTTAAACACCTTCTTAAATCCAACATCATTAGCCTGGGACTCAGTAGGTTGGGTTAACTCTTCTAAATGGCTTTCTGAAGGGATATGTTCGATGACTTCAGGCATTTCCTCCTGCCTGTCCTTCGTGATGTCCTCAACAACGTCAGACTGGGCAGCCATCTCTTTATCAGAGTCTCTTTCCCTCACATCTTCAGACTCGCTCTGTCCAACTATGAACAAAAAGTGGAGAAGGGGGAAAAGTAAGTACAGTTCAAAGAAACCAAATATATCTTGAAACATGACTAGTTAATACTCTCATTAACATCAGGCATTTCAGGATAAGGTTAAGGGTCCTATATGGGTCAGATAGCCTATCTTTTGCTGCATTGTCAAACGCAATCACACCCCACACCCACAGGTTCCAAATGGAATCCATCAGGTCTAGATATAACCTCCACTGTGTAGAAAACAAAGATTGAGAAGTGTGAGCTAAATAACAACCCAAGCAAGGTATCTACACAAATCCGAAAGAGGGAAAATTCTATGTGTTAACTAGACTCATCTTGGCAGGTCCCTCAGAAACCAGCTCCATGGAGAAATTCCAGGCTGGGTTGTAGAACGCTTGCTTTATTGTGAGAAAAAGGAGGTACCCAAGAGCTGGTAAGGTGTGTGAGAGAACGGGAGGGCCAGTCTGCAGGGGCTCCCACTGACCACTCTGAAGCATAAAAAGAGGAATGGCATGAATTGATGGGTTATAGCACACAGAATTAAAAAGAAGGAGGAGAAGGGCAAGTGGGGGAGGAGAAGAAGGAGAGGAAGTGAGAACCACAAATTGAGAATGACACCAAAAACTGAGGAGCAGGAAGTACTTGTTATGAAAAATATCAATTGGTTGGGGATATAGCTCAGGCCAGCATGCACAAGGCCCTGGATTCAATTCTCAGTGTACATGTGTGCATGCGCATGCACACACACAAATTCAATAAACAGATATAACTTCCACACTGATCCTTGAAGTCATTCTCTTTAGAATATTAGATTTAGAAAAATTACAATTTGTAGATCTCATTTTAATGAGTTAGGCTGAAAGTGCTACTCAGTGGTAGAGCACTTTCCCACCATGTGTGAGGCCCTGGGTTCCAGGGTTCCATCTCCAACACCAGGCTGGTTTTAAAAAAAGGCAATAGTTATTCAGTTGAGAATCAAGGAAGGCTGAAAACACTGGGTGAAAAGAGCATTAACACACAGGTTACTCCCCCCCCACCCCCCCACCCCCGCCCCAGTTCTAGGGATGGAACCCATGGGGACTTGTCACATCCCAGCCCTTTTTATTCATTTTATTTATTTATTTATTTATTTATTTATTTATTTAAGTACCAAGAGATGAAACCAGAAGTGCTTAACCACTGGGGAGCCACATCCCAGGCCTTTTTATTTTTTGATAAATAAAAAGGGCTTCACTAAGTTGCTGAGGCTGTCTTTGAACATGCAGTCCTCCTGGTTGGGGATGTAGCTCCTCAGCCTCTGGAGCTGCTGGGATTATAGGTATTTTCAAGTGCCAACTGAACCAAAGAATCAAACTTAACATACTCAAGAATGGGACCAAATGTTATTCTGCCTCCTTAGGAGAGGCACCGAGGAAGACCATAAATCCTGTTTACAGTGCTCCTGATACCAACACAAAACAATCAAACAATGAGGAAAATCAAATCCACAGTGAGGGATATTCTGTAAAAGAACTAGCCTGGCCTGAAAAGTCAATGTCATGAAGGACAAAAATCAGGCAAAACCACAAAAGGGTTGTGTGCAGTACCTTCAAATATTTTAAGGAGGCGGGCAGAGAGGATGTGGTAAGATCTCCATAACTGGTGAATTAAGGGCATATAGATATTTGCTATATTTTTCTGTAGGTTTGACATTTTAAAAATAACTAGGGGTAATAAGCAAGCTAATGTGACTCAGTGAACTGGATGGAGGTGTTGGGAGGAGTGGCGGCTAACTGAACTGAGGAATAGTACAATTAAGAGATGCCTGCTATGTCCCGAATTGGATATTCATTTGGGAAAACCAGTAAAAGAACACGTTAGGGTTCTCTGGAATTAGGAAATGTGTGGGAGGAAGCACATTTTCTACACACCACTGTTCCCCCATCTCCTAAGCCCCAATTTCAATTTGAGACTTTTTAATTCTGGGAGGACTAGAATGATTCTAGTCAAAACTAGAGACACAAAAATAATGAACAGCGGTGGGTTGGCAGAGCAGAAACCGTTCCCTGGTAGCTGGATCAGAGCTCAGCAACATTCAATGTGGCTTTCAGGATTCCTGTTATTAGCGCAGTATGGTTCTACACACTAGCTGGGTTCGTCCTGACAAAACTGTATATGCAAGGAATTTGATTCCAGTCCCCATTCCCAGCTTTTCCCTCCTTTCTTCCCTCCCCCTATTTCCTCCCACAATTCTATTGATTTTCCATTTAATTCAAAATTTATTTTTAATTGATTCTTTCTCCTATATGCAGAAAGGTGAAGTTACCTGTGGCATATTTATATATGCACCATAGCATGATTTTTAAAAATTCATGCCTCTTTTCCTCCCCTTTCCTTTCCCTCCTCCTTCCTGCTTGACCACCTTTTACTTTATTAATCTTCCCTGTATCTTTATGATACCTAATCCCCCCATACCTTCTCTTTTTAAATTTTGTTAGTTGATGGACTATTCTATTCATTTATTTTTATGCTGAGAACTGAACCCAGAGCCTCAGACATGTGAGTCAAGTGCTCCACCACTGAGCCACAGCCCCACCCCCGCCACACCTTCTTCCCATTACTTGGCTCTAGCCTCCACATAGGAGAAAACAATCAACCCTTGATTTTTGGAGACTAGCTTTATTTCACTTAGCATGAGGTTCTCTCTTTCCATCCATTTTTCCAGCAAATGCCATAATTTCATTCTTCTTTATGGCTAAAAAAATCACATTTTCTCAATTCATTCATCTATTTACGGAAATCTGGGCTGACTCCATAAGGTGGCTATTATGAGTTGTGGTGTGCAAGCACTGAGGTGGCTGGATTGCTATACTATGCTGATTTTTACTTTATAAATTCCCAAGAGTGGGATACCTGGGTCAGGTGGTGGTTCCATTCCTAGTTTTTTGAGGAATCTCCATATTGCTTTGCAGAGTGATTGTACCAGTTTGCAGTCCCACCAACAATGTACATCTTTACCTCCACATTCTTGCCAGCATGTATTACTGTCTGTGTGCTTGGTCACTGCCATTCTGACTGGAGTGAAATGAAATCTTAGTATAGTTTTGATATGCATTTCCTGATGAGTGGGAATGTTGAACATTCTCTCATATATTTGTAGGTCATTTGTGTTTCTTTTGAGAAATGTCTGTTTAGTTCTTTTGCCCATTTATTGATTGAATTATTTTGGGCTTTTTGGTGCCATTTTACAGTTTTTAAAATCTTTATTGATCTGGATATTAATCCTGTCAGAGGAACAGCTGGCAAAGATTTTCTCCCATTCTGTGGGCTGAGAGGGACATTTTTAAGTATGTAGGACATTTAAAAATCGTAACTGGTCAAATAGTCTGTAGTCTCTTTTGACCTTAGCAATGCTAGACACTGCTACGGTTAGAATAATCTTCCAGACAGGACACCCTGGCTGGCCCAGCTGGCATTTTTGCGGTTTGGGTGCAGGTTGGATATGTGCAGTGTTGTGGCGCTTGGATCTCACCCTCTATTTGCCCTCTGCGCCAGGCACAAACTACACAGACCTTAGAGGGAGGGAGGCTATGCTTCCTAAAAGTTGGTTTCCATTATGCCACCAGGCTATTACACATCTAATGAGCCCTGGGCCTTAGGGTAGCACAACCGCCCTCCTCTCCTTGTTGTCTAGGTAGGACATGGCACTGTTGCTCAGCCATAGGGTCTTGCAGCGTGGATAGTTTTCTACCTCCCATGGCTATCTATCTATCTCCCCACCCCCACCCCCAGGGATTGAACTCAGGGGCACTTAACCACTGAGCTACATCCCCAACTCTTTTTCTTATTTTATTTAGAGACAGAGTCTCTCTGAGTTGCTTAGGGCCTAAGTAGCTGAGGCTGGCTTTGAACTGGCGATCCTCCTCTCTCAGCCTCTGTATCCCAAGTGGCTTCCTTTACAAGCCAGAGTTCCCGGGACTGTGTCCGCTGGAAAGAAGCGGTGGACTGCAGCTGTGTTCAAATCTGTTTTCATCTCAACTCCGGGTTGGATTAAGGACATGATTGGGGGCTTTGGCTTATGCTTATAGGACCCAGAGGAGGCCTTGTCTTTCCGGTCCCTTGGCTAACTAACCCTGAGGCATGTTCAGGTACAGCGGGGTCCACTGGACAGCCCTGGGGGGATGCAGTGGGCGCTGTTCTTATCCCCGTCCCTTCCTGCCCTCTCTCTGAGTGCTGCCCTCAGCAGGCTGACTTTTCCAAGGAAGGGACAGGGACAGGGAGACAGAAGGCTGGAAAACCCACGCCGGGCTCTGGCTGGCACCCACAGCCTTCCGTGGAGGTGGCTCTCGGGATCCCAGCCACCGCCGCGCAGGGCGAGGGCTGCCGCTGGGGGGCGCGCTACTCACGGCAAAGTCTACTCCACCAGGGCATGGCGCGCTCCGCCGGCCGGGGGCAGAGCGACAGGGGCCCGTGAGGCCCGGCCAGCCTCTCGGGGCTGCCCCATCGCGGAATGCGCGCCCTGCCCCGAGCGGGTGCCCTCAGCGCTGCTGACGGGGCCGCCCCGGGGGGCCGCGGCGCGCGTCACAGAGGCCTGCTGGCTCCCGGGTGGCCGCGACAGCCCCGGGTCAGCCCGAGCCCCGCCCCCCCCCCCCCCCCCGGTCTCCCCCGAGCCCGGCCAGGCACCTTAGAAGGCAGAGAGCTAGTCCTGGGGACCTGGCCTTGGGCGCTGAACATCCCGGCTGCTGGGTCCACCCTCTGCTTCCCGCGCTCCGCTCCTCCAGCTGCTGGGCTCCCAACCCCGCTGGCAGCAGGCAGAGGGTTGGCTTGGTGCTAAGAGCTGTGAATTCCAGCCGAGCACGTTGCTGCACACCACTGATCCCAGGGAGTTGGGAGACTCAGGCAGGAGGACCGCAAGTTTGAGGCCAGCTTGAGCAATTTAGTGAAGCCTGTCTCAAAAAACGGTTGGGATGTGGTTCCGTGGTAAAGCACACCTGGGTTGAATCTCCGGTACTGAATAAAAGGGGGGCGGGTAGTGGCGCACATCTGTAATCCCGGTGGCTTGGGAGACTGAGAGTTCAAAGCCAGCCTCAGCATCTTAGTGAGGCCCTAAGCAACTCAGCAAGACCCTGTCTCTAAATAAAATATATTCAAGGGGAAGGGGGACTGGGATGTGGCTCAGTGGCTGACCCCCACCCCCACCGTTGGTTCAACTCCCAGTACTAGAGAGAAAGGAGAAAAAAAGAGAGGGACATTGTTAAAATCTGGAAAAAGTAACTTCAGACATCGAACAAGTTTCCCGTACAAAGCTATGACCCTCCAACTGGCTTACAAAGGAATGCACCGACTTCAAAAATGGCATCTGGGAGAACGCAATGCCATATACGTACTGGGGAGAAGAGTTTGGCAATTTCTTATACCAAACATACTTTTTACAATAAGACCCAGCAATTGTGCTCCTTGGTATTTACCCAAATGTGTTGAAAAGTAAACACAAATAAACCGCACATGGATATTTATGACAGCTTTATTCATAATTGCAAAACTTGAAGTCAACCAAGATGTCCTTCAGTAGGTTGAGTAGATACATGATGGTACATGCACGCAACAGAATATTATTCAGCACTAAAAAGAAATGAACTATGGAGCCATGCAAAGACAGGGAGGCCAAGCATGGTGCGCTCACTTGTGATCCCAGCAGCTGGGTAGGCTGAGGCTGGAAAATTGCAAGTTCAAAGCCAGCCTTGGCAATTTAGCAAGATCTTAGGTCTGTGAGACCTTGTCTTTAAATAAAAAAAAAAAAATTGGGCTGGGATGTGGCTCAAGCGGTAGCGCGCTCGCCTGGCATGCGTGCGGCCCGGGTTCGATCCTCAGCACCACATACCAACAAAGATGTTGTGTCCGCCGAGAACTAAAAAATAAATATTAAAAATTCTCTCTATCTCTCTCTCTCCTCTCTCACTCTCTCTTTAAAAAAAAAAAAAAATTGAAATTAAAAAAGAGCTAGGGATGTAACTCAGTGGTTAAGAGCCCCCAGGGGGAGCCTTAAATACATATTGTAAGTGAAAGAAGCCTATCTGAAAAGGCTATGTATTGTATGATTCTAAATCTATATGACATTCCAGAGAGGGCTAAACTGTGCAGATGGGAAAAGATCAGTGGTAGCCAGGGTTGGGAGAAGGAAGAAGAAAAAGGTGAACCATAAGGGATTGGTTGTGGGGCACACACCTGTAATCCCAGTGACTCCAGAGGCTGAGGCAGAAGGATCCGAAGTTCGGGGCCAGCCTCAGCAACTCCATGAAACCCTATCTCAAAATTTAAAATTTATATCTTATGCCTCCATAACAGAAATCTAGGTTCTGGAGTTTGTTTTGTTTCCCAAGAAATGGTTAGGAAGGGATATAAAATAAACGGGGGCTCTACCACTGAGTCCCTTTTATTTTTCATTTACATTTTTATTTGGGGACAGGGTCTCTCTAGGTTGCCCAGGATGGCCTGAAATTGTGTTCCTCCTTCCTCAGCCTCCCAAAGTGCTGGGATTACAGGCATGCTGGCTCCAATGAAGAAAACGTAACTATAGGTCAATCCAGCTAAAGGGCATATGGACATTTCTTGTATTATTTTTATATTTGCAAATTTGTCAGTTTGGAGTTATTGTTTTAAACACAAAACTGCAGATATTTAGCAAAAACATAGGAAACAAAATGAAGAGAGTAGTATCCACCTTCTATCAGTTTAGAGGAGGCCATTTATCTTTGGTATGCTATATACTAAGATATAAATTTCGATTAAGTATTTAACAATAGGAAAACTACACCCCACCTCCAAAAAAGAGAAACAGGATTCAGATAAAGAGGAAGACCCTGGACAGATTGGCTTTTAAGTTTCAGCTTTACCATTCCCTAACACGGGGCCCCAAGACAAATTTCCCAAAATCTCAGTTGTCCTCACCTTTAATGGCCATCACTGCCCTAACTGGAATTGCCTGGAAAGATTGGCCTATCAGTGGACTGTCTCTAATAATAATAAAATAAAAATGATAGTGACTTTTGTCTTCGTTGTTTTCTTCAGAGTGAAACTACTTATTTAACATTCCAACAATAATACAAATAAATTGTAGAGACTTTAAAATACAGAAATCAGAGGGAAATTTCCATAAAGTTACCATTCAGAAATAATCACTATTAATACTTACACTTTTTCCAGATAAGTTATTCAACAGCCTTCAAAACGATGGCCTAATGACTGCACGATGGATAAATGTCCCCCTACTGTTGGACAATGTGCATTAGACATTCACAAGTATAAAAACCATTGTCCAAATCCCAGAGTGTTTGCACAGAAGGGGGCAGTGCTGACCCACTTCAGCTGCCGAACTACAAGGAGGGACAGACAGATGGTGAAGAAATCCCACCAACCGGGTTCAGGTACACCTTCAAATTCTGTAAAGTGGAATATTCTGGGGTGCCCATTTTCACCTCTGACGTCCAACAGAAACATTTCAAGGGGAGAATACGGGCACCCATACCCCAAGTCAGTCTTCTATCCCTTCTTTGCCTTTATCTGCACTATTTAAAGATGCAGGTCCATCACTCCATTTTGGACCAGTGCAGGTCAGGATAGGGCCTCAGACCTCCTTCTGTGTTGACCCCCCTTCTTTACCTCCCCACCTCACTTTCTGTGCTTCCTGTGACCCAACTGTGCACAGTACCCTCGAAATCCCCCATTTCCCAGGTTCTGGCTGGAGGTGGAGATCCCAAATGAGATGTCACCGTTCCCTTCCATCATTCTCTCCAGTTTGTGGCTCAGCAGACACCTTTGCAAAGGTATTTTTTCATGCTCCCTGTGCTGGTGCTCAATGAGATGATAACTTAGTAAGCAAAGTGGAAGGCTTTAAATGGGTTTTAAAAAAATAACTCAATAATCTGGGGTGGCAGGAAAGGAAGGGAACCAGTAGGCCTGGCCACTGGGTAACCAGTAAGACACAGTGGAGCAGGCTTCCAAAAGAGAAGGTCCACTGCTGGCCTGTCCAGGCTTCACCTAGCAGAATCCATTCACACCTGCACTTCATGAGAACCTTCTATGAATGTGTTTGTTTTTTGCCAGGCACAGTACTGCATGCCTGTAATCCCAGCCACTCAGAAGAGTGAAACAGAAGAATCGAAAGTTGGAGGTAAGTCTGTACAATTAATTTAGCAAGATGCTGCCTCAAAATAAAATTTTAAAAATGGCTGGGGATGTAGTTCAGTGTAGAGCACTTGCCTAATATGCATAAGGCCTGGGGTTCAATCCCCAACACTGCCAAAAAAAAAAATCTACTTTTTAATTTATAATTTCAAAACCTCCTCTCTCACCATTTTTGACACATCAATTCACTATAGATATTTTGGTGCTCAGGATGGAACCGAGGGCTTTGGGCATACAAAGCATACACCTTATCGCCAAGCTACAGAGCTATCATCTGCCTTTGATTTGTCCAAGGATAGGAAGAGAGAAAAAAATCAAAGCAACACTCCCAAGAGTCCACCCACAGAAACAACCGGTGTTAGCGTGGGCCTTGCTCACGTGGTGCGGCATTCACTCATGTGCAGCTCCCAGTGACACACACACACACACTGCCATCAATCCAGCAAACCTCTCAAGTACTATGCAGCACAGACATGGTGTTCACTGCCTCACTGAGGATGATATTCAGCTAGAATTCAGGAGAGATTGGAGATGGCCAAATCACTGGAAAGGGAGTGGCCAGGGTGTCTACTGAAAAAAACTGAGTGGCCAGCAATTTCCACCTTCACACTGCCCCTGCAAGTCTTCCATCTCCTCCCACTCCAGACACTTTAGTAAAGAGGGTGAGAAAAAGACTATGACCCCTCCAAGGGTCCACAAGGCCATCTGCACCGCCCCAAACACTGTCCTGTGTGGTGTGTGTTTTGGTGTGAACAGGTTCTTACACATCTACCGTTAGTGGAAACAGCATCATAACTATCTTGTTTCTAGACAGTAAATACTTTGAGGAGGGAAAAACTGTCTGCACTGAACATGTACAGACATCTTTTCCATGTCACTATTCCCTAATAACATAGTATAAAATTTTTAAAAATAGTATAATAACTATTTGAAGCATTTATACTCTATTAGGCCCAGTAAGTAATCTAGGAATGACTTAAAGTGTATGGAAGGGCTGGGAGTGGTAGCACACACCTGTAATCCCAGCAACTGGGGAGGCTAAGACAGGAGCATTTCAAGTTCAAGGCCAGCCTCAGCAACTTAGCAAGGTCTTAAGCAATTTAGTGAGGTCTTGTCTCAAAATAAAAATAAAAAGGCCTGGGGAATGTAGCTATGCAGTAAAGTGTTCATGGGTTAAATCCCCAGTACCCCACCAAAAATAAAATAAAGTATATGGGAGGATATGTGTAGTTTATTTGCAAATACCATGCCATTTTATATAAAGGACTTGAGCATCCACAGATTTTGGTATCGTAGGGGATCCTGGAACCAACTCCCCACAGATGCCAAGGGATGACTATAGAGATTAAGAGATAAAAGTACAATTTGTACAATAAATAAACAGAAGTGTAATTTGTTTGCTTTAGATACTTAAAACATTAGGGAATGTGTCCAATTAAATATTAAAATTTTTTTAATGTTATAATCTGAACTTTGCTGTTGGGTTTCAGTGACACATCATTTTTAGCAGAGAAATAGAAGTGCAATATTACAAAAGCTACAACATTCATTTTTTTAGGTTTAGAATAACCAGGGTTCTGGGTCCCCAGGCACATTACGATGGCTTACTATGACATCTGGAACTGGTTAACTTTCCCCCACAACTTGTAGCATTGTCCTGGAATTTTTCCAGGAATTCCCTGCATTCTAAATCCACCCCTTATCCTAACACACCCAACCCCCCTTGCCCTAAAGCTCATTAAGCCACAGAATCTCCAAGGGGAGATGCTTCACTGGGATTCAAACTCAGAGAAGTAAAACCCTGTACAGGAGCTGACAGGTGACATCATCATCGTCCCTGGTCTTGACCTTCACATTTTGTGTCTGGACAGACTTGAAAAATTGTGGGTGTCACTAAACAATTATTAGCATCTTCTATAAAATGAGAAAAAGGTCAAATTTTTAGAAGGTACTCTATAGTTACACTTCTTAGTCACTATGAAGCTTTGGATAAATTACCAAACCATGAGAAATCTACTTTTATGATAAGAAGGGGGTTAAACAACCACTTTTTGCAGGATTAATGTGAGGAATAAGTTATGATGTGCACAAAGTACTGAACATACCTGACAAAATAGGCACTCAATAGGCATGGTCATTGATCTTAGCAGTTGCAAAGGTACCAATTTCATTTCTCCCAAATCTCTGGACAACTCTCTGTATCCACAGCAGATTTCAACAGCCACATGCAGGCTTTTTGTTTTGTTTTTCTTTTTCTCTTGTAAAACAATTTGCATAGGTAGGTGCATGCATTATAAATACTCAAAAATATGCATGAATATTTGTATAGGTAGGTGCATGCATTATAAATACTCAAAAATATGCATGAATACTTAAAACAGTAAAGCTGTTTTCCCCACCTTACTGTGGAGATAAAGAATAATATTGTCTGAGTGCTATGGCACATGCGTGTGATCTCAGTGACTCGGGAGGCTGAGGAAGGAGGGTCAAAAGTTGGAGGCCAGCCTGGGCAATTTAGCAAGGCTCTGTCTCAAAATAAGATTTAAAAAGGCTTTGGGGATATAGCTCAGCAGTACAGCACACCTGGTTTTCAATCCCCATTATTGAGGGGGGTGGAGGAGCGGAGCGGCCCTACCTTCTCACAATACCTTTGCAAAGTTCGCCAAGTATCAATAATAACTGCAAATCTAAATAAAATTTATGAGTTAAGGAAAACAGAAAAGATATTTTCCTAATTCCGAAGTATTTTGCTGGCATGGCTGGTGTGTGAGTAAGGAAGGGGCCCTCTCTCATCACTGTGTCAAATCACTATGCTCTAGTTTCTAGGCTGTTATTGCTAATGGGACACAAGGGAAAGGAGACCTCAGGAATGGCAGCACACAACATGAATAATCCATCATTGCATAATTCAAGTTCTGCTGCATAGTTTCAGTTGTCTGTTTGAAACAGAGAGAAATGATAATGGTTACTACTGAGAGATAGTTTTTTCCCTCCTTTCAGAAAAGAAAGCTCATTCTTCAGTGGTTCCTACAAAAGCACTATCTGTCCTGTTAATCAACTGTGAAGCTTGGACACCTCCTCCTCAAGTTCCATAGTACTGAAGAGGACTCCAGGAACTTTCTTCTCCTTTATTTAAAAGAGTAACTCCACAGAGAATGAGAGCTTTGAATATTTAATGCATCCTACACCAGGTTTTAAAACCTTCATTGCTTTTCATGATTCTGACCAACTATTCAAAGGCTGATTACAGCCAGGCAAAGTGGCACATGTCTACAATCCCAGTGGATTGGGCGGCTGAGGTAGGAGGATTACAGGTTCAAAGCCAGCCTCAGTAACTTAGCAAGGCCCTGTTTCTAAGGAATTAAAGAAGGGCTGGGGATGTGGCCCAGTAGTTAAGCGCTCCTGAGTTCAATCCCCAGAACCAAAACGAAAAGACTGATTACAAATTTTCCTTGTCAGGATAACTTGCAGAGAGAAAAGAGAGAGAGACAGAAACCACCAACACCCTGCTTTTTTTTTTTTTTCCTTATCTTTTCCACCATGAAATGGTGGAAAATTTACTTGCTGTTAAATTTTGCACAGTTTGCCATATCCTCCATATCCACATTGCAATAAAAATAAAATTCACCAGGGCATGGTGGCACATAATCTATAATCCCAGCAATTCAATTTGGGAGGCTGAGGCAGAAGGACTGCCAAATTCAAGGCCAACTTCTGCAAATTAGTGAGACCCTGTCTCAAAAACTAAAAAGGGCTGGGGATGTGGCTCAGTAGCAACGTATCCCTGGGTTCAATTCTAGCACTAACAACAGCAAAAAAATTCAGAATAGGCCCAACCACTTAAGATTATCTTAAAAATCAGACAGTCCTTCCAAACCTTCCTGTTCATTGATTATTCCATCATTATTATCTGGATCCATTGTTAAAAGCTCCCTCCAGTGCCACAAGTTTATTAACTCTTAATTACTGCTTAAGAACCACCTTCCTTTCCCAAAAGAAGCTGGACATGTGACAAACTATAATCAAACAGTGAATATAATAAACATCTTGTATACAAAAAGTGTCCAGAAAAGTGAGATCTCAGAAGTCCCTCCCTCCCCTATGACTCCCACAAGACACACCACAGGTGGCCTCTACCAGAATTGGATATTTGCAAACTTCAAACATGGAAAAATTAATGACTTGGGAAAATCATGAATCTTGTGTTTTTCATTTTTTCACTTTGTCTGTTTAATAATAATCTTTACGTATATCACATAAATGTTCGTGCTGGTAAATGGTAGTAAAGCTAATCAAGTTAAGTTGGGGCAAGGAATATGAAGGAAATCTCAAAGTAAACAAGCTAATCTATAGGAAGTGAGAGATATTTTTAGTTTTGCTAAACTTTCACATTGACTTAAAATTCCACAAGACAACAAGGCTTTGCCAAAGTAGTTAGATTGAGAAAACAATTAACTCCTAGAAAGTCTATACTGCGCTTTTAAGAAAATACATAGATCTGGCAGCACTGATCTCAAATATTTAAATAAGAGCTCTCTGATCAATCTAAATTAGCAAATGGAGTTGAATTTTTTTGATGAGGGGGAGTGAGAAAGAAAAAAATGTGCAGGCTCCCAAAGAAGCCAGGCCACCCTACAATTGCATTAAGATAATCAAATACCAAGTTAGAGGAGCTATAAGTACATTCTAAAAGTTTGATGTAGGTAACTTATTTTCTAGATGTAGGAATTAAATATTATACTTCATATTGCCAGATTCCTAGAAAACAAGCTAAGAAAAATACATTTTTAAATTTTTTACTAATACTCAAATGGGTGAGTTTATAGTAAATATAGCTTTATTAAACATACCACCACTTAAGGCTTGGGGTTTATGCTCAGTAGTAGAGCACTTGCCTAACATGGAGAGGCTCCGGGTTCAATTTGCAGTACTGCCAAAAGTTCATATATACATACATACTTTAGTTGACCACCCTTAAACCAGAGCTCAAACTTCATTCAGCCTCCTAAACCACCAAGTGTACCTTTCTTCAAAGTTCCTAATAAGCAAGTCAAAAGGCCAAACACTTGCAGTTTCTCAAAAATCAGGATTTTTTTTTTTTTTTTGGTTTATGAATACTTCGAAAGATTAAGCTTTCACGCCTTATTTTCAAATTCGTACAAATCTGGTATTTTCTATTCTGCTGGCTGCTGCAGTTCCTGTCCCCAGGGCCCCGCCGGAGCCCCCTACCAAGGGAAAGGCTACTCCACAACCTAAACGGAAAATACACGCTCCCATGAGCGCCTCCTGGAAGATTTCTGCTTTGGCAAAGATGAAAGCGAAGCTCTGGATGAAAAGGCGCACAGGCAGAAAGGCGCGCCTGGCCTCCCAGGGTGCCCACCCAAATGCAGGGCACTGGAAAGGAAGCACGGTTCTCGCCCAGGCCGGTGGCCGGGGGTCTGGCTCGTGTCTTACCTGTGATCGTAATGGTCCCCAGCATATTTTAATAGCACAAGTCCAGAGGCCAATCAGTGGGCCAGTCCTTGCCCTCCTGGGCAGCTGGCTGCTGCTCAGCCTCCTTCCTACCAACCCGTCGAGGTCTAGGTGTGATCGGAAAGAAGAGCCAGCCACCGCAGAGCTCCAGGGGGGCCGAGGTGTCCTCGGAGCCGCAGTGCAAAGCGACCCGCGAGGGCACTTCCCCGCTAATTATAGGCGGGCCACGCCCACCCACCACGCCCACCACCCCGCCTCGCCCCTCACCCCGCCTCCGGAGCGCAGCACCTCTCCCCAGACTTGGCCCAGCCGCGGGAGTCACGTGTCCACCCTACAGGAGAGAACCCTTCCCCGGCTGGTCTCCCTTAGTGGTCAGCTGGCTCCACAGACACCCACCGAGGGCTTGGAAGACGAGGGGATGAAAGCGACCCAGAGAGCAGCTTTTGATCTAAATGGTTACTTCATCCCTGGCTGACTTGCGCATCTCAACTTTTAAAATTATGTAAAGGAAACCACCGCACAGATACTAAAGTCTCCTTCAATTTTTAATACCGTGTTCTGCATCCTTCCATTTATTCTATGGCTGATGAGGGGCAAAACACTGCTCCCCTTTTCACACCTATGGTATTTTGTATTTCACTATCTGTTTCTCACATAGGCACCCAAATGCTGCCCTGATCTGAGGGATGGCAAATCGCAGTAGTCCTGTTTCCTGGACCACTGTTTGAGAACGGCTGTTACAAAGCAAACGTTGTCTTCAACATTTGATCAAGGCAACTTTTAAAAAGCAGAAATACTTAAGTATTCGACTGGCTAAATATTTAAATCAAACTATGCTCTAGTCCAATATATAGACATTATCATGCTTCTACTGAACAAGCCCATTATCAAGAAAAACAAGCAGAACTAAAAATTCAGGCCGGCATACAGGTACACGCCTGTAAAGTCCAGGTGCTCAGGAGGCTGAGGCTGGAGGGTCACAAGTTCAAGACCAGCCTCAGCAACTTAGCAAGACTCTGTCTCAAAATAAACAATTTAAAAAAGGCTGCGGATGTGGCTCAGTGGTTAGGTTCCCTGGGTTCAATCCCAGGTCCCAAAAAATAATAATATTTTTTTTTTTCAGAAATTTGGTGAAGGGGGGTCTGCTGGGACATAGGTCTGTAGTCTAGAATGCTGGTCTAGCATGTACCCAGGCCCTAAGGTTTATCTTCAGCACAGAAAGAGACAGAAACTTAAGTTGTGTTTTTTAAAAATAAGAAATTCAGGCAGCTCTAGAATTCGTCAGCTCTTTTTCAATGAAGCTTCAGATTTGTTCTACATAAAGTGATAAATGACAATTTATCACAGTTTTATAAACGGTTTTATATGCCAGGATTGTCAGGGTAGATCCATGAGGTCCCCTGCGTTTCCCCCTTCTTTTCATCTTTTTCCTATTTATCACTTCATGCCTTGCCTGTCTGACCCCATTAGCCTTGGCTCTTCCCCTAAGCAAACAAAGAGAAAAGTTTTACTATTGCTCTTTTCTTCAGACCGTGAAGATCACGTTCATTACTGCTTCAGCCGGGAGGGTGGGCGGCCTCCGCATGGGGCCAGAGTGGACACAGCAACCACTCGGTTGGAGGGAGAGCCAGAGAATCCAGGGAGAGAGGAAGCCCAGGCCAGAGGCGGGGTCTTGGCACGTCATTGCTCCTGTAGTCACCAGGCGGCGATGTGCACCACATTCAGGCCTAGAGTGAGCCAAATGAGGGCCACTTCGTTGTGGGCAATCAGAAATTAGCTTCAGTCTCTCCCCAAAACGTGACTTCCGTCTTTTATTCCCGCAAACACCCGACTCCGGCTGTAAATTTACATGTGTGTAGGGCGCAATGGGCCTTTTTCTGATGTAGTAAAGAGATTGTCTGGGGGCTGCTTCCAAACCTTTCCTCTTCCCTAGAGGATCCTCAACTTGAGTTCTCAAGTAGCTTCAGCTGTAATGAGAATCTGGTGTGTCTGAAATGCTGCTGGGCTAATGGCCCCTCTGCAGTCTCCATTAGGAGAGGGCAGAACAGCAGTTTCTCTCCTCCCAACGCCCATACCCCCCTCGCCGCCTGGGAGTGTCCTGGCTGAACAGCTCATGAAAAAGAAGCCTCTGGAGGTTGCATTAGTGTTCTTCACTAAATGAACCCTTTCTCAGGAGCCCGGGAAGCCTCCATCCTCAATCACTCCTCAGCACCAGCTGATGTGGACAGCATGTGGCTGTGACCCCATACCTCCATTGATTTCAACCTTCCCTACCTCTATCACCAGCACCTGCCTTTCTGTAAGTCCAAATTCAAAACGCAGGCCAAGTGATATCTAATTCACTGATCTGGAAAGGAAAAACATTTCACAAGTCACAAAGTTTAGGCCCCAAATGGCATTTTAAAAGGTGAATGTTTTACTCTCCAATCACGGCTCTTAAATTTTTTTTTTATGACACTGATGACGACACTAACACATCTGATTTGAGATTCTTAAAAGAGGCAGTTAAAAGTCACAAGGCTGAGCAATAGATAATGCAGCAAGTTGTTGACTGTCTCAGCAGACTGCTTTCCTTTGATCTCCACCTCTCAGAGCAATCAAGGCCAGCAAGCACCGCATGGCTGCCCAGCTAGCACCCCTGTGAGTGGATCTAAAGAAAAGTCATCAGCCAGGATAAGCAGAAAGAAAGTCTACACATAGGGACCATGTACAATGCAGGCAACTTTCCTTTGTTATAACTTCCATTCTCTGTTAGTTTTTGTGAAATCAGGGGTTTTTAGAGGTAGAACATCACTAACCAAAGCAAAAAATACAGGACGATGTTCATCAATTAGGTGGATGATGGAGGAAAAAAATGTTTCCAAAATCTGCATGGTTCCTCAAAAAATACTTAACAAGATGTTGCTCTATATTTATTATGCTAAACATCCAAGGACACAATTAGAGACTGTCCCGGCCTCAGAGAACTCAGTGGCAAATGGTGGGCAAACCAGAGGCTTAGGTGGGCATACTCTGATTTAGCTCATCTCTGGAAGTATGGGAGACAGACCACCTGGGGCTTGGACGTGGACATCGTTTGCAGAGTCAACGGCAGACAGGGGCAGAGGCGTGGAGAGTATAGCCACCAGGGCATCATGAGTGCCTCCCTGACAGCTGCATGCTCAGGTCTACTTCAGCAGGCCAGGTCGGGAGAGGAGGCCAGAGAGAACTGGAAATGAGGCTAGGAATATTACACTGGGGAGGGTGTAGAAGGACATCTGAAGAACTTTGTAACAATCCTACTTAAAAATAGGCAAAAAATGTGAATACAGTAGATGTTTCTCTATAGAAGATATAAAAAAAATGGCCAGTGAACACATGAAAAGATGTGGAACATCCTCAACCATTAGGGAAATGCAAATCAAAACCGCTTCACTCCCACTGGGATAAAGATGATCTAAAAGACAATGATCAAAAGGACAGCAATAGCCAGTGTGGTGGCACACACCTATAATCTCTGCTACTCAAAAGGTCGAGGCAAGAGGATCACAAGTTCAAAGCCAGCCTCAGCAACTTAGTGAGGCCCTAAGCAACCATCTCAAAATTAAAGAAAAAAAAAATTTTAAAGGACTAAGGATGTGGCTTAGTGGTAAAGTGCCCCTGGGTTCAATCCCAGATACAAAAGACAAAAAGACAACAATAACAAGGAAGAGAGAAAACTGGAAACCTCAGACACAGCTAACAGGAATGTTATATGGTGCAAATGCTTTGGAAATCAATCTGGTATGTTCTCAGAATGTTCAACGTAGATTTACAAGTTGAACTAGCAATTCTCCTAGATGGACACCTAAGAGAATGAACACCCATCCACATGCAAAAGCTTGCTCATGACTATTCACGGAGGCATTCACACAGCCACAGATTTCGGTATCTGTGGGGGTTTCTAGAATCAGACCTCGGGGATACCAGACACCAAGGGACAGCGGTATTATATGAGCTCACATATATGAGGTACCTATAAAAGTAGTCAAATAATCCATAGAGATGGAAGGTGGCATGATGACATCCAGGAGCTATGGGAGGGACAGTGGGGAGTTGCTGGGTGGGTTGGCTCAGAGTTTCAGTTTTGCAAGATGAAAACAGTCCTGGAGAATGCCTGCACAGCAGAGGGAATGTATTCACACCGCTGGTATTAAGATGGTAAATTTTATATTATGTGTATTTTACCCCCATGGATGGGGATATTTATAGGTAAAGATACACACACACACACACACACACACGTGCAGCATAGATCAAGAAAACCACAACAAGAGAAAGCATCACAGCAGAAATAGACAAGGAATGTTCTCCTCATGATTCCACAGCCTTGTGAAATTACTCAGAAGTCTCATTCCCAGGCAGGCAGGCAGTCCCTGGGAGCACTGACTGTGAAACCCTGTTCTCCAAAGCACCTAGTCCCTTGGGCCAGCTGCTTGGGAGCAGAGAATGGGCTTCAGGAGCACAGGCTTTGGGGCTTGGGACTGGGGTCTGCCCTGGGCACAAGGACTTCGCCAGATGGTTTAATGTCTTTGATCTTCAGCTTCCTCCTTTCAGGGGCTGTTGGCACAACACGCACAGAGCTCAGGAACCATCACCCACAGATACTTTAAATGGGTCAAATACATGTTCTGTGAATTACAGCTCACTGAAGCCAGTGTATTTGCTCATCCTTTTTTAAGAACTGTGCATGGATTCTAAAAACCACAGGAACCACTGGAGGTTTAGAGGCAGGGTTTGGTGGTCCAGGATTAGATCTGGTGATTTAGAAAAAGTAAGTGGGGAAGGAAATACAGAGAAATACACTCAAGGACTGGGAGCGATGGAGCAGATGTTGGAGGAAGGAGCAGAATGAGGGCACCAAGAACTGAAAGATGCTGCACAGCAACGGAAGCCAATCGTAGCCCTGCCCATCTGCGAGACATAATCCGAATAATGTCCAGGAAGTAAGAAAGGCCTGGACCCTGAGGAAGGGAATCTGAAAAGCACCCAAAGGCAGACAGAGATCAGAGGCAATTGAGGGGAAAGTGGTGTCAGACTCCAAATGCAGAGAGGACTTCAGGGCCAGGACACCGGGATGAATGACTACAATACAGACCAGGACTTTCTCTCTCTCTCTCTCTCTCTCTCTCTCTCTCTTTCCAGAAAGGGAGGGAACAAGGACCAATATACCAGAATAGGTCCACTAACTTCCTCCAAGGATGCCTAAGTATTTTATCCAAATAGGAGAGTCAGGGGCCAGAAAAATGAACTCCCATCATATCCAACCCTCCCTGGCCTTATCTTAAACTTGCTCTTCAACCTGGTGTTAATTATCCTTGGAGGAAAATAAGCCAAAAACCAGCAGCTGGAAAAGGACAGATAAAATCTAAGTAAGACACTATCTGCACCACTCTTCCTTCTTTAAAGTGCCCCCAAGATAACTGCTCCCGGGCTAGGGGGTCTAGCTCAATGGCAAAGTGCCTGCCTAGTCTGCAAGGCTAGCTACGCCAATTGCCCTGATCCAATTATTACACTGTGTACATAGAGTGAAATGTCCCACTGTACCCCATAAATATGTATAATTACTATGTGTCAAAAGTAAAAATATTGGGCTGGGGATGTGGCTCAGTGGTTAAGTGCCCAGGTTCAATCTCTGGTACCAAAAAAAAAAAAAAAAGTAAAAGTATTTCTAAAAACTATTAAAATTGGATAACTATATGAGAATAAATATAAATAAATGCACAGTCATTCTTCAGTATTTGCAAGGTTGATTCCCTGACTCATCTTCAAGATACCAAAATCTTCAGATTCTCAAGTCCCTTCTATAAAAGAGTGCTGTATTTTATGTAACCTACACACACAGCTTCCCAAATACCTTAAATAATCTTGACTACTTAAAATACCTAGTGCAATGCAAATTCTATATAATAGCTGATAGACTATCACTTGGGGAATAATGACAAAGAAAAAAGTCCTTATGTATTCAGTACACGCACAAACTCACTCATGCCCTCCCCCCTCCCCCACTAGAATTTTTTTTTTTTTTTGGTACCAGGGATAGAACCCAGGGGTGCTTAACCACTGAGGTACTCTCCTAACCCTTTTTATATTTTATCTTGAGACAGAGTCCAGCTAAGGTGCTTAGGGCCTCCCTAAGTTGCTGAAGCTGACCTTGAATTTGCTATCCTCCTGCCTCAGCCTCCTGAGCTGTTGGGATGGATTATAGGCGTGTGCCACCACTGGGCCTGGTTCCCTAGAATATTTTTTTGATTTAAGATCAATTGACTCCATAGCTGGTCGAGTCTGTGGATGTGAAGTCCTCTCTGAAACTAATCACCAGCAGATACCAAGGGACAACTGGACTTTAATTGGGTCAACTGCGCGTCATATCAATTATACCTAATAGAGTTGTTTTGTTTGCTCATGGCCACAGGCACTGAATCGAAACAGCGTGGACGAGTGAGACACAGGACAGCTGTGGGTGCTGGGCTCAACGTATTTTCAGGTCTCTGCCTCATACAATGAACACAGACAGATACCAACTGAAATTCCTTGTTGAAGTGTGTGTGTGTGTGTGTGTGTGTGTGTGTGTGTTCTACTGGGTTTGAACGGGCCTCACACATACTAAGAAAATGCTTTACCACTGAGCGACATCCCCAGTCCTTTTTACTTTTTATATTGAGATACAGTCTCACTGAGCTACTAAGTCTGAGTTTTGAACTTTCAATCCTCCTCCTCAGCCTCCTGAGACTGGAATTATTGGCATGCACCACTGCTCCCAGCCCCATTTTTTCTTTTCAAAATGCACATATACCTTCCCGTACACGAGGGGGAAGAGAATACTGAAAGAAAAGCAACAAAGACAAACCAAAGTAGAATTATGAGCAATTCCTATCTCAAGATTTTTCCACACTTTACAAATTCCTCTGCAACTCATCTTTATTACCTTTATGATTGGAAGTCAAACACACTAGCCTCAGGGCTGCGGGTTGTACGAAGTGGTCCAGGGCTACCTGGAAAGCCCTAAAACTCAAAGGTGCAAGACTTGGAGCATTATCTTTGATTTTCTCTCAATAATGGAAGATGGGAGCCTATATCCCCAGTCACAGGAGAGGCTGAGGCAGGAGGATCACTTGAGCCCACAAATTCAAGGCCAGCCTTAAGCAACATAGCTACACCCAATCTTTTTTTTTTTTTTTTAAAAGTCTAAATCTGTATCTTAAATTCTCCGATCAAGAGAACCTGAAAATAGATGAAAGTCTATTGAAAGCAAAGGGGATTCTTGAAAAATAATGAAATAAGAAAATATTTATTCTACCTAACGTGTTCAGCGACATAAAATAAAAATCAAATTCTCTGACTCAAACACTCTTAAAAGTCCTTTACACCCTGATATAGTGAGGTCAGTCAGCTTTCCATTACTATAACTAAAATATCTGACAAGAACAACTTAGAGAAGGAAGAGTTTATTTTGAGCTCATGGTTTCAGAGTCTGTGGTCAGCCAACTCCATTGCTCTCCTGAGCTGAGGCAGACCATCAGGGCAGAAGAAGGGCATGGTGGGGGAGAGCCGCTCCGTTCATGGCAGCCAGGAAGGAGAGAGAGACAAAAGCCAAGCACAAGATACAGTCCAAGGCCACAGCTCCAGTGACCTACATCTTCTTGCCAAGTCCCCACTTGCCTACAGTAACCACCCAGCAGTCTGCTCAAATTACTAATCCATCAAATGGACTAGTCCACCAATGAGCTTACAGCTCTCATCATCAAATCATTCCACTTAGGAGCATTCCTGTATTGCCTAACACGGGAGTTTTTCAGGGGACATTAAAGATCCAAATGGTAATAAAAGTCCAAAGAGGATTCTGAAGTCTGCAAAGCTGGTTTCTGGTCCCAGCTCTTCTGTTAGTTGTGCAGCCAGGGGCAGAGTATTTAAGTCCCTGAGCTTCCGCTAATGGGAGAATGAAAATACCTCCAAAGTACTGTTACTCTGAGGTGCTGGTGAAGGTCAACACCAGCACCAGCAAGTGTTTTGTTTGAGATGAGGTGTCTAATCCTGGGCTCAAGCAATCCTCCTACCTCAGCCTCCCAAGTATCTGGGACTACAGGAGCACATGCCCAGTTTGTGAGTATATTTTAGAAGTGGAATATTAGCTCTGCACTCTCAGTAAGGGAGATACTGCCCTCAACAGGATGAAAAACAAAATTAGTTTGGAAGAAAGACTAATCTTAACTTGTATAAAAACAAGAATGCCCTTTCATCACCAGTGTCTCAAGAACGCATTCATTATAAGCCAGGCACAGTAGCGCAAGCCTGTAATTCCAGCTGAGGCAGGAGAATCACAAGTTCAAGGCCAGCTTGGGAAATTTGGCAAGAGCCTGTCTCAAAATGCAAATTAAAAGGGCTGGAAAAGTAATTCAGTGGTAAGCATTTCTTATTTTTAAATATGGGTTCAATTTCCAATACTAAAAAGTGGTAGTAATAATAATAGTGTGAGCCCCAAGCCAGTCATGGAGGTGACAAACAGAAAAAAATAGCCACAATCAGAAAAAAATAAAATTAACAATTGAGGTTGATTTTAATACATTTTATATAACCCAATATATCCATGTTATGTCAACATGTACTTGGTAGGAAAAATTAATAATCTATTTTAGATTATTTTATTTTTTGTACCAAGTCTTTGAAATCTGGTATATACTTTACACACAGCACACCGCAAATCAGACGAACCACACTTAAGTATTCACATGGGGTCAGTGCACAGCTCTGAAACTACAAAAATAACTGAACATCCTTTCTGTATGCTCACAGGAATGAGTCCCAATGACAAATTTACCTCTGATTTGGCATCTCTGTCTCCAGATATGAATGACCAAAATACCCAATCACAGCATTCATCACTTACTACCTCCACGTACAACCTAGACAATTGGCCTTCAGTTTCCCCGTGTACAATCTAGAATTGACCTTCAGTCTCCCCAAGTGCAATCTAGAATTAGCTGTCAGTTCTCCACAGATGTCCTCAGAATCATTCAGGATATGCCCAAGTCCTACAAAAATACCCCTCCAACAAATCATTACTCAGGTACCCATGAAGGATCCCCCTCCTACAGCAAGATAAAAAACACACAACTAACTAATTTGCTTTGTCTACTGGAGTTCCTAGTGATCTCTAGGTGGCAAGAAGTTCAATTGCCTTGGTAGATTTACTTGGAACAGCTTTCTCACTGTCTCTTAATTGGGGTGAACATATTCAAATCCATGACTTTCTCTACACTTTCACTGTACAGGGACCAAGGGCTTCCATCCACATGATGTTTTACTTAAAAGCTCAACCTAGTAGTATATTTAGACTGGCTTCAAACATAAATGCAAAGAAAAAATGAACACTTGTAAAAGTAAAAAGCTCAATAAGTTTCCCAGGAGATGACTAGATGTTTATATTCTGAGAGGGTTACACAGAGTTTCCTGGGGGCAAAGGTACATGCAAGGGCACCATCTCAAACAAGCAGGGTTGAGTTTATACAGCGGGTATTGGAGTCCTCCATGCAGCCTCTCTTGGCTCCTATGATTCCAGCAACCAGACACACATACTGCAGGAGGGGGACAGAAGAGTCTCCGGGGAGTTGGGGGACATGAGGATAGAGAAGTTTGGATTGTCCTACGTCATCCTACAGGGATGGCCCCCATTGCTTCACCTTGCCCTGGGACACAGCAGCAAATTTTTAAATATGAGAAACCTGTCCCTAAATCAGACATGTAATGAAAACATTTAACTTGAAAGACCACAACAAAATAAAATAAACAGTATCAAACCAAAGAAGCAATTTTGAAGAAACAGACCATGCATAGTTTAAATAAACATTTTAAAAAGAAATCCTGGACTGGGTTGTGGCTCAATGGTAGAGTGCTCACCTAGCAC
Source organism: Urocitellus parryii (assembly GCF_045843805.1). Lineage (NCBI taxonomy): Eukaryota > Metazoa > Chordata > Mammalia > Rodentia > Sciuridae > Urocitellus > Urocitellus parryii. Next base: position 14,892,328 of record NC_135538.1, read on the forward strand.
GTGCGAGGAGGCCCTGGGTTCGATCCTCAGCACCACATAAAAATAAATAAACAAAATAAAGGTATTGTATACAACTAAAAAATAAATATTAAAAAAGAAAGAAAGAAAAGAAATCCTGAGGCTGGAGTGTAGCCCAGAGGTAGAGCACCAGCCCAGCAGGTACAAGGCCTTGGTTTCCATCTCCAGTGCCACACACACCAAAATTCTATGCTGACTTCAGCGGCACAAATACTAAAGTTGGAACTGTATAGAGAGGACTGGCAAGACCCCTATTCAAAGATGTCATGCAAATTCCTGGGCATTGCATACTCAATAATAAAAATAAATGCTAATAGTGAGAGACCAAAAATATTGCAGCCGGCGGGTGGGGGGAAGGGACACATTCAAAAGAGAGTATATAGATACGCGGCCCCCAATATGGGTTCCTAGAATTTTTTTTTTTTCTTTTTTGATACAGAAGATTGAACTCAGGGGCCCTTGACCGCTGAACCACATTCCCAACCCTATTTTGTATTTTATTTAGGACAGGGCCTCACTGAATTGCTTAGCACCTAGTTTTTTTTGCTGAGACTCGGTTTGAACTCACAATCCTCCTGTCTCAGCCTCCCAAGCCGCTGGGATTACAGATGTGTGTCACTGCACCTGGCAGTTGTTAGAATTAAAAAAAAAAAAAAGTAGTAATTAATATGAAGTATAGACTTGAGAATATTTTTCCAGAAAATAGAGACAAATACAGTGCAACAAAAAATGAGGGAGGAGGGATTTTTAAATCGTCTAGAAGGTCTAACATCTGAATAATAGTAATTCTAGAGGAGAATAAAGAAAAACAAGAGAATTAGAAAAAAAAATTTTTCAGAAATGAAGGATATGGGTTTCTAGCTGGAAGAGCTCAGCAAATTGGATGGAAATGGATTCACAAGGAGATTTGTCTGTGTGGGCAGGGGGTGCTGGGGATTGAACCCAGGGCCTTGTGCATGCGAGGCAGGCACTCTACCAACTGAGCTATGTCCTCATCCCTTCTCATGGAGATTTATTGCTCATAGGTGCTGGATCAGACTGGAGGACTCTGGGAGCCACAGGAAGGATTAAGACTTAGAAGGGCATGGGGTTCCACAGCAGCACATCCACACAGATGTCCCAGGTAGAATCCTAATGTGCCCAAACACACCAAAGAGAAATGAGCTCTGCAATTCAGCGAGACCCTGTCTCTAAATAAAATACAAAAACACCCAGGACCAAGACTTTCACAAGCACGAGGAAAACATTGTACTTTGGTGAAAAGTTCCTTCATGGGGTGTCCTGGTCTGCTTTGGGCAGCTGTGGTTAATCACTATACAGCAATAGCTTCTAGACAACCGATATTCATTGGGTCTTGGGAAGCAGACTCCTCATTTCTCATGTCTGTCCATAGGTGGTGAAAGGGAACAAGACAAGTCTCTGGGTCCCTTTTATAAAGCCACTCAGTCCACCAGGAGGGCTCTGGCCTTAAGACCAAAGTACCACCCAAAAGCGCTACACACAGTTAGGATCACTTGGGGGTAGGATTTCAACATATGAACAGGAGTGGGTGACATAAATATTTAGTCCATAACACTGAGGTCCTGGGCTTAGGATGGCAGATTCATATTCCGCATTCTGCTGCGGAATATGAATCTTCTCCTTTATTTAGACTCAACAATCATTTGGAGAGTGGGGATTCTCTTACCCTTTCCTCTAGTTACTGTATTGTGTAAGGCTGTCCTGCTAATGATTATTTCAATAATGATAATGATTAAATCATCTAGAAGGTCTACCATCTGAATAATAGTAATTCTATAGGAGAACAAAGAAAAACAAGAGAATTGGAAAAAATAATTTATCAGAAATGAGGCCAGTACCAAAAGAGTGACTGATAATTCAGGAGCTAGAAACACATGAACACACATCAATATTTTCTTTTTCCTTGATAAGAGGGCTCTTCTATACAACCAGTCAATGATTTGCCTCTTTTAACCAATTTCTTCAGTACACAATATTTGATTCAAACCAAGATATTCTCATGGTTTAAAGAGTTTGAGAAGACGGGTGGCACAAGCCTGTAATCCCAGCAGCTGGGGAGGCTGAGACAGGAGAATTGTGAGTTCAAACCAGAGCCAGCCTCAGCAACTTAGTGAGGCCCTAAGCAACTCAGTGAGACCCTGTCTCTAAATAAACACAAAAAAGGGCTGGGGGTGTGGCCCAGTGGTTAAGCACCCTGGGTTCAATCCCTGTTTGTTTTTGGTTTTTTTTGTTTTGTTTTTTTTTTTTAGAAATAAACTCTTCTTAAAAACTGGGAGAATGGAAAGGGAAACCCAGCTAGGCTTGGCAAGACTCCATCCAGTAAGTTCTTATTGGAAAGAGCACAGAAGTCTGGGCACTTTTCTCGTAATGCGAGGCAGCTATTTTCTCTGGAGATGTTTTGCTAGAGAAGAAAAGATGAGAGAAAGAGTGATGGATGTGTGGGATTCTTAGAGGGCTGCCCTGTGGAAAGGGGGAGCCGGTTCCACGGAGTTCCAGAAGGCAGCACTGGGTGAGGAAAGGGCAGAGGGAGGCACATTTGCACTCCCAGAGAATGAACCACCTCCTTTTATGGAGAAAACTCCCCCAACTCTTCCAGTATACAGCAGAAGAGCCTCCTACTTGGGGGCAGGGGCTGGTGACGTCAGAGCTCCTTTCTACTAAGGCTGCTCGTCCCAAGGGGGGCTTTTTCCAGTCGGACAGTCACGGAGGCCAAGCTGTCCAGGCTCAGCTGAGTCCCCTCAGTTTCACGCGCTGAAGTCTGAATCCCCGGCACCTTGCAGGGAGGACCTGAAACTATGAGCCCAACTGTGGGGCCCTAATCCAGTCCAACTGGTGTCCTTATGAGAAGACATCTGGACACACAGACGCCAGGGATGCACAAAGGAGGGACCATGCGAGGACACGGCAAGAAGACAGCCGTGTGCAAGCCAAGGGCAGAGGCCTGGGGAACCACACTGGCCAGCCTCCTGACCTTGGACTTCCAGCCTTCGGGACTGCGGGAAGACAAAGGTCTCCTGTTAGGCCACCAGCTAGTGTCCAACATGGCAGCCTGGCAAATAACTCAGCAGGGTGACGGCCTCGGGCGACGTGTCTTCTCAACCCTGCATGGCCATGGGAAGGCCCATTAAAGCAACAGTTCATTGATGAATTAACCCTAGCACGTATGGAATTTTCACCTGAACAATGAAGGTATAGACTATTAAGAGGGTGAGAGACAACTTCATATCACTCTGTATTGTCTCCTGAACTACAAAAGCAATTTGAGAAAACTGAAGGCATGGTACTCAGGAACCAGCCTTAATGGATAGGCTAAAAAGCTGAATTTTAACACAATCAAAGCACGTTAGATGTAGGTTCGAAGGTGCCAAAATGAAATCCAGTAACTGTATAATTAAAACGCACCAATTAAAAAAAAATATGAATTTTAAGCCCAGAAAGCACATCTTTGGACATTATCAAAATATCCTTTTTATAAAATATAGGGACGTTGTGTTCCAGAATGTCTCATTGCCAGCACCACTGGGAGGCCACCACAGGGGGAGAAAGGGGTGCCATTCACTCTGAACATGAGGCAGTCTTTGAGGAAAACCTAAAGGATTCTCATTAAGTAAGTAAAATGGCAGAGGAGGTCTGAACTCCAAATTCCTATGTTGAAACCCACGGCCAAGGTGGTGAGAGGTGGCGAGAGGTGGTGAGAGGTGGCGAGAGGTGGTGAGAGGTGGTGAGAGGTGGTGAGAGGTGGAGAGGGCAGAGCCCTCCTGCGTGGGATCAGTGCCTTTGGGAAGAAGCCTAAAGGAGTTTAGGGGTCCCTTTGCCTTCAGCCACACGAGGACACACAGATGGCGCCTCCGTGAGAAAGTAGGTCCCCCCAGGCATAGAAGCTGCTGGCACCTTCATCTTGGGTTTCCCAGACTCAAGAACTGTGTGCAGTAAGTTTCTGTTGTTTATAAATTATGGAGTCTAAGGCATTTTGTAGTAGCAGCCAATGAACAAGGCCAATGCTAAAATAATTGGACATTTCCATTAATAGCTTAGTCACCATTCAAGAGCATTCATCATGGGCCCCCCTGATCCCTTAAAAGGAAAGGGCTAGCTGTTAAGGTCTGTAAATAAGTCAAAAATAACACCTGGTATTTTGCCAGAGAAATGTTGGAGTTAGTAAACAAGTCTGGATGGTGCCTGATTCCCCGGCTATTTTGCTGCAGACTGCGGCAGATGGTGGCCCGTACGGGGAGCCCCGGGACACTCGGGGGTAAGTGACGAAAAAAAGCTGCCCGTCCATAGATAGGACTGGAGCAATCCGCTCGTCCCTAGGCAGATAGGGCGAGAAAGGAAAGAGAGAGGAAAAATGGCCATTTCGAGAAAATGGAAAAGATTGATACAGTATGTTTGTGTCTTGTTTTGTCTCAGTGTATTGTATTGTCTTTGCAATGAAAATATGGAAGGGGTGAGAAGTAAATTACTAAGGGAAGAAGACACCCCAATGAAACCAAGAATAGTTAGGGCATGTGTTGATAAAAGCCCAGGAACTCTAGTCAGAAAGAAAAAGAAAAAGAAAGTTCAGAAAAAAAAGGATTATCAGAAAAGAAGTTGCAGCAAAAGGCTATTACTAAATGCTTTTCGTTACCGGAGGGTGCGTGAATCTGTGCAGCGGCTGCCATGTGCACAAGCAGGTCATGGTGCAGCAAGTACCTTCCAAGCAGCGGCGGCAGCCGGCTCTTTCACTGCCGGGAGCCCAAATCTAGACCTGACCTGGAGGCACAGTCTCCCGGGCTCTTGCTCCCTGTGCCCAGTAGCAGTTTGAGTCCGGGACACTCCCCAGGGCCATCCGGGGATGCCTGGGACACTACAGCCGGCAGAAGATGCTACCAGCGTCCCTGATTTTTGGTCATTTTCAATGCCAATAACTAAGCTACAATGGTTCTCCCACACCTGGAAGCTAATGAGTAATGAGCACTATTAAGGCTTATTTCAAATGTAAAAAACCCTTGAGATAATGTACTAAATTGTTCAAAAGGTTGTTTTCTTAGTAGAATGTTACAAGATTTTCTTTAGCCATCCGGAGTTCCTGCCTTCATCCCAGTGCCGATGAAAACGAGGGTGGAAGAATTTCCAGTGTTGCAGAGAACCGGAGGAAACTTCAGCTGAGAACCAGACAAGACTTCGGATCAAGCTAGCTGCCTGCAGAACTTACCTGGACTGTGATTTAAGCTAGCTGCCTGCAGAACTTACCTGGACTGTGATTTAAGCTAGCTGCCTGCAGATCTGGACTGTGATTTACCGGGGCTGTGAGTTAACCTATTAAGACACTGCTTTACCTGGACTGAGACAACAAACTGTAATGTACAACAAATTGTAACTCGGTATCTTTGCTAACGGTGTCATTGCTGGTATAATTTTTCCAAGGGCTTCTTGCATGGAGCCATAAGTTGGCTTGGTATTGTTACATTTTGTATCCTCACTTTCTGTTTGTAGCAGGTTATTTATGGTGTTTCCGTAAAAACCACTATGGTCTTTATTTAAATTAAACAAAAGGGGGAATTGTTAAGGTCTGTAAATAAGTCAAAAATAACACCTGGTATTTTGCCAGAGAAATGTTGGAGTTAGTAAACAAGTCTGGATGGTGCCTGGCAAAATGTCAGAGGGAGTGATTTGAGAAGTAACAAAAGTGAGCCATTAAGTGTGGAGATTCCTTATTGGTTGATTGATGTATCTAGTTTATGCTAATTAAGATAAGCTGTGCAAAATGTATAAATAGCTCTGTTGCCCTACAATAAACAGCTCCTATTCCTGCTGTATCAACGTACACAAGTTATTCGTCACCCCCCGGCTATTTTGCTGCAGACTGCGGCAGCTAGCCAGGCATAGTGGCACATAATCCCATTGACTCTGGAGGCTGAGGCAGGAGGATCCCAAGTTAAGAGGCCAGCCTTAGCTCCTCAGTGAGGTCCTGTCTCAAAAAACACAAAGGACTGAGATGTAGCTCAGTAATAGGAAGCTTCTGGGTTCCATCCATCTGAACTCTGGAAGGGGCTGAATCTTGGCATGTTACTAGGGCAAACCTACAGGCCAATTCACAATGTAGTCTGGCTGTTAAATGCCCCTCCAAGGCCCATGTGTTAAAGGACTGGTCCCTCATTGGTGCTATGGGGAGGTTCTATACACCTTTAGGAGGAGAGGCCTAGTAGGGGGTCCTTAGGACATCAGGAGCATGCCCCTTAAGGGGACTGTAGGACCCAAGTCCTTTCCTGTTCCTTTTTTTCTTCCAGTCCAAGAGGTAAACAATTTTCTCTGTCATGTACTCCCCACCACTGTCTTCCAGCAAAGTAATGGGTCTCCCCAAACTTGGGATGGAACCATAAGCCAGAAGAAACCTTTTCTCTTCCTAAGTCAATTACCTCCAGTGTTTTGTTAGAGTGACGTAAAGCTGACTAACATACTCACTTAGGCTTCCCTCAAGGGCAATGCTGCAGAGCACCAACCCTGATGGAGAGAGGGTTGGGTAGCCCTAAACTAGAGAGGTGCACAGATAAAGCCAATAGCCTGTGGGGCAAGGATGTGGCACTTATGGACATTTTCACGACAACCCCTCTTCCACAGCCCTGACCTTCGAAGAAGTCAGCAGAATTGCAGGACAGAGATATGATACCTTGTGGTCATATTTATAAAACCATCTATCTCTTTTGTTTTCCTATCTGGATGATTATGTATCAAGTTATTCTCTTTTTTAAAACATTAGTTATATAGGACAGCAGAATGCATTTTGATTCACTGTACACATCTGCAGCACAACTTTTCATTTCTCTGGTTGTACATGATGTAGCGTCGCACCCTATGTGGAGTCATACATGTACCATCTTTCATTCCACCATCTTTCCTGCTCCCATGCCCCCTTCAAGTTATTCTTGAATAAAGTTTCCCCTCTTCAACATTTATTTCCAATGAAATTAAATCTTCAAATCTAGAGAGTGGTTTTTAAAATCAGATTAATAAGAAAAATCATAGAACTATTTTTATTGAAGGCAGAGTGAAATTACCAAGCGGATTCCTGTCTGCCCACGATCACTTGGTCTTCAGTAGCTAATTCACAGTGAGGCTTTGAGTTCCCATAACCAGCAATATTGATGATAGTCATAGAATTTCAGAAATGGATGCAGATGCTCATTTTACAGATGAAAACTGACTCTTAGAGAGATGTATTCAAATGAAGGTCACCCAGAGAAAGAATAATTGAACAGACTTTTATATATTTCAGTTCCCTGAAATTAAGGAATTTAGAATGGGGTGGGAACTTGAAGTCTTTCCTTCCTCACCCCCACCCTGTTTTGTTAAGTTAGACAACTTCATTATAGTTCAGAGGGAAACAGTCTTCTCTGTGCATCTCTAGCTGCTGATTAGTTAAAGAAAAAAAAATTCTGTTTCTTTAAGGGCGAAAGCAGTAGAATATCTGTAGCAGAAATCTGTCGATGACATAAGTAGTTTCAGAGCACCTGTGCTGGAAATATTGCTAGGGAACAAAGGAATGAATCCAAACCAGTTGCCAGCACTTGCACACCATAGCACTTTCACCTAAGTTCAAGGCCGGTTCTGTGTGTGTTCTCAAAACATCACCAAACAGGATACAGCTTGAGAAAATGTCATGCGACAGTACTGCATTTGAAATGCCAAAGTGTGTGCGGGGAGCCCCTCCGCCTACAGAGCGCTCCCATTTGATAGCTTTACTAGGAAACCTCATTTAATCCCAGGCAGGTCAGGGTCAGATTTCCCATTTGCACACCATACCTGAAAGCCAACAGCAGGCACCTGTGAGGGCCCAGCCCCGTGCACTGAAAGAAGGATCCGGCTTGGTTACCGCCCGAGCAACAAAAGGAGAGATCTGTGAATAAAATCTATAAAGTGGCAGTATTTGGGCAGGAAATGAATGGGTACAAAGTTAACAAACGAACAGATTCTCCTTAGCCATATAATTAAAAACACAGGAGAAAATAATACCATTGTGAATTTTAACTCAAAACTGTCTTCAGTTATTCTGATATTTATTGAGTGTATACTGTGTTCTGGACACTATCCTAGGCCCAGAGGATTCAAAGAACAAAACAAGACTGGGGTGTGGCCCAGTGGGAGGGCACCTGTCCAACAAGAAAACAGAACAAAATAGAGCACACCCCCCCCCCGCACACACACACACACACACACACACACACACACACACACACTGTGCCAGGAACTCTTTGCCTTGGTGATTCTGTTTTAAAGGGTAAGAGACAGATAGAAGGAGAGAGGTCAGCAACTACTATGTAGAAAAAGGAAGGCAGAACAGAGGGCAGAGATGGAGGAGGCAGGAATTTCTTCTTGAAAAGACTAAGAAGATATCGATTATGTGCAAATTGAAATAGAAAAGGAAGCAAACCCTAAGTAGAGAAAGCAGACTTGCACAGCCAAATGAGTATTTGGAGGGGAACATTTTTTAAGATCCAGCACAGGTTTTAGAGCACCCACTATCCAGATACGATTACTAAATGTTCAAAAGCAAGGAAGGATCACTTGAACTCCCGTTTGGATTTTCTGTAAGGTAACAAGATCCGCAGGGAGGGCTGCCATTACTTGGCCTCACCTTTTGGCCTTTCCACATCCCAAGAGGAACTTTACACCAGGAACTGGAGGGTTCAAATTTAATAAAAGCAAAGACAGTGACATTAAGCACCATTAGGAAAACGAAATTCTCCTCAGTGTGGCAAATTAGACTATTAGATGACTGAGCAGGGAATTCTCCACTTGTGACTGGACCTGGGGGATAATAGACAAGTGTAGAAAAGTGAACTTCTGTGAAATATGAGGAATATGTCCTCTAAAAGACTTCTGCTTCAAGCAAAGTTTTATTTGTTTTTCTTAGGGGACCGAAAATCCTCCAGGACCAGCGGGTACAATGGTTATCGGCGTAACAAAGCCTGTTCATCTGCTCAGCTGGCTGATACAGTAGCAGCCCCCTGCACAGTGGGAGATGGCAGAGCAAAGCACCCCCTGACCAGAAGCTGCGGTGCACACCTGTGATCCCAGTGACTCCGGAGGCTGAGATAGGACGGTTCCAAGTTCCAGACAGCTTGGACAATTTAGCAGGACCCTGTCTTGAAATAAAATGTATAAAAGACTGGGGATGTAGCTTAGTGATAAAGTGCCCCTGGGTTCAATCCCCAGTAATCAAAAAAAAACACAAGCAAGAGGGGGGGAAAAAAAAAAAAAACCTGTTTGCTGCTGCCACTCCATAACCATTACTACTGGTGTAAATGTTGTCAACTCTGGGTCTGCCAATGAGAACAAAATTACTTCATCCCGTGAGAGGAACACCTTTGCTCCCTTGCTCACACAAACAATGCAACATGAAGGGCGCAGGAAATGTGGTTTTCACATTTGCAATGCCTTGCTGCCACGGACTGCAGAAAAGCAAATAGAGAGTGAACTCCTTCTAAGTGACACATTCAAATATATCAAGACCTAACTGGGTGCAGCGTCACATGCCTGTAATCCCAGCGGTTCGGGAGGCTGAGGCAGGAGGATCGTGAGTTCAAAGTTAGCCTCAGCAACTTAGCGAGGCCTTAAGCAACTCAGCAAAATCCTGTTTCTAAATAAAATATAGAAAAGGTTGGGTATGTGGCTCAGTGGTTAGATGCTCTGGGTTTAATCCTGCCCACAAAATGCATCAAGACCTGAAACAAACTCCTGATTACTTATGTTACAATGAGGTTTGCAGACCTTTATTCAGTAAACCATTATGTTATTATCAAAAGAAATGAGATTGAGTTTTTTTATTTAGAAAGATTGATTTTCCTCATCTGGGGAAAAAAATCCATTAACAGATACTATGATTAAATTTCTTTTTTTAAATCAACAAGTTGTTCTATTTTACAAAAGTTTTAAATCGAAAATTGGCCCTAGTCCAAGATGTTTCAAAAGTCATTCTTTGTTTACGTAGTGTGTGTGTGTGTGTGCGTGCCAATGAGAATAAATGCTTAGGACCTTGAGCATGCTAGTTAAGTCCTCTACCACTAACCTGCACCCGAGATCAAAAGTCATACTTGTTTGAGTGCACAAGGAAAAGAACCCAGGGGAATTTTACCTCTGAGCTACAACCCCAGCCCTTTTTTCTTTTGAGACAGGATTTCACTTAAATGCCCAGCTTGGCCTCAACCGTGATCCTCCTGCCTCGCCCTCCAAGTGGCTGGGATAACAGGAGTGTATTACCATGCCCAGCTCATTTCATTAATATTTTCAGTAGAAGCATATTTGCCATGAACCTAATAGCACTTGCCCAGCCCCTGTGAGGGCTAGAAGTGGCTTGTCTTGGCATAACAGAACTGTCCAGCTGGGGATGAAAGCCAAACTACCATTTGCATATGAGCAATCTTATTAACTGATAAACCCACTAATTACCTAAGAAAGCACCGGTGAAAGGGACTGAATCACCAAAGATCTAGCAATTTGCTGTGGTTTCTCCACCCACTTCACTGTAAGTAAATGTTTATGTTCATCCCTGATGGTGTATGCTTTTCAGATGCCCCCTATTAAATAATCGTCCAACCCCTCCCACCCTATAGATACATATCTGACTCTGCTGTTCAGCTTAGAAAATATTAGGTAGACAATTTTTTTCTACCACTTAAAGAAAGTTTACAAGGAAATCAAATTCTTTTTTATTATAGGAAGAGGACTGGTTCTGAATTACCAGTATTTCCAGTTTCAAAAAAAAGCCAATGAGTCAAGGTGGATAAAATTATTCTTACTTCTGGCTCACCCCCCACTTCACCCCCTGCCCTCTGCCATGTTGGGGATGGAATCCATGGCAGGGAGCATGCTAGGCAGGCACCCTACACTGATCTACACTCCCAGCCCCATAAATACTGTCGGCCACCTTAGCATAAAATCTCCCTAGAAGGATGCCCCTTGTTTGCAGTTTGCTCTCATCAGTAGATCTTGCAGATCAAATGCCGAGTGCCACTGCTGGCTAATCCTCCAGGGAACCAAGACGGGTCAGGCTTGTTCTTATTTTAGTGGGCAGTGGTAACAATCAATGTCCCCCAAGTCCTATAACTGCTTACATACCAAACTCTGCCTTTGCTTATATTACAGCTATATATATGTTGTAGATGGACACAATACCTTTATTTTATTTATTTATTTTTATGTGGTACTAAGGATCAAACCCAGTGCCTCACATGTGCCAGGCAAGTGCTCTACCTCTGAGTCACAACCCCAGCCCCATTTGAGCAATCTTGCAGGTCCGATTCTGATTTCCAGAAATAACCATCAAAATCTAACCATAGGGGGCTGGGGAAATAGCTCCGTGGCAGAGCACTTGCCTAGCATGAGTGGGGATAACAGGTGTGCGGCTCTTTTCTTTGATATTTTCAGCAGCATCAGGTTTGCCATGGAACACATAGTTGAATCCCCAGCACTGCAGGAAAAAAAAAAATGTGGTGTTTTTCCAGGAGCAGTGGCATACACCTGATCGGGAGTTCAAAGCCAGCCTCAGCAACTTAGCAAGGCCCTAAGCAACTTAGTGAGGCCCTGTCTTAAAATGAAAAATACAAAGGGGCTGGGATGTGGCTCAGTGATTAAGCACCTCTGGGTTCAATCCCTAATTTAAAAAAAAAAAATCTAACCATAGGTTCACACTGATGATAGAAGAAAAGAATGAAAAAACACGTTTAGCAATTGAACATGAAAACTCTGTATTTACATTGCTAGGCTATTAATTATCATCTGGCAAGAAGATAGAACGGAGGAAAACACAAATATCCCAGTTGCCAAGGGAATCACAATTCTGCCTATCGCAGGGAAAGCCAATTCCAAAGGGCCCTGGGGAGTGCACCTGGTGGGAGCCCCCGTGACTGGCCTTGGGGCCACTGGAGGGAACATTAGCCCCTCCTAGAAGGCCAGGCTTTTCCAGGATCTTTCGAAGGACCAAGGGCCACTCCTTCCGCATGCGGCATTTGGAGACTGCTCAGATCCCCAAGGCCATTCAAAGTCTGAAGCCTGGGTCAGCTTGGGGAGACAAAGGAATACAGTCACAGGGTGGAGACAGAATTGTTTTCTGTAAAAGTCAGTGTTTACCATGTGGCTGAAATGTACGAGAAATCACATCTGGACTGAAGGACGAGGTCCAGCAGCAAACCTCCAGGAAACAAGCCACAGATTAAAGATCTCCATGCTATCTGGGATTCTGTGGAACATGCCCTGCCCCCTCTCTCCCCCCTCTGTCCACATCAGCTAAGTCAGAAAAAGAGCTCACTGACCCCTGCACTCCCTTGGTGGCATATCCCAGGGGTCTCTCCTTGTCCACTAAATATTTTCTAAACTACGCTCTGCTTTCAACACCCTCTTATCCAGCCCCAGATCTCCTGTCTGGGCTTTCATTCTCCTTCCTTCAGTAAAACTGCTGGGAGCACACTGTTCCTCCACGTGGGCCAGCCTCGGACTTGTCCTACACAGTGCGCAAGAGCTTACATATGGCCATCAGCTGACTTGGGTTGGAGTCTTGGAATGATCCTATCCACCTCATAAGGATGCCCCATTAAAGGTGATGATGTACAAAAGGCATGGTTCTGGGCCCGTGATAAAAGCAGATGACCCCTGGAGGGTGGAACTGCTCAGTGACACAGCACTTGCCTCCATGCACCAAAGAGCCCTGGGTTTGAACCTTGGCACCATGCACAAAACCCATGAGGCATTAGCTCTTCTGCTGGCATCTCTCATTTTGCCTTTTTTTTTTTTTTTTGGCATGGTGCTAGAGATCAAAGCCAGGGCTCGTGCATACTAAGCAAGCGCTCTACTACTGAGCTACACCCCAGCCCTTTCCTTGACTTACCTAAATCCAACCTTCCCTCATCCCCAGATTTCACCCCACCCTTGACCTTCAGGCATCACTGCACCTAGACTCTGAACAGCCCTCAGCTCTTGCAAACTTCATTAGGTAATCCCCAAGTGGACTTGCTTTAACCTTCCCCAGATCACCTTCTTGCCACCCTAAGCAGAGGACCCGTTTCTTAGCTCTTTTCAACCCCCTATAAAGCAAGCAGCACAGTGTCTGGCTGTGGTCAAATCAAAAACTGCTGCTGCTCGACTGGATTCAAAAGTGAACGTGGGAAGGACAAGGCGCTGGGCTGGGGAATTTGAGTTGGGTCCATTCCAATTATTTTGGTGGATATTATTTGAAACTCTCACACTAGGTCAGGCAAACACTCCGTCTGTGAGACTGTGTATATTTCTAACTTTATATGGTGCCTGTGGTGCTACATAAAGACCAGTCTTCCCACCAACTTCAAAAGCAGCTCCCGGCTTGAAGCTGCGCTGCGGGGGCAAGAACGAGAAGAGAAACGGTTCCACGTGTTCAAAGAATCTCATGTCACAGAGGCCACGTCTCGTCTCCCATCATAGGACTTTCCCCTCTCTCTTCATATTTCATATTACCATAGGGTCAGCGTACTGTAACCAAAAGGTTCTTCAACACGTAGCCTTTCACTTCTCACGAGAGACCAACAGGTCAAGGTGCTCGATGCTGATCCCACCATATGGCTCCCCACCCCATGAGCTAAGATCAATTGAGTGATACTTTGGCCAAAGACTCACTCTCCAGTACCACCCCAGGACTTCCAGGCTCAAGAGCTATAAGACACGCAGGCACATCATAGTGTAGATACATATCTTGTAATGTCTCTACCATTAAAAAGTGTGCAAGTTTTGCAGGCTTCTCTCTATAGAGATTTGTTATTTTCATTTATAATCTAGGGGGACGCTGGGGGTTGAACCCAGGGCCCCTGTGCATGCTAAGCACTGAGCTATACCTCGAGTCTCCGACTCTTCTAAAGCACCAGGACTTCAGTGTTTCCAACAAGAATCACATTCAACATCAGACAAGCAGTTCAGACAAGGCAACAATAATTTTAATTCAGTCTTTTAATTTACCAATGAAGGCTCATTCCTGAGTAATTTTTTGAAAAGACATTAAGTTCCAGATAAGCATGTTTAAGAGAAAAGAAATATAACTTCGAGATCTAAGCTTTGAGACTACCCTGAAAGTCAGACAAATACCTCCTTTTGAAGCCTACTGCCTGTTTTTGTTGCTAACTTCATTCGCCATCATGAATTATGAGAGTGAATTTTTTTTTTTTTTGGCTGAAAATATGAAGGAAGTGAATTCCCAAAGATCACTGCAAATGCTGTTTGCCCTTTGGCCCCTGGTATCCTGCCAGAGTCTCCAAGGATGGCTTACCATCAGTGGCAATGACGTCTTCCTCCTGGCCATTCAGGGCTTCGTCTTGGAGGCTGAGGTCTTCTTGCTCAGCTAAGCCATTCACGGTGGACAGCTGACCATTCTTCTGTAGGAGCTGTGAGGAAGACAAAGCCACGTGAACTTCAGTTCTCAGGACACATTAGAAACAATGACACAATGTGGTGACTTCCAGAAGACAAGAAACAGGGAGGCTCAGTGGCAGGGAAGAGGGAAGCCCTGTATTCACCTGAAAGATCCAGCTCCCTTCAGAAGGAGCTAGCTGCTATCATGACGCAGACGGGGCCTAGTATCTGCGGGAGTCTCTGCACCAGTCATTCATTTATTCACTCATTCACCTGAACCCCAGGTAGGACACATCCACCACTCCTTCAGGACAATTTCAAAAATAACAATGAATAAGTCAGGTGAGTCCCCACTCTGAGTTTGCACACTACCATGGAAGCCAGGCTTGTTTATTTATTTATTTATTTTTATTTTTCAGTGCTGGGGATCAAACCCAGGGGCTCGCACAGGTGGTCAAAAGCTCAACCACTGAGTTACATCCCAGCCCTAAAAATGTTTTTGACTCTGTCACCTTCTAATTATACACAGGTTATGCATATTTAACTGGAATATATAAATGACAAGGTGCCCTCAGGTTAGAAGGCAGATGTTCAAACAATTAATTGCTAAATCGAAGCTCTGCTAACTGTCACAAAGGAGATGTAGATAGAGCAAATGACAATAACCAGGGGGCTCTCACCCACACAGGGGGCATCCCCAAAGGATGATCCATGCAATGCATGTTTTCAGTTGCAAAAACAGTAAGGATATGTATACATACCCCCATTTTTTTTCAATCCTGAGAATAGAAGTTAAAAGTTTCTTGATTTTTGCTTGCTTGTTTGTATGGGGATTGAATCCAAAGGCGTATTACCATTGAGCTACATCTCTAGCCCTTTTTAAGACAGGGTCTTGCTAAGTTGCTTAGGGCCTCTCTAAACTCCTAAGGCTGGCCTGGTACTTGTCAGTCTCCTCCTTAACCCTCCAAGTCACTAGGATTAAAGGCAAGCACCACGCCACGCAGGTTTGAGATAAAGAGTATTAAGCCAGGGCTGAGGATGTAGCTCAGTTGGTACAGTGCTTTCCTCACATGCACAAGGCCCTGGGTTCAATCTCCAGCACCACAAAAAAAAAAAAAAAAGTTAAGCCAAATAAAAATAGCACAATAACAACTATTAGGAACCTAAAGGCTTCAATCATACTTTGTAACTGGTACACATTTCCATGTGTCTTAAAACCAATGCAGGCAGGTGCCAATATTTCCAAAGCAACTACGGAGGGGTAGGTCTTCCCTGCTCCCCACAGGCCCCAGATCAGCCATCAGAATGTGAAGTCCAGGTCTACCAGCTGCTGCCAGGGCTTTCCACAACACTTCAAATTGTTCAAGACCCCCACATAAAACACAGGTACCCACAATGGTACGATGACAGAGTATTCCCTAGCACCAGACCTGCCTGCTACCAACAAAACCCAAAGAGGGATGGAGGTGGTAAGATGCAAGGGCCTGGGTTCAATCCCCACCACAGAAAGGAGGGGAGAGGAGAAGAAGAAAAGAGAGCAATCCCAATCACAGAAAGGGGTAGGGGGAGGAGGAAAAGGGAGCAACCCCAACGTCTGGCACTCCATTTAATATCATCTCACCCTGCTTACAAGTCAACAGATAAGTCCCCAAGCCACGGGCTTGGGTCAGTCTTGAAGGCACAGTACGCTCAAGACAGTCTACCCGAAATCCTTAATTTGTGCTAAATTGATATCACCTGGCTGTCTCCTGCGCCCAGCAAAGCTGTCCTTCAACCGAGTGCATTTCCTCCTGAAATAACAGCACTGTACTTTACTAGTGATATTACAGATGGAACCGTTGGCTTCAAAATGCCCATGCTGAGTCCATTTATTAAACAGAATACTCAGATTACATTTCCTCTTAAAGTCTTCTCTTACCAAAATATGAAAGATGGGAATTTTAAATGAAACCTAAAGACAAAAAGAGAGGGGGAGGTGACCCCACAAGGCCCATCAGCGAAACTGTCAACGTCCTTTAAATACCATTAGTGACGCGCACGGGCGAGATTTGAATTTGATTAATAATGTGAAGAGCTGGGGGAAGGGCAGGCAGGAGCCACATATTTTTGTGAGCTACGTTGATCTCAGTAATCTCCCCCACCCTTGGTACTGGGGATTGAACCCAGAGGCCCTTCACTGCTGAGCTGTATCTCCAGTTCATTTTTTTTTTTAATTTATCTTGTTTTGAGACAGGGTCTCACTAAGTTGCTTATATCTGAAACTGTCAATGTGTTCATGGTGACATGAAACTGAACAGGGAATGTCAGAAAGATACCCTAATACTCAGCTTCAGCACCTCGACTTCAATCAAAGTGCCTCTGGTATATTAAGTTTGGAGCTCTACAGAGCCTCTGTGATTCTCATAATTCTTCATGAATTGTCTAATGAAAGACATCTTTAGTTGAAGCCAAACTGAGGATCTTTAAATATGAAATGTTTGTAGGGCACAGGCACAAACTCCCCTTTACAAAAATTGCAGAAATGGTACATAAGCTGGGTTGTGGCTCAAGTGGTGGAGTGCTCACCTAGCACCTGTGAGGCACTGGGTTCAATCCTCAGCACCACATACAAATAAAATAAAGATATTGTGTCCACCTAAAACTAAAAAATAAATATGTAAAAAAAAATAAATGGTACAAATACATGATAAATGACATTAGATGGTAGGAAAGAAAAAAACAAAGTCTTAAAAACAGGTCAAAATGGACATGGTGGCACATTCCCGTAATTGCAAAGACTTGGAAGGTTCAGGCAGGAGGATCACAAGTTCTAGGCCAGCCTCAGCAACTTGGTGAGGCACTAAGCTACTTTGCAAGAATAAAAAGGGCCAGGGATGTGGCTCAGCAATTAAGCAGCCCTTGGTTCAATCCCCAGTATCAAAAAACTAAAACAAAAAACAACCAAAGAAACCCAACAACAACAAAAAAAACCAGGTCAAGGCCAGGAGAGGTGGCTCACGACTGTAATCCGTGTGCCACTCAGGCTCTGGGAAGTTACAGGTTCAAGGCCAGACTCCACAATTTAGTGAGACTTTGTCTCAAAATAAAAAAATAAAGAAAGTCATGAGTTCAATCCCCAGTACTACAGAAAGAAAAGAAAAAAGAAAGACCAGAGGTGTATGGCTAGGCCTTCTTGTATCCTAAATACAACAATAAGTTAATCGGGGAGCAGCCATTGGAATGAGTCAGGGTAACTCTACTTTAGAAAGGCACTTGATGCGTTATCATCTTTGGGAGTAGACAATTTATGACAGTGACGTTATTGAAACTGAGTTTTGAGTCTATTTTATTACATGCATAGCTTGGGCACAGCAGGCATACCCACAGGCAAAGTCCTGATAAGGATTCAGTTTGTGACTTCATTCCCAGTCACCTCACATGCAGACACTGGGACACTTCTGCCGCAGTCCGGCTGCAGCAAAATAACCGGGGGGTGATGAACAACTTGTGTACATTGATACAGCAGGAGTGGGAGCCCTTTATTGTAGGACAGGAGGGGTATATATACCTTACACACAGTTTATCTTAATTAACATAAACTAGATACAGCAGTCAACCAATAAGGAATCTCCACACTTAATGGCTCGCTGGCGTTACTTCACAAACCACTCCCTCTGGCAAAATGCCAGGTGCCATCTTGACTTGTTTACAGACCCTAACATACTTGTGTCCTCTCACTTACAGATGCTTTTGAGAATCTGGGGTGTTCTTACAGATGGTAATTCATTTTTCCCATCTGAAATAAAGTGATTTTGTTTTCTTTCTCTCCCATTCTAAACCATCTACATTTCATACTATTATTAAAAACTCAGGTACTCCTGAAAGTTATTAATGGGTTAAAATCACGTCAAGTCGAAACATGTTGTTTTGTAACTTTATGGTCCCACTCATTGGGGACACCTTTGTTTATCAGTAAACACATCTCTTGCTCATCTCTAGCCGGTATCTCTCTACCCTATAACTCAGGTGGATTTACACAGAGCTCTGCCTAGACTGAACTCTGAATGAGGTAAGGACACAATTTAGAGGAGGCTGGGATGTAGCTCAGTGGTAGAGTGTTTGTCTCACACACTTAAGGCCCCGAGTTTGGTCCTTAGTACTACAAAAACAAACAACAAGAACAAAAAGCGATTTAGGGGTTCCAGGGGTGCAAGGTAATGAAGCCCGATGAGATCTGGGGCCCTCTAGTTCAGGGAGAAAAAGTACATTGTCATTTTCAGTTTCCAAGCAAGAAATAAGGGGGAAATTTGCGTTTCATTTTTCACACTGAAGCTGCCTCACAAAGTATTCTCCACCCATCTTGGACTCTGTTTCACAGATGCCTTTATTTCTTTTGAGACAAGAATTGGACTTGAAAGACATACTCCTTACACTTCAAGGAGAAACCCAACCTTCCCACTGGATTCGTGTTTCAAAAAAAAAAAAAGGGTAAACACCTCCTTTGAACAAATCAAAATCCTAAATGTTTTCAAGCTTATATCCTTCGAGTGGGTCAGCCAGAGTTTATTCCTGCAAAGTATTACCACATTACAACTAAGCAGGCATTCAAAAAAAAGAACCTCACATGCTTCAAGAAAGCATTTTCTTCTTGTTTCTATAAAAACAAATGAGAGGGCTGGGCTGGGGCTCAGGGGTAGAGCGCTCGCCTGGCATGTGTGAGGCACTGGGTTCGATTCTCAGCACCACAGAGAAATAAATACAATAAAGGTCCATCGACAACCAAAAAAACCCGAGAATATCCAAAATGGTAGCCAAGGCCTTGCAGGAAAATGATGAGATTTCTCTGTTCCCCTTTCCTCACCGGGTGCTGCCGACGGCTTACTTTGAACCCCCTCTGCAGAGCAAGCGCTGGGACTATGGCGAGCTTTCATGGATTTGTTAACCAATGAAGAAACCCATAGGCTCTAGCGGCTGTCAAGAGGCTGGGGGAGCAGAGGGTCTACTGTGGAATAACCGTTTCCACCACGGCAGTGACACTCCCTGAGCGACATTCTCACTGGATGGCTGGACGGTTGGAAGAGGTTCCACATTCCTGGTGTTCCCAAGGTACACAAAGCTCCAACCAGTGTGATCTACCCCACCTACGGCACTCAAAGCCAAGAGGAACACAGTTACGTGGCCATAACCAGAAAGGAGCCAAAGGTCAGTCAATATGACAAGCACTCTCACACAAAGAATCAGAATAAAAAAAAAAGATTGTCTGCAGGGAATTTTAAATCCCAAGACAAAACTTACAAAGAAAACTCCTTTTTTCTTCCCTCTGGTACTGGGGAATTGAACCTAGGGTTGCTTTACCACTGAGCTATATCCCCAGCCCTTTTTACTTTTTATTTTGAGACTGTCTCTTTTAAGTTGCTGAGGCTGGCCTGTGATCTCCTACCTCATCCTCCTGGGTGGCTGGGATTACAGGTGTACGCACCACCGAGCTCAGCAAGAAAACTCTTTAATGTGAGAGTGTGTGTGTTTGCCCTTCATTCCCATAGAAAGTGTTCTGACATGAAACCATTTAAAAAGTCAAACAGAAGAAAATAAAAATGGGTATATAAATCAATCAACATTCCCCCTCATGAGCAATTTGAAAAATGTACAAAAATTTTTAAATGTGCATACCCATTGGCTCCGAATTTTAAATGTCTGCGAATGGCTTCCCATATTATGCAGGTATGGGTGCAATGATGTACAATACAGTCACTTGTAAAAGAAAAACGTCTGTAGGAGTCCATCAGTAGGGCTGGAGGTATAGCTCAATGGTAGAGCACTTGCCTGGCATGTGGGAGGCCCTGGGTTCAATCCCCAGCATTTGATAAGTAAATAAATAAAACAAAGTCATAAACACAGAACAGAAATTTCTTTTTTTAAACAAGGGAGTCTAGCAGCAGAGTGGAAGAGTCCAACGTGAGCCATTCACACCACAGACAGTGTCCAAGTGGGGAGGTGGGAAGGAAATGAGTTAGATGGGAAGACATCCCCAGTAAAAGTAGAAAAACGCACGTTGCTGAGAATCACTGAATCTCTTAAGTGTTTAAAATAAAATAAACACGACCCGCAGATGGAGTGGTAGAGGGGAAGGGAGGAGGGGAAGGGAGAGGAAGAGCCCGGTGAAGCACATTAAATCTTTACCAGCAGCTGCCTCCATGGATCTGTCCTTTGGTTTTATCCTTCCTGGAGGGGAGCTGGGGGAAGACACGTGGTTTTCTTCTCCTACGTTATTATAATGGTGAAAATACATGCAGCCCTAAGATCCATAAATTCTGAGCTTGTAAGTATGCTAATGGCCTAGCTTTCCAGGGCTCATAAATCTTTAAAAAATCATCCAAGCCAACAACCTGAACTGTTGGAGCTGAAACCTCTCTGATGGCTTCCAAATGTCATTTGCATATGAATGTCTTCAGTCAAAACTATAGAAAATATGGACCACAGGCAGACCCCGTGGTCCATATTCACTCAGGAGGCTGAGGTAGGAGGACTGCAAGTTCAAGACCAGCCTCAGCAATCTAGTGAGGCCCTAAGCAATTCAGTGAGGCCCTGTCTCTAAATAAAATATTTTTTAAAAGCTCAGTGGTAGAGGGCCCCCGGGCTCCATGCCCACGTCTGAACACATACACAGGCTCACGCACACCACAGTGAAATGTTCCAGCCCTTGGTAATGATGCCATTTCTAACAAGGTCAAGGTCAAGGTACCTAACAAGCAGTGATAAGACGATCTGGAATGTATATTCATTTTCCAAGCATTTAAAAAGATTTAAGGCAACCTAAATGAGAAAATTATGAAGAGGCTTTTAACCAGCAAGAAGATTTCTCAAAGAGAAAAAAATGAAGTGCTTATCAAGTTTCCGAGGTCTTATCAAAACTATTGCGCCAAAAGCTCTCTCCAACCACATGAAACTGAGAAGAACTCGCACCCCAGGGCGGGAGTGATTCTAGTGACCTCCAAAAATAAGAAGTCCTTATCTCTGAGAAACTGACCTTTAGAGAGATCTCTTTCCAATGCCAGTTTCCTTCAGGGAAGAGACAGCAGGCCCTCCTCAGTGTGAGGAAATCCCAGAAATTCTGAGCTTTAAAGAACACTGCAGCTGATTTTGATTTCAGGATTTCTTCCTACCCTTATAGCCGGCAAAACCAAACCACCACCAACAAAAGTCCCCTTAGTGACTGGTGACGGTCAACATGGCTGAGCTCATCTGAAGGACTCAGACCCGGGGTGGACACCTGGTCACCATCCGCCAGGCTGTGCTCCCATGGGTCTAGCCCCACTCGATGGAAATCGGCACCGTCCTGCTGTCTGACCCCACAAGTGCCACCAGTTCATGTCACAGGTCTTTACTTGAGCCTGCAATGCTATTCAACATCACCAACCAAGGACCAGAAGCGAAACCTGACTCTCCAAATAACATCATTCATCCCATTTCAATACATATGGGTTTAGAGCAGTTTCATGATGCTCTTAATTTAATCCTAGTGTGAAAATTCTGATTTTTAGAATGGAAAGATTAATCTTACAGCACAAGAGCTCAGGGGTCTGGAAATGGCTCTTGTGAATGCATCTGATATATATATATATATATATATATATACCAGAGAGTCTTTGACCACTGTCTACAGATCCCTGATTTTCCTTTCTTATATTTTTCAGTAAAATTCATTAAAGTGGCTTAACATAATTTTAGGAGGAATAATTCAAACTTACATTGGGACTCCAGTTTGCTTTTAGCTTGCAAAATGATATTTCAACTGAACTTAATATTCACATTCAAACATTCAAACTGTTTTGTTTTGTTTCATTTGTGGTGCTGGGAATTGAACCCAAGGGTGCTCTACCACTGAGCTACAGTGCCAGCCTTTTTATTTATTTATTTATATATATATATATATTTTTTTTTTTTTCAAGTTTTTAGACAGGGTCTCCCCAAGTGCACATGTGAGCCTCCCACCTCAGTCTCCCAAATCACAGGGGTTACTGTCGTGTACCTGGTCCAAATATTCAAACTGTTGAGTGTCTTAGAAAATAATATATCTCAAGGACTTGGCAACTAAAGGCAAACTCATTTTATTAGAAGTGTTGTCTACAAATTAGGCCACTCCATCTCAAAGACCATGTTTCAAAATGGTTCAAAGAACATCAGTATAACAGGTGGATCAACATCAGCATGAGGCATTATCTTAGAAGTGCTCTGGGCTTAAATCAGCTGTGGAAAAACGGTTCTAGACAGAGTGGAGCTGATTGACTTAGAATTTAAAGACTCTTTAATGTGCATCCTGACCCTCTGTGGACAGGTTCACCGCATTTTAAAATGATTTGCCCAAAGAACCCCTCCTGAGCCTCATCTATTAACCTCATCCATAACTGAGACATCAAGGACACATACAGAATGTTTTAACACACAACATTTCAGTCAAATATTCTCCCGCTTTAAAAAGTTACAGTTGTTTTTAAAAGTATTAAAACTCCTGGGTTCTCTGGGAAAGTATGCAAAAGAAAACAAAGAGCTCTAAATCTGGTTAGGTGGGAGATCAACCATGTTGATTTCAGGCAAAGGGAATTTATAAGATCTCTGCTTGAAATGAGGGAAATGAAAGGCACCACCTACCAGCAACGGCAACTCACTGTGCAGAGATCTGCTGGAAGGCCATACGGGTAGTGGCACCCTTGTAATGTTTGGAACACCCAGGACTTTAGGTTGGCATCATATTCAGGACAGAGAGATGTTCAGTAACCACAACTGGAGGAGAACCTGTGACTCTTAAGCCACATCTGATACCGCCAGTGTCCTCCTCTGTGTAGACACCGTACAAGAATTGCTGGACCTGGGATGGAATCCCTGGTCTCTCAAGAAATGTGTCAACGGGGGCAGATGGTGTTATAACATTCCTAGTCAAAACTACTACTTACAACCACGAAGAACCAAGAAAAAAAAAGAACTCTGATAGAAGAATGTGAAAGACTGTACTCTTTTCCCCCTCAACTTCCTTAAAACAAGAAAACACAACTCTACTTATATGGTAGATATAATAAAAAAGTGTCTGGGGTAGCTTTCCATTGCTTTAACAAAATACCTGAGATAATCAAACTTAAAAAGAGGAAAGGTTTACTTTAGCTCACAGTTTCAGAGGCTTCAGTCCATAGTTGTTTTGCAATGTTACTTTTGGCCCACCCAGCACAACACATCATGGAGGAAGCATGTGGTAGAGGAGGCCTGTTTACCTTCTGGTGGCCAGGAAACAAAGAGAAAGCAGGAAGGGTCCAGGAGCATGCCCCCAATGACCTACCTTCCTTCCATTAGGCTCCACCTCCTGAAGGTTTCACCACCTCCCAACACTGTCATAGGCTGGGGACCAAATCTTTAAACCACTGCAGCATGATCAAATCCTTCTAAACATAAATCTTGCTATTCAAGCAAACTATGGTTAAAACTGGGTGTTCACTTGCTGGGAAAGACTGAGTGATCCAGCAACTCTTGGGTTAAGGGCAGGGGACAAGCCCCACTCTCCCATTACTTCCCATTAGTTTCGAAGCAATGAAGTTCCTCTAGAAAAGCAGCCTCCTGAGCTCTCTTGGCTAGCCACTGACTTTGAGTCCCAGATTAGGTCAAGTTAGACAGCACAGAGTACAGACCCCTAGAGCTCTCTGTTCTAGTGCCATGACCTTCATCAGTCAATCCTCCGTCCTTCTGAGCTGTTACAACTAGAAACTAGCCACGGCAGATTAACTGCCATCATGCATCCCAGATGCAAAATAAGCAAAAGATTGCTGAGAAAAGCTAGGATAATAAAAAACGAGTAACCTCAAAGCACAAGGTGGTGTTCAGAGACACTTCTGACAATTCCAGCGATTCTCACACCTGGTTTCTTCTGAGCCCTGTGCCAGGGAATTCCCACTAGGTTTTATTTAGAGCAGATATGGAAGTCAAGATCCCAATTCCCACTTAACTCCTACACACCATATCATATTCAAGTAATTACTCTCGCATCAAGTGGCGGCTTCTCTCTCTAAGGGGTCTGCCACTTGATAGTAAAATAATTACATCACATCCTTGCTTGGGCAATTTCATTACAAGATGTGTTTTGAAATCCACTGCCTGCCACAGAAAATCTAAATAGTCTCTTGGCTTCAAGATAAACAGTTGTGATGAAGGAGGAAACCATTATCATCAAGTGAACTTTAGATTTTAAAGTTCAAAAACACTTTAGATGCTAATATTACTTTCTTCTAATCAAAGGAACGCTCCTCAGATGCCAGTATCAGAAACTTCACCGTGCAGGGAGTTAGATGGGAAAGCGAGACAGTGTCCAAACCTGTACAGTCATCATCTGTTTCCAGGAGAGAAGACAGAGATGACCAAGAGGCAGAAACAAGAAGGTTTGTCACACAAAGCTCTTCTTCCATGTTGAGAAAGGATGTTGGTTCATCAGCCCAAGGTAGTAGGAACCGCCACCTTCCGTAGGTTCTTCCCCATGTTGCCAATGACAAAGTAGAGGCAGGGGAACAGCCGTTTGTCCAACCCTGGCAACGTGTCATTCAGTTCAGAGGATCTAAAATCACTGTCAAAGTGAAATGCCACCCAAGGTCAGTATGCAAATGCAGCTGTGCAGCCTTTGAGCCTCATGGTTTTAAAGGGTTGCCGATTTCTTTTTCTAAATTCAGTTAGAAACAATTTATTGATCATCGCTTTGCTGCTTCACTTCAAAGTCTATGTTCCATTCTGATTGAAGGAAAAAAAAAAAGGGAAATGAACAAACAAAATTGCTTTTCTTGTTTTCCATCGAATGCTCTTCATTTGCAAGATCCTCCTCCGGTAATAAGAGGATGCTATTGTGTTCTACTCCAAATCCTTCTGCGCAATCACTAAGAAACTTAAGGTACAGAATAAAAAAACCAGCAAATTGCTAAGACCAGTGCTGGGGTTGCTAAAGAGCATCTTACTGCTTCCCAGGCTGGATCCTAAACCACTTTTCAATTGATTAAACATCTCTGCCTTGCCTGCTTCTTTCTGAAGCCTGCTGAGCCGGGCTTTGCTGTCAGAATGTCCCCTGGCTGCAGTGGGTAGGAGGAGGCAGGCAGAAAGGGAGGAGTGGGAGCAGCCGACAGCTGGCCAGGAGAGTTATGTTAAGCCATCCCAAGGGACTCCAAAAAAGACCTCCCTATTTGTGAGGGGAAAAAAAGTTTCCTGTACACTGTCATGTGGATTATTTAATAAAGTCATTAAACATTTATCTCTGGTAATGGATTTGAAGATGCCATTTTGGCAAATCCACTTAGGGTTTTTTGGAGGGTCAATAGCAAAATTACAAGGATAAATTGAGATGGGGTTTCTGACAGATATGTTGAGCTTTATGCTCCGCAGAATCCAAAGGCCTGCTGCAAACCAACATAAAGGTGGCCTGAGGCCAGTCCCAGCACTCCTGGACACAGCTGGCGTCCCTCACTTTGGGTGGAGGGAACATGGACTCTGCCTAAACCCCAATTCACAGAGGCAGAAGGGAGACCCTTCCCCAGACTCTTAACCCGCTCCCTGCAAGCTTCTCTGGATCCAGCTTATCGTCCTACAGTGAAGAGGCCAAGGGGAAGGGAATCCTGCCACAGCCATTTGTTGGATGAGACCCGGGAGCAGACTTCTATCCTCTGGGCCTCAGTTTCTTATAAAATGGGGAAAGGTGCTTTGAGAGTTGCTGTGGCCACATCCCAACCCAATTCGGTCAGAATCTCCTGAAAAGGGAGATTAAGGCTCCCTGGGGGATCCAACAGGCAGCCCCTGTCTCAGAGGCAGGATGCCAACCAAAGACACCTGGCAGAGAATGGCAGGGGGGATTGAGCCATTTGTAGCAACTGGAAACCAGCTTCCAAAGGAAAGAAAATCAGAAGGTCTCTGTGCAGGTAAGTTTAAAGGAGGGAGTAACTTAGGGGATTGGAGGGGGGAGGAGTAAAGAAAGGATTAAAAAAATAAAAAAATAAAAAATAAATTGTGGAGGTTGGGACCCACCTCTGCGGGCAGTAGCAGGGGGAGGTGGTAGAGCCCTGGAGACACAAGCAAATCTCCATTTTGAGGTCTCGCTGCCAGGACCAGTCTGTGTGGCTGGGGGTCTCCCAGGGGAGCACTGACAAGTAGAGAAGGGACGGCTGAGCTCTGTGAGGGAGGCACTGGAAGAAGCAGTGAGAGCAGACACTTCTCCACTTTGTCTACCCAAGTCCAGCCTGGGACCTGGCTCCCCACGAAGACCTCATGGTGCCCCCTCATGCTCTGCCCGCCCAAATCAGGGAGCACAACAAGGAAGGCTTTCTCCATCCCAGCCATTTCCCCACCCATGGACTTCATTCGGGCACTTAAACTCAGCAGAAAAGGAATTCAACAGTACCCATCTCCGTAAGGTTGATGTATGTGGAAGGAGCTGGGGCTGTAGCCCGGTGGTAGAGTGTTTACCTGGCATGTGTGAGGCAGTGGGTTCGATTCTCAGCACTGCATATAAATAAATGAACAAAATAAAGGCCCATCAATGTCTAAAAAATATTTTTTTTTTTTTTAAAAATGTGTTACACTCATACATTGCTGGTGGGACTGCAAATTGATGCAGCCAATCTGGGAAGCAGTATGAAGATTCCTTAGAAAACCTGGAATGGAACCACCATTTGACCCAGCTGTCCCACTCATCGGTTTATACCCAAAGGACTTAAAAAGAGCACACTACAGGGACACGGCCACATCAATGTTTACAGCAGCACTATTCACAATAGCTAAACTGTGGAACCAACCCAGGTGCCCTTTAATAGATGAATGGATAGGGAATCTTTAGTATATATACACAATGGAACATTACTCTGCATTAAAAGAGAGTAAAATTATGGCATTTGCAGGTAATGAATGGAGTTGGAGAATATAATGCTAAGTGAACTAAGCCAATCCCAAAAACCAAAGGCCGAGTGTTTTCTTTGACACGAGGATGCTGACTCATAATGGCGATGGGGAGGAGCATGGGAGGAATACAGGAACTTTAGATAGGGCAAAGGGGAGGGAGGGGAAGGGAGGGGGCAAGGGGGTAGGAATGATGGTGGAATGAGTTAGACATCATTACCCTGAGTACATGTATGAAGACACGAATGGTGTGAAAATACATTGTGTACAATCAGTGACTTGAAAAATCGTGCTCTATATGTGTGATATGAAATTAATTGCACTCTGCCATCATGTATAACAAATTAGAATAAGGAAATAATTTAATTAAAAAATGTGCTATAAAGAATTTTTCCATCCATCATGACTGTTCTAACAGGTCTGTGTTGGTCAGTACATTTCTCCAGTCTCTACTGGAAGCCGCCAAATCATCTTGTTCAGGTGCCTCTTCTCTCTGATGCCTCGCCTTCTGAACAAATGACCGCATGGTGAAACCACAGCAAGACAGATGCCAGCCACAGCCGCGCTCCGCCATGGCGTTTCCCAACATGTCGGGAACCCCACTCCAGGTTAACGAGAGAAGCATCAGCATCTAAGCACCTCTCAGCCTTTGCACTGAGTGAGACCAAAGTCAAGGCTGTTCAAAAATCCTGTGGGGAAAAATGACGTCTGGGAAGCCCCACCACCTTACCCTGGCCACCACTCCATATCTAGCAGCCACGGGCTCCTTGTCCTGCAGGCCAGCCGATGGCTCAGACATCCCAGGGAGACACACCTACAGGGACATACGACAGCTCTGGCTCCTTTTCTCTCTCTTTCCTGGTTTTCAAAATTACTGAGGGGAGCAGTTATAGTGCACATACAGGACCCTTCACATAGGAACGTGACCCTATGTGAGGAAATAGGAAATGGCATTCCTAAAGAAACAGACATTCAACAAGAGGAAAAGCCCCTCAGAAACTCCTGGGCTTCTGACTTCTGACTTTGTTGTTTGGTACGTTTTTGCTACTAAATCTATCCCCTCTGACCTTTGCTTCTGAGATACACAGGCCAGTCTAAATATTCACTAATACATAAGCAAATGCTCTAAAAAGCACTGCATAATTTAAAATGCATTCACAGTCTAGTCAAGTATGATCAATTTGCAGAGGTCTGAGAAAATACAGAAACTTCCTTTAACAGAGAAATGGGTATCTCTTCATCTCTACTTAAGGGGTGGCCGTGTCTAGTTCTGTTAGAAAGGTACAATTGCTGTGAACTTGCCACTGGTATCTCACACATATTTTTTAAAGCCGAGTGAGGTGGTGCGCACCTGAAATCCTAGCAACTCAGGAGGATGAGCAGGAGGATCGCAAATTCAAGGCAAGCCTGGGCAACTTAGCAAGGCCCTAAGCAACGTAGCAAGATCCTGTCTCAAAATGAAAAGTAAAAAAGGGCTGAGGATGAACATCTCTAGCAATTAGAGAAATGCAAATCAAAACCACTCTAAGATTTCATCTCACTCTAGTCAGAATGGCAGTTATCAAGAATACAGACAACAATACGTGTTGGTGAGGATGTGGGGAAAAGACACACTCATACATTGCTGGTGGGACTGGAAATTGGTGCAACCAGTCTGGAAAGGATTCTCCCAATGGAGAATCCTTGGGAAACTGGGAATAGAACCACCATTTGACCCAGCTATCCCACTCCTCGGTCTATACCCAAAAGACTTAAAAACAGCCTACTACAAGGACACAGCCGCTTCATGAAGGTTTATAGCAGCACAATTCACAATAACTAAACTGTGGAATCAACCTAGATGCCCTTCAGTAGATTAATGGATAAAGAAAATGTGGCATATATACACAATGGAATATTACTCAGCAATAAAAGATAATAAAATCATGGCATTTGCAGATAAATGGATGGATTTGGAGAATATAATGCTAAGTGAGTAAGTCAACCCCAAAAAACCAAATGCTGAATGAGTTCTCTGATTTAAGGATGCTGATCCATGATATGCTGGGAGGAGGTTGGGAGGATTAAATGAACTCTAGAAAGGGCAAAGGGGAAAGGGGAGGGAGGGGAAGGAAGGGAGCATAGGGGTAGGAAAGATGGTGGAATGCAATGGTCATCATTACCCTAAGTACAGTATGAAGACACCAAGGATGTGACTCTACTTTGTGTACAACCAGGGATATGAAACATTGTGCTCTATGTGTGTAATATGAATTGTAATGCATTCTGCTGTCATATATAACAAATCAGAGAGAGAGAGAAAGGTCTGGGGATGCAGCTCAGTGGTAAAGTGCTGGAGTTCAATCCCCAGTACAAACAACAAAACAAAACAAAAACCCACACACCAGAGATGTTTTTGCAAGAGTCTGCTTATTAGGGATCTGTCACAAATTTACAGGAAAATTTTTTTAGATTTGCAGCACTGAGGATCAAACCCAGGGCCTTGCACATGCTAGGGAAATGCTCTACCAGTGAGCTATACCACCACCTTTGTTGCAAATTAAAAAAAAAAAAAATTTAAAGGAAAGACAGATAAACCCATATCCTGTGATATGTAGTTTTAAAAAAAAATTTTTTCAGAATAATACAAGCCTAAGATGAGCAAATACTTGCAGTAGGTCTTAATTATGACTTGAATCTAAATGATCTTATACAAGGGCATTTTCCATTAAAAAAGGAATCCATTAACTTTATTTATAAATCATAAATTCTAGCTGTCAAAGAAGCTTTTAGAGCTGCCAGCTATCACAGAGACCATCCAGCAAGGCCATTAATACCCTAATTTTCAGCTTCATCAGTAACACAGTGAACACAGGCCAGGCCTTGCTCCCCACAGACACACCAAAGGACTCTGCCTGGATTTGGGAAGCAGAAGACATTACTTTGAGAGAGATTCACTCCATCCTCTAAAAAGCTGTTTTTACTTCTACATACGAAAGAGGTGGGGATGGGAGGAGTGAGGGGCAATTCAAATGCACCCCAGACCCTAGAAAATATGAATTCAGCATTTCAGCCATTCTCTGAAGTCCTTATAATTCTATCAACTTGAGAAGGGCACTTAATTATTTTACTACCTACGGTTTAAACAGTCTTGGCCCCCATCCCTGCCACCCTTACAACTGGGCTCCCTGCTGTGCCAAGTGACCCCAGTGACTCTGGTTCTTCTTCTTTAATGGTGCTGGGGACTGAACCCAGGGATGCACTACCACGGAGCTACACCCCTCAGTTCATTTTACTTTATTTTGAGACGGGGTCTTGCTAAGTTGCCCAGGCTGGCCTCAAACCGTAACCCTCTTGGCTCAGCACCAAGTCACTAGGATTATGGGCTTGTGCCACACACACCTGGTAACTTCTTGTTCTTCTTGACTAATTTATATTAGGCCTGAGCTCTGGAGCTCTGACCACTAACCTTCTCGGAAGCATATCATATTCAGGACTCAGTCGAGGTGGGGCAGGTACTCTGTCTTGCTGCCTGGGTAGACAAGGGATAGAAAGTTCAGTCCACGCTACAGGCAGTGGAAACTGCTCCCTCCTTGACTACGTGGCTCAAGACCTGTGAGCAAACGAAATGATTTCAAGATGGATGGGTTCTAACTGCTAGGGAGACCATCTCCAGTGCTCACACTGGGGGTCTACGGGGGGAGCTGGCTTGTCCTGCGTCCTGGTGTTTAACTGTGCAAGCCCACACTCACCTAACCAGGTCGGTGGCCTCTCATGAGTAGTGTGGGCTTCTGGGAAATGCCTGGCCCTGCTGCTGTGGACCTGAACCTCAGTGCCAGCAGAGGAGAACACACACGCGCAGTAGGGCAACAGAGATGGGCAGGCGGGGCCACCTTCCCTGCTTTTTGAAATGTGAACAAAAACCCTCTCAGCTCAGTGCTCTTTCTTCTAAAGCAAGCTTGCTGCTCCCGGGGAAAGGGCTGTCCCTAAACAAATGACCTATCAATAACGCGTTCCCAAAGTAGTTTTGTATCTTTTTAAAAGTAATCATTTTGCTGGGCACAGTAATGACACCTGTAATTCCACCTACTCAGGAGGCTGAGGCAAGATGATCAAAAGCTTACAGACAGCCTGGCCAACTTGGCAGGACTCTGTCTCAGAGTTAAAATTATTTGTTTTTTAACAGAAAAAGGTAGGAGGAGAGAGCTTAGGATGTAGCTCAGAGGTAGAACGCCCCTTGGTTCAATCCCCAGTGCCACAAAATAAATGACTAAATAACTAAATAAAATTGTTGCCTCCAGAAGACGGTCAGACTATAAATGGGGACAGTCACAATGGCGTTGATTTTTCTGGACCAAATGCTAACCAATGGGAAGTGATCTGCTTTAAAATCACAACTTATAAGAATTATCTTTAGAAACTGGAAGGTTTTCTTCATCACATAGACTGTATAAACAATTTCCCTCTGTCCCTACAGCTCAGCCAAATGATAGACTGTAATACTTTGAATATACTTTTCTTTTTTCTTTACATAACCCCCCCCCTTTTTTTGCATGAAACCAATTTTTTTTTTCGTAACTCAAAGGGCTATAACTGTAGAAGTTACCGCAAAAAAAAAGAACTTTAAAATTCACTCATCTTGGGTGGGGCACAGCGGCACACTCCTGTAATCCCAGCTGCTCAGGGGAAGAGAATTGCAAATTTGACGTCAGTCTCTGCATTTTAACAAGATCCTTTCTCAAAATTAAAAAAATAAAAAGGGCTGGGGATGTAACTCAGTGGTAAAGCAGTTCTAAGATCAATTCCTACTATTGCAGGAAAAAAAGGTAAGAAAGGAAAAAAAGGGAAATAACATAGGAAATGATGTGCATGGTTTGTTTTGTTTTGTTTAGTTTTGTTTTTTGGTACCGGGGGATTGAACTCAGGGTCACTTAACCACTTAGCGACATCAGCATCCCCAGCCCTATTCCCTGTTTAGTATTTTTTACTTATAGACAGGGTCTCACTGAGTTGCTTAGCACATCACTTTTGCTAAGGCTGGCTTTTGAACTCTCGATCCTCCTATCTCAGCCTCCCGAGCTGCTGGGATTACAGGTGTGTACCACTGCACCCGGCTATGGGTTTTAATAAATGCAAAAGCAAAATAAACATTAGACACCATCCGGCAGCTGTCAAAGCTAGTACTACCAGGATCAGGGATGTTCTGGTGCAGTCTGAATACTTATTTCTGCCCAGCAGCATCAAAACTAGTACAAACTGTAAAAACATTATTGTAACAACCTTCTGTGAAGTCTGCAGAGGGAGATGCACAAATCCAGTCTCTTCTCCAAGCCAAGTGACACTAGCTCTGGATTTGATCCACAACCTGTCCTTCTTCTGTGCCATGCAGCCTGAATGATTATCCTGGGGAATTCCAGGAGAAGGCAAAAGCAAAGTCACCTCCTGCAGAATGGAAATAATAAGCTGCCATGTGATCACTAACAAATAAAAACAATGGCCTCAGTAGCTGTCATGGGTTTTTTAAATTACATGCAAACGTAAGGAACAGTCATTCTTCAAATGAAAGCAAAACAGGAGAGTTTCAAACTAATGGCAACTCGGTAAAGATTCTTATGCTCATGAGATGATTGCCAAAATGGGGTAGGGATCTATTATCTAATGTTAGATCATTGAAAAGCATCCGACATTATCATATCTTTGAATAGAAAATGGAAGAGAGTGCCTGCTTTGGCAGCACAGAGATTAAGGGTGGAAAGATACTGAGGATGCTTAGTGTGGTCGCTATGCATGGATGACATCCAGATCTGCGAAGGGTCCTGTGTTTTTAAACACAGGGTGTGCCAAGAGCTACTGGAAGCTAAATGCATCCAGCATGTTCTGAAACTGAATTCATTCCTTGGGTAACAAGAAAATTATCATACAGAAAAAAAGTGGGCATGTGAGTACTTCCTTTCTCTCAGGCATTAGGCCTATAGAGGCACTTGCGCAAGTTAATGTATATAACTTGCATTTTATAAAGTTAAATTTATACTATGTACAAAAGGGTGTTCACTTCAGTATTATTTGTAATAGCAAAACAACAGCATCAACCTAAACACTGATCGTAAAGGAACTGGTTAAATTCATATGGATGTGTATCCACGTCATGGAAGAGGTAGTTTCGAGCTAATTCTGTATATACAGAACCAGAGGGTAGAAAGCAAGTTACAGAACATTATTAACCTATATGCTATATGTCTATTTCTGAAAACCAACAGAGAGGATATATTTGTATGTGTTTACTAATATTTTTTAAAAAGGTCTCAGAAGACTCGGACACAGTGGCTCACAATTGTAATCCCAGCGACTCGGGCTGAGGCAGGAGGGTCACAAGTTCTAAGCCAGCCTCAGCAATTTAATAAGACTCTGCCTCAAAATAAAAAATTAAAGGGGGATGGAGATGTAACTCAGTGATAGAACACCCCTGAGTTCAATCCCTAGTACCCCAAATAAAAGTCTCAACAAGTAAAATAAGGGGCGGTGGAAGGAAAAATATTCTCTTTTGTAGTGGAATTTTCATGATAATAATGTATGACTAAAGACACTAGAATGAATCAGATGAAACTTTCCTATGTTCATATGTGAGGGCTTTGGATGTAGCTCAGTTGGTAGAATGCTTGCCTTGCATGCACAGGCCCTGGGTTCAATCCTGGCACTATAAAAATGAAAAAGAAAACCTATGTTCCTATATGAATACACAACTAGTTGTAACTCCACCTCATGTACAACCAAAAGAATGGGAAGTCCATGTATATATAATATGTCAAAATGCATTGTACTGTCATGTATATCTAAAAAAAATAAAAATAAAAAAAATAAAAATAAAGGATCCCCCCAAAAATAAAGTATGACTTTTCTAATTTTGTGGGGTTTATATTTTTGTGGTACTGAGGATTGAACTCAGGGTGCTCTACCACTGAGCTACCTCCCCAGATCATTTTATTTTTTATTTTAGGTTCTCCCTAAGTTTCTTGAGTCCTAAGTGGCTGAGGCTGACTTTTAATTTGTAATCTTCCAGCCTCAGCCTCTGCCATTTTTTTTCAGTTAACATTCTGCTAAGAAAGATCAGGAAGTAAAGTCTTCTAAAACCCAAGAGTGATGAGGGTCTTCCTGAGTCAGAATAAGGCTCTGCGTGGCGCCCTGGAGGCTGCTGAAACAGCACAGGCAGCAATGAAGCCCTACTCTCAATGTCAAGTTCAATGTCAAGTTCATTAGAACTGTTCATTGAAAAATCTATTCAAGGAAGTTCTGACCAAGAATGCTTTTACTTTACATGCCACCATTCAAGGCTAAGTCATGAGCTGGACACTGCCTTATTAGCTACAGAACCAGTAACATTGCTACAGAGAAATGATTTCCAAAATTCAAATAAGCCTGTCAAGAAACCAGACTCCGGTCCAATTTATGACGTCATGGTTCTGTGATGACAACAGTTTACACCCAGCTTACCCCTCATCTGAAGCCTACCCATGTTACTACAACAGAGACGTGAAGATCTTCAACACAGAAGTTAATATAAAATTAATCCTTGAAATTCTCAAGTACTCTCTTAAATGACACATTTTCGTCATTGTGGATTTTAAATAATATGAAAGATGGGCAAATTCTATTATTTCTTTCCCATCATAACAAGAAAAATAGAAATGTTTTTTCCCTGCTAGAAAAAAAAAATGAGCACATATACCTACCTATTCCCTAAGGATCTGAAATGGGAAGCTTAATGTGACTTATATATTTCAGTGATTAATGCTTCATTTAATATAATGGGTCTGGGGTATAGCTCAGTGGTAGAGCACTTGCCTAGCATGCACAAGGCCCTGGGTTCAATCCCTCGTCAAAAATAAATAAATAAATAGATAGATAGATAAAGTAAAAGAAAAAAAAGCAAGATTTATAACCCTGTTAAAATATAATATACCAAAGAAAATGGTTAAATAGAGGACACTAGTCTACTTGCAGATTGAAAGTGCCTCATTTCGTTAAGGAAAATGCGTTACTTTAAGATTTAACACTTAACTCTTTCAATAAATTTACTGACCATCTATCACTTACCAAGAATCAAATTTTGAGTCTAAGGAAATCCATATGTATTGTTTCAAATTATTTCAGTTCTACAAAGTTCTCTCATTGTAAACATCTAAATGTTTAGAAACAGGATGTAAGTTCCCTTTCCCACCATTTCCCATTTTAAATCTCTTCTTAAAGACAGCAGATCCAGAAAACAATTGCTATCCATCTGGGTGTGGCTATCACAGAAATGCTTTGAGCTCCCAGAAAGATAAAATTCAGGTTTTCTTCTAAGTCAGGAACACACATATTGCTGGCTAAGGCATCCCAGCCCATGTCACATTCATAAATGACATTCATAACGTTGCTTGCAACCTCATCAATTGCTCAATATCTCCCGCTGTGAGGATGGAAATTTGGATCCCTGGTATGGGATCCACCTTGAAAGAGCTGCCCAAGTAATCACCCCGGGGAAGGACTGATGCTCCCTCTCCTGTGTCTGCAAAACTCTACAGGTTCTATTTGATTTTAGATGTGTGTTTTCTTCAAATGACCAAGGGCAATATTTGATTTAAATCACTTCAGTGCAGTACATACTCATGAGAAAACACAAAGGATTCCACCCTCAAAACTGCCAAGAACTCTACTCAGTCCTTCCTCGCCATCCCATAAAGGATAGTATTTTTTGAAAAAACAGGTCCTCTTGAATTCTTATTAGTTAACAGATAAATCAATAAAAGTCATCAATGAGCTACCTAATTCCTCCATAAAAGCACATGGTTCCAAGAGAATAATTAAAGATTTCCAAGGGAACAAAGAGAAATAAGTAAGTTTCCTCCAATCTCAGCAGCCTCCTGGTGAGCTGTGCTCTTGGAGCCCGGCCCAGGCATGCTGGCTTCTTCATGCAAGGCTCCAGGAAGCTGGGTCCACCAGGAGATAGCACCTCAGGGAAGCCCAGCAGCCTTCAGCTACAGGGAAATTCTGCAGGCCCGCCACAGCCAGGGTTGCTGACTCAGCAGTCTGTTTAATGAGCCATCCTTTCTCAATTCCTCTAGAGCCTTAAGGGAGAAAACGTAAACATGCAATCAAATGCTTCGGCACCTTGGAAAATGTTTTAATCTCCTTCAAACATAGCAAATGATTACAGGGAAAAGTCTCTCATTTTTCAACTCACTCCTAGCTCTACTAAAGCACTTGCAACAATGACTATAACCTCTAGGACACCATGCTATTAAAATAATTAACTTCTGCAGTTTTAGATTTGCAACATCCAACTTAAAAAAAAAAAGATATCTGGAACATGGAAAAAAATTTTAAAAACAAGATTTATTGTTCTGCACTGAGAATTATATCAGAAGCTCTCTAGGCTCAATACTACCAAAATTAAGTTAATTCACAAAACTACATTATGGTCAATTTCTTAACTAAAAACTTTTAGACCAAGGCAAACAAATGATGAGTAGTATTGTCAAATAACAATTATGTTCGGACTCGGGTTGATTTACCAGCAATTTTCTCTCCACAAACACAAATACTAAAGGATTAAAACCAGTTCAAATGAGGCAGGCATGGTGGTGATGGCCTGTAATCCCAGCTGCTCAGGAGGCTAAGGCAGGAGGATCTCCAGGCCAGCCTGGGCAATTAGCAAGTCCCAATCTCAAAACAAAAAATAAAAAGGGCTGAGGGTGCAGCTCAATGGGAGAGTGCTTACGTAGCATGCATGATACCCTGGATGTGAACCCCAGTGCCACAAGAAAGAAAACCAGTCCACATCTAGATAATAAGAAACTGTCCAGATGACCAAGTATTCCTTCTACTAATTTGATCTACATAAACCCACTTCACAAAAACTCAAAACAGCCTTTCCGCAATCCCACACCAGAGCGTAAAATGCAAATGCACCACTCACTCGGAGGGTTAGCCAAACATTTTAGGGGAAGAAAATGAGGTGTGCAGGTGGTCTTGGTGACAGCAGATGGCAGGAGAATAATCCTGTGAAAACCTTCTCCTTCCAGCAATAATGCTGGAGTCGACTTCTCAGTGGAACATTCAAATTCCTACATCAATATGAAATTATAAAGTATTCTGTGAAAAAAAAACAGACTTCTTAACAAATTCCGGTGCCTTCTCCAACAAAACATGAGCTTTAGAACAGCAACGTCTCCTTCCACCTCAGGAGGTCCAAGCGAGAGGAGGCTTGCATGGGCTATTCTATGGGATTTCTTCTTGGAAGGTCAATTTGTTTCCCCAAATTCTATTTTTGAACAGGCTTTCTTCCTTTCTCTAGACCTAAAATGTACCATCTGAAATAAGAAACTGCCTTAAAAATGAGGAACTGACTCCAGGTCACAAACTTTACTTTTTTCTTTTCTTCTTTTGTATTACGAAGGCTGGAACCCAGGGGCTCTGGCAGACTAAGGTCACCACTGAGCTACCCCCAACCCACATTCCTTTTCTCTCTAAGAATGCACAAAAGGGATAATAGTTGTGTTAACATGGGTTTTTTTTCCCCTCTTTTCCTTTTTAATCTTTCTGTAATTTCTGCTTTCTGTACTTAAACACTTAAAGACACCACCCACACCCCCCACCACCCCCACCCCACCCCCGCCACCACCTGATCAGGAACAGAATTTTCTTTTTCGACATCATGTAAGCTACAACTTCCTTCAGGAAAATATTCCTGACCAAATATTTCTGATACTTTAGTGAAATTAAGATCTGTTATTCTAAGCCAAGAACATGTCTGAAATCCCAGCTACTTCAGAGGATAAGGCAGGAGGATCTCAAATTCAAGGCTAGCAAGACCCTGTCTCAAAAAATTTAAAGGTCTGGGTGTACACAGGGGTAGAGAGCCCCTGGGTTCAATCCCCAGTGCTGTAAAAACAAAGATCTGATACTCTCTATTTCCCTGATGCCCAACCCCTCCCATCCCCTCCAGCCCAGCACACACACCCCCAACCACTAATCCTCAGGAACTCAGAGGTACCAGCTTGACCCCATTCTTCCAACCTAACAATAACTGGCTAGTTGTTCTCTTTGTCTATAACATGTCCCTCCTATGAGGGTCTTTGAATTGGCCTGTGGGAGGACTCTTTCCTGGAGGTAGGTTTGAAGTGGAAGCTAGAAACAGGCTCATAACCTATGGTTGAGAAAAATATTTTTTAACTTTAAGGAGAAAAGAGGGTAAAAAAGAAAAGCTCACTTATACAATAGAATACCAGGTGCAGAAATTGAAAAAGATCAAGAGATGAAGGCTAGGGGTGTAGCTCAGGGGTAGATAGAGTGCTTGCCTAGTGCACTCCAGGCCCTGGGTTCATCCCCAGCATCACAACGAGAGAGAGAGAGAGAGAGAGAGAGAGAGAGAGAGAGAGAGAGAGAGAGAGAGCACCATTTGGCAATGATTTCTGTGAATATCATCAATGGATGTTACCACATTGTTTGGCATCTAAAACAACCAGTCCCAAACTCAGCATCTTCAATAACCAGGTTCTAATTCCTGATGTGATACAACAATAAGTACCCAACATCACCTAGGTGGTATTCTTGCAAAAAACGTTCAGTGTGAATCAAGAAAAACAAATGCGATAAATTGACTATGCAATATGTGTGGCCCAGACTCTTCATCAAAATAAATTCCATGAAAAACAAGAAATCAGGGAAAATATTCTAATTGAAGAAACTAAAAAAGAAGTCAGGTACAGTGATGCATGCCTGTAATCCCAGGACCTTGGGAGGCTGAGGCAGGAGGATTGCCAATTTGGAGGCCAGCCTCAGCAACTTGGAAAGACCCTGTCTCAAAGCAAAATAAAAAGGGCTGGAGATGTGGGATGTGGATCAGCTGTACAGTGCTCTAGTTTCAAATATCAGTAGTGCAAAAAAAAAAAAAGAGAAAGAAAGTAAAATGGTAAAAAAAAAAAAAAAAAGTAATTTGATTAAAAAAAATACATTTGACCAATAGAAAACCACATTATCACCCCTCCCAACCATGGAGGTATTTTATTATTTGAGCAACTCCACAATCTAGAAGGATACTTCTTAACTCAACAGTAAGGCAGGAGTGGGAGTGCGCTCAGTAGTACAGCACTTGCCTAGGATGCACCAGGCCCTGGCTTCCATCCCCAACACCATAAATACTACTCCACTAACTACTGAATCAGGACTGTAGGAACGATCACTCAGAAGCCAGAAAATCACACCAAGGGGGCATAATGTCCACGTGGAATCATCCTGGCATCTGTTGTACACAGACTCATTTCAGAATTGATACTTAATTTCTTGGCTTTACTTCTGTGTATAAGAATTCCAGAAATCTACTTGACTACCAACAAACTGCACCAGCATTCTCAGCATCAGGGAAATGCAAATCAAAACCACAACATAGGCTGGTGCAAGGGTGCACACCTGTAATCCCAGGGGCTCAGGAGGCTGAGTCAGAAGGCTCGAAAGTAGGAGGCCAGCCTTAGCAACTTGAGGAGACCCTGACCAATTTAGGGAGACCCTGTCTCCAAATAACAAATAAAAAGTGCTGGGAATGTGACTCAGCGGTAAACTGCCCTAGTACCAAAAAAAAAAAAAAAAAAAAAAAGAAAGAAAGAAAGAAAGAAAAGAAAATCACAATAGATACCACCAAGGGCAGAGAACAAGTGAAATTGATACAGACACTGCAACCTCAGACACAGCTGGTTACAATGTCAAATGGTGCAGCTGCTTTGGAAAGTATAGCCTGGTAGGTTCTCCAAAGGTTAAAAGAAGAGTTAACACATAACCCAGAAATTCCACTCCTAAATACCCAAGAGAAGTGAGAACACGTCCACACAAAATTTGCACACCGACGTTCCTAACAGTGTTACTCATAACAGCCCAAAAGGAGAAACATCACCCACGTCTATCAACTGGTGCTTGAATAAATAAAATGTGGGATACATTTATTCAATGAAATATTCAGCAACTCAAAAGAAAGGAGCTCCAGGTGTAACTAGGGGTGGAGCCTGTGCGGAAGGTACCGAAGGCCCTGGGTTCAAACCTCAGCCTCCACAGAGGAAAAGCAGAGAAGTCCTGATAGACAGATGAATCTGGCAAAGGCTACACTGAATGACAGAAGCCAGGAACACAGAGCCACATATTGTACTGCTCGGCTTACATGAAATGTCCTGTTGGGCAAATGCACAGAATGGGGAGCGACTGCTGGAGGGTGTGGGATTCCCTTGGAGGGTGAGAATGTTCTAAAATTGATGGTGACCATGATCGCCCATCGCTCCAAACCACTGAATTACACACTTAATGAGGAATTAGGTGAACTATACTTCAATAAAGCTGTTATTTTTTAAAACCCAGAACAATTAATATTTTTGTAGGCACTGAGAATAGGAAAGCTCTCAAGGGAAAAGATGCCCAGAGATATATTCCCTGGGTACATCTGCTCCAGCACGTTCACTTCCTATAAATTTCAAACAAGAACACAATGCGTAACAATAAAACACTACGACAAATCAGAGTCAACGACAAATCAGAGTCAAGGGGTGTGGATTCCCGAAGGAAATAGAATACATTATTATGAAATCCTCCCCAGATGGCTTGGCAAGTTCTTAGGACAGAAAGAAGCTCCTTTTCCACTACATTTGGAGGGGAGGACCAAACAGGACCACAAACAATTCTAAAGTAGTACTGAAAGAAATTCTGCACTGAATAAAAACTTTTAAATCTCTTAAAACACAGATGGCATTTACCACCCATCTTCTAGTAGGTACGGTTACCAATGATAGGCTGCAGCCATATTTAAAAGGATCTGTCCCAGAACTCCAGAGTCATTTGTAGGATCGATATTCAAATGTCTGCAGAAAAGTTTTAGAGAAAATATTTCTACGATTGGACATCTTTCGTCTTCACTGTGAGATTTAATTACTAGTCAATAAATGTTTCCCACACCTAAGACTTGGGGGGCTATAAAGACAGCTTCCTGGTTTTGGATTTGGTTTGGTTTGGTTTGGTTTTGGGTACCAGGGATGGAACACAGGGACACTTAACCACTGAGCCACATCCCAGCCCTTCCCTGTATTTTATTTTAAGACACCGTCTCACTGAGTTGTTTGGGGCCTCACTAAGTTGCTGAGGCTGGTTTTGAACTGGTGATCCTCCTGCCTCAGCTTCCCGAGCCGCTGAGATTACAGGCGTGTGCCACTGTCAGCTCCTTGCATTCTTAGCATGGTATTGATTTTATACTAAACTTTGTTATGCCCCCAATCTCAGATTTCCTTTTATTATATTAAAACAAGGGGTTGAGGGTCTAGCTCAGTGGTAGAACACCTGTCTAGAATGCACATGGCCATGGGTTTGATCCCCAGCACCACACAAATACAGAAACAAATAAAAAACAAAAGAGGACCCACAAGGATTTGAAGGTTGAGTAAATAACCTATAAATTATAAATGTTGGCCTGTTCTACAATGGAAGATTGCACAGAATTGAAAATTTCCCTTATAATCAAGGTACTTGGAGAAATGTCATATCTTCCCTAATAAGCAAAAATATCAATGATATTTATAGTACTAAACCCAGTTTTATACAGCTTCCAATTTTTATTTTTTGCTTTAAATGCATACATTTGGGAATAAAGAGTCACATTATTTGAATAATGGCTATTTGCTTGGTCCCATGATGAGGTTTCTGGATCTGGCATAGTGGGACAGGAAGT
The DNA here is from genome assembly GCF_045843805.1 of Urocitellus parryii. Lineage (NCBI taxonomy): Eukaryota > Metazoa > Chordata > Mammalia > Rodentia > Sciuridae > Urocitellus > Urocitellus parryii. The sequence goes on from NC_135538.1 coordinate 14,934,317, forward strand.
GGGTGTGGGGCACCAGAGGGAGGAGGTGGGTGGCAAGAGTCAGGCAGGAATGTCACACCCTAAGGTGTGGGTAGAACCACAGCAAGCCAGGAGGGCTCAGGAATGACCACATGCTCTCTCCATGCCTAGGGTGTCTGAAGCCTGGAGACTGCTTTTTGGGGTTTTGTTTTGTTTGGGGGGATTGAACCCACAGCCCAGTGCATGCTAAGCACAAGCTCTACCACTGAGCTACACCCTCTGTTTCTGGAGTTTTTATGTTTTTTTCTGTTTGCGTTTTTGTTTTCTCTGTGTGTATGTGTGTAAGTGAGAGAGAGAGGGCACACAAGAGCACCCTGGTGGGACACAAGACCACCCCTTTGGACTGCTTGGGCCAGCATGATTAAGAAACCACTTCCTCCACCTTCAACCTTTCACACTGTAAGTGACGGCCACCATTCCTGTTATTGTTATCTATAAAAAGCCTCCATTAACTAGGATACCTTGCCAGTCTGTGAGAACAGGTCTGGTGTATTTTTCAGGCTGCAATCTAGAAATTTAATAAGTCTTAACGAAACAGATAAAAATGGCTCACATGGCTGGGCGCGGAGGTGCACACCTGTCATCCCAGCTACTTAGGAGGCTGAGGCAGGAGGATCCCACATCTGAGACAGCCTGGGCAACCTAGTGAGATCCTGTATCAAACTGAAAAAGTAAAAGGGCTGAGGATATGTATGGCTCAGCAGTAGAGTGCCCCTGGGTTCAATCCCCAGTACCAAAAAAAAAAAAAAAAAGAAAAGAAAAAAGTATATACAATGGCTAAGAATACAAGATCTTATCAGTTGTTCCATACATCTCTAACTTAGTTTGCAAAACAAGTCACAGGCAATGAGACTGGCATTGCAGATCACTAAAAACCCCTCAAAGTCCTCTGGAGTTTGGCACCTTGTGAACTCTGCCATACCAGCTGGTGCTCCATGCTGTTAACTGTCTCTCAGAGACCTGAAAATGTTAATGTGTGTTTTCTGCAGGGCACAGGGGCACACAGCTGTAATCTCAGCCACCTGGGAGGCTGGGGCAGAAGGATCACAGTTCAAGCTTCAGTAACACACAGACACACACACACACACACACACACACACACACACAATTAATGTCTTTTTTTTTTTTAACCAGGAATTGAACTGAGGGGCACTCAACCACTAAGCCCCACTCCCAGCCCCACTCCCAGCCCTATTTTGTATTTTATTAAGAGACAGGGTCTCTGAGTTGCTTAGTGCCTCGCTTTTGCAGAGGCTGGCTTTGAACTCATGATTCTCTTGTCTCAGCCTCCTGAGCATTTTGGGGTACTAGGATTGAACCCAGGCCCTCTCTACCACTGAAGTTCATTCTCAGTCATTTTAACTTTGAGAAAATCTGGTTAAATTTCCCAGGCTGGCCTTGCACTTGTGATCCTCCTGCTTCAGCCTCCTGAATAGCTGGGATGGTAGGTGGACAATACACACCTCACTCCCAAAATCTACACTTCTGACTTCACATAGCAATGTCTGCCATTAAAATGTGACTGTGAGAACTAAGTACAATAGAGGTGCACCCCCCAAAAAAGTACTCTGTATTTGTGGATCTGCCCAATCTCGCATCCAAATATTTTTTCTAAATACGTATAGATTATTTTTCTTGTTATCATTTCCTAAACCCTACAGTACAACAACTATTTATGCAAAAGCAATATGAAAATATTATGTCATCGCATCTAGGGGACTTGAGCATCTGAGGATTTGGGTATTCTTGGGGGTGCTGGAAGGAATACCCCACAAGCACATGGACTAGACCAGTGTAAAACCCAATAAAATGCCATTTCTATTAATATGGAAAACAAGCATACAAGATTTTAATAGTCTTAAAAAGGTGAAATTTGGGGTTGGGGATGTGGCTCAAGTGGTAGCACACTCGCCTGGCATACGTGCAGCCCGGGTTCGATCCTCAGCACCACATACAAACAAAGATGTTGTGTCCGCCGAGAACTGAAAAATAAATATTAAAATTCTCTCTCTCTCTCTCTTTCTTTCAAAAAAAAAGGTGAAATTTGAAGTTTTTAAAAGTTGAAATCACCTAAAACCCTGGCATCCTCCCATCAAGTTGAGTGAGAATCAGCACAGAAAATTGTACTGAAGAAAAGCGATTTTAAATACATGTATGTCAATTTTAAAAATAAACACAGTTCAGGGCAGGGGAGGTAGCTCAGTGACACAGCACTTGCCTAGCAGGTAAGGCCCTAGGTCGAATACCCAGTACTGCAAAAATAAACAAACACAATTTGATAGATACTAAGATATAAGAATTGGAGTTGCTCCTGACTAAATGGCCAAAAGTAATCTTACAAGAATAGCCCTACATTGATTTTTAGGTTTTATAAATGAATGGCTTTCTTCAAAGTTTAGATGTTATCACCCCAGAATACAGCTACTTTCTTTTGTAGTAATCAACCTATAAGGCTTGGTGATCAGACTTACGGAAAAAAAATAAGTCAGGGTCCTTCTCAAGTTCTTATCTGCAGCTGAGATAAACCAGCTGGTCTGCTTCTAGCAAAGGAATTGTAAGCTTTGGGGACTTTTCCTTCTTCATGACCATAAAAAGCAACAACCAGGGACATTTCCTTCTTCTTGAATTTGCCAGAGGAAGAATTTGCAACTCCATTCAGAAGGCTGTTTGACCCTCCCCTGATCTTGGTCAAGTTCAGAGACAGTTACAATAGCTCCAGTATTCACCGCAGGAGCTGGGTTGGAGGAACACAATAATTTACAGCTCTCAACTCCACAGTGGTCCAATTGTCTCTGGCCCCAGATAACATGGTTAAGGGAGAGTGTGAAGCTTAATGTGGCTTGCAGGAGGGTGATTAGCTCCACGGGAAATTAAGTGCCATAGAAATGGAGTCTATAAACAGTTATTACTTCAGCCTGAAATAAAAACTAAACATGATGCCATTGTCTGGATTGTTGAACAATGAAGTTAATCAAAAGTGTGCTCAATCCAAAAATTTTAATTTTCCTTACTGTTGCCTCCTTTTTGCTTTAGTTTCTACTACTTACGCCCTCTCTGCCAATGTTAGCCAGTCTTGATTTAATTTAATAAGGCCTAAAAATATGCAGCATCTCCTCTCGGGATAATGTAAGGAGTTTCCCCAAATAATATACATTTTAAAATTAGCTAGATCCTACATGCTTCTATTTTAACCAGAGAATAACATTCTCCCAATATTTGCTGAATTCTAAAATTAGAATTAAGTATATAAATCAAAATACTATTTACATGAACAAAATGAAAATCCACCTTCCTCCCACCCCTCGAAAAAAGAAAAGCTGGGTGTGGTGGCACATGCCTATAATCCCAGCAAAATAACAAATAAAAAAGGATTGTAGTTCAGGGGATTCATGTAGCCCAGATTCAATCCCTAGTGCAAAAAAAAAAACAAAGACTGAATGAATGAAGAGAGAAAATTTTCCTTGCAACTATTCTCTCAGTTCCAGATTAAGAATGTAAAGTCAGCCCAGCATAACAAAAAAAAAAAAAAAGTGAATATAAAGTCAGACTCGGAGTCCCCACATACACCCCTAGTCATTAATGACAGGCTTCACACTGCTGATCACAATACTTGCAGAAGTTGCACCCTTGGGTTCAGCACTGTCCACAGCAGAGCCGCTACAGGTGACAGGAGGCTTCCCCCTACCCACCCAGTGCTGAGGTTGGAACCCAGGGCCTCACCCATTAGGGAGCACTTGACCACTGAGCCACACAGCCCTTGGCTTCTTAAGTACTCTAATTGTGGTCTCTGACTTCAGCTTTCCAAACTATTCCCAGTAAAGATACCTATTCTACTTCTTCTTGCAGGGGCTGGGGGAGGGGAGTATATTAATGATAATAACACATTAAAGGTTCTGAAAAATCCTGCAATCGGCAAAAAAAATCTATTAAGCATTAACTCAACTTTTTTCTGGACAATTTTTCACTCGGGAACAATATTTGTCCCACATGCTGAGATTCATTCCTGACTTGTTATTTTACTGGTTCCTTCTTTTAAACATCTTTGTTCTTCAATGATTCACCATGAATTCCATTTCCTACACACCACTTTTGCTGGTACCCTCGTAGGTGCCCCCACGCCTCTGAGCCCTGTCATGTTTGAGCCAATTCAGGGCAAAATACTGTTTCCATGAGCTTAAGTCCACTAGAGACTGTGGGTTCCGTGGTTCATGTAATTATAGTGACTCAAGTGAGTCTCCACACAGCTTAGCAATGACACAAATATCCCCAGTCCCAATTCATTGAGAAGGACTGAGTTTCCTTTTCTTCCTGGATGTGCTTACGCACACCATTTATTACCAGTTGCCGACTACTGTTTGAATAATTTCCATCCGGAGATCATGCAATTAAGAAAAAAAGCATACTTTCAATCACACCTGTGAATTTTCTGGTCACAAGCTGATGACCCCAACTTTTAATTTTTGGCATTTGGGGTGCAGGCACGTGTGGTTCACGGGGGACCTTTGCGTCTAGCCCATCAGAGGCTGAGAAGTTAACTCTGTCACCTCATTTGCCTGGGAGTGAAGCACTCTGGGAAGGAAACCCGCTGGGTCCCCAAGATCCCAGGGACAGCTTGGGAAATTTTCCCCAACCAATGTAATTCTTTAAACCGTGACCTCCTTCCCTGAATACTTAGGCATTCTCTGCATTCCTGCCTGTCATGGAGGAATTGTTTATCAGGCCCAGTTCCAGAAGTGAACTTGAAATCTGTCACTATTGCAAGTCTAGATAAAATTGTCACCACAGACTCTCCACATAGGATCAAAAACTTTTGAGCATTCAAAAGACTCCGTGAGTCTTTAATTCGTGTTTCGAGAATAACCCACCCTCATTTTAATCAAAGCAGAAAAGGTTTTCTTTATTACAAACAAAAGAAAGACTTGTCTAAAATTGCCATCAAACTGCATTCAGAGTAAACTTTCATGACTAGAGGTTTTTCAATGGGAAAAAAAAAGATATAAAACCAATCAACCTAGGTTTTTTGCATCCATTATAGTCAATTATTTTTTGCTTACATTTCTATACTACCTCCTGTCAAGACTGGGGAAAGATGGGAGCAGTAGCTCACAACTGTAATCCCAGCGGCTCAGGACACTGAGGCAGGAGGATCCCAAGTTCAAGACCAGCCTCAGCAACTTAGTGAGATGCCGTCTCAAAATAAAAGATTAAAAAGGGCTGAGGATGGCCGGGTGTGGTGGTGCAGGCCTATAATCCCAGCTGCTTGGGAGGTGGAGGCAGGAGTAAGGCACTAAGCAACTCTGTGAGACCCTGTCTCTAAGTAAAACACAAAATAGGGCTGGGGCTGGGGCTCAGTGGTCGAGTGCCCCTGAATTCAATTCCTAGTACCAAAAAAAAAAAAAAAAAAAAAAAAAAAGCCTAATATTTTAAAAGACTGGAGAAATATTGCAATAATCAGGACAGATTTTGTAAACTTTAGTAGTAATGCTCTCCACTGTTTTCCAATAACTAATGAAAAGTAGCAGAACTAGAACACAAATTTCCATTTTTTAATTTGTGTGTATTTTGGTGGTACTGGGATTTGAACCCAGGGGCTCTTTACCATTCAGCTACCTCCTCAACCCTTTCTACTTTGAGAGTATCTCTCAGAATTGCTGAGGCTGGAGTCAATTGGGATAACAGGCATCACCACCACATCTAGCTTACATTTAAATATTTGTATTTAAAATATAGGAATCAGGGCTAGGGGTGTAGTTCTGGGGTGGAGCCCTTTCTAGCATGCTCTCTGGATCAATCTCCAATACCAAAAAGAAAAAGAAATACAATAGAGGAATTAGGAACTTATGTCTAAATATTGGTTGTACATATCATTTCTGAAACAACTGAGAAAATTCATTTCAGAAAGGGGCTAATTCAGCTGGGTGAGAGGGTGGTGCACACCTGTTAATCCCAGCAACTCAGGAGGCTGAGACAGGAAGGTTGCAAATCCCAAGCCAGCCTCAGCAATTTAGCAAGGCCCTGTCTCAAAACAGAAAATAAAAAGGGGCTAGGGATGTAGCTCAGTGGTAAAGTGCTCTGGGTTCCATACTCATTATGAAAAAAAAGAAAGAAAGAAAACTATCAGGACACAAATGCAGCACGTCTCATTAGGGATGGTCAGTATCAAGGAATGACAGAAATTTGATCCTTGTGGCAAGTAAAACTAATGATGGCTCAGTAAGAAACCACATGCTTAGACTCAAAGAAACTATCCACCTGTAGGTCAAACCAGAGGACAGACTCTGGAGATGAGAAAATTACAAAGCAATATCCTTCCTGAAGTAAAGACAAACCAGGAAGGGGCAAGGGCACATGCATGTAATCCCAGCGTTTTGGGAGGCTGAAATAGGAGAATTTCGAGTTCAAAGCCAGCCTCAGCAACTTAGTGAGGCCCTAAGCAAACTAGTGAGACCTTGTCTCTAAATAAACATATATATAAAAGAGCTGGGGGTATAGCTCAGTGGTTAAGCACTCCTGGGTTCAATTCTTAGTAAACTATGCCCCCCCCCAAAAAAAAAATAAATAGAGATAAGCATCACCAGGAAACCTCGTTTCTTCACCTGCAAATGGACAGGATGCTGTTTGACCAGATGCTTTCATTTTCAGGTGGACCCAGACTTACTGGAGTAGAAGAGCCCCTGCTGCAGGATGTAGTTCTGCTCTGCCAGAGGTTCACGCAGTGATAACGCCTTTATCAGTCCTTCTCTAGGAAGGCTCACTTCTGGTGGCACCTACCCTACTCCACTCTAACATGCTTGACCTCCCAAGGTGCCTCCCACCCCCACCACACCCAATCATGCAGACCAGGATTAATGTTAGTGAATTTCTAGATGCTTCTGCCATTACCTGGAGGAGTCAGCTGCCAAAAAGAAGTCCCAAGTTGTTGCCACTAAGGAATGCACTGGAAGGATACCTTATCAACAGGCGGGGTGGCACAGGCCTATAACCCCAGCTACTCAGGAGGCTAAGGCTGGCAGATTGCAAGTTTGGAGCCTGCCTCAGAACTTGATGAGACCCTGTCTCAAAATAAAAATTTTAAAAAGGGGTGAGGTGACCTCAGTGGTAAAGTACCCTGGGTTTAATCCCCAATGCTACCAAAAAAAAAAAAAAAAAAGAAAGAAAGAAAGAAAGAAAAAAGAAAGGAATGGGAATGTAGTTCAGTGGTAAGCACGTGAAAAATTAAAAAGGCTCCACCTACCCTACTCTAGCACTGAGCCACAATGCTCAGTTAGAGTGCTTGCCCAGCATGTGTGAGGCACTGGGTTCAATCCCCGGCACCATATAAAAATAAAGGTATCGAACCCATCTACAACTAAAAAAAAATGTATCTACAAAAAAGGGGGGCTGGGGATGGAGCTCAATGGTAGAGCACTTGCCTAGTATGTGTAAGATCTTTAGTACCCCCTTCAAAAAAAAAAAAAAGACATTTTAGGTGAAATAGTTGTTGTTTGGCATGGTTTGTTAAACTCCAGTAGAAACCAGGACTGGACGGAACTACTGTTTGACTACTGGAGAAATTAAGACACCCCATATTCCAAGTCTTCACACCTTGTTTGTTTGTTTTTTGTTGTTGTTGTTTTGGTTTGGTTTGGTTTGTTTGGCACTGGGCATTGAACCCAGGGGTCCTTTACCACTGAGCCACATCACCAGACCTTTCTATTTTTATTTATTTTGTTTTAAGCTAGCGTCTTTCTAGGTTGCTGAGGTGGTGCAAAGCTGTGCCCAGCACACAGCCATTTTCCACTGTCCCCACACCAAGCTTGTATCCTCACCACTCCCAGCGATCCTGCTGATGCCTGAGCCAACGCTGCACTGGGAACCCCAGGAGCTCATGGTCATGGTCCACTCAGGGGAGCTGCTGCATCTTCGCTGTGCACGTTATCAGAGGCCTTAAGTGGCTGTTGTCTATGTGGCCCCAGAATTGGCTGGCCACACCTTGATTTATCAACCTCTTCCCGTGATTCTCCTAAAAACATTCAATTCCTTTAGGCCTTGTACTTTCTGGTTTCCTGAGTAATGGCCTCTGATCTGCCTGGAACACTTTCCAAAATATTCTTTTTACAGTGATTATCTGAACACTTCACCAATAGATATGTGCAATATAATGGAAGTTCCCTTATCCATCAAACTCGCTTGAATCTATGTTATTAATGATGACTTCTACAGAGGTTGATCAACCTCAACCGGATTATGAGGTGCTCAGGGGCAAAGCCGTGTACTCTCACTTCTCAGCCTCCCGGGCCTCTAAACCACTCAGTGCTCTTTCTATAGCTAAGTGGTTAGGAAATAGCTACTTGACCCCCTTGTTTTTTTCTTTTTACAGTACTGGGGATTGAGCCTGGGGTGCTCTAATACTGGGCTACAGCCCCCGCCCTTTTATATCTTGAGAAATGAGCTTGCTAAATTGCCAAGGCTGGCCTCGAACCCATGGTCCTGCCTGAGCCTGACGACTGGCGGGAATCATGGTATGTTGAACCACACTGGCTGTTCAAGTTTTCTTTACACATTGAACCCGGATGTCACTTATGGGAGGCAAACACTGGACCAGAGCTGTGTCCCCAGCTGAAGGGCAGCACAGATCCGGCACCTTACGTAGCCTAATGGCATGGGTAAAGAAGCCTCCATCAGTAGCACTTGATTAAAATCATGCAGAAGGAATCTATTTTCTCATCCAGGGGAGTGTGGAAGGAAATAGCTCCTCTTCCCGCTCCATCTTCATATGAAACCCTCCCTTCCACCCACACGGGCTCCAGCCTCAGTGACTGACCTGTCACCTAGGCTGGACATGTCTTGCCAGGAAGGCTGTCTGTCATCTTGAGCACTTGTCTCTGCCCCCACACACTGGGACGGTGCCCACTCGGGGCACCCAGGAATGCCTGATGGCCATTTCAAGACAATAGAACAGCAGGCCCTGGGACCGGTTGGGATTCTGACTCAATTAATCTAGGAGGGAGGGGGTCCAGTGGTATCTTTAAAAACTCCCCAAGTGATCCACCTGCACCACCAGGTTTGGGAGGAAACATTAATTTCTCAGCACCTCACAGTTTGCAGAGTGGGCAAATGACAAACCGAATATGGGCCAGTGAGTTGTAGTGATCTCTACTTCTTCCATTTGGGCTCATTTCATTTACAAATCAAGAACAAAACTGATATTTCACACCAGGATTAAGGTTAGGCAGAATGAAACTACAATGTTCTCCTCTTTTAAAAAAAACATCTCTCAGAGAAACCCTAAGGAAGACAAAAATCTTTGAACTCAGATGAATACTTGAATTAAGAGAAGCTTAAGAGTGCCTGGGAAAGACTGATTTACGGTGCTGTGAACACCTATGTTTTTCTGGGAAAACACATTTATTCCAGTTAACAGAGGCAGGCTGCTTCTTATGAGAATATAAAAGGAAGCTAGGCCCTGGACCAGGGCACATGCCTGTAATCCCAGCTACTAGGGAGGCTGAAGCAGGAAGATCTCATATGTGAGGCCAGCCTGGGAAACTGGGGGAGACCCTGTCTCGAAATAATTCTTTTTCAGGCCTCAAATTTGTGATCCTCCTATCTCAACCTCCCAGAGAGCTACAATTACAGGTGTGGGCCTGTAAGAAAAGGGGGAAAAAATGTTTCATTTTTGGTGAATTGAACCCAGGAGCACTTAACCAGTAAGCCACATCCCCAGCCCTTTTTATATTTTATTTAGAAATAGAATCTTGCTGAGTTTCTTAGAACCTCACTAAGTTGCTAAGGCTGGCTTTGAACTTGCAATCCTCCGGCCTCAGCCTCCCGAGCCGCTAAGATTACAGGTGTGCACTACAGTGCCCATCCTCAAAATGAAATTTTAAAAAAGGGCTGGGGATGTAGCTCAGTGGATGACACATGCCATGCATAGCTATGGTAAATTCCCAGCACTAAAAGGTAATAATAAATGGAAAGTGGCCAGGGTATGCCTATAATCCCAGCAATATGGGAGGCAGAGGCAGGAGGATTGCAAGTTCAAGGCCAGCCTCAGAAATTCACAAAGAGCCTAAGCAACTTTAGTGAGGTCCTGTCTCCAAAAAATGATATAAAAATAAAAAGGGCTGGGTTGCAGCTCAGAGGTCAAGTGCCTTTGGGTTCCATATCCAACACCAGAAAAAATAAAAAACAAAGTGAACATTAAATGAATCTTGTTATACAAGGACTTTATTTTTATTTTTTAATTGACATACCAATGCATAGCTGAAATTTATTAAATTATTGTAACAGGAATTCACTTGATGCTTTGACTATATCCCTTGTGGCTTTGAAACTTACATTGCTTTTTTCTTTTTCCCAATCTTCTTTTTCCTAAACGTATCCTTCCTGATCTCTCCCCCCTAATCTCATTTTCTCTGAGTCACCTCTGTAAAAGCCCCCTATTCCTGCGGATGGGCAGAATTGCAGCCTCTGGGACAGGAGTCCCCTGTGTTTCTCCTTTACTAGCAAAGCAATAAACCTTCTTCCTTTTTGTCAAAACCGTGTTCTTGTTAATGGATTGGCAACAGGGACAAGGACCAAGCTTTCAGCAACATTATCAGTCACCCTTCTATTAGATATACTAATGAATAAAAAACCAAAAGGACAGTATAGGTACAAATCTTGTCCCTAAACATTCTCTAATGTAGTTCAATTTTGCAGGAAAACAGCCCAAGATCTAAGTAAGTAGACAAGTCAAGTAATTAAAACCGTGGATTGCTCAAGAACTCGACAATAAGCATATGTAGTACAGGATTAGGTACTTCTTCCCTCCCCCAGTTCTTCACATGTTTTTCTATTTTGTTATTTTAAAATGAAGCATATTCTGAACTGAAAGGTTATAAGAGAACTAAGAACCAGGTTCAAGGAAATTCAGTTTTGAGTGTTTCCAGAAATAAAAGTACACGGAGTGCTATAAATTCTAATTTCTCACTTCATGAATGACTACTGCGTATGGCATTATCAAGGTCAAGGATAAGCACCTTTTCGTTTTGATGTTTCTTGCATCAGAGTTCTCGAGCTACTGAATGTTTTAAAGCTGATGAAGGCCAATAAAAAGAAAAGCAACTTTATAGCCTCTTTGTGTGTGGTGTGGGGACTGAACGCAGGGCCTGCAACGTGCTGAGGACACGCTGTACTATTGAGCTATACCCTCAGCCCCCGAAACAAAACATCTTATTTCCATTGTGTTAACTGTCCTATCAAATATCAAACTAGGATAATCTTATATCATTTTATAAGCAAGAAGGCATAACAATTGCTCCACGCCAGGGCTGGGGGTAGAGGACAGTGGGCAGACATTTGCCTAGCAGGTAGTGAGGCCCAGAGCCCAATCCCCTATAATACAGCAAAAAGAAAAGAAAAAGAAAAAAAGTTCCTTGATGCCAAATGGATGCACACTTGAGGGAAGCCTTTCAAGTGCAAGTTGCCACTTTCTCACACATCCACCAGCTTAAAAGCTGCAGTGGACACACAAGGGAAGACCCTGCCATCCCCCCAGGCTCTCAGGCGATCACTACCTGTTAAAATTTACCGGAGGCCATGGGTTGCTGAGCTCCTACACGGGGCCCAAGAGACCAAACCAAAATGGAGACACTCAGGCTAAAAATTTCCATGCCTTCCAGATGAAACTAAGCTGTTTCTCTGACCTTCCCAGAAATCTGATGACAGCTCAGTCCACAAACAGGACAGTTGGGGTTGACATAAATCAGTCCCTTCTGCATTAACCTTCCCAAGCAGAGTGTCCGAGATCCACCAGTCCTTTCTGCTTTTTCTGGTTCCCTGAGTCCTTTTCTGTATATAAAGTCCACCTCCTCGGCTGCGCCACTAGAACATCCGTTCTGTTTAGAGAAGGAGGTGCTGCCAGATTCTGGGGTCACCAACGAATGCCTACTAAAACTGGGTGCGGTGAGGTGCACCTGGAGTTCCAGCCACTGGGGAGGTGAGGCCGGAGGATGGTTTGAGCCCATGTAGTTCCTTAGCAGCCTGAGAAACTCAGTGAGAGCCATCGCAGAAAAAAAGAAAAGCCAATTAAGATCTTAAATCAGACTGGGATGGAGCTCGGTAATAGAGCTAGGCCCTGGATTAGGTAGTAGGTCCTGGGTTCAATCCCCAGCCCCACAAACAAACAAAAATCTTTAATAAATTGGGCACCGGGGTGCACACCTGTAATCCCAGCAACGCCAGGAGGCTGAGGAAGTTGGATCGCAAGTTCAAGGCCAGCCTCAGAAACTTATCGAGGGCCTAAGCAACTTAGTGAGACCCTGTCTCAAAATAAAAAAAAAAAAAAAAGGGATGGGAATGTGGCTCAGTGATTAAACCACCCCTAGATTTAAGCCCCCATAAACTACCAACACCCAAAAAAATATCTTCAGCTAAGTTTGTTGTAATTCAGTTTTTTGAGGTTCTAGGAATTGAGCCCAGAGGCACTACACCACTGAACTTCACCCTCAGGCAACCCCCCTTCACCCCCCCCTTTTTTTTTTTCCGTGACAGAGTCTTGCTAAATTGCCCAGACTGGCCTCAAACTTGTAGTCCTCCTGCCTCAGCCTCTAGAGTCTCTGGGATGACAGGTGTGCACCACCATACTCCGCTTATAAGTTGGTGTTTTGACAATCCTAAATGACCATCTTCATACCCACATCTCCAATTTTTGGTCTCTGTTCTAATAAGAAGGCAGTATTCTTTCACTCTGGGAAAAACCTGATGGTGTACGGGTCACCTCAGACACAAAATTCCTTAAATTCTAGTGATTCTAGCGTAAAACTAGCAACTCACCTTAAGGCCAGTTTCATCCTCCACTCCCACTTTGTAAACACAGGGCCACTAGCACACTAGCACAGGCTGGGGAGGGACAGAAGTGCAGAGGAGGCCTGATTGCCTGTTTTAATGCAGACACACCCTTTAATTTAAATCGAACAATGGATATTTCTGTTTGTCTAGATGGGCCCAGTAGCACACCTATAACTCCAGTGACTGCGGAGGCTGAGGAGGGAGGATTGCAAGCTTGAGTCCAGCCTCAGCAATTTAGTGAGACTGTCTGAAAATAAAATAAAAAGGGCTAGGAGAGCAACTCAGGGGTAGAGCTGCCCCTAGGATCCAGCCCCAGTATCACAAAAACAAACAAACAAATAAATAAATAAAAACAAATGAGGAGTGAAGTGGGACTGTTTTTCTGGTACCCAGCAATTGTCAAAATGACCAAGTCTCAAAATTAAACCTGGCAAATAACTGGTCCAGCCACTTTCCCCCCAGAATTTACCCATGAAATTGGTAAAAGATTGGAAGACTCCTTTCATTTTATCACAATGCACCACAGATAAATCACAGATAGAACCCTGGGGGCACCTAAGTGTTAAGCTTGAAGGATGAAAAGGCTTCCTCTCCATCTGACCAATATCAGGAGAATTCAACTAACAGTGTCTTTTTGAGATAAAGGCACTCATGAAAAGGACCTGGAAGTGTGACTCACTGGTAGAGTATGTGCTGGGCACCATGGTCAAGGCCTTGGTTAGATGTCTAGCACCCAGATAAATAAATAAGTAAAATTGGCAAGAGAAAAGGAAAGTATGTTGTATTTGTTAAACAGACAACATAACGACATACTTGATATAAATATTAGATAGAAAAAAATCTGCTAAAACCTTTTAATTAGTAATCAGCATTCGATCCAAGAAAGAAAAACAATGTGTTATAGACTAAACCTCCCCCGAAGGTCCAAAGTTCAAGGTGTGATCTATAATTCAGGGGATATGGTCTAATCAGAACCATTTTTAATATATGTGTCTATTTGAGATTAAAAGCACTTCAAAACTGTACACCAGGGCTGGGCCTGTAGCTCAGGGACAAAACGCTTGCCTAGCCTGCGTGAGGCACTGGGTTCGATCCTCAGCACCATGTACAAATAAACAAATAAGGACATTCTGTTAAAAAAAGAAAAAAGGAAAAATAAGCAAATGATGAGAAAAGGAAAAGAGGATTAAAAAAAACTGTACACTAATAAGGCAGAGAAATAGAAAGCACAGTAGCCAAATCCGAGTTTTTTGCCAAAATTATTCACTTGAACAGATATGCCTGATATAGTCACCAAGATAAGACCAATAATGACAAGATAAGGTCAAAGGGTAAATTATTAAAAAAAAAAAAAAAGGAGATAGGCCAAGGGTTCCCTACTAGACAGTCTCCAGCAAAACCAGAGGGCCAATGTCATCCTTTCTTTCTACAAATATTTACCGGAAGCCTACTACCCACCGGGCAGCATGCTACACATGAACTTTGTGAGCAAAACCAGCTCACAACAGCCACTCACAACAGCCAGAACACCCCAGAAGTCAAAGTCACTAAACCCACAAATTTGGAACAACTGAGAAAAAGAGTCCAAGGCACTGTGGGAGCCCAGAGTGGCAGATGAGACCACTTCGTAGGTCAAGAATTGGAGGTCGGGGTGGGGTAGGGACAAGAATTAGGTGTGCTGAGTCATTCTTAATTCTGGAGTCCCTTTGAAAAAACGTAGGTCTTCAAAACCTGAATAATAAATTCTGCTAGTTGAAATGAAAAACTGCATATATACTCCAAGGATACATGTAAGTGTATTGATTTGCCTCCAAATTGATAACTGGGAAGCATGCCAACAAGTTCAATGATATTGTGGATGTCATTTAAGTAATCTTTTAAAGGAGATTGCTTGGATGTTTCAAGATGGTGGTTGACTACAGCAGAGAACAATAAGGTTATGGAAAAATGGAAAAAAAAAAGGAGAATGGGAGGAATAATTTAAAGTAAACAAATATGAGTTGGGTATAGCGGCATACACCCGTTCATACCAGCAACTCAGGAGGCTGAGGCAGGAGGACTGCAAGTTTGAGGCCAGCCTTAGCAATTTAGTGAGACCCTGTCTCAAAATAAAAAATGGGCTGATGATGTAGCTCAGTGGCAGAGCTCCCCTGGGTTCAATCCCCAGTATAGCAAAAACAAATAAATAAAAATAAATAAAAATTTATGGGGAAAAGGTTTTGTCCATATTTCAGTGTAAACAGTTAATAAGACTTGAGGAGTATAAACACCAAAGGAAAAATGTCCCCTGATTCCAAGTTTTTAGCAATTATACTTTAAAGTCACTTGCATAGCATGATTCTAAACTGGAGTCATTTTGACAGTTGTTGGCATCCAAACATAAGGGAGAAGTATTAAAATGTGACTTAGATAAAAGGATGATTCCTTGGGCCAGAGTTTAAGTACTTATAGAAAATCTATGAATCAGAAATTTCTAGGGACCATGGATTTTACAAGTAACTATGAGTTAAAGACTGGAGGTAAATAAAGCTGGGTGTGGCTGTGCACACCTTAACCCCAGCAACTCTGGAGCCTAAGGAAGGAGGATCCAAGTTCCAGGCCAACCTCAGCAATTTACAGGGAGCTTGTCTCAAAATAAAAAGGACTGGGAGTGCAGCTCAGTGGTAAAGTGCCCTGGATTTGATCCAGTACCAAAACAATTTTTTTAAAGGCTGGAGATTTCTATTATTAAGAGCTCTCTCTCTCTCTCTCTCTCTCTCTCTCTCTCTCTCTCTCTCTCTAGGTGTGGTCAGGTCAGCAACTGGGGAGGCTGAGGCACAGGGAATCACAAGTTCCAGGCCAGTTGGGCAATTTAGCAATCCTCAAGTCTCAGAATTAAAAATAAAGGCTGGGGATGTGACCGTGTGGTTAAACGCCCCTGTGTTCAACTCCCAACACACACAAAAAGAAAAAAATTAAAAATAAAAACGACAGCCTTTCAGCTCAGACTAGGTCAGGTAAAGAGGTCAAAGCAATGAGGTCATAGTTCTACGAAATTTACCTAGATCTCATTTTTTTTCACCTTTTTTGGGGAGGTGGGGGAAAGTATTGGGAATCCCATGCACCCAAAGCCCCATGCATGCTAGACTGAGCTACACCCAGGTCCCCTAACATCACTCTTAAAGGTCCTCATTACTCTGTCCTCAAATGCAACACGAGGGGTTGTTTTTAATAGTATTAAGTATGATTGTCCACATCTCTCCCAAAACGGGTTGGGTGAAGCTTTGCTAATGAACACATATTCTGCAAAACGGGTCTCAAATACAAGGATCAGAACAAGACACAATCTTGGCGGCTGTGCTGGCCCAGATGAAATATTCCAGCTATGAATCCTGAAGGCTACGAAATGCAGTATTTCCAAAGAGTTTCTAGCACTGCCTTCATAGCAAAGAGTCAGGGTATGCTCCTTTACGCCTTAGACCGCATCCTTGGAGAACTTCAAACTACTCCTTCAGTTTTGTCCAACTGAGTCCCACAGGCAGTGAACCGAGCAAAAGGGGGTACAGGGCGCCGGCTTGCTTTCAAAATCTGTCATTCCTTTCAGAAATGCTGCATCTGCCCAGGTTTTCTCTGGCTCAGAGGGAGCTACACCCTAGGCTCTCTGCATCAGGAAGGCGACATCTGCTCCAGCCGCTGCTGCAGGAGCACTGGGTACCAAACCCTGCGGCTCAGCGCAGCTGGTGGAAAAGGCTACACCCGGCGGAAAACCGAGGATGGCGGTTCGCCGGGCTTCCGCGCCTACCCGGCCCCACCACCGACCTTCCCCGGGGAGCTCCAGATGCCCAGCGGGTGGTGAGTTCTCCACGGATGCCCCACGCAGCCCATCAACCTGGGCTGAATGGCTCCTACCGGAAGAGTGGAGAAAAGCTCAGGAGCGGTGGGCAGGGGCGGATTTTATTACTGCGGATGGCGCAGTCGCCTCCCCTAGAGACCCACGACAAAGATGCAAGTCCCCAGCCGCGCTCGCTGCGGTTCTGGCCCCGCCCCGGCGCGAAAGACCCTGCAAAGCCTAGCCAGAGGGGTTCGCGCTGTGAGTTTGCAGAGGGGCTGGACCGACTGGGAAGTTCTCCCCGGCGGAAATCGGAGGGACCCCTCCGTCCCCGCCTCCCCGGGGCAGGTGGCCGCGCTCGCCCGTACCTTGGTGGAGGGGTCCGCGGCGATGATGGTGGGGTCCTCTGACGTGTCCGGAGCCGCCTCCGCCGAGGGGCCGCCGCTGATGAGCTCGGGCTCGGCCGGTGTGTCGCTCCCCTCCGGCGGCTGCTCCGGGCTCCGCTGCTCGGTGGAGCTCCCGGCACCCATGGCTCCCCTGGCTCTCCCGCGCCCAGCCGCCGGGTAACGCCTTCCCCCCAATCGCAGGGCCGCGGGCAGACCGAGAAGACGCGCCCGCTAGGTCCCAAGAGCGCCTTGCCCTCCGCGGTCCTCCTGCGAACGCGCCCCGACTGAGAATGAGGGAGACGCGCTCACTGCAAACTCCTTAAAAGAAAAAAAAAAAAAAAAGCCACCTCTTAGCCTCCTCCCCCCGCCTTGTTTTTCCCTGGCTTCATCACATGAGCGCAGCCCCAGACACGCCTTGCAGCAGCATCTCCCCCCAGGCTGCTAGGACCAGAGGCGCGGCCAGACGCCACCCAGGTCCTGGCCAGCCGCCAGCACGGCCCCCAGGGCGCCTCCCGCTCCCGACCGGCAGAGCGCTGCGGGGACGACCCAGGCAGGGCTGCAGAAGGTGGGGAGACCGCCAGAAAGAGGGGGAGTCAGAAGCTTCCCTGGGACATTCAGGGAACCGGGTTTTCTTCAATGATTGATAACCCGAAGCAGGAGCTTCTGCTGGGGCTGCCTTGCCACTCGCCCAACAGCCAACCCAGATCCTCGTTTGCTTTCCTTCAGCTTGTGTTTGACTCTAAACATTTGTTCCTGCCTCCTCCCCGTTAACAGGATAAAGGCAAACGCTCCTGCTCCCCTCCGGAGTCTGACCATATTAGGGCAGCTCACGTGGCAGGAGCTGAGAATTGAGAGGTTAACGCAGTCAGGCCACCTATGAGGTGGGCCTGGAGGCCCCAGGCTCGCCCATCATCCCGAGCCAGTGATGTCAGCTGATGCCGTCAGCAGCACCCGCTGCCCTCCTTCCCTAGGGAACCTGGGGGGAAATGAGCCTGTTACTGGAAATGTGCCTGTCCTTTGACGGCCTGATGCTAGAGGTTACCCATCCGGGCCACTTGTCTCGTGTGATGCTGAAACGTGGCGGCCTAGGTCTGTTCATTGGCCATCAGTATTCTCAAAATATGAAGAATTGAACCTGTAATCTCAGCGACTGGGGAGGCTGAGACAGGAGATCACAAGTTTGAAGCCAGCCTGGGCAATCTGGCAAGGCTCTGTCTCAAAATAAAGAAAACAAAAAAGGGCTGGAGATGTAGCTCAGTGGTAAGTGGAGGAACTCCATCAGGTTCAATTCAACCTAAAAAAAGAAGAAGAAAGAAATACTACCAGCCTAAGTGGAATGCATTCTTTTCCTTCCTTCTCTTGAATATAATATTTATTATATGAACATAACAGGCAGTCGATAAATACTTGAACTACATTCAGTTTTTGGCTGGATTATTTGGCACATACACAGGAAGGTGCTGGGGCTGAAGTGCATAATGACCCCAGACCTGGGAACCAAGTTCCTGAATTCTCACAAAGAGTCGTACCCTCCATAAAAATGAAGAAACTTTGGCTAGAATGGAGAATAGTGGTAAAGTGTTTGCCTCATATGGGGGAAGGGTAGGGTTAGATCCTGCACCAAAAAAGAAAAGTATGAGAAACTTGCCTGGCACAGTGGTACTTACATCCCTGTAATCCCAGAGGCTCCAAGGCTGGGGCACAAGGATACAGAGTCAAGGCCTCAGCAATTTAGCAAGACCTTGTCTCAAAATAAAAACTATAAAAGGATGGGATATAGCTCAGCAATAGGGCACCCCTAGGTTCAATCCCCACTACTACAATAAAAAACAATGAAGACAAAAATGAAGAAATTTTTAGAACATCAGAACTAGATGCCAGGTAAATAAATGTCCCATCCCCTGATTTAGTATAAGTTAGTACTGACTTGATGTAAGCAGTAGTTCATAGACAGGATACTTTGGGCCTAATTAATTGTGAGTGGTATATTGACACCAGTGGTTAGTTATCCAGTGTAAAATTCTTCTGTATTCCTCATGCTTATTTGAATGTGTATGCAAAGGCCAATTTCTCTGGAAGTTATATCTTCAGAAACAGGTGCAAGATCTTTGGTCTTAGGAATTTTCAAGCACTTACTCACTTCAATGGAAGTTTTTAAAAAATATTGTAGATGGACACAATGACTTTATTTTATTTATTTATATGTGGTACTGAGGATCAAACCCAGGGCCTCACATGTGCTAGGCGAGCCCTCTACCATTGAGCTACAACCCCAGCCCCCAACTGAAATTTTGACTATTTAGGAAACACTAGAGTTCTCATTCCGGGCCAGGCACTGTCCAAAAGCCCTTTGCATATATAATCACATATAATCCTTACAATAACTCCATGATGTAGATGCTTTCATTCTCCTTTTACCAATGGGGAGGTGGAAACTCTACACTAAGAGAAATTCAACATGTGCCCAAGGTATCAGAGCTGTAAATAGAAGAGCAAGGAGTTCAGCTGGCATGTAACTTCAAAGTCATACTCAATCACTGCACAACATCTCATCCCCCTTCTATTTGAAGCTTCTTCTCAGGGTTGTAGCTGACAAGTGACATTCAGACCTTGCTTACGATGATAAGAGCTTTAAAATTCTGTTAAAGACTATTTGAGGCCTGGGGGTGTAGCTCAGTGGCAGACCACATGTGCATGTGGGAGACACTGGGTTCCATCCCTCACACCAAGGAAAAAGAAAAGAAAAGCCTGTTTGAGAACAATTAAAGTCAGCACATTTGAAAATGTATCAGTAGATAGTACAAATATTATCAAAACTTTCCCATTCTGTAAGATTATATTTACTTGATTCTTGGCAAATTCTTGACAAAGCTTTTCATATCCACCAGCCTTTAAATGTTCAGAAAGGATTACAAGGTAGGTTTTTTGTTTAGTTTTGTTTTTCTGGTACTGGGGAGTGAACCCAGGGACGATTTATCACTGAGCTACATCCCCAACCCTTTCTATGTTTCATTTTGAGAAAGCATCTCACTAAATTGCTTAGGGCCTCATTAAATTGTCCAATCTGGCCTCAAATTTGTGATCCTCCTGCTTCAGCCTCCCAAGTCACTGAATGGGATTACAGGCAACATCAGGGCACCTGGCTAGGTCAAAGATTTCAAGTATACAACCCACATGCTGAGGAAGACATCCTCCGCATCTGCTTAGATTGGCAGCTGCTTGCTTTGTCTGTTTTCCAGACCGTGACAATGCTCATATTGTCATTTTTAAAAGCAAAAGGCACTGGAAATGTAACTCAATGGTAGAGGACATGCCTAGCTTGCTTGAAACTATGAGTTCAACCCCAAGCACATTTAAAAAGGGGGGAGGGGTTAAGAGATGTACATATTTGGTTTTTCTGATTTCTGCCTGAACAGCTCAAGGATAAGAGAATTGTTAAGAATAACAGCCTCCTTCATATACTCACACAAGCACAAACATAACTATGTTTTCTGGACTAACCAAGGAATCCTCTCCCTCTTACTTACAAACAAAAGAGTTACTTTCCTCCCCCAACTTTTTTCTTCTGTTCTTTCTTGGTTTTGCAGTGCCAGGAGATCAAATCAGAGCCTCAAACATGTTAGGCAAGGCTTCTCCCACAGAGCTACATTCTCAACCCCAGGAGTTACTCTTTATTGAGATTGTTATTAATTATTCCCAGAAATGAGATATCCCAACCTTTTGGATGTGCTGGTTAGTCCTTCAAAATGTTACAGATTCGCTGGTCGCTGTGGCAGGTCTGTCATCCCAGTTACTCAAGAGGCTGAGGCAGGAGGATCTCCAGTTTAAGTCCAGCCTCAGCAATTTGGCGAGACCCTGTCTCAAAAATAGAAAAATAAAAAAGGACTGGGGATGTAGCTCAGTAGTGAAGTGCCCCTGGGTTTAATCGCCATTACTCCTCCCCAAAAACAAAAACTTAAAAAGTTTACCCATTCATTGATTCATTCTTCCAACCCACATTTATGGAGCGCCTATTGTGTACCCAGTGTACTTCTCATTCAAGGCTCTAATTCCAGTCACTAATTCCAGTTTTCTTGGGTTGGAAGATGCATTCAGAATTGCTTGGCCCGGCCTGGGTCGTGGAGGGACACGGAAGGCGGTTGGTTCCTTGTTTTGCACTCAGTCTGAGCTTGTTAGTACCCTGATTTCACTCCAGCAGCCCTGACACTCTCCACACTGCAGGACGCAGGTGTCTTCCCACATCCTCTCCCAGGGGGCAGGCAGCCGTCCAGTTGTTTCCCTGAGAGGGCTAATTTGCTCATAAAAACAGGTGGAGAGTTCTCAAAAACAAGCACACAGCGACCATGTAGCAAGCTGACCTATGCTTCTCAAGCTTACTTCTCCAGAAAAACAGGCCACAGGAGACTTACCAAGAACATTTCGTCACACTTGAGAATATCACGCATGCACCCAAACATTTTTTATTTTTTATTTTATTTGATACTGGCAATTAAACCCGGGGTGCTTGCTTTACCACTAAGTGACATCTCCAACCTTTGTCTCTCTGTTGCCCAGGTTGGCCTCAAACTTTTGATCCTCCTGCCTCAGCCTTCCATGCTGCTGGGATGACAGGTGTGCCACTGAGCCAGACCCCAAATATTTTCAAACACAATATTAAAGGAATTTAATGGGTACCACATTATCGTGCAACAGGAGAAAGTTCTGATGTTCTCTGGTGCACTAGACTAAATTAACAACAATACATTATCTCAAAATAGAAGAGGGAGCTTGGTGCAATGGCACATACCTATAATCCCAGCAGCTCAGGAGGCTGAGGCAGGAGGATCTCAAGTTCAAATCCAGCCTCAGTAATTTAGCAGGGTCCTAAACAATTTAGTGAGATCCTGTCTTAAAATAAAAACAATAAATACATAAAAACGGCTGGGAATGTGGATCAATGCTTAAGTGCCCCTGAGTTTAGTACCAATAAATAAATAAATAAATGAGAGAAATTTGAATGAATTCACCATAAAGAAATTATAAAAGTTTAAAAGTTTCACATGATTGATAGGCTAATGACACTGAGTTGGTCATTCAGAATGTACACAAGAATCAAAAAATATCATGGTGCCTCTTTAATATGTAAATATTATATAAATTTAAAAATCGTGTGTGTATATATATTTTTTCCACTTGTATTTTTCCATCCTCTGTGGAATCCTTTATAGAAGCAATTATTTACAGAGAACTAATTGGACATAGCTGGCACCACTTTATTCAAGATGTGCCCAAATTTAAAAAAAAAAATGAACCAAGCAATTGAAACGCAGTTGTCAATATGCCTTTGGATCCTCATTTCTCTAAGATTGGGCTGCTCCACTCACTTACAACTCCAACCAAGGTGGAGAAAATGATTTGCCCAATATGAAGGATGCATTTTTCCAAGGTTCCTGAAGATAATGGACGTTATCTACACTCCAAGGTAGATCAGGCCACCACAATCCTCAAATTTCCAAATCTTTTCATCCATTCTACAAATGGTCCTCTAAGCATCCAACTTTTTTTTTTCTGATTACACTTTTGAGAATCTCCCTAAATTCCATAGAATAGCCCAGAACTTACAATCCTCCTGTCTCAGTCTCCAGAGCAGCTCGGATAACATATGTGCACCTCTGTGGTCAGGCAATTTGAGGGCAAGTATAGGTGTCCTTGAAATCAGCACCACAATCACAGTGGTGACCAGAACCAGTAACCCTCAAATCTCCCTGAAGGCCCAGTAATCCTCGGCCTTGCCCCTTCTGTTCCCACCTTGCCTTCCATGCAAGCACCTATCTGCTATCTAACAGTATGGATGAGTCTGCATTTTCTACATTTTCATAGAAATGGAATCATTCTGTGAAACGTTGGCCCACCAAATCTGTGAGTTCTGCATCCATGGACTTAACAATCGCAGATTGAAAAATATTTTTCTTAAAAAAATTTTATCTGTATTGAACATGTACAGACATTTTTTCTTGTCATTATTCCCTAAATAATACAGTACAACTGTATGTTATGTACCTAGCATTTACATTGTATTAGCTACTCTAAGTTATCTAGAGATGATTTAAAGTATGCAGGAGAGGCCTGCACGGTGGCACGCTCCTGTGATCCCAGTGACTGGGGAGGCAGAGGCAGGAGGATTTAAGGTCTGAGGTCAGCCTTGGCAATTCCACAAGAGCTTCAGCAATTTATCAAGACCATGTTTTGAAATAAAAAAGAAACATACCTGTAATTCCAGTGACTCAGGAAACTGAGGCAGGAGGATCACAAGTTCAAGGCCAGCTTCAATAATTCAGCGAGGCCCTTAACAACTTAGCGAGACCCTGTCTCAAAACAAAAAATAAATAAAAATAAAAAAAATAAAATGGGCTGGTATGTAGCTTAGTGGTAAAGTGTCTCTGGGTTAAATTGCCAGTACCAAAAAAATTAAATCGCTGGGGTTGTAGCTCCCTGTGGAACACTTGCTTTGCACGTAAGAGGCATTGGGTTCAATCCTCAGCACTGCAAAATAATAATAATAATAATAATAATAATAATAATAATAATAAATTAAATGAAGGTATTGTGTCCATCTACAACTAAATATAATATATTTTGGGGGGAGGGGTGCAGTATCAGGGATTGAACTCAGGGGCACTCGGCTACTCAGCTACACCCCAGCCCTATACCCAATACCTCCCCCAAAAATATTAAAAATAAATAAAGTATGTAGGAGGGGGTTGGGGGTGAGCTCTGTGGTCCATCGAGCATGCATGTACTTAGCATGTGTGAGGTACTGGGGTTAGGCCCCAACATCAGAAAAAGAAAAAAGTTGGCTGGCCCTGGAGGCTCAATCAGAAAAGGCCATTCCGTTGTACTTAATAAGTCTGCATTCAATTCACCTTACCTGTATAGGTGTCCCTTGCTGGCTCATATCCCTGCCTAATCAGAGAAGGTAAAGGATTTAGGGGGGGATTATCATTTATTTTTACATATTACATATTATTTTGGCTCAGAATTATGTATTTTTTGCATATTCTCCAATTTATATGAGATAGAGGAGACATCAGTGGCAATTTGTGTCAGTTTAGGGGGGAAAACATAGTCATGTGCCTTAACTATCGTTTTATAGCAGCTAATTTTCTCCTCCTCCTCCTCCTCCTCCTCCTCCTCCTCCTCCTCCTCCTCCTCCTCCTCCTCCTTCTCTCCTTCTCCTTCTTCTGTTTTGTAATGCTCTGGATCTAACCTGGGGCCCTTGGACTCATGCATGCTAGGCAAGCACTCTACCACTGAGCTACAACCCTAGACCCCAGTGTGTGTGTGTGTGTGTGTGTGTGTGTGTGTGTGTGTGTGTGTATGTGTGTGTGTGTGTTACTGGAGATTGAATTCAGGGGCAGTCTACCCCTGAGCTATGTTCCCTGTTCTTTCTAGTTTTTGTTTTGAGGCAAGGTCTTACTAAATTGTCCAGGTCAGCTTTGAAATTGCAATTCTCCTGCCTCAGCCTCCAGAGTAGCTGAAATTTTCTAAAAAGTATATCTTAATTGTTTTTATCTATGATATTGACCAAGTTCAGAGTAAGTGAAATTGTAAAAATTATAATAAAAAATTATGACAACTAGTCGCAGCTTGGGAGACTGAGGCAAGAGGATCTCATGTTCAAAGTCAGCCTCAGCAATTTTGTGAGGCCTTTTGCAACTTAGTAAGACCCCATCTCTAAATAAAAAATAAAAAAGACTGGGTTTGTGGTTCAGTGCTTAAGCACACTTAGGTTAAATCCCTGGTATCCCCCCCATTTTTTTTTATAACTACTAGTCAATATTAATTCCATACGTTCTGCTGTTGATACTATTTTTTTTTTTTTTTGGTACCAGGGATTGAACCCAGGGTGCTTTGCCACTGAGCTACATCCCCAACTCTTTTTATTTTTTTATTTTGAGACAGGGCCTCGCTAATTTGCTTAAAGCCTCACTAAATTGCTGAGGCTGGCCTCGAACTTGCGATCCTCCTGTTACAGGGATTACAGGCATGCTCAATTGTGCCCGGATATTGATACTAATTATTGTACTTAATTATCAGATAACGAGAATAACTTAGAAAGTTATATACAATATCATCTCAACTTTGAAAGAATAAAAGCTGAAATATATATATATATGAAATATTTTTATTAATTTATTTAGTATTTTGCTGTGATGGGGATCCAACCTAAGACTTCACATGTAAGGCAAAAGTCCTAGTACTAATTCCAGCCTGAAATACATACATGCCTCAAAATTAAAGGGTGTGCATGTGTGTGATGTGTGTGTGTGTGTATTTATGCCTAGGAAGAAGACTGAAATATTACAAAAGTTCTTTCTGTGTGACTGAATTCCCCTCCCCACCACCACCACCACCACCACTGAAGTACATACCTAGTCCCTTTTATTTTTAATTTTAAAACAGGGTCTCATTAAATTGCTGAAGCTGGCTTTGAACTTGCAATCTTACTACCTCAGCTTCCAGAATAGCTGGGATTACAGGTGTGCACCACAGCACCTGACTTTTTATTGTTTTCTTTTGGTGGTGTTGGGCCTCCTGCACACTAGGTAAGTGATCCTCAACTAAACCACATTCTCAGTACACTCCCCCCCACCCCCGCCACCCCGCTTATTTTGAAGGTCAACTGGTCTCCCTAAATTGCCCATTCTGGTTTCAAATTTACAATCCTCCCACCTCAGCCTCCCAAGTAGTTGAGATGATATTCAGGAGCCCCTGACTCCCCTTGAGTGACAGAATTTCAAATGACTTGTTTTCCCTTCATTATGCATGCCTGTTTTTTTTTCCCCTCAAAATTCTCTTCATTGAACATGTGTTGCTCTTGCTAGCAGAATCAGATGAATGTTAGAAAATTCCCAATTATACAACTAAGGCTAAAACTCAAAAGATGTGTTCATGGAGTGTGTTATGACAACTGGGTCCACTCTGTATTGACTGATAAATTATAGTAACACTCATTTCCAAAGAGACCCCAGCCCTTCAGCAGTAGGTTCTCAGCCTTGGCTGAGCAACAGGGTGCCTGGGAGTTTTCACGAACAGAAATGCCTACACCCCAGGATTCGGACTTCATTGGTCTAAGTGCAGCTGGGTCCTGGGGTGGTGAAAAAGCTCCCCAGAGCTGAGAACCACTGTTCTAGGGCTTGGAGATGGAGCTGACTTTGTTAAGTCACCTGGCTCCTCCTGTTCCTCCACCCGATGGGAATTAACAAACAAAGAACTCCATAAGAATAAGAGGGAAAGCAATTTCCTTTTGGCCCAGTTTTTTTAAAAATGGTATTAGAGGAAGGAGTCTTATGTTCTGGAATCGTCATAATTATGAATATTCAATCTGATCCTTTCAAGCAAATCAACCCACCTGGAAGGAGTCCAAAACCGGCCTCATGACATGATGACTTCATTTAACAGTGGGAACATCTTTAGTGAGACTGATTTTTTAAAAATTATGCCAAAGAAGATAGTTCTTCCAGTACTGTATGTGGTTACAGATAAATATAGGATTATGTATATGCAATTATCTACTATGATCATATTCCAAGGCAAGAATATGGCTGTGAAATAATGAATATTTGCTCCTAATTATGGAATTAAACAATTATAGACAATATGTGAGTCAGTAGTGGTGGCACACGCCTGTAATCCCAGCCACTCCGGAGACTAAGGCAGGATGGATCTAATAAAAAATAAAAGGCGAGAAACCAGATCACTCATACATTATCACTGGGAGTGTAATAGGGCGTAGTCATGCTAGAATACAGTTTGGAAGCTTCTTAAATAACTAAACACATGGCGGGATGTGCAGGCGTCCGCCTGTCGTACCAGCTACTCAGGAGGCTGAGGCAGAGGGTGGCTTGAGCCCAGGAGTTCAAGGCCAGCAAAGGCAATAGCTAGACCCCATTTCCTAAAAATAAAATGCGATTCAATCCAACTATCACATGACCTGAATTGTGGTTTCTTAGAATTAGGTTCATACAAACACCTATACCCAGCTTTGTTTGTGATAATTCCAAAGTGAAAACAACCCAGATGTCCTTTAATATGTTGAATAATTGGACTAGCGCTCAACAATAAAGAGAAACAAATTATTTATACATGCAAAAATCTGGATGAATCCCCAGAGAATTATGCTAAATGAACACCACTAATTCCTAAAGGTTACATACTATATGATTCCATTTACATAACAGTCTTGAAACTACAAAATTATAGACATGGAAAAGAGATCATGGTAGCCGCAGGTTGAGGAAGGTAAAGGAGCCATTGCAGTGGCGTGCACCTGTGACCCCAGGAACTCCAGGGACTGAGGTGGGAGGATCTCCAGTTCAAAGCCAGCCTCAGTAACTTAGCAAGGCCCTAAGCAATTAGCAAGACCCTGTTTCTAAATAAAAAATTAAAAAGGGGGGTGGGGTTGTGGCTTAGCAGTAGAGCACTTGCCTAGCAAGTGCAAGGTGCTGGGTTCAATCCTCAGCACCACATAAAAATACATAAATAAATAAATAGATAAAAATTAAAAAGGGCTGGGATGTGGCTCCTGGTTAAGCACCCCTGGGTTGAATCCTGGGAACAAACACATATATACACACTCATGTGCGTGCACACACACACACACAGAAGGGTAATGTGTAGAGGGAGGTACTTGTGGCTCTGGCTCTGAGAGAGCAACAAGATGGATCCCTGTGAGATGGGAATGTTCTGAAATGTATCAAAGTAAATATTCTACATGTGAAATTGTACTGTTTTTGCAAAATGTTACTATTGGGGGAAAACTAGGTGAAAGGTATTGGACATCTCTATTATTTTTCAAAATTGCTTTGTAGTCTTCAATAACTCAAAATGTAAAGATTTAAATTTTGTTGAAAGTTCTATAGGGCTGGGGGAGTAGCTCAGTGGTAGATGGATTGCCTATCATGCATGAGGCTCTAGATTCCATCCCCTTCACTGCATAAAACAAATTATATAGCCCACTGCAGAGGTACACATCTGTAATCCCAACCACATGGGAACTTGAGGCCAGAGGTTCAAAAGTTTGCATGTAGCCTAGGCAATTTAGACAAATCCTATCTCATAATTATAAAAAAAAAAAAAAAAAAGGAGGAGGAGGAGGAGGAGGAAGAGGGATGAGGATGTACTTCAGAGATAGCGTGCATGTGTGAAGCCTTGGGTTAAATCTCCATTCCTGCAAGAAAATTTAAAGTTTTTAAAAATATTGATTCCCAGCATTCCCTCCCCATTTTTTCCCCCGGTACTGAGGAATCAACCAAAATATTTTCAAAGGGCTAAAATAAAGTTCCAAACTGTAGTAGCTGTTGTTTCAACATGGGGGATTGAAGCTAGAGGCACTCTATTACTAAGCTACATACCCAGCCCCTTTTTATTTTTTTATATTTTCAGACAGGGTCTCACTAACTTGACGAGGCTAGCCTCCAAGGTCACAAATACACTACTATGCCTACCATTATATCTGTTTTTATTCAAATTCAATATTCTCCAACTATCTGAAATACCCTTTAACTTTCAAAATAAGGGCTGGGGGTATGGTTCAGTGATGCACGCCTAGCTTGCACCAGGTCCTAGTTTCCACAGCACTGAAAAAAAAAAGAAATTCAATGTCAACACAGTATTAATAGGTTAGTGTTTTGTTTTACTTGTAAGCTTGTTAACTCTGAAACAATCAGACTTGATAAAATACAGAAACAATAGATTTCCTGACTCTGCCCTGCTGTGTAAATACCTTCTTAACTTACCTCACCAAGGGAGAAGTGGAACCGCCTATCATCTTCCTGGCCAAGGTCAATTCCCAATCCTTTTTTTTTTTTTTTTTTTGGTACTGGGGATGAATTCAGGGACACTTTACCACTGAGCTACATCCCCAGCTCTTTTCATTTATTTTTGAGACAGATTATCTCTAAATTGTCCAAGCTGGCCTTGAACTTGGCGATCCTCCTGCCTCAACCTCTGGATAGCTGGGATTACAGGTGTGTGCCCTTATGCCCCAGTTGGATCTGTGCTTCATTTGGTTTTGTTTCACCATGGCCTAGCATAGTCCTAGAAAGTGGCACAAAGCTGTTAACTGCGAGGTGAACAGTTGTTAGAGAAGGCTGAGAGGACTGGAGAGAGGCAATCCTTGAGTTAGTTGGCCTGGGTTTGAATTGTCATCAGCCACTTGGTGGCTGTGTGACTTTGGGCAAAGTAAGTGTACAGTTCAAATAACCTTAACGCCTTCCTGGGGCCGGGGATGTTGCTCAGCTGTAGAGCATTTGCCTAACACGTGCCAAAGCTCCTGAGTTCAAACACAAGTACTGGGGGGGGGGGCGGAGGCGGAGATAAACACACACACACAGACACACACACATACAAGTACACACACATACATATACATTTATATAATCACATGCGTATATACATATATGTATTGTATGTGTATGTATGTATCTCTACACACACAGGCACACACACACACACACACACACACACACACACACCTTTCTCATGAGGAGTGAAACTGGTGAGGATATTGATAAAGGACTAAGAAGAGTGTCTGAAATGAAGTCAGTTGTAAAACGTTGGGTTTCTTCTTCCCCAGTCAGTGGTCTCTAGCCTTGTTGACTATATATTCCATCAATTAAAAAAAGTCATTTGGCTCCAATATATGTATTTACAACACATCTATCTACTAACTTTGAGCATTAGTACTATGAAGTGAGATGCTACCTATTATTTTACCAGGATTGGACTCTGTGCTCAATAGAATATGGTATCACATCTGAGATAATGGCTTTGGCCTCTCTTGGGTTCGATAGTGCACTGCCTGCCCACGCCCCGCTCTTCCTCTCCCCTCTGCGGAAAGCAGGCCGCCATCCTGTGAGCAGCCCAACGGAGAGATCCATGTGGTGAGGGGCTGAAGGCTTCTGCCACCGCCAGCTAAAAACTGGTCTGTGCCAACACCAGGAGAACGAGCTTGGAAGTGGATTCTTCCGCTCCAAATGAGCCATGAGATGACAGCATCCCTGGCCCACTGCTTGAATGCAATCTTAGGGAAGACCTTGAACCAGGACCACCTAACTAAGCCCCTTCAGCATTCCTCACCAGCAAAATTTGTGAAATAAAAAGTGTTTGTTGTTTTACGGAGTTTTTTTTTTTAATGTTACGTTTGTGATTCAAGGTCAAATATATTAGATGTGACTTTGTAACTCAGTGGTAGAGTGTCCGCCTAGCCTGTGCAAGGCCCTATTCCATCCCCAGAGAGGGGGAGGGGGAGGGGGAGAGGGGAGGAGGGGAAGGAGGAGGAGGAGAAGGAGGAGGAGGAGGAGGAGGAGGAGAACTTCTAATTATTTTTAGCAAATACATACTCCCAGTGGTTTTGGGAGCTATCTGAGTTAAGACCTCAGTGTCCCTAGTGTCACAGTTTGGCTAAAGCTGCACTTCATGAGGCAGCTGTGCTGCGTGATTTCTGAACAAGATCAGAGGCAGATGTACGAAGAGGAGACAAGTTCATTCAGTGGCAGGCAGTCCCAGAACAATTCTGCCATGAAGATGTTGCTGAGAGAAAAAGCTGTGTGGGAGCACAGCAGTGGCATCAGCGGCAGGAATGCTTTGTGCAAAGGAGGAGGAGTTTAGTCAGACCACTTAGACAAAGGTGCAGGTGCAGCGGCCTTTTTCTTATACCTGGGGCTGTTTGAGCCGCTCCCCAACCTTAGAAGATGACACAACCTAAGTTTGTTTTGTTTTGTTGTTGCTGTTGCTGCCTGGGGATGGAACCTAGGGCCTTGTCCGTGGGACAGGCAAGCTCTCTACCATTGAGCTACACCTCCAGCCCTAGAAATCTAATGTTCTCAAAGAAAATTTTAAATCTTTTTTGGAATGGCAAAGTCCATGGAAGTTTAAACATGGAAGTTAATGTGGACTAGTCTTAGGATCTCTCAGAGATGTTTCCCTGGAGGCTTGGGAGGCATTTATAACAGCAACAGAGAAAGATAAACAGGCCATTGTGGGAAGAGTGACTTAGCCAGGGAGGACAGGCAAAGTTTATATTTTATTCCATACAGATGGACTGCAAAGCACTATAAATGCAGTAACTAAAATCAATATTTGTAAAAGACGCAAGAGGTTGGCCTGAAGATGGTAAGAGTAGGTCTCTCAGACCTACAAGGGAATTTTCCACATGGTAGTAATTTCAGGAGACAAACTTTTAGGAACTCAGAGGCTCCACTTTTTCATTAAAATAAATGCTTCGAAACACCTCTGGCTGTTTTATGTGCAATTTCAATTGTATTCAGCTCTTATGATTCTGGGATACAACACTTTTAGGCACTGTGTTCATCAATAATAACTGGGCTCCTTTTTTCTCAAGGTAAAATTAAATAAATTGCTCATATTAAACTTTTTTTTTTGGGGGGGGGGGAGTCAGGCATCGAACCCAAGACCAGCACTTGCTAGGCAAGTGCTCTACCACTGATCTACATCCCTAGCTCTCACATTATTTAGTTTTTAAATGTTGGGTCTTGCACTTTTGTCACGATTTTGGTCACATTTCATTATTCCTCAACAAGAGCATCAAAACTATTCACTTCCTTTTTCTAAAAACGTACCGTTGTCTGTATTTTTTTTTCCTTGCAGGCTGGGGGTGAAATGCACAACATCAAACATACCAGGCCATCTCTTTACCACTGAGCTGTATCTCAGCACCTGCATAAGGATGATAAAGATCATTTTTAGCCAAGCATGGTGGCACAGGCCTATAACCCCAGGCACTCCGAGGCTGAATCGGAATAATCATAAGTGAGACTCTAGCTCAAAATAAAGTAAAAACTGGGGTTGTAGCTCAGTGGTAGCACGCTTGCCTAACACCCATGGAGTCCTGGGTTCAATCTCCAGTAGCACAAAAACAAAAATCAGAAGAGTTTTCACTTGGTAATGAGGTAATGGAGACAAATGTCTACCAGAAGTAGTTACACAGGCACTTCCCCTCTGCATGGCTGGGTGCGAGAATCTGGAGAATCCTGCAGCCCAACACCTTCAGAGCTGCTTCTCCGCGCAGAATCTGGATTCATGCACTTAATCTCGCACTGCGAGAGCACTGGTTAGGGAGCCCACCGGTTTGACGCAGGGTCGGTGGCATCCTGCCCTGGGCACGCTGTCGGACATGTCGTGGATCCGTCTTTCTTGTGAGCTGCCTCTACCCGAGCATTGCTGCACAGCCGTTCCGCCACAGGTCGTGTGGCTGCCTGTACCTGCTTTAGAATTCTGGCTGAGCTGCCAGAGCTGGTGGGGAGGGGACCTCTAATCCTGGCGAACAGGTGGGCGTCCCCAACTTCCTACAGTGCCGACTGCATTGTGC
Organism: Urocitellus parryii; assembly: GCF_045843805.1. Classification (NCBI taxonomy): domain Eukaryota; kingdom Metazoa; phylum Chordata; class Mammalia; order Rodentia; family Sciuridae; genus Urocitellus; species Urocitellus parryii. The sequence goes on from NC_135538.1 coordinate 14,966,712, forward strand.
CAATCTCTTTCTTTAAGAGCTGTTGTCTCGCTGTGTTTCCCAGGCAGGCCTTGCACTATGGGTAAGCCTCCTGTCTCAGCCTCCCCAGGAGCTGGTATTACAGGAACCGGGATCACTGGTGCACACCACTGCTCCGGGAAATCATTCCTGTTTCTCACTAGGAATTCTTCTCCTCCCCATCACTTGTGAACTCCACACCCAAGCCTTTCAGGAGTTGCACCTGTTTTCTTTTCCCTTCCCACGCTTGCTGTGTGTGTATGTGTGTGTGTGTGTGTGTGTGTGTGTGTGTGTGTGTGTGTGTGAGAGAGAGAGAGAGAGAGAGAGAGAGAGAGAGAGAGAGAGATTTCCTTCTTATTTATTTTCTTTTTTGTGGCACTGGGATTTGAACCCAGGGGCACTCCACCACTTAGCCAGATCCCCAGCCCAGCCCTTTTTATTTTTTCCTCCCCTTACAATTTTTCCCCCCTTAGGAAATACAGAAGGATTATCCAGGGATACTAAGTTCAAGTTCTCCCCTGGAAAAACAACGTCTCTGTATGGAATTTTACCTTTTTTTTTTTTTTTTTTGGTACCAGAGATTAAATCCAGAAGTGCATGACCACTGAGTCCTATCTCCAGCCCCTTTTGATTTTTTATTTTGAGACAGGGTTTCACTAAATTACTTAGAGTCTTGTTAAATTGCTGTGGCTGGCCAGGCCAGGTGGCACATGCGTATAATCCCAGTGGCTCTGGAGGCTGAGATGGAAGATCCTGACTTCAAAGCTTGCCTCAGCAATGGTGAGGTGCTAAGCAACTCAGTGAGACCCTGTCTCTAAATAAAATACAAAATAGGGCTGGGGGTGTGGCTCAGTGGTCTAGTGGTCCTGAGTTCAATCCCTGGTACAAAAAAAAAAAAAAATTTGCTATGGCTGGTCTTGACCTTTTTTTTTTTTTTTTTTTCTTAAAGAGGAGCATATCTAACCTCAAAAAGAGAGCCAAAGAAGAACATCTAAAATAATAAAATGAGCCAGGCATGGTGGTGCAGTCCTGTAATCCCAACAACCTGGGAGGCTGAGGGAGGGGGATCCCAAATTCAAAGCCAGCTTCAGCAATTGAGGGCCTTCACCAACTTAGTGAGACCCTGTCTCAAAATTAAAAATTAAAAGGGCTGAAGACTTAACTCAGAGGCAAAGCACCCTTGGATTCAATCCTCAGTACCTAAATAAGTAAATAAAAAAAAATTTTAATGAGGGGAGTGGGACTCATGTAGCTCAGTGGTAGAGTACTTGCCTATCATGTGTGAGGCCCTGAATTCCAGCTCTGCAGAAAATAAAAATAAAAACACACTCAGGCTGGGGATGTGGCTCAGTGGAAGAGTGCTTGCTTAGCATGTACAAGGACCCAGGTTCAATCTTCATCACCACAAAAAAACAAAAACAACCACCAAAACCAAAATAACCCAAACACACACACTTGTAATAATAAGGTGAAGCATATAGTTTGTCTGCTTATTGTAGAGGCATATGCATGCACAGAAGCTGATATCAATGTGATACCAAAAGCTTGGTCCTTGTCCCGGATGCCAATCCAATACGAGGACATGGTTTTAAGAAAAAGGAAAAAGAAGTTTTTTTTGCTTTGCTAGCAAAGGTGAACAGGGGACTCCTGTCTCAGAGGCTGTGAATCTGCCCATCAAGGGGAGATGCTTTATGGCAAAAGGTGGCTGTCCTAGTTGTAATTCCTGTGTTAATTTGGTAGACAATCATTTCTGAGATATTCTGGTGCCATCCTTGAGTCTGGATTGCTTGGTTCCTGTTGTGGCTGTGTATTCCAGGGCAGATGACTGCCTAGGATGGGAAGAAAGGGAATCCTCTTTCCCTGAGATTAGGGAAAGGGAGAGATTAGGGAGGAGCAGGGAGAGAGGAAGAGAAAGAAACATGTCTGTTTTAAAAATAAATTGCACTGGCAGAGCAGCAAGGGCTATATTCAAAGCATAAAGTGAACCACTGTTACAAATGTGGTATCTCCTTCAATAAGTTATAGAAAGGCATTTTGCTCTAAATTCTTCATTTTCTTGTGCTCCAACTTAAGGATTTTCTTAAGGGTTTAGGTAAAACTGGAAATACAAGTAAGCAACACTGGATTTTTAATTTAAAAGCAACATGAAAGATCCCAAATAGGATCTTGAAGTCCATACTTCTATTATAGGGCTTTGCAGGGTGAAATCAGCTGCACATGAGGACAAGAGGCATCTTTTTCTCCTGAACATCTCCCTACCATGCTACAGGAGTCCTTCAAAAACACTAACTTGGGCCTGCAAGGTAATTTGTTGCAGAAACAGAGGCCTAGGAAGAAGCAAGGGCCCCCAGGGAACCCCATATCAGGACTAGCAGGACAGCTTGGGAAGAGAAGAGTGGAGTGATCATAAGGATAGGGTGAGCTCATTATACAGGATGCACAGAATGAGCAAAATACAGACCAGAGCTCTGTCTCCGTTCCAGTTAAGCACCAGCTACCTGAAAGCAGTTTACAACAGAAGGCCACCCTCACCTGCCAAAGCCTGCAGGTCTTGGGACCAATCCCTGCCCTGTAGCTATTTTTAGTCCTGGTTTCCCAGAGCAATCTGGAATAAAAGTGGAAAGATTTTTCTACCTAGACTAAAAGGTCATCCTTTCCCCCTTTATTTCTTGATTTTCACCCTTTATTCTGCAGTCACTGTTAGTGCCCGTCCTGGACATAATAAAATGTAGCCAATTAAGTCACACAAAAGCTTGTGATGAGTTGGCACAGCATTATCATGATTCATAAGAGGACAAGCAGAAGCTGAAAGGAGGTTGAAACTGGTTTTCTTTGCTTTAGAAAATCCTAATTCCTTTTTTTTAATGATCACTTTAGCTATGCATTTTTATTAAAAGCCTCTTAACTCCAAATTGAGTAAAGATTTATTTCTTTCAAATGTGTGCAGTAACTGGGACTCACGGCATGATTTCAATGACTACCCATGCTCCCTCTAAGTCGGTGTAATTTCTAAATCAAAATATTTTGAAGCCAGCAATAAATTAATTACAACTTTAGAAATCTTGGTGCTCTAACTTGTAGAAGGGATTCTTTTCTTCATTGGTAATGTTGGCTGGTGTTATGGTTTAGATAGGAAGTAGCCCCCAAAAGCTCACGTGTGAGACACTGCAAGAAATTTTTTTTGTATTTATATTTTTTAGTTGTTGATAGACCTTTATTTAATTTATTTACATGTAGTGCTGAGAGTCGAACCCAGTGCCTCACACATGCCAGGGAAATATGCTACTACTGAGCCACAACACTGCAAGAATTTTGAGAGGTAAAATGATTAGATCGTGAAGGTGTAACATAATCAGTGGATTAATTCACTGATATGGATTAACAGGATGGTAACTGTAGGCAGGTAAGGTGTGGCTGGAGGGGGTGGGTACCTGGGGGTGTGCCGGTGGGGTTTATATGTTGTCCCTGGTGAGCAGAGCTCTCTCTGCTTTCTGGCTGCCATGTCCTGAGCTGCTTTCCTCCTCCTTACCCTTCTGTCACGGTGTTCTGCCTCACCTTGGAGCTACAGAGCCGTGGAGTTGGACATCTATGGACTCAGACCTCTGAAACTGTGAGCCAGAATAAACATTTCTTCCTCTAAAATTGTTCTTGTTGAGTCTTTTTGTCACAGAGACAAAAAAGCTCACACACACACACACACACACACACACACACACACAGCTGGATTGTGTTTTTATAAAGCAGCATGTGAATTGGTGAGATTTTCTTGGATCTCCTTTTCAGGTGAATATCTCATAAGTTGAAGGGGAAAGAGAGGAATTGCAATGTCACAAAGATCACCTGAGTCTCGGGAATAATGTGAATGTCCAATGAGTAGATTCAGTGAAAGGATCTATTATCTATCCATCCCATTGTGATAGGAATACAGCCTACTCTCAAGCTGACCCGGCTCTACCACTGTGAACCTGGATGAATTGCTTAAGTCTCCAAGTCTTTATTTTCTATTTTCACATGTGGGAAGTGGGAATATAAAAGCCAGTTTGCATCAGATTATTAAAAATATTTCATTAAGCCAGGCACAATGGTGCATGCCTATAATCCCAGTGTCTTAGGTGACTGAGGCAGGAGAATAGCAAATTTGAGACCAGCCTCAGCAATTTAGCAAGGTTCTAAGCAACTTAGCAGGAACCTGTCTCAAAATAAAAAGGGCTAGGGATGTGGCTCAGTGGCAAAGGGCCTTTGGGTTCAATCCCCAGTACCAAAAAAAAAAAAAAAAAAAAAAAAATCCATGAGATTTAAATCTGCTAGATAAACATTAGCTATTAGTTATTAGTCCAATAAGAGCTCTACTGCTTATAACTGAGAGGGTTGGGTGACGCTGCTAAAAGAGTTCTGCATTTGTACAATGGAGTAGTTGGACATTTAAGGCAGAGGGTCACTGTGAGGATGTACAGAGGGGCCACACAACACGTGGCCAGTCAACCTCAGTGCTTCCTTCCTGTTCCTGCTCCCTTCACAGGATCGGCATTGGAAGGAAATAGACCTACCAGTTTAATTTCCCTTATAGAGGTAGCCATTGTTTCTGGGATCCCATGTCAGGACTGGTAATGGAATATTTTTTTTTTTTTGTACCAAGGATTGAACCCAGGAGCATTTAACCATCGTGCCACATCTCCAGCCATTTTTATTTTTTTTATTTTGAGACAGGATCTTATTAAGTTGCTTAGGGCTTCACTAAATTGCTGAGGCTGCCTTTGAACTTGTGGTCCTCCTGCCTCAGCCTCCCAGACCAGTGGAATTACAGGCGTGCACCATGCCTATCCACCTTCAGCATTTGTAAGATTTATTAATGTATCTACAGATGCTCCTAGACTTACGGTGGGATCTTAATAAATGCATTATAAGTTAGAATTGCATGTACTCTACATCTAACCTGCTGAAAACCATGGGGACACTGTGTGTTATAGAGTACCAGTGATTCCCCTAAATTTGGGGCTGATTGGGAGTGGTAGCTCCCTGCTGCTGCCCAGCATCATGAGAAAATATCTACTGCACATCACTAGCCAAAGGAGAAGTGTAGTGTCTACCATATGCACATCACTTTCACACCACTGCAATCACAAATCAAAACACTGTAAGTCAGGGATCATTTGTATTCCATTAATTGAAGTTAGAAATAAAATGGAAATTTTATCATTTTTTAAAGTTACATTTTCAGGGTTGGGTGCTTTCCCAGTGTGTGAGTGGTTCTGGGTTTTGTTGTTGTTGTTGTTGCTATGTGTGTGTGTGTGTGTGTGTGTGCTTGTTTGTTTTTGTACTAGGGATTGGACCCAGAGGTGCTTTACCATTGAGCTACATCCTTAGCCCTTTTTACTTTTTCATTTTTGAGACATGGTTTGACCACATTGCTGAGAGTCTTGCTAAGTTGCTGAGGCTAACCTTGAACTTTCGATCTTCCTGCCTCAGCCTCCTAAGTCAGTGAAATTACAGCAGTGTGCTATCATGCCCAGTCAGAGGTCCTAGGTTTGATCTCCAATACCACACACACATACACAAAAATTACATATCCAAAACTGACTTTTCTAAGGGCATGCAGTGCTATGATTTTTTTTTGGAGGAGGTACTGGAAATTGAACTCAGGGGCACTCAACCACTGAATCACATCCCAGCCCAATTTTGTATTTTATTTAGAGACAGGGTCTCGCTGAGTTGCTTAGCACCTCACTTTTGCTGAGGCTGGCTTTGAACTTGCAATCCTCCTGTCTCAGCCTCCCAAGCTGCTGGGATTACAGGCTTATGCCACCGAGCCTGGCAGTACTATGAATTTTAACACATGTACAGTTTCATGCAACTACAGCGTATGCCCCCAATCTGCTGCTACACCCTCATAATCACACTCTCCTCTCTTCCCAATCACTAACTTTAATTAATGGAATACAAATGATCCCTGACTTACAGTGTTTTGATTTGTCTGTTCTCTTTCCCTATAGATTCATCTTTTAGAGTGTGATAAAAATGGAATCTTCGAGCATTTAAAGTCCTTTTTTTTTTTTTTTTGTACCAGGGATTGAACCCAGGGGTGTTCAACCTCTGAGCCACATTTCCAGCCTATTCATTATTTTGAGCCAGGATCTCACTAAGTTGCTTAGGGCCTCACTAAGTTGCTGAGGCTGGCATTAAACTTGCAATCCTCCTGCCTCAGCCTCCTGAGTTGCTGGGATTATAGGTGTATGCTCCACTGTGCCCAGCAAACATTTAGGCTTTTCAGGCTGACTTCTTTTACTCAGGGTAACACCTTTGAGATTCACTCAAGTTGTAAGTCTCAGTATTTGGTTCCTGCTTATTCCTGGGGAGTGCTTTATTGTGTGGACATACTGCAGTTCATTTATTCATTTCCCCATCAAGGAACATTTCATTGAAGGGATTTTTAGCTATTGGAAGAAGGGAAGGGAAGAGGGCTATTCTGAGGAGAGAGCACCCAGCTGCACATTTGTTTTTGAATGCTGGACAGTAGTGGTGAGGCAGACTCTCAGGGAGAAAGAATAGACAGGACAGGAGTGACGAATTGGATACGGAGCTGGAGGGAGAAGGATGGGTCTAGAATGAATCTCAGGTTTTCAGGTTTGTAAAAGAGAAAAGGAAAAAGCACTATGATAATTAAGTGCATAATAAATTGGGAAGGGCAGGGAAGATGGTGAAAAATAATCAAACAAAGGAAGGATGAATGAACAGAATTTAGGGCGAGCATCTGTTAGCAAAATCTGATGGAATTTTTTTGTGAAAAATAATGGAATAGGCCCATAATTTTCTGAGTCTTTTTTTTTTTTTTTTTTTTTTTGTGAGTGCAGGCTCATGTTCATGGTTATTCCAGAACCTCTTGACCTACCTCACTCTGTCAAGTTTTTTGACAAAAGGAAAATAGGCCTAAAGAGACTCTCTGCCGTCTCCTGCAGCTCCGCCTGTCTGTCAGATCCAGGCTCCCCGTCTTTGGCAACCTCAAGGTCTCTGAGAGTGACTTCCACCCTGTCTGGAGTTGTCTTGGAGGCTGGGAGCTGACAGCTGAACTGAAGCCTCGGGGACAAGGCCTGGACAGAAGCTTGACTTAGAAAATAGGTCAGTTAGTACACACAGGAGGAGGCGGGAGCCAGGACGGCAGGGTTAACCAATGGCCATGTGCAGGAATAAAGGGACGCAAGCAGAGTGACCAGGGATGGTTTATTATGTTTTATTTTTTACTTTTTTGTGGTGTTAGGGATGGAACCCAGGGCCTCGCACACACTAGGCAAGTGCTCTACCCCTGACTACATCCCAGTCCCTAGGGAAGGCTTTGAAGCAGGCTGTGAAGGCTCATATTCTCTCTCTCTCTCTCTCTCTCTCTCACACACACACACACACACACACACACACACACAACTATGGCCAAAAGGAAGAGGCAAATATAACCCAGAATTTGGGTTAGATACAAGACAAAACATTTTGGGAGAAAGGTTTATTTAATAAAAGAAAAGATTATTGGCAAAACTCTAAAACCTTTTTTCCCTTCCTGGATAATGTTGGGGCATAATTGTTATCAAGTGCCAACTAGAAGCTTGGCAGTGTTGTGGATTTTTCAAATATTTATTACCTCATACAATCCCTTTAGGAACTCCCCAAGGTGAGTATTATTACCCATATTTTACAAAAGAGTAAACTGAGGCTGTGTGGTGGTCAGGCACCCGTCAGGCACAGCCAGGTTTAGACCAAGTTATGTTTGACTCTAAAGTTGGTGCTTTTGCCACCACATCAGTGAAGAGCCATGATCCTGAAGGGGTTCAGTCTAAGGCAAGGGGGTGACCGAATCACTCAGAAGGGCTCCAAACATGCCTCATCTTAGGGACTGGGTAGAGAAAGGAGGAAGGAGGAGAGAAACACTGAGAGCAAGATAGGAATTGGGGCACACAGAAAAGGAAAGATAGGCTGAGTCTCAAAAGAGAAATGCCCATGAGCTGATGGAATGCAGGGAATATCATGAACCACCGAGATGCAGGAAATACCCAGGCACCCTTGCAACCCTGAGCAACCCATCTGGGCCTTATCCCCTGTGCCCTTGACCCACATCTTTACCGGCAAAGAGTAACATGAGAGCAGCATGCAAGTGCAAACCTATGTGACCTGCCCTGGCCACACCTCTAGTCCAGCTCCCAGCAACGGTCCCTCTGTAAGACACCAAGGGTTTGCGGTCTTTCCCTCTGAAGATGGCCCACATTCTCCCTCTTCTAAGTAATATCTGTTTACCGAAATGAACCTTTCTTTGCGTCTCTGACTAGTACATTCTGAAATTCCTTTCCATCATATAAGCCAAGAATGCCACTTGTTCTGGGTTGAGGTCCCTTCTCAGGGAACTCCTTGGACCTTTGGTGACAAGCATGCATGCCCTCATGGGGCAAATCCCCTGGTACTGGTTCTAATACAAAACCAAGTGAAACCTTCACCCATTTCCCTCAGGTCAGACCTTTTGGACTTGAATGAATGATGTTAGGAAGTCCAAGATCAAGGTCACAGCCTATTTGGTCCCCTGGTGGGGGATCTGTTTCTGCCTTGAAGATGGTGGCTTCCCAGCCTCCAGAACTGTGAGAACAAATGTCTGCTGTGGGGCACGCCTGTGATCTTAGTGGCTCAGGAGGCTGATGCAGGGAGTTCGAAAGTTCAAGGCCAGCCTCAGCAACTTATCAAATCCCAAAAAAACTTAGCAAGACCCTGTCCCAAAATAAAAAAAAAATAAAAAGGACTGGAGATGTCGCTCAGTGGTTAAACCCTCTGGGTTCCATCCCTGGTACCAAAAAAGAAAATGAAAAGGTGTGGCAGAGGAAATCCATTCACCTCATGGCAGCCAAGAAACAAGAGGGAGGGAGGGCTGGGGCCAAGATGTACCTTTCCAAGTCTTTCTGCGGTGACTGACTTCCTCCAATTAGATCCCACCTCCTACAGTGTGTCACCTCAGTAGTCCATCCAATTATGAACCTATCAATGAATTAATCCATTGATAAGACCAAAGTCCTCATGATTTAATCACTTCCCCAAAGTCCCATCTATGAATATTGCTGCAGTGGGGACCAAGCCTTCAACACACCTGTTGCTGGGATTAGAGGTGAGTACCACCATGCCACATTTTTTAATCCATTCATCCATTGATGGATATTTGGGTTGCTTCTGCTTCTTGGCTGCTGTGAATAGTATTGCTGTAAATATGGTTATGTGAATGTCTCTTTTGTTTTTATTTACTTTTTAAAAACTTTAGCTATAGGCACACACCTATAATCCCAACTACTCAGGAGGCTGAGGCAGGAGGGTTGCAATTTCAAGATCAGCCTGAGCAACTTAGTCAGAACCTGTCTCAAAATAAATAAAAAGGTCTGGGGATGAAGCTCACTGGTAAAGTGCCCCTGGATTCAATCCTTAGAATGAAAAAAAAAAAAAACTATAAAAACTACCATATGGTATTAACCTGACTCAGCCTCCTGAGTATCTAGAACTCAAGTGACCGACTGTGCCCAGCTTGAGTTCATTCTATATTCTGGATATGAAGCCTTTTTCAGATATATGGTTTGCAAATATTTCTTCCCATTCTGTAGGTTTCCCTTTTAATGTTGATAATGTTTTTGATGCAGAAAGGCTTTTAAGTTTAATATGGTTCAATTTGTCTATTTTTTAAAACTACCTTTTTTTGGGGGGGAACAGGGAGGATACTAGGGATTAAACCTAGCTTTAACCAGAGCTACATCCCAAGTCCTTCTTATTTATTTATTTATTTTGGCACTGGGGACTGAACTCAGGAATACTTTACCATGGAGTTACTTTACCAGCCCTTTTTATTTTTATTTATTTGTTCATTTTTGCAGTGCTGGGGATTGAACCCAGGGACACTCTACCACTGAGTTACATCCCCAGCCCTTTTTTATCTTTTTATTTTGAGACAGGGTCTCACTAAGTTGCTGAGGGCCTTGCTAAAATGCTGAAGCCGACCTCAGATTAATGATGCTCCTGCTTCAGCTTCCCTGGTCGCTGGGATTACAGGTGTGCACCACCACACCCAGCCCCCAATCTTACTTTTAAAGCTGACTTCCCACTCTATGCATCCTGTGCCTTGATCTGGTGGCTCTCAAAGATGTATGTGCTTCAGAGGCTCTTGAAGGGCTGGTAATACCATAAACTGCTGGGTCTTACCTCAGAGATTTTGATTCTGTAGATCTGGGGCAAGGTCTGAGGATGCATATATCCACAAGCTCTGGGGTGATGCTGATGCTAAGGGTCTGGTATACACCTTGCAGACTGCTCGTCCAGCCAAACTCCATCCCTCCATGTGTTCTAGACATGACTGGCATGCCACCAGAATGCCCAGAATGCCCTTTATCCATGCACCTCCTCTATGAACTTTCACTAAACCCTCAAGCTTCTTTCTTTCTCTCTCTCTTTCTCTCTCTACCGGAGATTGAATTCAGGGACACTTAACCACTGAGCCACATCCCCAGCCCTATTTTGTATTTTATTTAGAGACAGGGTCTCCCTGAATTGCTTAGTGCTTCTCCCTTGCTGAAGCTGGCTTCTAACTCTGGATCCTCCTGCCTCAGCCTCCTGAGCAGCTGGGATTATAGGTGTGTGCCACCGCACCCAGCCCCTCTCTTTCTTTCTAAGTTTTATGTCACTTTACATTCATTTTGTCATTTGCACTTCTTACTTTCAATCATGCTTATTTATGTATCAGTCACACTCTTTATCAGGACTGGTGTCAGTAATCCTGTTTAATTCATCTTCATATGGCTGCACAATACCTATCAAAGTACTCCGTCTCTACTAGACAGGTGATGGATATTTGTCAAGTGAAGGAAAAAAAAATAAGGAAATACTCCATGAAGAAAAAGATAGTAGTGTTTAAAGCAAGAAAAAAAATGAAAAGAGATAGGAAGAGGGAGGGGTAAATGTAGTGGAGTAAAGTAGGGTGAGTGGGAAGAGAATTCTTTCCAAAAGGGAATTTTGTTTTGCCAACTAAATGGAAAGCAAAAATAGACTGGGTCTTCCCAGCTGTTCCGTTTGTCTGTTTATTCGCAGCTGTGCTAGATTTTTTTTTTTTTGGCTCAAATTGCTAATTACCATGCCAGTAAAAAAGAGAAAAGAAAAGGGGAAAAAAAAAGACTATTGATTTTCATTCCCACTTAGGGTGTAAGTGTGGCAGGATGCAATGTTCTGGCACCTGACGGGAGGTCTGTGCTGTTCTTTAATCTATCTATCATCTATCTATCTATCATCTATCTATCTATCTATCTATCTATTTATTTTGGTACTAGAGATTGAACCCAGGGGTGCCTAACCACAGAGCCACATCTCTAGTCCTTTCCTTATTTTTTATTTTGAGACATGGTTTTGCTAAACTGCTTAGGGTCTTGCTCGATTGCTGAGGCTGGCCTTGAATTTGCCATCTTCCTGCTTCAGCCTCCCTGGGATTACAGGCCTGGCCGGGCATGTATGGATTCTCACGTTGGCTTCTTAGTTGGATTGTTTTCAGCATGGCTTTCATGTAAAACTAGAAAAATGATGAATAGGTCTCCTCTACTGTGCTGCGGTCTGTGGACTGGAAGCAAGCTTTTCCAGTGATTTTTTTTTTTTTTTTTTTTTTTTTGGTACAGAGGATTGCCTCAGGGGCACATTACCATTGAGCCATATCCTCAGCCCTTTTTGTATTTTACTTAGAGACAGGGCCTTGCTGAGTTGCTTAGGGTCTAAGTTGCTGAGGCTGGATTTGAATTCATGATCCTCCTGCCTCACCCTCCTGAGCTGCTGGGATTACAAGCATGGGCACCCGTGCCTGGCTTCCAATGACTTTTTGCAAAGGCTCGTGAGACTGGGAGTGGACCCACTGCAACACGGTGAGCCAAGGGAAGAGGCAAACGACAAAGTATACAGGGTGAGCGTGCCCTGAAAACCCTGCCCAAGTCCCTGTGACTTTGTCCTCACAGCAGTGGTCTACTTTCTTTTCTTTGTTTTTTTTTTAGTAGATGGACACAATACTTTTACCTTATTTTTGTGTGGTGCTAAGGATTCAACCCAGTGCCTTACATGTGCTAAGCAAGCGCTACAGCCCCAGACCAAAGTGGTCTATTTTATCATTGCTGCTGACCTGGGATTGTTCTCTTCAGCTGTTGACATTTTCCATTTTTTGTTTGTTTGCATGCGATTTGACACTTCAGGCAGATTCCATTGTGTTATCCAGATGTTTCTATCCCCAGGTGCACGACCGTGGCACCCTAATCACTAGACATGTGTTACTCTTTAACGGTGCATAGAAAAATGAGAACGTTTCGAGACTTGGCCTGAAAATTTTATTTGGCCCTCACTAAATCTTCACATTTTGTAACCATTTCTCCACGGTGTGTTTGCACCTGGAAGAACTGGACATCCACCACTCCGTTATGAGCCTAAGAGTTTATGAAATTAAACGTACTTTGAAATTAATCCTTTTTTTCTCATCGGATCTGTGAATGATATCTTAGCAGTCTACCTCCTGCTGTTAGGTGATCTTTGAGAACAAGAATTTGGAAGATCTACTAACAGACTTCACGTGAAACCTGAAAATAGATTTTGCATTCACATGTGAATTAATTTTTAAAAACATTTCCCTACATAGGCTGAGAGAAGAGAAAAAGACGTCTTGGTGGGTCTACACAGTGGTAAAGTGGGGACCTGTATTTTTGTTGGTTTTTCTGGTTAGTGCCTTAGGGAACTTTAAACTCAATGCTGAACATTTTGGAAGAAACTGGATATATCAAACATAAACCTTTTCGAACGTCAAATGATGGGAACTATTTAATTGCTCAACTAAAGTGAGCTAAAGTTGACTCCAAGTTGGATATAAGAGCCCTTGTTTCTTTTCTTCTCCCTCCCTCCCTCCCTCCCTCCCTCCCTCCCTCCCTCCCTCCCTCCCTCCCTCCCTTCCTTCCTTCCTTCCTTCCTTTTGACAGTACTGGGGATTAAATGCAGGGGTGCTCTGCCTCTTAGCAACACCCCAGCCATTTTCTTCTTCCTCTTTGTTTTTGGATTTATTTTGAGACAGGGTCTAAGTTGCTGAGGCTCGCCTCGAATTTGCTATCCTCCAGCCTCAGCCTCCCAAATTGCTGAGATTACAGGTATGCACCACCATGCCTCGATCTTTGTTGTGGCTGCGATTCTTGTCATTCTGGGGATCAAACCCTGAGCCTCACACATGCTAGGCAAGTGCTCCCACTGAGCTGTGTCCTCCAAAATCTCTGCCTTCTCTGAAAACTTCCAATACATGGTGACGAAGTTCAATCATAAGTCAGACAGAAACCTGAGAAGCAGTAAAACTGGTGGAAAAGGATTCTTTTTGGTACCCAAAGAACTTTCTTTTCTTTTATTAAAAAATTGCATTCTCAGGCAAGGAAAGGGGAAGTACTGGAGAATGAAATTGGTCAAAAGAAGTTAACAACAAGTCCCACTATTAGTGTAATTATAATTCACCAGTAAAAATGTTACTGTAGCTAAAACTTTGGAAAATAAAAACTATAACTATACCAAGAGTAGATGTGCCTTGTTGGATTTTCCCAGTTCCATTCACCTCTGGGAATGGCTCCGATCACAGCCATCCTAAGACTCCTGAGGAGCAGCCCTGCTCGGACATGACCTGCCTTCTGTCTATAGCCCGTTAGAGGAAAAGTGGTGCCAATGATTCGCTTCTCTTTGCTATCTGAACCCCATTCCAGGGAGGACTGTCAATATCCACAACAACCACACAGCCAGAGCACCCCGCATTCAGAACAGCAGTGCCCGCTGGCTGAAGGGCACCCCTGCTCGAGAACAGAGAGAGTGTGGAGTTCCTCTTCAGAGGAGGACATTGGCAAATGAGATAGGGGAAGCCATGCTTCATGCAGACAAGGCGGATTACAGTAACTAGGAAGGAGGCCAGGGGAAGGATCTGGAGTTGGAAAGAGTCTCCTGACGATGTTGAAACTCCTGGTCCCCGATCCAATGGGCCAGCTGGTTTCCTGATTTTCTAGAACTTTATTGCTCAACCCTTCCTTGGGATCTGGGAACCAATAAATTCCACGGTTGGCCTAAGTTCAAGTTCAGTTTTCCCCCCATGACAATCTTCATTCAACATGAGACAACTATATTCTCCACTGTCTGCCTTCCTCCTAGTATCATTGGGGTTTAATTGAAAAAAAGAAATTGTACAATTGGATGATTTGATACACATATCTTTGTGAAATGATCCTTAAACTAATTAGCTAACTAATTTACTAACAGCCAACATCTCACAGGTTACTTGTGCGTGTGTTTGTGTCTGTGTGTTGAAAAGGCAAAGATCCGCTCTTAGCAAATTCCAGCTACGCCATGCAGCATTGTTGACCCTAGTCACCGTCCTGTGTGTCAGGACTCCAGGATTTATTCAGCCTGCATAACTGAAACCTTTCACCCTTGACCAACACTCCCTGTCTCCCTCTCCTCCCATTCCCTGGCACCCACCATTCTACTCTGCACTTCTAAGAGCTCAACTATTTCAGCTTGTACATAAAAGTCCGATCATGCAACATTTGTCTTTCTGACTCTGGCTGATTTCACTCGGCATAATATCTTCTGGTTTCATCCATGTTGTTGAAACAAGATTTCTCAAGGTTAAATAATATTCCACCCACATAATGGAATTGATATCTATCTGTACATATATTATATTTACATTTATATACACCCACATAGATACATAATTTTTCTTATTCATTCATCTGTCAACATATAGCTTATTTCCATATCTATCTATTTTTATTTATTTATATGCTGAGAATGGAACCTAGTGCCTCACATGCACTAGGCAAGAGCTCTACCACTGAGCCACAACCCCAGCCCTTGTCTCCATATCTTGGCTATGAATGCTATAATGCACTGGGGCGTGCAGACATCTCTTGGATGTATTGATTTAATTTACTTTGGATATATACCCGGCAATAGAATTGCTGGATAATATGTTAGTAGTACTGTTAATTTTTGAGGATCCTGCATACTTTTTTCCATAATGGTTGTGCCAACTCACAGTCCCATCAACCCGTGCCAGGGTCCTCTTTCTCTTCCCATTTTCTTCAACATTTGTTACCTCTTGATCTTTTTTTAATATATATATATATATATTTTAGTTGTTGATAGATCTGTATTTTATTTATTTTTATGTGGTTCAGGGAATTGAACCCAGTGCCTCACACATGCCAGGCAAGTGTGCTTCTGCTGAGCCCCAGCCCCAGCCCTCTCTTGTCTTTCTGATGACAGTCATTCTAACAGGTGTGAGGTGGTATGTCATTGTAGTTTTGATTTGCAGTTCCCTGGTGATCAGTGATGTTGAGCACCTTTTCATGTACCTGTGGGCCATCTGGATATATCCTTTTGAGAAATGTCTTTTCAGGTTCTCAGCCCATCTTTTAAAAAATTTGGATTATTTGTTTTATGCATTTATTTTTTTCTATTATTTTTCTTTTAAGTTTAGGATACTGATATATTTTGGATATTAACTCCTTATTAGACATATGGTTTACAAATATTTTCTATGCTGAGTGCCTCTTTATTCTTATTTCCTTTACTATGCAGGTTTTTTTGAGGGGGTTTGCCTAGAGCATGCTAGGCAGTTGCTGTGCCTCTTAGCTATATTCTTAACCCTTTTATTTTAATTTTGAGACAGAGTCTCCTGAAGTTGCCCAGGCTGGCCTCTTATTGTTAATCCTTCTGCCTCAGCCTCCCATGTAGCTGAGATTTCAGTCACCGCATCTGGCTTGTATGTCTTGTATATCTGCCAATACTACATGGTGGTTTGTTGTTGTCATTGTTGATGTTATTTGTAGTTCTGGGGATTGAACCAACACTAAGCTAATTGGAGCCCTTTTGATTTTGAGACAGCGTCTCATTATGTTGCCTAGGCTGGCCTTGAACTTACAGTCCTCCTGCTTCAGCCTTTGGAGTTGCTGGGATTACAGGTGTGCACCACCATACCTGGTGAATACCAAATGTTTTGATCACCATAGCTTTGTAATATATTTTACTATCAGAAGGTAAAATGAGCCCTGTTTTGTTCCACTTGGTCCATATTCATTGGCTATATTTGGTCTTTTGTAGGATCGTATGAATTTTATAATTGGTTTTTCAATTTCTATAAAGAATGCCATTGGGATTTTGGTGTTCACTGAATCTGTAGGTCATTTTGGGAAGTATGCACATTTTAACTATATTAGTTCTTCCAATCCATGAACTCAGGGTGCCTTTCCACTTACCTGTCTCTTTAATTTCCTTTATCATCATATTATAACTTTCAGTGTACCAGTCTTTTACTTCTTTGGCTAGGTTATTGCTAAGCATTTTATCCCTTTTGTTGCTATTGTAAATGGGATTGTTTTCTATTTCCAATTTCCTTTTAGGATAGCTGGTTTTTGTCACTGATTTTAGTATGCTGATTTTGTATCCTTCAACTTTACCAAATTTAGTAATTTAGTAGTTCTAACAGTTTTTTGTTGAGTCCTTAGGGTTTGATGTTTTTTTTTTTTTAATTTTTGATCATTTATTTTTTGGTACTGGGCATTGAACCCAGAAGTGTTTTACCACTGAGCTATATTCCTAGTCCCTTTTTTTTTTTTTAAACAGGACCTCATTAAATTGCTGAGGCTGGTCTTGGACTTGCAATCTTCCTGTCTCAGCCTGAGTCATTGGGATTACAGTCACAAGCATCACCTTGCCTAGCCTTGGGGATATTTTTGTTTGTTTTAACATATATGATTCATGTAATCTGCAGAGGTATTTTGCTTCTTCCTTTCTGGTTTGAGTGTTTGTATTTTGTCTTTTTTCCCTTGTTTTGGTCTAACTGCTCTCTGTGTTAAATAGAAGTGGTGAGAGTGGGCGTCCTTGCCCTGGACTAGATTGTAGGAGAGAAGTTTTTAGTTTTCCCCTATAGGTTAGGGCAGCGGCTGTGGCTTTTTGTTCATGGTGTTTATTGGTTGAAGTACATTCCTTCTATGCCTATTCGGTTGAGTTTCTTTTTATCATGAATGGATGTTGAATTTTGTCAGGTGTGTTTTCTGCATCTATTGAAGGATACGTAGTTCCTGTTTCAGTCTGTTAATCTGGCATCTCACATTGATTGATTTGCATACACTGAAACTTCCTTGCATCCCAGGGATAAAGCTCACGTGGTCATGGAGTATCATCCTTTTTGTGCTGTTGAATTCAGTTTTCTAGTATTTTATTGATGACTTCTGTATCTCTATTCATCAGGGATCTTGACCTGTAGTTTTGGAGGTTTTGCTGGCTTTGGATAAGGCTGACCTCAAAAATGAATTTGAAGGTAGTCCCTCTTATACTTTTTGGAAGAGTGTAAGACGGATGGGGTCAGGCATGGCAGCACAGGCCTGTAATCCCAGCCGCTTGGGAGGTGAGGCAGGAGGATGCAAACTCAAAGCCAGTGTCAGTAACTTAGTGAGGCCCTAAGTATCTTGGTGAGACCCTGTCTCAAAATAAAAAATAAAGAGGGCTGGGATGTGGCTCAGTGGCCAAGAGCCCCTGGGTTCAATCCCTGGTGCCAAATAAAGAAAGAAAGAAAAGAAAAGAAAAAGAAGGTTGAGATTAATTCTTTGAATGTTTGCTGAATTTCACTCATGAAATCCTCTAGTTCTGGATTCTTCACTGAGACATTTTTTAATTACTAAATTACCTTCTTATCTGTTACTGGTCTTTTCCCCCTTTCTACTTCTTCTGGGAATTTATCCATTTCTTCTAGAATATCCAATTTGTTGACATATAATTATTCACGCTCTTCCCCCATGATCCTCTTCCTTTCTGAGGCATCTGTAGTAATGAACAGCTATGTTCTTACGCCTTGCCATCTTGTCAACAAGTATGCATAGTTTGTTACATAGTTGTAACAAGCAGAGGTCTCTATAATTTTATTCTGCTTTCTCTTATTTAATCGTGTAATATTAACAATATAATACAATTGTACTAGATTTGGTATGTTACATATAATAAATTACACACTAAATCAGTAAAATATCATATTTAATATAATATATAGCAAGACATCCGCCTCCCTGGTCTTCAGAGTGATCACTTCAGTGCTGGTGTGATACCCCATGTTCCAGTTTCTCAACACTATAGCAGCTTAGGGTTATCCCTTTTAAGTTTTCTTATTTCAGGTACTACATAGAGAGAGAGAAGATTTCTTGCTCAGGACAGTCTTGGGGAAATTATTGTCTCCTGTGGACTGATGTGAGCACTGGCCGAGAGAAGCAGAATTACTTCCTCTAAATCACACAGAGAGCAGCAGACTGAGTCTTGCTCGGTCTCGTTCCAAAGCCTTCTCGACCAGGCCACGCGGCTCCTGTTACCATGGCTTAACAAATAGCGATTCCACCCTTGGTTTACAGCTATGTCTCCTCCTGGGTTTTGGATGCTTTGTATTGAGGTAGTTATTTGGCATCTAATGCTTTGCCTCTGCTGACTTCAAAACTGCTGTTTTCATGTACAAAAAGCATCTACCTTAAAGCCAGACACGTATGTCAGGTTGCTGGACTCCATTTTATGTGATCCTATTGGGTCCAGTTATCTCCTTTTATGAGTTAACTCAATAAATATTTATTGAATAGGCAGCATCTATCTGATGTGAATATCTAGTGCAAATGAAAAGAAATATGATATCCTTAGGAATATCAAGGCGAATCACCCATGGATCCTGTCTGAAGCATTTAGCCTAGAAGAGAAGAAAAGGTCAAAAGACCAATAATTACAAGAGGAATAAAGATGTGAAGTGGCTGGGCACTGTGGTGCACGTCTGTCATCCCAGTGACCTGGGAGACTAAGGCAGGAGAATTGCAAATTTGAGGCCAGCCTGGGAAATTTATTGAGGTCCTGTCTCAAGTATAAATAAATAAATAAGTAAAAGGGATAGGAATATGACTCGGTGATTGAATGTTCCTGGGTTCACTCCCTAGTCCTGCAAAAAAAAAAAATTTTTTTTTTAAATAAAATGAATAAAAGTAACTTCAAGTAACTTTAAGAGATGTGCAGACAGATGTGCAGAGATTCAGGGAGGAAAAGATGCCTTGCAGCTGGGAAGACGAGAGAAGACTTTTAGCAACAGGGTTCCTGGGCTGGGAGCTGAGCCTCAGGGAGCCTTTAAACCTGGGAAGGACAAGGATTTCTGAGGCGCAGAGCTCAGGCACCAGTGCTGTGCTGTGCGTGTTGGACAGGCCAGTGTCTCTGGGGGAAGTGCCAAATGAGGGCCCAGACATCTCCAAACTGGGGGAGGAAAGAGAGTCTGCACCACAGTTTATCAGCCTCTGACATGTTACCAAGTGAGAATGTGGAGTCATCTTCCTTTTGGATAACCTTACCTTGAGCATCTCCTCCCTTTCCTTCATCCACTGCAATCTGACTTCCAACATCAGCCCCAACCCCCAGTTATCAAATCCATGGCCCCTGTTGAGCTTGCATCCGACTGACATTTCGGTGTCATTGGATGCTATTAACTATTCTCCTGCTTAAAATGCTCCTTGCCAACTGCCCAGTTTTCTGTGACACCCTGAGTCCTGGCCCAGCCCTTCTTTCTCCCTGATGCACTCCCAGATCTGCATCTTCTAGTCCCTTGTGCCCTGGAACCGCTGTAGTTTCCAGATGTTCCCTCCTCTGTCTTCTCTTCTCCTCTTCTCTTTCCTTTTTCAGTTACTACCTATTTGTTAATGTTTTCCAAGCCAGTAGTTGGGGCAGGTTGCTCTTTTTGTATTTTCCATCTCCATCTAGATATCCCACAAGTTTCTCCAGCTCAGCAACCCAATAACCGAATTCCATTTTCTGTTTGTTTGTTTGTTTGTTTGGTTTTGTTGCTGTTGTTGTTGTTTTTTGGTATGAGAGATTAAACCCAGGGGCTCTTAACTGCCAAGCCACATACCCAGCACCCCCCACTTTTTAAAATTTTTTCATTTTGAGACAAGATCTCACTAAGTTGCTGAGGGCCTCACTAAATTGTTGAGGCTGGCTTTGAACTTGTGGTCCTTCTGCTTCAGCCTCCCAAGCCACTGGACTGCAGGCCTGTGCTACAAAGACCTACTCTTTTTTTTTTTTTTTTTCAGTATTGGGTATTAAACCCAGGGGTACTCTACCATTGAGCTACATTCTCAGCCCTTTTAATGTTTTATTATGAGACAGGGCTTAGCTAAGTTGCTGAGGCTGGACTTAACTTGAAATCCTCCTGCTTCAGCCTTCCAAGTCATTGGGATTATAGGCATGTACCACCACGCCCGGATGTAGTACTTGGTTATAGCAACCCTATAACACTTTGTTATAGCAACTTCATTTAAAAAAATACAAGTATATGATTTTTCTCATTTAGTTTTGTTTAACCTTAAGTTAGGCACTGATATATTCTTTGGATGAATGAATTCATTAATGAGTGCATTCTTCTCAATAGATAGTCCATTTTAAAAATGAAAAACAAGGGCTGTGGTTGTGGCTCAGTAGCACGTGCGAGGCACTGGGTTTGATCCTCAGCACCACATAAAAATAAAATAAAGGTATTGTATCCAACTACAACTAAAAAAAATTATTTAAAAAAATGAAAAACAGGGCTAGGAATGTGGCTCAAGCGGTAGCACACTCGCCTGGCATGAGTGCGGCCCGGGTTCGATCCTCAGCACCACGTACAAACAAAGATGTTGTGTCCGCCGAAAACTAAAAAATAAATATTAAATAAATTCTCTCTCTCTCTCTCTCTTAAAAAAAATGAAAAACAATGTTAACATCCAGCGTAGCTTCAAATCAATGGTTATTTATCTGAAGCAAATTTACTGAAAAGTAGCTTGTGGTTGTGCAAAAATGTCAGTAGTTTGAGACTGATTGCTCTTTTTGTAATTTCCAAGGGTATTTATTGTAGCATTTCAGGGAATTTACTGTAGCATCATTTACAAAAGCAAAGAACTGGCAAAACCTAGATGTCTGTCAACAGAAGAACTAGTTAAATGAAGAATGTCTCTAATATCCATTTAGCCATTAAAAATTAGGTCTCTGCTCCAAGGGTGAGAACAGTAAGTACAGTCCCAGATATGTAGTTTGCTATCATCCATGTTAAAAAAAAAGAAAATTATATAAATATAATAAGATAGAGAAATCTCTGAAAGGAAACAGTAACATTAGTTGCTTCTGGGAGAAGAACCTGGTAGTCTGTAAATAAATAAATGTGATTTTAAAAATAGAGTATATGAAAGAGTATACATTTAAGTTCATTCAAGTGTACCAGGAGGTTTGATGGTGTTTCACTGGGCTTTTCTCTTCTTCTGGCCTCAGGGAAATAGGCCATGATTAAAAAAAATCAGAGGGGAGCCAAATACTAAATGAGAGAAAAAAAAAAAAACATTATTATATTATATAAGTGGACTTCAGTTTAAATTTTTAAAAAAGTTTAATAATCCAGACAGACCCCTTCTTTCCATGTGACTCTTTTAACCGAAGCAGAACATACATCATCATAAACATGCAAATATCACCTGACTGAGGATCTAGAACTTTCCGAGTACCACAGGCCTCTGCCAGGCATCTGCTCGGTCCCTTCCCCCCTTGAGGACAGCCACCATTTGAGGTCTGCCATTAGTGCACAGTTGATATGTTTTCAGGTGATTTGTCCCCTCCAAAACTCATGTGGAGATTTGATTGCCTGGGAAGTACTGTTGAGAGGTGGGGCATTTTAAACAGTTGTCTTTCTCACAGACTGGATTAGCTCTCCCAGTTTATTCTTTATAACAAACAAGTGTTATAAAGTGCATGCGTTCCTGTCATATGATGTCTTTTGCCATGTTATGACACGGTATAAGACCCTTACTAGATGCAGCTGCCTGACCTTGAGTTTCCCAGCCTTCAGAAACCTCAGCTAACTAAATCTCTTTCCTTTATAACATTTCCAGTCTCAGGTATTTTGTCGTAGCCATAGAAGGTGGACTAAGAGAATGAATTTTGCCTGTTTGTTCTATGCTGTGGATGGAACACAGGGCCATGTGCATACTAAGCACATGTTCTACCACTAGGCTACACCCCCAGCTCTTTGCCTAGTTTTGACCTTTTCTCAGACTGGGCTTTATACATATCATGAGTGTGATGAGTTATCAACAGACGCCACCTGTGCTTGTGAAGCCCAGCTACATGACGGTCTCTTTCCTTTCTTCTTCTTCTTGTAGTGGTCCCTTTGTATGGCTTTGCCAGTTAATTTATCTATTCTGTTAATGGCCGTCTGGGTTATTTCCAATTTGGGGGACCTATGAATAATATTGCTATGAACATCACTGAACCCATTTTCTGGTGCACACACGCTCACCTCTCTTTGGGGTGCCGAGTTCATTTTCTATCACTGTGGTAACAACCACAGACTCTTAGCTTACCACAGCACGCCTCCTGCGGTCTTACAGTCGTATAGACCATCAGCAGGACTGTTTTCCTGGCATCTCTAGGGGAGGAGGTGTTTCCTTGCTGTGTTGCAGAATCATTTCTTGCTGTTCTAGAGCTGAGGTCCCCTTTTCTCTCTGGCTTTCAGCTGAGGGTGGTTCCCAACCTCTAAAGGTCTCTGCATTCCTTGGCCCAAGGCTTCATCTCCATCTTTTAGTCCAGCAATGATGGATTTGAAACCCTTCTCTCTTCACATGTTTCTAATCCTTCTTTCATTGTAGCCTTGCTCTCTGACCAGGGGGAAAGTTTTCTAAGGAGTTTTGTGATTACATTGTGTCTGCCCATTTAATTCTGGCCCATCTCCTACCTCAAGGTCCTTATTTTAATGACCCTTTTTCCACTTGAGGTAACACATTCAGAGATTTCCTTCCTTTCTTTCCTTTTCTGTATTAGGGACTGAACCCAAGGTACATGTGAGGTGAGTGTTCCACCACTGAGCTATATTCCAAGTCTTTTTCTTTAAATTTTACTTTCAAGACAGGTCTCACTAGGCTGCTGAGGCTGGCCTTGAATTTGAAGACCTCCTGCCTCAGCCTCCTGAGTCACTGGGATTATAGGCATGTGCCCTGATCCTTGGCTACTAAGTGATCCCGAACTCCCAAGCTCAAGTGATCCTCCTGCCTCAGCCTCCTCCGTAGCAGGGTCCAGGTGTGCTCTACCAGACAATAGTTTTTTTTTTTTCTTTTTCTTTTTCTTTTTTTGTTATCATCGGAGTGGGAGAAAGCAGTTACCCTACATTCTTACCAGTTCTCAGTATTGGTAGCTCTTTTTTCAATGTTAGCCATATTGTTGGGTATCCAGTGGTAAATAAATAGAGTTTAATTTGTCTTTCCTTGGTGATTAATTGTGAGCACTTCTCCATGTTTATTGGCCATTTGTATGACTCTTTTGTAAAGTGCCTGTTCAAGTCTTATACTCATTAAAAAAAAAAAATGGGTTGAGGGGCTGATGTTGTGGCTCAGCAGTAAAGTGCTTGCCTCACAAGTATGAGGCACTGGGTTCCATCCTCAGCACCACATAAAAATAAACAATATAAAGGTATTGTGTCCATCTACAACTAAGAAAAAAATTTTTTTTAAATGGGCTGAAAAGGGAGGGGGCAGGGGATTAGCAAGGAAGGTGAAATGTGACAGACATCATCATCCAAAGTACATGTATGAAGACACGAATTGGTGTCAAATACTTTATATACAACCAAAGATATGAAAAATTGTGCTGTATATGTGTATATGAACTGTCATGCATTACGCTGTCATTTAATTTTTTAAAAAAATGGGTTGAAAGCAGGTCACTTTTTGAACATTGAAAACATTCACTGGAGTGAGATTTTCCACCTAAACATATTAAAATACCTACACAATGAAATAGGTAATTCTCATGCATTTAGAATGTCAGTAAAAAAAAAGAAAATGAGCTAAACCATGCATTTTTCTTCTTAGCATTTGAAAAAAAAAACACATAACAAACAATGAAATCAGTAAGAATAACTCTGTAATAAATCTGTATAATGCATCCAGATTCATTTTCTCATTATGCTTTTGTTAAAAGTAACAAATGAAGTGCTGCTCGCTAGCCTTGTTTTCATAGGCTACATTACCTTCAACAAATGCAAAAATCCAGGCACTATGCATACCAAAAATAATTGTAGTTGGGCTAATCTTTCGCATACTTCGTGAATTTGATCGTTTTTCTTCTGTGTCCACAATTACCGCTAATTTGGAGATAAATACAATACATGTTTGCCGAATGTCTAGCAAACCTTCCATCTCCCCATGCTGAAAGGCACACAGCCTTCTGGGAGTTGCTGCAGGAGTCAGAGGAGAACATAAATCCACAGAGGCCGGGGACCGACCCTGTGGCTGTTCAGAGAACAGCAAACGGCCATCACTGAGAGCAAAGGAAAGATACAAATCAGCCAGAGCATTTTTTTTTTCCAAGAAGCAGATGACAAATAACCTTTCTACATTACAGAGACCATTTTTATCCTTTACAGACTAGACACCAACTAAATTAGCCTTCTTTTCTTTGGTGCTTTAGTACAGTAATGTGTTTCATAAAAATAAATAAGAAAGAAATGTGTTTCTTGTTTGATGCTATATCTTTCCGTGGACTAATCATGGGCCTCAGAGGGTGAGGGAGGAATAGCTATGTGCATGAGAGAGTTGAGAGGAGTTGTTGGAGAAGAGCAATGAACATGCATTAAACATTTCAGGCTAAATGGTACCCCCAATTTTTTTTCTGCTTCTTGACATTTTAAATACCACTATACTATAAAAATATACGACCTCCCCCCCCCATCAAGTTTATAACCTTCAAAGATAAGACAGGCAAATGAAAGATAGAAATGAAAAATATAAATTTAATGACTCTTTTCTTTATGTGACCATCTCAAAATTAGAGTCATATCTCATAAGAGGTGACGTCGTCTCTTTCTAATTGTAGCGAAAGCCTCCAAAGATAAAAGGTTTGACTTGCAAATATGGTACTGTAAGACCTCTTTCTTTTGTTAACACACGAGTCCTGTGCAACCTGCCTACCGCTTGCTTTCCTTCCTTCCTCCTTCCCTCACACCCTCCCTTTTTCTTTCTTCCCAGTACTGGGGATTGAACTCAGGGGCACAGTACCATTGAGCTACATTCCCAGTCCTTTTTATTTTAAGGCAGGGTCTCACTAACGTGCTCCGGCTGACCTTGAACACCTTTGTGTATATAATGTATTGCTAGAAAATTTGAGGTATAATAAGACCAATAGATCAAGAGACTATTGCTATTGAAAAGATGGTTTGTGCTGAGGGTGGTGGTGTATACCTGTAATCTCAGCAACTGGGGAGGTGGAGCCAGAAGGATTGCAAGTTCAAGACCAGCCTCAGCCATTTGGCAAGACCCTGTCTCCAAATAAAAAATAAAAAGGGCTGGGGATGTAGCTCAATGGTCCAGTGCCCCTGTGTTCAGTCCCCAGTACTGGGAAGAAAGAGAGCATAAGCAAGCACAGTTAGTTGGGGAGATAACAGGAGATTACGATGGGAGGTGGGAGACTGTGTCTATTTTTGATTGGCTGATCAAGGAACAAAGCCATTGCTCTCTCCCCTTCCCATCTCTTTGCGCATCCATGAACAGCCTAGAAAGATCTTATTCTGTGTTTGGTTCTCCAGATCCTGAATCCAAGTGCAGGTGGCCTTTGCCTCTCCAACTCACCAGCACCTCCTTCTGAAACCTTTTTTCTTAAATTCAGTGTAGCCACTGCTTCCTGAGTGTCTATTCTGGGAGAGCTGCATTAGTGCTGGGTGTTCCTGCCCATCCTGGCTCTAAGTGTCTTGATTTTGCTCAACAGGCTGCTCAGTGACCGTCCCCCAGGCCACCAGCTCATTGTGTAAGTGCACCTTTGATTCGAAGATCCCTTGGTTGAGTCTTCTTGTTTGTTGGCTTGCTTTGTTTTGACTTTGTTCTGGCTCCCACCATTCCAGAAGGCTGAGGGCTCTGGAAGGTTAGTGTCTGTAGAGGACAGGTTTATCTTTCAAGACGGCAGCTTTTACTGACTAAGGGTCATGAGGAAGATTTGCTGATAACTGGCTTCCCATACCATCACACCATCCTGCTGTAGTCTTTGCGTTTTTTTTTTTTTTTAATACGTGAGAAATCCAAATAAAAATCTGCTATTTTATTACTGCCCTTGAGACACAGTGAGTATCAGGGACTAACTTCGATTCCTTCCTAAAATTCATACATTGAAAGCTGAGCCCTGGGGACCTCAGAATGTAACTGTATTTGGAATGAGGCCCTTGAGGAGGTGATTGTGGCTAAATGAGGTCATATGGGAGGACCCCAGTCCAAATGACTGGTGTCCTCCATGAAGAGGAAGAGACACCAGGGGCCTGTGTGCCCAGAGGTTCAGCCACATGACAGCAGGAGGGTGTCCCCTGGCAAGCCAACGAGAGAGGGCTCAGAGGAAACCTGTCCTGTGTGACGCCCAGATCTTGAACTTCCAGACTTCACAGCGTGAGAAATCAACGTATTTTGTTAAGGCAGCTCAAACAAACCAAGACGGTGAGGCCGAAGGGAGCCCCCTCCCTGGCCAGCACATTTCCTGCTTACGTGAATTCTCTCTGCCATTCAGCCCGTCCCATCCTGCTCTCTCCAGACCTCGCATCTTGCTCTTTTCCTTGAACAATATCTACCCAGCATCTATTTCCCTTCTCAGCCAATAACACCATAGCTCTCCTTTAAACACCCTCATTAGACCCTCGGTCCATGCAGTGTGGGTGGGACTGAACTATACCCAGGCTCTCTTTCTGCCCCCTCCACAGGATGTGCATGACCCGGGTCTGCACAGTGGAGCCGCAAGGGGTCATTAGGTTGAGGACTCCTGCAGCCCTAAGGGAGGAGATTTTCTCCACTTGGTGACCAGGCTGATAGGATGCACATCCACAGCTCTGACTCTACCTCAGCCTTGAGAATATGCAGTGAACTCAGGAAACCAGAGCCAGGACCATGTCTTGAAGGCATCATTTGGATTTGGTCTCTGTCCAGTTCTCCCTGAGTTTACCTCTTGCCTGTTCAATCACATAATCCAATCACCAACACCCTCCCCACCCACTTCTTTTTTTTTTTTTTTTACAAAAATAGGGTTAGGTTAACCGCCTCTTGTCGCTAACAGTTGTACTTACATATGAAACCACTTCCTAAGTCCCGGCTCACACCTTGTCTCCATCACCAAACCTTTAATCGTCAACTCCAGCACGTGGACTTTCTCACCTCTGAATCTCAAGGAACTTCAAGTCTGTGCTGTGCAGTTCTAGGTGTGACTGCACGTGCTGCTCCTGAAGCACCCAGGGACGATGAGTTGATGAGTCCTGTCTGCCAGCCTCTTCTCTCCCCCAGCCACACCGTGTCACACACGACAGGCCAACACAAAGCCCCACTGCTCTCCTGGTGTGTCACTGGTTTGTCTCATTGCTTCTCCCAGCTACCCCGAGGGAAGATGAAATCACTGGCTGAAGGTAAGCTTGTACCTTAAGACTGGGAGGAAAGGGGCTGTGCCCTTTTAGGAGTTAGGATTCAGTCTGCCTGCAGTGATTAAAAACCCCAAGAGCTGGGCACGGTTGTGCACACCTGTAATCTCAGCAATTTGGAGAGACCCTGGTGACAAATAAAATTAAATGAAGGGTTGGAGATGTAGCACGGTGTAGGGCCCTCCTGGGTTCAGTCCCCAGTGGGAATGGGGACAAACACACAAAACCACCAATTAACAGTGGCTTAAATTAGATGGACGTCTACTTTTCCATGAAAGAATGGTAGCAGGTATACCACCTGGAGACACCCAGTCCATCTCTGGGCCTCTTCATCTTGTGGCTCTCCATGAGTGACTTTCACTGCCGACCCACCTCACATGGAAGCTCCCCCAGGCAGGAAAGAGGAATTGTTTTCCTTTAAGAATCCCTGTTAGAAGTCATTCTTGCCATTTCTGCTTTTATCCCAGGTGCTGTGGTTTGAGCGTGTCACCAGAAGTTCACGTGCAGAAACTTCATCCTCAAATTCATGTGTTGGTGCCTCCTGGAAGTGGGATGTGGAGGTAAATAGGGTTAGATGAGGTCGTGAGGGTGGGGCCAATGAGGAGGAGAAGAGGAGTAGGACCCCCCAAAGTGGGGTGTTGTGCAGCTTCGAGATCCCCTGAAGACACCGGGCAGCCTGCGGCCCGCCTGCCGCCTTGCTCTGAGATCATTTCTAAATCCTGGCTTTACATTCTAAGGTTGATGGTCATGGAAAAGTGAACCACAGGGCTCTGAGCCTTATTTTCTTTATGTGTTTAAACAGGGGTAATGAATTGTCCTTTCAGGGTTAGAACATCCAAAGATGCTTGCTTTGTGTCAAATACCCACACATTATGGATTTCATTCTCTCTCTCTCTCTCTCTCTCTCTCTCTCTTGGTAGCAGTGGGGATTGGGGATTCAACGGAGGGCACTCTGTCCTAGAACTGTATCCCCAGCCCTTTCTATTTATTTATTTATTTATAAATATTTTTTTATTTTTAGTTTTAGGTAGACACAATATCTTTATTTTACATTTATGTGGTGCTGAGAATCGAACCCAGTACCTCATGCATGCTAGGTGAGCAATCTACCACTGAGCCACAACCCTAGTCCCCCCTTTTATTTTTGGAGACAAGGTCTTGCTAAGTGGCCAAGTTGCAGAGGCTTGACTTCATTTATTCCTTTCTTTCGTCTTCAGTTGTAACAGTGAATTGAGGGCTTGTCTAGAGCTGGAGATCCCCAGCTTTGTGTCAGCAGATCAGAAGTCCTTCAGGCCTGGAGAAGCCTGTCTGGGCTTACCCTGCCTTGTGCATTTACACAATCTTTGTCCTCCAAGAGTGAAACAAAGGATGATTCCAAACATTATTACAATGTAATACAAGAACTACTCTGTTTTGCATAGGTGACTTGGGTAAGCAGCAGATATTGAAGGCTCTCTGCTGCAGTGACTTGCAAATAGCAACTGTAACTTAATTATTCAGAAACATTCCAGGAACAGTCCCTGTGCCTTTGTACCACCCTCTTCTGGAACATCACAAATTATTCCCTGGGAGACTTTCAGCAAGTTATTCAGAAAGTTATTGCGTCTTGGATATAAGAGATTTTTGGTTCAGATACCAGAATTGTAACAGAATCAACCCTTGGTTGATTTTTAAAAATATATATTTTTTAGTTACAGTTGGACACAATGTCTTTATTTTATTTATTTACTTTTATGTGGTGCTGAGACTCAAACATCAGGGCCTTGCATGTGCTAGGTGAGTGCTCTACTGCTGGAGCCACAACCCCAGCCCAATCCTTGGTTGATTTTGAATTGCTTCCTAAAGTTTCCTTAAGTACCAAAAAATCATTATTATTTTTTTGCTTTATTCATATTAAGTCAGGCTTCTGATGCTTACAGTCAGAGCAGCCCAACAGATAGGGATTTTAAATGATTCCAGAGCCATTTCCTCTGCCTGCTCTCTTGAATCCACCTGTGAATACTGTCTCTCTCTCTCATATACAGAAATTCACCACTGTGACCAGAGCAACTGAGTTCCTTTAGATTCCTTCCATCTTCTGATCTCAGCCAGTGATCAGTTTGGCAAAGGGGTCTTTCTTAAGAGAAAGGCGCTAGAGGAAAGTTAGCCATATCTGTCCCTCCCTACCACCTTTTTAAAAGAATTAATCTGACACAGATTAATAAATATTTTGGAACTGCCCCTATCCTGTCCCATCTGACGATAGCCTGGCTGTCAATTCCAAAGCTCTGCATCTTCTCTCTGTATTTGTTTAAAGCCTGGTTTGAAAGATTGAAAGTTTTTCTTGTGTGTGTATTTCTTGCCATTCTCAATTTTGGTTGAGGGCTTCTGGGCTGAAGCATGCATATTTCTGTCTTTTTGGTGTGCTGGTAATTCCTTATGGAAACCCTGGGGGTCTTTTGTGTTACAGAATTCAGAGAATGTTGGATTTTAGAAAGGTAACACAAAGCATTAAAAATCCCAGTGGGGCTTCCAGAATAATAATATTTGCCTGGAATAAATGCAATAATATATTTTCATATAATATAAGTATTAACACTAATGGGATAAATAAAGATGGAAGGGCCTTACTGTTTTTTTATTTTTCCTTTCTTTCTTTTTAAACATTTTTGAATTTTGCAAATTGAACCCAGGGACACTGTATCACTGAGCTACATCTTCAGCCATTTTATTTTATTTTTATAGTTGGACACAATACCTTTATTTTATTTACTTATTTTTATGTGGTGTTGAGGATCGAACCCAGGAGCTCACACATGGTAGGCAAACGCTCTACCACTGAGCCACAACCCCAGTCCATCTTCAGCCTTTAAATTTTTTTTTTTTAATTTTGCTCTGCTGGTCTTCAATTTGGGATCCTCTTGCCTCCATCTCTCCAAAAGCTGGGATTGACAGGTAGGCACTACCATGCCTGGCTGAACCTCGCATTATTTTATGTCAAGATCTGCTACCTCATGAGTTGCTGGTGCCTGCCTAATTCCAGCAACTCATGAGGATGAGGCAGGAGGAATCCATGTTTGGGGCCAGCCTCAGCAACTTGGAATAATCTCTCAAAATATAAACGTAAGAAAGGACTGGGGATATATTCAGTAGTAAAGCACAGTTGGGTTCAATCCCCAGTGCCAAAATTGTGTGTGCATGTACAAACACACAAAGAAAATATCAAAAATCATCCATAATCTCTATAACCAGAGGAGACCATTATGAAAAATTAATAATTTAGTTGTTTGTATATTTTTGAAGGTCTGATCTTATTTATTGGTTACTCTTAAAAGTTCTTATTTTTGACTGGATTCAGGAGTAGACGCTCTCAGAGAGGACAGCCTGCGTCTCTGGGCAATCTGTTCCTGGTGTCTTTCTTTGGCTTCTTTCATTTTCTTGGCTAAAAGTTTGGCGTATGCTGCAGCCTCTTCCTCATTTTTCTTAGTACGCTGTTTCTCCAGAGCAATACTCCAGCGCTTGTGTTGCAGTGTGGAGGAACAGGGCACTGAATCTTGGTGCTTTGATCCTGGGTTTTTTACCTTCCTCATTTAAGGGTTTTCTGATCACGTATTGGTGGACATCATCTTCCTTAGAAAGATTGAAAAGTTTGCAGATTCTACTAGCGCTTTGGGGTCCCAGTCTACGAGGTACAGGAGTATCCCCAAGTTCAGGAATATCCTTCTCTCCTTTTTTTTTTTTTTTTTTTTTTACAATAACCAAGTTGAGAAGCTCAGATTGGCACCCACAATGCAACCTTGTACAGAGTTGCACTTGCTCTCTCCAGTTCGCCTGGGTCTGTAACAGGAGTGCCCCTAACTCAGTAGCAGGCAAACATGGCCCCATGGGTCAAGACACCCTGCTCCATGGGGAAACCTTGTTTATTGTTCCCCCCACTGATTCAGACCACAGAACCCTTCCATTCTTCACCTAGAGCACCAGCAGCCACTTCTGTGGCCATACCCTTCTCTCCACTTTGATAAGTTTCTGGTAGCTAGTGGCTGGGAAGGAGATACTCAGCTTTGTCTTGGAACAGCTGATCGCCCACAAGGTGCCACGGAAAAGAGCTGTAACTTCAATTATGATTTTGCATGTATATATGTATTTGTGTGTGTGTGTTGTGTGTGTGTGTGCGTGTGTAAAATATTTACTCCAAACATCTCATCTCCATTTATACTGCAGTTGACCAGTAGGTGAAATACAATGTGACCCTTTGGAGCGATCTTAGTATTAGTACCACCCTCAACAGAACTGCAGTCCTGCTATGAGGGCGCAACAAGGAGAAAGCATCTTACCTGGGC
This sequence comes from Urocitellus parryii, assembly GCF_045843805.1. Classification (NCBI taxonomy): domain Eukaryota; kingdom Metazoa; phylum Chordata; class Mammalia; order Rodentia; family Sciuridae; genus Urocitellus; species Urocitellus parryii. Next base: position 14,998,536 of record NC_135538.1, read on the forward strand.
CAGGGAACAGGGACACAAAGCCTGACAGTGATTCTAAAGGCTAAAATTTCTAAAACTCAAAAATGTTTTAAAAATCATTTGAAAAATACTCTTTCAAGCTAGGCATTGTGGCACACACCTGTAATCCCAGCAGCTCTGGAGGCTGAGGCAGAAGGATCAAACGTTCAGATCCAGCCTCAGCAACTTAGTGAGACCCTAAGCAACTCAGTGAGACCCTGCCTCTAAAATATGTAAAAGGGCTGGGGATGTGGCTTCATGGTATGAAAACAAACAAACAAACAAACAAAAACAAAAACAAAAAACAACAGATTTGATGAAGTATTCCTGCAAAAGAGTTAAGAAACTTACAAAAATAAAGTCTGAAGTGGAGAAAGTTCTAGATAGAGTCAAATGAGAGTCACTAATCAACTGGCCATAATAATCCAAGGCAAAAATATTTCACGTGTTAATACTAAGAACATATGAAAATGTGTTAGGGAGGTAAGATCAATTTGACATCCATTCAAAACTTGTAAGACTAGAGAAAAAGAAAAGGCATCATCATAATAATACCACCCCAAAATCTTGACGTGTACATATGCGTGAGTCACACTGGCCTATGCCTGACAGTGGGAAAGCTATGATTCTGGATGTCCTGTGATTCAGAAATTCCAAGTCCCAAACCTCTCCCCTCCCTAACTCCACACTGGGTTTATTCTGAGGGTCTTACTGGCTTGTTTCAATCCAGAAGGAAACCAAAATATATTAAAAAGGAGCTTAATTTTTCCCTCCTTGGGCCACTAATTGTCTTTTATTCCAGAGGTGAGCTTTGTCAATAGAAGCAAGTTCTGTAGAATCATGCAGATTAATATTTTTAAAGGAAAGTAAAATTCCATTTTAAGGGAAAGTTCAAGGGAACAATGCCAAGGTCAGCTATTTTGGGATCACAAGATAATTTTGTATCTTGAAAAGTCTGTCCTGTGACTAAAACAGTAGACAGGAAATTTTAGCTATTAAAACACTATTGCAATTCTATTGTTTTGCCTGCTTTCTAAAAATTATTCTCCTAACCCAATCTATTATCATGATAACTTCTTTTAAAGTGTTAAGTTTTAGCTTGTCCAAAATATCTAATTGATCCTGATATTGTTTGTATTTTAGAGGGAGATGATTCTTTTTTTGCCCTTTCTATTGCAGTACTGTGAATTTAATTGAATCCAGGGGGTGCTCTACCACTGAAATGGTCCCCAGACACTTTTATTTTATCTTGAGGCAGGGTCTTGCTAAACTGCCTAGGCTAATGGGGCCAAGGGTGTAGTTCAATGCTAGCTCAATTACTTGCACTGCCCCCCTGACCCCCCAATTTTTAAACTGCCTGGGCTCGCCTCAAATATGCAATCTTCCTGCCTCAGCCTTCCAAGTAGCTGGAATTACAGGCAAGTGCCACTGTGCTCGGTTAGAGAAAGCTGTTCTAAAATAGTGCAGAATAGGTTGCAAAGTGGTCACAGGACTTCGTTCTAGCAATTTCCTTCCTGTCTCTAATGTCATCAATTTCTTGCTCTCCACTACATCTTAGGGTCAGTAGACCATTAGTTTCCCCACAGTTAGAATGTAAAACCACCCCTGACTCCACCTTCCCCTCCAGCAACTGCTCCAACTCCTTCCTCTTGCTCAGACAGAATTCCTCGGGATGACCTATCCTGAGACAGGATGGTGGTGCAAGCCTAGCCACTGGGAAGGCTGACGCAGGAGGATTACAAGTTTGAGTCCATCCTGAGCAACTTAGTGAGACCCTGTCTCAAAAGACAAAATAAAAAGGTCTGGGGTGTAGCTCAGCAGAGGAGTGCACCTGGCTTATCCCCAGCGCTGCAAAAGAAACATAAAAAGTCTAGTTGTCCTGGACCTGCTCCACTCTGACCTCAGCTCTCTACCAGGCACCATAGAACTGAAATCGCCTTGGTCAAGGTTACCACTGATCCCCACTTGCCCAAGCCAGGGCTCGTCCCCTCTGCTTGCCTGTCCTCTCCAAGGCCACTGTGGGGGACTGACCATTGGTTCACTCTGAAGCAGGATTCTTTCTCCTTGGGCATTGTCCTCTCCCACTTCCCTGACTGCTCCTTCCTGTTTCCTTTCCTGGTCCACTTCCTGTGTCCTACAGGTGAAAGCACCCTTTCTCCTCTGTATTTTCACACTGGTGACTTGTCCTGTCTCTGTGTGTAAAAGCCATTCCAAGGCTGATGACTTCCAGATTTATAATCCCAGTCCCCACCTTTCCCTCCAGTGACAAACTCAGAAATCCAACACCCTCCCGGACCTCTCCAAGGTTGGCTGATAGGCATTTCAAATTGAAGAGGCCTAAAAACACAACTTTTTATTCATCCCCAAATTTCACCTCATAAACGTGTTTTTCCTGTGATCAGTCTTGCCTCAGCCTCCCGAGTCACTGGGATTCTGGGTGTGCACCACCATACTTGACCTTCTACTGTATTGTACAGAGAATAATAAAAAGAAAAGTACACGTGTTCAATACAGTCAATTGTTTTTTCTGAATGTTTTTGATCTATGGTTGGTTAATCTATGGATGTAGAACCAGGGATACGGATGGTTGACTGTAAATGTTATCACATCCCCCCAGGAACTCAACCCAAAATTCGACTAATCTGATTCCTGGTTAGAAACCCTCTGGTGGTGGGCTGGGGTTGTAGTCCACTGGTGGACCACTTGCCTAGGGAGCTCAAGGCTCTAGGTTCCATTCTCATCACCAAAATCAACAAAAACCTCCAGTGACTTCTTATTGCAATTAGAAAAAAAAGACACAGTATAGATAAAGTCAATCAGGCATGACCTGATGTAGTTCCTGCCTATGTGTGTGACATCAGTCTCTCCATTTGCATTTTGTTCCCAAGACAGTACAGCTAGTGTCTGGATCCCTGCTAGCTAGCTATTTCCCTAGACCTTCACCCAATTGATTTTTTCTGACTTTTTTTTTTTCCTTTTGGGACTGGGCATTGAATCCAGGATGCTTTACCATGGAGCCACATCCCCAGTCCTTACTTGTTTATTTTTTATTTTGAGACAGAGTCTTGCTAAGTTGCCAAACCTGAACTCAAACTTGCAGTCCTTCTACCTCAGCCTCATGAATTGTGCTATTATGGATGTGCACCACCATGCCCAGCTCCTTCTTGTCATTAAAAAAAAAGAAAGAAAGAAAGAAAGAAAGAAAGAAAGAAAGAAAGAAAAGAAAAGAAAAGAAAATGAAAGAAAGAAAGAAAGAAAGAAAGAAAGAAAGAAAGAAAGAAAGAAAGCTTTTTGTTTTGAAAAAAAAATCTTTTGTTTTGGTGTGGGAATTGAAGGCTTATCCTTGAGCCTACTAAGTCTGCACTCAAACAATGAGCTACACCCCCAAACCAGACTTCTGAAAAACATAAATTTAAAGATCTCCTATGCTCTTGGAGAGGCAAAATAATATTGTCAAAATGGCCATTCTACCCAAAATGCTGTATAGATTCAATGCAATTCCAATTAAAATCCCATTGTCATTCCTTATAGAAATAGAAAAAGCAATCATGAAATTCATTTGGAAAAATAAGAGACCCAGAAGAGCCAAAGCAATCCTTAGCAATAAGAGTGAAGCAGGAGGCATCATAATACCAGATCTTAAACTATACTGCAAAGCTATAGTAACAGAAACAGCATGGTATTGTCTGTAGACCAAAGGTACAGAATAGAAGACACGAGACAAACCCACATAAATACAGTTATCTCATATTAGACAAAGGCATCAAAAACATACATTGGAGAACAGATAACCTCTTCAACAAATGGTGCTGGGAGAACTGGAAATCCATATGCAGCAAAATGAAAATAAACCCTTATCTCTTACCATGCACAAAACTCAACTCAAAGTATATCAAGGACATTGGAATCAATCCAGATTGATATATGAGGAAAAAGTAGGCCCCAAGTTCCTTAACAAGACTCCTAAAGTGCAAGAAATAAAATAAAGAATTAATAAATGGGATGTACTCAAACTAAAAAGCTTCTTTTCAGCAAAAGAAACAATCAGTGAGGTAAACAGAGAGCCTACATTTTGGGAGCAAATTTTTGCCACATGCTTGTCAGATAGAGCACTAATCTCCAGGATATATAAAGAACTCAAAAACATCAACACCAAAAAAAACCAAACAACCCAATCAGTAAATGGGCTAAGGAGCTGAACAGACACTTCTCAGAAGAAGGTATATGTTCGATCAACAAATATATGGGAAAATGTTAAACATCTCTAGTAGTTAGAGAAATGCAAATCAAAACTACTCTAAGATTTCATCTCACTCCAGTCAGAATGGCAATTATCAAGAATACAGACAACAATAAATGTTGACAAGGATGGTGGAAAAGGCACACTCATACATTGCTGGTGGGACTTCAAATTTGTGCAACCAATCTGGAAAGCAGTATGGAGTTCCTTAGAAAACTTGGAATGGACCCACCATTTGACTCAGCTATCCCACTCCTTGGTCTATACTTGAAAGACTTAAAATCAGCATACGATAATAACACAGCCACATCAATGTTCATAGCAGCCCAATTCACAGTAGGTAAACTATGGAAGGAACCTAGATGCCCTTCAATAGATGAATGGATAAAGAAACTGTGGTATACACACAGTGGAATATTACTCAACATTAAAAGAGAATAAAATTATGGCATTTGCAGGTAAATTAATAGAGTTGGAGAATATCATGCCAAGCGAAGTAAGCTAATCCTAAAAAATGAAAGGCCGAATGTTTTCTGATAAGAGGATGCTGTTCCATAATGGGGGGGGGGGCATGGGAAAAATGGAGGAACTTTGATTGGGCAAGGGGAGGGGGAGGGAAGGGGATATGGGAGCAGGAAAGATGGTGGAACGAGATGGACACCATATGTGCTGTCATACATTACTGTAGGTGCATGTATGACAGCACATATGGTGCGTCACTACATCATATACAACCAGAGAAATGAAAAGTTGTGCTGCAATTGTGTACAATGAGTCAAAATGCATTCTGCTGTTATATATACATAATTAAAATAAATTAATTAATTAATAAAAACATAATTTAAATTTTTAATTGACACACAGTAATTGGACATAATTGGACATATGGGGCATGAGGGTGACATTTCAATTTCTTGTCATTTAAGTCACTGCTCAAATGACATGTCAAAGAAGACTTGCTTTACCAGCTAGTCTACATAATGCTTCCCCTCCTTCCTGTCACATGAGCTCGCTCTCATTTCCTTGGAATAGTCATCATGATGAATAACTATGTTTTTGTGTGTGTGTGTGTGTTTTCTTAAAGTATCTTCTCCAATTATAAAATAAATTCCATGAGAACAAGGATGTTGCCTGTCATTTACTACTACACCCTAGTGACTAGAACTTGGTGGGTATTTAGTAAAAATCTGTTTATGAGATTTTTATGAGGGAACGAATAGATATTTCTCTATCTGGGGAAATGCAAGCTTATTGTTTTAGTTTTTCAGGAACCTCCACTGTGCCGACAAATCCCAACAGAGGGACTTTCTACAAAGTATCTGAGTGCTACTGTTCATGATACTTCTAAGGAGGAGCTGATAAGCCACAGCTCACAAAAAAGCTGACCAGAGACAAGTGGAAGGATTGGTAGGTGATAATGAGGCACAGCTGAGAAAAGGAACTGTGTATTTTCAGTGACAGAATCTGTGCTTTTATCTGTTTTCCAAAGTAGCCTCTAGACAGGAGCAGAGAAGACAGAGGGACTAGACTTGGATTTGTACAAGGAGTGGAATAGAGAGCCAGGGAGTGGAGATCCAGAGAGTAGTCATTTATTACTACACCCTAGTGACTAGAACTTGGTGGGTACTTAGTAAAGAGTAGAGTAGTCCAGTTTTAGAAGCAAGGGAAGGCTGGGATACCCGGAGCAGCTCGGCACTGGGAAAAAGAAAAAAGAAAAAAAAACGCAGGAAGTTGGAGTTGTGGGTTTGGTTGAAAACTGTGATAATGGGGTAGTGGAGTGAAATTCCTGTTCTGGTCAAAGTGGGGACACTTGAAGTGTGAAGATTGAGGACTATGCCATCAGACTAGAACGTGCTGGAACTTGGTGGGTACTTAGTAAAAAACTGTTTATGCGTGAATGAATAGATAATTCTCAGTTTGGGGAAACACACAGTTCATTGTCAATATAAGAAACAGGGACAGGCCCATAATCAAATGTTAAGCAGCTCTTAAGCAAGGAAAATGGGGAAAAATAGAAAAAAAAATATAGAAGTGAGAAAATACAAAGGGTACTTGGAAAATGTTAAATAGCTTCTGTAATCCCAGAGGCTCAGGAGGCTGAGGCAGAAGGATCTCCCATTCAAAGCCAGCCTCAGCCTAAGCCAGGACCTAAGCAACTCAGTGAGACCCAGTCTCAAAAAAAAAAAAAAAAAAAAAGTTAAATAATACTGAATTCCTGGCCTGGTCAGGAGTATCCACAATCATACAAACACTGTCCTCCTGTTAAGTCCAACCTCCTATCAAAGGGTAAGAGATAAGAATAAAGATCACAGAGGTAGATTGATTTTAAGACTGTAGGACAACTTTCTTGCTTTCTTTTTTCTTTATTTCATTTTTTGGTCCTGGTGGACTGAACCTAGGGACACTCTACCACTGAACCACATCCCTAACTGTTTTGATGCCAAGTTGTCCAGGCTGGCTTTGAACTTGGATCCTCCTGTTCTAACCATCCTGCTTTCTGTAATAGGCCAAATAATAAAGGCCATAGTCTTAAGAGAAATAACAACCAAACGAAACACGTAGGAGGCTTTAGGAAATGTGTTTGCCTTAAAAAGCAGAATAAATAGTCAAGTGAAATCATTTTTTGGCCACCGACACACAAACCAACTAAAAAAGACAATTTTATAAAATAGGGGGACTCTGATATAGGCTGTGATCGAGAGAAGCTCAAAGAACCACTGTTAATTTTGACAGGTATAACCATGGCGTGGTAAACCTCCTGAAGTCTGAGGGGGATAAAATAACCCGGTGTCAGGAATTTGCTGTGGAGAAGAAAATTGGGAGAGCTGTAGAGATGGGTAGCTGCTGGGGTATTTTGAGTACCTTTGAAAGTTTCCACGATACATTAAGACACACCAAACCAAACCAAAACAACTACAGCTGAAAAAAGATCGGGGTTGAAGGTGGAGTTGGAAAGTTCCTTGCACCTGTCACCCCGGGGTGGGTCGGAGCCTGGGGTGCTATGGCAGGGTGGGCGGCAGAGGTGGGTGGGCTGGCCCCCAGTCCAAGGAGAGAGCCAGGGTGGCCTCTGGCCCGGGATCTGGAGTTGGGGAAGAGGAGCTGACCCCTGGGGGACCCCTTTCCCATCCCCTCTCCACGGCTGGGAAACCCTGAGGCTCTTCTTTGGGGCGGTGCTTCCTCTACAGCCCACAGGACAGACAGACAGAAGGACAGAAGGAAAGAAGCCCTCTCTCCACCCTGGGTGGCAGCTTGGCAGTTCCTGCGCCCGGGGGCAGGGTGTGAGAAGCAGTGATTAGGGTCGGGAGTGAAGTTTGTTTTCCTGACATCAGAACCCCCTGTCCCCTCTGTGAACGCAGCCGTCAGGGCCGATCTGCATTTGATTTTCCCTGGGTGGTCCTCGGCTGACATCTCGCCCTCCGTCTCGGGGTAGGAACCCAATCCTTTGTTCCATCTGCTTCCAGCACGGCCCACCTCCCGCGGCCAGCCTGGTGGTTCCGCGGATTCAGTGTTTGGAAACCTGTCTACGGTTACAGGATCAGGAGGGCCTTCTGGGTGAGAAGCCTGTGTCCTGGCCACAGCCGCGCCCCACTGGCCTGCCTTCCTGAGACAGCCCCCTGACGGCTCCTAGCCTCCCCTTCCGAAAGGCCGTCCGACATGGTGGGGACCGGGTTGCGGCTGGAAAAGGGACGTGAAGCCCTCGTTGGAGAAGCCCACGGCTGATCTGGCTGGGCTCACCACGAAATGTCCCCTGCCTGGCCTGAGGAGGCTGGAGGGTCAGGACTGAGCTGTGGTAGCAGATCCAGGAACCTGAGCTCACTGAGTTGTTTTTTGTTTATTTGTTTTGAGGGTAGTGGGGATGGAGCTACCTCTCCAGTCCTTTTAATTTTGAGGCAGTGTGTCTTGCTAAATTGCTGAGGCTGGCCTCAAACTTTTGATCCTCCTGCCTTAGCCTCCGGGTGGAGAGCTGGCCTCAACCGCTTTGAAAGCACCTCAGCAGCTGGGTTTCTTCGTGGAGGCCAATCCTCTTGGTTCAGGGAGTCCGCCCTTGACACTTCCCAAGAAGCAGGATAGTTCTCCAGCACCTGCAAGGCAGAGTTGCCCCCAAATACCGAGTGTCCCCAGGGCGGAAGGCTTGTGGCTGATCACAGTTACCCGGGCACGCTAGGAGCCGCCGTGAGGGTCCCAGGAAGTTGAGGTGTCCTTGGGTCCTACCATCTGTTAACTTGGCGCCCCATCCCTGTCACTCACAAAGAATGCACTCCCGGCCGGACAGTAGTGTCGGAATCTTCGAGGTCATTTGAAACGTCACATCTTTGTCCCTCTTTTCTTTTCCCTTGAGTCTGAAGTCTGTTCCCGTTGAAAACCCCCAAAGGGGCTGCATCCGAATCACAAACCAGCAGCGCGTCTGCAGAACGACGCTGATCTTGAATCCACCACACCTATTTTTTTTTTAAAATATTTATTTATTTATTTATTTTAGTTCTCGGCGGACACAACATCTTTGTTGGTATGTGGTGCTGAGGATCGAACCCGGGCCACACGCATGCCAGGCGAGCGCGCTACCGCTTGAGCCACATCCCCAGCCCCCACCACACCTATTTTTATAGAGCGTGTCCATACTGAAGCGAATGCAAACTTTGATTCATTGTGTCCAAGAGGAAGAAAAGGATGAGAGGAAATTAAAATTGCACCCTGGCGCCTTCAGCTTCGCGGAGCCTCCGTGGAGGCAGCCAGGGCACCTGTTTCCAGAGAAGCGCAGGCTCCGCCTCCTCGGACGGAGCAGGTCTCTCCTGAGGCTCAGGATGGCCTTTTCAAATGTCTCCTTTTGAGAACCGCCTCATGGCTGGGAGCCAGAAAGTCCACATTTTTCATGTCTATGGATGCAATTATGCATCCAAGGAGCTGGGACGGTTGCCCACCTGTGCTGGGCGTTCATCAGCCAAGCCTGGACCTCCCTGGAGATGGGTCCAGAGATGAACTCACTGGTGCACGGCCGTGAAATTCGAGGCTGGGAACCAAGACTTGAAAACCTCCGCAGAAACAGTGTTGATTTTCAAGTGAGGCAGGTCTCCAGGGATTTAGGATCAGCCTCTCGGATAAAATGCGGGCACTCACGGGTCTACTTGGCATTCCGTCTCCCACCCCCTTAAAGTCACTAGGGTCACTAAATTGTGTAGAAGCAATAAGTAGTACATGATGGGCTTAAAAGACAAAATAAGCCAATATCTGTAACACATATAGAACACAATTGTCACATAGGAAGTGCTAGGTACGACTTGTTTCAAAATCATATTTCTAAAACGATATGATCTTCTATGTACTTATCTACCTACCTACCTACCTACCTACCTACCTATGGAGAGACATTGGATTTGAATCCTGTCCTTGCTACTTTGTAACTGTGGGGTTTAAGGCAAGTTTTTTTAAAAAAAATCTCTTTGCCTCAGTTTCTTCATTTGTACAATAGGAATATTGTAATGTTGTTTTGAGGGTTACATGAATGACTATCAAAACTCACAGAGCATGGGCTGGGGTTGTGGCTGCGAGGTAGAGCCCTGGCCTAGCCTGTGTGAGGTCCTGGGTCCAATCCTAAGCAACCCATAAAAATAGAGCAGTTGAAAGTACAGCTCAGTGGTAGAGCATGTTCTTAGCACCCATCAGGCCCTGGAATTGATCACTACCACCAAAAGCAAAAACCACCTCTTAAAGTCAGTATATAATTAGTGCTCTATAAGCATGAGCTATGATACTCATTGTGTCTGGAATGGTAGGCACCAGAATATTAACCGCAGTATTTCTGGGTGGTAGAATCATGAATGGGTGTCTATTTCATTTTATGTTGGGTAGGTTTAAAGTTCTGAGAATACATTTGCTTGACCTTCCTAATCTTTTTGTGCCTAACCCTGTGCCTGGCCAATCAATGATAGCTGTTCAATAGAGGCTGAGTTCGGCTGTTCAGTCTGCAGTGTGTCTCCAGCATCTTCCCAAAGATCCCTGGCTACCGTCTCCTATCTTCATAGCTATTTAGTAAGTTTCTGGAACAAAGTTAGTCGAGTGAGAAGAAATCAACAATGTTTAGTAAACACAAGTCAACATGAAGGTAGTTCTCATAAAAGTGTGTATTTTTTTTTTCAAGATTCCTCAAGATAACAGATTCTAGACTTGCCCTTTCAAGCAAGGTCCCTCTGTAAACCCGCACAATGTGGTTTGCCATAAAATTAACAAACTACTAGTTAACCATGTACATATGTTGACTCATGTACGGGTGCCCCTGGGAATGGTAAACAAATGGGATTTTGTAGAAGCCCGACCTCTGAAGAGGCAGTGAAACTGTCAGCCAAGAAAAATGTGAACATGCCCAGCAGGGTGGTGTGCTCCTGTAATCCCAGCAATTTGGGAGACTGAGGCAGGAGGATCACAAATTCGAGGCCAGCCTCAGCAATTTAGCAAGACCCTAAGCAACTTAGTGGATCCATATCTCAAAATAAAAAATAAATATGACTGGAGATGTGGCTTAGTGGTAAAATGCCCCTGGATTCAATCCACAGTACCAAAAGAAAAGGAAAAAAAAAAAAGAAAAGAAAGAAAAGAGAAACATAAACAGCAAAAAGCAGGTTACAGAAAAAAAACATGATTATGATCCCATGTATATGTAAAACTACACAAATAAATCTATAGGTGTGTATATATAGAAAGAATATCTAAAATAGGGTATAAGTCATGGTTATCTGTGATAGTGGGATTCAGGGTGATTTTTTTTCTTACTTGGTACTTTTTTAAATTTATGTATTCCTTTTTAAAAATTTTTTATTTGTTTTAATTAGTTATACATGACAGTAGAATGCACTTATATACTTTGATATATCATACATAGATGGGTTATAATTTCTCCTTTTTCTGAGTGTACATATTGTAGAATCTCATTGGTTATGCAGTCACATACATACATACAGTAATAATGTCTGTTCCATTCTACTACCTTTCTTATCCCCACATCCCCTTCCTTCCCCTCCTTTCACTTCCCTCTACCTAATCTAAGGTAATGCTATTCTTTTTTTTTTTTGCCTTTATACATGTACCTTGTTGTTGTTGTTGTTTGCATTACAATTCTTATTACACATATCTACCACAATTTTTGTGTCTCTGTTTATATATAAAGTAGATTGACACCCAATTCATGTCTTCACCCATGCACTTTGGATAATGATGTCCATCACATTCCACCATCCTTGCTGATCCTCTGCCCCTCTCCCTTCCCCTCCCACCCCTCTTCCCTATCTAGAGTTCATCTATTCCTCCCATGCTCCCCCTCCCTACCCCACTATGAGTCAACCTCCTTATATCAGAGAAAACATTCGGCATTTGTTTGGGGGGGGGGATTGGCTGACTTCACTTAGCATGATCTTCTCCAACGCTACCGCCATCCATTTACCTGCAAATGTCATGGTTTTGTTCTCTTTTAATGCTGAGTAAAATTCCATTGTGTATATGTGCACATTTTTTTTTACACATTCATCCACTGAAGGACATCTAGGTTGGCTCCACAGTTTAGCTATTGTGAATTGTGCTGCTATAAACATTGATGTGGCTGAGTCCCTGTAGTACTGATTTTAAGTCCTTTGGGTATAGTCCGAGGAGAGGAATAGCTGGGCCAAACACAATATCTTTATTTTTATTTGTTATTTGTTTATTTTTATGTGGTGCTGGGGACCAAACCCAGGGACTCACACATGGGAGGCAAGTGCTCTACCACTGAGCCCCAACCCCAGCCCCAACAGTCATGTTGGAAGGTTTTATTTGGGCCTCAAATCTTCTATGGCTGAGTCCCAGCAGGTCCATCCTGATCTCTTGAGATCAGTTCCACTTCTGTCTGTTATTTTTTGTTAAGGTGATCTTTCAGTTTAATCTTGGGTTCTGTGATGTTATACAATATGAAAAACCACCCTGGGGCTGAGGATGTGGCCCCGTGGTAGAGTGCTTGCCTAGTGCACATGAGGCTCTGGGTTGGATTCCCAATATCACAAAAAAGAAAAAAATAAAGTCAGGCTGAGCACAGTGGCCCAGCCCTGGAATCCTGCTACTCCAGAGGCTGAGGCCGGAGGATCTCAAGGTCAGCCTAGGAAACGTAGTCAGACCTTGTCTCAAATCGAAAATGAAAAGGTCGAGGTATGTAGCTTGGCAGCAGAGCGCCCCTGGGTTCCATCCCCAGCACCCTCAAGCCAAAATGGAACAGCACAACCAGACCACGATCCTTCCTGCTCCTGGAGTCTCCACTCCCTTAAGTCCCACATTCATGGTGCTTTCCTGTCTCCATCTTGGCTAACTCCCCAACAGCCTGATGGATCCATTTCTTAGGCTAGAGCTCAGATCTCACCTCCTGTCTCTCCTTTTCACTCAGATTCTAAAAAGAGTCTTATATTCTAACCACTCTGTTTTGTTTCATTTTCCTCTTAGATAATGAATAATCCCTTTGAGAGGCAAAAACATAGCTGTGCACTTATTTATTATGACTATTTTTTAATAAAAGTCAGAGAAGCTTTACTCATAACGACTGGACTGGGGAAGCCTCCTTTTTCAACCATGAGTATCATGGGTAAATACATGGTGGAATCATCATGTACAAGGACACCACATAAGGAGGAACAAATTATAACAGGGATGAAAATCACTGACCTAAGGTTGACTAAGGGAGGCCAGGGAGTAAGAGTACATACTGCAGTGCACCATTTAAATTAAAATGAAAAACAGGGGAAATGAATATCGTCGCTGCTGTGCACTTATCACGACATAGTGCTGTGGTACTTTCTAAACATTACTTGGAGGAATAAAAGGTCAGTATAGAATTAGAAATGTGTTTCTTGGCTTGTTTGTTTTGTTTTAGTTAGCTTTTTGGCCTCTGTGACCAAAAGACCTGATAAGAACAACATAAAGGAGGAAGAGGTTATCTGGGGCTCTGGGTTTTCAAGGTCTCAGTCCATCGATGGCCAACTCTGTTGTTATGGGCCCAAGGCCAGACAGAACAGCATGGCAGAGGACGATGGAGAAAAGAGGCAACCCAAGATATGGCACCAAGGAAGCAGAACAGAGAGCTCTGCTCACCAGGGACAAAATAGATGTCCCAAAGGCACACTCCCTGTGACCCACCTCCTCAGTCACACCTTAGCTGCCTACAGCTACCACCCAATGATTCCATTAAAGTGGATTAATTCACTGATTGCCCGAAGGCTCTCATAACCATCTCTCATAATCATTTCATCTCTTTCTTGCATTGTCTCACATGAGCTTCGGGGGACCTCATAACTAAACCATCACACCAGCCATATGCATGTGAAAACATAGCTTTATTTGTTTCCTGTGAGATGTGGTAGAATAGATCCCCGGACTGTGAGATGCAGTCATTCATCAGCCGTTATATGGCTGAGGAGTAAGAGGGTCCTTAATCTTCAGGAGTTCCCAGCTTCAATAGGAAACCATGATATGTGGGGAGAAAACCTCCCCCAACATGTGCAGTTAAATTGGGGAGATGTGTATAAAGTACAGAGAAGGCGAAAAGAGTATCTTAGAGGAGTTTTGGTGAAGTACAAGTCAGGAGAAGCTTCCCTGGAGGGGAGAAGCTGGAGCAGGTGTTTGCCAGGCAGAGGGGGTGAGGGAATGAGTGAACGGACCAGTGACACACAGAGGTGAGACCAGTGACCCTGAGAGGGTGCCCATGACTGGGTGCAGGCCCTGTCTTGACAATCCCAGGTCTCTGAGAGTCTGGTTGACTAGGGCACAGGCTGGTGAGGCTGGGGCCACCTTTCTGTGCTTCTGCTGCATGGATGGTTCGGACCCTGGCTGGTTCACCCACGGAGCATTGGATCTTGGGGCACTGCAGACCAGTGTGGTTGAATCTGGCCCAAATAATTCCTGATGCTCTAAAAATAGATATCCTTGTTTGGTTGCTTTTTGGGGGGCAAGATTTCATATCTATGTATATAATATTAATAAGTCATGTAAATACATGTTCTTGGACAAGCTACAGAAGTTCAAGTCGGCCTTATTATGACTTAACTGCAGTGATGCTTAACCTATAGTTGCTTTCAAAATGCACTCTGTCCACCTATTCAGATTAATATGTGTTCTATCCATCCTCTTCTATAACCTAATCCTGATTTTTTTTTTCAAATGGAAAAAAATTTTTTTTGGAGTGGCACAGACTACATCTAGGCTCCTTTGCCACTCAGGGAGCACTTGAGGTGGAACGACTCGGGTGAGCCAGCAGGGGTCCAGCCTCTGATGGTCTTGGAACCGCCCTGCTGGCTCTGGACCACCTCTCTCCAGTCTTGGATCAAGGCGGAAACGAGTTCAGGCTTGTTGAAACGACTGTTCTTTTACTTTAGTTTTGTTGTTGTTCCGTGAGGTTGAACATCATTCTCACTGCCACAAATCTCTCGGATGTGGCTGAACGGTGCCCTGCCGCCTTCCTATGTGGATGCCTGGACTCCTGCTGCCTCAGAATGTGACTGCCTTTGCCGACAGAGTCTTCAAAGAGGTGATATGAAGTCGCTAGGGTGAGGTCTGTCAGAAGACAGAAGTACCACAAATTCAGTGAAAGATCTAACTGGCTTTCTCAGTTAATCAATTTCTTAATCAATTTCTGGATTCTCCATCTGTGACCCAGCATGAGCGCTCCCACTGGGAATGGCAGGGCAACAGGGTTTGTAAGTGGAAATAGGGAAACAGAACAAGAAGGAAAGAGCTGATTGGTCATGGCTACTTGAGGTGACTTTCTTCAGAAAGGTTAAGGCAGGGAGCCGTGTTGTTATGTTGGCAGGATCTCCTGTGTCTTATGGAAACTAGCCAGTCTCAAGTTGCCTGCTTCCATGGCACTTAGCATGACTGAGTCCATTCGGGTTTGGTCTGGTCTCCTGAGGCCTAGTTCAGGAGGTCAGGCCACAACAATGGCCTCCCATTAACCGACAGCCCTAATCCTTAGGAATGGTGTCCCTGTAAGAAGTAAACAAGAATTGGGCACGGTGGCACACGCCTGTAATCCCATTGGCTCAGGAAGCCGATGCTGGAGGATTTCAAGTTCAAAGCCAGCCTCAGCAACCTGAAGGCCTAAGCATCGTAGCAAAAACCTGTCTCTAAGTAAAATATGAAAAGGGCTGGGGATGTGGCTCAGTGGTTAAGAACCCCTGGGTTCAATCCCTAGTACCAAAAACAACAACCACAAAAAGTGAGAACCCAAGCACAGAAGGAATACATCTGAAGATAAGAAATGGGCCATCGTCAAGCCAAGGTGTGAGGCCTCAAAAGAAATCAACCCTGTGACTCCTAGATACTGGGTTTCTCCCTTCAGAACTGCGGGAAAATACATTTCTGTTATTTTAAGATGCCCAGTCTTGGGTACTTTATTTATTCTGGCAACCCCCGAAAACTTACATAATCTCTGAAGAGTGTTCAAATAAATTAATTGACCTACTGGTTTCTTATTGACTTTGAAAATAGGTAGAATTAATTAAAAAAAAATTTTTTAAATACAACATGTCTCCCAACTTTTTTCGAAAGCTCTTGTATTCCTGACATGCCTGATTAGCATGAGCAAGTTAGGTTTTACTGAAATATCCATATTTATCTTTTGTGAACATAGACCGTTAACTTCTTAAAGTGAATGAAAAAGCATGGATTTGAAGATTCCTTCACAGGATGAAAACCCACGGTATTCTCACCTTGCACTGGTGTGAAAAGCTCCTTGCATCACAGTCTCCAGGCAACAGAAAATCTGTGATAAGTTGCCCCTTTGGGTTTTTTTTTTTTTTTTTTTTTTTTTTGCCAGCTGGGTTTTTCTCTGATTAAGACAGCACAGCACAAACCAAGAGGGGTTTGTTTGGGGTTGAAAAAATATGTTTCTGGAAGAGGAGGCCTTTATATCCTGGCACTTTGGAAATCTCTGAAAGTGGAGTGACAGCTTGCAGCGAGGAGTCGGGCAGGGCAGAAACAGGTGCAGACCATAGTAACCTCCTTCCGTGTTTCAGCTCCTCCTTATATAACACACCCAGGGCAGCGACCTTCTTTGAGGGACTTCTCAATGTTAGGTATAGTTGTGGGGGTGTTGTTTGCTTTTGTGTTTTGTTTTGGTACTGAGGCTTCAATCAGGGTGCTCCACCACTGAGCTATACCCCGAGTTCTTTTTTATCTTTTATTTTGAGACAGGGTCTTCCTAAGTTGCCCAGCCTGGCCTCAAACTTTGATCCTCGTTTCTCAGCCTCCCAAGTCACTGGGATTGCAGGTGTGTAGTACCTGGCTATAGCTGTCTCTTGACATCTCAGGAGATTGGTTCCAGGATCCCGAAGTACATACCAAAATCTGTGGGTGTTCAAGTTCCTTATAGAAAATTGTGTAGTATTTGTATACAACTTATGCACATCCTCTGGTGTACTTTAAATCACTTCTAGATTGCTTATGGTACCTAATACAAATAAATGCTATATAAATAGTTGTTACAGTGTATTGTTTAGAGAATAATGACAAGAAATATGTCTGTAACATGTTCATGTTTGCACAAGTATTTTTCTTTCTTTCTTTCTTTTGGTATTGGGAATTGAATCCAGGGGTGTTTTACCACAGAGCCACATCCCCAACCCCCTCACCTTTTTTTAAAATTTTGAGACAGGGTCCTGAAAAGTTGCTTAGGGCCTCACTATGTTGCTGAGGTTGGCTTTGAACTGCAATCCTCCTGCCTGAGCCTCCCGAGAGGCTGGGATTACAGGTGTGTGCCACCATGCCCAGCTTCCCAAGCATTTTCTACCTGTGGTTGATTGAATCCATGAATGTGGAACCCATCGGTACAGAGGGGCGACTGTACTGTCTGAGACATCCCCTGTTCAGGGCTCAGTGTGCGACCTCCTGCAGTCTTGCTCCCTCTCCTGACCCCCACCCCCACCCTGTTCATTTAAGTGTTCATTTCCTGAACGCAGGAAGGCAAGCAGCCTGGTTCGCTTGGCCCATCTCAACCACATGAAAGCACCAATGCAGTACAATCTAGAAATGGAAAGGATCTTAGAGGCTGTTCGTTTCCTAGGACTGCATGCCAAAGTACCACGAATTGGGTGGCTTAAGATAAACCTATTGCCTCACAGCTCTGGGGCCAGAAGTCTGAAATCCGCATCCAGCCATGCCTCTGGGAACCCGGAGGGAGACTCCTTGCTTAGTTCTTGCAGTTTCTGGCGTTTGCTCAAAATCCTTGTGCTTCTTGGCTTGCAGAAACCTCGCTCTGCTCTCTGCCCCCGTCATCACAGGACCATCTGTCCCTTCTGCCTTC